>NW_024062893.1:1246649-2493298 GCF_006381635.1 Hibiscus syriacus | reverse complement strand
AATTATGAATGAAGGTTAGAAAATTTGAAAACTGTTCATCTCCCAATCACACAGGTTTCTTCTCAACTGCACATACCAAAACCACCATGAAGATTTAAACTCACCAAACTCATTTAACATCCCAAACTGATTCAAAAAAAGAGATCTAGAGCCCAAATATCGAACCAAAACCTGATGCTCATCCCATTACTCACTTTAATTTGAAACATGCTTCGAACCTTCTCACCAAACTGATCATCTTTATAGGGATTATTAACCACCGATTTCCACAACCAAGAAGCATTATTTGGTAATTTGCTGTTGAAAAAAATCAGATTAGTGTTCAGATTGTATTTGGAACAAATCATCTTCTTCCAAATTGAATCCCTATCATTAGCAAACTTCCAAAACCATTTCTCTAATAATGACCTATTCATAAAATTAATGTTCAGCACACCCAGACCACCACAACCTTTTGGTTTACACACTGTAGACCAGTTTATCCAGTGTATTTTCTTAGACTCTGCAACACCTCCCCATAAAAAATAGCCATAATGGAATTTAACTTCGAATTCACTGCTGCTGGAATTTTAAACATAGACAGAAAGTAAGTAGGTAGAGAGCACAATACCGATTTCAACATTACCAATCTCCCTTCCAAAGAGAGTGTTCTTGCTTTCCAACCGGATAACATGTTAAAAAATTTCTGAACTACCGGATCCAACAAAGCAGAAGAATTTCTGTTTGCTCCAAGTGGCAGACCTAACTAATCAGACGGGAGAGTACCCATTGCGCACCCAAGATCATCTGCCCACTCCTTGATTTATTCCTCACCAATGTTGATTCCAAATATCTTGCTTTTGCTGAGATTAAGATGTAAACCGGACATAACTTCAAAAACTCTTAGAACTCTCTTTATGTTTAAAATTTGCGTCTTGGATGCATTGCATAAAATTATTAGGGCTTCTGCAAATTGAAGATGAGATAACATATAAGAACCGTCGTCTTTAACTACTACCAAACCACTGAACAGCCCCAAAGAGACAACCTTATGGAGCATTAGATTAAGAAGCTCTGCTATAAAATTAAACAACAGTGGGGAAAGGGAGCAGCCCTGACTAAGTCCTCTAGTCATTGGAAATTCCTCTGTGGGCACACCATTAACCAAAACTGACACTGAGGCTGTAGTCACACATCTTCTTATCCAACTGCACCATTTGTCTCCAAAACCCATTTTATCCATTACTTTGAAAAGAATATCCCAATCCACTGCATCATAAGCCTTCCTAAAATCAACCTTAAAAACGCATCACTTCAAACCTTTCTTTCTCCAAAAATCTATTCCTTCATTAGCTATAAAGGAGCAATCCAAGATTTGTCGATCGGGAACGAAGGCAAATTGCGAATCACTAATAACATCATCCATGCAACTCCTCAACCTTCTCGAAAGACATTTCGAAAGGATCTTGTACATTCCACCTACTAAACTAATAGGTCTGAAATCATCTAAACCGCCAATATTAGAACCCTTTGGGATGAGGGTTATGAAAGTGTGATTAATACCATGCTCCCAATTTTTCCCAAATAGAATTTATGAAAAAAATTCCAGAATACCGTCTTTCAATGTGGACCAAAACCTTTTGAAAAGTCCTATATTCAACCCATCCGGTCCTGGCGCTTTGTTGCTATCACATGAATTCAAAGCCTCCCACACTTCTTTTTCCGTAAACCTCTTCTTTAAAGTGATGCTCTGCTCTAAAGAGATTCTTATAAAATTCAGGTTCATTTCTTCCACTTCCAAAGTAGACTTTGAATTATAAGCTTCAAAAAAATGATCCCGGACACTCGCTTTGATTAGAATCGGATCATAAATAATTTCAGCTTTAACCTTGAGAGCATTCAATGAATTCAATCTCCTCCTAATTGTGGCACAAGTGTGAAAAATTTTTGTATTACGATCACCATCTTTTATCCATTTCACTCTTGAGTTTTGTATCCAAATATGCTCTTCAATCCTATATAATCTCCACAATTCTGATCTCAAAGAACGCAATTCAACTGCTGTTTCTGGACCCTTCACAACCTGCTGTTCTTGACAATCCTGCTCCAATTGATGAATCTTTACTTCTAAAGCAGAAATGGCAGCACCTGGAAACTGATCTCTCGTTCCAGACCAGTTTTTAATGGCTGATTTGGAGCTTCTAATAATGCTCAAAATACCAGCTCTTCTCTGACCATTCTTGCATTCTTTAATGGCAGCTTAAACGTTCTCATCAAACCCGAACTCATACATTAAATAATTGAACAATCTGAATGGTTTCTTACCCCAATTATCACCCCCACTCTGGAGCAAAATTGCATTGTGGTCAGAAATTGATCTCGGAAGTAAAAGTTAGGTGATATCCGAAAATGCAGAAGAGAAATTAATACTCAGCAAAAACCTATCCAATCTAACAACAGTAGGTTCTTCCCAGTTATTACCCCAAGTAAATCTTCCCCCAATTAATGGAATATCAATTAAACCCGATTGATGAACAAACTGCCTGAAAATCTCCATCGAATTTCTGTTTTGAGCTCTCCCATCCTTCTCCCCTTCTGTTAAATAAGCATTAAAATACCCTCCAACACAAAACGGAATAGTAATACCATTTAAAAACAAACAAAGCTCCTCAAAAAAACCTGTTTTCTCTTCCTCCACCGAAGGGACATATACATTGATAAACCCACATTTTAATTGATTCAATTTGAATTTACCTAGAATAGCAATAAATCTCCTATGAATCTGCTGGTTTTCTACCTCAAAAACAGTTTCATTCCAACAACTTAGTAAACCCCCTGATGAAACTTCTGCTGGAGATTCGATGTAGCCTTGAAGATTGTTCAGACCACTTCTTCTCAAAAAAGACCTTGGACAGACCTCCACTTTTGTTTCTTACAAAAAGAGAAAAGATGGTTTCTTCTCGGAAACCATTTTTTGAACAGCTTGATGCTTCTCTTTTTTCCCCAAGCCCCTGACATACCAAGACACAATTGCTATCTTTGGTCTCATAATAATAGACTAATACCAAGCTATTCCACAACTCAACAACCTACTCAACTAACCGTAGTTAAACCTTTCTCTAAGTTCTTGATTTTATCCAAGAAAGCTTCCTTCCCTTCTTTAAATGAAATGCCCAACATCTTGCTTATTTCCCAAGCTGCAAGAGCTTCCTTTAACAGCAAGGGAAATTCTGTGGATGTAATTGTGGAAACACTCACCTGTTCTAGAGCATCCATAATAAAGAGCCTTTTATATCTCCTTTTAATCCTCATGTTCCCTGCATCATTACGATCCTCTTCTGAATTATAATCCTCCTCGGGAATTTCAGATTGTGCATATCTTACAATAACAACACTATCTTCCTGCTTGAATGAAACCCCATCTATTGCAGAATTAATATCCTGCACACTTTCGAGCCAAATGTTCCTCTCCCTGGATCTTTTATAGACTCTCTTATAACTTCTTACCATCCTTCTTCCCACCGGAGCACTCTTCATAGATAAAGTATCTGCTGAACGATTTTCTAAAACACCCCCAAAACTTAACAAATTAGTACCTTCCACAGAACTCTCAAAAACTGTCTTCAATGCTGTGTTAGCCATCTTCCACTATTTTCTCAGTGGAATAGAACCCCTTTTTTCCTGCCTCCTTTGGGCTGCTTGGAAGAGGCATACAATGATTATGGCTTGAAAACCCAAGACCAGAAATTTGAACTGCTGGACCCGCAGGGATTAACTTCTTTAATGGAGAATTGGGCTCACTACTTTCAACTGTTTGGGCCTGAGAATTACAATTTGAATTAGTCAAATTTCTAATTCTCAAACCTGCAAACTCTCCCTTTTTAAAACTCCCAAAACTGTGCAGATCTGACATCTCTTCATTAATGCTTTGCCCATCCCTTCTTGTTCTAGGAGTCCTAAACCCTCTGCCAAAGTCAACAAAACCGGAAGAAGCTCCCTGTTCCATCCAGCTATCAACTTTCTTGCGTGCATCCTCAACCAACCGAACAGAACCTGTCATGTCAGTTGACTTTAAGCTGTCTGCTTTCATCTCCAATGACTCTGAGGCAGTTTCTTCTCCATCGGAAAAATTTTCCGGCGAGATACTTGAGAAAAAACCAGAAAAGATGGAAGTCGAACCCAGCTTGATTTTCACTTGATAGGATCTTCCATATGAACCTAATGTAATCACTTTAGTCATTTTCATACATCAAGTATAAATTAAATCAAAATGGATTTAGGTTCCGGTTTTTGGTTTTTTCAGTTATTTTACTCGGTCATGAGAAGGGCTCTTAGTTCACCACATTCTATCTGATATATATGTAACAAAGCAATGACCCTTAGTTTGAGACTTCCTATCAGTTTAAGTTAAACCAATTTATTTCTCTTTTTGAATACTTGTATTTCTATATAGCATTTTAAAAGTGTTGTATGGCTATTTTCTTTGATAATAATAAGACAACTTCTTCATTTAAATCATAATACTATAGGTTATCTTGACCTACTAATAGAGATGTTTGGGATCTGAACTTTAATCAATATATGCACTTACCACTATGCCAAATATTTGGGTGCTGTTATATTCTTCCATATGTAAAGACTTGTTTATGGAACATTGGGCCTGAGTATTGCGTTCTTCAGTTATTTATAGCATACGCTTGAAATGAAATCTTAAACTGCTAGATGAATGTATATGGCTGAGAGATGGAACTATGAAGGTAACCTTGTCGAAAGATTAGGGGCTATTTCCTTGAATGAGAGTATGAAGAAGCTCAGTGCTTCATGTAGTGATTGAAGCCAGTGTAGTTTTCACTTCACAATGCCAGGCAATGAATCGAGGTAGGGGATGATCATATCTGCCTATCCATCATCACGGACCGAGATTGCATTTCATTATTCTTAGTTTTCCGATATCAGTCGCCATTACCAACAATTTTTTTAATACTCGAGTATGCAACATCATAAAACTGTTTTCTTTTGTATTTAAGGTGAATGTTGGTAACCAGTGGATCACTTTGTCGGTTTTTGCAGGAAGCGAGTTCAATACTAGTGGCAGATGGAGTTTCGAGAGAGAAGATCCTAAAGAACTTTTGATGGCAACTTATAATTATTATATGTTGTACCATTGTTGAGGAACAGCTGACAATTACTCTACTTAACATAGCTAAGAATGAAAGCATGCTAGGCTAATAAACTCTATACATGGGAATTATTAATTCATTCCTCATCTTTTATTATATAAGTAAATTTTAGGTACATGATTTTAAATGTGTTATTCATTCCTTATGATTTAGATTGAATTACCAGAATAAATGAATATGGTTTATTTTAAGTATGTGTTATTTATTACTTGAATCTTTATTTATCTTTCTAATTTTAATCAGAATTTTTGTTAATTTTATTTTAAATTCATGTAATTATAAAAAAATAATAATAACATGAATGAAATGACTTCAATGATTAAAGGATTTGTTGTTATCCTTTGAGGTTTTGATTCGAGCGACATTTATATATAAGCGTTCATTGTCAAATAGTTGAATATATATTCTTGTATTTATAAAATATAATAATAACTAGAATAATTTTATAAAGGATAAATTATGTTTTTAGTAATTCAATTATTATTTTGGTTTTATTTTAATCATTCGATTATTTTTAAAAAAATTATCACTGATGTTACGTTTTGGTTTTATTTTGATCTCTCGTTATTAAAAATTAGTAAAATTACTAATATGATATATTTTTAGTGAACTTCATAGTGGCACATTAGTATCAGCGTTAAGTTAATTTTTAACAATAAATGACTTAAATGAAATCAAAATGAAGAATAATGATGATTTTGGAAAAATAAATTAATAATTAAAATAAATCTAATAATAATTGGGTGACTAAATGCATAGTTTACCTTTTTATGTATATTAGGGAACCAAAGAGGTTTAATATCTAATTATCATAGTATTATAATTTATTTCTCGTTTTATTCTGTACAAGTTTTGTCTCAACTCTCAACTACCCCTTTTATTATATTCTAGAGAAAATAACTTGAGTGACCGAAAATGTCTTATAATATATGATTTTAACCAATTTTTTTTTAATTTACAAAAATAACCAATGAATTCGCAATTCAGTTTCGAATTCGCAACACGAAAGCCAATTTACTGAATTCGCAACACCAAAGCCAATTTTGCAACACAGTTTCCGAATTCGCAACATAAAATTTGGAATTCGCACACAGAAGACGAATTCGAAACTAGAATTTAACAATTTCGCAACACGAATTTCTTTTTCGCAACTCGATTTTTAAATTCGCAACACGAGTTTTGTTTTCGCAACTCGATTTTCTAATTCGCAAAGCGAGTTTCAATTTCGTAACGCGAATTTCGTTTTCGCAACTCAATTTTCAAATTCGCAAGGCGAATTTAAATTTCAAAAATCAACTTTTAATTTCGCAATATAAATGTATATAGTATATCCCGTAAATCGCAACTCATAACCTAAACCCTTAAATCGCAACTCAGTCCCATCTCTATCCGTCCCCATCTCCGGTGACATCCGTCCCTATCTCCGGTGACCCCCCTCCATCTCCATCTTTCACAGCCACCCTCTCACAACCATTCACGACCACAAATGAAAAATCAACCACCGAGGGTTAGTTTTTTTTTAATTATTTTTATTTTGAAATTTTTGTATTATTATTAGATAATTAATCATTTTCATATTTAAATTGACGTTAAATTTACTCGTAATTTCAATATATAGATTAACCATTTCACTTAAATTTCTTAGTAAATTCATTCGGTTGCTGTCAATGCTGCTAAACAATTTAGTCTTTAACCCTGTGAAGTAAGTATTTGTCTTTGTTTTTTGGTTGAAGTAATGCATTTCATTCAAGCTTCAATTTGCAGAAGAATAGTAGTTTATTTCAAGAAACTTAAATTCGCAACACGAAAATCGCAACTTGAAAACGAAAATCACAACTCGAAAATGAAATTCGAGTTGCGAATTTCATTTTCGAGTTGTGATTTTCGTGTTGCAAATTTAAGTTTCAGAATAAACTACTCTTCTAGAATGTTGTCATTGAACCTGCACTAAACCTATATGATGTCCTTTTTGTTTATACTTATGCTTACTTCTGGAATGTTATCTGATGCATTTTGTGAACTATGATAGAATAATGACTTGGGTGAATACCGGGATAGTTCGAAACATATTTGACTATATTTTCCCTATTTAATATCATGTCTGTTTATTGTGTATAATTTGTAGTTTTTGGTATATTATTAGTATATCTAACTTAATATTTTTATTGTTTTTGTTAGGAATTTTTTTCGGCTGCATTGACTTTAAGGAATAAATTAAGCCTATCCACTACAATTGCGTCGACACTTACACCTATCCAAAGAAATTTGTTTGAGAATACTTGTTTTGGTTCATGGCTGAAAGTACAACATCCAAGTGGAGATGCTTTGCTGACTTATTTGTTTCTACAAACCATGACTAACGATCTACCTGAGGGGATACCACATGGCGATGAGGAGATATGGTTTCATTTTCCACCGGCGTATACTCGTTTTGGGCGGGAGGAGTTTTGCTTGGTCAATGGTCTACGTTTCGGATGACACAATGAATTAGGTCCGTACACTAGTCATATCGCCACCCCATCATGGTTATTTCGTGTTTTTCCTGACATGGCAAAGGTGATGACCACTTTACACGTCGACGATTTGAGAAGATTACTTCTTAAAGATGGTTTTACTCGAATAGATGACCTTAACGTTGTCTGAGTATGCCTTTTGTTACTTTTGTATGCCGACTTTTTAGCAAAACAGGGCAGACAACCTATTTTTAAGGATTTAATATTATTGGTAGATGACCTAGATGCATAGAACGTGTTTCCGTGGGGTTCATATATATGGAAAGCTACATGGAAAAAATTGTTGTCTGCCTTTGAGGACCGTCGTAGTTTGCATGGGCATGGTTCCAAATACACTTTGGTAGGCTTTATTTGGACCTTTAAGGTAAGAATTTCTATATAATGTTTCCAAAATTAATTATTTAACTATTACTAAAATTAATGTTTGTGTATTATATTGTAGATTTGGATATTTAAGGCATTTCCCAGCATGCGTACTTATGCCATCAAGAATTCAAATGATATTCCTAGGGCTATTACTTGGAAGAGGATCTGACAGTTGGATTGGGATGAGATACTACCATATATGACGATCGATGATGTAAGTAAACACAAATACTACCATATATAATCAATTTATTACTAGTAGACGTTTGACTTTATTTGGGCTTTTATATTGTTAGGAGGAAAACTATCTATTACAGACATTGATACCCACAGAGGCTGAGGTTGCCACGGATTGGTGGCAAGCTAGTAGGCGTTTTTTTATGGGACGGATGATGAGCACCCCCACTTTTTCATCGAGTAGATTCTCCACTTCAACACTGAGATCCATCACCTCATCGAGTCGATTCTCCACTTCGACACCGAGATCCATCACCTCATCGAGTCGATTATCCACTTCGACACCGAGATCCATCACCTCATCGAGCTGATTCTACACCTCGACACCGAGATCCATCAGCTCTAGCCGACTCTACACCTCGATACCTAGATCCATCACCTATTCCATCACATCATTGAGCCTCTTCTCCACCATCACCTCATGATAGGCGATCGACAAATATGCCATGATATTTATCTCCCCGTTCTCCACCTCTACGGGATGAGTTAGGTGCTTTACGTGATGAGGTCAGTGCTTTATGTGATGAGGTCGGTGCTTTACATGATGACAATGGTGCTTTATGTGATGAGGTAGGTGCTTTACGTGGTGAGGTAGATGCTTTACGTAATGGCAATGGTATTTTACGTGGTGAGGTAGATGCTTTACGTGATGAGGTAGGTGCTCTACGTGAGATTGTTTCATCGTTGCAGAATGAGATGCGTATTTTACGCGAGGAGGTAAGTTTGTTTAATTTTATAAAAAACACTATACTAAAAATGCAAATAACATTTTTTCGACATTATTTATTTATTTACTGATTTATGTATTAATTTATTTTTAGAGGCCCGATGATAATATGTTACATGATGACCACTATAATTCCGAGCCAGACGTTTTTCTTGCACGACGAGGTTCACGCATCAGACGTCGTGGACCTGCCATTACGTCTCATTTCACCCTAATAGTTCCAAGACTGCATAAGAAGAAGCCTGATCCACCTACCATTGTTCATGATTCACCTCTTATCATTCAAGAGGCCCCTCCCATTGTTCAGGATCCACCGCCCATCGTTCAGGATCCACCCCGCATCGTTTAGGATCCACATTCCATATTATGTAGACATATTGGTAAACCCCCTCTTGTTCCCGGTATGTTGGATATGATATGGCTTTCGTATCAGTTACCGATAAGTACCATTCCTCAGCAAAAGATATGTACACTATCAGACACAGTTAAGGATAATACCGTTTGGGCTAAGACCTCAGTTGATTTTTATCTACATGAGCGGAGCAAGGGGTGCTTCACCAACATATGCAAAATCGACAATACACATTTGTTTCTTGAGCGGTCTTGGTGGGGTGTTTTATTTGGGGTTGAAGATAATGACTATTTCGAATGGGAGTAAGTATTATATTCTTTTTATATTGATTTTGAGTATTTTTTTAATCTATTAAATTCACTAATAGATGTATTTTTTTTATAAACAACATATTGATGCATGGGTAACATAACTTCTTATTTTAAGAAAATTGAAGAAACTAAAAAAGACGTGATGGACTATTATACATTCGTCTTTTCACTCAGCTCACTTGCAGGATCAAAAAGATGCTTCATATACGTTAGGTAATGGCAAAACTATCATTTATCCTGATTGGTGGGAGGTCAATAAGGTTAGTATTTATTTTTGCATATTTAAAGGTGTTCATCAAATTTATTTGATGTGCGCAGTTGAAGCATTATTTATTTAATATTGTAGGTGTTTATCCCTATTATGGAACGTCGTCATTAGTTTCTCGTCGAGCTTCAGCTCCCATCACTAAAGATGATAGTATATGACAGCATGTTGAATTACATACCATTGTCTGATTTGGAAGATATTATTTGTAGGGGATGGATTGATCTTTTGTCTAAATACTTGGATGCGATTGCTTACTGGAGTAATTCAGGAAACGAGAAGCCGAAGAAGTTAAAAGTTACAATGATGAGAGACGAGACAACGCCACAACAAGCGTCAATAACCAGAGGGGATTGTGGTCTGTTTGTATGCATGTGCTTGGAACGTATGACGAGATGAGGCAATCAGTTTCTACCTTCGACAGATAGAGATATAGGTGCAGTAGAGTTGTGGTTTTGACATGTTATGGCTAGAGAGATATATGCGAGATGTTGCCTACCTACATCCAGTGGTTGATATGCGACAGTATGACCATGTGAGAATTTCCTTTTGTCTTAGTTCATTACTTTCATCTTATTTCTTTGGGAAAGTGTAAAAGTGTTTTGGGAATTTGTAACCAGATGATGGCTATTATGCTTATGTATTTGTATGTTCGCAGGCTTTCTTCATGTTTATGATGCATTCCACACCTAATCAAGTGTTGCATAGACTTCTTGCTATATTAAAAAAAAGAAGGATTTGTTACCTCTTACCAAAATTTATGCTACTGATGTACAGGTCTGATGTTGAAGAAGGGGGTGAGACAATATTTCCTACAGCCAAGGGAAATATTAGTGTTGTGCCATGGTGGAATGAATTGTCTGATTATGGTAAATAGGGTCTTGCATTGAAGCCTAAAATGGGTGATGCATTGTTGTTCTTGAGCATGAGACCTGATGCCATACTAGATCCTTCAAGCTTGCATGGTTTGCAGCCGATCCCCCTTTCCCACCTTTTTTTTCATGTTATATCATTAGTTGTGGTTCAAGAATGCTTAAGAGAGATTACATTTCCATATGAAAAAATAGTTGAATTCTTATCCATAGTCGTGCCATTCATTTTCGACACTTATGTGCATAATGCTTCTCTTTTTATCAAAGCAACTTTTAGATGTATTGTTAATTTAACAGTGTGTGATATGGGTGATTATAGGTGTATGCCTTGTAATTACGGGGAACAAATGGTCATTTACAAAGCGGATGCATGTTGAAGAATACAAGGTTTAAGTTTTCTGTACAAAAGGTACTTGTAATGAGTCCCTTGCTGGGAAAGTGTACCCTTTAGACTCAGGTGTCGGATCCAATATTCTTTCATTTGATGGTGTTTGTATCTTTTGACATACCTGGTTGAGAAGTACTATATTTTCCTATGGTTTTGCTTGGAAATACTTGAACTAGTGAGAAAGATATGATGCCTTATTTTGATAGATTTGTACAATAATTGAATCTGTATTATGTTGAAGGCAAACTATTAAAAGACCCATTAAAGGTTGCGAATTTCATTTTCGAGTTGCGAATTCGATTTTCGAGTTGCGAATTTTAATATCGAGTTGCGATTTTCGTGTTGTGAATTTTCGAATTCAATTTTCATGTTGCGAATTCAATTTTCGAGTTGCAAATTTTCACTAGGCAAATTTTCCTACTAATCATACTTGTTTAGTTATTACAAAACTAAAGTTCAAGCGTCTGGAGAAGTTCACAATAACCATCTTTTTTTCTAGTTTCACATTCAAGGCAAACACCTTCAAAAAGATAACAGACAACAATCCTGATATGTGAGAATGAATCAAGTGATGTCATGAGTACAACTTAATAATGCATGCTTAACTGCAAAAATGTATGCATCCACACATAAAATATACATAAAGTTGTTAATATAGTAATATAATAAGTGTTATAGAATCATGAATACATAATACAACGTTTGCATCTAAAAATCACCTAAGTTAATAGTACCAAAAGGTGAAGGCGATTGTGATTGGGATTTTGATTGCGATTTTGATTTTCCTTTACTTGGCACCATATGAGCTTTGGATTTTGATGAAGATTCATATTTTGGTGGAGGAAAAGATGATTGTGATGGCACTGGTGATCCACATGTTAACCTTGTATGACCACTTTCCTTGCACCGTCTACATGTCGATATCTTCTTCTCTTCACCCTTAGACGGTATACGATCATGATTTTTTTGGTCGGCCAGGTAGCCTTCTGTCCATGAATGGTGGCAAAATTGTTTATAAGTCATATGGTATGTCTCACTTAGAAGGATGTGGAATAGGGTAGACAATATCGGTACAAGTCTGTCGATATACTTCTATAGTGTAGCAATCCATAGCGTATGCGCTTGAATCATCTTAGTTTAGATGAAGAGCAACTTTTATAACATGGCCACACGAATAACCAGATGTTGCCATTTCATACAACTACACGTCTTTACATTTAGATCGACAATCCTATTTAAGTTATTATCCAAGACTTCAAACAAAGTGTTTGAACATGGTTTAACTCTCTATGACGTTGACTTCACAACTTGTTTCGTTATCTTTTTTTCAGTCCATGGTGAAGATATTAAATTTTTTTACCCATTTTTATTATTATTTATTATAATTATAATTATTATTATTATTATTATTATTAATATATATTATTTATTAATATTACAAAACCCAAATCGAGGCCCAACAGACTGGCCCAAACAAAACAAAAAAAACCCTAAAACCCATTTAGGGTTTATATCTCAGCCAGCCGCCGCTTTGCTTCTCAGCCGTTGGATCTAACTTAGATCCAACGGTCCAGATGGTGCCAGACGAAACCTTAGGGTTATGATACCCTAGGGACTACACCAGCTGCCGCCGCTCCACGTCGCTCCAGCCGCTGCCACGCCCCAACTGAAGGCTCCAGAAGTTCCAACGCCAGCCGTCCACGTTATGGCCATGGGGTGAGTCACCACTGGGAGTCCGGTGACTCACCGAAGGGTACTCTTTTACCCGGTCCGATGGCCACACCGGTGATGGCTATAAAGCCATCACCCCATCTGCAAAGAAAAAAAACAGACCGAGAGAGACAGAAACCGAGAGCAAAGATACAAAAATAGAAACCAACTCACAACAACCAGCAACCAAAAACAAAAGAAAAGGGAGGAGAGAAGCTTACCGAGGAAGCTACGATCACCGGACCTCTTCAAACATCACCAAAACCTTCGAAAATCGAAGGTACTTTATTAGATTTGCTCCGATTAGGAGCGTTTTAAAAGAAAGGAACACCGGAACCGTCATTAGGACGGTCCGATCTACATAATGGTGTAAAAATAAATTTTTCTTGCCACCGGATGCGGTGGCCGGCGGTGAGAGTCACGGCGGCAGACGGCTGCCGTCCGGTGACCGGCTTCCCTCCGATGAGGGAAGCTAGAGAGAAGGGAGAATTTTTATTCTCTCTCAGTTAGAGAGAGAAATGAAAAAAAAATGAGATATGGCCCGAAGGGCCATCCGGATTTGGCTTTAAATAGCCCTTCCCGAACGACGTCGTTTCGGGGAGGGCTATTTGTGTAATTTTTAATTGTTAAATCCCGTCCGCCATCCCTTGAATTTGTAATCCTTACATTTTAGTCACTAAATCGAGTTTATAATCCTTTTAATTCAGATCTTTAATTTTAATTTTATTTATTTTAGTCCTTTATATTAAAATAATATATTTAGGGTAAATAACAGATTTAGTCCGTTATTTTAAATAATTAATATTTTAATCTGAATAGTATGTTTTAATTTATTTTATTCTAATATCTGAATTTTATATAATTTTATTTTAGTCACTAAATTAATAAATAAGAAAATAGCATGTTTAATCCCTATAATTTTGATTAATTATGAATTAGGTATTTAATTTTAATTTTAATATAATTTAATCACTAATTATAAATATTTTCATTTATTTTACTGCTTTTAAATATATAGTTCTAATTGTATTTTTATTGTTTTAATTTTACTTGTTTATATATTTAAATATTTTTATTATTATTATGTAGTCATAAATATATATATAATAAATAATAATTTATTTTGTTTTATTTTTTTAAATAAAATAATTTTAATATTTATATTTCAATATCGAAGAAAAGGGCAGTCTTAATACAACTGGATGTCCTATTCTGGTATTTTAGAAATAAATGCTATAAAAAATTATTATTTAATTTTATTTAAATTAATATTTATTAATATCAAAGAAAAGAGCTGTCTTAAGGCACTTAGAAGTCATTTTTCCGATATTTTTAAATATTTTTTATATAATTTTGAAATAATAGGATTATAAATTAAATATATTTTAAATTTTTTTAATTTCTAATAATAGAGACAATTTATAATTAAAAAGTGCCAATTTTGGGCGTTGTAGGGGTGCTTATCCTTCCCTAAACGTAACCGACCACGAATCCCTTTTTATTATTAAAAAGAACAAATTTTTGGTTAAAACGCAGATCAATTTATCTTTTAACTGATGTTTTCTTAAAACTCTTTTAAAAGATAATTTTTTAGGTATTCGACCTACCTAACCCAAAAGGCCGATGGCGACTCCCAAATTATTTTCAAAAACCATTTATTCACATCAATTTTACCGCCAAATAAATATTTCGTACCTGGACGAAAACCGGTTACGACAGCTTGGCGACTCCGTTGGGGACTGGTCAAACTTTAAAACCAATTATAAATTGTCTCTATCAGTTAGAAATTAAAATTCTTATATTTAATTTTTAATTATTTTCTTTCAAATTATTTTTTTATTTTATTTAGATATTTTTTTTATTTTATTTTTCTGTTTGTTGTTTGAACATTTCTCCTCACACACAACACTTGCATTGCATAACATAAAGCTCTATAATTGAGTTTGTCCTTTTTAAGTGGGAGTGAAAGCGACGTCTTCGTGAGAATTTATTCTCCGTGTCAGACCTAGCAAGTAACTTTCGGGGTTCATATGCTCTATGTCTTCGTGAGAATTTATTCTCCGTGTCAGTCATAGAGAAATGTGTCCCCTCGAATTGAACTCGATCCACTTTAGTCTGTGATGGATTAGGATTGAGGGTTAATAGCCCAAGGGGGCACTAACAAGGACAATTCGGGTACCTTTATTCTTAGAACTGAAGCCTTACATATAATAAACCCTAGAAACTCTTCCGATCTGAAGCCATGCTGAAATTTTGTCCAAAATAGGTGTACACACAGGAGAAATGAATTCTAGCTTTCCTTTTAATTTATTTATTTTCTTACTGATTAAATTACATGTATATTTAAATTATTTAAATTATGAAAAAGCATGTTTAAATAAAAATATTTATTAGATATTATTATTAAATTTCTTTATTATGTAAACTAATTCATTTCTTTTTGTGTGTTCTTTATTTTTTCTGTTTGCATAGCATCATACAGGATAAAAGACATTGATCCTCGTGTTAATTGTCTCATTGGAAAGCTTTCATCCATGGATAAAAAGTGTTCAAATCAAATAATTCTAAACTCAGAAGTAAGACAGTGGGCTGAGGACTTACAAAGACTAGGAGGAGACAGTCTGCAGGATGATTATGTATCTGACTTGGCCAGTTATGCTCCAGTTTCGCTAAAAAGAAATGATATGCAAGATTTGCGAAGCATTTGGGAAAGTTGGGATTCAAACAAAAAAATTGCAGTTTTATCAGACTTACGGAGACATCCCATATTTGCTCTATGTCGAAGTTGATGATGAATTACTCAGAGCCCTAATTCAATTCTGGAATCCAGGGTACAATTGCTTCACTCTCAATAAGGAGGACTTGGTCCCTACTATTGAAGAGTACACAACTTTGCTACATATAGAAGGGGCTTTGGAGAATCGAATCTATTCAAAGTCAATTAAAACTCAACCCTTTCGAGTTAAATTAGCAAAGATTGCCGGGGTACGAGAAGAATGGGTGGCATCCCGTACAAAACAAAAAGGCGAAAGCGAAGGCATTGCTTGGACCAACATTAAAGAACTTATTCAGAGTCATCCAGACACTAAAGTACGATTCGATCTATTTGCTCTGAGTATGTATGGTATGGTCATCTTCCCAAAAGTATTGGGATATATTGAAGCTGCAGTAGTAGATTTGTTTGAACAGCTACAAAAAAAGATTAATCCTGCCTCTACAATTCTAACAGAGACTTTCAGATCGTTAAATGCTTGTAGAAAGCTAGGAGGTGGACGATTCTCAGGGTGTACCCAGTTGTTATATGTTTGGATCCGTAGCCATTTTTGGAGGACATAAAAGACTTCATACCGACGCTTTAATACGGATTATTCACCATTAAAAGAATTTCTGGAGCAAGAATGGCCGAAAGAAATTAAGAAAGATATGTGGATTAATGCTTTTCGAAATCTGCAAAGCAATGACATTGTTTGGCGAGCCCCGTGGCAAATCCAAAGGGAATTCTTTTACAAATGTGGTGATTACAATTGGATAATGCTGCTCGGATTATGGGGAGGAATTGGATATGCACCACTTCTGGTCATAAGACAATATGAAGGTCGTCAATTTGTACCTGTTACCGTTGGATTACATTCATCTGAGTTCGCATTCCACAACAAAAATTATAAAAGAAATATCATGGAAGCTGTTACAGCTTGGAAAACAACTTTTTGTATCCGAGCTAAAGCAGCAAAAGAAATGCTAACTCCTGATTATGAGGAATGGAGATCTGTCAAGAAAAATGAAAATATTCCTCTACCAGATCAAAATGAGGATATCTCTATGGAAGATGGCATTAAGGTGGTTCCATCAGAAATTGAAATCTTGAGAGCTGAGTTTGAAGCATAAAGAGGAGGCTGGTCAAGAGAATTAGAGCAAATGAGACGAGATAAAGCTATGTTGGGTGTTGATATTGACTTTCATTCATCACAATGTGCAATGTTGAGAGAAAACAAAGAAAAAGTTGATGGTGAATTTAGAGCATTAAAGAAAAATTACCAAGAGTTATATAAATCTTGGAAAGCATCAAGACCAAGCCAATCAACAGTACAGATGAGCAGAGAATTGAACATCGAGAAAAGTTGAGTTGAAGATCTGAAAGGAAAGAATAGCCGTCTACTCAAAAGCCTTGAGAAAAGAAAGCAAAAAATGGAAGATTTTGAGGTTGACAGAAGAGAGCGAATTATAAAACACAAAGCTGAACACCGTGAAATCATGAATGAAATGCAAAGAGAAAGGGATCGAGCCAAAGATTTAGAAGAGATGAAAAATGTCATCTTTGATAAATTTGAAGGTGAGAAAAATATCATGTTCAAAGGATTTGAATCTGAAATGAACCAGTTGATTGCCGAACTTGAAGTCAGGGGCCAAAAGATTGAAGAGTTCAATATTGAAAAAGAAAAATGGGAGCTGGAAAGAAAGAATTTCAACACCAAACTTGAGGTAGAGCAAGAAGTGGCTAGCAATTGGATGCAAAGATGCAGAAACAAGAATGTTCAAATCCAGAAGATTAATCAAAGAACGCAAGAAGCACGAACAAAATTTGAAGAAGATCTGGATCAGTCTAGAAACAAAAACTCAGAGTTTAACGCTTACATTTTGCAACTTGAAGAATCATTATTTCAAGAAAAGGTTCGTCTAGGACCTAATGATCTCAAAGAAAGTAATGAGGAAAGTGCTTCACTGCGAAGACGCATTAGAGATCTTGAAAAAATTCTGCACAATTGTCAAGTCAGAATCACTGAATTAGAGCAAACTCTTGAAGGAACTAATGAACAATGGCAAAAGTCAACTGATTTCTATGTTGAAAGAAGTGAAGAAAGAAGTAATATGGTGTTCGAGGCCATGGTACAAATGAGCGAAGTTGCTAGATATGTTGGGGAACTAGCTGTTGAAGCTAAAATAATTGAGCATCACGTTGATCCAGTTTCTAAGTTTGGAAAGAAGGTGTCATGGTTAATGAAAGAAATTATAGAGCTTAATAGGAAAGCTACGCCTTATCTGTAGTTATGAACTATTATAAAGAAACTTTTGTATGCCGATGAAAGTTGTTCTATGACAGTTAACTTTTTGGGATCAATACCTTTTTGCATACATGCATTTTGCATACATTCATTATTCATTTCATGATTTTCTTTATAGATATATTTTTTTATTAAGATAAAATTCATTAATTAAAATTTGGAAAAAATAATATCAAAAGATTTTTCAATCGCAGTTATTCTGGCCAAAAGAGAAATACAACATCACTACGGTACTAGACAAGCTACTAAGAGAATTATGGAGGATAAAATACAACGTATTGAGGAACAACATAATAAAGAACAAGCAGAAATGAGAATGAAGCTGGAGAAAATTAAAGCCAGTATTGCAAATTCACAAGACAACATGATGCAGAAAATAGAAGACATGTTTAAAAGGCAGGTTATCATTGGAAAAATGCATGAAAATCATGTATCTTTCGACCAAGAACCTATGTATCCTCTAGGTTTTCCACCAGAACCAATTTATCACTCTGGTACTACACCTATACAAATTAATGCTCGCACTTCAGCATTTCAAGAAGCCAAATCACATGAAAATCGACAAGTGGATCCTGCATCTTCAAGCAAAAATCCACTTATATCAGATGTGAAAATAGGGGATTTTAATACTGAGCATTTAATACCAGATTTGAATGAGCTGAATGAGAAAGAAAAAGTAAATGAAGAATTGACCAGACAGATCAAGAGCTTAGAAGAACGAATGAAATCTGTGGAAATAACTGAATCATTCTATGGGTTTGACGCTAGTGAGTTGAATTTGGTTCCAGACTTAATCCTCCCCATTAAGTTCAAAGTTCCCGAATTTGATAGATATGACGGTACTACATGCCCTTCATCCCACATTACTATGTTTTGTCGCAGAATGACAGGATATGTGAAAGACGAGAAGTTGTTAATTCACTGCTTTCAAGATAGTTTGATAGGACCAGCTTTAAAATGATATACTCAATTGACCAGAGCCAATATTAGATCCTGGAAAGATCTGGCTAAAGCATTCCTAGAGCAGTACCGCCACGTAACAGACATGGTCCCTGATAGATGGACTCTCCAAAATTTGGAGAAAAAGAATAACGAAACATTCAGACAGTATGCCCAGAGATGGCGTGACACAGCAGCCCAAGTTCAACCACCTTTGTCAGAAAAAGAGGCCACAATAATATTTGTCCATACATTGAAAGCTCCTTATTTAAATAATCTAATGGGGAATGCAACCAGAAATTTTGCAGATTTGGTCATTTCTGGAGAACTCATTGAAAATGTCTTGAAAAGTGGCAAAATTGAATCAAATGAGGGATCTAGTTCCAAAAGACCTATGTACCGGAAAAAAGAGAATGAAGTCAACAATGCAAACTCTTACAATAAGGATTCATCGAAAAGTGTTACAATAACCCAGCCAAGGGTTAAGAAAGAGGAAACAAACACTAATCGAGCAGAGTCCAGAGGATCTCGAAAGGAAAATGAAAGGTTGTCTTTTACACCTTTACCAGTACCATATGCTGAGATCTATGATTCACTGTTAAAAGCAGATGTCATACGTCCCTATCCTTTGGTTCCCATACAACCACCATTCCCTCCTTGGTATGATATAAAGGCACACTGTGTTTACCATGAAGGAATTACGGGTCATTCTATTGAAAACTGTTTGGCATTCAAAAGGGTGGTTCAAAATTTGATCAACACTGGAAAGTTGGAATTCAATTCGCCATCTACATCAAATCATCCATTGCCAAATCATGGAGATAAAAACGTGAATGCAATTCAGGAAGAGAACAGAAAGAAAGCAAAAACTGACATTTCTGAAATTAAATCTCCTTTTGTTTGGGTATTTCAACAACTCTCTTTAGCCGGTATAATTCCACAATAATTCAGGCCAAAACATAATGAAGGCAAGAATTATTGTGAATATCATCAAGAGAAGGGGCATGAAATTCAACTATGTCTTGAGTTTAGGGATTTGGTGTAAAAATTAATGAATAGCAGAGAGATAGAATTCTTTGAAGAAGAACCAGGGAAAAAAGAAGATGATGTTTGCTCATCAGAGGATTCTAAACCTAGTCAAAGAACAAATGATCCTGTGATCATTAATGTGAAATCATCTACGGTGATTCCTGTACCAATAAAGCCGAAAGTAGTTATCACCACTCCTCTACCATTTCCATACAAAGATACCCGCAGGGTACCTTGGAATTATACTACCAATGTTTCAATGGTAGGAGGATCTGTTTCTCTAGAAAAAACGGAAGAGAAAATACAGAGTTTGGGTACAACATCGACATCTGAAGCAGTGAGTGAAGTCAGATTCTTTACAAGAAGTGGGAGATGTTACTCTCCCGAAACATCCAATGGTTCAGAACAAGTGAAAGCAAAAGGAAAAACCATGGTAATACCCCAAAATGTATTTGATGATGAATCCCCTCCAGCATTCAATGAGCCTGTAACAGAAAAACAAGCTCAAGAATTTTTGAAGTTCCTGAAACATAGTGAGTATAGTGTGGTTGAACAACTACACAAACAACAAGCGAGAATTTCTATTCTTGATCTATTGATGAATTCAGAAGCACATAGAAATGCTTTGATGAGAATGCTCAACCAAACATTTATCCCTGAAGATATATCCCTCAATAAACTTGACAGAATTGTGGGACATATAGCCGCTGACAATTACATAACGTTCACGGATGATGAAATACCTGAAGGCGGAATGGGGTCAGTAAAAGCTTCTAATATCACTACACATTGTCATGTCATGTTTTTCCAGGGGTATTGATTGACAATGGATCTGCTCTCAACTTGATGCCTCTAGTCACACTTCAAAGAATGCATGTGGATAAATCACACATGAAGAGCTATCAGAATATAGTACGAGCCTTTGATGGTACTCAAAAAGAGGTGCTTGGAAAAATGGAAATACCGTTGTGAATCGGACCAGTCGTGTACAATATTGACTTTGTGGTGATGGACATCTACCCTGCATATAATTGTTTATTAGGGAGGCCATGGATTCATTCAGCAGGAGCCGTTCCTTCTTCATTATATCAGAAATTGAAATTTGTTGTTGATGGACAACTAATATGCGTAGGAGCTGAAGAAGAAATCATTGCGTCTATAACAAGTGATGTTCCATATATTGAAACCAATGATGATGATCTTGAATGCTCTTTCCGAGCTCTTGAATTTGTAAATGCAACCTTTATTGCAGAAGGAAGCAAAATTCCATATCCCAGATTATCTGATTGCACCAAGATGACGGTACGACAAACTTTAGGCATCGGAGCTAAAGCTGGGAAAGGTTTAGGAAAGAATCTTCAAGGGATTTCAGTTCCTGTAAGTATAAAGATGAAGAAAGATCGTTTTGGGCTTGGATTTAAGCCCAATTTTTAGCAAAAGAACAAATAAATGAAAAGAAGATGTGAAGACAGAAAGGCAAGGTTGAAAGGGAAAGAAATCCTTTGGGAACACATGTTTTTCCCATAGTTGAAGACCACATTCAGATCAGGGGGAACAATTAATGTAGAACAACAGCTTGTTGAAGCCTTTAAAGAAGAAAAGTTGACGAAAGATCAAAACATAGTTGAAGAAGCTATGAATGGATTATTTATCAACATGATCATGAATGACAACAAGACTGGCAAATACTTGGATAGGATTCGCCCATGTTTTCCTGGAGAAACACTCAACAATTGGACCACTGAAGATCTTCCTATAGTTTTTAATATTAACACAGAGTAATATTCAGAACTAATCTTTATGTTTAGCTCAAAAGTATGAAAACTTTTTGTTATCTTGTAAAGGAAATTAGGTTAAATATAAGAAATTTTCTTTAAAATTTTCAGATAGCAATCATTCTTTACATTTTCTTACATTTTTACATTTATTTACTATATTTCTTTCGGAAATATGTCCGACTTAAATTTGTAGGTGTCACCATGTTAATAGCATGTTTATTCCTAAATTTAATCAAGCGATAAATTTAGAGCAACCCATATGTCTGGAAGAAATCAATGGGTGTGAGGATGAACTGGAATATGATGTTCCTACTGAATTATTAAGACTGGTAGAAAAAGAAGATAAACAAATTCTACCTCACAAAGAAGAGATTGAAATTGTGAATCTGGGAACAGATGAAGAAATAAAAGAGGTGAAAATTGGTACTACTCTGACCATCCAGATAAAACAAGAATTGATAAATCTCCTTCAAGAGTTCAAGGATATCTTCGCCTGGTCTTATCAAGATATGCCTGGTTTGAGCACAGATATAGTAATGCACAAACTTCCAATTAATCCAGAATATAAATCGGTCCAACAAAAGCTCAGACGAATGAGACCAGAAATGTTGTTGCAGATCAAAGAGGAAGTGATGAAACAGATCAATGCAGGTTTCCTACAGGCAGCTAAATACCCAGAATGGGTAGCCAACATTGTTCCCGTACCAAAGAAAAATGGGAAAGTTCGAATGTGTGTGGATTACAGAGATCTCAACAAAGCTAGTCCGAAAGATAGCTTTCCATAACCCCACATAGACACATTGGTAGACAATACTGCAGGACACACATGGTTTTCATTCATGGATGGCTTTTCAGGATATAATCAGATAAAAATGAATCCGGAAGACATGGAAAAAACAACATTTGTAACCATGTGGGGCACATTCTGCTATAAAGTGATGCCATTTGGATTGAAAAATGCAGGGGCAACGTATCAAAGAGCCATGGTAACTTTGTTTCATGACATGATGCACAAAGAGATTGAAGTATACGTGGATGACATGATTGCCAAATCCCGAACTGAAGAAGAACATATTCAAAATCCGAGAAAGCTTTTCCAGAGATTGAGGAAGTATCAATTAAAGCTTAACCCCGTAAAATGCACTTTTGGGGTAACTTCCGGGAAACTTTTGGGATTTGTGGTCAGCAAAAAAGGAATCGAGATTGATCCAGATAAAGTAAAAACAATTCAAGATCTTTCACCACCCAATACAAAAAAAGAAGTTCGAGGCTTTTTGGGAAGATTAAATTATATATCTCGGTTCATTTCTCAATTAACTGACAAATGTGATCCAGTGTTCAAATTACTTCGAAAGAACAATCCTGAAGTCTGGAATGATGAATGTCAAGAAACTTTGGATATTATTAAGAAATATTTATCCAATGCCCCCATTTTAGTATCACCAATACCTGATAAACCGTTAATTCTTTATTTGACGGTCTTTGAAAATTCGATGGGATGTGTATTAGGACAGCATGATGAATCTAGAAGAAAAGAAAAAGCTATTTATTATCTGAGCAAGAAATTTACTGATTGTGAAATTCGATATCCACCAATACAAAAATTATGTTGTGCTTTGGTGTGGGCTACTCGAAGACTCAGACAATATATGTTATATCATACTACTTGGCTGATATCCAAACTTGATCCTTTGAAATTCTTAATGGAATCACCAGCTTTGACAGGCAGAATGGCTAGATGGCAAATGTTATTATCTGAGTTTGATATTGTATATGTCAACCAAAAAGCGATAAAAGGAAGTGTCATAGCTGATTTTCTGGCCAGTCGTGTATCAAATGATTATCAGCCTTTGAGTTTCAATTTTCCCGATGAAGATTTGTTGTGCATATCCATGAATGAAGAAGTCAGAACAAATGATGCATATGCATTTTGGAAGCTTTACTTTGACGGAGCATCCAATGCTTTGGGACGAGGAATCGGGGCAGTGTTAATTTCTCCAGAAAATATTCATTATCCCTTTACAAGTAGACTGGAGTTCTTTTGCACCAATAACATGGCGGAATACGAAGCTTGTGTCATGGGATTGAAAGCAGCTATAGAAAGAAAAATCAAATGTCTCAAAATATATGGAGATTCATCGTTAGTGGTGTATCAATTGCGAGGAGAATGGGAAACAAAAGATCCCAAATTTTTGGAATACCGAAATTTTACCCTCGAATTAGTGAAAGAATTTGAGAGAGTTACCTTCAATTATCTCCCTCGAGAAGAAAATCAAATGGCAGATGCTTTGGCTACATTAGCTGCTATGTTTCAGGCAACTAAGAAAGTTGATATGATGCCAATCAAAATGCAAGTATACGAAATTCCTGCACATTGTTATAGTGTGGAAGAAGAGGTAGATGGTAAACCATGGTATCATGATATTCTGCAATATATCAAAAATCAAAGTTATCCACAAAATGCATCTGAAATTGATAAAAGAACCTTGAGAAGAATGGCTGCTGGATATTTTCTTGATGGAGAGATTTTGTATAGAAGAAGCAATGATCAAATGCTATTGAGATGTTTAAATACCAGCGAAGCCCGAAGCATCATTGAAGAAGTACACAATGGAATATGTGGAACACATGCAAATGGTCTTTCCATGGCCAGAAAAATAATGAGATATGGATACTATTGGGCTACCATGTACACAGATTGCATTGATTATGCAAGGAAATGTTATAAATGCCAGATATATGCAGACAAGATTCATGTACCCCCATCTCCTTTACATGTAATGACATCACCTTGGCCATTTTCTATGTGGGGAATAGATGTCATCGGTGCAATCACACCAAAAGCATCGAATGGACATTGCTTCATTCTTGTGGCAATTGATTATTTTACCAAATGGGTTGAAGCTGCTTCATATGCCAATATTAAGAGGTCCACAGTCTGCAAATTCATAAAGAAAGAGATAGTTTGCCGGTATAGCCTACCAGAAAGGATCATTACAGATAATGCTCTGAACCTGAACAACAAAATGATGACCGAACTTTGTGCACAGTTTAAGATCAAACATGCAAACTCAGTGGCATATCGTCCAAAAATGAATGGGGCAGTTGAAGCAGCAAATAAGAACATCAAGAGAATCATTACAAAGACCACTGAAACTTACAAAGATTGGCACGAGAAGTTACCTTTTGCTTTATACGCATACCGAACTACTGTTCGAACATCTACAGGGGCAACACCTTTTTCTTTAGTCTATGGGATGGAAGCAGTCTTACCAATTGAAGTTGAGATTCCATCACTTCGAATTTTGAGAGAAACAAAATTGGATGAATCTGAATGGATCCAAGCTAGATTTGATCAATTGAACCTTATTGAGGAGAAAAGATTGAAAGCTATTTGCCATGGACAGATGTATCAGAAACGGATGATGAAGTCTCATGACAAAAAAGTACATACAAGAGAATTCCAAGAGGGTGATCTAGTACTAAAAAAGATTTTGCCTATACATAAAGATTTCCGTGGGAAATGGATGCCTAATTGGGAAGGGCCATACGTTGTGAAAAAGGCCTTTTCCGGAGGAGCGTTGATCTTGGCAGAAATGGATGGAAAAATTCTGAGAAATCCAATAAACGCAGATTCTGTCAAGAAATATTATGCTTGAAGAGAAGAAAAAGAAGAAAAAGAAAAGAAAAAGAAGAAAAAAAGAAGAAAAAGAAAAAGGAAAAAAAAAGAAAGAAAAAAAGGGGGTCAAGATGAAAACCCGCAAAGGGCATCTTGTAACCAAAGGAAGGATTTGAGTTGAAAACCTGAATGGGCGGCTCAAATGCATGTTGATATTAGGCATCTGGCAATTGAACCCTCTTAAGATTTTGACAGTTTGGGAGAAACTTCACATCTACAAGCATTTTGACAACGTTTGAGATCTTCCAGACAAAAGCTTACATCATTACTCTAAATTGTGTCAATTTGATTAATTTAGAAATACTTATGCTAATAATTTGTTGAGACATTTGAATTTTTATCAATCTTATGCTTGTCATAACTTTGAATACAATTCTATCTATTTTAAGTTCAATTTATTTAAGATTCAATTTATTTTCGAAAATTCAATTTATTCTTCTATGAATTAACATAATTTTGAAATAAGTTAAAGATTTCTGAATATCACTTTATGTTAATACTTTTAAATGCATGGAATACAAAGTAAACCAATCATCATCATCATAAATCCATGAACAAATCATTATTTGCACTCTGGATATATAGGGTAACATTGGTTACAGTATTTCAAAAGTTGAAGATGACCAGTTTTACTATTAACTAAATCGTTCCATGATTTGAAAAGAATGGGATATATTGGAACAGCAGAAGAGACAGCTGTCGTAGCATTCATTGCAAGAAAATGCACCAACAAAAATCTTCTAGTTCATCATGATGATGTTTATTGCTTCCATCAAGATTGTTACACGGGATGCTACCGACAACAAGGTCGAATCTGCCAAATCTACTCATCAATTGCTCCAACCGATCATCATTCAGTTCTTGCACATCTGTTTTCAAAGATATGCTAAGACAGTAGAAGGCGACCTCTGCAGCACTGATTCCAGCAAAAAGAAACAGGACATTGATATCACTAGGGAACATATCTCTAGCAGATCCTCCTCCTCGTGTATGGTTTTTAAGGAAACCTAGAAGCATTTCCGCCTCATCAGGTTCAAGTGGAGCAACTTTATTCCTTCCAACCCATACTAGATTCCATTTTCAGCACTCATCAAGAACATACTTCTGGACACTCGAATGTGACTCATTGTCATAAGCTTCAAGAGCCTTACAGATCCTTTCTGTCAATTTGGCACTTCCTGTACATGTTTATAAACAGTTCAACTTTGTTCTTGGATCCCAGGAAGGCCATCATTTCTTTGTCAATGGAAAAGCATCAGCACATGGAGGAAGCAGAATAAGAGAAAATCTGTTCTTAATTGGCAGAATTATGAATATAGCCCTTTTCAGTGTAGTAGCATGAAAATGCTTCGAATCTACAAATTCTGGCTCTACATCGAATAAGTACTGTGATATCCCAGTCCAAACATTAACTGGAACAAATGCCATGTGCTCATAGCATCTTCTGGAAGTGTTCTTTGAGTTATCTGATCTGGTTTGGTAGAACCAGTCATTAATTTTGAAGAGGAATGTGCTCATAGCATCTTCTGGAAGTGTTTTTTGAGTTATCTGATCTGGTTTGGTAAAATCAATCATTGAATTTGGAAGAGGAATGTGCTCATAGCATCTTCTGGAAGTGTTCTTTGAGTTATCTGATCTGGTTTGGTAAAATCAATCATTGAATTTGGAAGAGGAATGTGCTCATAGCATCTTCTGGAAGTGTTCTTTGAGTTATCTGATCTGGTTTGGTATGAACCACAGAACCAGTTATTGAATTTTGAAGAGGAATGTGCTAATAACATCTTCTGGAAGTGTTCTTTGAGTTCTCTGATTTGGTTTGATATAAAACCCAGAACCAATCATTGCAATTAAAAGATGAATTGCATGATCGTCTTCATTAAGAAGTTTCTTTTCAAGCTTCTTTTGTTTATTCCTTTCCCAAAAATCATAGCCCAAGTTTCGCCTTTTCTTGTAATTGGGATCATTGCATAATGGCTTCCCATCTTTTACCGGAAGAAATGTGTCAGTAACCTTAGCCATTTGAGCAGCACATATAAAATTTGTCAATTTTGCAATTGATGAATCTGGACCACATCTCTCCATGGCTATTAAAGCTTCAGCCTCTGAGAATCCCATTTTTGTCAAGTATAACAATTTATTCTCCTCATCAGAATCAGAATTCAAGATTTCTCGGTATTAAAAGAACTATCGATATATGTGAAATCATCTTGAAAGGTCACTTCATAATCAGATGAGTTGTTATCAGAATCAGAAATCAAGATTTCTCGGTATTAAAAGAACTATCGATATCTGTGAAATCATCTTGAAAGGTCACTTCATAATCAGATGAGTTGTTATCAGAATCAACATGTTGCATGAATGCAAGCTTTTCAAGAGTCTATACTATTGAGTTTTATTCTCAAGAGGTTTTGTGACATTATATCTACATCTACATTTGTCAAAGATGATAGATTCTCTGATTTGAAGAAGAAAGATCTATTGGGTTTTTACAACTGAAGAAATACTCAATTTACCAATCTAAAATCAAATAACTTAACATTCATGCATCATATTTAGGTGTTTGCAAAAATAGGTGCATTTTCATTCATTTTCATCCATGTTGAATTTTTAACAGGAATTTCAAAGATTTTAGCAAAGATTTAAATCCATCATTCAATGGATCATCATTGCTAGATGAAGTTCATAATGAGAAGAACTCATATGAAGAAGGAAGAAGAAGTTCATAATGAGAAGAACTTGTTCAACTTTTTGCTCGAATTCATCTCTTGATGGATAAACATTTTCCAGAAGTGTTCATAATGAGAAGAACTCATCTGAAGAAGGAATAAGAAGTTCATAATGAGAAGAATTTGTTTAACCTTTTGCTCGACGCTATCACAGAAGGAGATAGATCGGCATCAACTTTTCCAGAGAAAGTTCATAATGAGAAGAACTCATCTGAAGAAGGAAGAAGAAGTTCATAATGAGAAGAACTTGTTCAACTTTTTGCTCGAATTCATCTCTTGATGGATCAACATTTGCCAGAAGTGTTCATAATGAGAAGAACTCATCTGAAGAAGGAAGAAGAAGTTCATAATGAGAAGAACTTGTTTAATCTTTTGCTCGACGCTATCACAGAAGGAGATAGATCGGCACCAACTTTTCCAGAGAAAGTTCATAATGAGAAGAACTTATCTGAAGAGGAAGAAGAAGTTCACAATGAGAAGAGCTTGTTCAACCTTTTGCATAATTCTATCACAAAAGCAGATAGATTAGCATAAACCTTTCCAGAAGTGTTCATAATGAGAAGAACTCATCTGAAAGAGAAAGAAGAAGTTCATAATGAGAAGAGCTTATTTAACATTTTGAATGACTCTATCACAGAAGAAAATAGGTCCACATCATCCCCAGCAGAAAGTTCATAATGAGAAGAACTCATCTAAAGAAAGAGAAGAATTTATTCAACATCTCCATCATAATCAAGTGGAGCTAAATGGATAAAAAAATTTTATCTTTTCGTCTTTGCCCTATTCTTGTCAACACAAGAATGAGCAAAGAGGGGCAGCTGAAGATATTAAATTTTTTTTTACCCATTTTTATTATTATTTATTATAATTATTATTATTATTATTATTATTATTATATATTATTTATTAATATTACAAAACCCAAATCAAGGCCCAACAGACTGGCCCAAACAAAACAAATAAAACCCTAAAACCCATTTAGGGTTTATATCTCAGCCAGCCGCCGCTTTGCTTCTCAGCCGTTGGATCTAACTTAGATCCAACGGTCCAGATGGTGCCAGACGAAACCCTAGGGTTATGATACCCTAGGGACTACACCAGCTGCCGCCGCTCCACGTCGCTCCAGCCGCTGCCACGCCCCAACCAAAGGCTCCAGAAGTTCCAACGCCAGCAGTCCACGTTATGGCCATGGGGTGAGTCACCACTGGGAGTCCGGTGACTCACCGAAGGGTACTCTTTTACCCGGTCCGATGGCCACACCGGTGATGGCTATAAAGCCATCACCCCATCTGCAAAGAAAAAAAACAGACCGAGAGAGACAGAAACCGAGAGCAAAGATACAAAAATAGAGACCAACTCACAACAACCAGCAACCAAAAACAAAAGAAAAGGGAGGAGAGAAGCTTACCGAGGAAGCTACGATCACCGGACCTCTTCAAACATCACCAAAACCTTCGAAAATCGAAGGTACTTTATTAGATTTGCTCCGATTAGAAGCGTTTTAAAAGAAAGGAACACCGGAACCGTCATTAGGACGGTCCGATCTACATAATAGTGTAAAAATAAATTTTTCTGGCCACCGGATGCGGTGGCCGGCGGTGAGAGTCACGGCGGCAGACGGCTGCCGTCCGATGACCGGTTTCCCTCCGATGAGGGAAGCTAGAGAGAAGGGAGAGCTTTTATTTTCTCTCAGTTAGAGAGAGAAATAAAAAAAATGAGATATGGCCCGAAGGGCCAGCCGGATTTGGCTTTAAATAGCCCTTCCCGAACGACGTCGTTTCGGGGAGGGCTATTTGTGTAATTTTTAATTGTTAAATCCCGTCCGCCATCCCTTGAATTTGTAATCCTTACATTTTAGTCACTAAATCGAGTTTATAATCCTTTTAATTCAGATCTTTAATTTTAATTTTATTTATTTTAGTCCTTTATATTAAAATAATATATTTAGGGTAAATAATAGATTTAGTCCGTTATTTTAAATAATTAATATTTTAATCTGAATAGTATGTTTTAATTTATTTTATTCTAATATCCAAATTTTATATAATTTTATTTTAGTCACTAAATTAATAAATAAGAAAATAGCATGTTTAATCCCTATAATTTTGATTAATTATGAATTAGGTATTTAATTTTAATTTTACTATAATTTAATCACTAATTATAAATATTTTCATTTATTTTACTGCTTTTAAATATATAGTTCTAATTGTATTTTTATTGTTTTAATTTTACTTGTTTATATATTTAAATATTTTTATTATTATTATGTAGTCATAAATATATATATATATATAATAATAATTTATTTTGTTTTATTTTTTTTAAATAAAATAATTTTAATATTTATTTTTCAATATCGAAGAAAAGGGCAGTCTTAATACAATTGGATGTCCTATTCTGGTATTTTAGAAATAAATGCTATAAAAAATTATTATTTAATTTTATTTAAATTAATATTTATTAATATCAACGAAAAGAGCTGTCTTAAGGCACCTAGAAGTCCTTTTCTGATATTTTTAAATATTTTTTATATAATTTTGAAATAATAGGATTATAAATTAAATATATTTTAAATTTTTTTTAATTTCTAATAATAGAGACAATTTATAATTAAAAAGTACCAATTTTGGGCATTGTAGGGGTGCTAATCCTTCCCTAAACGTAACCGACCACGAATCCCTTTTTATTATTAAAAAGAACGAATTTTTGGTTAAAACGCATATCAGTTTATCTTTTAACTGATGTTTTCTTAAAACTCTTTTAAAAGATAATTTTTTAGGTATTCGACCTACCTGACCCAAAAGGCCGATGGCGACTCCCAAATTATTTTCAAAAACCATTTATTCACATCAATTTTCCCGCCAAATAAATATTTCGTACCCGGACGAAAACCGGTTACGACACATGGAGTGACACAACGTTCCAATGTTCCTATAATTTTAAATAAATAATACTTAGTAAAATCTATTAAATATGTTAAGTTATGAATTTAAAGAAATAATACCTGCATGGTTTCTTTTCTTATAGTACCACTATTGAATAGAGACTCAAAAAAACTCCATTAACATAGTAATGGGTAATTTTCGAGAATAACGACTTAGAGCGTTGATTGATTTTGCACTATTAGACGTCATGAAACCATATCTTGCTCCAAGTTGATGTACTCTTGACTATCTTTCAAATCCGACATCTTCTAGTGTTTGAGCACATTGAGGCAAAACACGTCTTAAACAATTTATATGCTTATTAAAATCCACTTCCCGATAAGCTTTTACAGTCTTCCAGTATGTCCATTTATGATTTTTTTATACTAGCAGACCTTGATTTTAGATTTCTGTACAAATGAACACCACAAAGTCCATGAAAAGCATATGGGAAACATCTTCTAATAGCATTATCAATTGAGCTTACCCTATCATATATGATTGTCAGATTGCTAATAGGACCTATGCAATCCCTAAGATGCCCCATAAACCATGTCAATGAATAAGAGGTTTCAGATTTGCCAACCCTATAAACTATTGGCAGTATCCCATTGTTAGCATCCATGGCTACTGCTAGTAAGTTTGTTCCAAGATATCGACCTTTCAAATGTGCTCCGTCAACTATAATAACTGGGCGCATGCAAGTAATAAACTAGCGAATCTACAAAATAATATACACAAAAAAATAATCATTTAAATGTGAAATGCATGTAACTAACAAAAATGAGTCAACAAAATTATATTGATTTACTAACTGCAACACCAATGGCGATAAACAACAACTCAAAACGTCTATCTCTATCTGTTTTGATATGAGTTACCGACCCAGAATTTTTCAGCTTTAAATTGTGACAATAAGCTGGCAGTTGGGCAAACGATGCTTCTGGCGACCCCTCAACAATTCCAAGGCATAACATTTGGCTCTCCAAGCTTGAGAATATGAGATACTAATCTTGAACCGAGCATTCATATCAGTCATAATTTTATGACCCCGATATACCCTGCCATTCAAAAACATCAACTCAGCCAGAAAACCACCCAACACCTTTTTGTTTGCCTGTCTATGGTGAGGAAAAACTTGGGTTCTTGAACATGTATGTTTATCAATAAAAGTCCTAACTTGAAATATTTCGCAATCTTTTATCCTCTTTCCAATCATACGCCACGTACAGTTTTTATCAATCCTACACTTTGTTTCGAAACGATCTTTTCTTGATTTGTTAACTTTTAGTTGATAGTCATCTTTCACACATTTCGTATACAAAGCTATCTTAAAGTCTTTCTTTGTTTCAAAACAATCATCTTTCTTGATACGAATAACTTTTGTGTAACAATCAACTGCTATCTTTACCAACTCTTCTTCCGGTATCGGAAGTAATTCTGGCATATTTCAGTTATACTCTGTGGCTCTTTCTTCTTCTTTTCTTCAGGGACTTCTTCTTCTTCTTCTTCTTCTTCTTCTTCTTCTTCCTCAGGGTTATATGAATTACAGAATGAATGTTCAACATGTTCATTCACAACCGTAACTTCCTCCTCATTATAATCAACAACATCTTCCTCGGCAGCGGTTGTTTCATCATCAAAATCCGAGTATTGACCAATATCAAAATCATTACTGTAATAAGCAGGGTATTGACCAATATCAAAATCATTATTGACCAATACGAAAACTGGAATTTGGGTCAGTAAATTGATTAGGATTTGGATTAGGGAAAAATTGTGGATTTTGAGATTGTGTTTGATATTGTGTTTGGTATTGGAAATGTGGTGAAACAAAAATTTTCTTGGTGATGAAATTGTGGTGGAACCATGAAATTTTGAGGTTGATTACTACCCGTTATTGACCCAACTTCACTACTTCTAGGTTCAACAACATACAATGTAACATCATCTTGCGAAACACTAATGTAAGCAATGAATCGTTCAACATCTTCATTGTCGGTTAACAAATAAACTTTAAACTTTCTCTAATAAGATAGCCTAAATCCACTTAGAGGCTCTAAACTCAATTTCTTTGAAACACGTAACATTAGATTTTCATAAGTTAACTTTTTTAATGACATTTTTAGTTGAAGATTCATGGGTAAAGGCATATATTATAAAACACCATTAACATTCTCCCATGACCCTCCATAACACAAATCTATCCAAACATGATCAACATTAGATGATTTCATTCTACAAATTGTAAATAAAGTAATTTACTAAACAAACGAGCTATAAACTAGATATCATTACTAACTTAGAGAAAAACATTTGTTGCAACACGTAGTTTATATACCCAAAACATTTGTGTTGCAACACGATAAAGCTGTGTTGCGAAATTAAAATTTGCGTTGCGAATACAAAAATCGAGTTACGAAAATGAAATTCCTGTTGCGAAATTGAAACTCGCGTTACGAATTAGAAACTCGTGTTGCGAATTTAAAAATCGAGTTGCGAAAAGGAAATTCGTGTTGCGAAATGGAAATTCGTGTTGTGAAATTGTCAAATTCGAGTTGCAAATTCGATTTCTGTGTTGCGAATTCCATATTTTGTGTTGCGAAATCCAAATTTTGTGTTGCGAATTCGGAAACTGTGTTGCGAAATTGGAGTTCGTGTTGCGAATTCGAAACTGAGTTGCGAATTCGTTGGTTATTTTTGCAAATAAAAAAAATTGGTTAAAATCATATATTATAAGGCATTTTCAACCACTCAAGTTATTTTCTCTATATTCTATCTTATTTTTTTATTTATTCAAAAAAAATCTTTTTAGTAGTATTTTTTAATTCAAAAAGTCTTTTGATCAATCACCTATTGTCGCCTGCAATGAAAAATTAATATAAAATATTAAAATTCTCTTGAAAACAAAGTATTTTAAAAAAAATAAGAATTTGTTGATTCTTTTTATGATTTTTGTATTTTACTAGTTTTATGGTTCTTTTTAAAATTTTTAAAAAATAAATAAAAAACAATTGAAATATATAAATTACAAAATTTCAGAATTAGATATATATATATTCTTTTTTTCCTTTGCTTTCTTATGAGTTTTTTTTATATTTTTAAAATTAAGTAATTTTTTAATAAAATATATCACTAGAATGATACTCCATATATAAGACAATAATAATAATAATTAACAACGTCTTGATGACCGGGGAATATCTCAGGAAAGGCGACTAATATACGGCATTACCGGAAATATTAAAAAATATTTAACAAATTTGGTTTAGCGCTACCTATTATGTTGACAGACTAATAATGTTTTAGGTAAAAAATAATGGAAAACTATTAAAAAATTTGGTAACCGGTAAACTTTGATTATCAGTAAGTATCGATACATATATATAAGTGTCCATACTTATTTCACTGAGGAAAATATTAATTTAAGGTTATTTTTTAGTGAGTTTTAAGATATTAATTTAGTAATTATACACGTTTAATGGTTTATTTTTATGTTATGATATATATTATTATTAAATTAAAAATAATAAACATAGATATTACATATTTATTATTATCTTTGGTTAAAATTGTTAAATTTAAATTCTAGATAATATTTTATAAAATATCTAAACAATCATATAATTTTTTTTGTAAATGAAATTATTAAATTAATATTGTAGCTGGAAAACATGAAGTACTATTAAAATTTTTTGAAACATAAATTACATAACTTTCAACAAAGTATCGATACATTTTTATAAAAAGTATCTATACTTTCAACATATTAGGTAAATTTTACCGGTTTTATCATAATGTTACCTGATATGTTGAAAGTATCGATCCTTTTTATAAAAAGGATCGATACTTTACAATATAACAGGTAAAAATATGATGTAATAGGTAGCGCTTATATAATGTAACAGGTACCGCTTATATAATAAAATAGGTTAATTACTAGAAACATTATCAAGCATAATAACATATTAGGTAGCACTTATATAATGTAATAGATAGCGCTTATATAATGTAATATGTATCGCTTATATAATAAAATAGGTAAATTACTAGAAACATTATCAAACACAATAACATATTAGGTACCGCTTATATAATGTAATAGGTAGCGCTTATATAATAAAATAGGTTAATTACTAGAAACATTATCAAGCACAATAACGTAATAGGTAGCGCTTATATAACGTAATAGGTAGCGCTTATATAATAAAATATGTTAATTATTTAATTTGTTATTACAATATATTAGGTAAACGCCTAAAATATTACCAATGATAACATAATCGGTTATTTACTGGAAACATTATCAAGTATAATAATGTAAACAGTAAAAAAAATAGGCACTACCTATTATATTAAACTACCTACCAGATATGTTGAAAGTATCGATTCCATTTAAATAAGTATCGACACTTTTGAAATTTAAAAGAAAAGCAGTAATAACGCCTATAAACATCAAATACAATAAAACAACATTATTTATTAACAAAATAATAATATTATTTTTAAAATATTAGAATAATTTATTTAATATTATTTATGTAAATATTATTATTAAAATATTATATCTATAATTTTATAAATAAAAAATTATGATTATTATATTTTATTAAAATAAAATTATTATAAATTATATTTTTTATAATAAGAATAATATATCATTAATTATATTATAATGAGAGAATAGTTAAATATATGTGTCGATACATTTTCTAAAAGTATCGACATATATGTTATAATTATAATGTAATAGGTAAATTTACAATGTAACTGGTATACAACAAAAACAAAATAGGTAAAAATTACCGAAAACATCATTATTTTAACAAAACAGGTAAAGCACTACGAGTTTTGTTATTTTTTTTACCGGTTTTGTTATTGTTGGGCATTTTACCGGAAATGTTAAAAAAATTGATGTTTTAGGTATAAATAATAATATTTTAGGTATTTTTTACCGGTTTTGTTATGCCCAACAATAACAAAACTGGTAAAAATAGACTTTCTAATGATAAAATGAGTAAACACAAATTATACAAATTAATTTTAATTTTTTTGTTTGTAAGTTGCCACAATATAACTAATGAAAAAAAACGATATTTCTATTTCGATATTACCTTTCAAATATATATATATATATATATATATATATATATATATATATATATATAATTACAATATAATTTTAAAAAATAATCATAATGAAGTGATGCAAAATAATCATAATTACAATATAATTATAAATATCAAATACAATAAAATAACATTATTTATTAACAAAATAATAATATTATTTTTAAAATATTAGAATAATTTATTTAATATTATTTATGTCAATATTATTATTAAAATATTATATCTATAATTTTATAAATAAAAAATTATGATTATTATATTTTATTAAAATAAAATTATTATAAATTATATTTATTATTTATTATAATAAGAATAATATATCATTAATTATATTATAATGAGAGAATAGTTAAACATATGTGTCGATACATTTTCTAAAAGTATCGACACATATGTTACATCGAAACCGATAATTATAATCTAATATGTAAATTTACAATGTAACTTGTATAAATATACCGGTTTTATGAGAGAATATGTCTACATAATGTATCAACACAAATTTAAAAAGTGTCGATACATTTTTGTCCAGAATGAATGCCAAACGAGGTGCACGCATAAAGTGTCAATACATTTATTAAAAGTATCGATCCCAAAAACATCTAAACCGATAATTATAATGTAATAGGTAAATTTACAATGTACTCGGTAGAAATATATCGGTTTTATGAGAAAATATGTCTACATAATGTATCGACACATTTTAAGTTTGTGTCGATACTTTTTTCCAGAATGAATGTCCAACGAGGTGCACACATAAAGTGTCGATACATTTATTAAAAGTATCGATCCCAAAAAATCCAAACCGATAATTACAATGTAATAGGTAAATTTACAATGTACTGGATATAAATAAACCAATTTTATGAGAAAATTGGTCTACATAATGTATCGACACATTTTAAGTTTGTGTCGATACTTTTTTTCCAGAATGAATGCCCGACGAGGTGCACGCATAAAGTGTCGATACATTTAAAATTGTATCGATCCCAAAAACATCGAAACCGATAATTATAATGTAATATGTAAATTTACAATGTTACCGATATAAATATACTGGTTTTATGATAGAATATGTCAATATAAGCGCTACATATTACATTATATAAGCGCTATTTAATATGTTATTGTACTTGATAATATTTCTAGTAATTAACCTATTTTATTATATAAGCGTTACCTATTACATTATATAAACGCTACCTAATATGTTATTGTGCTTGATAATGTTTTTAGTAATTAACCTATTTTATTATATAAGCGCTACCTATTACATTATATAAGCGCTACCTAATTTGTTATTTTACTTAATAATATTTCCGATTAAATGATATAACATAACTAATCTAAATTTTAACCGATTATTTATTTAACCAATTACGTTATTTTTTAGTTAAATTTTAACCGACGCACAGTAAAACTACCTACAACAACAACAACAACAACAAAACCCAATTCCCATATGTATGGGGTAAGGGGGAGGTAGGGTAGTAGGCTGCCCCCAACGCCAGGTTGAGAATACCTTCCGTGAAAGACCTCCGGCAGTCAGAAAATTAAAAATATAGATAAAATGCAATGCATGTATAAATAATTACATAAATACATATCTAAACAGTATTCATATGCAGTCATTAATACTATATGTGCTTCTGTAATGGGGAGTAATCCCTGCAAAATAATCCCTGCGAAAGAAGCTCTGCATATAGACAGAAACATAAGACCCGACAAGTCATAAATAATCACCACGTGTTCCACCTAATAGTACAGAGGCGAGTACTAGAAGAGCAAATTACAAAACGGTACACTCTATTAAAACCTTTGCTTAATAAAAAATAAATGTTTAAATCATATATATTTTTTGAAATAATGTTTAAATTATATCTATCTTTCTATTTAGGCGTTTAATACTTTTTCAATTGATCTAATTTTTTGATATTTTTAAGTTATAATTTTAAATGTTTATGTCATAAAAAAATTGATATATGTCATATTCATATAATTTTGAAAATTTTATTTTTTAAAAATATAAACTTTTAAAATTTTATAGAATTTAATGTGATAACTATTTAAACACCTAAAAATATATCTTTAAAAGCATTAACTATCTGGATTAATTAAAAAGTAATTTAGGTATCTAAATTGAAAAAATGTATAATTTAAATTTAAGTGTAAAATATTTTAATAAATGGTACTTAAAACTATAAAATTATTATGGAGAAGGGAAATAGTAAGTTGTTAAATCTTTCTTATTATGCACAACATATTTGTGGACATTAATTCCTATGATGATCGGCAAAGAAACAAACAATCTAAGAGAGATACACTTTCCCACCTATAAACAGGAATAGATAAACTACATTAATAGTCACCAACCTGCTGATTCTTTCCGATTCATTAAAAAGTGTGCTTCAGAAATGGCTACAGCTTACGATTCATCGATGGATGATGAGAACATGAAAAAGGGTTTGATAGCTAACGAAAGTGGAGCACAAACAGAAGAATCAGGCCATACTACTTGTTTGAATTTGGATGAATTCATTGAAGAATCCAGGAGGATTGGGTACATAGCAGGTCCAATGGTGGCAGTGAATTTCTCACAGTATTTTCTGCAGATTATATCAGCGATAATGGTTGGTCACCTTGGTCAGCTTCCTCTCTCCAGCATCGCCATTACCGTCTCCTTAGGTTCCGTCACCGGCTTCAGTGTTCTTGTAAGTTCTTTCCTGCTTCCCCTTTGATTTCTGATTGTCAAATAAATTATAGGGTGTGAAGACACTAGTTTTTTTATTTCATTTGTTTTATTTATTATTATTTTATTTTAATATTATTATATTATAATATTATTATTTTTTATTACAGGCCCAATTACAACCCATACTGGCCCAGACCCAACAGACCCAACTTGGTCCAGGCCCAGTTACAAACAGAAACCCTAAATTAATTAGGGTTTGTATCACAAGCTCCCAGCTGCCATTGCTCACCACCGTTGGATTTGTCCTTGATCCAACGGTCCCCAGATGCTCCATCAAGAAACCCTAGGGTTATCATAACCCTAGGGACCACGCGGCGCCGCCCCTGAAGCCAACCAAACCCACCGACTGTCTTCTGCCAGGTGCCTCATCCAGACGCCGTCTCCACCGCCAAGTGGTCCAAACAACTGCTGCCGGCGCTATTGCTGCCACGCCAAGCCTTCACCGAGCTTTCCAGAGAGCCAGCTGCCCCATCCACGTCAAGACACTACTGTGAGTCACCTACATAGCTTTGGTTACTCACCAAGGCTTTCATCCTCTGGACTGGTCTGAAGCCATCACCGGTGGTGGCTATAAAAGCCACCGGATCCTGCAAAACAAAGGGGACAGAGAGAACAGAAGAAAAAAAAGGGGCAGAGAGCAAGAAAAAAAAAAGAAAAACGAAGAGAAGAACGGAAGACAGAACCACAACAACCACCCACAACAGCCAAATATTGAAAGAAAATAGAGGAAAGAAGCTTACCAAGGAAACTGCAGTCATCGGATTCTCCTTACGAGGTCGGAAAACTGAAAGTCGAAGGTAAAAACCTTCGATTTATTTTTTAGATCTAGAACGATCTAAAGCGTTTTAGGACAAACGGAGGCCATATTCGGCCTTAGAAGGTCGAGATATATGCTCTAGGGTAATTTAGGAGTTTCGGTCACCGTGAGTAGTGGCCGGCGGTGGTGATCGGCGCCGGAAACGGAGGCCAGTTTTCTCTTTCGGCGAGAGAAAACGAGAGCTTCTCTCTCTAAAGAGAGAGAAGCAAAACCAGAGAAATGAAATAATGGCCCTTAGGGTCGGTTTAAAAGGGTTTAAATACCCTCCCCGAACGACGTCGTTTCGGGGAGGGGTATTTATGTAAATTCTCGTATGGTTAAACCATACACGCAGCCATCGTAGTTTTGTAACATTCCATTTTAGTCACTAAAACTAACTTCTGAACATTCTAATTCAGTCTTCGAATTTTATTTTATTTTAATTTAGTCCTTATCAGCATATATATATATATTTAGGGTAAATATCAAATTTAGTCCCTCATAGTTTAGTAATTATTATTTTAATCCCGTATTATGAATTATGGTTAAATTACACTTTTAATGCCCATATTTTATATATTTCGAATTAGGACTCTAGTTTTATAATTTTACATTTTAATCATTAAATTTTCATTTTTGACTATTTATTTTTAATATTTTACATTTTAATACTATATTTTTAATTCCTTTTATTTTAATCATTATTTGCAATATTATTTTATTATTATTATTGCTTTAATTATTATTTCATTATTATTATTTTTATTATTTATATAAATAAATATATATATATATAATAATATTTGTTTATTTATTCTATTTGTTTTCTATTAAAATCCTATATTTCATAAATTACTTTTAATAATCATATTTTAATATATATTTATTTTTCAATATTAAGAAAAGGACTGTCTTAAAACAATATTAAGAAAAGGACTGTCTTAAAACACCTAGAAGTCCGTTTTCTGATATTTTTACTAAATATCCTATTTTTATAAATCTTATATTAACTTTTAATAAATGTTTTATTTATTTCTATATCAAAGAAAAGAGCTGTCTTAAAGCACTTACAAGCCCTTTTCTGATATTTCTAAATAAATAAATATCTTATTTATATTAATATCTTTTCATAAAATCATAAATTTGAAATAAAAAATATTATAAGTTAAATATATATATTTGAATTTTTAAATTTCTAATGATAGAGACAATTTATAATTAAAAAGTACCAATTTTGGGCGTTGTAGAGGTGCTAATCCTTCCCTAAACGTAACCGACCACGAATCCCTTTTTATTATTAAAAAGAACAAATTTTTGGTTAAAACACAAATCAATTTATCTTTTAATTGATGTTTTCTTAAAAACTCTTTTAAAGGATGATTTTTAGGTATTCGACCTACCTGACCCAAAAGGCCGATGGCGACTCCCAAATTATTTTAAAAACCATTTATTCATATCACTTTTCCCGCCAAGTAAAAAAATTCGTGCCTGGGCGAAAACCGGTTACGACAGCTTGGCGACTCCGCTGGGGAGAGTCAGGCTTTTAAAAAGCAATTATAAATTGTCTCTATTAATTATAAATTAAAAATTCATATATTTAATTTATAATTCTTTCTTTTCAAATTTTTTTATATATTTATTATTTTTTATAGTATTTATATTAATATTTCATTTTACTTGCAAGTTTTTTATTTCATTATTTATTTTTTCTGTCAGAGGTTTGAACATTTCTCCTCACACACAACACTTGCATTGCATAACATAAGCTTTTAATCAAGCTTGTAACTTTAAAGTGGGAGTGAAAGCGACGTCTTCGTGAGAATTTATTCTCCGTGTCAGACCTAGCAAGTAACTTTCGAGGTTCATATGCTCTATATCTTCGTGGGAATTTATTCTCCGTGTCAGTCATAGAGAAATGTGTCCCCTCGAATTGAACTCGATCCGCTTAAGTCTGTAATGGACTAGGATTGAGGGTTTGACAGCCCAAGGGGGCATCAACAAGGACAGTTCGAGTACCTTTACTCCTAGAACTGAAAACCTGCATATAATAAACCCTAGAAACTCTCCCGATCTGAAACCATTTTGTCAGTAGGTATACACAAAGGAGAAATAAGCTATAGCTTTTAATTTATTTTATTTCCTTTTCTTTTTCCTGAATAAATGCATGCGAACTAGAAATCATGTGGTTAGGTTAAATTTTCCAAACAAAGCATGGAACTAGAAAGCATGAGGTTAAGATTTATACCTTGATAGATAGATTTTTTTCCATTAGTTGGTACTAACTATTCTATTTTTTCTTATTTTTTTTCATGCATGTTACATTGCTCTAATTTGTTCATATTGATTTCTTTTGTTTGCATTGCATGATCATGGCATAACCAAAAGGTGTTTACTGGAAAGACTGTTCATCATATTGGTAAGAAATCGTAAATGGACAAAAAGTTTTATGATCAAACAAAATATGATGCGGCCAAAGAAGGATATCCTGAGGAAACTCCGAGGATAGAAGCAAGCAAAGCACATAGAGATCCTGTTATATTAATACCAAAAGTACTCCACAAAGATCCTACCAGATTGATACCAAAAGCAGTCTATGGTAAGAACAACAATCAGGGCATTCATAGTAGTGGAGGTTTTTATGAAGCTCAGACATGTTATTTGAAGAACTTGAACGACCAAAACAAGAAATTAAGCATAGAAATGAAAACCATGCATGAAGATTTTCAGAGGATCAGTCAAGCCTTTCAAAATGCTGGCCTAGGAAGCACCCCAGAAGAGTGGATCACAGGGGTCATCAAGCTGAAAAAGAATTGCAACATATATGAAGATCTTGTTCAAGAACTTCTTGGATAGAAAGGATCTTTTACAAGGGAAAATGAGCAACTCCGAGAAGTGACACAGAAGATGAAAGAGAATGTCATGGAAGAAGTTGCAGTCCAGACAAGCAATATGTCCCTTAAGCTGATAGACTAATTTGGCTTTGGAGAAGTTAGGAATGAAATATATCCATATATGTAAAGTTTTTTTTGATGTACCGAAACTTTTGCGTTCAATGAAATCTGTTCTAAGATGATCACTCTTGAGTAACACATTTTCATACACGCATTTGCATTTTTGTATTTTCATTTTGCATTTGTTGTTTGCTTTTGTATTATTTTATTTTTACATTTACATCTTTACATTTGCATATTTGTATAATTACATTTATAGTTTCAAACTAATATCATACGTTAAAACATTCATTCATTAAAATAAGGATTTCAACCGAAGTGATCTTGGTTCTCCCTTGTAGAAGAACGCTTAGCACAACACAAGAAAAATGTCTAAAGAAATTGAGGATAGGCTAGCCAAATTTGAGATAGAGCAGAAAGAAATACAAGAGGAATTGAGGAGCAAGTTGGCACAAATTGAAGCCAATATCACAAATTCTCATATCGATCTACTGAACAATATGAAAGAAATGATTGAGAAGCACCAGACCGTTGGAAAGAGTCTTGTTGAAATCCCCATAAATTCTTTGGGTGTTACACCTGTTCATATTCCTGAGTTCACCTCTGTACCCCAAGAAATTCAATCACCGATTTACTTCGCTGTTAAGAACTCACCATATCAAGCTGGAGCATCGTTCCCCACTGATTGTCCTACTATTTCTAAGTTGAAGCCTAATGAATTTTGTATTAGTAATGAGGTCCTTGACCTAAACAAATCAGTTGAGAAGGAAAAATTCACTCAACGACTGGAAAATATAGAAGAGGTGATAAAATCTATAGAGACAGTTGAGTCATTTTATGGGTTTGATGCCAAAGAACTAAGTTTGGTCCCTGGCCTGGTTATTCCACCAAAGTTCAAGGTTCTATATTTTGAGAAGTATAATGGGACCACATGCCCTTCATATCATATCACTATGTATTGTCGTCGTATGACTGGCTATGTAGAGAATGAAAAGTTGTTGATCCACTGTTTCCAAGACAGTTTATCTGGGTCTGCATCCAGATGGTATAATCAGCTAAAACGTACTCAAATACGTTCTTGGAGGGATTTAGCTCAAGCTTTTTTGGGTCAATACAAGCACATGACTGATATGGCCCCTGATCGAACAATGTTGCAAAGCATGAATATGAAGTGCAATGAAAGCTTTCGACAATATTCACAACGATAGAAAGACGTTGCTTCTCAAGTACATCCACCATTGACTGAAAAAGTGTTCACTACTTTGTTCATCAGCACATTAAAATTTCCTTATGTTAATCACATGATAGGAGCTGTCCCTAATAATTTCTCTGACATCATCATAAGTGGAGAAATCATCGAAATGGCTATCAAGAATGTCAAGATAAGAGGCTTTGACAATACTAAAGTCAAGAAAGAAGCTGGGGTTAATACAATGAGGTCTTATTCAGTTAAACATGGTACCAAACCTTATAGAGTGATCAAGAAGAAAAAGAATGTGCAGGGATTTCAATTTCCTCCCTTCCACTGTTCGAGTGAAAAATTACATCCAAAAATGCTCTCAGCCAGATCAATTACTCCACAACTTGATCAATCACACTGGCCTCCAAATTAGAATTGGACCTATAAGGAAGTTCCTTGGATAAATCGGACTGGAATTCCAAATTATTCAGCTAAGGTTCCTGGTAACCTTAAGGGAAATTTCCAAGACCCTTTAGAGCAAGCAATTCAAAAATGCAAGATAAAAGAAGGGGTTAAGGTTCAATGTTCAGAAACCGTTGTTGCAATAGAAACTAATGTAACCAAATCCTACGAAGAATATCGGGCACAAGAAAATGGGAAAAGAAATCAAAAGGCTCCCATGGATGTAATTCGAGATTGGCCTATAGGTCTAAGAAAGAATGAGGCAGATATAACCCAAAAGACACCTCAGATACATGTATCAGATTTTTTGAAAACCAGTAAGGCAAAGGACAACTTAAGAAATCTGGTTATTACCCCAATTATAGTTGAAATGAGCACCCAGAACCCCCTCGATAACATGAGAGCATTAATTCGTTCAGAACGATCAAAAAAAGTGATAGCCTCGCGAGCGAGAAAAACTCTGAAGGTGTTTCAAGAATCTATCTCAGACCTGTACCCTCATTTGGTTAAAGGTCAATACATTACACCAAGATTGGTGAAGGTGTCACCAAAGCCTTATGCCCATTTCTATGATCAAAATAGCTTCTGTAATTTTCACTTGGGAGTATCTGGACATTCAACAGGGAATTGTTGGTCACTGTTAAAGGAAATAGAGACGCTCGTCGACAAGGGAGTCTTGACACAAGAAATGGGGGGCAAATAAGGATAAAATTCCTGGGCCAAGTACACACCCAACAATAGAGGAGTAATGATGCATAAACAAGTGGAAGTGTTATCTACCACTGTAGTACTTTCTATTTTCAGCATCTTGTTTGAATATGTTTTTTGTCCCTTTCTCCGCCTTTTGTGAAATAAATAAATATGTGTTTCTTTTATGGTTATGAGCAAGGAGTCAAATTTTAATCTTGAGATTATTGAGTATCAAGTAGATTAAATATTCTTTTAATTTTTCAAGAGTTATAGATCTATTGGCAAGTGGTAAAATTATATCTTCAATATCCCATCAAATGCCAAGTACTCGACCCTTACCAAAACCAAATATTGACACTACATTTATCTGAGACTCTGAAGAAATGTCTCCACATGTTTTTGAGACACCTACTCCAGATGTTTACCTTTTCGGGTAGAGTTAATTGATGATACTACATTCCACCATATATACGATTTCAAAAGTCACACATTTGTCCTTCCAAATACAAAACCACCATAAACCAAATAACCTCAAAAGAACCAAACTTTCAATTATCCGTGAATCTTTTTGTAAGAGGAGACGAGATGCGGCATTATGGACCAGCTTATCGAACATAATTTCGAGTGATTGGAGCATACTCAGAGAAAAAAAATGATTGATTGAAATAAATATATCATGCATTAATTACATTTTTCATGTAAGTAAAGTTAATCTTGAATATTCATACCCCTGGAGATACCTCTTTTTACAAGGACTTCTATGTATGAGATGAATAAACTTCGCGCACAGATCAAGCACGCCAACTCAGTGTCATATCACCCAAAGATGAATGGGGCATTTGCAGGAGCAAATAAGTACCTTAAGAGGATCATTATAAAGACCACTGAAGCTTACAAGGATTGGCACGAGAAGCTACCTTTTGCCTTATATGCATATTGAATTACTGTGCGAATATTTACTAGGGCAACACCTTATTGTTTAGTCTATGGGATGGAAGCAGTATTACCAATTGAAGTTGACATCCCATCATTTTGTATCCTAAATGAGGACAAATTGGAGAAGACTGAATGTATCTAAGCTCGATTTAATCAATTAAACCTTATTGATGAGAATCAATTGAAAGCTATTTACCATGAGCAAATGCATTAGAAACGGACAAGAAAATACATCCAAGAGAATTCCAAGAGGATGATCTAGTGTTGAAAAAGATTTTGCCTATACATAAAGATTTCCGGGGGAAATGGATGCCTAATTGGGAAGGGCCATACGTTGTAAAAAAAGGCCTTTTCCGGAGAAGCATTGATTTTGACAGAAATGGAAAGGAAAGTTCTGAGAAACCAAATAAACTCATATTCTGTCAAGAAATATTATACTTGAAGAAGAAAAAAGGACAAAAAGGAAAAAGAGGTGTTCAAAGCAATTGAAGTCTTATACTCATCCAGCAAAGAAAGAAAAAAGAAAAATCTAGAAAAGAAAGAAAAAAGAAAAAAGATGAAAAAATGAGGAAAAAGGAAAAAAGAAAAAAGATGAAAAAGAAAAAATGAGAAAAGGAAAAAAGAAAAAGGGAAGAAATTGAATCAAGATGGGTGACTCCAAGGAGCCTCAAGTTACAAGATGGATCAAGTACAATTAATTCATATATTCATATTCAACAAGAAGAGCAAGAAATGATGAAGATATGAAAAAATGGAAATGAATCCAAAATTTGGCAGTCTAGAGGGATCCAGATGATGGAAAAATCCCCAGCAAGGCAGATCCAAGTCAAGCAAAGCAAGATTGAAGGCATCTAAAGAGAATATCTTCAGAATTCATTCCGCCTCTCAAGATTGATTTTTATTTGCAAAAATTGGTTTTTAAAATCTTTAATGCATGATATAAAAAATGATAAAAAAGGGGTTCAAGATGTAAATTTTTAAATAACATCTTGAAACTAAAGGAGGATTAGAGTTGAAAACCTAAAAAGGCGGCTCGAATATTGAATGGTGCAACAAACGACATAAGAGATGATATTAAGCTCTTAAATGAAGCACCGCACATCCCAAAAGACGTTCCTGAGATTCTGGAATCAAGAAGTATTTCTACAAGATGAGCATAACAACTATTTCTTCAAGTTAGTGGAAGCCCGAAGCGACATACTGAACCAACTTGAAAGAACCTACTTTACCAGAACCAACCTATACCTTAAATCAGTCAATATTTTTGACACTTGCTATAGGACTATGATTTTTGAATGATTTAAAAAATGTAGTTGATTTATTTGATATTCATTAAACTCATTATTTATGATTTGATTATATTGTGAACCTGAGAAGGGCATTACTTTTCAAAATTCTTTCATTCTTCAATAAAGAAAGGATAAAAAACATTTTCAAACAGGACAGTCTTAAATGAGGAAGGTCCTTGAAGCAACTGTTGCTTATTCTACCTCTGTTGTAGAAAAAGAATGAACGAGGCCAGAATAATGAAGCACATCACATTTTTGAAGGCAAGTGGTCCAAGAAGCCAGAAAGTCTGGAGAATTGAACTTGTGACACTCTCCTATGACATTATTAGTAGCTCATCAAGAAAGATTATCGTTTATCTCATGCTGAGGGCGATAAGCATCACCAGACAAATTATTTTCCCCAACCATCAACCCTTGTTCTCTAGAATATTACATCACAGAGTTAAAAGTCCCATTAAGGTATATTATGGGAATGAACAAATCCACCATCTGCACTCTGGTTATACTGTGATGCTGGCTCAAGTCTTGATACAATATTGCTGCATTTTCTATGCTGATCAATTTCCTTGACAAGATTATATCCATTATGTCCTTCAGAAGATTGCTGAATTTGAATTTGAGGATTTATGGAACAGAACAAGACATTGGAACAGAATCTACCCTTATAGGCCTTTTATATAGGGTAACATTGGTTACAAGATTCCAAAAGTTGAAGATGACCAGTTTTACCGTCAACTAAACCGTTCCATGATTCGAAAAAGTGGGATATATTGGAGCAGCAGAAGATACAGTTGTCATAGCAGTCATTGCAAGAAAATGCACCAACAAAAATCTTCTAGTTCATCCTGATGATGTTTATTTCTTCCAATAAGGTTGTTACGCTGGATGCCACAGATAACAAGGTCGAATTCGACAAATCTACTCATCAATTGCTCTAACTGATTATCATTCAGTTCTTACACATCTGTTTCCAAAGATATGCCAAGACAATAAAAGGCAATTTCTGCATCATTGATCCCAGAGAAAAGAGACAAGACATTGATACCACCATGGAACATGTCTCTATACAGATCCTCATATATGGGTTTTAGGGAAATCTAGAAGCATTTCCACCTCATCAGGTTTAAGCGGAACAACTTTACCAGATTCCATTTTCAGCACTCATCAAGAACATACTTCTGGACACTCGAAGGTGGCTCATCGTCATAAGCTTCAAGAGCCTTACATATCCTTTCTGTTAATTTGGCACATCCTGTACATGTTTGTAAATAGTTCAACCTTGTTCGTGGATCCCAGGAAGGCCACCATTTTGTCAATGGAAAAACATCATGTATAGTGCGTGGAGAAAACAAGATAAGAGGAAATCTGTTATCAATTGGCAGATTATGAATATAGCCCTTTTCAGTGTAGCAGCATGAAAATGCTTCGAATCTACAAATTACGGCTCTACATTGAATAAGTACTGTGATATTCCAGTCCAAACATTAACTGGAGCAAGTTCCACGTTCTCGTAGTAGAAATAAGGAGACCCAATAGCATCTTCTGGAAGTTTTCTTTGAGTTATCTGATCTGATTTGGTATGAACCCCAAAACCAATCATTAGATTTGAAAGATAAATTTTCTCATAGTAGAAATAAGGAGACCCAATAGCATCTTTTGGAAGTGTTCTTTGAATTATCTGATCTAGTTCGGTAAGAACCTCAAAACCAATCATTAGATTTGAAAGATGAACATGATCATCTTCATTAAGAAACTTCTTTTCAAGCTTCCTCTGCTTCTTCCTTTTCCACAAATCATTGCCCGAGTTTTACATTTTCCTGTAATTGGGATCATTGCATAATGGCTTCCTATCATCTACCGGAAGAAGTGTGTCAGCAACCTTAGCCATTTGATCAGCACGTATAAAATCTGTCAACTCTGCAATTGATGAATCCAGACCACATCTCTCCATGGCTATTGAAGCCTCAACCTCTGAATATCATGTTTTTGTCAAGTATAACAATTTATTCTCCTCATCAGAATCAAAATTCAGGATTTCCTCGGTATCAGAAAGAACTATCAATATCTGTGAAATCATCTTGAAAGATCACTTCATAATCAGATGAGTTGTTATCAGAATCAACATGTTGCATGGGCGTGGATTTTTGAAGAGCATGTACCATTGTATACGTAGTTTTGCTATTGCACCAGATTACTGTTCATATAAATTAGTTTCTCTCCCACAAAAAGTATATTTCAGAGATGGCTTTCACTGAAAGATGATAAGCCACTGTGTCAGCCTGGAACGGATTACCAAGCTATTTTTACTACTTTGTCTGACTAAATCCCTCCAAATACAGAAAATGGTCACCTTATTCAGAAGACACATATCTCAGACGTTTCTGTCAGAATGATTGAATACTTCTTAAGTTGGTGACAACATGAAGAGAATTTCTCTAGTTACTTGACAACACTACTGTTCAGCAACACCAGAATGAGAGTATTCAAGATAAACAGATTTGGGGCACGAATAAAGCCACAAATACCCATAACAGTGCATTGTCAAAATTGGACCTCATGAGGATCATGATATTCCAGTCAAACATATATTGAGGTTTGAATCAGAAGCAGAATATTATGGCATTTTAAAGGTTTCTTCAGACAGATCCATGTAGGGTATTTTGAAGGCTCAAATTAACAAGAAGCAAATGTTGGGGCATGCTGAAAACCCTTTTTCAATCAGAATCAGGAATATTGATGTATCCTGAATGTTTATATCAGTAAAATGCTGGGGCATGCTGAAAGCCTTTTTCAATCAGAATCAAGAATATTGACGCATTTTGAACGCTTGTATTAGCCAATGTTGGGGCATGCTGAAGGCCCACATCATCTTGTGTCAAGATCATTACCTTGAACAAATATTTCCAATAAGACAGAAAGAATGAAAAATGAAAATGGTGAAACAGTGACAGTGGAGCTGACTATACATTATTGTTTCGTTCATCAGATAGTTACATCAGGATCATATTGTTGAACAAATATCTATTAAGCAAGAATGGTTTCAAATACTCAATCTTCTTAACCATGTGTCACATAACAGTATGTTATTTGTTAAGCTACATCACAGTTGCATGAATAAGGATGGTCCCCAGGCAAACCATTCGATCCAGGGTTCAGTTCCTCAAGATCTCGGCTTTGAATTTTGTCTTTTGTGAGACAATAATGATTGAACATATTTCTTTGAGATTTCTGGCAGCTAATTTCAACTGTGCTATTGAGATCACGAAGCTATTTTTCACATCAGTGTTTGTTTACTTGATGATATTGAATAAAGAGGCTCAACTTATGTTATTCTTATTCCCGTTGTTACCGGGGTTATCATTACCAGCCAGGGCGAACTGAGTTTTCATCTATTTGGTTTATCCTGTGCGTTTCATCCCCAATGATAAGAATTCCATAAACCTTCTTTTGTACGTGGATCCAATAGCTGAAGTGTTTCTACTTTCTACAATGCTCATTTTGGAAGAAAACGTGATCGATATCACACTTGCCCATGCTCCAGATGATATCAAGATCAGTTGGTATCTCTTATTCAACTCGACACTAGCATATATCGTGAATTTGACCAACTTTTTGGTCATACCAACATCTCACTTGTATCCCCACTGAGTTTTGTTCTCAAATGGTCTTGTGACATCATACCAAAATTTTGAACACCATGCAAAGAGCTTCAATGATTGATAAATCTTGGCAAGAGCCATTAAAAAAAGGGATGAATGTGTTGTCAAATGCTTTACGAACATCTGAGCTGAAACCACATGAGATGAAGAATGTGTTGTCAAATGTTTTACGAACTAATGATTATGGTATTGAACCAATGTTGTTATCATATGGTTTTCCTTTATTGATCCAAGATAAATTTTGTCTCCTTCAACCCCAAGATTAGAAATGAGATATGATGAAGATTTCTTTCCACAGAAGGAGAACTGAAATTTTAAACAAGAAACTAGTGGCGCCAACTAAGGTTGAACGACAGGTTGTTGTTAAGCATCTCAATATGATATGGTCCAAGTTGCCTTATTCGAGATCTGATTATATGTGGAGACATGAAAGGAATTAGGATAAATCCTCCTTGTGATATGTTTCAAGAGTCAAATCAGAACAGACTCTACTCTCCTAATTAATCCCTGCTGAGTCAGGCATATCTACATCTACATTCTTCAAAGATGATAGATTTTCTCTTCAAAGATGATAGATTCTCTTTTTAAAAGATGATATATTCTCTTTTCAAAGATGAAAGCTTTATCGGATTTCTGCACAACTCCAAGCAAAGAAAGTTGGTTTTATCCAAGACAAAATGGGGCATCAAGGTTATAGTTCTGGCTACGACAAGAGTTCCACAAATGAAACAATTATTCTGAGACTTTCATGAAGCAAAGAAGACATAAAGAAAGTTAATCAGATGGTTCTTCAGAAATGCAAGCTTGATAGCATAAGTTGCTACACTGATATCCAGAGGTGACCCTGGCAATAAATGATGAAGTGGAGGAAAACCGAGTTCACCATTTTGAAGTCAAATGAAGATTGCATCAACATTCATGCATCATATTTAGACATTTGCAAAATAGGAGCATTTTCATTCATTTTATCCATGTTGAATATTTGACAGGAATTTCAAAGATTTTAGCAAAGTTCAAATCCATCATTCAATGGATCAACATTTCTGGAAGAGTTCATAATGAGAAGAACTCATCTGAAGAAGGAAGAAGAAGTTCATAATGAGAAGAACTTGTTCAACTTTTCGCTTGAATTCATCATTCGATGGATCAGCATTACCAGGTCGAGTTCATAATGAGAAGAACTCATCTGAAGAAGGAAGAAGAAGTTCATAATGAGAAGAACTTGTTCAACTTTTCGCTTGAATTCATCATTCGATGGATCAGCATTGCCAGGTCGAGTTCATAATGAGAAGAACTCATCTGAAGAAGGAAGAAGAAGTTCATAATGAGAAGAACTTGTTCAACTTTTCGCTTGAATTCATCATTCGATGGATCAACATTACCAAGTCGAGTTCATAATGATAAGAACTCATTTGAAGAAGGAAGAAGAAGTTCATAATGAGAAGAACTTGTTCAACTTTTCGATTGAATTCATCATTCGATAGATCAACATTGCCAGGTCGAGTTCATAATGAGAAGAACTCATCTGAAGAAGGAAGAAGAAGTTCATAATGAGAAGAACTTGTTCAACTTTTCGCTTGAATTCATCATTCGATGGATCAACATTACCAGGTCGAGTTCATAATGAGAAGAACTCATCTGAAGAAGGAAGAAGGAGTTCATAATGAGAAGAACTCATCTGAAGAAGGAAGAAGAAGTTCATAATGAGAAGAGTTTGTTCAACTTTTTGCTTGAATTCATCATTCGATGGATCAACATTGCCAAGTCGAGTTCATAATGAGAATAACTCATCTGAAGAAGGAAGAAGAAGTTCATAATGAGAAGAACTTGTTCAACGTTTCGCTTGAATTTATCATTCGATGGATCAGCATTGCCAGGGAGAGTTCATAATGAGAAGAACTCATCTGAAGAAAGAAGAAGAAGTTCATAATGAGAAGAACTTGTTCAAATTTTTGCTTGAATTCATCACTTGATGGATCAACTTTTCCAGAGAGAGTTCATAATGAGAAGAACTCATCTGAAGAAGGAAGAAGAAGTTCATAATGAGAAGAACTTGTTCAATCTTTTGCATGATTCTATCACAGAAGGAGATAGATCAACATCAACATTTCCAGATTACATCACAGAAGAAGATGAATTGTCATCCCCAGTGAAAGAGTTCATAATGAGAAGAACTTGTTCAACATTGCCATCATAATCAAGTGAAGTCAAATGAAAAAAAAACTTATTGTCTTTTAGTCTTTGCCCTATTCTCGTTAACACAAGAATGAACAAAGAGGGGCAGCTGAAGACACTAGTTTTTTTATTTCATTTGTTTTATTTATTATTATTTTATTTTAATATTATTATATTATAATATTATTATTTTTTATTACAGGCCCAATTACAACCCATACTGGCCCAGACCCAACTTGGTCCAGGCCCAGTTATAAACAGAAACCCTAAATTAATTAGGGTTTATATCACAAGCTCCCAACCGCCATTGCTCACCACCGTTAGATCTGTCCTTGATCCAACGGTCCCCAGATGCTCCATCAAGAAACCCTAGGGTTATGATAACCCTAGGGACCACGCGGCGCCGCCCCTGAAGCCAACCAAACCCACCGACTGTCTTCTTCCAGGTGCCTCATCCAGACGCCGTCTCCACCGCTAAGTGGTCCAAACAACTACTGCCGGTGCTGTTGCTGCCACGCCAAGCCTTCACCGAGCTTTCCAGAGAGCCAGCTGCCCCATCCACATCAAGACACTACTGTGAGTCACCAGTATAGCTTTGGTGACTCACCAAGGCTTTCATCCTCTGGACTGGTCTGAAGCCATCACCGGTGTTGGCTATAAAAGCCACCGGATCCTGCAAAACAAAGGGGACAGAGAGAACAGAAGAAAAAAAAGGGACAAAGAGAAAGAAAAAAAAAACGAAGAGAAGAACGGAAGACAGAACCACAACAACCACCCACAATAGCCAAATATTGAAAGAAAAGAGAGGAAAGAAGCTTACCAAGGAAACTGCAGTCATCGGATTCTCCTTACGAGGTCGGAAAACCGAAAGTCGAAGGTAAAAACCTTCGATTTATTTTTTAGATCTAGAACGATCTAAAGCGTTTTAGGACAAACGGAGGCCATATTCGGCCTTAGAAGGTCGAGATCTATGCTCTAGGGTAATTTAGGAGTTCCGGTCACCGTGAGAGGTGGCTGGTGGTGGCGATCGGCGTCGGAAACGGTGGCCGGTTTTCTCTTTCGACGAGAGAAAACGAGAGCATCTCTCTCTAAAGAGAGAGAAACAAAACCAGAGAAATGAAATAATGGCCCCTAGGGCCGGTTTAAAAGGGTTTAAATACCCTTCCCGAACGGCGTCGTTTCGGGGAGGCGTATTTGTGTAAATTCTCGTATGGTTAAACCATACACGCAGCCATCATAGTTTTGTAACATTCCATTTTAGTCACTAAAACTAACTTCTGAACATTCTAATTCAGTCTTCGAATTTTATTTTATTTTAATTTAGTCCTTATCAGCATATATATATATATATATATATATATATATATATTTAGGGTAAATATCAAATTTAGTCCCTCATAGTTTAGTAATTATTATTTTAATCTCGTATTATGAATTATGGTTAAATTACACTTTTAATGCCCATCTTTTATATATTTCGAATTAGGACTCTAGTTTTATAATTTTACATTTTAATCATTAAATTTTCATTTTTGACTATTTATTTTTAATATTTTACATTTTAATACTATATATTTTTAATTCCTTTTATTTTAATCATTATTTGCAATATTATTTTATTATTATTATTGCTTTAATTATTATTTCATTATTATTATTTTTATTATTTATATAAATAAATATATATATATATATATATAATAATATTTGTTTATTTATTCTATTTGTTTTCTATTAAAATCCTATATTTCATAAATTACTTTTAATAATCATATTTTAATATATATTTATTTTTCAATATTAAGAAAAAGGAATGTCTTAAAACACCTAGAAGTCCGTTTTCTGATATTTTTACTAAATATCCTATTTTTATAAATCTTATATTAACTTTTAATAAATGTTTTATTTATTTCTATATCAAAGAAAAGAGCTGTCTTAAAACACCTAGAAGCCCTTTTATGATATTTCTAAATAAATAAATATCTTATTTATATTAATATCTTTTCATAAAATCATAAAATTGAAATAAAAAAATATTATAAGTTAAATATATATTTGAATTTTTAAATTTCTAATGATAGAGACAATTTATAATTAAAAAGTACCAATTTTGGGCGTTGTAGGGGTGCTAATCCTTCCCTAAACGTAACCGACCACGAATCCCTTTTTATTATTAAAAAGAACGAATTTTTGGTTAAAACGCAGATCAGTTTATCTTTTAATTGATGTTTTCTTAAAAACTCTTTTAAAGGATGATTTTTAGGTATTTGACCTACCTGACCCAAAAGGCCGATGGCGACTCCCAAATTATTTTAAAAACCATTTATTCATATCACTTTTCCCGCCAAGTAAAAAAATTCGTGCCCGGGCGAAAACCGGTTACGACAGGGTGAAGTACAAAAATATCCTATATTGTTTTATTCAGTTTCCGAATATTAAAAGTTATAGAATTATCCCTCAATTATAAGATATTATTTTATTAAATTCCTCAAGTGTTAAAAGTTATATAATATCTTCCGACTGAGATGGATGTTAATATGTTGACAATCTGTTTACATTATAATGTTGAGTCAATGATTAAAAGCAAGGATGGTGCTAGTGAATATTTTTAAAATATAATTTTATCATATCTCAATAAGTAGTGTAACGTTCAGGTCAGGTCAGATGACCATCAAATTTTTAATATAAAATGACGAGTTTGAAATATATAAATAGTCAAATGACCATTATATAACTTTTAACTGTCGGAGTACTTAACAAAATAATGTCCTATAATCATAGGATTATATTGTAACTTTTAATAGTTAGGGGCTCAACAAAGCAATATCCTATAGTCGAGGGATCATTTGTATACTTTATCCTAAATCATATTGAAGAAGACTGAACTCCTATTGGAACATGCCAAGAACAGTTTGGGATGTTAGGTGCACTTGAAACTTTGTCTGGGCAAGCTTATGGAGCTCAGCAATATGGGAAACTGGGAACTCAGACTTATACATCTATATTCTCCCTCATCTTAGCTTGTGTTCCTTTGACTGTCCTATGGGTTTATATGGGTAAATTACTGGCTCTAGTTGGTCAAGATCCTCTTATTTCAATGGTGGCTGGTAAATTAATCATGTGGCTCATCCCTGCTCTCTATGCTTATGCATCTCTTCAACCCATCGTTCGATTCTTTCAGTCACAAAGTTTGATCATGCCATTGCTTGTAAGCTCTTGTTCCACTCTTTGTTTCCACTTGCTTCTTTGTTGGGCTTTAGTGTTCAAGTGTGGACTAAATGGCCAAGGAGCAGCATTGGCAATCAGCATTTCCTACTGGACTAATGTGGTTTCACTAGGATTATACATGATGTTCTCTGATACTTGCTCAACAAGCCTAGTCCCCGTTTCCATGGATGTGTTTCGAGGAATTCGAGAGTTCTTCCATTTTGCTATCCCTTCCGCTTCAATGATTTGGTAATTCTCTTTGCAATCGTGATCGAATTTCTCTTTACAGTGTTTGCTTTATGTTCATTTCCAATTATCTTTGGTTGCAGCCTTGAATGGTGGTCATTTGAGTTGCTTATAATATTTTCTGGATTTTTACGAAACCCACAACTTGAAACATCAGTTACATCGGTTTGGTACATTCTCTGCTGTGTTGTATTCTTTCAGTTAGCCCTCAAACAAAATATTAGCTTGTAAATTTTGTTGATGGCTTTGCTCTTCATTTTACCAGTCTAGCAACCATGTCTGCACTATATCCAATACCAGAGGGAATACGTGCTGCTGCAAGGTATATGTTATATAACATGCATGAGGCATTTGTACATCAATCGAACTGGTCTTAACAAAAATGTTTTCTTCGAACAGCACTAGAGTTTCGAATGAACTAGGAGCAGGGAACCAGCGTTCTGCTCGTTTTGCTGCCTTCACTGCCTTGACGATTGCGGTATTAGAGTCGGTTACCGTCTCTGCAGCCCTCGTTTCCAGTAGGCATGTTTTCGGTTATGTTTTCAGCAATGACAAGGAAGTTGTTAGTTATGTCACAGACAGGGCTCCTTTGCTAGCGGCGTCTGTTATTTTGGATACTTTACAAGCTGTCCTCTCAGGTAAGTTCATTCATTCGGTCGTCTCGATACATATTTATTCAAGCATGCAGCTTTTATCCGATCTGGTTTTCCAGGTATTGCAAGGGGATCGGGATGGAAGGATTTGGGGGCTTATATCAACCTTGCTGCATACTATCTTTGCGGTGTTCCGGGTTCCGGCGTATTGGGATTTTGGGTTCAGATGAGAGGAGAGGGACTTTGGATTGGAATACAGTCTGGTGCCTTGCTGCAAATACTTTTGCTCTCTGCCATAACGAATTGTATAGATTGGCATAAGCAGGTCTGGTCTGTCTCCATTATTCTCTTTATACCTTCATCATCTTATTCCGTGACTTGAACACGATCATATTCTCGTACTCATCTCTGCTAACCACACAACTATACTGTTGTTATTATACTATCCGTGCAAAATTTTTATTATTTTTAATAGTGGACAATTATTTGATGATTAATTTAATTAGTTAAGAAATTTTACCTCTTATCTACGATTTGTTTTATATTGATCTCATTTCGATTATTTTCTCACTTATTAAATTATAAAATATATTATAAACATGACATCATCTTCGTACATATAAATAAGATCCTAAATTAATAAAATAGAATTGAGCTTTGATGACATGATTTGTGTTTGAAGGAAGGATGGAGATTTGGATGATGGTTTGAAGAGCCTCAAATGGTTGGATGATTGTTAGATAACTTATTAGGCGATCCAAGTATAATTTGATATAGTAGCATGGTATAATGATCACACATAAGCCTCAAATGGGTAAAATTTTTTAAATCCACACCCGCCCACGCGAGTACATTCTCAAATTCATCCACACACCCACTACCCAACTGGAGACGTACCTGGCTAGACCCGCCTGACAGCAACCTTAAGTTATACATAAGCATCAAACATAAAACAAACACGTCCATTAAAAAGTATAATAAAATAAACCAATGATTATCTGAGTTAAGTGTTAACATAGATCTTAAAGTATATAAATTATAAGTTATATCTTATTCAATAATAAGATTTATAAATTAGTCTCTAAAATTATACATAAATTCATAATGATCCAAAATTTAATGAGTATTTAGTGGGCGGACGAATGTTGGGCAGGCGGATGCGTGACGAATAAGGTCTCATACTCATCACCCGCCCACTACCCGTGACGGGTAGCACTTTCTAAATCCACACCCGCTCACTACCCACTAAAGTTATACCCATCTCTATCCCAATTGGAGCGAGTACGGTGCAAAATCTACGAAATTATACCCGTTTGTCATCCCTAGACATAGTTAAGATCCTCCAAGTACAAATATGATATTTGTGAATAGAATTAACCCTATAATTAAAAGAATCAACCCTATAATACTTTCTTGTAAAATTTAATGATATATGTGGTTAAAAAAAAACTGTTCTCAAATGCCTTCAAAATGTTTGGCCCATCTAGCAAAAGTCATGGATACATGGTAACAAATATTACATGCAATTCCAATAGACAAGAGACTGAATAAAACCAATAAATTACTGTTCATTGACTGCAAGAAAAAGCTGGAAAATCTAATACAAGTTTGCATCTGAAAGAAAACCAATAGAGAGAAATACAACAGGAAAGGCTTCCAACGCTGAGACAGTTGGAAATTTTAGACACAAATTGGTAAGTAAAATGGTGGCAAACCATGAAATTAGGAGCATATTTTTCTATCCTAATCCTAACAACAAAAAGAATAGAATAATATGCATTTACAGTTTATGATAAAGTCACACTTATGTACATCGCTCCCTTGAATTGAAGGATGCCCCCCATCCCGAAAGAATAGTGTATTCCGTTGCCAAAATTATCGTCTCTTTTTGCCGTAACTCCGTTGCACTTTCCACGACCAAATCACAAGGAACAATGTAAGAGCCAACCCCATCGATGACCAGAATATTACCACCCATTTCGGCATTGGCTTAGGGTATAAACCTGATGGGGGTGGGGAATAGAAGAAAACAACAGTGAATGCAGTTGCAAACAGGCCAAAAAATCTAATCAAATCAACCATAATACAATTATCATTCGCGTACAAATTATTATTTCTCAAACGACCATCATATATAATGTATGGGGATTGTATCATACCATGTCCAAACTTGATGCATATGAGAAGCTCAATTATGCAAATTGCAAGTGAAAGCCAACAGAAAGCTCCAACCTTTTTCACTGGTTTTCTGAAACGATTCAACTAGTTTTCAAGTGAAACAAAAAAAAATTCTGCTATCGATAATTTTCTGGCACTATATATACATATACGTCTCATAACAATGGAGAGAGAACGATATAGTACCTGTCTTGGAGGTATGAGTTGTACTCACGAATTGTTGGTATTGCTATTAGCCACCACAAAATCAACCTGTAGACAATCACAGGGTTTCGAGAAGGAATCCAGAGACAAAACTTTAGAAAGAATGTATTAAGTTCAACCGTCAAGAAGACAATGCAAAGGCTGAGGACTTGAATGAAACGCCATGGACCAAGCAATGGGTGCCATTCATCTTTGTCCCAGTGTGCCGGCGTAAATTGTCCTAATGTTCGTTTCACCTGACAAAAGCAAAGTGCGACAACAATTTTGTGACTCGAATTTTAACTCTATTGGTCTATGAAAGCTTCAAAAATAACAAGGCGATTGAAAGTTAAAGCCCAAAGTTCAGTTTGTAAGCCAAGTATTACACGGGAAAACATACTTTGCCAATGATGTTAGGCTGACGGCTTATACCAACCCACTCATAAGTTCTTCCATCAAAGTACCTAACAGTATGCATTCCAGCCCAAATACCTACAAGCAGAACAAATATGTTGTCAATATATAGGCTGAAGAATCTTTAACTCTTTAGTTCCGGACCAGAAACTTACAACAAAATAGAAGTGAAGACTATATACTCTTTATAATAGACAGAAAACTGCTACTCCAACTTAGGTTGCAAAAGTAAGAAAACTTGTGGGGAAACAAGCAGCAATGCAGGATGAGGAATACAATCATATGTGGAGCTAAAAACCATTTTCATACCAATTGAATATGGTGTCATGAGTTAAGTGAGACAAACTTGGTTATTGAAGATACATAAAGTCTTAACAAAGTAATGTTAAAAGAGAATTATATTAGTCATTTGGTTTCCCAACTATTATGATTGGGATCCAGTTTAGATCTCTTCAATTCAATTAAAGGATTTAGGGTCCCTAAAACTACACTATTTCCACTTCCCCTTTTCTGAAAATTTTCTTCCACCATGTTAAGAAGTGACAGCATCATGAAACATCAAAACCACAGAAGCATTTCTCACAGAAATATCAACAAATACATGAAAATATAAGCTGAACAAGAAATATCAAATAGGATGGCAGAAAAACTCTTCTGTCATGCAACAAAAAAAAACAATAATGATCAACTAAAGAGACTGGGAACCCCAGAACCACTCTGAGTGACGGGAAATATCATAGCACAAAATATGACCCCTAACAAAAATTAGTTCATTTTACCACACCGTATAAAAACTTGCTAACAAACATTTGAATAATTGAAAATGGAACTTAAAAGACTGTTCCAAAAATAAGTTAGCCAGTGGCCTCGTCACTTTCAGAGTTTCAGTCAAATCATATGCTACAGCCTTAAACACAACAGAGACCAAAGGAAAAGAACATATGGAAAACAAAGGGTAATAAAATGGAAGTGCAGGATCTTACCAAACCAATTACATATCAAAATATCAAGAATAATGCTGTCCCACCAACACTCATTAAAGTTGGGTAGCATGTGTCGGAAGGTAAGCTGCATATGCCATCACAGTAGTCAGTTTATCGATACAAAAACAGTATGGAAGTGCATTACCTTATTAATGATAATACTTCTAAAAGGAGATCATAACAATAAAAAAAACAGTAAGTATATCATTATTGGGTCAAAATTTAACCTCCATAAACTCGAATCCAATCGAGAGGACCCAGAGAAGCGGCTGATTGCGGATTAAAATGGCCTTGCCCCACCAACCAAAGATGTGGGCTAGAACAAATTCATCAAATAGCGTCTCCTAGAAATGGTTTTATTTAGGTGTAACAAGATTAGAATTGCAAAATATAAAACCAGAACAATTGCATAGAGAAAGACAAGCTCAAGCATGCATTAAAATAAATACCTAAAGAAAAAGAGGTAAAAGAAGTAGAATAGAGTAGAGAATCCAGGTTGTGCAAGAAGATCCATACATAAACATTCTTAAATCTGTTAGAGGGATTTTCAGGAATATATATGCGACAATCAGCACCATAGGATCGTTCTGGAAGCTCTGCATGAAAATGCAAATAATAAGTCAAGAAAAACCAATAGAATTAATAACAGCAGAGCAGTTATGACACTAAATATCTTTCAGAGGCAAAAGCAGTACCAACACCAAGGTCAGGATGAAGAAACTTCATGAATTGTCTAGCATCGTTGCGCGTCTGAAACAGAATTGAGAGAAACCATCACTAATCATTTATTATAACCCTTTACGCATACATATATGTATATTTTACTTCTTCTCATGTGTGGTAATGCATTTCAGTTCTTATTTGCAACGCCAAGCAACTTTGATAAGTGATGATATGTTAACGGTACCAAAGCTTTAAATTGTGAAGAGGGCAAGCGTTTATGATAACAAGTAAGATTAACATGGTTTCCTGCGGGGTAACAAATGCTATACCCCTTTCTCCTCAAATGGCTAGTTTAGCATAGCTCACTACACTACTTAGGTGCCTAAGCCTCCTGGTCCTGCTCCTACTCTTACACTAGGTCTTGTCTCCATGACTGCTAAATCTCTTCCTTGGCTTAAGCATAATTCCTCAAGAGCCAAGAGATTGATTAAGACTCCAGGTGTAGCACATGATGTTGACCAACAAAAATAAATAAATCTACTAGATACAAAAGCAAATATACACGCATAATATATAAAATAATAAAAATATATATACACTTCGCAATGGACGGACAAAGCTACAATATACTTAAAGAAAATAAATAAATAAAAGCTGCATCAGGAAACTAACCTGAAAAAGTAAAAATGTGAGTGCAACAAGGAAAACAACAGCCATTCCATGAACTAAGCGCCAAATTGCCGGATGTGGCCGAATAAGAACCCTGCAAAGAAGTTTAACTTCTTTTAAGTACCGAGAAATAAAAATAGCAGTCCACTAACCATACTAATAAGAAATGCAGGTGACAAGAATAAAGATTTGGAAAGAAAAATATTCAACTTCATGATTATCCTTGTGATTCTGGTTTTTTGAAATGGTGTCTATCCCTGCATGAGGGTATTCTGTGTTTTCAAATGTACTGGGTGTTTTATTTAATGATATATGAGGTACTCTTTTCTTCATTCCAATGTTCGTTAACATACTTGTTAGTATGTGGATGAATACGAAGGGAGTTTTTAATGAGACCTCCAATTTTTATCAAAAAAAAAAAATACCTTCACAATTATCCATAAATAATTTTAAATATTCCCATCTCCATCTTCTCTGGCCAGCAGTCAGCACAATCATAACAGCATTGTATTGACACCATGAAAACCATTTTCGGCGTACTACATATCCAAGGGCTCGTATAGCAAATAAAAATACATATTTAAACTTCAACTCTCATATAGAGGAAATAAAAAACCATAATTAATTTGAAACAAAATTTTGATTTATACCAGGAAAGCCTCAGATTGTTGAGTACATTTTATCTATACATGTCTTCTGAAAAAGGAAATTTCAAAATGATGTTTCTAAAAGGTTACAGAAGAATCAAGTTTGCACCTTTTCAAGAGGATTCTTAATGAACCAAAGAATTGTAACATCAATGAATACACTATTATTTTTTTCTCAGGAATAAAGGGGATTTGCGTCTGCTACTAAATTACTTTCTACAAAAGAGTAAGGAATCCATGTAAAACAGTTAAATGGATTAAGTTCTACAGAAAGAATCAATCTAATAACTTACGTGGAAGGAGCCTGCAGCAAGCAATAAGCAAGAAAAACTGCAATCATTGCCCATACACCCCTATAAAAAAAAAGCACATGGGAGATACTTAATATATGTCAGTAAGTAAAAGGAGTAAGACATTAATATTGGCATTAGAAATAAATAGAAACCTTTTTACAGATGTTACAAGATCACCAGATTCGTTGCTCTCAGGATCAAGGGCTCCACTTGCCCAACTGTTAAACATATAGAGACCAAACAAATGAGTCTTAATATAAGAATTGAGATATAATTTGAAATTAAAGGAGAGAAAGAAGTTTCTTCTTAGAAAAAAATGAAAAATACATATTCAGGTTATTTATGGTTTTCTGCTATGTACCCAGCAAACAGAATTTAAACAGTGAGACATGCAGATTAAAAAACAAGGTACTGGTCTTCAAAAAAAAAGACAAGGTACTGACTGCAGCCGGAAGAAGGCAATAGCAAGAAACTACCATCATTTAAATTGAATGATACTGTATAATGATCAGTCAGCAATAGAGAAATAGATAATACCAATTGTTTCCCCTTCAAGTACAGTGACTTTGACAAGCACAAAGTGCACTACTATAGCTGAATAAAATTAGTTCATGAAAATATTCAAAACATATAAGTTTCCATGAGATTTTCTTAAAACTTGTTTAATCTACAACGATAATTGTGAACATAGTCCTATTTAAAACACAGATCCCATCTGCTTACTCACAATCCTTGGCATTGCTGCACATGTTTACAAAACTATAGTAGCATCAAGAATATCTACGGGGTCAACCATCACAAAAACTGATTCAAACTGAAAATTAAGCTTTTCTAGTGCAATATTACTATCTGGTACATAGTACATGCACCAGAGGCAAGTTCCAAAATTAGGACCCATGGGCAACCGTATGGTTGATTACAACCAAATGATTCACACAACTCACAACAAAAACATGAGCATGAATTCAAACCAGGAAATATAAATTCTAGCAAAAAAAGAAGAATCCATATTATTAAAAGATAAGAGACCAACAATACAAAAGATGTCTGCAAATTGAAAAGGGGATAAAATTGCAGAATTTACAGTGGAGCATATGCTTAAAGGAAGTATATACTAAGCAGGGAACTTACATAAGAAAGCATGCACCAATGAATAACAATGAAATAGTACGAGGTTTGTACGCCCATGCAGTCCATGGATCTAAATCATTGACAGAACATGGAAAATTAGGGTCTCCATTTTCTTTAACTAGATGCTCCCTTCTCCTCAATCTCCTAATACCGTTAGGTTCCATAGGCTCTTGGTGTTTAAACAATACAAACTTGCTCACTGCAGAACAACATTATAAAATATCATTGTAATAGTTACTTGAGAACTTCTAAAGGACAATCTTTTGAACAACAGTAAGAAAATCTAACATATGTCACTGTACATACATACATAAAGAGCTGACAAGAACTAAAAGTATAAAGAGACAATCTAACATATATTACAGAACATGCATAAAGAGCTGACTAGAACTAAAAGTATTAGGCCCAAAGGAGGGTATTGATAACTTATGTGAATATGAAATGCAATAAATTCAATCACCAGACCTACCATTAAAAGAACTTGTCTTATTAACCAACTTTAGGTAGAGCATCGCACAGCCTTAATATAAGCATAGAAGCATCTTCAACACAACATTTTAATAAAAACAACTGGAAAAAGATGGAAAATTTTACCATAAGATATATCATCCATATCTTTCTATTTAAAAAAAACTTAGGGAAAGGATTTCTTCTGAGCCTGATATTATGATATAAGTCATCATTTAGTAAATATCATCAAATGATATGCAGCTCTCTCTCGCTCTATATAATTCTTAGGCTTCGATTGGTGGGAATGAAAATGTTTTAATCTTATAGTTGAGCTAAAACGTAGCACTTGTTATATAGCACAACCATTAACTGGAACTTTTTCCTTTGTTTTCGAGAAAAGTTAGATACTATGATATTTCATAATGAGCAATGTTTTCATGAAAATTATATAAAGAGAATAGTTATCTCCCCATTAAGCCATGCTGGGTCAAGGGGAGAGTGTACAGACACAATGTAAGCTCCATGATAACCTAGACTCTTACATTATTTTTTCGGGTAACTACGCATACAAGCCGCTTGTCACACAAACAAAGATCATAAAACTGAATTTACACTACTACAATCAGTGGCGGATGCAAATGGGGGTTTCGGGGTGGGCACGTGTCCGCCATGAAATCCGAATTTCTTTATGTTAGTTGTTCATTTTATTAAAGGCGTCCCCCCTAAAATTTTATTTGTGCATACCCCATACGAAAATTTTATATTATTAGTATATAAGTGCCCACCCTCAAATATATTATGACGAGACATTTAATTCACAGGATCACGAAAGACAAGCCACATGTTTGGGCCGGAATATGGAAAATGCAAGAACAAGTAATTAAGACAAATTGTACACTATCCCAAGGAAAGATGTAAAGGAATAACAGGTAAAGGATGAAAGGAAACCACTAAAGGCTCCTAATTATGTTACCCGGACTTGGGTGTGAATGTAAGATATAAGTATGTGGTCCAACACGGAGATGTTCGATACGTTTTTCCATGTATTTGGAGGCTCTATGGAGAATTATCTCTCCAAAGCCACATCCAATATATATCAGATATGAGTACTTAAAAATAAAATAAAAAAATGATAAGAAAGGGAGGTATCATTAAAAATAAAAAGGCCTAAGCAAAATAGCTCCTTAAATTTGTGTGTCCCTACAGCTTACCTATGAATTGAAACTCACATTAGACACTAGTTCATATGATGTGACAATCCACTTTCCTACAGAGACAGTGATATTCTACGTGATAATCTATCTACCACATATAATTATTAAAACAGTTGCTTTATTATCTTTATAATATTCAAAGCTACTGGTCATTTCAACCAAAAGAAAAAGTTTCCACGACAAGATAAAAAGATCCAAACTTTAATCTGCCTCTCAAAAACTTCTTTCGAGAAGAGGTTTCTTTCCGAGGACCATTACAGTGGATTTTAGAAGCAAGAACATTAAATAGTTTCCACATGTAACTAAGATAAGAACATTTGGGCCCTTACATCAAAAACATAATGGCGATATCAAGTTCAGTCAGTGTCTAAATCGCTTTAAAACCAAATAATATTTGGAAAATAGGCATTATGACACTAAGAACTATGCTTGCATTTATGTCATAGAAAAACATAAAATGCAAGAAAAAAATAAACCTATAAAAGAGAAAAGTAAACAGCTTTACCATGATATCTAAGCTGAAAGCCATTGTTATATGTTTGAAGCAAAAATAAAGCCCATACATAACATTAGCATCAAATCTAAGCAGACTATAGAAAAGAGATCACAAAGAAAACGAACATCAGCAAATGACAACTACTATGGATTCCATTTGTGCACTATACAAAAGAACAAATGCAAATTCCTTTTTGATGCTGGAAAAGAAAAAATAATCACTAATCACTTTCCATATAGATAATCAACAAATCCCAAGTCAGAAAACAAGAAGAAGCTTTTGAGCAAAAGTAAAAACTTCGTTTACATGCAGATCATAGTTCAAAAGTATAAATAAAACCCATTAATCCCATATAGCTGCTAGACTTTTTTTCCCTTCTTTTATGAAGAAAAAAAATAGAAATACCGTAGGGTTTGAAGACAAGTTGGAAGTTTTAGGAGGAAAAATAATTTAGTATACAATTCAAGAATAAAAGAACAGTTGCTTAACAATTAAGCTAATCAGGAAAAATAAAGTGAGGGTAAATAAATTTAACCGTACTGAAGAAGAAAAACACAAACAAATCTCAAAATGTTTCATTGCATGTAATCGGAAATATGAATCCAAAAAAGAAAAAAAAAACTCAAAAGGAAAAATAAATCTCAAACTCAAAAAAAAACAAAGGAAAGAATACTCACAGCGGATTTGTGAACTGAAGACGACGACGACGTAAAGGGCGAGAAGAAACAAAAAAAAACTATAGTGCAAAGAAAGATTACTAGTAGTAGTAGTAAAAGGAAATGATTGAATAAATTATATATTTAGGAAAGACGAGAGAGATAATGGCGGAAAAGTAGGCTTAAAAAGGCAAGCTCATTTTAGCCCATTGAGAGAGAGAGAGAGAGAGAGAGAGAGAGAGAGAGAGAGAGAGAGAGAGAGAGATTTTAAAAATTGAAAAAAAGAATAAAAACATTTGTTCAGTTTGAGGTTCAGGTCAGGTGGTGGAGACTGCAGAGTGGATGTAGACTTTTTGCCGTGGGGGAAAAGTTCTGACCGTACGATGGAGCCGACCAGAAGATTACAGACGTCCGATCGCTTCCAACCCCAAAAGAAGAAGACGACACCAAAGAAGAAGAGAATGGAGATTAATGAAAGTAAAAAAAATGGGGGTTTAATTGAGGAGGAAAAGAGAGACAAAAAACACTGGGGGAGGGGGAGGGGGAGGGGGAGAGGGGAAGTGTACTTGATTGGTCAAATACCGATTTAAAGATACGGGAACGGTGGGCGTTATACTTAGATATCGCAATACGACTCTGAGTAAGGGAGAGAAAATATATTCATTTATTATATAAATTATACTCAATTTTTTTAATGATACATTTACTTTTTTATTTTTCATTTTTATATATTTATTTATTTTTATGACAAATTTTAGGTGTTTTTTCAAAAAAAAAATCATCGATGACCGGTATATTTATCGATCTAACACCGGTCAGATTATATTTTTCGATTTAATACCGGTCAGACTATATTTCCCGATCTAACACCCTTTGCAGTAAGGCGCGCCCCCTGCAGCGCGATATACGCTGATTTAGCGCCACGTGGGGTAAGGCGCCCCCCCTGCGACGCTCCTTATGCTGACATGGATACACGTGGGTATAGCGCGGCCCCTGGGGCGCTCCTTATGCCACGTAGGATATAGCGCGGGTAAGGGGTCGCGCCTGACCTTTATAATTATATATAGCATGGGACAGGTACCGCGCCTTGTATAATTGTTACAACTTTTTTCGGTTATAAATACCCTTCTCCCCCGGTTAAGTTCATCACATCTCCTCACATCTCTCCTCTCAACTTATAAATTAATACAACAATTCCGTCAACGGGTCAATAATTCTGACAATTTTCTCATATTTTATTCAGAAGTTCGTGCGATTTTTCATTATAAGGTAATTTTGTGATAATTTTTTTTATTATATTTATTGTTTATTATGATTATTTGAAAAAAATATTATATTAATTATTGTCAATTAATTTATGTGTTTGTAAAATTAGAAAGCAGGAATATACGTTGAAATAGTTTTGTGGTATAAGTAATAATATAAAATTATATTATTTAAATTATTTACGTTTATGTATAAAAATTTTATTCTTTTATATTTTCGTTCATATATTATTTATTTAATCATCATTGTTTCAGTTTTTTTTGCAGATATAATATTGCAGCACTTTTAAACTCAAAGAATGACGCGACTTTCAACTATTGTTTATTATGATGGTGAAATTTGAGAAGATGAAACTGACGTTGTTTTAGTATTAAATGAGCGTGTTAAAATATCATTGAAGAGAAATGTAACTCTTGAGGAGCTGATAACAAAGATTTCGAGGAAGATTCATGTTGGAAGTAGTAGAAGAATGTCGTCGTTGCAGTACAGATTTCCAACATCATTATTGACATTAACTTATACAGCGTTCGAACTTTTGAACAATGATGATGTTGAAATGATGGTTGAAGCTCAAAGAAATTATTCAGACGCCTATATTGAGATGTATGCAAATTTTATTCAAATGCGTGCCATTTGGGGTCAATCATTAAGCTCCCACTATGGGTTGGCTGAACAAGTTGATCAAGTTGATAGCCTGACGACAGTAATATGTAATGATTTTAATGCCATAATGGGGAGACATTCATCCGCAACTCCTTACGATATGTACCGAGGTAGGTCGACGAACAATCCGTATGGCAACATCGCGTCCAGTTCAAGGGGAAGGCATTCATCTGCAAATCCATTTGACCTTAATATGGAGATGTCATCGACGCAACCATTTGTGCAGTTTCCATTTGACACGATGGCTTCAAGCTCTAGGGGAGGCATTCGACTGCGAGCTTTTTCGATCTGATTATCGATATACCTTCCAGTTCAAGGGGAAGGCGTGCAAGTAGTAGGTTCTTCGACCTAAATGTGGAGAGCATGGAGGAACCATCATCTCCACCAGAAGAACCGCTTCGTGAGCATGGTGCGAATGGTGCTGAGACTGGACTATTCATTCACCCAGAATCACCGCAATTCAACTCCGATGGTGATGATGATGTAGATGAAGTTCCAGCAAATGTGGCACAAACTGACCCTCCAACACACATGTATGAAGCTGATTATGATGCAATGTACGTGCCAAAATTTGCGGATATGCCTCATCTCGGTGACTATGGATATTACTCATAAATAAATAATGGTGAGTTATCTTTAGGCATGGAGTTTTCAAGCAAGGAAGAAGCGATGATGGCTATAAAAATTACAATATCCGTAATTCTGTTTAGGCATGAAGTATCCATGCTCTCATGTGATAGCAACTTGCTCGCATACACGTCAAGACTATAACAATTTTGTGGATCACGTATACCTACTATTTGAAGTTTTTAAGGTATATGAATTTGAGTTTCCCCCTATATGTAATGAAAAAGACCCTGATGAGGTTCAGGATTGACTTCCGATTATACCAAATCCGAGTTTATTGAGGGAGCGTGGTCATCCAAAATCCAATTGAATTCATTGCGATATGGATATTCGAGAAAGATCTAGACAAGACAGAAGATGTGGACATTGTAGAAACCCAAGACACACTAGAAAAACATGTCCACTTCTGTTGCCATCAACTAACAATTGATGAGGAAATAATGTATTTGTTTATCAAATAATAATTCTTGTACTTTAATTTGCATTTACTTCAAGTTAATGTCATTCGATAATCGATGATGAAGATTAAAAAAACGATACAATAATACGAGATTGGACGTTTGCGTTATATGTGATTATAATAAAAGAGATAATAAGTGAAAAACTTAAGAAAGTTATCGAACAATTTGGTATTTCAAAATAATTTTAAATACAACAAACTTACAATAAGTATTAAATGGTAAATGATAACCAAATTACAATAACTGATATTAAATTGTAATAAACAAAATTAACTGAAATACATTAAAAAAAGTCAAACAAATTTAACAAAATAAAGTAAGTATTAAATGAGAAATAATAAAAAATTACAATTAAAAAGTCCAATAAACTAAATATAAATATAATAAAAAACAAAATCTATCGATGCCTGCGACGCGAATGTGTTCCGCAGGACGGTGACTGTCGGTCTCGAGGAGGATTTCTTCGTATCACTGGTTGTGACTCCTCGCTGTCATCATCATCACCATCACCATCATCGTCGTCGTCGTCGTCGTCCTGAGTAGGTACATTAGGTTGATGAGGAGCTGTTGACGATGAAGCACCTCCATAGAATAAGGACCCTGGAGGTGTATGACTGACTATCCCACCGGCCTGCGAAAACTAGAAAACTCATAAAACCCAGACATCGCTGAGTGCAAAAACTGTACAGGACGTGTCTGTGCTGCGGCCATGGGTGATGAGGCTGAACCCGCCAAATATATAGCATATGAACCCCAAGTCAGATCTGCAAACATAGACCCATAATAGCCTCCAGGAGGGGTCATCTGTGACGGTGGTGGCGGCGGGGTCATAAAAGCAGGTGAAGGCAGCGACATCTGGTAATGGAAAGGCAATGACGACATCATATATGGCTGTGGTATGTAAGTCGCTGGATACGGTGGCTGCTGTGAAGGTCCTGCTGGTGCAGGTGAGGATGAACCAGAAGCACCTATTCTCCGTCCACGAGTCTGGGGACGATGGTGCTGTGTCGGTGAACGTCTCTGTCGACGTCGCGGAAAGGTCTGCTCTTGTGCATCCTCGGGAAGCAGAAACGATTTCCCGTTACTGTTGAACTACTCGTAATAACCATCAGCAACCATCAAGAGGTCAAGTAAAATGGGCTCTCTACGGGGAAAGCGCCGATATCGATCATTCCACAACACGACCCATGCATGATGCCTCACCAGCCAATCTGTATTTGTCTTGCCGCGTCTATCTGTGCTATGCAACTCGTCCATATTGCGAGGTGCTTCTGGAATTGTTTAAAAACAACCAAATTTTCAGAGCACGCGATCAGTGGAGTGCCACTCGACCGTCGCCCTCCAAACATCTGATGGACCCCTCTACTCAGGTGGGATCACCGCCCTCACATCATCAGTAGAATATGTCACCCATTCAAACTAAAACAAATATATATAATTTTTATCAAAATAATAATCTAATCATATAACTATAATCTAAGATCGAGTTTTAAACATTAAAATTCATACCTATGTGTCATCCTTCTGATCGATTAACACCCTAATTTTTTCTAAATCATCAGGTAGCTCCTGATGATTTTTCATATCAGTAGACCACTTATTCAAGAAAAATAATTTCTTATTCACTGTATAAAATTATTAATATACGAAATCAGTTTTATAATTGCCTCAGGAGTAGCGGAAATACGAATAGGTTCTTCACAACGGGACATAAAAAGGGCAATCGATACCATGCCCAAGACTGCAGCAGCAGGAGACATCCGCCGATAGCATTATGCCTGTAGTCAATGGCTCTACACATCTCCCTGTATAGGCAGACCAAAGCTGCCAAGCCCCAACTGAGTGATCCAGCCAGATGAAAGTCGCCAAGATGTTGCAACCACATACAGTGAACTTGGTTGCGCGATTTGTCCGGCATCAGCAACCCTCTTATCAGCTGTAGTATGCATGCCCGTGTATACTGTTTAACTTCATCGTTAGATGCGTCCTCGCTCAACTCCCTAAAATTGGCATCTAACTAATTTAACGGTATCCGTCCACCGTTAAAATTTTCCGGGACACGTCCTAGACTAACCCGGCACAAAGTAGTCCAAGAACCGGAAGCTATCCTTGATATCACACTTCCATCCATCGGAAGCCCCAGGTGCATAGAAACATCCTCAAGCATGATCGTGCACTCTCTGCACGGAAGATGGAATGTGTGGGTCTCCGCCTCTACCGCTCTACTAAGGCAGAAATAAGGTCTGGTTCTATCTTACAATGACCCTGATATTTACCTAGGTGACCGAATCCAACCTTTTCTAAATAATTACACAAATTAATTTTTAAACTAATAATCATGCATTAAATAAATCAATTAATTAAATTAAAACGTTAAAATGTTACCATATCAACAAAGTGTCGAGATATATGATTTCCATCCAATCAAAGTAGACCGCCTTCCATTTTATATCTGTAAAAAAATTTAATTAAATAAAATATTAAACAATTAAAATAATTAAATAAATTACTAAAAAAATACTAAATATAATAAAATATACCTTAATAAGAGAATATAAGAGTATTTGAGAGAAGTTGAGAGAGGATTTGGTGTGATGAAAGTGATTGAGAATGGGGTATTTATAGAGAAGGATGGTGGGTGTGAACGGGCAAGGGTAATTTGGTAATTAAGGGTATAGCACGGTCCAGGGGCCGCACCTTTCTGACGCGTGTCAGAATCACAAGTAAGGCACGGCCCCTACGCCGCGTTATACCCTTAATTACCAAATTACCCCCGCCCGTTCACACGTGTATCCATGTCAGCATAAGGCGTGTTGCAGGGGGCGCTCCTTACCCCACGTGGCGCCAAATCAGCGTATAGCACGCTGCAGGGGACGCGCCTTACTACAAAGGGTGTTAGATCGGGAAATATAGTCTGACTGGTGTTAGATTAAATATATCGGTCACTGGTGATTTTTTTGGGAAAAAGCCCAAATTTTACATGCATCTTTTAATTAACCAAAATTTATCATTAATATAAGGGTTAATTACTCCATTCATACATGAACTATACCTGATTCTCAATTTCATACATAATGTTTAAAAATTCTTGATTTAATATATGATATTTTTTGCTGTTAACGGATTCACCCACTTCTGTCACGGAAAGTGACGTGGAACCCTACGATCACTAATAAAATGACACGTGTCACTTAAAAAAACATGCTTTTATTTTTTAGGTAAATTAAATCATTCAACTATCTCTTCTTTTTTATTTTGATCACTAATCATAGGTCTTTTTATAAATCCAAAATAGTTCAGTGATAAAACATCAATTTACCTTTTTTCCCTATGTTTTCTTCCCCAGCCCGATCGTCCCAAAAAACAGTTTTTACCAATGAGTTTCCTCCATGGATTGGTAACTTGAGTAGCTTGGAATATCTGGATTTCTCAAGCAACAATTAATCTGGAAGCTTGCCATTATCAATCGGTAATCTCACTTTCTTCTCCTTCTCTTTCCTATATTCTTCAACCCTCTCCTTCATTTCAACCTTCTCCATTTTCAACTCCTCATTTTCATCCCTCGAACTTTCCATCTCCTTCAAAGTTCGATCCAGCTCTGCATTCTTAACTGCAATATCGTTCTCCAAAATAGGAACAATGGAAACTGATTCTCTCAAAGAATCAACCCAAAATTCCCAGCAAAGCACCCATAGTTGTAAGAAAATTTTCAAAACATGGAATCCATAGCTATTTACAGCAGCTAAGCTAGCCCATTTCTGTTTTCTTCAAGGATTACAACCCATAAGTTGTTCAAATCATCACCAAAATCTGTAACTTTCTCACATGTTCTTATTCAATCCATGGCTACTCATAAGTCGTTTAAATCCATCACCAAAAGGATCGATTCTTTACGCACTCCCATCCAAAGTTGATTCCAATCATCCCAAGGTTTATTTGTTCCTCAAGAATCAACACTCTCAAAATCGACCGGCTCTGATTCCCGAATTTCACGATTCAATGGATTCCGTCAAGGTTAAAGTTCAAAAGCTTCGGAGTTTGTTCAATGGCTAAGATTCTTGATGATTTTCCCAGGAGAAAACCTGGGTTTGCTTGCAATGCTTGTGGAGATGTCAGGTTTGTGCCCTGTGGGAATTACAGTGGTAGTCAAAAATTTTTCGACGACGACTAAAGCTTGTTTTGAGGAATTGGAGCCGATCGAAATTACAGGTTGGAATCGAAGTAATTCTATAGTTTAATAATTTAAATTAAAAAAAGGTTTAAACTTTAGTGACTAAAATAAGAGTGAGAAGATAGTTGAGGATGAATGGTGTAATTTACCCAAAAATAAAAAAAAACATATTTTTAAAGTGCCACTTGTTGTTGTCATAGGGTTCCACGTCACTTTCCGTGAGGGAAGTGGGTGAATCCGTTAACAGCAAAAAACATCATGTATTAAATTGAGAATTTTTAATTATTATGTATGAAACTGAGAATCGGGTATAGTTCATGTATGAATAGGGTAATTAACCCTTAATATAATTTATTGATTTGTTTACGTGATAATGAGATTATTTTTTTAAATATCATTTTATTAATATATTTTTAGATATTTTAAATTTGAGTAATTGTGTTTACGATTGTTGTCAATAATTTAAAAAATTATAAATAAATATTATTTTATAATCATCTCATAATTATATTATTTAAAAATAACGACGATATATTATTAGAAAAAGATTCAATTTAATTAAGTTACAATAGTAAAAATAGTCTTTAAAGATTTAGGGTCGTTGAGTTTGGAAGATATATGTCATTTTTATTTTTATTTTCTTAAGAAATAAAAATTTTTGTTTATAAAATTAGAAAAATGTTTTTTTGTAAAATGAAAACAAAAATAAGTGAAAATATAAAAACATATAAACAAGAAGTTGTCAATATTTTTATCATATTTTTTTTTCAAAAATTTAAGAAATAGAAAAATATTGAATCTTAATTTTCAATTTAGGATTCAAGTCCTTTTAACAATAATTGATTGACTTAATGATATCTAAAATCCTCAAACTTTTACAAAAAAAAAATTGAATATAGTCCCTAAACTTTTTTTACACTTAATTTGATATTTAAACTATTTTTTAGTAAGTTAATTTTATATTTAATGTATTGAATATCTTAATAATTTTTTATATTTTATATTTTAATTTTAAATAATTTTTTAATTTTTCTAAAAAATTAAGTAACTCCTTAAAATTTCTAAAAGAATCAACTAGGCTCTCGAACTTAGCCAAAAAATTAATTAAGTTCATCTACCACATCAATTAAGAATCAACAATATAGTGAATTATCATATCATTATAGAATATTATCATGTAAGCTTTGTGAATTGTGTTGAACTATATTTTGATATAACAATTAAGGAAAAATGTTTTTGGACTTGAATTGAATTTATTCAAAGTTTTTCAAAAATAATTCGAAGTCCATTTAACTTGGAATTGAGCACGAAATGTTTTTTCTGGACAAGCAGTACCGATACTGTTCTTACGGTATCGATACCTCGTGAACAGTACTGATATTGTTCATATGGTACCGATACCGAGGTAAGGAAAGTATTGATACTCACTAGGTAGTATCGATACTACCAATATTGCTCAAATTTCAGAATGCAAAAATGGTACCGATACCCAAAGGGGTACCGATACTACTTTGTATAGTAGTATCGATGCCATAAGCATAGTATCGATACCATCAGGCCCCAACTGCCAGTTGATTTAAATATAAACAAAGGTAGTACTGATACTCCCTTTAGGAGTACTGATACCCTATATTCTAGGCAGTTTTATTTTTGCACGAAAATTGATCACCAACAGCTCCAAAACACTCCCAACGGTTAGAAACTACCACAATAACATTTCAACATATAAAACAAGTTGATGAAACTTGAAGGGTTAAAACACATATCCAAGCAATCAAACACAAGAGAAGAGTTTTTTAATCTTATTTTCATTTCTCTTGTAAATATTAGTGTTTCAGTGAGCTAAATTTTGTAAATACTCTCCTTTGAGAGGTTTATTTGTTTACTTCTTTTTACCTTCTTGTAAAGGGGTTGGTTCTATCTTATCCAAGTGAAAAAATATAGGGAGTGTAAAGGTTATCCCTTTGTCATTGAAAAAGAAAGAATGAATTAGTGAATTTGTTAGAAAATCCTAAGTGAGGAGTTTAGGTAGTGGATGTAGACTTGGTTGATAAATCAAACCACTATAAATTCTTGTGTCAAATTTCTCAATCTTTTACTCTCCTTACTCCCTAAAATAATAATTACCAATTCACCCCCTTGCAACTCTTTCGGTTGTCAATTCAAGCTTCCGCAAATCCTAACAATTGATATCAGAGTCTAACTCTTTAGAAGGTTTAACCACCTTGAGACGTTTTTAGAAGAAACTCTACCAATTCCCGACGCAACCGACAAAGAAATGGCTTCAACCTCCGATGCCTATTTCATTGAAGACTCATAACCGGTAAACAAGCCACCATACTTCAATGGAGTAAATAATGTTTATTGGAATAATATGATGATGTTCTTCATTCAAGCCAACAATCTAGGAGATTGGATGTAACACCCCAACCTGTATCCGACTCGAATACGAGTCCGAGATGTCACATTGACTTTTCAAAACCCTTTTTCTTACAAAATAACTGAACATTTGAACTTATATTAAGAAAATACGATCATATATTGTTTAATTATGTTTGGAATAAAATTTTGAGATAAAATGTATTTATGAACAGTGAAATATGGTATGAACAATACCGTGAACAGTAATGAACAGTGCTACAATGCATGCATCGATGTATTGCTACAGTACATCGATGCACTACTACAGTTATTTTCGTAAAATATACATAAAACTCGTAAAAATTTAACCGTTCATTACTATACATTTACATAAATACGTTTAACATTAGAAAACTCATTCATATGATTTTACAAACCAATTAGAGCATATCGGATTCAAATCTTTTATATTATTACATGCCAACTAAATTCTTTCTTACAAAACACATGTACTCAATTTACATTTCTGATCTGATCTTAAATAAGGAGAACTGACCTGTCTTGTTCCTCTTTACTTCTTTTTCCGCTTTCCAAACCTACGTGTGACACAATCACACGCTAAGTTGATGACTTAGTGAGGCATATAAAACATAAACCATAACCATATATAATTTCATATAAACAAAAGGTATACATATACAAATACTGTCATTCATACAATACCTTTCATATCACCTCAAGTATATGCATCTTATATATTGTATTTGTTATTGTCTCTTTATTAGCCCATGGTACACTGGTGAGAACTGAAGGTATGTGAGTACACTGAGGTTGTGCACAAATGCTGTCACCACAGCTCGTATAAATTTGCACCGAAGTGCCACGTAGAATTTGTCCCGAAAGACCGCGTAGAATTACACCGAAGTGCCACGTAGCAATGCACCGTAGTGCCATATAAGATTTGTCCCAAAGGACCACATAGAAATTCCTTAAGAATCATATACATATACCAAGGAACAAGTAGGTGTCTCAAAAGACCTCATACATGCTCCAAAGAATACATATACGTCCAGAAGGACCACGTAGAATTTGTCCCGAAGGACCGCGTAGACCCTCTACTCTTGGCATGCCAACTATACCTCTAGATCTCATGACACATAACATGGGCATTATATTTATCACATATCATATCATCGCATAGTTCACTTACCCGTAGAACATTTCCATATGATTCATATTCATATGTCACATAGCTTATACATTGTTCTTATGCCTTCTCATAGACATATATTCTTTCTCACGTAGTCACATAGGTTCATATCATATAACATGTATCATGTGCTGCATATTTATATGCCACATATTTCATATCACTTTGCATATAATCACATAGCTTGTTTCATATAGCTTATAGAATTTCTCCTTTGTTTACATACACATGTCATATGTTGTTCACATATATTCATATATACCTTACATAACACTAAGATAACATATCATGCATATCACATAGTTGATATCATATTTTTCATATATTCATATATACATAATGTAACACCCCAACCCGTATCCGACCCGGATACGAATTCGAGGTGTCACATTGACCTTTTAAAACATGTACTTGTATAAAATAGTGAGTAATTTAAAACTTTTATAACATATAAATGACTAATTTACATAAAAGACATTTTCATTATTACAAAACCAATCAGAGCGTGTATATTTCACTTATTTATTTACATATAACTATTCAAAAAATTTATAAAACTGTTCATAGCTTAAACAATATATTCTTTTGAAAACATGCCAACTAGAACTTTATATACTAAAATACATATTATTCACATTTTTTCTGATCTGACCTTTAGTAAGGAGAACTGACCTGTCTTGCTCCACATTGCTCTTTACTATTCTCGAAACCTACGTGTAAATCACTTACACGCTAAGTCAAAGACTTAGTGAGGCAATAAACATATAAGGTAAATGGTAACTAATAATCATACATAAACAATTACTACTATCATTGCATACAACTCATACTTTTACATGTAACAAATATATATACATACATATATGTCATTATCATTCATATATCTTATCTCATGTTCCTATGATCTCTTATGTCCATATCATATATCTTATAAACTTATTATTATATCATCATTTCAATCAATTATACTAATTCACATATACCTTAACCTGTACTCATGTATATCATATAACATATACCATATATACTATCATAAAACACGTACACCCAGGCAACTATAATATCATCTTCATTTTTATTAATATTATCTATTTAATAGCCCATGATACACATGTGAGAACTAAAGATATGCGAGTACATAGAGGTTGTGCACTAATGTTGTCACCACAGCTCATATAATTGCACCGAAGTGCCACATATAATTACACCGGAGTGCCGCGTAGAATTACACCGTAGTGCCATATAATAATGTCCATAAGGACCACATATCATTCCTTAAGAATCATATACATATACTAGGGATCAAGTATGTGTCTCACCAGACTTCACACATGTTCCAAAGAATACATATATGTCCCGAAGGACCACATATCATTCCTTAAGAATCATATACATATGCCAAGGATCAAGTATGTGTCTCACCAGACTTCATACATGTTCCAAAGAATACATATATGTCTCGAAGGACCACATAGACCCTCGACTCTTGGCATGCCAACTATACCCCTAGCTCTCATGACGCATAACATGGGAATTATCTTTTATATCCTTTTTCGTATTCATGTAACCATATCATATATTCATATAAGCTCATGGTTTCATTCACATATACATGTAATCACGTAGTTCATGTCAATTCTCATATGAGTTCATATTCATATAAACATATGATTCACCTTCACGTATCACATATACTTTCTCTTTCATATATCTCATAACATTTCTCATGTGTTCATATGATATGTAAATCATTGTCATCTCATCATGTTATATCACATAAACATATAATCTTACTGTAATATCCCAAATTAGGGTCAGTGACTAAATTGCAAACTTTGAAAGTTTTGTGTTCAATTTAGAAATGAAATTAAAAGTCTCAGGATTTAAGTAAAGAATTTTAATATTGGATTAAATAGCAAAGATAGATGAACTAAAGGGGAAAAATGGTCTTTTCATGGGAAAGATTTTTATCTTCCCTTTTTGAGTATTATATAAACGTGGGAAATATGTGAGAGTTCCAGACTTCTCTTCTTCATTCTCTTCTTTTCCACCGTGAAGCCATAAGCAAAGGTAAGATCTCTTGTTAGTTGATATTTTGCTGAATTTAGGATTTGGTTATGATTATTGGATGATAATTAAGCTTAAGGAAATCTTAAATCATCTTAAAAACAAAGGATGGTGGAATTAGGAGAGATTAAAGATTTTGAGTTTTTGAATAAAATCTTGAAATAAAGTTGATAAGTTGAATTTGACTTGTCAATAGTTGAATTAAGAGATTTGGAGCGATAGAAAGGAATTTAGAACATGTTGAAATTTGAGTATAATTATTGAATTTCATTAAGAGGAGAGGATTTTGAGAATTAAGATGGGTTAAATGAGTACAAATGGGCTTAAGTATGTGTGTTTGAGTTTAGTATATGAAAGAGGTTGAAATATAAAGTGTTTAAGATGAAATGAAGTAAATTTCGTGTTGAAAATATGATTTCTGGGCTAGGGGAATCGGTACCCATTCAAGGGGAATCGATACCCCCTCAAACGAACTAGAAATTCCAGAATCTCATAGGGGAACCGATTCCCCCACAGGAGGGAACCGATTCCCCCTAAAGGAAAATTGTGAATATGAGTTTAATAAGTTCGTTTAAGTTGCTAGTATCCAATTATAAGGTATAGGTATCTAATGATTGCCTCAAAATGTACATTTATGTAGATTCTGCGCGTAAAGCAATTCTGGAACATTTGGCAAGTAAGATCGATCAAGGGAAAGATAAGAGATTGGAATTGACTAGTGAGGCCAAGGTGAGTGCATACTAGTGACATGTAGTGTTTAATGGAAATAAGACTTGCGATGAGTCTATTTCCTAGAGTAATATGCATGAAGTCATAGACATGATTATGTGTTGGTTATAACTATATGTGATTATATATGTATTACATTGATTGTATGTATGCATGACTAAAGATAATGATATGCTTTGTATATGCTATATGATTTATGTAAGACTTTATTATGTAATAATGGAAGAACATGGAATAAGTTATATGATAGAGCCATAAGAAATGAAATGAACATGAGAGAATAAGATAATCAAGTATAAGTCATATGATATGGTATAAGTGATTATACGAGAAATGTTAGGAGACTCTAAGAGAATAGTATGAATTCAAGGGCATAAATAAGGATACACAAGTTATATAGAGAAGATTGATAAATTAAAGGAAACTATGGTTTATGTATTAAAGTGAAGAGCTACAAAGTTTTATTAAAGAGTATTGTGGAAGTCATGAGAAATTGAACTAAATAAATAGATGGTTTATGTGAGTGAAAAGGGAAAAATGATATAAAATAAGTGGAAATTATATATAGGATATAATGATACTAAATGAACCTGTAATATAAACTTTATAAAGGAGTACTTGGGTAAAATCATTATATGATACAATTATAGAATATTACTATACAAATTATATTAAAATAGTATATATGAGAATATGAGTAAGTTTATAGGTTATTGATAGGACATATAAGAGTATATAAATGTATGATAATATGAAAAAGTGAACTAAGTTTAATGATGTTGAACCCTATGAGTAGAAGTTATGTGATTATAAGTAACATGATTATATGATCACAAGATATGATATATGATATGAGATATATGAAAGAGAAAATATATGTTATATGAAATATTATATGACTATGCGATTATATGAAAATGTTCTACGCGTAAGTGAACCATGTGTTTATATGTATATGGGATATGTGATTTATATGACGATGAGCTATGTGAAAGAACTACATGAATATGTGTATATGTGAATGTATGTTAACATAAATATTAATGCCCATGTTATGTGTCATGAGAGCTAGGGGTATAGTTGGCATGCCAAGAGTCGAGGGTCTATGTGGTCCTTCGAGACATATATGTATTCTTTGGAACATGTGTGAAGTCTAGTGAGACACATACTTGATCCTTGGCATATGTATATGATTTTTAAGGAATGATATGTGGTCCTTCGGGACATATATGTATTCTTTGGAACATGTGTGAAGTCTGGTGAGACACATACTTGATCCCTAGTATATGTATATGATTCTTAAGGAATGATATGTGGTCCTTATGGACATTATTATATGGCACTACGGTGCAATTCTACACGGCACTCCGGTGCAATTCTACATGGCACTTCGGTACAATTATACGAGCTGTGGTGACATCATAGTGCACAACCTCTATAGACTCACATATCTATAGTTCTCACATGTGTACATGGGCTTTGAAAAGAGAACATAATTTGATATAATGATATATGTATTTCTCGTGACATGGTAGAAGTGCATATATGTCATGGTGATATGAGATGCTATACGTTTATGTATTATATGATTATAGAAATTAGTAATGTATTGTGGCATATTAAAATATATATAATATGTTTATATTCATCATATGCTCATATGACGGAATTGAAGTAATGACAAGGGAATTAGTAAGGATAAACAAGTTGGTGATATGAGAACAATGTATGTGATATATGTATATGATGTTTGATATGAATTGCATGATATGATATATGTGTGATAGGGGTTTTGGTATCTGTTACATAATATACATGAATATATGTTGATGTATATGTAAATGAGTTGTATAATTTGATAGCATAAAACAGTCATGCATGATTAGTGGGTATGAATTTCATTAGATATGTTTTCTTTATGCCTCACTAAGTCATCGACTTAGCGTGTGAGTGTTTCACCCGCATGTTACCGAAAGTGAATATAGAAGCTGTGAGGAGCAATACATGTCAGCATCTCCCTTACAAGATTTCAGATCAGAAAATAGATGAGTTAAATGATTTTTGTTATTTTGAATATAGTTAGCATGTACTAATTGATTGAGTTAAATATGCTCTGATCGATTTTGGTTATTGTGGTCAAATTATGTAACTAAACTTCTTTTACTTTAATGAAAGTTTTAAATTTTCTTTGAATTTTGTCAAGAGTCAAAGTTTGAAAAAGTCAATGTGACACCTCGGACTCGTATCCGGGTCGGGTACGGGTTGAGGGTGTTACACTTACAATACATACAAAAACACCTCAATACCTATATTCACATATACCTATCATTTCATTATCCTTATTATTATTCTTATCATCACCATTAATCCCTTTTACTTACCATATTCTTATCAATAACACATATACTCATGCACACATATAAATCATAACAAATACATACTTCTATGAATTCATGTTTTTCACTATTGAAAATAGACTTATCACAAGTCTTATTTTCCCTTGAACCTCATATACTAGAGAATGTGCACTCACCTTAGCCTTGTTTGCTTTGAATCAATCTTAATCCTTAGATTGTTCCAGAACAAGCTTCATTCTATATCTACATCATAATAATACATTGATACATATCAGTATACTAATTGATATCTTCTAAATTGTCACTTCTTAGGCTAAAAGAAAAGCCCATTTCATCTTTTAATGAAGGTATGCATCGATGCACTGCACAGTGTATCGATGCATTCCCTACCGATGAATCGATGCACTACTTGTACATCGGTGCACAAAATACATTCGATGTTTGTTTATTACTGGGATGCATTGATGTATGCCTTATGCATCGATGCACCAATTGCATTCGATGTTTTTAGATTAAAAGAGTGCATCGATGCACTACCTGTGCATCGATACACCTTCAAACAATTTCTGGGTTTTAACCTTGATGCATCGGTGCACTATGAATATGCATCGGTGCACTATGAATATGCATCGATGCACTCTGCCCAAAATCCTCTTTTTGAACCTGAAAATTCATTCTTTTTGGATTAAATCCTTCATATTTCAACCCCTTTCATATTTCTAACTTACATATACATACTTAAACTCATTAATATTCATTTATCTCATCTTTAACCTCAAAATTCCATCTTTCATATGGAAATCAATAATCATACCCAATTTTCTATGTTATCCAAACTTAATTCTAACACTTCTAACTTCTTATTCTTATAGATGACAAGTCAAATTCATCCTCCAAATTCATTTAAACCTTCTTATTCAAAATTTCACTTAAAAACCCATTTTCTTTAATCTCTTCTAACCTCTTCATCTTTGAGTTTTCACTTATCTTTAGACTTCTTTAAGCTTTCTTACTTTCCAAAGAATCGAAACCAACTTAGAATTCAAATAATAATCAACTAATAAAAATTCTCACCTTTGCTCTTGGCTTCCATGCGTGAAGAAGAAAGGAGAAGAAGAAAACTCTGGAAACTCATTTCCCTCATTTCCCACGTTTTTATATCCCCTAAAAGAGAAATAAAAAAATATTCTCTTAGAAAAGACAATAATACCCTTATTACTTTCAAACTTTACTATTAAATCCAACCTCAAAATTCTCCAATTAAAATTCTGAACTTTTAACTTATTTCGAAATTGAACACAATGCTTTCAAAATTCACCTTTAGGTCACTAGCCTGATATTGAGGATGTTACAAATCTTCCCTCCTTTTTAAGAAAATTCATCCCCGAATTTTCACTGCACATCCTGAGAAGAACATATCTTCTAACATTCTCATGCTGCTTTCTGAACTTAATCTTTTGTATCATCATTAATAACTTGGTTCTTATCTTTTCAATTATTCGACTACCTTTTTACTTTATATCTCCTATCATGTCACTTATCAGATAGACAATAACATTAATTCTTATTACCCAAACGCATAAATCAATCAAATTCCTTATCAATCTTCAATTGTCTTTCAAGAATCACCAAACTTTTATTTCATCCTTACTTGACTGACTCCAAAACTTCCTTAATACATATAAATCTTTCTTCATTTCTCTGACTACATCCACTTGACCAAGAAACATAACCTTAAATCTTCATCATAGCTGATTAAACATACACTTTGCATAACTAAACAAATTCTCATTTTACCTGACATACCTTTCTTACTTCTGGTTAAACTTATAATCTTTATCACATCTAATTCTTTAAACTTCATCCTTTCATTTTCTTCATAAATCAAAATCTTCTTATACACCAATCATATCTTGCTTTCATGTTCATATACTCTTTTCCTATCACTTAAACTTATCTCTGATTACCAATCTTTATTATATCTTTATAACTTTACTAATCAACTTCACTTATACAGAACCTCATTCTTATCGTATCTTGCTTGTATTTTCTTCCTTCAAAACTTTCTTTAAAACACATAAATATTTATCTCCTTGCCTATATCATATCTATATGAAAAAAATACACAACCACATCCAGATTCGTATTTCATTTGATTAACTTACTTTATGTTTCCTTCAACTCTGATAACTCTAACATCCATGCCATTACAGCTAATTAATAATAACTTTTCAATCTAGGGCGTAAGCCCTGATCAAATTAATCATAAACATCATTTCAGTTAAAATCAACCCAATGTAATTCACTTATTGAACCCATACTCTCATTCATATACAATATTATGCCTTGTCTCCTTTATTACCTTTCATTTCAATGATTAAAATACATAACCATATTTCAATCCACACCATACTTAATTAGCTTACCCTGAAATCATCTTCTAATCCTTTAACTTTAATACACTACTATCTTATAACTCTGTTAGTCAACATCGATTCTTCAAATCTAAAACGTAAACTTTCATCGAACCATTCCTATATATTCTTTGCAGTCAAAATTATTTCAACAATAGTTTACTCAACTAATCAAATAAACATTCAATCTCATACACCATGTCACTTCCATTGTTCAAGCTTAACATTATAACTTCCTTTATTATAAACTGATCATTGATGTACTCATACTTAAACTCTTCTTATCAATCCTTAGTTTTACTCAAACATATGAATCCTCACTTCCTTCACTATTTCATATTTCTATGATCAGAATATATATATATACAATTGTATCCATATCCACTTCATATTTGGTTATCATAACCCACCATATCTTGAAATCTTATAATTCCAATACATTCCGTCCCATAATCTTGTTAGCCCACGCTAACTCTTTCCATCTTAAATACAATAACAGTATCTACCTCACTTGATACATTTAAAATACTTCTTATCCTTCACATTATTTAATTTCTAGCAAAACACTTAATCCATTCCTTGGTCTTTATCCATTTATCCTTTTATAATCTGCATTGTCTTATACATAACTAAACCATATCATGTTCTTCATACTCCCATGCTCTTTTATATCACATATATTTATCCTTAACTATCACTCCTTATCACATTTTCATTACTTTGATAGTCAACTTTACTTGCACAAAACCCTATTATTTACCATTCTTATACTTATGTTTTCTCCACTTGTTTCAAAAATCACCAGATTTCAATACTCATCTAATCCATTTAAAATACTTTTTCTGCTTCGATTTACATAACTTCTAAAAGAGCTTTTAACCCAATTCACAAGGGTTATATTTAACCCTGACTTATCCTCAATTAACTCTTTGTTTAATCTTTCAAGATCAAACATACTGTTGGAGTCTGTCGAACTCTCATCTCATTTGATTCTCTGACGGAGAATACAACTAATTCATGTCTGGTTTAAAATTGAACCAGAATCTCTACCTTTCTTTGATGGTGCTAAATTCTATGAAGCACTAATTCTCTTAATCATCTGAGATTTTTTTTTTCAATCCTTTTATTCTTAGCTTTCTAGAGCTTTAACACGATCAACCATTTCTTGAAATGAGAACAATTTCAAAACCAGTAAAACTCTTTTAATTTAAGGCATAAGCCTTAAACAATCAATCACATGTATCCTTTTTATCCTTCTTAATCAGAATCAATTCAACAATAAATCTGCTTAACTTATCAAACTTACTTTCATACACATGCATGGGTAATTCCCTTGCTTCAAGCTCATATATTCGAGCTTCATTTATCCGCCATACTCTAACTTGCCAAAGTAGTAACGAAACTACTCAATTTAATTTCTCCTCTTTGGAGAAATAAAAACCTTCTATCATATCATCTAACCATAGGTCTGTAACAACAGAACCTTTCTCAAATACATCCTTGAACTCGGGTGCTCTTAACTTGTCAACTAATTTGATACATTCATTTTATGAGTTAAAAAAAGTATAAATTGAAAATACATCAGAATATTCTTCAACATGGTGAAGACATTCCCTAAGTTTATACATGCACTTCCTAAGGTTTTTCGCTCTTCTACCTGCCTTGCCAGGGTAGGTGAATGCTATTACCTTCAGTCTATTACCTTGTGCTTCACTTTGGAAGTTCTCATGATCATACATCTAATATAACATAACATTTTAATTCTATTAGCAAGACAATACACTCCTTACACTATCAGATAAGAAATTATTCACTTTATGTTGGATGGTATACTTTTTAAAACACTTTTTACTTCGATTGATGCCTAGAATCGGCTAAACTGTAGCTCTGATACCATTAAATGTAACACCCCAACCCGTATCCGACCCGGATACGAATCCGAGGTGTCACATTGACCATTTAAAACATGTACTTGTATAAAATAATGAGTAATTTAAAACTTTTATAACATATAAATGACTAATTTACATAAAAGACATTTTCATTATTACAAAACTAATCAGAGCGTGTATATTTCACTTATTTATTTACATATAACTATTCAAAACATTTATAAAACTGTTCATAGCTTAAACAATATATTCTTTTGAAAACATGCCAACTAGAACTTTATATACTAAAATACATATTATTCACATCTTTTCTGATCTGACCTTTAGTAAGGAGAACTGACCTGTCTTGCTCCACATTGCTCTTTACTCTTCTCGAAACCTATGTGTAAATCACTTACACGCTAAGTCAAAGACTTAGTGAGGCAATAAACATATAAGGTAAACGGTAACTAATAATCATACATAAACAATTACTACTATCATTTCATACAACTCATACTTTTACATGTAACAAATATATATACATACATATATGTCATTATCATTCATATCTCTTATCTCATGTTCCTATGATCTCTTATGTCCATATCATATATCTTATAAACTTATTATTATATCATCATTTCAATCAATTATACTAATTCACATATACCTTAACCTGTACTCATGTATATCATATAACATATACCATATATACTATCATAAAACACGTACACCCAGGTAACTATAATATCATCTTCATTTTTATTAATATTATCTATTTAATAGCCTATGATACACATGTGAGAACTAAATGTATGCGAGTACATAGAGGTTGTGCACTAATGCTGTCACCACAGCTCATATAATTGCACCGAAGTGCCACATATAATTACACCGGAGTGCCGCGTAGAATTACACCGTAGTGCCATATAATAATGTCCATAATGACCACATATCATTCCTTAAGAATCATATACATATACTAGGGATCAAGTATGTGTCTCACCAGACTTCACACATGTTCCAAAGAATACATATATGTCCCGAAGGACCACATATCATTCCTTAAGAATCATATACATATGCCAAGGATCAAGTATGTGTCTCACCAGACTTCACACATGTTCCAAAGAATACATATATGTCCCGAAGGACCACATAGACCCTCGACTCTTGGCATGCCAACTATACCCCTAGCTCTCATGACACATAACATGGGCATTATCTTTTATATCCTTTTTCGTATTCATGTAACCATATCATATATTCATATAAGCTCATGGTTTCATTCACATATACATATAATCACGTAGTTCATGTCAATTCTCATATGAGTTCATATTCATATAAACATATGATTCACCTTCACGTATCACATATAATTTCTCTTTCATATAACTCATAACATTTCTCATGTGTTCATATTATATGTAAATCATTATCATCTCATCATGTTATCACATAAACATATAATCTTACAATACATACAAAAACACCTCAATACCTATATTCACATATACCTATCATTTCATTATCCTTATTATTATTCTTATCATCACCATTAATCCCTTTTACTTATCATATTCATATCAATAACACATATACTCATGCACACATATAAATCATAACAAATACATACTTCTATGAATTCATGTTTTTCACTATTGGAAATAGACTTATCACAAGTCTTATTGTCCCTTGAACCTCATATACTAGAGAATGTGAACTCACCTTAGCCTTGTTTGCTTTGAATCAATCTTAATCCTTAGATTGTTCCTGAACAAGCTTCATTCTATATCTACATCATAATAATACATTGATACATATCAGTATACTAATTGATATCTTCTAAATTGTCACTTCTTAGGCTAAAAGAAAAGCCTATTTCATCTTTTAATGAAGGTATGCATCGATGCACTGCATAGTGTATCGATGCATTCCCTACCGATGAATCAATGCACTACTTGTGCATCGGTGCACAAAATACATTCGATGTTTGTTTATTATTGGGATGCGTTGATGCATGCCTTATGCATCGATGCACCAATTGCATTCGATGTTTTTAGATTAAAAGAGTGCATCGATGCACTACCTGTGCATCGATACACCTTCAAACAATTTCTGGGTTTTAACCTTGATGCATCGGTGCACTCTGCCCAGAATCCTCCTTTTGAACCCGAAAATTCATTCTTTTTGGTTTAAATCCTTCATATTTCAACCCCTTTCATATTCCTAACTTACATATACATACTTAAACTCATTAATATTCATTTATCTCATCTTTAACCTCAAAATTCCATCTTTCATATGGAAATCAATAATCATACCCAATTTTCCATGTTATCCAAACTTAATTCTAACACTTCTAACTTCTTATTCTTATAGATGACAAGTCAAATTTATCCTCCAAATTCATTTAAACCTTCTTATTCAAAATTTCACTTAAAACCCCATTTTCTTTAATCTCTTTTAACCTCTTCATCTTTGAGTTTTCACTTATCTTTAGACTTCTTTAAGCTTTCTTACTTTTCAAAGAATCAAAACCAACTTAGAATTCAAATAATAATCAACTAATAAAAATTCTCACCTTTGCTCTTGGCTTCCACGCGTGAAGAAGAAAGGAGAAGAAGAAAACTCTGTAAACTCATTTCCCTCATTTCCCACATTTTTATATCCCCTAAAAGAGAAATAAAAAAAATCTTCTCTTAGAAAAGACCATAATACCCTTATTACTTTCAAAATTTACTATTAAATTCAACCTCAAAATTCTCCAATTAAAATTCTAAATTTTTAACTTATTTCGAAATTGAACACAATGCTTTCAAAATTCACCTTTAGGTCACTAGCCTGATATTGAGGATGTTACACATAAAGATCACATACATTTTAGAAATTACTCCTTACCATAATAACTCTGTCATTGGCTTATCGCAAGCCAATGTTTAATCGATAACTTAAGTACAATTAAATTGCACTCACCTTAGCCTTGCTTTGATTCGATCCTAATTCTTTTATTGTTCCAGAATTTGTTTAGGCTCAATATCTACATAAACATAATTTCTGAGACGATTATCAGAAGCCTAAACCTTATAACTTGATGTTAAAAACTCAGACTAATTTAATAAACCAAATTTCAGTTTTTCCTTTAAGAGTGCATCGATGTACTATGGGTGCATCGGTGCACAAAATAGCTTCGAAATATCCATGCATCGATGCACCTACCCAGAAATCATTGTTCATTGCACGAAAATTCACTCTTTCAACTTCAATTCTTCAAGTTTCATTCCCTTTCATATTCTTAACTCAAATATACATGTTTAAACTCATTTATATCTATTTATTTCATCTTAAACCTCAAAATTCTATTCTCCATATAGAAATCAATAATCATACTAAATTTTCCATGTTATCCAAACTTAATTCTAACACTTCTATCTTCTTATTCTCATAGATGACAAGTCAAATTTATCCTCCAAATTTATTTGAACCTTCTTATTCAAAATTTCACTTAGAAACTCATTTTCTTTAATCTATCATAACTCCTTTATCTTTTGATTTTAAGATAACTTAAGCTTTCCTTAAGCTTAATTATTATCTAAGGATCAAAACCCATGCTTAAAATCAACAAACAATCAAGAAATTAGAGAACTCACCTTTGCTTTGAGTTTTCACGTGGAGAAGAGAAGAAGATGAAGAAGAGAATTGCTTTGAAGCTTATCTTTTCAATCATTTTCCACATGGGTATTATAATACCCATTAATTATTATTTAATTATTTTCCTTGTTCAATTACTCATTTGCCCTTTGACTCCTTTAATATTTACTAACAACTTTCAGGAAATATCTCCACATAAATCATTAAACTATTAAACTATTCTACTTTAATCACCATATTCTGAAATTTTTACAATTTAGTCATTAACCCGTAGTTTGGGATGTTACATTGGAACTCAATCATTAAAGGATACGCCATTCTAACCGACGAGATGGACGATTAGAGTGATGGAGAGAAGAAGAAGTTCCAACTCAATGCTAAGGTTATACACATCCTCTTTTGTGCATTAGGCCCAGATGAATATGGAAGAGTCTCATCTTGTTCCAATGCTTAAGAGATATGGGACAAACTCCAAGTCACTCATGAAGGAACCGATGAAGTGATGGAAACTAAGATAAGTCTTCTCAACCATATCTACAGAAATTTCAAGATAAAACCCAATGAAGACATCAAAGCTATGACAAATAGATTTTTTTTATTGTCAACAGTCTCAAGGGATTTGGAGAAGTAATCCCTAATAAGAAACTTGTGAGGAAGATAATCTACTCTCTTCCAAAGTCTTGGCAATTGAAGAATATGACGATTATCGAAGCTAAATACCTAAAGTCTCTCACTCTCGACGAGCTGATTGGTTCTCTTCTCACTCATGAGTTGATGGTGAAGGAGGAGGAAAATGATGAAGAAAAGAAGGACAAGAAGAAAGAAGAAATGAAGAAGGAGGTAGGTGTTGCCTTCAAGTCCACCAATGAGAGCTATCAAGATTCAAATGAAGATGTGGATGAAGACGATGATCATGAAGAAGATATGGCCAAGCTCTTCAAAAAGTTCAAGAGATTCATGTCTTCCAAGGAAGTGAAACATGAATCGAACAAGAAGTAAAGTCCCCCGACGTGCTTCAATTGTCAAAGAACGGGGCATGTCAAGTATGAATGTCCCCTCCTAAAGAATAAGTGATCATCCAAGAAAAAGGTATTTGTGGCAGTTTGGAGTGATGAAGATGACTCCAATGATGAAGATGAAGTAGCCAACATATGCCTCATTGCCATCGATGAAGATTAAAATGGTATCTTCTAACTCAACTGATTTAAATTCACATTCTTTTGATGAGTTACAAGATGCTTATAATGAGTTGTATTTGGAATTTGAGACCTTGAATTCCAAATATAAAAAATTAATTTCAAAACTTAAAGTTGAAAATGATTTGGTTTTGAAAGAAAAAGTTGATTTTGAAAATGATTTAGAGCTTTCAAAAAGTCAAAATCAATGATTTAGAAAAAGAAAATTTTGATTTAAAAGTTAAGCTTAAAAGCTTAATAAAAGAAAAAAATTAATTTCTAAAAACAACTCATTATGTTTAAAAATGGCAAAATGCTCACATTGCCATTTTTATGGTAATTTGGAACATACTTGTCCCATAAAGAAAATAAAATCTTTTAAAATTAGACAAGTATGGGTTCCTAAGGGAACAAGGGGAATTGAAACTAACGTCCAAGGATCCAAAGCAATTTGGATACCAAAATTAAAATAAATGTCTCTTGTAGGTGTGTGGGAGCAATAGTGATGAAAGTGGCGATATTCAAATACTCTAGCCACACTTGAAAAAGGAATGAGTAACCTCTAAGCTTAATGTTTTTATTTTGGTTATTTGGTTTTTCATTTAGTTTAAGCATGCATGAGTTATGATCCTAAATGGTTATGTTTTGTTTTTCATCTCATGTATATTGAAAATGTGTTATGATGAACATTTTAAATTTTTAATGATTTTCCATATTTTTTTAATTGATCATATTTAATTTTGGTCAAAATTGATTTCGATACAAAAGATATATCTCTAACAATTGATATCAACTTTTCAAATGCTTTGATTTTACAAATTTTAAATTTTTGACCTAAATGTAAATGTTTATGCATGAGTTTTTAAAAGCAAAAAATATCTCTCTAACAATTGATATCAAATTATTCAAATGCATAACATTTTTAGAAAGCTTTATGCATATGCACTTAATTTCAAAAAATAGTATTGCATAAAGTATTTTAGATTTGAATATATTGAATTTCATGTGCTACTAACATGTTTGTTATTCTTTGATGAAATTCAACAAGGAAAAATGTTTTTGGACTTGAATTGAATTTATTCAAAGGTTTTCAAAAATAATTCAAAGTTCATTTAACTTGGAATTGAGCACAATATGTTTTTCTGGACAAGTAGTACCGATACTATTCTTACAGTATCGATACCTCATGAACAGTATTGATACTGTTCATATGGTACTGATACCAAGCTAAGGGAAATATTGATACTCACTAGGTAGTATCAATACTACCAGCATTGCTCAAATTCCAGAATGCAGAAATGATATCGATAGCCAAAGGGGTACCGATACTACTTTGTATAGTAGTATCGATACCATAAGCATAGTATCGATACCATCATGCCCCAACGGCTAGTTGATTTAAATATAATCAAAGGTAGTACCGATACTCCTTTAGGAGTACCAATACCCTATGTTCTAGGTAGTTTTATTTTGCACAAAAATTGATCCCCAACAACTCCAAAACACTTCCAACGGCTAGAAGCGACCACAACAATATTCCAACATATAAAAACGAGTTGAGGACACTTGAAGAAGGGTTAGAACATATATCGAAGCAATCAAACACAAGAGAAGAGTTTTTCAATCTTATTTTCATTTCTCTTGTAAATATTAGTGTTTTAGTGAGCTAAATTTTGTAAACACCCTACCTTTGAGAGGTTTATTTGTTTACTTATTTTTACCTTATTGTAAAGGGGTTGGTTCTATCTTATCCAAGTGAAAAAGATAAGAAGTGTAAATGTTATCTCTTTGTCTTTGAACAAGAAAGAACAAATTAATGAATTTGTTAGAAAATCCTAAGTGAGGAGCTTAGGTAGTAGATGTAGACTTGGTTGATAAGTCGAACTACTATAAATCCTTGTGCCAAATTTCTCAATCTTTTACTCTTCTTACTCTCTAAAAAAATAATTGTCAATTCACCCTCCTTGCAACTCTTTTGGTTGTCAATTCAAGTTCCATAAATCCTAACAAACTGTCATATAATCAACTTGGTGGTAAACATTTGATCATGTTAGTTAAAAGATTAGATTTTTTTTCTCAGTTTAAGAGTCACATTGAATGCAAAAAAAATAAAGAGTTATACTAGTTCTTTCCCCCCCCCAAAAAAAAGTTTAAGTCTTATATGCCACAAAATATTTTTTATTTTAGCGTTAATTACCCCATTCATATATAATATATATCGAATTCTTAGTTTCATACATAATATTTTTAAAAATTATCAATTTCATACATGATGTTTTTTGTCGTTAATGCGTTTACTCATTTCCGTCATAGAAGATAATGCGAAATCCTGTGACTACTAATAAAATGACATATAATACTTAAAAATATGTTTTAATTATTATATTTAAAAATTTATTTAAAAAAAAAGAGAAAAAAAAATCTTCCCCTCCCCTCCCCTCCCCCCTCCTTCAAGCTTCTGGTGTCCATGGCTTCCTTGGAAAGTTTAAGGCTTTAAAAAGGTGAAGATTTAAAACACCTTTTTTTCACCCATATGTTGAAGCAAAAGATCAGGAAATTAACCATACTAGTCAATGAATTACATAGCAAGGAAGATGAGATGAAACAAGAATTAAGCAAATGGGAAGACGATTGCATCGTCCTCGAATCACTCGCCTCCAGATCCGCCGATCTCGAAACCAAGATTTTCTGGCTACAACGCGATTAATTTCATAAACTCCATGAGTGCGATAGATGAATCGAACAGAGAGACGGTCCGGTTAAAGAAGGCGTAAGAAGAGAAATCAACGATGATCGAATCGATGGAGAAGGAAATACTGAGTTGAAGAAAGAGAAAATGGAGATCGAGAATGAAAGAAATGGATCTGGAGTGGAAATTAGGAATTTTACAAGTGAGGGAAATAGACGAACGAAGTATGAATATAGGAACGAAAGAGAAGATGGAGGAGAAAATCGATGAACTATAGAGAGGTTGAGGCGTTTGAAGAAGATGCGAAGAGGAGAGGGTTGAATTGGAGAAAATCATTACAGAAAAATTGGAATTCGAGGAAAGGGCAAGTTGTTGGAGTTCAACATGTTGGAATTTAGGATATCACTGGTTGATTGCACGATGAGGAAGACGAAGGAGTTAATAGAAAATGAGTTTTATTTTTAAAAAATTAAAAGAAATGAAAAATATTTTTAAGACGGTCACATGATTCCACATCATCTTTTATGATAAAAATGAATAAACAGGTTAACAACATAAAATATTATATATAAAATCGAAAATTTTTAAATATTATATATGAAAACTAAGAATTTAGTATACTTTATTTATAAATTAAGTAATTAACCCTTTATTTTAATTACAAAAGTACTTTTTGTGCTCTTATTTATTATAATATTTTTGTGTACTTTTTTAATTTAATTGAGGTTTGATATGTATAAATATTATATTATTATAAACTAAAATACTTTTTTAATTATAAAATTTCTTATATATTGTTTTATATTTGCATAGCTCATGTATTAATATATATATACATATATAGAAATAAATCTTTTTGATAATTGTATGTTAATATAATTATTTAATAATTTTTTGTTCATTTCTATTTTAAAAAAAATAAATATCATATATATTTTAATTATTTTTATTTTGTCATTTTTGGGAGGAGTCCTCTTATGTCCTTGGGAGTGGATGGTAAGAACACTCTCTTATACAAGAACCAATGGCACAATATTGGTCCTTCCATTTGTGCTCGGGTTAAAGACATTTTTAATGGAAAACCAGTTAACTCAGAGATTAATAAGGTTTTGATTGTCCTTATTCCCAAAAAGAAGGATCATGGTCTTTTTTTGACTTTCGACCTATCAACCTATGCACGATCCTCTACAAACTGATCATGAAAATCATCGTAAACAGATTTAAAGTAATCTTTTCGAAGATCATTGCTCAAAACCAAACGAGTTTTATCGCGAGCCAAAACATAAAAGACAATATTCTTGCGGCCTAAGAAGTTGTACACTCTATGAGGAAGAAAAAAGAGAAAATTCATTGGATGTCGATGAAAGTGGATTTGGAAAAAGCCTATGATCGAGTGGACTGAAATTTCATTTTTGATTCTCTCGAAGATATGGGGTGCCCTCCTCGAATACATCGCTTCATCATGCACGCTATCACTTCCTCCAGCTTACATATATTTGGAATAGTTCATTTTTCTCATAATTTAAACCTACCAGAGGTATTAAACAAGGGTGACCTCGCTCTCCCTACCTTTTTGTTATGTGCATGGAACGACTTGGTTAAAGCATTCACTATGCTCAGAACTTGGATCTCTGGGAGTCTATGATCCTCTCTAGGGGTGGCCCTAAGCTATCTCATTTATTCTTTGTTGATGACCTCTTGTTTTGTAATGCGACCAGGAGCCAAGCATCCCTAACCCGATCTATACTTGATCAATTCAACAGGTTTTCAGGACATAAAGTCAACCCTAACAAGATGAAAATTTTCTTTTCCATCAATGTCACTGAGAATCTTGTCAACGACCTCTGCTCTATTCTGGGATTCCAATGCTCTTGTAACTCGAGTAATTACCTGGGAATGACTCTTCTTCGTAGTCGAATCACCAAGAGTACTTTTCAGTTCATTGTGGATAAAGTCCGTGCCAAACTGAATAATTGGGTGGCCTCGAAGTTATCACTGATGGGTCGTATAACCCTTGCAAAGTCTACTATGATGGCTATCTCAAATTATTCCATGCAGACATTGGCCATTCCTAAGGGTGTTTGTTAGGAAATTGAAAGGATTGCTCGTCGTTTCATTTGGGGTGGTACTGAGGAGCATCCGAAGATTATGCTTGTTAAATGGGAAAAGTGCTGCCTGGAACCCCAGATCTGGTTTATAAGTTAGACCTAAACCTAAGTGGTCACATATCTCATTCAGAGATTTTTTTTAAATATGACTTATAATACATTAAAAATAATACATAACAAAATAGTAATAATACAGATATATCCAAAACGATAGCAAATACATATAACCAAACAAAACTGAAAAACATATATAGATATACTTTCGTACAAAATAAGTGGTTGATCTCCCCTGATGCCGAATCTGTTAGCTTACGGTCTGCTGTTATCTGAAAAAATAAAAACTATAGAATGAGCTAAAAAGCCCAGTGTGCTCCATACATTATATAAAAAAATATACTAATAAAATATTTCAATAAAATTTGTTTATGTAACATGTTTTGAAAACATGATCACTACCCCCATCATTTCACAATCTGTTTGTGTAGGTTCCCCAGAACCATACACCCCGCACAACCAGTAAAGCCCTGAACACACAGCCGAGAAGCCTGCGGATAATCTTTCTCCAACAATATTTCCCCCCAATGATAGTATTGAATATGAATGTATTTTGAGTAAAACAATAAATAATTCTTTAAAAACATAAGAATGTTTCAAGCTTGAAAACTATAAGCATAAATACATAAATAAAAAAATCAAATCAATAATGTATGATAATTCAGATATTGGGTAATCATTATTCATAAATCGGTATAAAATACCGTAACCAGAAATCATATCAGAAATATGCGGTAAATCAGATATCAGATACACAATATTCAAATATATATATATACTTTAAAACAGTAATGTAACACTGTCAGGAAACACACCTGTAACAGTCTGAAAAATCAAATAGGGAAGCTTATTACTGGGTTTGTCGATCACGCTCTGCTACAGCGCTAGATCCTACGAATTGGAAAAATCCATATTGGAATCCTAATATAAATAATCTTAATTTTTATTTAAATAATAATATACGGAAACATACGGGTAGTTCTTGTACTATGCGGTTTGAACTGATCTGACGAACGGACAACTCCGGACCTAACTGATCCTCGCTCAGGTGAAACACGAGTACCTTCATAAAATATTTTATTGACTCAATTCCTTAACCAAATCTCAAATAAATAATTAAAATACTAAAATACTCAACCCTTTTTGGGTTCACGTGCTCAATTTGGGAATTTCGGGTCATAATTTGGCAGGACTTCAGAATCAGATTCAGGACGTCGAAAAACATAAAGTATGACCTTCCGGATATTTAAATTCTTAGTCAAAGTCAAAGTCAAAGTCAAATTCAAAGGGTTTAACTGATAATTTGGAGACTTTCGGGTTCGAATTTGGTGAAACAGACCCCAAAAACGGATTCGGAACGTCAAAAAATGTCAGGATAGGTATACTCGAAAAAGATTAACGGTTGTTTAATGGCCAGTCAAAGTTCTGGTCAAAGGGGGTCAACGGTCAACGATCAATAGTCAACGGTCAACGGGTCGGACCGGTCAAACCAGTTTCAACCATTGGCCGAGCCTTCCCCACGCGCAGTGGCAGCGCATGGGACCTCCTCCGGTGTCCTATAATTCACGGAAAAATTTCTAAAAATTATTTTGAGCAATTTCGATATACTTACAAAGCTCGGTTCAACTTTTTGAACGGCGGAGAGCTCAATTTCAACAAATCGAGAACTTTGACCGCTTCACCTCCCTACGCGCCGCCGTCGACGGAGACCAAGGATGACACCGGCGGACTCGGAACGACACAAGGAACACGATGGTGCGGGAGGTGTCGTAAACGGAGCAACGATCGGTGATGAATTTAAGATTTTCTCAGCGATTGAGCTAAAAAAACGTCGAGACTTTGACTTGAAATTCCCGGCATTTGGAAGTGTTTCACTTCAATTAATATAAGGGGTTTGTTCCTCGCTCGATGATGAACACGTTGGTGGTTTTAAAACGATGATTGGAATTCGGACGGCGTCGGGATCGTGGTTGGAAGTTGGGGCTTTGAGGGAGGAAATTTGGTGAAATTCATTTTGATTTCAGAATGAATTTCATGCTTATAATGTGTGAATGCCGACACTCCAGGGGTAAATTCAAGGCTTGGTCCCTGAATTTCCTTCATCTCTAAAACAAGCTAAAAGTTTTAGAAACTTTCAATTTTGTCCCCAATTTTACCAAATTACTTAATTAAATCCTCAAATTTTAATTAAATATATTTTTTTCAAATTTTCGGGTTGTTACAATTCTCTCCCTCTACAAGAAATTTCATCCTCGAAATTTACCTTATGAAAATATATGAGAAAACTTCCATTGACTCCAAAGTCTCCCAAGTAGCTTCTGAGGGACTACGATTACTCCACTGAACTTTGACCATTGGAATACGCCTATTCCGAAGAACTCGCTCATCCCTCTCTAAAACATGAACAAGCTCCTCCTCATATGACAAATCAGATCTCAGCTCTACCTCATCAACTTGAATGATATGATCTGGATCTGGACAGTATCGCCTCAACACAGACACATGAAAAACATCATGAATATGACTGAGCTGGGGAGGCAACTCAAGCTGATAAGCAACAGGTCCAACTTTCTTCAAAATACGATACGGCCCAATAAATCACGGACTCAGTTTACCCTTACGTCCAAATCTCAATACCTTATTCCATGGTGATACCTTGAGAAAAAACTGATCTTCAACCTCAAACTCGATATCCTTACATCGCTTATCTGCGTATGATTTCTGCCTATCGAATGCCTTTTTTAAGCGATCACAAATCAATCTGACGGTATCTTCAGTCTCTCGAACCAAGTCTGGACCCAAAGTTTTTCTATCATGCAACTCAGTCCAACATATAGGAGTATGACATCTACGTCCATACAGAGCCTCGTATGGTGCCATGCGAATACTCGCCTGATAACTATTATTATAAGCAAACTCAGCTAACGACAAGAAATCTTCCCAGGTACCACGAAAATCAATCACACAACCCCGTAACATATCCTCCAATACTTGAATAACTCGTTTAGACTGTCCATCAGTCTGAGGATGAAAAGTTGTACTGAAATTCAAACGAGTACCCAGAGCCTCGTGCAAAGCTTTCCAGAACCTGGAAGTGAACCTCGGATCTCGGTCAGATATGATAGACAACGGTACACCATGAAGTCTAACAATCTCATAAATGTATAACTTAGCCAGTTTGTCCAGAGAATAATTAATCCGGATAGGAATAAAGTGCGCTAACTTGGTGAGTCGATCAACAATCACCCAAATAGAATCCTTTTTGGAAGGTGTCAGAGGAAGGCCAATAACGAAGTCCATTGTAATGCGCTCCTATTTTCACTCAAGAATCTTAATTGACTGTAACAATCCAGATGGATGCTGGTGTTCTGCCTTAACCTGTTGACAAGTCAAACACCTCGCCACAAAATCTGAAATATTCTTTTTCATACCAGTCCAAAAGTAATGTTCCTTGAGATTATTGTACATTTTGTCCCCACCAGGATGCATAGCATAAGGACTACTATGGCCTCCTGAAGAATAACCCGTCTCAACTAATCATTTTTAGGTACGCAGTAACGACCGTGAAAACACAAAATACCATCCTGATTCACATTATACTCTGAACTCGTTCCCTGCTTAACTTGTTCGATAATGGGAAGCAATGAGCTATTCAGAAGTTGTTTGGCCTTAATCTCATCGGCCAAAGTGGGTTTAACCTGCAACTCTGCTAACAGACTGTTATCATCAAATAAACTCAAGTTAGCGAATAAGGCTCTGAGATCTGATATCGTCTTACGACTCAAGGCGTCTGCCACTACATTAGGTTTTCCTGGATGATATTCTATCTCTAAATCATAGTCCTTTAGAAGCTCCAACCAGCGACGTTGTCTCAAATTTAATTCTTTCTAAGTAAGTAGATACTTCAGACTCTTATGATCAGTATACATATAACACTTTTCTCCGTAGAGGTAGTGTCTCCAGATATTTAAAACAAATACCACAGCAGCTAACTCCAGATCGTGAATAGGATAGTTATGCTCATGCTGCTTTAACTGACGCGAAGCATAAGCGACAACCTTCCCATCTTGGATCAAAACACATCCTAATCCAGAGTGAGAATCATCACTATAGACAGAAAAATCTTTTCCAGATTCAGGCTGAATCAGCACTGGGGCTTGAGTTAGATCAGTCTTCAATTTCTCAAAGCTAGCTTGTTGATTCTCAGACCAGACAAATGGAACATTTTTCCTCAATAGTTTCGTCAGAATAGCTGCAATAAGGGAGAACCCCTCAACGAAACGACGGTAGTAACCAGCTAAGCCCAAGAAACTACGGATCTCAGAAACGTTCCTGGGTTGCTTCCAGTTCAGAATAGCCTTCACTTTGCTTGGATCCACCCGAATACCATCAGCAGAAACGATATGTCTAAGAAAAGTCACTTATCTGAGCCAAAACTCACACTTGCTCAACTTAGCGTATAGCTTATTCTACCTTAGAGTCTGTAGAACAATCCTTAAATGCTCCTCATGTTCTGCTTCACTTCTAGAATGCACCAGTATGTCATCAATGAACACAACTACAAACTGGTCCAAATAAGGTCGAAACACTCGATGCATAAGATCCATAAAAGCAGCAGGGGTATTTTTTAACCCGAATGACATCACTAAAAACTCGTAATGCCCATATCGAGTACGAAAAGCAGTCTTCGGAATATCCGAATCTTTCACTTTGAGTTGATAATAACCAGATCTCAAGTCTATTTTTGAAAAGATAGAAGCCCCTCGAAATTGGTCAAATAGATCATCGATCCTGGACAGAGGATATTTGTTTTTGACCGTGAGCTTGTTCAGTTTCCTATAATCAATACAGAGTCTCAATGTCTCATCTTTCTTCTTGACAAAGAGAACTGGGGCTCCCCACGGTGATACACTGGGTCGGAGTCCAACAACTCCTGAAGTTGGACTTTTAGTTCCTTAAGCTCCTTTGGGGCCATACGATAAGGAGCCATTGAAACTGGAGTGGAACCAGAATAGACTTAAATTTCAAACTCAACCTCTCTATCTGACAGTAATCCAAGCAACTCCTCGGGAAAAACATCGGAAAATTCCTTGACAATCCGAATGCCTTCAATATCAGATTGAGAACTCCTGGTATCCAATATATAAGCAAGAAACGCCTCGGAACCTTTCCTGATTATCTTCTCAGCAACCAAAGCAGACACAACATTCCTCAGAAATCCACGGCGTTCCCCGATCATTACAATCTTTCGATTATCTGGGCTCTTCAGAACAGCTCTCTTGGTCTCAAAATCAATATTTACTCGATGTTTGTCCAACCAATCTACGTCGAGAATCAAATCAAACTTTTCCAAAGGCAACTCCATCAGGTCAGCCAGAAAAATCTCCCTATTGATCTCTATAGGGCACTCTTTAAAAATACGATCCAACACGATAGACTTGCCCAAGGGATTTTGAACTATCACCGAATGGTCAGTATTCTCAACAGGAATATTAAGACCCTCAGAAACGGAATGCGATACATGGGAATTGGTAGAACCACTATCAAACAATGCAAAGTAGGGAACTGAATGAATAATAACAGTACCTGCAATCACATTAGACCCATCACGATCCTGTCGAAGTCTAGCAGTGTAAACCAATGCAGGTTGTCTGGCCTCAGATATGACTGGACCCCTACTATGAGATGCTCGGCCTCTACTAGCCGATCCATGTGCTCTTTCGTGAGCACGACCCCCTATGGGAGTCTGGACTGTATTATGAGAACTAGCCGGAGTATGAGCTAGTGTCTGAACTGAATGAGTTAACTCTGGACAATCCTTTATAATATGATCACCTGAACCATATCTAAAACATGTACCCAATCTACTCCTGTATTCCCCAGAATGAGGTTTCCCACAATAATCGCATGTTGGCAAGGACTGCAACCCAAAAGAACCACCATGTCTAAAAGATTGAATAGCTGAAAAACCAAATACAACAGGTCTGACACTCTTACCACCTCTCTGAAAGGACTCACCCCTTGTAACATCTCAAACTACGGGTTAGTAACCAAATCGTAAATTTTTCAGAATTTGGTGATTAAAGTAAAATAGTTGAATAGTTCAATGATTTATTTAGGGATATTTCCTGAAAGTTTATAGTAATTATCCAAAGAATTAAAGGGTAAAATGGTTATTTGTCATGAAATATATTTTTTTATCCCTTTAATAAGAGATAAAAACGTGTGAAGATGAAAACATTTCATCTTCTTCCTCCTTTCTTCTTCTCCAACCGTGGAAGACTAGGCAAATGTGAGTTTCTATTTTTGTTGATTATTTGTTGAATTAAAGGTTGGGTTTTGATCACTAAATGATAATTAAGCTTAAGGAAAGCTTAATTTGTTCTAAAACAATAAGATGAAAGGTATATGAGAGATTAAAGATTTTGAGTTCTTGAATGAAATCTTGGAATAGAATTGATAAGTTGAATTTTAAGTTGAATTTGACTTGTCATCTATGAGGATAAGAAGTTAGAAGTGTTAGAATTAAGTTTGGATAACATGAAAAATTTGGTATGATTATTGATTTCTATATGGAGAATAGAATTTTGAGGTTTAAGATGAAATAAATGGATATAAATTAGTTTAAGTATGTATATTTGAGTTAAGAATAGAAAAGTGAAAGAAAGATGAAGAATTTAAGTTGTTATAGTGAATTTTCGGGCATGAACAATGATTTTCTGGGTTTAAATGAAATTTCCATATTGTGTAGGGGGTACAGATTCTCTTCTGGGGGATATCGTTTCCCCTAAATGAAAAAATGAAATTTGGTTCATAAAACCGATTTAATTTATTAACATCAAGTTTAAAGTTTAGGCTTCTGATAGTTGTTTTGAAATGTTATATTTATGTAGATATTGAGCCTAAACAAGTTCTGGAATAATCAAAGGATTAGGATTGAATCAAAGCAAGGCTAAGGTGAGTACAATTTAATTGTACTGATGCTATCAAAAAATATTGGCTTGCGATGAGCCAGTGACAGAGTTACTATGGTAAGAAGTGACTCATGAAATGTTATATGATTGATATGATATTTATGAGTGCATTTTACTTTATAAGATTATAAGAAATTGGACTTGTGATAAGTCTATTTCCAATAGTTATAGTGTATGGAGTATTGATTATAAGGATGTGAATGACATGAAATGTATACTTGATTATATGAACTGATATGTGCTTATATGTGCTATATGATATATGTGATGCATGTGAAGCATATGAGAACAAGAGATGACATGATTTGTATGATATATGAATTTGTGAGTAAAGGCATATATGAATATAATTTGTATGCATTATATGTCATGTGAACATAAGAGAATAAAGCATGTTATATGATATGAGGTTAGGTGATGAAACATAGATGAAATATATATGATGATATAAGAATAAGACATGAATCAAATGATATATATGTTTATGTGAATCCATGCAAAATGATACGAGCTATGTGACATATGAATATGAATTCATATGAAAAGTGACATGAAAGTAAACTACGTGATTATATGAACATGTGATATGTGATCATAAGAGCAATGATATAAGTACATGAATATATGAAGCATAAGAATAATGCCCATGTTATATGATACGAGAGCTATAGGTCTAGTTGGCATGCCAAGAGTAGAGGGTCTACGCGGTCCTTCGGGACAAATTCTACGTGGTCCTTCTGGACGTATATGTATTCTTTGGAGCATGTATGAGGCCTTTTGAGACACTTACTTGTTCCTTAGTATATGTATATGATTCTTAAGGAATTTCTATGTGGTCCTTAGGGACATATTATATGGCACTATGGTGCAATTCTACGTGGTACTTCGGTGCATCTCTACGCGGTTCTTCGGGACAATTTCTACGTGGCACTTCGGTGCATCTCTACGCGGTCCTTCGGGATAATTTCTACGTGGCACTTCGGTGCAATTTATACGAGCCGTGGTGACAGGATTTATGCAATACCTCAGTGTACTCACATACATTCAGTTCTCACCAATGTACCATGGGCTAATAAAGAGACACTAACAAATACAATATATAAGATGTATATGCTTGTGATGATATGAAAGGTATTGCATGGATTATAGGATGTTATGTGTGTTTCTTTGTGAAATATATGTGTTCTATGATATGTATAGAAATGTTCAACACATGCTTATATGATCACAAGGAATTAGTAACAATAATATGAGTATTGAAAGGCATGTTAATGATATATGGTTTTATATGATATGATAGTATTTGCATATGTATACCTTTTGTTTATATGAAATGATATATGATTATAGTTTATGTTTAATATGCCTCACTAAGTCAACGACTTAGCGTGTGATTATTTCACGTGTAGGTTTCGAGAAGAGGAATATTGGTAAATGTTATGCAAGACAGGTCAGTTTCTCCTTTCCAAAGATCATATCATAAAATAAATGTATAGTATGTATTTTGTAACAATGATAGTGGTTGGCATGTAAATAAAGGTTTAAATCCGATATGTTTTAATCGGTTTTGTAAAATCATATGATTGAATTTTATAATGTTTTAAATGTATATATATATGTAAATGGTAAATGTATAGAGATGAACGTTTTAAATTTTTTGAATTTATACGTATTTTACGAAAGTTACTGTAGTAGTACCGTAGCAGGGTATCGGTTCCCTGTAGCAGGGGAATCAGCTCCCCTCTTTGAATATGGAAAATTTTAACATTCGGGTACTGTAGTAGGTACTGTTCATACGGAACTGTTTATATGTATTTTACTGTTCATAAATACATTTTGATTGGAAATTTTATACGAAACACAATTTAATAGAATATTGTGTTATTTTCTTAAAATGAGTTCAAATGTTTTGATATTTTGCAAGAATAAAGGTTTTCAAATGTCATTGTGACATCTCGGACTCGTATCCGGGTCGGATACGGGTTGGGGTGTTACATTTAATGGTATCAGAGCTACGGTTTAGCCGATTCTAGGCTAAAAGCGAAGTCAAAAGTGTTTTAAAAAGTATACATGCCAACACAAAGTGAATTTTTTTTTGATCTGATAGTGTAAGGAGTGTACTGTCTTGCTAATAGAATTAAAATGCTATGTTATGTTATATGTATGATAATGAGAGCTTCTAAAGTGAAGCACAAGGCAATAGACTAAAGGTAATAGCATTCACCTGCCCTGGTCAGGTAGGGAGAAGAGCGAAAAACATCAGGGCGTACCTGTACAAGATTAGAGAAGGTTTTATGATGTTAAATGATATTATGATGTTTTTCAATTTTATACTGTTATAATTCATAGAATGAATGTATCAAATAAAGTTAAGAGCACCCGAGTTCAAGGGTGAATTTGTGAAAGGTTCTGTTGTTACAGACCTTTGGATAAATGATATAAAGATGATGTTAGAAGGTGTTCATTTCTCCAACGTGGAGAAGTTAAATTGAATAATTTCGTTATTATGTGGATAAGATAGAATATGGTGAACGAATGTCTCCATAAGAACGTTAAAAGATCAAGTGATGTGGTTATGATTTGTAGAACCTTTCCAGAATAAGTAAATCGATGACTAGTTTATAAGACGAATGAAGTTAGAATATACGAGTTTGAAGAAAAGGAATTACATGTGTCTGTGTATGAATGCAAGTTTAATAAGTTAAGCAGATTTGTTGTTGAGTTGATTCCGATTAAGAATGATACATGTGATTGGTTGTTTAAGGCTTGCGCTTTAAATTAAAAGAGTGTTATTGGTTTTGAATTTGTTCTCGTTTCAAGAAATGGTTAACCGCGTTAAAGCTCTAGAGAGAGCTAAGAATAAAATGATTGGAGAACAAAAATCTCAGATAATTAAGAAAATTAGTGCTTTATAAAGTTAAGCACCATCAAAGAAAGGTAGAGATTCTGGTTTTCAACTTTAAATCAGATATAAATTAGTTGTATTCTCTGCCAGAGAATCAAATCAGATGAGAGTTCGACAGACTCTAGCAGTAAGGTTTGATCTTAAAAGATTAAACGATGATTTAATTGATAATAAGTCAGGGTTAATGATAACCTTTGTGAATTGGGTTAAAAGCTCTGTCAGAAGTTATGTAAATCGAAGTAGAAAAAGTATTTTAAATGGATTAGATGAGTATTGAAATCTGGTGATTTTTGAAACAAGTGGAGAAAACATAAGTATAAGAATGATAAAGAATAAGGTTTTGTGCAAGTATAGTTGACTATCAAAGTCATGAAAATGTGATAAGGAGTGATAGTTAAGGATAAATATATGTGATATAAAAGAGCATGGGAGTATGAAGATATGATATGGATTAGTTATGTATAAGACAAAGGTAAAGGAAATGGTTGAATTCGAACCAAATGAATTGTATTGTGGACGAATGAGAATGAAGGTTTGATAAGTGATGAAAATAGCGAATGAATTATTTTGATTGGAAGGAATATATATATATGGATAGTTTGATGAAGGTTTATATTTCGATTGAAAGAAATAAGTTGAATAATAAAGTAGTGTGATAGAGAATGTATTAAAGATAAATGATTTGTATGTTTGACAGAAATAAAGATTGATAGGAAAGTTAAAAAGGCATAAAGAAGGAAAAGTATAAATGATATGAAAGGAATGTAAAAGCATAAGAGAAAAGGTAATGAAAGAATTAAAGTAATGAAGTAAAGTTTATGATAGTACGAAAGATTTATTGAAGAAGTGATATATAAAAAGGAATAGTAGACATGTAAATAGTATTGTGTATAAGCAAGAGTGGGGATATGATGAGGAATTTGCATTATAAATGGAAAAAGTTAGCAATGGCTACCAAAATTATGTGATGGAAATGTATTGGAAATATAAGAGATTGTTAAGTTATGATAACCAAATATGAAGTGGATTCGAATACAATGTATATTTTAATTATATAATGTGATGTAGTGAAGGAGATAAGGATTTGAATGTTCGAGAGAATATAAAGAGTAATAGAAAAGTTTGAGAATGAGTATGTCGGTGAACAATTTATAAGATAAAGGAAGTTATAACGTTTGATTTTGAAATGGAGGAATAATATTATGTGTGAATAAGAGTCCGATTTTGAAAAGTTGAATAAGATATCGTTGAGGGAAATTTTGATGGAAAAGAATTTATATGATCAAGTTGATAAGGGTTGTACCCTAGATTAAAAAGTTGAGGATTGTGTTCAGAAAATTTAATGTACAACCGAATAATATTAGATGATCTCCACTATCCTAAAGTGGAAAAGTTAGATGGAATAATGTAGTCGCTATACGGTTGAACTAAAATATGGTAAACAAATGTTATAATGGGAATAATGGAAGATTCATTGATGTAAATATTGTTTCGGGAAAAGTTCAAGAAATAAGTACGTCGGTGATTATTTTATAAGATGAAAGACGTTGAAATGTTGAGAGTGAACAAAGAAATTTCATGGTGCACGGGAATAAAGGTGGATTTGAAAAGTTAAGTAAACTATGGCTGAGATAATTCTGATTGAATATATATATATATATATATATATATATATATATATATATATATATATATATAAATAAATATATGATTAATTGATTAGGGCTTGTGCCCTTGAATGAACAATTGTTATTAACAAGCTGTAAGAGTAAAGGTGATAGAGTTATAAGATTGGAAGAAAAGATAAAGTGAATTAATCAAGTATGATATGGATCTGAATATGGTTATGTATTTGGATCATATAAATATGATGAAGGCAGAGAGAAGATTATTTACAAGTTTTAAAGGGAGCTTTGAAGAAAAAAAAATATAGGTATAAGAAATGGTGAAGAATAAGATTCTATATAAGTAAAGCTGATTATCAAAGTTATAAAAATGTGGTAAATATCAGTGATTAGAGATTAACATAAGTGATAGGAAAAGAGTATGTAAACATGAATAAAAAGATATGATTTGAGTATAAAGAGATTTTGACTTTGAAGGAATAAAGGAATAATGGAATAAAGAAAGTAAATGATGAAGTATAAAGGATCAAATGTGATAAAGGTTATATGAAAGTTTAGATGATAAGTTTGGTATAGAAACACGAGAAACGTGTAAGGTAATGTGAAGGATTGTTTGATTCCGTAAGGTATATGTTTAATTATGTTTGAGGAATATTCAAAGTTAATACTTTTTGTTATAAAAAGGTGATTATTACTTGAACAAATACATGAGATTATATGAAAAGATTTTGTGTATTGTAATACAGACAAGAATTTAGGAATGAGTAAAGATTTGGTTTAAGGTGTAAAGTAATTAAAGAATGATGAAGAAAATCAATCGATTCATAATATTGAGTAGTAAGGATTGGATGTTACTGTTTACGTGAGGAGTGATATTATATGGAATTTTCAAAAGATCAAAGGAAAATGCAGAATCAAAGGAGAGAAAAAATATAGAAATGGATGAGGTTACTGGTTACTGTTTATATGATGAGCGATAGTAGATGAAAAAAAAATTAGTTGAAGAACAAACAGGAAGGAAAGATTAAATAAAGAAAACAACATGAGAGAATTAAAAGATATGTTCTTATCAAAGTATGCACTGAAAATTCGAGGACGAATTTTCTTAAAAGGAGGGGAGATTTGTAACATCCCAAACTACGGATTAGTAACCAAATCGTAAATTTTCAGAATTTAGTGATTAAAGTAAAATAGTTGAATAGTTCAATGATTTATTTGGGGATATTTCCTGAAAGTTTATAGTAATTATCCAAAGAATTAAAGGGCAAAATGGTCATTTATCATGAAATATATTTTTTATCCCTTTAATAAGAGATAAAAACGTGTGAAGATGAAAACATTTCATCTTCTTCCTTCTTTCTTCTTCTCCAACCGTGGAAGACTAGGAAAAGGTGAGTTTCTATTTTTGTTGATTATTTGTTGAATCAAAGGTTGGGTTTTGATCACTAGATGATAATTAAGCTTAAGGAAAGCTTAATTTGTTCTAAAACAATAAGATGAAAGGTATATGAGAGATTAAAGATTTTGAGTTCTTGAATGAAATCTTGGAATAGAATTGATAAGTTGAATTTGACTTGTCATCTATGAGGATAAGAAGTTAGAAGTGTTAGAATTAAGTTTGGATAACATGAAAAATTTGGTATGATTATTGATTTCTATATGTAGAATAGAATTTTGAGGTTTAAGATGAAATAAATGGATATAAATTAGTTTAAGTATGTATATTTGAGTTAAGAATAGAAAAGTGAATGAAAGATGAAGAATTTAAGTTGTTATAGTGAATTTTCGGGCATGAACAATGATTTTTTTGGGTTTAAACGAAATTTCCAGATTGTGCAGGGGGTACAGATTCCCCCCTGGGGGGGGTATTGATTCCCCCCTAAATGAAAAAAATGGAATTTGGTTCATAAAACCGGTTTAAGTTATTAACATCAAGTTTAAAGTTTAGGCTTCTGATAGTTGTTTTGAAATGTTATATTTATGTAGATATTGAGCCTAAACAAGTTCCGGAATAATCAAAGGATTAGGATTGAATCAAAGCAAGGCTAAGGTGAGTGCAATTTAATTGTACTGATGCTATCGAAAAATATTGGCTTGCGATGAGCCAGTGACGGAGTTACTATGGTAAGAAGTGACTCCTAAAATGTTATATGATTGATATAATTTTTATGAGTGCATTTTAGTTTATAAAGATTATAAGAAATTGTACTTGTGATAAGTCTATTTCCAATAGTTATAGTGTATGGAGTATTGATTATAAGGATGTGAATGACATGAAATGTATACTTGATTATATGAACTGATATGTGCTTATATGTGCTATATGATATATGTGATGCATGTGAAGCATATGAGAACAAGAGATGACATGATTTGTATGATATATGAATTTGTGAGTAAAGGCATATATGAATATAATTTGTATGCATTATATGCCATGTGAACATAAGAGAATAAAGCATGTTATATGATATGAGGTTAGGTGATGAAACATAGATGAAATATATATGATGATATAAGAATAAGACATGAATCAAATGATATATATGTTTATGTGAATCCATGTAAAGTGATACGAGCTATGTGACATATGAATATGAATTCATATGAAAAGTGACATGAAAGTAAACTACGTGATTATATGCACATGTGATATGTGATCATAAGAGAAATGATATGAGTACATGAATATATGAAGCATAAGAATAATGCCCATGTTATATGATATGAGAGCTATAGGTCTAGTTTGCATGCCAAGAGTAGAGGGTCTACGCGGTCCTTCGGGATAAATTCTACGTGGTCCTTCGGGACGTATATGTATTCTTTGGAGCATGTATGAGGTCTTTTGAGACACTTACTTGATCCTTGGTATATATATATGATTCTTAAGGAATTTCTATGTGGCCCTTAGGGACATATTATATGGCACTACGGTGCAATTCTACGTGGCACTTCGGTGCATCTCTACGCGGTTCTTCGGGACAATTTCTACGTGGCACTTCGGTGCATCTCTACGTGGTCCTTCGGGATAATTTCTACGTGGCACTTCGGTGCAATTTATACGAGCTGTGGTGACAGCATTTGTGCACAACCTCAGTGTGCTCACATACCTTCATTTCTCACCAGTGTACCATGGGCTAATAAAGAGACACTAACAAATACAATTATATAAGATGCATATGCTTGTGATGATATGAAAGGTATTGCATGGATTATAGGATTTTATGTGTGTTTATTTGTGAAATATATGTGTTCTATGATATGTATAGAAATGTTCAACACATGCTTATATGATCACAAGGAATTAGTAACAATAATATGAGTATTGAAAGGCATGTTAATGATATATGTTTTTATATGATATGATAGTATTTGCATATGTATACCTTTTGTTTATATGAAATGATATATGATTATAGTTTATTTTAATATGCCTCATTAAGTCAACGACTTAGTGTGTGATTGTTTCATGCGTAGGTTCCGAGAAGAGGAAGATTGGTAAAAGTTATGCAAGACAGGTCAGTTTCTCTTTTCCAAAGATCAGATCAGAAAATAAATGTATAGTATGTATTTTGTAACAATGATAGTGGTTGGCATGTAAATAAAGGTTTAAATCCGATATGTTTTAATCGGTTTTGTAAAATCATATGATTGAATTTTATAATGTTTTAAATGTATATATATATATATGTAAATGGTAAATGTATAGAGATGAACATTTTAAATTTTATGAATTTATACGTATTTTACGAAAGTTACTGTAGTAGTACCGTAGCAGGGTATCGGTTCCCTGTAGCAGGGGAATCGGTTCCCCTCTTTGAATCTGGAAAATTTTAACATTCAGGTACTGTAGTAGGTATTGTTTATACGGTACTGTTTATACGTATTTTATTGTTCATAAATACGTTTTTGATTGGAAATTTTATACGAAACACAATTTAATAGAATATTGTGTTATTTTCTTAAAATGAGTTCAAATGTTTTGATATTTTGCAAGAATAGAGGTTTTGAAATGTCAATGTGACTTCTTGGACTCGTATCCGGGTCGGATACGGGTTGGGGTATTACACCTCTACCTCTCTTGCTAAGGTGTGCAGAAGAATCAAAAGAACCAGATGGCCTCCTGAATCGGTCTGGAGCTCGATCTCTATCTCTCCTGTGCTCCCTGCCAATCTCTCTATTTCCTTAGCAGTCTTGGCTATCTCAACTAATGCATCGAAATTCCTCTCTCTGTGGGTAGCGACTCAACTCCTGATCTCATACCGGAGTCCATTCTCGAACCTCAAGCATTTATCTGTCTCTATGTCTACAAGTCCAGGAGCATAACGGCTCAATCGGATGAACTCAACCTCTTAGTCCATAACAGACATATTACCCTACTCCAGATCCTGAAACTCCTGGCGTCGCTCCTACAGATTTCTCTCCCCAATATAACGACTCCAAAAACATGTCTTGAAAAGATCCCATTTTAACTGGTTCCTCGGAATACTACCAGAAATTGATTGCCATCATCTGAAGCTTTCTTTCTTCAACATAGTTAGGCCCCCCTTCAACTTCTGCTCAGGTCTGAGGTCCATCTCATCCATAATCCTCTTTGTGTCTTCCAGTCAATACTCAGCGTCTATCGGAGGTCCACCAGTAATACCCTCGAATGGAACTACACCAGCAGCGACCAGAGAATTTGAAATCTCAACCACCGTCATATTACTAGGGGCTCTGGCAGCTCTCTGAAACATGCGAAATATAGCTCTATTAATGGCGTCTTCGTTCATGTCAGTATTCTCATCTCCAGTGACGGGAGGGTCTCTCATAGGAGTAAACTGATCATCAGGAGAAAGGGTCAGATCTACTTACGGAACAGGAGGATCACGTGGTGACATCGGTTCATCTATCGTAACAGAAGATCGAGTGACTCATCCTCGACCACGTCCACGTCCTGCCCTACGACCTCTAGCAACACTCATCGTTGGATCTATAAGGCTCTACAGAAATAATTTGAAACATATGTCAGATTAGCATCAGGGATCTCGAGAAAACTTTAAATCATAATATAAGGTGAAAATATTTTTTCAAAATTTCTTAAAAATCTAAAGTTTAGGACCCATATACAGTCCGAGTATTTAAAATCAAAAGCTCTGATACTACCAAATGAAACCCCCTAGACCCGGTCTGTAAGTTAGACCCAAACCTAATTGGTCACATATCCCATTCAGAGATTTTTTTTAAATATGACTTATAATACATTAAATATAATACAGAACAAAATATTAATAATACATATATATCCAAAACGATAGCAAATACATGTCACCAAACACAACTGAAAAACATATATAGATATACTTTCGTACAAAATGAGTAGTTGATCTCCCCTGATGCCAAATCTGCTAGCTTACGGTCTACTGTTATCTGAAAAAAAACTATAGAATGAGCTAAAAAGCCCAGTGTGCTCCATACAGTATATAAAAAAATATACTAATAAAATATTTCAATAAAATTTGTTTATGCAACATGTTTTGAAAACATGACCACTACCCCCATCCTTTCACAATATGTTTGTGTAGGTTCCCCATAACCATACACCCCGCACAACCAGTAAGGCCCTGAGCACATAGCTGAGGAGCCTGCAGATAATCTTCCTCCAACAATATTTCCCCCAAGGATAATATTGAATATGAATGTATTTTGAGTAAAACAATAAATAATTCTTTAAAAACATAAGAATGTTTCAAGCTTGAAAACTATAAGAAGAAATACAGAAATAAAAAAAAATCAAATCAGTAATGTATGATAATTCAGATATTGGGTAATCAGTATTCATAAATCGGTATAAAATACCGTAACCAGAAATCATATCAGAAATATACGGTAAATCAGATATCAGATACATAGTATTCAGATATATATATACTTTAAAACAGTAATGTTACACTGTCAGGAAACACACCTGTAACAGTCTGAAAAATCAGATAGGGAAGCTTATTACTGGGTTTGTTGATCACGTTCTGCTGCAGCGCTAGATCCTACGAATTGGAAAAATCTATATTGGAATCCTAATATAAATAATCTTAATTTTTATTTAAATAATAATATACGAAAACCTATGGGTAGTTCTTGTAGTACGCGGTTCGAACTGATCTGACGAACGGATAACTTCGGACCTAACTGATCCTCGCTCAGGTGAAACATGAGTACCTTCATAAAATATTTTTATTGAGTCAATTCCTTAACCAAATCTCAAATAAATAATTAAAATACTAAAATACTCAGCCCTTTTTGGGTTCACGTGCTTGATTTGGGAATTTCGGGTCATAATTTGGCAAAACGGACTTCGGAATCAGATTCAGGACGTTGAAAAACATAAAGTATGACCTTTCAGATATTTAAATTCTTGGTCAAATTCAAAGGGTTTGACTGACAATTTGGAGACTTTCGGGTTTGAATTTGGTGAAACGGACCCCAAAAACGGATTCGGAACATCAAAAAATGTCAGGATAAGTATACTCGGAAAAGATTAACGGTCGTTTAATGGTCGGTCAAAGTTCTGGTCAAAGGGGGTCAACGGATCGGGTCGGACCAGTCAAACCGATTAAAAACCGGTCAAACCAGTTTCAACCACTGGCCGAGCCTTCCCCATGCGCAGTGGCGGCACGTGGGGGCGCATGGGACCTCCTCCCGTGTCCTATAATTCACGAAAAAAATTTCTAAAAATTATTTTGAGCGATTTCGAGATACTTACAAAGCTCGATTCAAATTTTTGAACAGTGGAGAGCTCGATTTCAACAAATCGGGAACTTTGACCGCTTCACCTCCCCACGCGCCGCCGTCGACGGAGACCAAGGATGACACCGGCTGACTCGAAACGACACAAGGAACACGATGGTGCGGGAGATGTCGTAAACAAAGCAACGATCGGCGTTGAATTTAAGATTTTCTCGACGATTGTGCTAAAAAAACGTCGAGACTTTGACTTGAAATTCCTGGCGTTTGGTAGTGTTTCACTTCAATTAATATAAGGGGTTTGTTCCTCGCTCGATGATGAACACGATGGTGGTTTTAAAACGACGATCGAAATTCAAACGACGTTGGGATCGTGGTTGGAAGTTGGGGCTTTGAGGGAGGAAATTTGGTGAAATTCATTCTGATTTCAGAATGAATTTCACGCTTATAATACGTGAATGCCAACCCTCCAGGGGTAAATTTAGGGCTTGATCCCTGAATTTATTTAATCTCTAAAATAAGTTACAAGTTTTAGAAACTTTCAATTTTGTCCCCAATTTTACCAAATTACTTAATTAAATCCTCAAATTTTAATTAAATATATTTTTTTCAAATTTTCGGTTGTTACACTGCCAACCACATCCCATGGGGTCTAGGCCTCCGACCTCTCCAAATACAAAATGAAGCATTTTTTTTATCTAGTTTTGCTATAGCCTTCTAACGCATCTTGAAGCCTTTTGGGTTAAGCTTTGTCGATCCAAATATAAGTTAAACACACATCTCCCCAATCAACTTAACTAGAGAAATTGTTCCTATGTGTGTTGCTCCTTATCCAAGGAGTGGTGCTTTATTCGCAATAATGTTTGCTAGGCTCTAGGAAACGGACAAAGTACTAATTTTTAGTCGAATGCCTGGATCCCGGACAATCGTCCGATTAAGGACAAAAATTAATGGAACCCAGATTGTTGATCGCGACGCTATGGTCAATGATTACACGAACATCGATGGCAGCTAGAATTTAAACAAATTGAATTCCACGCTGGACGAAGTCATTATTCGGGACATCATTGCTATCCCTCCTCCAACCAAAGACACTCAAGCCGATCAACCCATATGGCTCTAGGAACCTTCAGGAAACTGCTTGGTTAGAACCGCTTATCATGTGCTCCGTTATGAGGACTGGGATCGAAGAGACAATATGTGGAATCTAGCTTAGAATTTCAATGGCCTCTAAAGAGTTAGGAATTTTATATGGCTTATTCTGAATAATCGACTCTTGACAAACATGGAAAGAACCAGACGAGGCATTTCGTCGGATCCTAGTAGTCCGATCTGCGGGGCTGTGATGAAACAATAATCCATACCTTAAGGGACTATTCAGCCACTAAGAACATCTGGATGCAAATCATGCCGAATCAAAGAGCAGGGAGTTTCTTCTCCCCTCCCCTTTATAATTGATTGCATTCTAATTTGAATAATACTGTAGGTATTGATGGCAGATCATATAAATGAAGGCACATGTTTAGCATAATGATTTGGAGAATCTGGAAGCAACGATGCAATCTCCTATTCAACGGTGTGAGATGGTCCTCGGATGAGATCATCCAATATTCTCGAGCTTAGGCTCAATCAGTATCAGCTAGACAGAAGAACGTTCCCTAGCATACCAATCGGACAAAAAGGAACCAAGCCTGGAAACCGTTGAATATTGGCACATTTAAACTCAAACACTGATGGAGCAGTCAAATAGAATTCCATAGACGCTGCGAGTGATTGCATCATCCGCAACCACGACGGTGATTGGATTGTGGGCTTTAATCACAACATCGGTTATTGCTCAGTGCTCCAAGTTGAACTCTGAGGACTACTGGATGGACTTCATCTAGCCTGGAAGTATGGAGCAAGACGTGTCACGATAGAGATGAACAACACTAAAGCAATCAATCTGATTACAACCCACAGTCAAAACAATAAACTGACTCTTATAAGTAGATGCTGGAACGACGATGGACGGTTGAGTTTAATCTCATCCCACGGGAAGCAAATGAAACTGCAGAGGCTCTTGTACACTACGGATACGTGGTGAATGCAGGATTTTCTGAATGGCGAGATCCACCTGATTCTATACGAGCTCTTCTTCCAGTGGACAAGCAGGGTTGGAGAAGATAGGAAAAAATCAAGTTACATGTATGTCGGAAAAAATATAATTTACTTTATATGAATACGATGAATTCACATTATTTATGTGAATCGTGGATTCAAATATTATAATCTAACTCTAAATTACCAAGTTAATATTACTTGTAACAAATTCAGGCATTGATAATTTATTTTAATAGATTCAAATATTAAACACGTTATCTTAAATTTTTTACGAATTTAAATACACAATATTTATAAATTTAGATAATAATATATGAATAATTTAAAAATTAAAAATGATAATAAATAGATAAATAATTAAAAAAAATTACATATATTTAACTTACTATTATTTACCTACAAATAAATCAATCAGATCTCAATGATTAAATCTTATAATGGGAGTGTTGAATTTTAGGTGTCCAAACGTGAATTGAAATACCTACCGAAAACAACAGTGTAACGTAAGCAAATCCAAAATCTAGGCTATCTACATCACATATTCGCACACAACAATTAAAATAAAATTAAAAAAAGGTCGGTGCGGTGAGCTTAATAATAAGACGTGGTCGGCTTGACCTTAGAAATTGTGGGATTATTGCTTTTAGTCCTTGTATGTATAGCTTATGTCACCCAAGTTTTATTCCACAAGTTAAAACCTTATTATGCGCGAGTATTAATTAATCCTGATGAATTGGTTTAGTTTAGAATATAATAAAGGCTCTTTTATTTAAATATCATTTATTAAAAAATTGCTTTTAAATTGCCACATACTTCTTATAATTACATCATGTCTAGATACGTAGAGCAAAGATACTACTAACAAAATATATCTTTATTATGCATGACAGTTTAATCAACAGATTTCGGACTGAAAAATAATATTATTATAAAAGTTATAATATTAATAAATAATAATAAAAAAAGAAAAAAGATTATATCACCAATAATTTCATATCGAATGAGTTTCATAGTGTGATGGTTATCAGCTTCGCGTTAGATTTTTTCATACTAATTGTTTTTCAACAAGATCGTCATCATTAGTTTCGTCATTTTCACTGATATTATCTTCAACGACATTAACATGTGTTGATTGAGTAGTTTTGATGTCTTTAGTAGGTATAATAAAACTAGATGATACTTGAAAGATATTTCGATAAATCCTTTATTTTTTTAAAAACTTACTAATTTTTTTATTTCAAACGTTTTTGTTTTCTATTATTTTCAATACAAAAATTATTTTTGATTGAAAATGCAATAGAGAATTAGATTGAAACAGTACCGAAATTCAATATTATTTATTGGAGACATTTAAACTTACGAAGAATAATAAATTGTATATTCTTTTGAGTAAGGAGTAATCGATTCAGCATTCCATCTTGACCCTTAATCAAATATAACATGACACAAACGTTACATAACACCAACATAAAATACAGACATGAAATGAATATTCGAATATGCAAAAATAAAAATACGAAAACACCACTGGCAATGCGTATGGAAAATAAAATAAGAAAGGAATAAATAATTTCGTACAAAGCCACACATGGTCTTAATCTCATCCCGTTTTTCAGCTCATACATATAAATCTCACTTCCCATTCAAAACCCTGTCCTCTCCCCCCCCCCCCTTGAAATTTAAAAAAGTATGGGATTACAAAGCCAGCTAAACGACGTGTCCTCCGATTCGATCCCGCTTCTCCTCGTAGCCGTAATCGCAAAGTGCGTCGGCTATCTCCGGAGTCTCCTCTTTGGTTTCCTCCATGCACTTGGGCTTTTCCTTTGCCCGGAACAGCCCACCACCGCCATGGAAGACGTCGGGATCATAGGTTCCGGCCTCTCCACCCTCATGGTACTCGCCGAGAAGGTCAACTTAAACAAGGCCTTCTCGTACGAATATTGCGGCGGCGGAAAGGGCTCCGATTGCATCCTGTGCTTGTGCGGGATGAGACATGGGGAACAGGTGAGGAAACTGGATTGCTGCCATGTATTCCATAAGGATTGCTTCGATGGCTGGCTCGATCATCTCAATTTTAATTGCCCGCTTTGTCGATCCCCTCTGAAAACCGTTGATCGGAGCGTGAATTGCACGCGTAAGCGCGTTGGTCAAGATTTATTCGCCTGGTTTTGTTTGGCCTGAGATTTTGGTGATTCGAGATTTATTCGATGGGAGATCTTGCTATATTCTGATTCAAAATCTCATGAAGACCAGGTGGAGCACTGTCAATAGTCAAGAGTTCACCATCGATATCGGACTTGGCCAAAAAATCAGCAGCAATATTTGTTTCTCGTCGGATAAGCTTGAAATCTATCTGTCAGTTTCTATTAAGCAAGTCAAAAATACCACGAACCAAAGCAATAAGGGTGTTGGGTGAAGCCGACATAACCATCTCAAAAACATCAGCCCTGTCGACTTGTAAAAGTAGAAGACAATAACCTCTTCCCCAAGCTAGTTTCAATCTTGCTAAAATCCCTCAGAGCTCGGAGTGAATGACGGTAGAGAAACTTAAGTATCAGTTATAACCCACAATGAAACTCCTCTCATGATCGTGCAAGACATCACCTGCAAAGGAGTCTAAAGAACCCACAAAACCATCAATGTTTGAGCAAATAACCCCGGGGGAGGGGGCTCCCATCGGATCTCCATGACATAAGAATGAGAGCAAACAACAGAGGAACCTGAAGAATAAACGTTCGCCTGGCTCAGACATTGATGAAATAAAGCTTCGCATGTCTGAGTCTCATTTCGAAAAACAATATTATTCTGACACTTTCATATAGACCATAACTTTTAATTTGAATGAAAATGAAATTTACATAGAGAGCTATGATCAATAACTTTATAAAAAGAGGAGAAATAAACAACTGAAAAAATGCATACTAGATTTGAATTTTCAAGAAAGAGAGAGAAAACTCCCTTTAATTTTACATGGAATTTATATATGAATGTTGAAATGAATAGACATAGTCCTCGTATAATAAATTTAGTTAATGGTGAAATTGACTATGATTAAAAAGATTATAATATTTCATAAGACATAAAACTTTAAAAGTTTTTCAAGAAATTCAAAGGTTTCGATAGACGAAAAATCAGTCATAGAAATACATCTCGCGGATGAGATTTATCGAAGATACAACAAAACTCTCAAGTGGTTTGGGAGGTTTCCAGATGCAGGACTTGTTTCGTAAAATGACACTCTTTAAACGTATTCGACATCAGCTTGCTAAACTTGTCAGTAACTGAAAAAGTCCAACGAACAACTGTTTAATTTAAGGCTAAGGAACAATAGAAAATAGGTGCAACAAAAAATGTGATAAAAACATGATATTTTTTGTTGGGTGCATCTAAAATGTTAACTTCTTAACAATTTCGATTCAACCAAAAACGTTATCTTCTTTATAACATTTTTTGTTGAACCAAAAATATTAGAAAAGGTTAATTTTTAATTTCCGTCCAATTGAAAATATTATATTTAGTATCACATCTTCAATTGTTCTCATCTTCGGTCATTTTTTAATCTTAAATTAAGTCGTTGTATAGCAGAATTTCTCGACAGTAACTAGTAGTAGATGTTCGACGCATTTGTAGGTTAACTAGTGTAGGCAAAAAGCTATTACATCTTCCTGGTATGTTTTGTTGGAAATATATGTATTGCAAAATCACACCGTTAGCACTGACAGGACAACATAAAATCTAAACCGTGTCGTGGTGAAACCACTGCCTTGAAAAGAAATTCGTGTCGATGTGTGTAATTATTAAGATAGACGGATTGTCCCATGAAGTTAACATGATTGCTCTGAGAATTCGTACACCCGAAACCAGAGTGGACTGCATGTGGTATTGCTCTTCTAATAGTACCACATAAAAATAAGCTTTAGAAAGCTTTTGATTGTTAAGAGGATTTGTGAGTGTTTGAGTGAGTTGAGAAGCTAACATTGCTTCTCTATTTATACGCTGAGCTCAGGGACAAAAACATCCAAAATAAAATTAGATATAAATCTGATTTTATTTTTTGGATTTAATATATGTTGAAACGTCTGTCATTAACAAATGAACCTGGCCCCAAAGCAGTCTAGATTCGTGATTTAATTTTCAACCGTTTGTAACTATTGTAATTACTCTTGTAACTGGAACAATAAATAACTTATTATTTACTTTGAACAAAGCTGAAATACTGTTCAGATACATTCAACGTTCACAGATAGAATTTTGAAAACTGACTATTATGATTTTTAATTTTACATAAATCAAATGATAGCTAATTAATAATTTGTTACCCTTCTAAAATTTGAATCGAACAAGTCACTGTGCAGCCTATAAATATCAAGTGAAATTCTTTCACATTCTTCTTTATTTGCTCAGAAAATTTCTATAAATTTTCTCTAAAAAGATAGTATTCGCGTGGACGTGTTGAAGACGTGTATTACCACGAGCTAGGAGCTACGAGTCTTAACCTCGACCACGCCCACGACCACGAGTCGATACAGAAGAACAGCGATAACGATGGTGCACAAGATGGTCCTTTGTTCTCTATCACTCAACAAGAGGGGGAAGAATGAATACTATAAATACCCATGCCAATGGTATTTCTCACTCAGGTGGGATAATGTCTAAGCATTACTCACATGTTTAAGTTTCATAGTTTGGTGTAGATTCGTGGAACATCACACGTTTGATTCAAACCTTAAGTTAAAAGCAACTTGTAAGTTGTAACCATCTTTGTTATTATTTGGGTTTATGTTATGAACATTCACTTTTTTATGTCATAGAAGTCGATAAGGATTTTATGATAAGTGGAGAATTTTTAAAATTTGAGGAGTTGGAAATTATAAAGTTCTACAGAGACAAAAATAGATTGTCAATATATATATAAATTAAAATATATAATAATTTGAAAATTTTCAAAGGAGCAACTGTTTCACTTACTCCTTCGATCCATCCCTGCAGCCAAGAATCATTCCATATGCCATGCTTTGTTCGTAGAGATCAAAAGCTTTTCCATGTTTAAGATGGTTGAGTCAGGTATTATACCATGATAAAAATATAAAAGATAAAATAAAATGAAAGCATCTCGAATTCACCATATTCATTGGCAACCAAAAAAACTTCAGATAAATTTGTAATAATAAATTAGGTTAATACTTATTTGTCCCTTGTATTATGATAAAATTTTCGCATAAACATTTTTATTAATATAATTTTTTATTGTATTGATTCAAAATTTGGGACTCGAGAAAATTCTAAATCTCGAAGTTCAATAATCGACAAGAAATGATGAATTTGATGAGAAAACAAGAAGATAGTTTTTCTACACCTCAATTGGTTTTCATGAAACTCATATAAAACCAATGAAAATTCATCTAAATATCATATGTAATTTCGATCTTGTGAGCACATACTTAATTGAAATGAGCACAAACTCATGCCCCATGTGAAGCACAAACCCCACCACTATCTCATGTGCTTGCACATCATTTTTTTTATTTCAAATCCCATACCATACCCATGCCTCCACCTTGGCCAACGAGCTGCTCCAAGCACCAACACACCACTCCACCTGCAAAGACAGAACACAAGAAAGTGGAACGTTTCTTATTATTCAATTGTAAATGGGTATTTAACCCAAGCAAGCAGTCTGTAAAAAGGATTGGAAATCCTGACAAAAAACACATTGTAAACTCTATTTTCAAGCAATACCAGACTTCAGTGTGTATCAATTACTTATTGTTTTTTTTATTTAGTTTCATCATTATTCGAATGCATTTTTTCCTCTGATCTATTCACTTCAAATCCAGTAGTTATTATATTTTCTTTTAGTTCGAATATAGAGCATATTACTGACAACTGTCGTTTCGGATGTCAAAATAATTCCTTATTCTCAATCAATAAATAAAGGAAATATGTAGTATAGAGAAATAAGGGTCAAATCCTCAGGGACTTAGAAAATCACAATTTAATGTTTGAATGATTCTAACCAGGCAAAAATAGTAAAAGGGGGGGGTTTGTAATATGACATTAAAATGGTAAAAATAAATAAAAGCAATTTAAATAAAAATAAGAGTATGAAGATTGTGAATAAATACGATAAAAGTAGCCTCAAGCTTCGCTTTGATTCAATTTCCTTTAGATCATCGAATAAGATTTTCTTTTCGGGATTCACGTCGGTTACTTTGTCTACAAGGGCTATCCTTGTGACTCTATCTTGTATACCGAATACCCAAGGCAATCTTTGATTTCGGCTTCGGTAATTGATTCTAACAACATCTATTGTCGTAGATCAAATACCGTTTAAGTTCGTGGCGACCAAATCAGATTGTTGTTTCTATAACCGTCAATTCCGATCTCAATTCCCTCTTGGCGAAGCTATCTCGCCAGGTGTGTTCCCAGGAAGTCGAATTGCTTTCTATAAGTCGAATCTTCCTCCCATACATTTAATCGCAACAACCTCTTGACCAAAGTCAATCTTTGATTTTGAAAACTGTTTTAATTTTTGAAAAATAAGCGCAGAGATTGAGAGAGATATTCCGAAGATATTAAGGGACCGTTTCAATTCTCCCGTTGGAATTGAATCATCGCGACAGCTCTCGGCTTATGAAAAGTTTAGCTAAGCATGACAAAAGTCATACTTAGCATAAAAATAAAACTTGAAAATAAAGAAAAATAAAAAGAACTTGAAAAGAGAAAAGAGAAAACTTTTATAAAAACTAGAGACAAAAGAAGAATGTATTCCGAATGATGATTTTAGGCTTACCCCAAGTGGGTATTTATAGCCTCTCAATGACTAAAGGATAAACAAAAAAAATAATAAAATAATACAAAAGATAATAGTTTTTAAATTTAAATTCAAACTTAAACTAGTCTCCTAATGCAACTCTGCTCGTCAATCTTCCAGAAGGCGTGCAGACGAGGTCTTCTAGAAACCGTCGCTGACTGGACCTTCTAGAAACTGCCACGTCAGACCGCGTCGTGCCCAGAGTCGTGCCCATGTCTCCAGCCGTGACCAAATAATAAAAAAAATGCAGAATTCGCCCATTTTTTCACAAATTCTGGAAAGCAAGGACCTGTACAAAAACAAGTATAACACGACCAATTCAGCAGCAATAATTCGACAAAATTGAAGAAATAACGAGCAAAGATTAACGATTTTAAACACTCATCAAATTCCCCCTCACTTAGCTCATGCTTGTCCTCAAGTATGATTAACCAAATCAGTCAAAAACTTTATTAAACGTTCTTTCTCAAGTTTCACATTTAGGGAAGCAAGGTAGAGACCACAATAACTATTCAAGTCAAGAAATCAATCAATTGAACATCACCAATTGGAACAAGTCAAGTGCAATTGTAATATCCATTCATTCATTAATTTCAATGCTCATAACCCAATACCTTACCGGGATTCACTCAAATTACTCAATAAGTTTGGGGTAAAGAAACGCTCAATTTCAGAATTGACACGGTATTACCATAAGCCTGCAAGTAAATCAAATCTCTACTACTAATAAGAACAAGATGCATAAATCAAAGGGTCTTTTATTGGTTGTAACGGGGCTTAGGTGAAGGTGGGGAAAAGGCTAAATATATGGCTAAAAATTCAAGGCAAGGAACTAACAAATAATAATCTCAACTCCATCAAAACATTAAGCACAACAAGATAAAAAGACGATATATCAAACAACAAAAATCTTTTCGAAATGAATTTTTTTCTTTTTCACACTTTGTTGTTTTGTTTTCTATTTCTTTTTCATGTCTTTTTTTATTTTTCTTTTTCTTTCGAACAATCCCTTTTTTTTTCTTTTTTTTTTCCGATGGAGCATACAATAGTAAAATTATTCACTTGCCCTGAAAAAGATAGAAAAGAGGGATAAAAAAGGCTCGGGGTTTATAAATATGGTGAAAAAAAGAAATGGGAATAGGCTCAAAAGTGGTTAACTAAGGGGAAAATGCATGGGTAGGCTATTTAGTGGGGAAACGGAATGGTTAATCCTAAGGTGCCCTAATCATCTTAAAGCATCATGTTCATGTGTAATCTCGACAGTATTTAACATGCAGGTTCTAGAATACCAATGCCAAATTTGACACACTCAATCAAATAAAATGAGAGCGAAAATGATATGCTCGTAAAGGCTCAAATCTCACAAAATTGTTTCATGCATTGAGCTAATCACATTTCAACTAACAAAGTCATGGAATATCACAAAAACACCAACTTATCACAATTCATGTTATTCGCTATCAAGAATATCCTAACATAAACAATCATGTGTTCCCAAACAATCATAACATTCAGAAAACTTTCAACAAGACAAAAACAATCAATGAAAGTTCCGACCAATTCAACCAACACATACTAGATTCAAAGCATAAAGACAAGCGAAATGAAATTCAATCCTATACTCTACTCCCCCTCACTTAAAGCGTTTTGTCTCAAAACGAAAAATTAAAGTGCAAGAGAAGGAATAGAGAACTCCCCGGATTTAATGTCAACCACAACCACGTCCTCAGCCGCGATGAGAGGCGCTAGGACGTAGGACGTAGGACACCCGGTGGAACGAAGTAAGGTGCGCTCGAGGTTCCTGCAAAATAAAAATAAAAATTAAATTAAACATGCTTGAATGAATAAAAATAAAATGAAACAAAAAGTGAAGATAAAAAAATATATATATAACGGAATTGAAAACAATGGGTTGCCTCCCATGAAGCGCTTTTGTTTAACGTCGTTAGCTCGACGACCTGATTCAGACTACAGGTTTTTCCAAGTTGAGATCTTCAAGTAGGCAAACTTCGCTATTCGCATAATATGGTTTAATCCTGTGTCCATTTACTTTAAACCGAGTGCCCAAATTGTCTTCAATTTCGATTGCGCCATGAGGAAATATTCCAGTTACTGTATAAGGCCCGTTCCATTTTGATCGAAGTTTACCTGCAAAAAGTTTTAATTTTGAGTTAAAAAGAAGAACTTTTTGTCCGATAGAAAAAGATTTAGAAACAATTTTTCGATCATGGAATTCTTTTGTTTTGTCCTTATATATTTTGGCGTTGTCTTAAGTATCTCTCTGGATTTCCTCAAGCTCTTGTATATGTAACTTTCGTGTTTCGCCAATCGCTTCTAGCTCCATATTGCACTGTTTTACGGCCCAATATGCCTTGTGTTCTAGCTCGACAGGTAAATGACACGGCTTACCAAACACAAGGCGGTATGGTGACATGCCAATAGGTCCTTTGTATGCAGTCCGATAAGCCCACAGAGCGTCAATTAATTTCAAGCTCCAATCCTTGCTATTTGACTTAACTATTTTCTCAAGAATCATCTTTATTTCTCGGTTTGAAAATTTTGCTTGTCAATTTGTTTGTGGATGATAAGCTGTGGCAATTCTGTGATTCACTCCATGTTTTTTCATGAGAACATCAATTACTCGATTGATGAAGTGTGTGTCCTGATCGCTTATTATCGCTCTCGGTGTTCCAAACCTGGAAAAAATACAATTCTTTAGAAATTGAACAATAGTTTTAGCACCGTTGTTTCGAGTGGCTTTAGCCTCTACCCACTTCGATACATAATCAACCGCAAGAATTATATAACAATTGCCAAAAGAAGAAACAAATGGCCTCATATAGTCAAGTCCCCAAACATCAAATATTTCGCATATATGTATAGGATTAAGGGGCATTTCGTTTCTCCGACTTAAATTACCTGCATGTTGACAATTATCACACGACTTGCAAAACAAGTAAGCATCACGAAAAATATGAGGCCAAAAAAATCCGCATTCCAAAATTTTATGGGCAGTTCGCTTCGGTCCGAAGTGTCCGCCACACGAATATGAAAGAAAAAAATTTAAAATTAAGCTTACCTCGCTTTCAGGAATACACCGTCGAATTATCTGGTCTGAACAATGTTTCCAGAGATATGGATCATCCCAAATGAAGAAACGAGATTCTCTCTTAATGCGATTTACTTCGGCTCTAGTTAAATCAGATGGAAACTTACCTGTAGCTAAGTAATTAACTATATCCGCGAACCAAGGTATTAACTTCTGCGTCATCATCAAGCTTTCCTCCGGGAATTTTTCATGAATGGGAGGATCACATGTAGTGATTGGAAGTCGGCTTAAGTGATCGGCCACTAAGTTCTCACATCCTTTCTTGTCCTTGATTTCCAAATCAAACTCTTGGAGGAGTAAGATCCAACGGATTAGTCATGGTTTTGCTTCTTTTTTGCTGAGCAAGTACTTCAAGGCTGCATGATCAGAGAAAACAACAACTTTAGTGCCAAGAAGATATGATCTAAATTTATCTAATGCAAAAATAATAGCGAATAATTCTTTTTCGGTCGTTGAATAATTCCGTTGTGCAGAATCTAAGGTACGGGTCGCATAAGCGATAACGTGAGGCTCTTTCCCGATCTTTTTTCCGAGCACAACTCCAACACTTCCATTCGAAGCATCACACATAACTTCGAAGGGAAATTCCCAATTTGGTGGTTGGACTATGGGTGCCGAAACCAACTTCTCCTTTAATACGTCGAATGATTCTTGGCATTGTTGGTCGAAATTGAAGATTTTATCCTTCTGTAAGAGCTCGCATAATGGTTGCACCACTTTAGAGAAGTCTTTGATGAATCTACGGTAAAAACCTGCGTGGCCAAGGAAAGAGCAAATTTCCCTTACCGTAGTGGGATAAGGAAGTGAAAGTATTATATCGGTTTTAGCCTTATCTACCGCAATTCCTTTAGATGAAACAATATGTCTTAGAATCAAACCTTTATCAACCATAAAGTGACACTTTTCATAATTCAAAACAAGATTAAATTCTAGACACCGACGCAATACATTTTTCAAGTTTAATAAGCATTCCTTGAATGAATTGCCGTAAACAGTGAAGTCGTCCATGAAGACTTCAATACCTTTCTCAATAAAATCAGACAAAATACTAATCATACACCTTTGGAATGTGGCAGGTGCATTGCAAAGTCCGAAAGGCATACGTCGGTAAGCGAATGTACCGAAGGGGCATGTGAATGTCGTCTTTTCTTGATCTTCAGGTGCTACTGGAATCTCGAAGAAACATGAAAATCCATCAAGACAACAATAATGAGATTTACCAGCTAATCGTTCTATCATTTGATCTATAAATGGAAGAGGAAAATGGTCTTTCCGAGTCAAAGAATTCAATTTCCTGTAATCGATGTAGACTCTCCATCCATTCTGAACTCGTGTTGGTACAAGTTCTCCTTCAGAATTTTTAACCACAGTAACTCCTGTTTTTTTAGGAACTACATGTACCGGACTTACCCATTTACTATCCGAAATTGGATATATAATATCTGCATCAAGGAGTTTTTGTATCTCTTTTTTTACCACTTCCATCATTTGGTGGATTCAGCCGGCGTTGACCCTCACGTGTTGGTTTTGCGCCTTCTTCGGTTTTAATTTTATACATACAAGTAGATGGACTCAAACCTTTTATGTCAGCGATGGTCCATCCTATAGCCTCCTTGTATTAGCGCAAAACCGTGATCAAGTCTTTTTCCTCCTCCTCGGATACCCCTTTTGATATGATTACTAGAAGAGTATTGTTTGGTCTGAGGAAGGCATATTTAAAGTGATCAGGCAACTGTTTAAGTTCAAATTCGGGTGCCTGCAGAACAGAAGGTAAGACTTTAGGCTTAGAAGAAATCAAATTCAATTCTGTATTATCATAATTCATGTTTTCATAATGACCCTCCAGGTCCCTGTATATATCAGAGGAAAAATTAGTCTTTAAAAATTCATCAGTCAAAGGATAAATTAAATCGATAGAATTTAAACTTTCTACTTTATCAGGATACCTCATTGCCTTATATACGTCAAATTTAACGATCTCACCGTCAAATTCCATAGTCAAAATTCTGCTTCTCACGTCAATTTTTGTGTGTGCAGTGCTCAGGAAAGGGCGCCCCAAAAGAATATCAGACGATGTGCTCGTGCGATCATTCTCCATGTCGATTATATAAAAATCGGCGAGAAATATCAAGTCGTTTACCTCCACCAATACATTCTCTAAGAGTCCTTCAGGATATATTACCGACATGTCGGCAAGCTGTATCGAAATCTTTGTATCCTTCAAAGGATCGTTAGTGACCATTTTATAGACAGATAGAGGCATTACATTAATTGATGCACCAAGATCACACATAGCTCGTTTAATTTCAACCTTACCAATTTTACAAGGGATTGCGAACATACCTTGGTCCTTCAGTTTAGGTGGTAACTTTCGTTGGAAAACGGCTGAGACGTTCGCTCCTAGGCTTACTTTCTCGACTCTGGTAAGCTTTTTTTTATCGTATAGAGATCCTTTAAAAACCGGGCATACCTTGGAACCTTTCGGATAACCTCGAGGAGAGGTATGCTAACTTCTACCTTCCGAAGTACATCTAATATTTCCTTTTCCTCAGCTTTTTTATCCTTTTTAACTAACCTTGATGGAAAAGACGGTGGCACGTCATAGGGAGATTGCGATAAATCGTCTATTTGTTCTTCATCATTCTCTTTTCGGGATCCTGCGTCATTGATCTTCTTCTCTTTTTGGATTGCCTGGTCTGATGGGATAGGTTGTGCTACTATTGTACCACTCTGAAGAGTGATGGCGCTGACGTTTACCCTCGGGTTTACTTCAGTTTGAGACGGAAGCTTACCTTGCGATTCCAAGCGGTCGAAGGTTTGCGCTAATTGGCTTATCTGTTTGTCCATCTCTAGGAAGTGGGCTTCAGTTCGAGACTGGAATTTCTCCTGGGATAGTGCTAACCTCTCGATAATCGATTCTAATGATGACTTCTGCGGTTGTTACGGTGGTGGAGCTCTCGCTTGATAGCCTTGATTTGGTCTTGGGTTCTGCGCATAACTGAAGTTCGAATGATCCCTCCATCCTGGGTTGTATGTATTACCATAAGGATTATAAGCTCTTTGGGAAGGTCCCGGAAAGTTTCCGATTGCGTTGACTTAAGCTGTTGCGTCATCTTGAATCAATGGACAACCGTCTGTTGGATGATCAGGTAGTGCACATATTCCACATAATCGGTTTTGTCCTGTCTTTCCTGCAATAAGAGAGTTTACGACTTCAGTTAACTTATTTATTTTATTTTCCAAGGAAGATAAACTTATCTCATGAACCCTTCGAGAAGGTTCATTATTTGTGCGGAACTGTTGGGAATTTGCAGCCATCGTCGATATTAAGTCTCTTGCCTCAGTAGGAGTCATATTCACCAAGGCTCCACCGCTGGCTGCATCGATCATCTTCATTTCTAGGGGAGATAATCATTCATAAAAGTATTGGAGGAGTGTTTATTCGGTTAACCCATGTTGTGGGCAACTAGAACATAACTTCTTAAAACGTTCCCAGTAGTCGTAAAGCGACTCTCCATCAAGCTGCTTGATTCCAAGTATTCTCCTTCGTAGTTCACTTACTTTTGCCGCAGGGAAAAACCTGTCAAGAAAACAACGAGTCATTTGAGCCCATGTAGTTACAGAATTATGAGGTAGATAAAATAACCACTCCTTAGCCGAATCGGATAAGGAAAAAGGAAAAGCTCTAAGTTTGATTTGGTCCTCGGTTACTCCCTGTGGTGTCATGCTGGAGCAGACCATGTGAAATTCCTTGAGCTGTTGGTGTGGATTCTCGTTTGGCAATCCACGGAATGTAGGGAGAAGATGAATAAGGCTGGTTTTCAATTGGTACGAAGTTTTGCCTTGGGGAAAATCAATGCACATAGGTCCTTGTTCAGTGGGTACCGCGGCTAACTCCCGAATAGTAGGTTCGGCCATCGAAATTGTATTACCTGAATTTGATTCTTCTTCTGGATTCGTTTGTTGTCTCCTTCTTTCCCGAAGTGTCTGTGCGTGGAGTCTCCTAGCTTTAGCTTCAATCTCCGGGTCGTACTCCACTAATGTGCCCGGATTAGTCCTGGTCATAAATCAAAAGCAAACAAAAAAAATTAGTAACTTTGGCGAAGTCCCCGGCAACGGCGCCAATTTGACAACTGTCGTTTCGGATGTCAAAATAATTCCTTATTCTCAATCAATAAATAAAGGAAATACGTAGTATAGAGAAATAAGGGTCGAATCCTCAAGGACTTAGAAAATCATAATTTAATGTTTGAATGGTTCTAACCAGGCGAAAATAGTAAAAGGGGGGTTTGTAATATGAGATTAAAATGGTAAAAATAAATAAAAGCAATTTAAATAAAAATAAGAGTATGAAGATTGTGAATAAATACGGTAAAAGTAGCCTCAAGCTTCGCTTTGATTCAATTTCCTTTAGATCATCGAATAAGATTTTCTCTTCAGGATTCACGTCGGTTACTTTGTCTACAAGGGCTATCCTTGTGACTCTATCTTGTATACCGAATACCCAAGGAAATCTTTGATTCCGGCTTCGGTAATTGATTCTAACAACATCTATTGTCGTAGATCAAATACCGTTTAAGTTCGTGGCGACCAACTCGGATTGTTGTTTCTATAACCGTCAATTCCGATCTCAATTCCCTCTTGGCGAAGCTATCTCGCCAAGTGTGTTCCCAGGAAGTCGAATTGCTTTCTATAAGCCGAATCTTCCTCCCACACATTTAATCGCAACAACCTCTTGACCAAAGTCAATCTTTGATTTTGAAAACTGTTTTGATTTTTGAAAAATAAGCGTAGAGATTGAGAGAGATATTCCGAAGATATTAAGGGACCGTTTCAATTCTCCCGTTGGAATTGAATCATCGCAACAGCTCTCGGCTTATGAAAAGTTTAGCTAAGCATGAAAAAAGTCATACTTAGCATAAAAATAAAACTTGAAAATAAAGAAAAATAAAAAGAACTTGAAAAGGAAAAGAGAAAACTTTTATAAAAACTAGAGAGAAAAGAAGAATGTATTCCGAATGATGATTTTAGGCTTACCCCAAGTTGGTATTTATAGCCTCTCAATGACTAAAGGATAAACAAAGAAAATAATAAAATAATACAAAAGATAATAGTTTTTAAATTTAAATTCAAACTTAAATTAGTCTCCTAATGCAACTCTGCTCGTCAATCTTCCAGAAGGCGTGCGGACAAGGTCTTCTAGAAACCGCCGCTGACTGGACCTTCTAAAAACTGCCACGTCAGACTGCGTCGTGCCCAGAGTCGTGCCCATGTCTCCAGCCGTGACCAAATAATAAAAAAATGCAAAATACGCCCGTTTTGTCACAAATTATGGAAAGCAAGTACCTGTACAAAAACAAGTATAACACGACCAATTCAGCAACAATAATTCGACAAAATCGAAGAAATAACGAGCAAAGATTAACGATTTTAAACACTCATCAATTATATACGGTTTTTTTATTGTGATAATTATTTTTCTAAAAGCCCAGATCTAGCATTTTGAACATAACCTTTTTTTCTTTTTTTTAGCATAATGTATATATTCGAAATAATAAATATAAAAATAAATAAATGTTTTTTTAAACTCTAATCAACCAGCTAACCAGCAAAACTAACGAAAATAAATAAATAGAGAGGAGTCTAGAGGTTACCTGAGAAGAGGAGGGGTCTCATCGGAGTTAGGTCACCGGTGTAAGTCGAAGGCGAGGGAGTCGAGAGTTTTTTGAGTGGTCTGGGGTTTTATTTGGGGGTTTTCAAGTCGGGTTGAGTGTTAGGGGTGTAGATCGGAAGAAAAAGATGGGTTTTTGAGTCAGTTTTATATCTCTGACCACCGTGTGTGGTGGCCGGAGCGATGGGGTTGCTGGCTTCCGGCGAGGGTCCTCGCCCGAGGAGGAGAAGGAAAGTAGAGACGAGAGCTTGATATTTTTTTTAGTTTTTAGGTTTAAAATGAAATGAAAAGAGGTTAAAGTGTGTTATATAGGGTTAATTAATGGGTCATCTCGCTTTCGGTCCCCTTAGTTCTTTCTGTGTTTTGCATTTCAATCCCAAGGGAGGGATCATTTCTGTTATTTACCATTTTTGTACATGTGTTATTACTTATTAGACTATTTGTTAATTAGGCCCCCTAAATTTAAGCGCATTTATACAAAATAACCACCAATTAATCTTTTTATTTGTTTCAATTTTGGTTCATTTGTTTTCTGTCATTTTATTTTGATCACCGTTTTTATTATTTTGTTCATTTTAGTTTAGCTACTTTTTTTTTTATTTATTTATTGTAGTTTGGTCACCATTTCTTTTTATTTTGTACGGTTTGTGAATTGGGTTCTTGGTTTTGTATTATGTTAATTTAGTCATTTTCTGAATTTTTTTTTCTTTCGAGATTAGCTATTGATATTCATGTTTTTCTGTTTTAGTCATGTATCTATGGTTTCATTATGATTCTGGTTCTTCTATTTTGTTATTTTCTTGTCTCATGCCATGATATTTGTTTATTAATGTTTAGGATACTAAGGTTACTATGCATTTATTTTTGTCACCATGTAATGAATATATTCATATGTATATTGTCTATTTGTACCATTAAAGTGTGTTTTTATTTTTTAGAGATTTATTTTGCTTGTATTATTATATATTATAATATTATATAAAAATTATTTTAATATTAAATTCTTAGGAAAAAAATATTATATTCCTTGTATTTCAGTTAGAAAGAGGAATATTCGTCCTAAATTATTTTAGGGAGTATTTTCTCTTCAATTGGAAATAAGGGAATATTTTCTATTTTTCCTTAGAATTTTTGTTCTATAAAATTGTATAGTTGAACTCGGAATAATGGAATCGTGATTTAAATATGTATTCGAATATTAGATTTCTACTAATTAGAGATAATATATAATCGATAGGTACCAATTTTGGGCGTTGTGGGGGTCCTTATCCTTCCCCACACGTAATCGATCCCCGAACCCATTTTATTATTAAAAAAAGAATTTCTTGCTACACGTAGATCGGTAAATGTTTTAAATGATGTTTTCCTAAAAACTATTTTAAAAGAAAATTTTTAGGTATTCGACCTATCTAACTCAAAAGGTCGATGGCGACTCCGAAACATTTCTTTTACAAAATCGGGTTTTCACAAAATAAGCCAAGACTGATCGTATCGTCGAAAATCGGTTACGGCAGCTTGGCGAATCTGCTGGGGACTTAGAGGGTCAAGCCTTAAATCGATTATATATTGTCTCTATAGTTAGAAATTGAGAATTCAATTTTATTTAATTTATGATTCATTTGATTCATTTCAATCATTACTTAATTTTTATATTTTTGTATACCAATGTGTGCATTTGATTGATTGTCAGATATTAAAGTCTTAGATTCGCTTTAGTTCATTTTTGTGATTGTCTGTCAAAGGTTTGATAATTTCTCCTCACACAAGACACTTGCATTGCATAACATAAGCTCTATACCTGAGCTCTTCCTTTTAAGTGGGAGTGAAAGCGACGTCTTCATGAGATTTTATTCTCTGTGTTAGACCTAGCAAGTAGCTTTCGGGGTTCATATGTCCTATGTCTTCGTGAGGATTTATTCTCCGTGTCAGGCATAGGGAAATGTGCCCCCTCGAATTGAACTCGATCCACTTAAGCCTATAATGGGGGAGGATTGAGGGTCTGGCTCGCCCAAGGGGGCACCAACAAGGATAATTCGAGTACCTTTTTCCTCATAGAGCCGAAACCATGCATATAGTGAACCATAGAATGGTCACCCCAGGTATAGACATACCAAACCTCTATCCGTCAGTAGGTACCTAAACCAAAGTGTACATAAAGGAGATATGTTTCTAAACCTTTTCTTTTTGCTTTAAATTCGGAGAATATATTTTTTCTTTTCGAATAAAAGCATGCGAACTAGATACCATGCGGTTAGGATTTTTTTTTGAAAACTATTATTGTGGGTAGAAAACATGTTCGGGTAGGAATGTTATTTAATTAAAGTATGTTTTGGGTAGATATCATGACTGGGTACGTGTTTTATTCATCTTTGAATAGAATTTTTATATGTATCGAATATCTTACCTGTACTAACTATTTTTTTTCTTTTGTTTGTGTACACTAACTTATTTCTTTTGTTTGTGTCATTTTCATCCTTCTTTGCATTGCATTACATCAACATAACATAATTCAAAAGTGTTGATTCACAAGGGGATACTCAAGTGGAAATTTTGCACAAGAAGAGATAAAAATTTTCAATAAAGCAGTCGCATACACAGACATGCGCCGAGGGATAAAAGAAGTCCAGAATGCCAGAATGAGACTTGTTTGAAGGTCTTGCAACATTTGAGATTGGAAAGCTGATCCTTTAATCCAAGAAGTAATCCAACAGTAGATTCTTATCTACAATCATCTCATAACTAGCCTTCAAGGAGAGATGCATTGACTTCAACACCGTAGAGGCATTAACGGAGTTAGGTCACAGAGCATTGAAGGGTATCAATTCCAAATACGAAGATCCAAGGCAAAGCAGTGAGTTTTAAGATCGTGCAGCATTCGAGACTGAAATGATGATCAACTGATCCAAGGAGTAATCCAACAATAGATTCTTATTTGCGATCATCTCATAGCTAGCCTTCAAGGAGCGACGTACTGACTTCAGCACCGCCGTGGCATTAACAGATATACGTTACAAAGCGTTTGAGGGGCATCATTTTCAAGGACGAATATCCAAGATAACGCAGTGATCAACTTCAGGCTCAACCATCTAAGCGAATGCATGACTGTAAATTAGACTATCTTGTAATGTGAAAGCTTTTATCACTAGTGAAAATTGTTCTACGATATCCATCGATGAGATCAACATTTTTGCATATGCATTTGCATCTTCACATTTGTATTTACCTTTATACCTAGTTTTTTGCTATATGTCCTAACTTGTTTTTTTTTCTTGCACCATATAGTCGCATACGCAAAAAGGTGTTGATTCTAAGTATTCACCAATTATAAGGTTTTCACAATGGACAAGTGGTTTCATGATCAGGTAGGCCACGATACAAATAGGATATGGCATCTGAAAGAAGTTACGAGAAGAGTAGAGAGTCGTATGTCCAAAGAAGAGCAAAGTGAACTACAATAAATGAGGGAACAAATGTCTAAGATGATGGATAGAATAACTGTACTGGCCAAAGGAAAAGAGGTTTCTGTGCAAAAAGAAGGAGAACTCGACAAAAATAAAACTATAACACAATAGGCTTTTTGTGAACAAATTGACCCAAGTAAACTTAAGGAGTCTCGTGCAATCATTGCCCGCATTAAAAAGTTTTTAGGAAATACAAAAGAAACAGTGACAACGGTAAAATTGCGAGTAAAGATAGATGAAGAAAAACCACCTGATCATTTCAAACGGGGCCAATTCGCGTTCACTGAAAATCCAGACGCCACCAAAGTACATGTGAATGTGAATATAAAGGATAATAGGAATCCAACTACAACAGTTCAGCATTTGAAGCCATCTTTAAAAACTAATGTTCGCTCAATGGAGACTCACCTCATTGATGACCGAAAGATAGGAGGTAGTGATCTTGACTTTGATCTTATTCCTATCGTATGTGGAGATTTGTACAATAAGTTGCTAGAAGCACGAGAAGTGACTCCGCAATATATGAGGCCTTTGCAACCTCCATATCCGGAGTGGTATGATGCTAATGCCAACTGTGCATATCACACAGGAGCTCTAGGACATTATATCGAGACTTGTGTTGCCTTCAAGCATCGAATTAATTTCTTTCTAGAGCATAGAGTATTAGAATTTGAGAATGAGGGTCAACCGGGTTCAATAGTCGAACATCTGTTCGAGGAGAAACCAAATGAGTCCAAAGACATCTGTAAGGGTATCCAAAATGAAGAATGTCTATTGAAATATGAAGCCTAAATACTTTAATTGCAAAATGAAAAGGACATTCTGAACAGAGAATTGGAAGCCATGCAATATGGTTTTCAAAGAATCAATCAAACCTTTCAAAGTGTTGGGTTAGGCAATATTCTAGAAGAGTGGGCAAAAGAAGCCTCTAAATTGAAGAGTGGTGTCGAACAATGAAAAAGAAATTGTAAAATATATGAAGAGCGAGCTAAGAGGTGTTCTCGAGATCTACATATTGAAAAAAATGAACGTAAAATAGTCTTACAAGAGTTAGGGATATGGCAAACAAATAACAAATGTTGAGAACAACCCTTACCAACGCAGAAGCCATTTTTCAAAACCATAATCGTAAGAAAGATATTGAACTCAAAACAAGTAGATCCAACAATAAAACAATGATAGAGTTGGTACATGATTATATAAATCTTGCACGAGAACTTCATGACTGCATCGAATCTCTTACTAGAGAGAATGGTCAATATTGCTTACAACTTCAAAGGTTGAAATATAAAGTGGATAAAAAAGATAATGCTATGAATGAGGCGGTTGCTTAAGCAAGCAACATGGCTCATAAGTTGGTCGAATTAACTGTCTTTGCAAGAGATTTGAAGCAGCTTGATGGCTCATCACCAGATCATGCTTGGAAGATAACCTGGCTCCTGAACGAGATAGAAAAGCTAGGAGCCAAAGCTATTTATTATTTATAGTTTGGTTATTTGATGTACTGAAACTATTTGTGTTCAATGAAAATCATTTTAGGATGATTACTCTGGATTCACACCTTTATTTTGCATGCATTGCATTTATTTTGATTTAATTTTTATACATTTCTAATATAAAAATCATTAGATTAATTTTTGAAGGGTTACATGATAGTAATACCAAGACCACCCATTCACATTTCTCCTATACTCTCAATGGATAATGGGTTAAAAGTAATAGAGCAGTCCCAAAGAGAGTTACGAGATCAAATGCAAGATCAAATGGCCGCGTTGCAACAGAGGATGAAAAGTCAAACATTAGTCTCTCAAGAAGAAGTATTGGGTTAGATGACTGGATTATTAGCTACATTAGATGTTAACTGAGAAAAGGTGTCTGCTGAAGGACGTCAACAAATGGGCATATCAAGGTTGGTTTACCACTCTGGGGTATCTTATTTGGATAAGGGGAAATATCTCGCGGTCACCGAGCATGTCAAAGGATGAATTAAGCAGTTAGAAAGGTCGATTGAGGCAATAAAAGCTGGTGATACATCCCTTGCAAACTTAGACGCGAGAGAATTAAGCTTAGTCACCACCTTGGTCATTCCCCATGAGTTTAGGGTACCTGAGTTTGAAAAGTATAATGGTACCAGTTGCCCTTTAATCTATTTAAAGATGTTCTGCAGAAAGTTGAAGGAGTACTTAAATGATGATGATTTACTGATTCATTGCTTCCACGACAATCTTACTGGACCATCAATGGTGTGGTATAACTGCTTGATCAGAGAGAAAATTAATTCATGGATTGATTTGGCCAATGCTTTCTTAGATCAATATAAATATGTCAAAGACTTGGCTCTAAATCGTCAAGATCTCCAGAAATTAAAAATGAAAACTACTGAAGGCTTTAGAAAATACGCACTGAGATGGAGAAGCATGGCAACTCAAGTACAACCTCTGATGCTAAAAAAAGAAATGTCATGTATGTTTTATAGCACCCTTCAGGATCCTTTTTTTTGAGTTGTTGCTTGCATATTCAACGAATGATTTTGAAAATCTTATATCAAATGGGGAACAAATAGAGTATGTAATCGCCAAGGGGAATTTAAAGACTGCCTCCGAAAGATCAACTACTCAAAAATCAAAAGATAATGAGGTAAATGAATGTCACGTCCAGAGCCCCCACAGAAGCAAGAGAGGAAGGACAGCTAGTCACTCAGATCGACCAAAGAAGATTCCTCGAGTTAGAAAAACATTAGAGGTGTTCCAGACACCCATATCAGAATTATTCCCGCATCTTGTTAAAAGTCAACATATCACTCTGAGACTAATGAAAGTAATGCCGAACCCTTCTGGTCATAGTTATGACGAAGACAGTGTTTTTGATTTCTACTTGGGGGCATCTGGGCATTCTACGGGGAGCTGCGGTCCATTGATGAAATAAATAGAGATGCTCGTCAGTAATGGAACGTTAACTCGAGAGTTGGTTGAACAATGGATGACGAACTCGAATGGGGCATTAGAGCGTAATATGTAACATCTGATCAAATCGAATGCCATTGCATCAGATGAGTAATGGGGACATCCTGACTATGCAGAAAGCATTTCATCCATCTTGAAACTTTGTCATTTGCAGCATCTTGTTTGAACTTGTTTTTGTCATTTTTCCCAGTTTTTTGAAAGTATTTTAAAATAAACTTACGTCATTTTCTAAGGTTATGAGCAATAAATCAAGTTTTATTCTTGTAATTCTTTGAATATCGAATGGGTTAGAGGATCTTTTACTACTTCATTAATTATAGATCTTTGATAAGGGGCAAGATTAGACCTTCCTTCCAGACAGAAATAACCTTTCTTCCAGACAGAAATAACCTTTCAATAACATTACCTTCTTCAGAATAATGACTTTAAAGTCACACATTTCCCTTCCTAGGCATAGAACCAAGATTCATTTACCAACCTTAATAAATCCTGAGCGCATGACAGGACCTTTCCTGTAAAAAAGATAAGATGGAGTGTTGCGAATCAAGTTTTTGCAAGAGAATTCAAATAATTAGGGCATACTATGAGCAAATGGAAGAAGAAATAATAAAGGGAATCATTGAAATAATTCTATCATGCATTAATTACATTGTTTTCATGTAAATACAATTAATCATGAATACTCGTCCCCCTGGGGATACCTTTTTTACTAAGACTTCTGTGTATGAGATGATGAACGACTTTGTTTCATTTATCTTTTTATATGTATATATACCCCTTGTTGTCCCCTTTTGAGCCTATAATATTGTTTCTTCTGATTCAACCTTAACCAAGGATCACCCTCAACACTGGGGGGCAAAGATAAAGGACATTTACTCGCATGAGTGAACATCATCAATGTGGATTTCGCTACAGAGGCAAGTCATAGGAAGAAATAACAAGATATCACAAGGTGGACCAAATACGAAGAACTTGAAGATCAAATCGAGTTAACAACACCGAGAGAAAAAGAAGAGATATAGAAAAACACACATAAAAAGAAACTAAAAATAGGAAAAAAAGAGAGAAAAATAAAAAAGAGAGAATAAGAAAAAAAGAAAGAGAAAACAGAAGAAAACGAGAAAAAAAGAAAAAGAAAAAAATAGAAAAAAGAAGAAAGAAGAAAATAGACAGATCCAATACTTCAAGACGAGCAGTTCAAAGATCCAGAATCAATTTACTAGAAGATAAGAGAACACCAAAAGAAAATAAAATAAAGCACACGCGAGAAGATTCAAATAAGGCTAAGCTAGATTGAAGACGACAGAATGAGTTGATCTTTGGTTCGATAACCCTTAAACACTTGTTTGGGCCTATTTATCCTTTTCTTTCATAACCATGAGCCCTAGCCTATATTACGTGCCTGAAAAGTCCATTCTAATCATACATGGATTTCTAAGTAGAGAGATTATCTTCATATTTCATTCTGCCCCTGAGGGTTAATTTTATTTGCAAAAATTAGATTTCTAAAATATTTAATGCATGATAGGGAAAAATAATAAAAGGAGGGTTCAAGACGTAAAATTTTAGATGACGTTTTGAAACCAAAGGAGAATTTGAGTTGGAAACCTGAAAAGGCGGCTCGAACACGAAGATTGTCAACTATTGTATAGAAGGACAATCTTATACATCTCTTGATAAAGCAATGCACAGTCCAAAGGTGCTCGCAAGGGTTGGGAACCAGTGAACATTTCTAGAAGAGAAGCATGATTGTTGCTTCATCAGATCAATGAACACCTTAATCGAGAACGCAAGAAGCCAACCTAAAACACATTACCTCCCCAAATTAACCTGAAGCACATTACCTCCCCAAATTAACCTGAGCCTTTTATCATCATTAATCTTTACACTTTTCAAATGTATATAATTTTTGAATGATTAAAAGGAAAATTAATTTATTTGATATTCAAGAAATTCTTATTTTACAAATAGTTTTGATTGTGAGCCTGAAGAAATTGATAACGTTTTTGAAATTTATTCAACAATTTTTTCACATTTCTAAAATAAAAGAAAGAAGAAAAACATTTTCAAACAGGACGAAGTGAAAGAGGTCCTTGAAACTGATGAGGCTCATTCTGACTCTAGCAAAGAAAAGAGCAAACGATGCTAGAACAACGAAACATTTCTTGAAAAAAGATAACCTGAGAGATCATAAGGACTAGATGATGGAACTTCTAACACTTCATTGTGCCATTATAAGAATCAGATGATCACCTTAGTTGAAGGTGACACATATCCTAGCTCATAGAAAAGATTAAAGACAGTCACGTTAGAGAAATTGATCACTTTTTAACTGTCAATCTGATAGTGGCATCATGAAGAGAAGCCCTCAAGGTATTCGTTAACATTATTAGTTAGCGATATAAGAGCAAGACCATTCGAGACGAAGATTTTGGCACAAATAGAGCCACGAGAACCCACAATGAGGTATTACCAAAACCATATGTCGTTAAAATCACAAGATTCAAACCATACATACATGATGAATAACCCCCGTCGTTTGGAGTGCCAGGGTCGAAAGATGAATACAACTAGAGCTTACCCAAAGAAATGGATCATTCACGATGCAGTTAGCCAAAGACTCTAGAGAAACAATTCTAATTGAAAGGTCAAGTCAAATATGTACAAGGTGCCAAGTCATCTACCTGATCGCAACAAGAATTCAAAAGATGAAGCACTTCTTCTAGAATCATGTTGAAGAAGAAAGACAAAATATAGAAGATGAAAGGGACATGATTGTTCCAGAGGATTAGTTTGACCATGCTATTGTTAAGGGCAAACTCCATAAAAGAGTGAAGGAAGACCGAGATCTCTATTTTGAAGCCAAAAGATGATTATTTCTGCACATAAGAAAGTCATGCATTACATGTTGCGTTCATATTTTATGTATCAAAGCATATTTTCAATGAAATATTATAAGAAACAAATATTGAGGGACCAACATGATATGTAGGGGTTCCTTGAAGACAATTAAGAAAATAAGCTTGATTTTTAAGGGTTTCTTAGTGAGTAAGTCCTTCAGGCCATCAGTAAGTCTTTCGAGCATGATGCTTAAATCATTCGGGTCATCTATAACTCTTTCGAGCAAGATGATAAGTTCTTCGGGCAGGGTGTTTTCAACATTTATTATACTTGATTCATCACATATGGAGTTGAATCAGCAAAACATCACTCGAGGGACCAACATGATATGTAGGGGTTCCTTGATGACAACTAAGAAACTGAGCTTGATTTTCAAGAGTTTCTTAAAGAGTAAGTCCTTCGGGCCATCAGTAAGTCTTTCGAGCATGATGCTTAAATCCTTCGAGTCATCTATAAGTCTTTCGAACAAGATGATAAGTCATTCGAGACATCCATAAGACCTTCGGGAAAGATGTTTTCAACTGTGTTTTTAGAAACTAAGTCTGATTTTCAGGGGTTTCTTGATGATTATCTACTAAGAGTTTTTAAAAGGAAATTGAGCTTGATTTTCAAGGGTTTCTTAATGAGTAAATCCTTCGGGCCATCAGTAAGTCTTTCGAGCATGATGCATAAGTCCTTCGGGCCATCTATAAGTCTTTCGAGCAAGATGATAAGTTCTTTGGGCCATCCATAAGACCTTTGGGTAGGGTGTTTTCAACATTTCTGATACTCGATTCTTCACATATGGAGTTAAATCAGCAACACCTCACTCGAGGGACCAATGTGATATGTAGAAACTGAGCTTGATTTTCAAGAGTTTCTTAAAGAGTAAGTCTTTCAGGCCATCAGTAAGTCTTTCGAACATGATGCTTAAATCCTTCGGGTCATCTATAAGTCTTTCGAGCAAGATGATAAGTTATTCGGGCCATCCATAAGACCTTCAGGTAGGATGTTTTCAACTGTGTTTTTAGAAACTAAGTCTGATTTTCAGAGGTTTCTTGATGATTATCTACTAAGAGTTTTTAAAAGGAATCTGAGCTTGATTTTCAAGGGTTTTTTAATGAGTAAGTCCTTCGGGCCATCAGTAAATCTTTCGAGCATGATGCATAAGTCATTAGGGCCATCTATAAGTCTTTCGAGCAAGATGATAAGTCCTTCGGGTCATCCATAAGACCTTCAGTGCATGATGTTTTCAAATGAGATTTTAGAAACTAAGCTTTTGGGGGTTTCTTGATTTGCAAGTCCTTCGGGTCATCTATAAGACCTTCAGGCAGGATGTTTTCAAATGTGTTTTTAGAAACTAAGCTTGATTTTCAGGAGTTTCTTGATGATTATCTCCAAAGAGTTTTTAAAAGAAAGCTAAGCCTAATTTTCAGGGGGTTCCTTGACAACTAAGAAACTAAGCTTGATTTTCAAGAGTTTCTTAACGAGTGAGTCCTTCAGGCTATCTGTAAGTCTTTCGAGCATGATGCTTAAATCATTCGGGTCATCTATAAGTCTTTCGAGCAAGATGATAAGTCCATCGGGCCATCCATAAGACCTTCGGGCAGGGTGTTTTCAACATTTTTGATACTCAATTCATCACAAATGAAGTTGAATCAATAATACATCGCTAGAGGGATCATCATTTCCAGTGGAAATACCAGGATGAGAAGAACCCACGACTTGAAGATGGAGACTCAACCAAGAAAACGAAGCAAGATGACATTATTTGTAGCAAGGACTCGACGATTTCACCGAATGAGAAGAATTGACATTCCCAGTGAAGAGTTCGCAGCGTGACAAGAAGAGACCAATATTAAAAATGGTGTTCTTTTATCTTTGTTTCATTCCCGTTTCACAATAATGAGCAAAGATGGACAGCTGTGAGCACTATACTTAATTGAAATGAGCACAAACCCATGACCCACGTGAAGCACAAACCCCACCACTATCTCATGTGCTTGCACATCATTTTTTTATTTCAATTCCCATACCATACCCATGCCTCCACTTTGGCCAACGAGCTGCTCCAAACACCAACACGCCACTCTACCTGCAAAGACAGAACACAAGAAAGTGGAACGTTTCTTATTATTCAATTGTAACTGGGTATTTAACCCAAGCAAGCAGTCTGTAAAAAGGATTGGAAATCCTGGTAAACAACACACTGTAAACTCCATTTTCAAGCAATAACAGACTTCAGTGTGTATCAATTACTTACTGTTTTTTTTATTTAGTTTCGTCATTATTCGAATGCATTTATTTCCTCTGATCTATTCACTTCAAATCCAGTAGTTATTATATTTTGTTTTATTTTGAATATAGAGCATATTACATACGGTTTTTTTATTGTGATAATTTTTTTTCTAAAAGCCCAGATCTAGCATTTCGAACATAACCTTTTTTCTTTTTTTTCGAGCATAATGTATATATTCGAAATAATACATATAAAAATAAATAAATGTTTTTTTAAACTCTAATCAACTAGCTAACCAGCAAAACTGACGAAAATAAATAAATAGAGAGGAATCTAGAAGTTACCTGAGAAGAGCAGGGGTCTCATCGGAGTTAGGTCACCGGTGTAAGTCGAAGGCGAGGGAGTCGATTGTTTTTTGAGTGGTCTGGGGTTTTATTTGTGGGGTTTTAAGTCGGGTTGAGTGTTAGGGGTGTAGATCGGAAGAAAAGGAAGGGTTTTTTAGTCGGTTTTATATCTCCGACCATCGTGTGTGGTGGCCGGAGCGATGGGGTTACTGGCCGGAATGATGGGGTTGCTGGCTTTCAGCGAGGGTCCTTCCCCGAGGAGGAGAAGGAAAGTAGAGAGGAGAGCTTAAGATTTTTTTTTTTTAGTTTTTAGGTTTAAAATGAAATGAAAAGAGGGAGTATTTTCTCTTCAATTGGAAATAGGGGAATATTTTCTATTTTCCTTAGAATTTTTGTTTTATAAAATTGTATAGTTGAACTCGGAATAATGGAATCGTGATTTAAATATGTATTCGAATTTTTAAAATTCTACTAATTAGAGACAATATATAATCAATAGGTATCAATTTTGGGCGTTGTGGGGGTGTTTATCCTTCCCCACATGTAATCGACCCCCGAACCCATTTTATTATTAAAAAATGAATTTCTGGTTATACGTAGATCGGTAAATCTTTTAAATGATGTTTTTAAAATGAATTTTTAGGTATTCGACCTACCTAACTCAAAAGGTCGATGGCGACTCCGAAACATTTCTTTTACAAAATCGGGTTTTCACAAAATAAGCCGAGACTGATCATATCGCCGGAAATCAGTTACGACAGATCTTCTCTGATAGTTGATCAATAAGATTAATTTTGAAATATCTTGTTTATGTTCTCAAAAATTATTTATCATGATTTCCATTTTATATCAAACATCTAAAACCTTTAAATACAAGAAAGCCTTAAACTAAAAAAAAAGACTAATGTGGTAGAAGGTGATGAGATGAGTTCATCAATATCTAGGGTGACGTGGCGGTTTTTTACCGTTACTAAATATGGGTGAATTTTTTTTTAAATCTTGGTGAAAAAGTTGCTGAGATAAAATAAAAAAATTGATCTTTTTAACTTCTACGTATGCACATGTCAATATCATATCATCATATTGTTAATGAGTTAACTATTTAGAGGTACAATTTTATATGAAATTAAATTTTAATATTATAGTAATATCAATTTTTATTTTAGCGATAAGTTGAGTTTAAAAGTTAAAGTCCAAATAGTATATGATGTAGTTCATGCTAATTTATATGAAGTGTGAACATAGGTTTATTTATTTGCAGAGCTAAAATGGGCTTGGAGAAAGCCCATTGAAATTCAAAGTTCCAAACCAGGGCTGAGGAGAATCCCTCACAGATTGACAAAAAGTGTCGAAACATGAATCATTCAGCAAAGTTCAGATAATTTTCTTTATTCATTGTAGAAAAAGAAAGACAGAAGCAGCAGTCAAGTCAAGCATCTAGCTTACTGATTCCCTTACTGAAAAGGACAAGTCTCACTGCCCGTGCATTACAAATCACCAAGCTATTCAGGCCAACACATTTCTTTTCCTTTTTATCAGCCAATGATTAAGATGGGAACCCAGAAAAAAAAAGGGTTTGCTATTTACCACTTCTTTTTGGGCAATTTGGCAACCCCTCTAACCAAATGGAAACCTCAAATGTAATCCAATTAGGATGGTATACAACTCGATTCAAGTTCGATTATTATTGAACTCGACTCAAAAAGTTGAAAATGAGTTCCACTCAGTTAAAGTTTGAAAAAACTTGAACTTAAAATATTCTCAGACTAAATTCGATTGAAGCTTGAGTTGAGTCTATTTAAATCAAGTGTTGACCAAACTTTAACTAAATCAAACTCAAAAAACATATAATTTGTCTTGTCTCGTTTACATCCCTAACTCCGTTTAGTGCCGGTTAACCGAGTAAAGCAAACAATGGATTTTATATCTTCATCTTTTAGTAATTTTAGCTCATTAGAAAGCAAATTACACGGTAGTAGGTGTAAGCAACAGCAGCATTTTATCTTCAAAACTATAAAACAACAAAACCCCAAACTCGCTGCAAGAACAAACCTTGAACAGAAGCTATAGCTACCCGGTATGCATCTTTTACATCCCACATTCATCTCATACCTAAACCTTAAACCCTAAATAAAAAAGGGAAAAAAGTACATAACCCGAGATTAAACAAGCAAAAGAGAAAATCGGACCCCGACCCTCAATTCCCCGCGCAATGCAATGATGCGCCTGGAGCGCAATGCAAAGCCTTGTTTGTTTCTTCCGCCATTTTCTTTCACCCGTATTTGAAAACCAACCATTCGTCGTCATGCCACCGGCACTAGCTCCGACCATAATTTCCCTTGTGTTTGCGGTACGTATCGGCAACTCCTTGGAGGCGTCCGGCAATCATCTTTCGTACAAATCAATGGATAAGTAAGTGAAAAATGAAAATATAGATGTAGCTAAAGCGAAAGATGGCGAATAGGTTAGTAAGGGAAAGAGTGTGTGGATATATGCATTAGGGGACATGGTGGGTCGTTTATAAAGGCGAGAGATCAAAGCTTTTTTGCTTTTCTGTTTTTTCCCTTCAATATTTCGTTAATTTAAGCATTAAATATTTTTTTATAATCCAAATGATTATGATATAACATATGTTTAAAATTTTTGTAAATAATTAACAACGCACACATTCTAACGTAATTGTTCGAATTTAAAATTTTTAAAAAGAATAATATTTATTTTTATAAGGTTCTTAATCTTGGGGTCGTGAGATCGAGTCCCACGGAGGGCATTTCATAATTCGGAGGTCTCCTACGGAAGCTGCTCACAACCTGGTGTTAAGGGCAACCTACTATCCTACCTCTCCTTACCCCATTACATATTAGAATAAGGGTCAGTTAATATTTTATTTTATCATTTAAAACCACTCAATGGATTTGGTATTAAATATTTTTTTTAAATGAAGCTGTTACTTAAACCTATAGCTTTGTTAAAAGTGAATGGTGAAATTGTGGGTTCAAGCGTAGGGTTTAAGGGCATGTTGGTGGGGAATGCAGATAACTCCACTATCTCGAATTCCATATTATTCTGCCATGAACAAGAGAGAAAGTGAGTGGAGTGATGGGTTTTGTTTGTCTGTGTATGTCAAGGTGGCCATTGCTGGCCGCTATTTTATTAAATGGGACATCATTCATGTGTGCATGCTACGTACACAGATGTAAGCCACACACTCAGCTCAAGACAAAAGTCCTAATGAGTAACTTTATAGTTTTATTACCCTATTATTGAGATTGAGAGAGTTCTCCGGAGCCAGTCTTTGCCTGGATTGCCGCGCTCGGATGTGTATTGGAATCCCACGAGCCACCATCGGGGCAAATAAAAAAGGACACTTAAAAAATCTTTGTTTATTTACCAAGTTTATTCGGACAAAGAATAAAAACCAGGATTAGATTCATCCGTATAACAAATTTGTTGACGGAAATAAATGGTCACGGTCCTATAAGTGATCCATCTCTTTTTATATAAATAAAAATTATAATCGATAAAAAAACATAAATTAATAATCGATAGTTTTGGCGATGAAATTATGGAGAGAAGTTTGGAAAGAGGATTATGCCTCTCCTTTTACTTGAGAGCCCCTTTTTAACCCGTAATCTATGACTCAAATAATGTCAAGGACGTCATGATCTTTATTTATAGATTAATTAGATGAATTGGTCTATTTTATGTAATCAACTGATAATTAATTCTGACAGACTTATCAAAGAAAGTAGTTTCTCGATGAATATAAGACTTTGAGTCCCTTATGACTTATGTTTTAGGGTATTTTTCGCGGTTATTTTTCTCAGATATTTTAATTAATGTACAAGGTTTTAAAAGGTATAACAAGATTAAATCAAGAATCAACTGAGATTCAATTTAGATGATAAGTAAGAATGGAAAGAATGAATAATGAGATTGAAACAATTAATTAAATTAATATTTACAACATCAAAAATTGTATTTGTTCTCTCCAGAGATGAAAATTAAAATTGGGTAGAGTAACAAACCCGCAGATTTTGCAGCTGAGTAAGCCACTTAAACTTTTAGGGTTTAAAATGAACAAAACTAAACATGCCTTTATCTCAGCTGGAAAATATTAAAATAAGGAACTTTATTTTTTTAGTTCAATTTTTGGTCAGAAAAGAACCACTTTACATCAAATTAGTCTCAAACTTTAAAACAAAATCATTAGTGTTGGTTGGATTAGATTCGTTTTGGGCCAGAAAAATAATGTGGTGGTAAAACTTGATTGAATTATAAGTTGATTGGTAAAACCTTTTCTTACCGTATTGATTATGCATACATCTCCTATAGATGCAGTTATTCGAATCAGAATCTTTTAAAGAAAATAATATTTCTCTTAAAATTTAAATTTTATTTATTTTTATAATTAAATACTTGGATAAGAGCCTACATTTTTTTATTAATCCGAGACAAGTACAAGATAATATCTGTTCAAAGATAATTTCCAACCATTTGACATTAAACGTTTATACTTTTGACATTCCTGGTGCTTGAACCCGATACCATAAGGAATAATAACAATTTTTTTACTACATAAATCGTTTGACTCGTACATAACTTACATTTTTGAATATGCTCAAATAAGGATATTATATTTTCTAAAATGCTCAGACGAGGTCCCTTATTTGAAAACATTCTCAAAATGTTAAAAATAATAGCATATTTGAAAGTGGTCGGTCATTATTCAACCTTTTTGAAATAGGTTCTTATTTGAGTAAATATGAAAATATTAACCTCTTTTTCTTTCAAAATATTTTAAAAAATGTTAGGTCTTCATTTTAAAATATTAAAAAATGTTGGACCCTTATCCAATCATTTTGAAAAAAAGTAGATCTTTATTTGAACATATATAAAAATATTAGACCTTTATTTCATAATTTAAAAGGTTGGATCTTTATCTAAACAACCACTAAAAACAATAAACTCTTGTTTGAACATTTAACTACTTTTATTTTTTAAATTAGGATTAAGAAAAAGTTATACCAAAACTTACACAGTAGTAAGTAATATTGTTGTGATATTTTTTTTCATTGAGAGAGGGAAGATATTAGGATGTAAATGAGATGTGATAAATAATGAATTGTTTGAGTTTGATTATGTTAAAGTTCAATGAATATTCGAATTGAAAGGACTCGACTCGAGTTCGAACTCAACTTGAGTTTTTAACGAGTCAAATCAAATTGTTTGATATCTAACTCGAAAAGGTCACGGGAAATAAACAAAATAATATATTAATTTTTTTTATCTTTTAAAATTAAATTTCATATGCTATTGGTTTTTTTTAAATACAATATAAGGTTTTTATGTACTTAAGGTTCATATTCGAACTCGAGTTCGAGCATGAACCGAGCTCGAGTTTGGGCTTCAATTGAGTTAAGTTTGATAATGTTTTGAATTAAATTTTTTTCGAGTTCAAGTTGAACTTTAATTTTTTATTTCTAATCGAACTTTAATTTCAAACTTAAAAATTTTAAGCTCTCGAGCTTTCAAATCGAGTTGAACTTTAATTTTTATTTTAAGTTCGAGTCGTACGAGTTCAACTATAAAATTTTCAAATTAAATTGAACTCGTCGTTATCAAATTTGACTAGACTCGTTTACGACCTAAAGGAGATTCTCTATATTTTAATTTAGGGTTTACTCTTAAAAGAGCACGTAATCAACACAGGTCATTCATCACAATAGTGGCAAGTTAACAACATTATATTTGGTTCGACGAACAATAGAAGGATGTAAAAGTTAAAATAAAGATGAAAATAAATAAAATAAATTTTAAAGTATACTCTAAGAAAAAAAAGTGAAGGTAAAAAATAAAAATTATAAAAAAAATTCAATTTTTTATTAAGCTAAGATGATTATAAAGTAATATATGTTCTAAATATTCTTAATCATTTAACAATGAACACCTAAAAATAATAAATTAAAAAACATGTATAAATTCAAATAATAATACAATAAATTTTTTAAAGTTTGGTTAATTGTTAATTGGGTCGAAATTAATTAATTAATCAAATTAATTGAAAATATTTAATATTTAATCTCTATGTAATATATTTTAAGATTCGTTAAAAATTAATATCTAATATTTGCAACCACATTAGATCCATTAAAATTTTAAGATCCTATCAAATTTAATTCAAACAAAAATAATGTCTATATTAAATTTAAATTAGTATGATCAATCTTTCAAAAAATTATTTTTTAAAGGATGATTATGTCACGCTCGACTAGCACCGATGAGCACCACTAACAATAAACACCATTAAATTAATTTATAAAACGTTAAAATTATAAAGTACTCAATGTATAATTATAAATTAATTGCAAATCTAAATGTAATTTATTTAAAAGACAATATTAATTACATTAAATTTTATAATCTTATTTTTTATTATAATTAGATCAAATACTAACCCCTAAATTAAAAAAAAAGCCTAATTTGTTTTAAAGCTTTGAAGTTTTCACCGCCGCTGCCAACGTCGTCGCCAAAAATCATATGTCGTCGATTGAATCTTTTTCGTTCATCCCTCCCAACGTGGGCATCGTTCGCGCAACCAACCCATTAAGGTAAGCTTGATTAATTTTGTTTTGTTTCGAACTTGGTCGTTCTTCCAAGCCGTCACCGGTGGGTGGGGCCTCACTAGCTTTTGGCGCCTTCATCAACAGTGGTCGTGGATGTCGATGTGGGACTGCCTCCTCTCATCATCTTTCCCTAATCCCCTAATTCCTAAACCCTAACTATAACCCTAACCTAATTTTCTAGTTTGTCCAATTATAGAACCTTAATTCCCAAAATGAGTACCATAATTTCCAAATTAGAACCTCAACTAGAACAATTGAACCTTAATTCCTACGTTCGAACTGTATTTTTGAAATCCAATTCTGAATTTCCAATTTAAATCAAACAAGTCATACCAGTACCTTAGCTCATGTGTATCGGTACATGGATATCCGGGTATCGGTACTGATAGTGTATCGTTACCATATAGTATATATTTTTATTTAAAATACATGTATCAATACACTAGTTGAGAGTATCAGTATGATATGCTTGATTTGTAAATTTTTTGTTAAGTATGCGGGAGGCTTATATTTTTATCTTTTAAACGTAGATGATGAATCTAAACTTAACACCTTCAAAACAAGTTAAGATGATGAAATATAAGCGTCACATCGGCATGAATTTGGAGAAGACAAACAACGAGGTACATTCATAATTAACTGAAATTTTAATAATAGCGATGAAATTTTTTATCGCTACATATTATTTAATATTATTGTTTTATTTTTTTATTTATTTTATATACATATAGGAAAAAATTGAAGTTGTACATGAGGAAAAGATAAAAACTTCTTATCAGAGTGATCACAAGTTTGTATCAAAAAATTAAAAGATCAATTTGAAATATTAAATGACCAATTTAAAAAATTAGTGAGCATATTAACACTAAGTAATGTTAAAAGTTCAATACAAGATGGCGATTCAATAAAATGAGAAGATATATATAGTTGATCATGAAAATAGGATGCTTCAAATAAATTAGAATAGACTAATTTACATAGCGTTCTACTGAAAGATGAGAGTTTAGAAAATAATTCACACATTGAAGAAGAATTAAGTGTCACATCATTAAAAGAAGAAACCGAGAGTGGTATTAAAAAAACTAAGTTTGTCTCCTTTTATTAATTGTGATTGTGATTATCCTTCTCACTCATTAGAACGTAATGACAAAAGAAAACTTAAAGTTAATTCTAAAGACAACAACAAGACTGATAGTGATGGTTTCCCAAAAATTATGATCGAGATTTTTAACTTTCAATTTAATTTTTATCGATTTCCTAATCAATTAGTTACGTTGAATGAAACTCCAATGATTAAAAAATGGACCTAAAATGTCTAACAGTCCTAAGGCTTTGTAAAAGATTAAAGGTTCTCAATAAAAAAATAGTGAGATGTTCAACATCATGTTTAAATTTTACTAATGATCTGAAGTCGAAAGACATAACATGAAAAAAGCTAGAACATCTAAAGTGAATACCAGGGTAAGTATAACTCATTCTTTATTGGTTACTTTTCATGTTAAAGTTTTATATTATTTTAATGCAGTCAAAATATTTTTAAGAGTTGTGTTTTTCATGTAGTATAAATATGATGTAGGTGATCTGTTATCAGAAAATTCTAAAGAAACTAGTATGATAGTGATGCGTACAAGGCAATATTTGGAGTTTTTAACACCTGAAGAGCGCATAATTTATATGAATGTTGCTACTTGGAATGATACATCCATCACTCTTTACATAGCCAAGAATAATAATTTGGACGCCAATGCTCGTACTATTTTTCCAGATAAATGGTTATCTGATTGGGTATTATATATTAAATTATTAAATATTTTACATGATTAATATTAATTATTTTGTCTATTATTAATACAAGTGTTTGTATTATTTTCAAATATTTAATAGTTTATCGATCTCTATATGTACGATTTGCACTTGAGAGAAGCGCCTATGCAAAGAAATTATATCTGCCTCTGTCATTTCAAGTAAAAAATAATTTATGGGCTAGGGATCACATTATTTTTAGTTTATGATTTCATGACATTTTTATATTTAATGTTTGTCTCAGAGTATCCTTACCAAATATTTCACACATGTTCAGAAGGCGGGAAAAATACTAACATTTTCAAATTTCATACCTGATGGATAAAGAACTTTATACCTATTGATAAAAGTAATGTTGAACAGGTATATTTATAATTTGTTCTTTGCTTGTATGTAGTTGAGAGTGATTTTTAACTCATAAGATTTTGTAGGTATATATGCCTTTACATGATGAAGAAGACAATTATTGGTGTTTATTAGTTGTTGATGTTGTGGAGGGACACAACTACGTTTTGGACTTTCTTGGAGTTAATAAAGTGCGTAAAAATATTATAGAAAACATTTTAAGTGTCTTATTCATTTATGAGAACTAATAGAATTCGTGTAGTTTTCAACTATAATTTTTTTTTAATTTTTTTACTTATTATAATAGTTGAGTAAAGCTCAACTTATGTATGAGAGTAATGCTCATTTGGGTACATTATTTGAATATGTTGCAAAATTTCTAATCTATTTTCTTGAATTACCGAAGCAACCAAATTTGTAAGTAATTTACATTTAAATAAAAGTTGCTATTTATTTGTCTATGAATTTCATTTTAATAAATTATTTTATTTGATATTAGATTTAGAGATGATTGTGGCATGTACATGTTAAAGTATATAGAAGCTGATAACAAAAGTGCTTGGTTGAAGATTATTTTCACAGTAAAGTATACCATTTAGTTTCGTTTAACTATTGTGTGATATTGAATAACATTATATATTTATTTTGTAGACACAACAAATGAGAGTTGAACTACTGAGAATTTTGGCAAAACTTGTCATAAGCAACCATAATGAAGTTGATATTTTCAATTGTCGTAAACTGCCTATACATAATTAAGAAGTTAAAGATTTTCAATGTAGTTTCTTTAATTGTGAATAATAGAGAATAGTGATGGTGTATTGGATTTTTCAAAGCATGACATACATTTGAGTATTAATAAACGTGTTATGACATATTTTTTTGTGTTGATTTCGAAATTGTAGCATTCAATTCAACATAATGTGTATTAATTCTGAAAAATTGGTTAAGAACCAAAACAATACTCAAACATTACAATGTTGCTTCCAATATATATTGATTTTTAGAGTTTTTTCCAAGTTGATCAAACATATGAAACACAAATACTTGTTCCCAACTAGCATGATTTGTCCCCATCGTATTGGTACCCATGCACTAATGTGGCTATATTGGTATGCTCAATGTACCTGTATCAGTATGATCAATTTAACTGTATCGATACACAACCCGTATCGATACATTTAAAACACACTGAAATTTCATAAATTCTTAACATATTAGTACACCGACAAAGCCGTACTGGTACACATAGATTAACTACTCCAAAACCTTTCACCTTTGAATAGGTATGATAAAAATCAATGCAATCATTTAAAGTCTTCCACTTCAGCATATTCATATCAGTCTCATCTTTATCTTTTAATTCTTTCCCAATATTATCCCATATGCTTTCGTCAATGAAGTTGTCAATTGTCTTCTCATCATCTATATGCTTGTCATCATCAATAGGATAATCAGTTTGTTATTCTTTAATATAAATTTCACAATCTGAATCACTATTGTATCTATCTTTATCCTGATTATGGTCATCTTCATCTTAATTATAACCATCCAACTTTGTAATTTGATGTTTGATATCTTTATTATCAACCATCTCGAAAAAATTTGTATTTTCACAAACATAAACAAAGCAACATTATTAAAATGATTAATGACATTATAATTGCATTAACAAAAAATTTACAAATCAAGCATATAATACTAATACACTCTACTAATGTATCGATACATGTATTTAAAATAAAAATAATTTACTATTATAGTACTGGTACACTATCAATATTGATACTTGGATGCCCGTGTATCGGTACACATGAGCCAAGGCACCGGTACGACTTGCTTGATTCAAATTGGGAATTCAGAATTGGATTTCAAAGACAGTTCAAGCGTATGAATTAAGGTTCAATTGTTCTAATTGGGGTTCTAATTTGAGAATTATGGTACTTAATTTGGGAATTAGGGTTCTATATTTTGATTAATTAGAAAATTAGGATTAGGGTTAAGGTTAGGGTTTAGGAATTAGGGGATTAGGGAAAGATAATGAGAGGGTATAGTCCCACATTGGCATCCACGACCATTGTTGGTGAAGGCGCCGACAGCCGGTGAGACCATACTTGTCAATGACGGCTTGGACAGACGACCAATTTTGAAACAAAATAAAATTAATCAAGCTTATCTTAACGGGTTGGTTGTTTGAATGGCAGTGAACGTCGTCCAAAGTTTTTTTAATTTAAGAGTTATTATTTGATTTAATTATAATAAAAAAGATTAAAAAATTAATGTAATCAATATTGTATTTTAAATAAATTACATTAATTAATCTATAATTATACGTTGAGCAATTTATAATTTTAATATTTTATAAACTAATTTAATGATATTTAATATTTTAATATTTTGTAAATTTTTTCATTTCTAAAATAAATTTTATAGACTCAAAGATTATATATAATTTTTTTAAGGAAGATCAAGCGCGTGGTGTATTCTCGTAGCTTGCTATCGTTGACTTTTGTGTATCATTCTTTTCATGTATCCTCTTTTTAAATTTAGTCGGGTCTTACGTTTCTGTCTATATGCAGAGATTTTTACGCAGGGATTTATTTGCAGAGATTACTTTCCATTACAGACGCGCATATGAAGACTGTATATGAAGATTGATCAATTATGTATTTATTTATTTATTTATATATGCATTGCATTTTATCTTTATTTTTAATTTTCTGACAGCCGGAGGTCTTTCACGGAAGCTTCTCTTAACCTAGCGTTGGGGGCAACCTACTACCCTACTTCCCCCTTACCCTATTGAATATGAGAATAGGGTTTTGTTGTTATTGTTGTTGTTTGGTTAAGATTTTTATTTAAGGCGTTGTTTGATAAATTATAAAGCATGTGTTGAAATTAAGTGTTAAATTTAAAGTATACATCTATTTAAATAAAATAATAAATATAATTAAATTATTTAATAGATATAAATTTGAAAAAAATAATTAAAAATAAAAAAAATAAAATTATTCTCAATTAAATTTGTGCAATCACATTTCTCTAGCACCACCATCCAACGTTATAAACGTGACATTGGGTAGATGATGTGATTTATTTAGATTTGACATATTCTCTAAATAAAAATGAAGAAGGGCATAATCGAAAAAATGCATTTTAGTTTGTAGTATGAAATGGAACATTTTGATCCTTCAAATAAATAAATACTTATTTAGAATAAATATAGGATTTAGTGTTAACGAATTTGGTTGAAATAAAAATGAGCGTAAACTACACAATTGCTCGATATTATTTTATTGAGTCATTCAACTATTAAAAATTATAAAATAATTCATTGATTAAATGATATTGTTTTGTTGAGTCTCCGACTATTAAAATTTAAAAAATAGTCACTTGACTTCTTATGTTTCAAACTGTTAAAAATTTGACGATGGCCTGAGCTGGACGTTAACTTACTCATTATGATATGATAAAATTTGATCTCAAAATCTCAAACGGCTATCATATCTCAGTCAACAGATTAACGACAAGCTTAGACTATCAAAATTTTTTAAAGAAAAATGACGAGTTTGAAGCATGTGAATAGTCGAGTGACTATTTCGTAACTTTTAAATGTCATGAGACTTAAGAAAACAACGGCATGTAGTTAAGAGATCATTTTATATCTTGCAATAGTCAAATAACTTAATAAAATACTCCTTTATAGTTGGGGATAATTTGTGTACTTTGCCCTAAAAATTATCACTATACTGTAAGCTTCATTAGAAATGGTTCCATGCCAAGTATGTAGCATAGTACTAAATTGCGGTCGCAACGCAGCGTAACGCCTACATCGTAACATTTTTAAAGTTACCGCGAAGCAATATCGGTGCAACGCGATAAGGGAACCACATCACGATTTTTGATGTCAAAAACCGTTACGTAACACCGCAACACGCTATAATTGCGCCGTAACAAACTTTAAATTATCTGAAATATAAAATTAAATAGATGAATTGTTTTAATTTAATTCTTAAAACTGAATTATAAATATATATCATTAATAATATTGCAATAGTTGTGTTTAAAATTAGTTACTTAAATTTGAATTAATTAAATTATTTATGAACATTATTTTAAAATTAAATTAAATTAATTTTTTCTCATATATAAAATTGACGTGATTAATTTTAAATTGAATTTTTATATTAACATTAAGTATCATAATTATATGATAAATTTTGTATAAGAGAGGAATTCACTTTATAATACTATAATAGTATATGTATTTTATCTATTACTATAAAATTATAAAATTTTATATAATCTATTTATTATAAAAGTTTATCATACAACATATTTCTTTCCTACAAATGATGCATCATAAGATGCACATAATGTGATGTCTTCTTCACATAGAATAGGAATGAATCAAAACTAAGACAATGACAAAGATGTAAATGCTTTAGATCCGCCACACCATTTATTTTGGTGGTGAACTGTAAGATATAGAATTTTTATATTTGTAGTTATGTATTTTTTTCTAAGTTATGTAAAATGAATATGTACGTTACAATATAAAAAATTTGATATGATTTTAGTAATATTGTTTATATGTTATTCATTAACATTATAATTATTATTATCCATTATCCAATATGATAATACTTCTATGGTTTATATTTGTTTTTAATAATTTTTTATCTATGAAATTAAATTTTTATTTTCAAAATAAAATATTAAAAGAGTATAGTAATATTAGTATATTAAAATATAACTGTAAAATGTATAAATATAATATTTTAGAAGTATTGTGATTTTTAAGAAAGATATCACACCCACGACAATCGCAATACATTACGTAACGTTTGCAGCATCTGCAATCGCAACAAAATCTACAACCATAATTTGATACTATGATCGGTCATGATAATATCAATAACTCATTAACTCCCCCATCCTGAAATGGAAGGAAACTCAAAGTTGTCTTTTTTGTCCCACTCTCTCTCCCTCTCCAATCATCCATTACCATTCAGTACTCCATTTCCAGGTTCTACTGAGGAAGATCTTCTTCCCCTCATAAAATTTGTCTTTTTTATCCTTGAAAAAAACACGTCTTGAAAAGTGGATATTGCACTGTTTTAGAAGACATGGGATTGAAGTGGGTAGCAGCAACATCGTGAGGCTGAGTGGGGTGGGTGAGTCGAGATGGGTGGTGTCATAACGTTTCCACGGGGGAATCAATTAGACTTAAAAATTTTGTTTCGGGAAAGCGATGAAATATGATTTGGAAAACGATTTGATTTTAGAGTCGCCACCAACCATTAAGTTAGGAAGGTTGGAAACTTTAAATGTCCAAAAAATGGTCTGTGTTTTACTAAAGATTCGTTTTTAAGAGTTCGGGAGTCGGTTACGTGTGGGAAGAGTTATCACCCCCACAACGCCCAAATTTTGGTACCTAAACGATTTTATATTGTTTATATATTGAGAATTACAAACTCAAAAATATATTTAAATTACAATCCTGTTATTCACTCGAATTTATTAAAAAGTGTTAATTTTCGGATAATTAATGTTCTTTTTGTGTGAACAATCTTCAGGAAAATACTTCCTTTACAGTTAGGAGAATTTCTCATAGATTCCCCTCACAAAAGACATTATTCACAATTTTTCGCAAAGATAAAATAAAACAAATTAAAAGTGAAAAGAGTTGAAAATATTCAAAATAAATAACCGTGGAACAAAGAGAAATTATCGAACACCGGCCAACATTTATGCGAAAAATCTTCGTAAAAACACCTTCCCTTGTAGTTGGGAGATGTCTTCGTAGATTCCCCGCATAATGAAAATTTTGTTTTTTCTAATATTAAAACAATGATGATTGGAAACATGCGAAATAAAAAAATTACAAATAAATAGAGATAATCATGTTTATTTATATGATACAAGTACATACATAACATATAAAATGTACATACATATCGAAATAAATACAAATGAATATTGCAACCCAAAATTTAATGGTCAAAAAGAAAATATTTAAAATAACATGGACCAAAATGAGAAAAACAACAACTTAAATGACCAAAATAGCAAAAACCAAAACTTAAAGGACTAAAATGGCACAAACAAAAATTTAAAGAGCTAAAACAGTAAAAATAGAAACTTAAAGGTCTAAAATAGTATTAAAAGAAAATAAAAGGGCTAAACATTAATTACAAAATAAACCAGAGCCATATCGAAAATATTAAATAATACAGGAACCAAAAATGTAAATAACCCGTAAATATAATTTAGGACTAAAAATAAAATAAACAAAAAGATAAAGGGTCGAACCAGAATTAAACCCAATGCCAACATGGACTAAAATGAAATATTTACAAATTTCATATCTAAATTCAAATATTAACAAAAATAACACAACATATAATAACAAAACCAAAATATAAATAATGAATATAAGTACTCGGAATCAAAGAAAGTAAAACTTCATTACATGGCTTCAATATGATATTACAAAGCATGAGGGACCTACAGTGTAGTTAACCCACACACTAAAATACAAATTGGTTCTCTTTGAAACTACGTCGTTTCATTGGGGATATATAACCCTAAGCCCAAAGCCTTCTTTTCTCACTTTTCTCATTTGTTTCCTTTCACAAAAAATCAGAGAAGAGAGAAATTGAGGGATTCTCTCAACTCCCTCATCGGGGAGGGAAAAGCCACCACTCGCCAGTGGTGCCCCACGACAGAGCACGGTGGTCCACAGTGGCTAGAGTGAGCAAAACACTCCCTGAATTCTCCTTTCGCCACCCCCAACATATATCCTAACCCTTCCCAACCTAAAACCTCTTTTAGATCCCTAGATCTAGGAAAAGAGGAGGCCCTTTACATTCGATGATGTGGTTCCTCGAACTCTGGTGAGTCCACAGCTACAAGATCCGGGTGCAAGGTGAGTTTTCACGTTCTTACTTCTCGGTTTGTTTTTCTAAAAGGGGTTTCCTTAGTTTTTTCCTTTTCAAAAGTTTCTCTGTATTTTCTCTCCCTCTGTATTTTTCTTCCCCCACTGAATCGTTTCCTCTCCTTTTTCTTCTCTTTCTTTGTTTATATCCAGCTTCTGTGATTGATGAGTTTTACTGTTGGAGACACTAGGGTGGACAGAGGCTAACTGTACTTTAGGATATCAATTTGATTTCCTTTTGATTTTTTCCTTATCTTTTTCTCTGTTTCCTGACCGAATTGATGGATGATGGATGCATGTTACTGTTCGGTGCAGGTTTGTTGACGGCGTCGATGAAAGGCTCGGGTTGAACAGCTCGACGGCTAGGAAGTTGAAGAGTTATTAGAGGCGGTAACTGCTTGCTTTAGCTGATGGCATTTAGGGTTTTAATACCCTAAGTGCATTAGATTGGTTCGGGTCAGAATAGAGTGGGCTTTTGGTTGAATGCCTAAACCAGGTTGGATCAGCTGCTGGCTTTGGGTTGTTGGGCTGCTTTTTCTGGTCTCTCGGGTTTGGGATTAAACTTGTAAATGGGTTAGACTTTTGGGGTTTATATCTGTTGGGCTCGAGTTTAAGCCTGTAAAAATATGTAATAGATGTTAACATAATAATAATAATAATAATAGATAAAATATAAAATAAATAAAATAAAAAAGACCCGACAAAAACGGGTGTCTACGGATGCCTCTCTTTGCACATTCTTGTGTTAACAAGAATAGGGCAAAGACGACAAGACAACACGTTTTTGGATGGTTCTCTTTTTTGGTTTAGAAAATGGATAGGTTTGTTGGTGGGGATGACAATGCTCATACGTTATGAAGAGGTCTGGTCGTCTAAGGATGACACGACTCATACGTGATGAGGAGATTAGGTCAATGGATGACACGTCTCATACATGATTAAGAGTTCTGGCCATCTTTAGGAATAGTGATAACTCGGTTCCTACGCAATGTGGACGGCTGGTTATCTAAGGGTGACACGACTCCTACATGATGAGGAGGTCTGGTTGGGGATGACATGGTTCCTACATGATGAGGACGATAACCATCTTTAGGGATAATAACACGATTCCTTCATGATGAGCACGATTGGTTATTTGGGGTGACACGGCTCTTATATAATGAGGAGGTCTGGTCGGGAGATGACACGGTTCCTACGTGATGAGGACGACATGCCATCTTTAGGGATAATATTTCAAGGGAAACAGACTCAAAGATGATTTTGTTAAGAGAAACTGTCTCAAGAGAGACAAAATTTTGTTTCTTGTTTTAATAGAAATAGACTCAAAGACTTTTGTTTCAAGAGAAACAAACTCAAAGATACTGTCTCAAGAGAGACAAATTTTGTTTCCAAAGAAACAGACTCAAAGAATTTTCAAAAGAAACTGTATCAAAAGAGACAAAATTTTGTTACCAAAGAAACAAACTCAAAGATTTTTTCATTTTGTTTCGAGTGAAACAGACCCAAAGATTTTTTTTGTTTCGTTTAAAGTGAAACGGACTCAAAGATTTCTCAAGAAAATTTTCTCAATAGAGACAAAACTTTGTTTCAAGGGAAACAAACTCAAATACTTTTCAAAAGAAATTGTCTCAAGAGGCAAAATCTGTTTTTAAGAAAATTGTCTCTAGCTAGACGACACTTTGTTTTGAGAGAAACAACATCAAATGATATTGATAGTTTACTTGTTCCTGCTGGTAGAGGAAATACATTCAGAAGATCTGATCGTTCACAACAGGATGTTGAATCCTCAAATATGCCCCAATCATTCGATGTTGATTGCTTCAAAGATGCCCCAATATTCGATGTTAATTTCTTAAGCACTAATTCTAAGTATGAGCTTCATGTCTGAAAGCTATATGTCAACTACCAAGATCCACTCCAGAGAGATTATCTTGTTTGAAAAACGTTTTTCTTCTTCTTGTATTTTCAAAAGTATGAAAATATCAATTAAAAGAGTTTTGAAAAATGTTTGATCAAAGGTTTGAAAATATTGTCCCTTTCGAGGTTTCACAATTGACAACTCATAAAACAAGAGTTCATTAGATATCAAAGAATTAATTACACTGTTAATCCTTCAATAAATTATAGTTATTTGACAAGTGTCAAGATCAATGCTATCTTTGAGAAATGGTTAAGTAAGGAAAGGATAAAAAATGTCTCAGGTTGTTTTTTTTTGGTCAAAGGTATGAGGTTCTCATTTATTTGCCGTTCATTGATATGATGGAGTAGCTTCTGTACTCATTTCTTGGAAGTGTTATCCGACTCCCAACTCTCATGATCTTATTCGGGTTTTTGCGATGCCTCATCAAGGGATTTGTGCGATCGCCTCCTATGCAATAGCTGCACCATCTTCATATTCGAGTCGCCTTTTCAGGTTTTCAACTCAAATCCTCCTTTGGTTTCAAGAAGTTATTCAGAATTTACGTCTTGAACCCCCTTTGTTATTTTTTCGTATCATGTATTAAAGATTTTAGAAAATATTTTGCAAATAAAAGATTAATCCTGATGGGCGGGATGAAAAATGAAGATAGTCTATTCTGTTCAGAAATCCATGTATGAATAAAAAGAACTTTTAAGGAACGTAATGTAAGACATGATTCATGGTTATGAAAGAAAGGATAAAAGGCCCAAACAAGTGTTTAAGGGTAATTAAACCAATGATCAATTCATTCTGATGCCCTCAATCTTGTCTTGCTGAATTTGAACTGCTCGTATGTGCATTTCTCTTGATGTTCTATGATATTCGAGTGAAGTGATTCTAGAGTGATTATGCTTGATCAATCCCATGGTTTGAAGTTTGATACGTCATTTGAGTCGAGGGACTCTTTGCATATGCTTATTGTCTTCTTTTTCTTTGCTTTTTTCTTTTGCTTTTTTCTTTCCTTTGCTTTTTTTCTCTTTGATTTTTTCCTCTTTGCAATTTGTTTTTCCTTTGATTCTTTTCTCTTTGTTTTTCTATTTATTTTGATTTGATCTTTGCACTTGGCATTTGGTTCACCTTTCAGTATCTCATCTGGATTGATGGTCTTCACTCATGCGAGCAGATTTTTTCTACCTTGGCCCCTAGTGTGGAGGGTGATCCTTGGTTAGGGTTGAATCAGAAGAAAACATAATTAAGGCTCAAAAGGGGACACAAGGGATATATTTTATCCTTCTACGAAAGAGATAAAGAAAGAAAGCCGTTCATCATCTCATACACAGAAATCCATAACCTTATACACAAAAATCCTCGTAGAAAAGGTATCCTCAGGGGATAGATTTTCAGGATTAATTTTTATTCACTTGAAAACAATGTAATTAATTCATGATAGAATTATTTCAAATTAATTCTCCTTTTTTTTACTACTTCTTGCTCTCACTATACCTCAATGTTCAAGCTCATCTTGTAGGATGTTCATGTTCAAGTGAGTACCTTGTACTCAATGCTTTCAGGTTTTATTGGTAGAAAAATGTTTGTTTTGCGTCTAAGAAGATGATGTGTGACTTTATTGGTTCAAAAAATGGTATAACTTTTGTATATTGAAAGGATAAATGCAGTGTTTCAAGGTTAAAAAAATGTTTCGAGGTCTCAAAGAGAGGGAATGTCAAAATTTGGTTCTTTGGTAGTGATCAGGAATTATTCTGGGTAAAAAATTGGGAGATTTTATTTTGTGGTTTTAGACATGATAAGAAAGGTCTAATCTTGCCATATGTCAAAAATCCATAATTCTTGAAGAATCAAAAGAATTTGTAATTCATTTGATATTCGAAGAACTAAAGATTAAAATTCGTTCAATTATTCAACCTTAGAATGTAGCATAAGTTCAATCATTACGATTAAAAATATTTAAGCAAATATTAAAGACCGAACAAAAACGAGTTCAATCAAAACAATGCTCTCAATGCAAATGGTAGATGCAATGCCTCCAACCCTTCTTCGATTGTTCATGTCCCTGAATCCACCAGGTTCTGGATCTTGCACTTTAGTGCCTTACAGTTTTTAGCGGAATGTCTGGAGCTTCCTCAAGGAACATAAACTCTTTTCTCAGAGCATCCTGGAAGGCTCAGTCCTACAACCAGCTGAACAGGCTCTCACCATACTGATTTATTCGAATCTTGCTTTAATGTGGTGTCATATGATTAGGATCACTTCATCAAATCCTCAACAAATTAATTTCATGTTTTCATGAAAGATGCATGTGAAAACGTTTAAATGAATGTCATACAAAATGCAAATGCAAAAGACATCGATTTCCAAAAGTAACCATTCTTAGAAAGAGTTCCTTTTCTCTAAAAGAGTTTTCATCTTTACAAGAGAGATCAATCTACGAATGTGGTTTGGCCCTTTTATTTAGCTATATGATCTCAGTCATGATCCCTACAACATTTTTTCTTTCCAGAAATGACTCAAAATCCAGACGGTTAGTATTTGAGCGCAACCTCTGAATCGACTTCCCTCCAATCTATGACAGTTATTTAAGGATTGGAAGGTCTCTTCCAAGATAGTCGGGGCATGATTTATACCTCTCTCCAATCTGGTAAAGAAATCTACAACAGCAGCCTCCACGTGGAACATAGTCTTTGGTAATATCACTAGACCATGTATAACCAGAGCAAAGGTGTCTAATCTCTTATCTGTTGAAAGTGAAGCAATTGTATGCGGGATTCCAGAATTTGATCAGAGCTTTAATCAACAGTTCATCTATCTTTACGTAGAGGAGATGAGACATGTCACCATATTTCTTGTGAAACTTTTCCTTGGTAGCTTCTTCCCAAATCTCTATCAGCTCTTGTAGATTATTCTGCTTGTAATTGACATTAGCATCTATGGAAATCTGTGATACGTAATATCGATGCAAACTATCTCCTTTTGCCTTTTGTTTCTTCAGATCAAGCTCGAACTGCCAGATCGGGTTCTTCCTTGTTATGAAAACTCTTTTCCATATTAATGATCGTTCTTCTACTCTGATTATTACTTGGTTAATCAACACATTTCTTTTATTTATGATGATCATGTAGAATGAGAAGATGCAAATGCAGATGCAAAAGTGATGATCCTCTGAAATGCAATGCAAAGAAGAATGAAAAATAACACAAATAAAAGAAACGAAATAAGTTAGTAACACAAACAAAAGAGAAAAATGAATTAGTACTAATAAGATAATCAATAGAGTTAAAAGATGTTATCTATATATAAATATAACACATACCCAATCATGATATCATACCCAAGCATGTTTTCTACACAAAATAATTATTTTCCATGAAATGATCCTAATCGCATGGTATCTAGTTCGCATGCTTTTGTTCAACAAAATTTAAAGCAAAAGGAAATGTTCGGAAATGCTCATCCTTTGTGTACACTTAATTTGGGTACCTACTGACAGACAAAAGTTCGGTATGACTATACCTAGGGTGACTATTCTATGGTTCATTATATACGTGGTTTCGACTCTATGAGAAAAAGGGTACTCGAATTGTCCTTGTTGGTGCCTCTTTAGGCTGCTAAACCCTCAATCATGGCCCATTACAGGCTCGTGCGAATTGAGTTCAATTCGAGATGATACATTCTCTTATGTCTGTGAGAAGAACAAATTTATCTCACGTAGACATAAGGTATATGAACCCCAAAGGTTACTAGCTAAAACCCATACAGAGAAACAAATTATCTCACGTAGGCTAAGCTTTCACCTCAACTTAAAAGGGACAAAGCTCGTAAGTGAACTTATGATTGTAAGTGTACGTGTTGTGTGTGAGGAGAAACTCACAAACCTTTGAAAACACGATAAAAGACGACACAAGTTCAAAAAATCTGTTCAAATGTGAAGATCACTAATAATAAAAAAATTACTTAGTTAAAAATGGAATAATGCATGATATGTTGAAACTCAAAAATAAATAAAATGATCTTAAATTAAATACAATTTAAATTTGTAATTCCCAAAAAATAAAAACAACACATAATCGTTTATCGCCTGACTCTCAAAATCCCCAACGGAGCCGCCAAACTATCATAACGTTTCCCCGGGGGGAATCCGTTAGACTTAAAAAATTTGTTTTGGGGAAAGCGATGAAATATGATTTGGAAAACAGTTTGATTTTAGAGTCGCCACCAACCATTAAGTTAGGTATGTTGGAAACCTTAAACGTCAAAAAATGGTCTGCATTTTACCAAAGATTCGTTTTTAAGAGTTCGGGAGTCGGTTACGTGTGGGAAAGGGTTAGCACCCCACAACGCCCAAATTTTGGTACCTAAATGATTATATATTGTTTAAATATTGATACAAACTCAAAAATATATTTAAATTACGATCATGTTATTCATTTGAATTTATTCAAAAAAGTGTTAATAATTGGATAATTAATGCTCTTTTTGTGTGAACAATCATCGGGAAAATACTTCCTTTACAGTTAGGAGAATTTCTCATAGATTCCCCTCACAAAATACATTATTTGCAATTTTTTCAAAGATAAAATAAAACAAATTAAAAGTGAAAAGAGTTGAAAATAATCAAAATAAATAACTGTGAAACAAAGAGAAATTATCAAATACCGAAAAACATTTATGCGAAAAATCTTCATAAAACACCTTCCCTTGTAGTTGGGAGATGTCTTCGTAGATTCCTTGCATAATGAAATTTTTCATTTTTCTAATATTAAAACAATGATGATTGAAAACATGAGAAATAAAAATAATTACAAATAAATAAAGATAAGCATATTTATTTATATGATACAAGTAAATACATAACATATAAAAAGTACATACATATTGAAATTGTTGACACTCGTTTTTCTGTTCTAAATATTATTAAATATTATTTTTATTTTTATTATTATTATTATTAATTAATATAATTTTTTTTACAGATTACAAATAAAGGACTCATCCCAGCAACCCAGATGCAACATTTCCAAGCCCAATACAAGATCCAGCAGATCAAGACCCAGATCCGACCCAAACATGAATTGGCCCAATATGGTAACACGTTTGAAGTTAGGGTTTTTAACCTTAAAACTAAAACTGCCACTGTCTCCAACAAATGAAGCAGTTGCTGCTGCTAGTGACCATCCAAATTCCAATCGGTGCATGAGCCACCACCGCACGTATGCTCCGGCCGAACCTTCACCGCCGATCATCGAAGTCACCATCGTCATCACCTACGCCATATATCACTCAAGCAACCACAAAATCACCAAATCAGTGCAAAATCAAAAATCCACTAAACCTATTTAAAATTTCAGAAATTAGGTATCCTTACCTAATATACCATTATTTGTATGTAGTGGAATATCCATTAAACAACTAAGTTTCACTATAAAAGCATAGAAACAGATTCGAACAAAAGGAGGGGGCATTCGGATTTGAAAAGAAAAAACAGGGGTTTCTACTACTGATCTTTAATTTTCTGTTTTGAAAGCATTGTAACGGGGAGTTACACTTCCAAAATCAGAAAGCAAGAGAAGGCAATAATTTTTTTTGAGGTATTTCGTGTTTTTTTTCTGATTTCCAATATGTTAAGTGAATGTATGTGTGCATGTATTTGTTTTTTTAAACAAGTAATAAAAACAGCAATGAAATAAAAAAATTTCTAACAGCCTATGAGTAGAAAACCCAGCTAAACCAAAAAAATAACAAAATAAATAGGAAAGAGGGGTCGATCGGGTTTATCTTTGGCTTATAGAGGAGCAAATGTCTTCAAATTCTGTCTGTGTCATAAGAAGTCTCGGTGTTTGATTTAGAAGTTAGGGTTCTTGCATGGTGGTTATTTAGATCACGGTTTAGAGTAGAAGTGAGGTCTTGAGAGATTAAAAAAAGGATCAGAATACTGAGTATCAATTTTAAGGTGTTGAAACCTTTTCAAAGGTTTTTTTTAACAACAATAATTTAATTTTTTTTACTTGGGTTCGAACTAAAGAGGGGAATTTTTTTTTACCTGGTATTTGGTCTCTTCATCGTCGTAGTGTGGCCCCGATGATTGAACGGCGGTCGAGTTCAGGGGTTGAGAGTGGCGTCGTGTGTGTGTGTAAGAATGAAAGTGAAGGAGAGAATGAAAGAGATGGTACAAGCGGCGCAGGTGTTTTACACATATAAATTAGGGCAATTTTCATTCAAAATAATATATATATTAATTTTTTTTTTGAAAATAATATATTAAATATTTAAAACTACATCGTATGGGTGTGTTAGGGAAATACTCAATTCATGCATGGGTTATCACTTGGAAGAACCATTCAAATTTCATGTTTCATGAGTTTTGGTCCCTAAATCAAATGTTTCCTTATTTTCAATTTTGCATCTTTATTTTATGCATTTTTAATTTCGGTCCCAAATGTTATGTTATTTAATTTTTGTTACTTTAGACATTAAACTCTAAATTTTGCATGTTACTTGTCAGTCCTATGTATAATTAGAGGTTTATTTCAATTTCAGTACATGAAATGTAATATTTGATATTTATGTCTCAATATATGTCGAATTATAATTTTAACTTTGATTTGATTTTAAATTATTTTTATTATAATTATTACAAGATATAAAGTTGATTAATTAAATTTCTTGTAATCAATTATGATTTTATTAAGTTAATAGTAATTAATTAGTTTATTTCCTATATATATATATGTGTATTAATTAATAGATATAAATTTTGCTTTTCTTTATTTATTAACATCATGAACATTATTTTTAATATCATTAGAATATATGTTTTTAATTAAACTCTAAACTTTATTAGTTTTAACCTTGTTAATGTTATTCTCTTTATTTACAGTTTGTTTTGATTTGTTTATTTTATTGAGTATATATCTTAATTACTTTTAATATTTTTATTTTTTTATTTTAATCCTTGATAGATCATTTTTAGTCCATAACCTCTTAATTATTCGAATCTTAAAATTAATTCAGGATAAAAATAGAGCCTCCATTTTAGCTTAGATTAAAAACTAGTCTTTTAATTTAGGGGATAATTTGAGTTGGCCCTCGTGTAAACGCTCGAGGAACCATCTCAGTTATTTGATTCATTAATTAATTAAAATCGAATACGATTAATATTAGAGCTTACATTTTTTAGATTTGAGCTCTTAGGTTCCTTAATTTTCATAATTTGACCATTTAAGTTAGAAAATGCCTTAATTTACTTTTAGTTTAATTAGGACAAATAAAATGTTGTTTGATTGCATTGTTTTTTTTTCTTCTACAAATCTAAGGCACTGTTCACTTATTAAGGAATTAATAGTATATCTCCCACGATCTTGCTCAGGGGGTGACTACTGGTAATTCCATGAATAAGTCAACATCCTGTTCAAAACCACATCATGTTTTATAAAAATGAGGCAATATTCAGTTATTAGGCACAATAGCTGATCTCCCGCATTTATGCTCATGGGCGAATGCTATTGGTCTTGATAAACGAATACCATTTTCAACTTTGAATCCTTATTGATTTTTAAATTAAATAAAGATTGAAGTCAAAATTTCCGATTTTAAATAAAAGGTAATTAACTAGGTACCAATTTTTGGGCGCTTATGGGGGTGCTAATCCTTCCTCATGCGTAACTGACTCCCGAGCTTGATTTTTGGATTTTCGCAGACCCCAAAACTCATTATTTTGATAAAAATAAAATGTTTTATTAAAATCACCCAGTTTTTACGGTATTCCAATCGCACCTCAAATGATTGGTGGCGACTCCTCACATTTCGAAATGATTTTCAAAGAAAAAACCTCGAGTCAGTATCGGTTTTTTTTCCTCTGGGTGAAAAACGGTTACGACAGCTTGGCGACTTCGCTGGGGACTTTTATTTTTTAAAACAAATTGAGAGTCGAGCCACGAGTTGGTTACCTTATATTTATTATTTGGAAATTATGAGTTCAATCTTGTTTAATTTACGATTCATTCTGTTATTTCAAAAAGCAAAAAAAAAAGATTTTCTCTCTAATTAATGCTTACACTTCTGTGAAATATTTAGAATTGTTACATATCATAGCTCTAAACCTGAGCTCAATCCTAGTATACTTAAGTAGAGAGAAACGTCACACCTCACGAGGAGCATTGGGCTTCCTTGTGTGGGTCTGACAAAGTATCTCTGGAAAGCACCCTAAGTTGCCTATCTGGATATCAGTTCCGAGGTACGCTTTTAGTGGTGTGATCCCCTGAGCTGAATCTGATTCGTAAGTCTGTAATGGGCTAGAATCGGGGTCAACCTTAGCAGGTTGTAAAGATGGCTTAGGAACCTTTTGCTAGAACCCAACCTCGTATAAAGAATTTAGTAAGCCTACCTCGTTAAAGCCATGCAGATAACTTAGAAGAATTAGATCGCATGATGTTAGGATTTTTTATTTTCTTTGATTATTTTGCATTCAATACTTTAAATTTTTACTAATTATTCTTTGATATTTTTTTGAATTATTCTAATATCACTAACTTATTGCTTTGTTTCCTGATTGCATGTATCATTATCATATCACATCATTTCATAAACGATTTTGATTCCCATATTACCTAGTTATTATAAAAAAGCTTAAGGCAACAATGTCTTCCGATGGGATTGAGAATGCAATCAGTGTTCAGACTTGGTCTGAATACGGACAGACACGGTTCAGAGATAGCCTTGCCACTACTGAAGATTCAGTTTTTCCAGAAAAGGTAATTATTCGGATCAGGCATGCACACTGGGCTGAGTTATCAAGAATTTGGTCCACCTGGGATGATAATGAGAAGACATTGTTCAGAGGGATATACGGTGACATCGTAGAGCTGCTGAGAGTACCAATAGATCCAGTGGTGATTCGAGCCCTTGTCGAATGTTGGAATCCAGCTTACAGGTGTTTCACTTTCGGTAAAGTAGATATGACACCTACCTTAGAGGAGTATACAGCTTTGCTGAACATCCCGAATGTTAGAAGACATTCTATTTACACCAAGGCAATTCGACCTAAAGGGTTCATAGCCAAAATGATCACGTTGACGGGAAAGACCAAGGAGTGGGTCGAAGAGTACATTCATGATGAGGGGATCTCCTGGGCTCAGCTGAAGAGTTTAATTTACGAGTAAACTCCATCGAAAAGAAGAAGAGATCACTTCGCACTTGCAATATATGGTTTGGTAATTTTCCCTAGGAACGAGGATCACTTCGACATCACCTTAATCGATTTCGTCGAAGCTATCGCTAGAAAGAATCCCGCACCAGCCATCCTTGCGGAACCATTTTTGTCACTGAACCAGTGTAGACGATTGGGGGGAGGTCAATTCGTTGGATGTGCCTCACTGTTACTAGTTTGGTGGTGGAGCCACTCCTGGATAGTCGAGAAAGGCTGGGCTCGGAGACATCAATCAAATTTTTCACCTCTAGTGGATTTCCTCGATAAATGCCAAATTCCAGAGCATTGCAAGAGGAAAGACTGGGTTGAAGCTCTCCGTAACATGAAAGATACTGAGATAGTATGGAAGGCTTATTGGTTACCCAAAGAGGACATACTTTTCAGGTGCAGTAATGATAGTTTTATAATGCTACACGGATTATGGGGAGCTATCGAGTATACTTCGCTAATTGTACTCAGACAGTTTGGTACCCGACAGTTCGTACCAGCTACCCACGGCCTGAAAGAGGCAGAGTTATCTTTCTCTACTCCGGGTTACCGAGAGCGGATTCAAAGATCTACGCGGCTTGGCAGAAGCCTCAATGCATGAACTTCAAGATGATAGAGCCTGTATTCACACAGGCCTATGAGGTTTGGAGGTCACAGAGAATTAACAACAACACACCTAAGCCGAATTTAGAGGACCAGTTGACTATGGAAGAGCGATTGAGGAGGCTCCCAATAGAAACAGAGTTGTTAAAAGAGGAAATACGATTGATGAATTTGGAGAGAGAAAAAGAACAAAGAAGCTTTTCGGAGGAGAAAACAATATGGGAACTTGAAATGATTAAGAAGGATGGATTGATAAAACAATTGGCCAAAGAGAAAGAGAAGGTCCAGGAGAATTTTGATGCGCTAAACCAAGATTTTTGGGCCTTAGAGAGGAATATGAGAGCCCAAGGTCTACATCATACTGCCAAGACCCTAAAGATAAAACTCGATAGGGTAGAAAGAAGCGCAAGAAGAGGCCAAGAAGAAAAGAAACGATCCCTACAACACACTCGGAAACTGAGAGAGCAAAGAGATGAGGCTAACCAGGAATTAGCACAAAGACAAGCACAGATTGAACAACTCAAAGCAAAACTATTTAGCATTGATGAGACTTTTCGGAACCCTTACAACAGTCTTCAAAAAGAAAATGAGATGTTAAAGAAGAAGATAGTGGAGCTAGAAAGAGCAGGGTTGATCCACTCATCCGCATAAGAGGTAACCATGCAAGAAAACGAGGCCTTAAAAGCCAAGATTAATGAGTTAGAAGTTATAGTACATAGATGTCATCAGCGAATCCAAAAGCTAGAAGATAGCCGACCATTAACTAATCCAGAGCTTGGAATTGCTCTACAACAGGCTCAGGACACCATTCAAATGCAACATGAAGCAATGAGAGAGCAGTGGATCAGGCTCGCGATGTAGCTCGCCAAGTTTATGAATTATCTGAAGAAGCGATAGCTTTAAGAGTTTTCGTGATTCCAGAATCAGAGGAAGAACGCCGCATCATGGGATTGATGATAGAACTTGAGAGATTAGGGAATACGACAATATTCTACGTTTAGTATTCATGTCGATATAATCTCTTTGCCTAAGTGCTTAGACGTTGTGTGTTGTTGAGTACTTTTTATATAAACTAAGTTATTTTGGAATCAATATCGGGTTGCACTTGCATTAGCATTTTCATATGTTTTTTAATTTTTCAAAATCTTAATGATTACATTATAACAATTCATTCATTAAAATTAACCAAATAATAAAATACAATTTCCAATCATTTGTAGTTATTCTGGCACACATCTCACACACATACGGTACTCTTCAGTCAACCAAGAAAATGGATGACAAGATCGCACAAATTGAAAAAACTCAAGCTGAAATGCAAGAGAATTTAAAGAAAGCGCAAGAGGATATGCACGAACAGATAATGAAGGCTCAAGACGACATGATGGCAAAGCTGATTAGTTTGCTACAAGGAAATAGTATAATCCGAGAAGAGACTCCAGTTATCGGTCATACTACCGAGGAACCATTATATCCCCCTGGTTTGACACCACCACATGTCCACGCATAACAAACCACAACCATCCAACCGAAAAAAATACAAGTAAACCTATCTGGCTCTTCTACAAACCCGCAACCAATTGAAGATGTCCCTGATCTGGATGAGGAAAACAAAAAAGAACATGATAAGGAGATTAAGAAAGAATGGGAACAAATGAAACATGAATTCCTAGCTATGAAAGAAGATGCTAGCTTATATGGAATTGACGCCAGAGAGCTAAGTCTGGTCCCTGATTTAGTGTTGCCACCAAAGTTCAAAGTTCCAGACTTCGAGAAATTTGATGGCACCAGTTGTCCTTCTACACACATTACCATGTTTTGCAGGAAAATGACAGGCTATGTGGGAAACGATCAGCTATTAATTCATTGTTTTTAAGAGAGCCTGGCAGGCTCAACAATCCGTTGGTACAATCAGCTAAGCAGAGCTCAGATTAAATCCTGGAATGATTTGGCTAAGGCTTTTCTAGAGAAATATAAACACGTAAAAGATGTGAGGCCGAATCGAATTCTGTTACAAAGTATGGAAAAAAGATCCAATGAGAGCTTCAGGTAATATGCCCAAAGGTGGAGAGATGTGGTTGTACAAGTTCATCCACCATTAGAGGAGGAAGAAACTAATATGTTCTTTGTAAATACTCTGAAGGCCCCGTTCTTTGGACATCTTATTGGAAATTCGTCCAAGAATTTTGCTGATATAGTCAACGCAGGAGAAATGATTGAGATGGCGATCAAAAGCGGGAAGCTAGACGCGGGGGGGGGGGAATCTAGCCGAAAGCCTCCAGCAAGAAGGAAGGATAATGAGGTCAGTAATGTGAAGAAATATGATTCTAATAACATTACAGTAGCTCGACCACAAGCCACTGTATCGTCAGCACTAAATCCTGTCCAGCAAGGGGTGAAAGAATCAAGACAGGAAAGGGAAAGGGTTCAATTTAACCCTATCCTCATGACCTATAAAGAACTATTTCAAATCATGTATGACAAACATGTGGTGTCACCTTACCACACTTCTCCAATACAACCTCCTTACCCAAAATGGTTTGACATCAATGCTCAATGTGAGTATCATGTGGGGGCATCGGGGCATTCAATTGAAAATTGTCTGGCCTTTAAAAAGTTGGTGCAGAGATTAAGACAAAGAAATATCATCAATTTCGGTGATAGTGAACAGCCCAATATGGCTTAGAACCCATTGTCGAACCATGCAGGGACAGGGGTTAATGCTGTTATTGAAGAAAGAGTGAACAGAGTTATAACCAAAGTTAATGAAGTGAAATCACCCATGCATTGGGTATGGGGCAAATGGTCAAAATAGGCTGGTTGACCTTTAATGTTAACGGGAATAAGCATGCTTGCCCCTACCACCGTTGTGAGGATCATGTCATTCAAAACTGTGATGAGTTTAAGGCTTTGGTTCAAAGGCTGATGGATAGTAAAGACATGGAATTTTACCATGAAGCTATGGAGGAGGAAGAGGTAGAGATTTGTGCTTCCGAGGGTACATCCAAAGGAGTTTACAATTCTAACTGCCCTCTGGTTATCATGCCGAAAGCCTGTACAGTAGAGAATGTAACCCCAAAAGTGATGATCATACCCCCATCGTCCTTTTCCTATAAGGATAGCAAACAGGTCCCCTGGAGGTACGAGTGCCATCTAGGTGATATTGGTGTTTCAAAGGATGCCAATGAAGAGGTGGATGAGGTAGGCCACTTCACCAGAAGTGGGAGGTGTTATTCTCCTAATCAGACCAGTGAACCCGAAAAAATAGTAACCCCGGATAAAGGAAAAAAGGTCGAGATACAGCTGAAAGATGATGAGCCAACAATTAATGAGCCTGTAACCGAGAACGAAGATGTGGAGTTTTTAAAATTTTTGAAGCATAGCGAGTACAACATCGTCGAGCAACTACACAAGTTGCCAGCTCGCATCTCAATCCTGGCTCTACTATTAAGCTCTGAGGCACATCGAAATGCCTTGATGAAAGTCTTGAATCAGACCTTTGTGCCAAAAGATGTACCAGTAAAAAAGATAGACCGGCTGGTTGTAAATATTCAAGAAGACAATTTCATCTCTTTCTCTGATGATGAAATCCCATCCGGGATGATGGGCAATCCTAAAGCCCTGCACATTACCATCAGGTGCAAGGGACATGTGTTATCCTGAGTACTAATCGACAACGGCTCTGCCCTGAATGTAATGCCATTAGTGACCTTGAAGAAACTTCCGGTTGATAGTACACACATGAGAAATTGCCAAAGCATCATTCGAGCTTTTGACGGAACAAAGAATGAGGTTTTGGGGAAGATCAATATTCCTTTAACCATAGGCCTATCAACCTACGAGGTCGAATTCCTTGTAATGGATATAATGCCCTCCTATAATTGCTTATTAGGAAGGCCTTGGATCCATCAGGCAGGAGCTGTGCCATCTACTCTGCATCAGAAACTTAAATTTGTAATTGAGGGGAGACTGGTATGCCTTAATACTGAGAAAGATATCATTGCTTTCATATCTACTACCGCTCCATATGTCGAAATAGATGAAGATGCGGTAGAGTGTTCTTTCAGAGCTTTGGAATTCATTAATGCCACCTTTGTTACCGAAAGAAAGAAAATTTCGAAGCCTAGGCTATCCAACTGTACCAAAATGGAACTAAAAATGACTATGGGAAGAGGAGCTAAGGTTGGAAGAGGACTGAGGAGTCGCTTACAGGGGAATATTAGTCCAATTTTTCCCGATTTTAAGCGAGATCGTTTTGGTCTGGGATATCACCCGACCTTAAAGGAAAAATTGAAAAATGTTCAAAAGAGTCAGGAAAAGAGGAGAGCTAGGTTAGCCAGGGAGGATATTAAGTGGGAGCCCATGATTTTCCCATCGCTGCGTGACACCTTCATATCAGGGGGCCACATGTTTCAGGGGGACCGATCATCTAAAGAGTCTGTTATTGAAGATGCCCTGAGGGATTTGGGATAAATGTGATATCGGAGGAAGGAATTGAAGACGGAATGGCTATGGGCATTTACCCCACACAATCAGGCTTTGTGCTAAACAATTGGACTGTAGAAGAATCACATGTAGTTTACAAAACTATTTCAAAGTAATGCACAAAAACTTTCCTTATTGTCTAAACCCCGAGGCAATATGTGATCTTTTGTAAGGGGTTAATCTATATGCTTTTTATTTTAATAAATGATGCATTCCTGTTGATTCACGAAATGGCAAACATCATCCCTTGCATTTTTTTTTCATGTTGTTTATTATATATTATTATTTCATTCTATTTTGATATGGGATAGATCCTCCTGTATTTGTATATGTATATATATCCTCTCATTCGTTATTCTTTGAGGACCTCCGGTATCAATAGTATGAATGATGATGACTCTGACCTGAAGATAGATTTCTAGCTGCCCATATGTCAAAGGGAAATTGAAGATGATGAGGGAAGTGATTTACCTTTTGAACTACTAAAAATGGTAGAGAGAGAAGATAAACAAATTCTGCCTCATGAAGAGCCCATTGAAATCTTGAATCTGGGATCAGAGGAAGATAAAAAAGAGATAAAAATTGGCATTATCATATCTGTTGAGGGACGACAAAGTCTGATTGAGTTGCTTCGAGAGTAGAGAGATGTGTTTGCTTGGTCGTATGAGGACATGCCAGGTTTAGACACTGATTTAGTGGTACATAAATTGCCAATAAAACCCGAATATAAACCAGTACAACAAAAGCTCAGAAGGATGCGACCCAAAATGCTGCTTAAAATTAAAGAAGAAGTAAAGAAGCAATTCGATGCTGGTTTCCTAAAAGTAGCCAAGTATCCGGAATGGGTAGCGAATGTTGTTCCAGTACCAAAAAAAGATGGAAAAGTTCGTGTGTGCGTCGACTACAGAGATCTTAATCGGGCCAGTCCGAACGATAATTTCCCTCTGCCACATATAGACACTCTGGTGGATAATACGACTGAAAATTTTCTATTTTCATTTATGGATGGGTTTTCAGGTTACAATCAAATAAAGATGCATCCAGATGATATGGAAAAGACTACATTTATCACCATGTGGGGCACGTTCTGTTACAAGGTGATGCCGTTTGGGCTAAAGAATGTAGGGGCAACCTATCAAAGGGCCATGGTAACACTATTCCATGACATGATGCATAAGGAAATAGAGGTCTATGTTGATGATATGATTGTCAAAGCTAAAACGGAGGAAGAACACATCGAGAATCTGAGGAAACTCTTCCAAAGATTAAGGAAATGCCAGTTAAAACTCAACCCAAGTAAGTGTACCTTCGAGGTAACATCAGGAAAACTCTTGGGGTTTGTAGTAAGCAAAAAAGGGATTGAAGTGGATCCTGACAAGGTCAAAGCTATTTAGAATTTACAACCCCCACAAATACAAAAAGAAGTTCGAGGATTCCTAGGAAGATTAAACTATATTGCCCGATTTATTTCGCAATTAATCGAGAAGTGTGACCTTATTTTTTGCCTTCTCCGTAAAAATAACCCAGGAGTATGGAATGATGATTGCCAAGGAGCTTTTGAAGCAATAAAAGGATATTTATCGAATGCTCCAGTCTTAATGCCACCAATATCAGGCAAACCATTAATCCTATACTTGTCAATCTTTGAGAATTCAATGGGGTGTGTATTAGGGCAACATGATCAAACTGAAAAAAGAGAAAGAGCAATTTATTATCTCAGCAAAAAGTTCACTGATTGTGAGGCAAGGTACTCACCAATAGAAAAGTTGTGTTGTGCTTTAGTTTGGACTACCTGAAGGCTCAGGCAGTATATGTTGTATCACACTACTTGGCTGATATCTAAACTTGATCCTCTGAAATATATAATGGGTGTACCTGCTTTATCTGGAAGATTGGCTCGTTGGCAAATCTTATTGTCTGAATTTGACATCCAATATGTAAGCCAAAAAGCAGTTAAAGGAAGTGTTGTGGCCGATTTCATTGCAAGTAGGGCTTCTGAAGAGTATGAACCACTGAACTTTGATTTTCCAGACGAAGATTTAATGGTTATTTCAACTGAGGAGGTAGTTTCCTCTAATAATGAACAGTGGAAGATGAATTTCGATGGTGCCTCGAATGCCTTGGGGCACGGGATTGGGGCAATTCTCGTCTCACCTGGTGGAAAACACTATCCTTTCACCAGCCGATTGAATTTTGATTGCATAAATAACATGGCCGAGTATGAAGCATGTATTCTGGGTCTTAGAGCGGCCATGGAGCGTAAAGTGAAAACACTCAAAGTATACGGGGATTCAGCACTGGTAATTTATCAACTCAGAGGTGAATGGGAAACAAAGGATACGAAGTTGGTGGAATACCGTAAGTTGGTCCTAGAGCTCATTAAAGAATTCGAGAGAGTGACATTCCATTACCTTCCCAGAAAAGAGAATCAAATGGCGGATGCTCTGGTCACTTTGGCAGCAACCTACAAAGTCAATGAATATTCAAGCATGATGTCTATTACGATGCAAGCTTATGGGTATCCAACCCATTGCTATAGCATAGAAGAGGAAAATGATGGAAATCCTTGGTATTACGACATCATGCAATATATTAAATATCAAAACTACCCTGAGCATGCCACTAAGAATGACAAAAGAACTATTCAAAGAATGGCGGTAGGGTATGTTCTTGATGGTAATATCTTGTACAAGAAGAGTCATGATCAGGTCTTGTTGTGATATGTGGATGTCAAAGAAGCCAGAACGATTATTGAAGAAGTGCATGAAGGAGTATGTGGTACTCATGCTAATTGACACACAATGGCTAAACAAATAATGAGATTTGGATATTATTGGTCAACCCTGGAAACTGATTGTATCAATTTCTCCAGAAAATGTCACAAATGCCAGATTTATGGAGATAAGCTCCACACCCCTCCTCATCCATTGCACGTAATGACTGCTCCATGGCCATTCTCTATGTGGGGCATGGATGTCATTGGGAAAATTTCACCCAAAGCTTCTAATGGCAATCGTTTTATATTCGTGGCAATAGACTACTTCACTAAGTGGGTAGAATAGGCCTCCTATGCAAATGTCACTCAGTCAACAGTTTGCAAGTTCCTGAAGAGAGAAATTATTTGTCGGTATGGGCTACCAGAAAGGATCATCACCGATAATGCCTTGAATTTAAACAATAAGATGATGGAGTCAGTATGTAAATAGTTCCAGATTAAACATCATAATTCCACCACTTATCGCCCAAAGATGAATGGAGCGGTAGAGGCAGCCAATAAGAACATCAAGAGGCTCATACAGAAAATGACTAAGACTTATAGAGACTGGCATGAGAAGCTACCATTCGCTCTGTTTGCTTATCGAACTTCAGTAAGGACGTCCACTGGGGCAACTCCATTTTCTTTAGTTTATGGGATGGAGGTTGTGTTACCCATCGAGGTTGAGATTCCGTCACTACGAGTGCTGTCAGAGGTTAAGCTAGATGAAGCAAAATGGGTACAAACCAGGTATGATCAGTTAAACCTGATTGAGGAAAAAATATTAAAAGCCATATGTCATGGGCAAATGTACCAGAAACGTATGATAAGAGCACATAATAAAAAGGTTCATCCACGAGAGTTTCAAGAAGGAGACTTGGTGCTAAAAAAGATTTTGTCAATTCAGAAAGACTTTCGAGGAAAATGGATGCCAAATTGGGAAGGACCTTATGTGGTAAAGAAGGCATTTTCCGGAGGAGCTTTGATCCTGACTGAGATGGATGGACCAAAGTTACATAACCCTGTGAGTGCTGATGTAATCAAGAAGTATTTCGCCTGAAAAAAAAATGAAAAAGACTAAAAAATGAAAAAAAAAATAAAAGGAGGGTTCAAGATGAAAACTCGTAAAGGACGTCTTGTAACCAGAGGTCTCAGGTTGAAAACCCGTAAAGGGCGACTTGAGAATTGTGTAAATTCAGAATTCGTGCATGGTGGAGCTAAATTAGTTGGGTAACAAGAAAGTAAACAAGACTCAAACACTGGCTTATGGAATTCAACAGTCGAAAATTTGGCAGTATTGGGGGAACTTCACACCCTTACGCATTACCATAATCCTCAAGATCTCCTTGACAGAAGCTACACTCAGGTCCTCTTACGGCGTGCTAGATCAAAAGCATTCATTCTATTGATGTTTGATGACGCCTACTGTATTTTCTTTTAATTATTCCTTTTAAAAGTTTGTCATGTATTCACTCAAAAATCTCTTTATTTATAAATAAAAAGATGTTTTTAACCGCATTGTAAATATCCTGATTAAAAATAAAAACATGTATATTAGCTCGAAAAAAATGAGATCATTGTGCATTATTGTACAAAAAGTTTTGGAAAATACAGATATTCTGAAGCCGAAAATGGTTTTAGCATAAGGCTTGTGCAATGTTAGACCATAAGAAGTTAAACCCTTGGGATATACGTGAATGCTTAACAATTGGGGATAACCTAAGAGGTTTTGTCACTAATTAAATAGTGGGTCATGAGAAGCACATGGGTTCAAAGAGTAAAGAGAATCAGAGTCAGGCTCAACCAAAGAATGCCCAACCAGGGTTTTCGATCGAGATAAACTGCTGTTGATTTTTCGTGCCCAAATCAGTCTGAAGTACAAGGCCATTAACAAAATAAAATTCTCGTTTGAAAAGAAAATACCCTTAAAATAACTACATCATTGCATACATTTTACGCATAAACAGGATCATGACATAAAATGCATAAAAATAAGTGCTTGCGGGTTCTCTTAAAAGAAAGGGCAATGATGTAAAGACCCAATAAAGAAATAACCAATTAGAATTTCCATGTTTGGTTGTGACAAAACAAGCTTCCGCAAGAGAAATCTCTTCCAAAACTTATCTTCCCAAGACTTTCAGGTATGATGTTTTCGAATCCTCAAACACATATTAACAAAGGTTAATGTTTAATTTTCAGGTTCGATCCCGATTCAATGGATCAACTCCCCCATATCTGATATTTCCTTCAGAGTAAGTAGAACATGTCTCTCTTCTCCAAGATTTGATATTCCCTTCAGAGTAAGTGGAACAAGTCTGCCAGATCTGATATTCCCTTCAAAGTGAGCGAAACAGATCTCTCTTCTCAAAGATTTGATATTCCCTTCAGAGTAAGTGGAACAAATCTCTCTTCTCCAAGATCTGATATTTCCTTCAGAGTAAGCAGAACAGATCATTCTCTTTCAAGATTTGATATTCCCTAAGTGACAGTGGAACAAGTCTACAATGATTCAATCTTCCCTGAGTGACAGCGGAATGGATCAACTCATCCAGATCTGATATTCCCTTCAGAAGAAGCAAAACAGATCCCTATTTTTCAAGATTTTATATTCCCTGAGTGACATTGGAACAAGTCTACCCTGATCCAATCTTCCCTGAAGAACAGTGAAATGGATCAACATCCTCAGATCTAATATTCCCTAAATGACAGCGGAACAGATTCCTCATCATATTTCAAACAATGAAGTTGACCAGACAGAAAAACACATTGTCTCTTCGTCTTTGCCCTATTCTCGTTGATACAAAAATATGACAAAGAGGGACAACTGTTGACACTCGTTTTTCTGTTCTAAATATTATTAAATATTATTATTATTATTAATATAATTTTTTTACAAATTACAAATAAAGGACTCATCCCAGCAACCCAGATGCAACATTTCCAAGCCCAATACAAGATCCAGCAGACCATGACTCGGATCCGACCCAAACATGAATTGGCCCAGAGTAACACGTTTGAAGTTAGGGTTTTTAACCTTAAACTAAAACTGTCATTGTCTCCAACAAATGAAACAGTTGCTGCTGCTAGTGACCATCCAAATTCCAACCGGTGCATGAGCCACCGCTGCACGTATGCTTCGGCCGAACCTTCACCGTCGATCATCGAAGTCACCATCGTCATCACCTACGCCATATATCACTCAAGCAACCACAAAATCACCAAATCAGTGCAAAATCAAAAATCCACTAAACCTATTTAAAATTTCAGAAATTAGGTATCCTTACCTAATATACCATTATTTGTATGTAGTGGAATATCCATTAAACAACTAAGTTTCACTATAAAAGCATAGAAACAGATTCGAACAAAAGGAGGGGGCATTCGGATTTGAAAAGAAAAAACAGGGGTTTCTACTACTGATCTTTAATTTTCTGTTTTGAAAGCATTGTAACGGGGAGTTACACTTCCAAAATCAGAAAGCAAGAGAAGGCAATAATTTTTTTTGAGGTATTTCGTGTTTTTTTTCTGATTTCCAATATGTTAAGTGAATGTATGTGTGCATGTATTTGTTTTTTTAAACAAGTAATAAAAACAGCAATGAAATAAAAAAATTTCTAACAGCCTATGAGTAGAAAACCCAGCTAAACCAAAAAAATAACAAAATAAATAGGAAAGAGGGGTCGATCGGGTTTATCTTTGGCTTATAGAGGAGTAAATGTCTTCAAATTCTGTCTGTGTCATAAGAAGTCTCGGTGTTTGATTTAGAAGTTAGGGTTCTTGCATGGTGGTTATTTAGATCACGGTTTAGAGTAGAAGTGAGGTCTTGAGAGATTAAAAAAAGGATCAGAATACTGAGTATCAATTTTAAGGTGTTGAAACCTTTTCAAAGGTTTTTTTTAACAACAATAATTTAATTTTTTTTACTTGGGTTCGAACTAAAGAGGGGAATTTTTTTTTACCTGGTATTTGGTCTCTTCATCGTCGTAGTGTGGCCCCGATGATTGAACGGCGGTCGAGTTCAGGGGTTGAGAGTGGCGTCGTGTGTGTGTGTAAGAATGAAAGTGAAGGAGAGAATGAAAGAGATGGTACAAGCGGCGCAGGTGTTTTACACATATAAATTAGGGCAATTTTCATTCAAAATAATATATATATATTAAATTTTTTTTTTTTGAAAATAATATATTAAATATTTAAAACTACAACGTATGGGTGTGTTAGGGAAATACTCAATTCATGCATGGGTTATCACTTGGAAGAACCATTCAAATTTCATGTTTCATGCGTTTTGGTCCCTAAATCAAATGTTTCCTTATTTTCAATTTTGCATCTTTATTTTATGCATTTTTAATTTCGGTCCCTAATGTTATGTTATTTAATTTTTGTTACTTTAGACATTAAACTCTAAATTTTGCATGTTACTTGTCAGTCCTATGTATAATTAGAGGTTTATTTCAATTTCTGTACATGAAATGTAATATTTGATATTTATGTCTCAATATATGTCGAATTATAATTTTAACTTTGATTTGATTTTAAATTATTTTTATTATAATTATTACAAGATATAAAGTTGATTAATTAAATTTCTTGTGATCAATTATGATTTTATTAAGTTAATAGTAATTAATTAGTTTATTTCCTATATATATATGTATTAATTAATTGATATAAATTTTTCTTTTCTTTATTTATTAACATCATGAACATTATTTTTAAAATCATTAGAATATATGTTTTTACTTAAACTCTAAACTTTATTAGTTTTAACCTTGTTAATGTTATTCTCTTTATTTACAGTTTGTTTTGATTTGTTTATTTTATTGAGTATATATCTTAATTACTTTTAATATTTTTATTCTTTTATTTTAATCCTTGATAGATCATTTTTAGTCCATAACCTCTTAATTATTCGAATATTAAAATTAATTCAGGATAAAAATAGAGCCTCCATTTTAGCTTAGATTAAAAACTAGTCTTTTAATTTAGGGGATAATTTGAGTTGGCCCTCGCGTAAACGCTCGAAGAACCATCTCAGTTATTCGATTCATTAATTAATTAAAATCGAATACGATTAATATTAGAGCTTACATTTTTTAGATTTGAGCTCTTAGGTTCCTTAATTTTCATAATTTGACACTTTAAGTTAGAAAATGCCTTAATTTACTTTTAGTTTAATTAGGACAAATAAAATGTTGTTTGATTGCATTGTTTTTTTTTTCTTCTACAAATCTAAGGCACTGTTCACTTATTAAGGAATTAATAGTATATCTCCCGCGATCGTGCTCAGGGGGTGACTACTGGTAATTCCTTGAATAAGTCAACATCCTGTTCAAAACCACATCATGTTTTATAAAAATGAGGCAATATTCAGTTATTAGGCACAATAGTTGATCTCCCGCATTTATGCTCGGGGGCGAATGCTATTGGTCTTGATAAACGAATACCCTTTTCAACTTTGCATCCTTAATGATTTTTAAATTAAATAAAGATTGAACTCAAAGTTTCCGATTTTAAATAAAAGGTAATTAACTAGGTACCAATAATTGGGCGCTTATGGGGGCTAATCCATCCTCATGCGTAACTGACTCCCGAACCTGATTTATGGATTTTTGTAAACCCTAAAACTCAGTATTTTGATAAAAATAAAATATTTTATTAAAATCACCCGGTTTTTACGGTGTTCCAATCGCACCTCAAATGATTGGTGGCGACTCCTCACATTTCGAAATGATTTTCAAAGAAAAAACCTCGAGTCAGTATCGGTTTTTTTTCCTCCGGGTGAAAAACGGTTACGACATAAATAAATACAAACGAATATTACAACCCAAAATTTAATGGTCAAAAAGAAAATATTTAAAATTACATGGACCAAAATGAGAAAAATAGCAACTTAAAGGACTAAAATGGCACAAATAGAAATTTAAAGGGCTAAAACAGTAAAAACCAAAACTTAAAGGTTTAAAATGGTATTAAAAGAAACTAAAAGGGCTAAACATTAATTACAAAATAAACCAGAGCCCAGATCGAAAATATTAAATAATATAGGAACCAAAAATTTAAATAACCCCCTAAATATAATTTAGGACTAAAAATGAAATAAACAGAAACATAAAGGGTTGAACCAGAATTAAACACAATGCCAACAATGACTAAAATGAAATATTTACAAATGTCATGTCTAAATTCGAATATTAACAAAAATAACACAACATATAATAATAGGACCATAATATAAATAATGAAATATAAATGCTCAAAATCAAAGAAAGTAGAACTTCATTACATGGCTTCAATATGATATTACAAAGCATGAGGGACCTAAAGTGTGGTTAACCCACAAGCTAAAATACAAACCGGTCCCCCTCGAAACTATGTCGTTTCATGGGGATATATAACCCTTAGCCCAAAGTATTCTCTTCTCACTTTTCTCATTTGTTTCATTTCACAAAAACCAGAAAAGAGAGAAATTGAGGGATTCTCTCAACTTCCTCATCGGGGAGAGAAAAGCCACTGCTCGTCGGTGGTGCCCCACGACAGAGCACGGTGGCCCACGGTGGCTGGAGTGAGCAAAACACTCCCCGAATGCTCCTCTTGTCACCCCCAACATATATCCTAGCCCCACCCGACCTAAAACCTCTCTTAGAGCCCTAGATCTAGGAAAAATGAGGCCCTTTACCTTCAGTGATATGGTTCCTCGAACTCCAGTGAGACCACAACTACAAGACCCGGGTGCAAGGTGAGTTTTCTGCGTTCTTACTTCTCGGTTTGTTTGTTTTTCTCAAAAGGTTTTCCTTAGTTTTTTCCTTTTCGAAAGTTTCTCTCTATTTTCTCTCCCTCTGTATTTTTCTTCCCCCCACCAAATCGTTTCCTCTCCTTTTTCTTCTCTTTCTTTCTTTCTTTGTTTATATCCAGCTTTTGTGATTGATGAGTTTTGCTGCCCAAGACAGAGGCTAACTGTACTTTAGGATATCATTTTGATTTCCTTTTGATTTTTCCTTATATTTTTCTCTGTTTCCTGACTGAAAAGATGGATGATGGATGCATGTTACTGTTCGGTGCAGGTTTGTCGATGGCGGAGAGAAAAGGCTTGACTTGAGCGACTCATCGGTTGGGAATTTGAAGAGTCATTAGAGGTTGCGATGGTTGGCTTTAGCTGATGGCATTTAGGGTTTCAAAACCCTAAGTGCACTGGGCCGATTCATGTCAGAATCTGATGGGCTTCGGGTTGAATGCATGAACCGGGTTGGACCAGCTGCTGGCTTTGGGTTGTTGGACTGCTTGTACTGGGCTCTCGGGTTTGGGCTTAAACTTGTAAATGGGTTAGGCTTTTAGGGTTTGTATCTGTTGGGCTCAGGTTTAAGCCTGCAAAAATATGTAATAGATGTTAACATAATAATAATAATAATAATAATAATAATAATAGATAAAATATAAAATAAAAAGACTCAAACAAAAACAGGTGTCTACATGTGGATGGTAGTGAAGTTGACTCAGACTCACCTCGCTTGTCATTGCTCGATGAAAATGGCGAAAACAAGGGTATGGATCTTTGAAGAGGAGATTTGTTAAGAAGCCCAAGAGAGTTGATTCCCTTGATGTTGAAGCCATGGCCATTGCCGATGCTCATGCTCACCAAACTAAGGTTAATTAATTTCATTATTGCTTATAACGTCTTTTTTTTCTTTTGCTCTTCAAAGTATGAGCTTTTCAGGTTTTGCTGCACCAATATCACATTGCTATCTTTAATCATTGCTTAGAATATTGTGAAATTGGTATAAAGTTCATTGCTTGGGATGACTATTTACCAATTTCTTATATTTACCCTTTAAAGTTGAAAATTAATCACTAATGAAGTTTAGCATCTAACAAAGAAAATGAATGACTTTAGCAAGTGCTGTGATTGAAGGGTCTTCTCTGTTTTTTCTGTTATATTCATTTGGCCCAGCTTGACTCAGTTATGACTCTTGCATGTACTTTTACCATTGAAAGTGAACCTTATCTTGTCTTCAATAACTCCAAAGAATTGTTTTATCAACAAGCTTTAACTATACCCTCTTACCAAAATGTGATGCTTTATTTAAACAGGAGCTTTCGACTTGGCGCACTCTTGCATTGGCATTTCAAACACTTGGGGTTGTGTACGGTGACATAGGCACAAGTCCTTTATACGTTTTCAGCGATGTCTTCAGCAAAGTAAAAATTGAATCAGAGGTGGATATCTTGGGGGCTTTATCACTTGTGATGTACACAATAGCCCTAATTCCCTTGGTGAAATATGTGTTTGTAGTGCTTAAAGCCAATGATAATGGGGAGGGTAAGGGATTTCTGTAGCAATACTCTTAGTCTCCTTACCTTTTACTGGATATTTTGAAGATGATTTACATGTTAACATATAAATTAATGCGGATGTAGGGGGGCCGTTTGCGCTCTACTCACTGATTTGCAGATATGTGAAGGTCAACATGCTGCCGAATCGTCAGCCAGCAGATGAACACATATCGAGTTTTATGCTCAAACTGCCTACTCCTCAATTAGAAAGGGCTTTTAGCATAAAAGAGACTTTGGAAAGGAGATCATCCTTGAATACCATCCTGTAGCTGTTGGTTTTGATAGGGACTTCCTTGGTCATAGGAGATGGTATTCCGACCCTGCAATATCAGGTAGATAGGTTTGTACTAATCTTGCATTGAAGTTAACGAATTCAGGTTTTAAGCAAATACTATTTCGACTCCTGCCTACAATTTGTTTATGAATAGATGAATGGCATTAGAGGCTTTGAACCTGACTGTTGGATATTTTGTGTTGCAGTTATGTCTGCTGTAAGTGGTCTTCAGGGTGCCATTGAAGGTTTTGATACAAGTGGGTACTTTTCATTTGGTTTTGTTTCATACCAAATATTTACAGTTCATTAACTGCCATCTTCTTTAGAAGAACTGAAAGAGGTGAAGTATTTATAGTAGAGGAGCCTCGAGTTTGATTACTAAATAGCTGTTCTACTGGGCTGGCTGAATATGCAGTATCATATGAGGCAGTTCTTAACTAATAAATAAAGTTTCAAGCATTAACCAGTAAACTAATTTGTTTTTTCATCATCAACTGTTATTATTTTTTCTTCATTTATCTATATTTTCACAGCTATGGTGGTGCTCGTTTCGATTGTAATCCTGGTGGCATTGTTCAGCATACAGCAGTTCGGAACCAGCAAAGTTGGTTTTGTAGACACTCAAATTCGTCCTCTAATGTTATGTTATATATATATATATTATCATATTATAATATATATATATATATATATAATTTATTTATTTGGGTACATGTCCAATAAAAGACCAAACAATGACCCAAGTACAAGTAGTAACCCATTACACGCCCCAGGCCCAAACCGGTTCAAGACCCATTGAAGCTAGGGTTTCCAGAACCCTAGCCAGCTTCTCTCCAGTGCCGTTCTCCCCTTCAACGAGAGATCCCCACAGCCGCACGCCTCTCAATAGCACCAGATTTCTCGGCAACCACCAACGGCACGCAAGAATTTCGCAAGCAATCCAACAAACAACAAGCATTAGTGTTATATTCGGAGTTAAACTCCTAAGAATAGGATTTTTTTGGTTTCTATAAATTCTTGTAATAGCACACAAGAGATATACGAAATACCAAGCAAAAAATTACAAGCAACTCGTAGCCATTTTTCGAAGCATTTATATTTCGAAAGGTAAAGTTCGTACTTTCGCATGTTATTTTTCCTTACTCTTGCTGTGTTTTGATTCGAAGGGAAACCGAGAGAAGTGTTTTTGGCCAATGAACGGGGGTGTTTTCGAGATCTATTTTTGTAGATCTAGCCCCGAGGCTTGTGTTTTTTTGAAAAACTATTCGGATTTTTATAAACGGGTCGTGTGGATCCGTGTGTTTTGCCTCTACAGTGGGTTAATGCCCATTTCGGTCCCCCTGATTTTAAATACACACAAATTCGTTTTTTCTTCAATTGACTTTTAATTTCGACCCTTAATTCATTTTTTGTTTTAATTTAACCCTTATTATTTATATATATATATATATATATATAAATATAATTATATTTTATTTATTTATTATAGTTCTCTTTTTTTCATTTTTTTTGTGTTATATTATATTATTTTCCTATTATATATATATATATATTATATTATTTTTTTATATATGTTTACTTATTTACTATTTTTTACTATATTTTCCTAACATTATATATATATATTCTTACTTCATTTTATTTTATATTTCTATAATTACTATTTTTTTAGTTAATATTATATGTATATTTATTTTTCATTTATTTATTATTATTATTACTATTTAGTATTTTATTATATTATACATACATTTTTATATTTTTATATATATATATTTTATTATTTTATTTATACTATTTATTTATTTTAATTATATTTTTAGTTTCTTTGCTCTTATTATTATTTTTCTTTTTTAAAAAAACACTTTACCTTTTTTATTCTTTTTGTATATATATTTTATCTTCATTTATTTTATTTTATTCAATTTCATTTTATTTATTTTTTTTCATCCAATTATTTTATGTTTATTATTATTGGTTTCATTTATTTCCTTGATTTACTCTTTAGTTTTGTTACTTTCTTTTATTATTATTATTATTTTCTTTTAACATCTTATTTTTTAAGGGTATTTCCGTAAACTCATTAAGGGTAAGTAATTCTGATCAAATTTCACCCTCCACACTGGGGGGCAAGGTGGAGAAGATCTGCTCGCATGAGTGAAGACATTGATTCAGATGAGATACCGAAAGGTGAACCAAACGCCAAGTGCGAAGATTCAATCAGAACAAAAAGGGCAAAAAGAAAAAAAAGAAAAAAAGGAAAAAACAAAAGAACAAAAGAACAAAAAGAAAGAACAAAAATTGAAAGAAAAAGGGACAAAAAGCACATGCAAAGATTCCCTAAAGACAAATGGCACATCAAGCTTCAAACTATGAGATTGATCAAGCACAATCATTCTCGAATCTCTAAATCACTTCACTCGAAGATCATGGAACATCTAGAGAAAATCCAGAGAAACACATATGAGCAGATCCAAATTAAGCAATACAGGATTGAAGGCATCAGAATGAATTGATCATTGGTTCAATACCCTGAAACACTTGTTTGGGCCTATTTATCCTTTTCTTTTATAACCACGAACCCTGTCCTACATTGCGTGCCTTAAAAGTCCCTTCTAATTATACGTGGATTTCTAAACATAAGAGACTATCTTCAGATTTCATCCTGTCCATCAGGACTAATCGTTATTTGCAAAAAACAGTGTAATTAATGCATGATAGAGAAAAATAACAAAGGGGGTTCAAGACGTAAATTCCGAATGACGTCTTAAAACCAAAGGAGGTTTCGAGCTGAAAACCTGAAAAGGCGGCTCGAATATAAAAATTGTGCAACTGAGGCGATCACACAAATTCCTTGATAAGGCATCACACAATCCGAGCGTGACCATGAAAGCTGGGAGTCGGAGAACACTTCCAGTAGAGGAGCATACAAGCTACCCTATCAAACCTTTGAGCATCAAATAAACAAAATGCCAAACCTTTGACCAAACAGAATAACCTGAGACTTTTTATCCTTTCATTACTTAACCATTTCCCAAAGATAGCTTTGATCTTGGCACTTATCAAATAGCTATAATTTACTGAAGGATTAACATTGTAATTAAATCTTTGATATCCAATGAACTCTAGTTTTATGATTCGTCTCAATTGTAAAACCGTGAAAGGGGCAATATTTTCAAAACTTTTGATTAAACATCTTTCAAAACTCTTTTTTTATATTTTCAGAACTTTGAAAATAAAAGAAAAAGAAACATTTTTTTTCAAACAAGACAGTCTCTCTAGAGTAGATCTTGGTAAATGACATGTGACTCTTAGACACAAAACTCATGCTCAGAATCAATGCTGAAGCAAGAAATGAGGAATATTTGGGGCATCTTTGAAGATTCAACATCAAACATTGGGGCATTTTTGGATATTGGGGCATTATTTGGGGATTCAACATCCTAATACAAATTATCAGACCTTTTTCAGGAGATAAAATATAACCAATTCATGTTACATGCATCTTATGCATACATTTTAGAGCATCATATTTATCATTTTTTCCACATACATGATTTTTGCAACTTTTAGAGTCAAGTTTCGACTTCAAGACGAAGGATACTCAATTCAAAAACACCTTTAAAGATTGATATTGGTTGCTTAACTCAGCAGCAAGAAGTTTTTTTTGGAACTCCATTTTGTCTCTCTTGAGACAATTTCACTTGAAGCGACACAATTAGCTTGAGAGTAGATTTCAACTTTACGATGAATGATATCTAGCTCGAAGCCAAACATCACAATAAAAGGGGTCATCCACGGTTTCAACTTCACGGCGAAGGGAATCGTATCCACCCGCAACATACAATACTTGGATTTCAACTTCACAACGAAGGATATTCAAGTCAAGGTTCAACTTCACGACGAAGGGGCCATCCACGATTTCAAATCCACAACGGAGGATATCGTACCCATACATCTGCGATTTCAACTCCACGACAGAGGATATCGTGCCACTCAAGACAACACAAGTTTAACTTCACAATGAAGGGACAGTTGGTTCTCAACAAATAATTTCCCAATTTCAGAGCCAATTTCAACTTCACAGCGAAGGATATTGGACTCGAGACAACACAAGTTCAACTTCACAACGAAGGGACGACTGGTTGTCAACAAACAATTTCCCAGTTTCAGAGTCAATTTCAACTTCATGGTGGAGGATATTGGACTTGGAACAAAGCAACCTACATTGGATTTCAACTTCACTATGAAGGATATCCAGTCTCAGGCTCAACTTCACGACGAAGGGGCCACCCGCGGTTTCAATTTCACGGAGAAGGGAATCGTGCATACAAGCAGCATCCATCTTTAGATTGGATTTCAACTTCACGACGAAGGATATTCAACTCAAAGAAGAAGTGTCTGTCAACAAATTTTCCAGTTTCAGAGTCAATTTCAACTTCACGGCGGAAGATATTGGCCTCGAAACAAAGCAACCTACATTGAATTTCAACTTCACTATGAAGGATATCCAGTCTCAGGCTCAACTTCACGACGAAGGGGCCACCCGCGGTTTCAACTTCACGGCGAAGGGAATCGTGCATACAAGCAGCATCCATCTTTAGATTGGATTTCAATTTCATGACGAAAGATATTCAACTCAAAGAATGAGTGCATGTCAACAAAACTTTCCAGTTTCAGAGTCAATTTCAACTTCACGGCGAGAGATATTGGCCTCGAAACAGCACAACTTACATTGGATTTCAACTTCACAACGAAGGATATCCAATACCCATGCTCAACTTCACGACGAAGGGGCCCTATACGATTCCAACTTCACAAACAGATTGACCCAACTTCAACGACGAAGGAGTCATATGTAACACAACAACACCAAAGTCTTCAGGTCAAGTTTCATCTTCACGACGAAGTATCTTGAGCTAGAAGACAGTCCAGGAACTGCTGGTCAAAGTTTCGAGTTTGATTTCAACTTCACGACGAAGGATTTCGTGCTCAGAAATTTCCAGTTCCGGCTCGACCTCACGACGAGGGAGTTATTTCATATTTCAGTTCAAATTAACAAATCAGTCTTCATATCGGATTTCAACTCTGTGACAGAGGATATTCGATATGGACGAAATTTGTGTTTGTAATCTTTGCTCTATTTTCATTACACGATAATGAGCAAAGAGGAGCAGCTGTAGACACTCAAATTCGTCCTCTAATGTTATGTTATATATATATATATTATCATATTATAATATATATATATATATACATGTCCAATAAAAGACCAAACAATGGCCCAAGTACAAGCAGTAACCCATTACACGCCCCAGGCCCAAACCGGTTCAAGACCCATTAAAGCTAGGGTTTCCAGAACCCTAGTCAGCTTCTCTCCAGTGCCGTTCTCCCCTTCAACGAGAGATCCCCACAGCCGCACGCCTCTCAATAGCACCAGATTTCTCGGTAACCACCAACGGCACGCAAGAATTTCGCAAACAATCCAACAAACAACAAGCATTAGTGTTATATTCGGAGTTAAACTCCTAAGAATAGGATTTTTTTTGGTTTCTATAAATTCTTGTAATAGCACACAAGAGATATACGAAATACCAAGCAAAAAATTACAAGCAACTCGTAGCCATTTTTCGAAGCATTTATATTTTGAAAGGTAAAGTTCATACTTTCGCATGTTATTTTTCCTTACTCTTGCTGTGTTTTGATTCGAAAGAAAACCGAGAGAAGTGTTTTTGGCCAATGAACGGGGGCGTTTTCGAGATCTATTTTTGTAGATCTAGCCCCGAGGCTTGTGTTTTTTTGAAAAACTATTCGGATTTTTATAAACGGGTCGTGTGGATCCGTGTGTTTTGCCTCTATAGTGGGTTAATGCCCATTTCGGTTCCCCTGATTTTAAATACACGCAGATTCGTTTTTTTCTTCAATTGACTTTTAATTTCGACCCCTAATTCATTTTTTGTTTTAATTTAACCCTTATTATATATATATATATATTTAATTATATTTTATTTATTTATTATAGTTCTCTTTTTTTTTCATTTTTTGCGTTATATTATATTATTTTCCTATTATATATATATATATATTATATTATTATTTTTTATTTATGTTTACTTATTTACTATTTTTTTACTATATTTTCCTAACGTTATATATATATATATTCTTACTTCATTTTATTTTATATTTCTATGATTACTATTTTTTAGTTAATATTATATGTATATTTATTTTTCATTTATTTATTATTATTATTATTACTATTTAGTATTTTATTATATTATACATACATTTATTTTATTTATACTATTTATTTATTTTCATTATATTTTTAGTTTCTTTGCTCTTATTATTATTTTTCTTTTTTAAAAAAAACACTTTACCTTTTTTATTCTTTTTGTATATATATTTTATCTTCATTTATTTTATTTTATTCAATTTCATTTTTTTTTCATCCAATTATTCTATGTTTATTATTATTGGTTTCATTTATTTCCTTGGTTTACTCTTTAGTTTTGTTACTTTTTTTATTATTATTATTTTCTTTTAACATCTTATTTTTTAAGAGTATTTCCGTAAACTCATTAAGTGTAAGTAATTCGGATCAAATTTTACCTTTTAATTTAACTTGCAATTTTCTTAATCAAAGACAACTGGAAATTACGTAGTACCGAAAGGGCGATTCAAGGGTGCTAATCCTTCCTTGACCGTAACCGACTCCCGAACCCGACACATCTTTGGAAAGACGTAGATCAGGTAAGAAATAGGATATCCGATCAATCCATTTGTTTTAAATAAATGATCAGTGGCGACTCCAATCCACATTTTTCAAATCAAAGCCCAATTCCGGGGCTCAACCGAAAGACGGTTGCGACAGGTTTCATGTTTGCTCCTGCACTTGCTTTGTGGTTCTTCTCTTTGGGTTCAATAGGAATTTACAATCTAGTGAAGTATGATATTGCAGTCATCAGGGCATTCAATCCAGCTTATTTTTTTTTTTTCAAGAACAACAAAGATGCATGGTCCGCTCTCGGAGGCTGTGTCCTGTGCATTACAGGTGCAGTTTGCTTAGCAGACCTTTAGCGTTGAAGCAATGTTTACTGTCATAACAGCCTTGTGTTTTTACGAATAACCGATCATTGAAATTCTCAAATGCCCTCGATCACATGTCGAATCTGTTATACTTTTATAACCTGCAAAAATATAGCTTGAACTTGTCATTAAAATTTTTCATTACAGGAGCTGAAGCAATGTTTGCTGATTTAGGGCATTTCTCTGTGCAATCCATTCAGGTTGGCCCTTCCATTAAATCATCTTTAATAGGAATGAACTTGGCTTTTTCATTAGCTACATGCTTTTTATAATTATTTTGTCTATTTCCCTCCTCAGATTGCCTTCGCCTTTGTAGTGTTTCCCTGTCTTCTCTTTGCATACATGGCCCAGGCCGCGTATCTAATGAAATACCGTGATTCTTCGGGACGAATTTTCTATGATTCTGTTCCAGGTTACAGATGCCGGCATACTCCTTAATCTTATTTCATTTCATTAATTTTTCGAGAATTATATTCAGCTAATTTTTGTTTTTATGATGCTGATTATGAACAAACAGATAGTCTTTTCTGGCCAATTCTTGTGGTAGCTACCATTGCTGCCATGATTGCCAGCCAAGCAATGATATCTGCGACATTTTCATGTGTCAAGCAGGCTATGGCACTCGGTTGCTTCACTAGACTGACACCTCGAGGAAACTGATGGGCCAAATTTATATCCCTTTGATAAATTGGTTTTTGATGATCATGTGTATAGTTGTTGTTTCCATCTTTCGCAGCACTACTGTTATTGCCAATGCATACGGTTAGCGCTACCGATATTGGACTTTCCACTGAAAATTATGATGATTTATGAACAAGGAGCTGATAAAGATAGCAGATTCTACTCTGATCTTTTGATGATCGGTTCTCTGATGACAATCTAATTTTTTTTGCAGGCATAGCCGAAGTTGGTGTTATGTTGGTCACGATGACGTTGGTGACACTCGTAATGCTTCTAATATGGCAGACCAATTTGTTTATCGCTCTGTGTTTTCCTCTTGTATTCGGCTCGATAGAGCTCATTTATCTCTCTGCTGTTCTTTCTAAAGTCTTGGAGGGAGGTTGGCTTCCACTTGTTTTTGCTACTTTCTTTCTCAGCGTCATGTACATTTGGAACTACGGCAGTGTGTTGAAGTACCAGAGTGAGGTCCGAGAGAAAATATCTATGGACTTCATGCATGAACTTGGCTCAACGCTTGGGACTGTGAGAACTCCGGGGATCGGTTTGTTGTATAATGAGCTTGTCCAGTCCAGGATATCCCCTCGATATTTGGGCGGTTTTTAATTAGCCTACTGGCCATCCATTCGATAATCGTGTTCGTTTGCATCAAATATGTTCCTCTTCCCGTGGTCCCCCAGGAGGAGAGATTCCTTTTCCGAAGGGTTTGCCCGAAGGACTACCATATGTTCCGGTGTATCGCTAGATACGGCTACAAAGATATCCGGAAGGAGGATCATCATGTGTTCGAGCAACTTTTGTCTCAAAGTCTCGAGAATTTCTTGCGGAAAGAAGCTGAAGATGTTGCCTTGGAGACCGGTTTGCAAGAAATGGACATCGATAGTGTTTCAGTGAGCTCAAGGGATTATGGAACCAGGGGAATTGTCGATAACGAGGATCTTCGAATCCCATTGATGCAGGACACGAGATCAGAGGCAGCTAACAAAGAAGAAGCTTCACTTGCATTGCCTTCTAGTGTCATGTCGTCGGATATAGACCCGTGTTTAGAATATGAGCTTTCGGCAGTGCGAGAGGCGATTGATTCCGGATTTACGAATTTTCTAGCACATGGAGTCGTGAGAGCCAAAAAGAAGTCATTTTTACTCAAGAATCTCGCCATAAACTGCTTGTATGCATTCCTAAGGAGAAACTGTAGAGCCGGAGCCGCAAATATAAGGGTACGTCACATGAATATCCTGCAAGTGGGTATGACATACATGGTCTGATTATTTTGTCATCCCATCAAAAAGCACCCATTTTTGACGGATTAAGCCAATAATGATAGAATATTTGTACTTCATGAGTGGCTCATTGAAAAAAAAAATTATATTAAAACTCTTCAGATTGCGTGGATGGGAATGCAGATGAGACATTTGTTATCCCCTTTCAGCTTGAATTTGAACATCCAACACAAATCTTAATCAACGCAGCAATGATATAGCAGACATGAATTCGTTGTTGTTTCAAGTACTAATTTATGGCTTCTCATAAATTTTGTCACTCTTGGAAACCGAGAGTATGTTGGTGTTGCTTTCTCCGTAGCTGATCGAGTCAAATTGAATGAAAAAATTGAGTTATTCGAGTTGAAGAGGTATATTTAATAACTCAATCTTTATTTAAAACTTTTTTTAATCTATTTGAATTTATAAAATTCTAGTTAAATCGAGATAAATTATTCGATTTTATTTTTAATTATTCTTTCTTTAAATTAAACTACCTTACTACAGAATTGTCCGGTAAGCATACGTGTGCCTGAAGGATGATATATTTGATGAATGTAACTTACGGTAATGTTTAAGGTACGACAACCTTAATATATAATCAAGGAAATATTCTACCGGAAATGTTAATATTTTTTTTAACATTTTGGGTAAAGCGCTACCTAAAACATTATTTTTTCTACTGGAAATGTTAATATTTAGTGCTACCTAAAATGTTTAACATTTTTGGTAAAGCGTTATTTAAAATATTATTTTTTATACAAAAAATTATTAATATTGGGCGCTACCTAAAATGTTATTTTTTCTATCAGAAATTAGGTAAAAAAAATTAATATTTTCGATAAAAAAATAATGTTTTAGATAACGCTTTATTAACAATATTAAAAATATATTAATATTTCCAGTAAAACATTTTCTTAACCGTATATTAAGATTATAATACAATAAACGTACCATAACTTACACGAAGATCCATATATTGACTTCCTCTCTCTCATTGACTGTCCCATCGAGTCCCTTCTGGTTCTTTTGCTTTATTACTAATTAGTCTTAAATATATAAAAAGTGTATAACGTATCTCTGTTTTTTTTATTTTAGTGTCTAATATTTTTTTCGTTTTAGTTTTGTGTTTAACGTTTTATTCCGTTACTCAAAATGTTTCATGCCGTGACGGACCATTAGTTTTTCTCTGTTAAGTGACACATGTCACGATTTGGTAATTTTAAAATTTTATTTAAAATTAAAAAAAAAATTACATATTTTTAAAAATAATAATAATTTTTTTAAAATAACCTCAAAACTTTAAAAACCTTCATTTCAACCCATTAACCTTTAACCCTGTCACCAAACCACCATTCTCCGACCGGTGGTGTTGTACACCGCTGCTCCCACCGAACTCAGAAGCAACCAATGACCTCAACCAGACCCTCAGATCACTCGAAATCGGTCACGGTCGAGCTTAATCGCAAGGAAACCATTCGGTCGCCTACCTCCAACCTTGGCCACCACTAGTCGGGAGTCATCACCACCTAGTCCAGTGGAAGCGCCGTCCCGGACCGGTCATAGCCAGTCATCCACTCGCCTCCAGTCGTCGCCGTTCGTGGTGGAATGGTGTTTGAAAGTCTGACGGAAAGCCCCTATCAACGTTCGATTTTTTCGATTTTCGGCCGAAACTACCGCCTCACCACCACCGAAGCTGAGCTCGCCGGTCCTATCCGACCAAAACCAAACCTGTTTGGTAAGCCACCATCGCCTAGCGGACGAGCTTGGAAGAGGGGTGGCCGAATAATTTAGGGGTTAGAGGTTGAAATAAATGTTTTTAAAGTTTTGAGGTTATTTCAAAATTTTTGTGCTTCCTTTTTTTAAAATATATAATTTTTTTAATTTTAAATAAATTTTTTAAAATTACCAGACATTTTACTAATAAGACATATTACAATTTTTATTTTTTTTAATTTTTTTTGAAATAACCCCAAAACTTTAAAAACCTTTATTTCAACCCCCAACCCCTAAACCGTTCAGTCGCCCCTCTTCCAAGGTTGTCCGCTCGACGACGGTGGCTTACTAAACCGGTTGGATTTTGGTCGGACAAGACCTACGAGCTCAACTTCAGTGGCGGTGAGGCAGAAAGGCTGCGATTTCGATCGAATATCGTAAAAATTGAATGGTGATGAGGGTTTTTTGTCAGACTTTCAAACGACACTCTACCACAAACGGCGACGACTGGAGGCGAGTGGATGACTGGGCTATGACCGGTCTAGGACTGCGCTTGCACTGGGCTAGGCAGTGATAACTCCCGACGAGGAGTGGCTGAGGTAGGAGGTGGGCAACCGAATGGTTTCCTTGCGATTAAGCTCGACGATGATCGATTTCTGGTGATCTAAGGGTCGGGTTGAGGTCATCGGTTGCTGCTGAGTTTGGTGGGAGCGGTGGTGTACACCACCACCGGACGAAGAAGGGTGGTTCGATGACGGGTTTAAAGGTTAATGGGTTGAAATGAAGGTTTTCAAAGTTTTGGGGTTATTTCAAAATTTTTGTATTTTCTTTTTAAAAAATAATATAATTTTATTTTTTAATTTTAAATATTTTTAAAATGACATGTGTCATTTAACGGAAAAACTAACGGTCCATCCCGACGTAACCCATTTTAAATAACAAAATAAAATATTAGACGCCAAACTAAAACAAAAAAAATATTAACACTAAATTAAAAGAACAGGCATATATTGAGCCCGTTTTGTATATTTAAACCTACTTATTATTATAATTGCTTTTTCTTCCTTTTTCTCGTCTCTTTTCCTTTCCTCTTCCCTTGGTTCTTTTTCCATTATCAACAGAAAGGAAAAAGAAAACCCCATTGAAAAACACACTGTTTTACTCAACCTCATACTGTTCATTCACTTTTCTGGGAAAGACTCAGATTCCAGATAGCGTTTTGCATTTCTTCTCAATGTGTAAAGCTTGAATATTCCTTCATATCTAAGAGATCTTTGCTGTGTCTACTTCTTCTTCTTTTCTGCTTGACTGAAAGAGGCAATGGGTAAGAATGTGTTGATTTTGGGTATTCCACTTTTGCTTCTTCTTCTTCTTGGAGGTGACACTTCAGCTCCCACTACTTCTTCACCTGCAAGTAAGCTTCCAAACGCAATCGATTTTGATCCGCTACTAGATTTAAGCTAAATCTTTGCTTTAATGGCAAATGAGCTTGACTCTGTTTTTTTCTTGCAGAGATCGTTAGTTTTTTGTTGATTTTGGACTCTGCTAATAGCAACCTTTATCGGAAGTCTAGTTCTTTATCTCTTTGTAAGTGAAGTTTCTTCTTTCTTAATTTTTGTTGCATTTGCCTCTAATAATTCATAATGTTTGTATAATGCTTTGTTTTCTTAGTGTGATGTTTGCTTTGTTTGTATAATCTTTGCTGTAAACCAAGAATGTTTTGTGCCTATCATAGACGTTTGGTGAGTTAAATGGAATGTTAATTTATTGTGGTCCTCGGTTTTGTATAATCGTGTTAAGATTGATTATATGTACAGTTATGGTATTCATCAATTCAATTCTGCGGTCTGGCTATCGTCTTGATTTGTCCATGGACAAGTCTTGTAATTATTTCAATTAAATTATGGGAGAAATGCAGATAGTAGACCGAGGCTGGTTGCTGGATCCCTGGAAGGATATCCCTGACATGTCGATGGCAAGCTGAGAGAGGCAAGGATGAACCATCCTAAAGGGCTAGCAGTAGATTACAGAGGCAACATTTATATTGCAGACACTGAATATGGCAATCAGGAAGATAAGTGATTCAGGTCAGCAACTTAATCACTTAGTTTCCTGAAAGAGGAATCCCGATCGCTCGTTAATTTGATTAACTATATATAAGTCTTATATCCTTTATGCTCCTTGCATTTCATCTCCGTGCTGCTAATATCCTGCATGCTAAATATATGCCACCGTATTTTCTTTTCTTTTTTTTCTCACAAAAGTATTTATAGGATCACTCTTTGTCAAGCTTAGTGTTTGTCATAATTTGAATTTAAATTTTTTTTGCAATGTCTTAAAATGCTCGAAGAATTGCTAATAGGAGTCAAATCTTCTTCAGGTATTACTACAATTGCTGGTGGGAAATTGAGCCGAGGAGGGGGACATGTAGATGGACCGAGTGAAGATGCAAAGTTTTTGTAACCCCCTAGACCCGGCCTATGCGTTTCGACTAAGTTTAGTGGATCACAAAGACATTTTCCAAAACCGTTATCCAATCAATATAAAACCACATTATTCATGACATGAAATTATAATAAATTATACTATTAAAACTCAACTCTTAAATATAAAACCAATCAGTAATAAATTAATTTAAAACATATCTTAAAAATCAAAACCACGATAAACTGAATAGTAATAGCAAAAGTATCATCATTATAAAATCCAATACTTTAAAATAGGTCCATGTCACCAGAATAAAGTCAACTTGCAAGTTTAAAATATTACAATCAGATATACTTCAAGAGATATGTTGATCCTCCAAGTACTCGAACCGAGGTATCTAACCAACAGTATCTAAAAGGGGAAAAACATTTTCGAAAGGTGAGCTAGGCTCAGTGTGTCCCAACATTACCATAAAATCACAATAGGTACATTAAACAAATCATAGTCCAGTAAATCTCACAAATTCGTAAAAGAGTTTAACTTTTGAAAACCATAGTTTAAACCCTTTTCTTGTACACCATCAGTAGTTTCCAAAATTATTTTTCCATATAGCTTACTTTATGCACATAGCAAAAAGAAAGCCGACTTAAGGATAGGCTATGAAGCTTGTATCCTTAAGCCCAAGTCAATAAGTCCATATAGCTTACCCTAAGCACACAGCAAAGGAAAGCCAACCTAATGAAACATCTTGGGGCCCTCAAGAGTCACATTAGGCCCGTTTATTAGCTTGATCAGAGCTATACAATTGTAGTTCAATCCATCTCAAAATCAATATCCATATACCAGTCATCAAAGTCCATAAATCATCAACAATAAATCGGTGTACCAACAATAATAATCCATAGATTTCAATGTACCATATTTCAAAACATATAAAACCATTATGTAGTAAACAAGAACACACCTCGATAATGGGTTCAGATAGTAGATCTATTGATTGCTGGTTTCACCACGCTCTGCTACAGTTTTTGAACAGGTGAATACTGGTATACGTGGTTTAACTGATCTAGAAGAGCTGGGTCGAGCTGTCGAATAATCTTGAGAGTCTCTTGTATCTTCAAACAATAATAATTAATCAACCCCAAATCTTACTTAATTGTTCAAAGCTAAAATTCTTAAGTATATAAGCATTTTTTGGGTTTGACTATCATTTTGGGGTATTTCGAGTCGGAATCAGGACGTCGAAAAACATAAAGTATGAATTTTCAAAAATTCAGATTCTTGGTCAAAGTCAAAGTCAACCACTTTGACCGTCAATTTGGAGGCCTTCGGGTTCGAATTTGATGAAACGGACTTCGGAAACAGATTCGGGACGTCGAAAACTATCAGAATAGGTATACTCGAAAAAGATTTACGATCGTGTAAGGGTCGGTCAAAGCCATTTTAAGTTTTGGTCAAAGGAAGTCAACGGTCAACCGTCACGGTCAACGGTCAACGGTCGGGTCAGTCGGGTCGGGTCGGATCAGTCGGGTCGTGTGGCGCGTGTGGCGCGTGAGGCCTCCTCCGGGGTCTAAAAATTCTGGAAAAATTTCTAAAAATTATTTTAAGCGATTTCGAGATACTTACAAAGATCAGTTCAAATTTTTGAACGGCGGAGAGCTCGATTTCAACTCGGTCGAATCTTTGACTGCTCCACCTCCTCACGCGCCGCCGTCGACGGCGAACAAGGTTGACACCGGCGGACTCGAAACGACATAAGAAACACGATGATGCAGGAGGTGTCGTAAACGGAGTAACGATCGGCGGTGAATTTAAGATTTTCCCAACGATAGAGCTAACAAAAACGTCGAGACTTTGACTGTAAATTCCCGACGTTTGGCAGTGTTTCGCTTCAATTAAATTGAAGGATTTGTTCCACGCTCGATGATGAATACAACGGTGGTTTTAAAACGACGATCAGAATTTGGACGGCGTCGGAATCGGAGTTGGAAACGGCGTATGGGAAAGGAAAATTGGGAGCATTTTGGTTCTGAAAATCAGAACCAAATGCACGCTTATAATCACCCAAAGCTGCCGACAGTTTTAGGGTAAATTCAAGGCTTGGTCCCTGAATTTCCTTTACTTCTAAAATAGCCTATAAACTCTCATAAATTTTGATTTAGTCACCAACAATTTACCAATTTTCACAATTAACCTCCAATTTCAATTAAATATTATTTTGTAAATATTCGGGTTGTTACAATTCTCCCCCTCTACAAGAAATTTCATCCTCGAAATTTACCTTATGAGAACAGTTGAGGAAACTGAGCCTCCATTGACTTCAATGTCTCCCAAGGAGCTTCTGAGAGGCCTCGGTTACTCCATTGAACTTTGACCATTGGAATACGCCTATTCCGAAGAACTCGCTCATCTCTTTCTAAGATTTGAATGGGCTCCTCCTCATATGATAAATCAGGTCTCAGCTCTACTTCCTCAACCTTAATGATGTGACTTGGATCTGGACGGTATCGCCTTAACAAAGACACATGAAAAACATTATGAATACGACTAAGATGGGAAGCCAACTCGAGCTGATAAGCAACAGGTCCAACATTCTTCAGAATACGATACGGCCCAATAAATCGCGGACTCAGTTTACCCTTACGTCCAAATCTCAATATTTTCTTCCAGGGTGAAACTTTTAAAAAGACCTAATCTCCAACCTCAAACTATATATCTTTCCTTCTCTGATCTGCAAAAGATTTCTGCCTATCAAATGCCTCTTTCAGACGGTCACGGATCAATCTGACTGTGTCCTCTGTCTCCCGCACTAACTCAGGTCCCAAAGTCTTCCTATCAAGCAACTCAGTCCAACAAATCGGGGTGCGACACCTACGCCCATAGAGTGCTTCATAGGGTGCCATACGAATGCTGGTCTGGTAACTGTTATTATAAGCGAATTCAGCCAAAGGCAAAACGTTCTCCCAGCTACCATGAAAATCAATTACACAACCCCGTAACATATCCTCCAGAATCTGAATTACTCTCTCAGATTGACCATCAGTTTGTGGGCGGAAGGAGGTACTATAATCCAATCTCGTACCCAAAGCCGTATGTAGCGCCTTCCAAAATTTCGAAGTAAATCTCGGATCTCGATCTGAAATGATAGATAACGGAACACCATGCAATCTAACAATCTCTGAAATATACAACCTCGCCAACTTTTCCAACGTATAATTTACCCGTACAGGAATGAAGTGAGCTAACTTTGTAAGTCTGTCAACAATCACCCAAATTGAGTCCTTTTTCGAAGGAGTCATAGGTAAACCAGTAACAAAATCCATAGTAATACGCTCCCATTTCCATTCAGGAATCTTGATAGGTTGTAACAAACCTGATGGATGTTGATTTTCCGCCTTAACTTGCTGACAAGTCAAACACCTCGCCATAAAATTCGAGATGTCCTTCTTCATACCGACCCAATGATACCTCTCTTTCAAATTCCGATACATCTTATCTCCACAGGGGTGCATAGCATATGGACTACTATGAGCCTCCGTGAGGATAGTCTGCCTCAACTCAGCATCATCCGACACACAATACCGACCTTTGAAGCATAAATCTTCATCCTGATCAAGGGCGTAATCTGAGCTTGTCCCTTGCTCTACTTGCTCAAAGATGGAAAGCAAGGAGCTATCAAGGGGCTGCTTAGCTTTGATCTCATCAACCAAGGTCGGCTTAACTTGTAATTCTGCTAACAGAGTGCCATCGTCATATAAATTCTTCCTGGCCATTAAAGATCTTAACTCTGTTATCGTCTTTCGACTCAAAGCATCCGCTACAATATTAGCTTTACCAAGGTGATAATCAATCACGCAATCATAATCCTTTAGAAGCTCTAGTCAGCGTCGCTGTCTCAAATTAAGCTCCTTCTGGGTCAGAAGATACTTTAAACTCTTATGATCCGTGAAAATGTAACACTTCTCTCCATAAAGATAGTGTCTCCAAATCTTCAAGGAAAAAATCACTGTTGCTAACTCCAAATCATGAGTAGGATAATTACACTCATGCGGTCGCAGCTGACGGGATGCATAAGCCACTACCTTACCTTCCTGCATTAGAACACAGCCGAGTCCTGAGTATGACACATCACTATACACTGTAAAATCCTTCCCGAACTCTGGTTGAATCAACACTGGTGCTTGAGTCAATACTGTCTTTATTTTCTCAAAGCTCTCCTGTTGTGCCTCACCCCAGTCAAACGGCACATTCTTCCTTATCAACTTTGTCAAAGGAGAAGCAATGATCGAGAAGCCCTCAACAAAACGTCGATAATAACCAGCCAAGCCCAAGAAACTGCAGATTTCAGAGATATTCTTGGGTCGTTTCCAATTTACAATAGCCTCGATCTTGCTTGGATCGACCTGAATACCTCGCGCAGAAATAATATGCCCCAGAAACGACACTTCTTGAAGCCAAAATTCACACTTGCTTAGTTTGGCATATAGACGATGCTCTCTCAAAGTCCGCAGAACGATTTTCAAATGCTCGTCATGCTCTGCCTCAGTACGAGAATAGATCAGAATATCATCAATAAAGACCACCACAAATTGATCCAAATATGGTCGGAACACGCGATTCATCAAATCCATGAAAGCTGCAGGAGCATTCATCAAACCAAAAGGCATCACTAAGAATTCATAATGACCGTATCTAGTGCGAATGGCCGTCTTGGCAACATCAGATCCTTTAACTTTCAATGGATAATAACCCGAACGAAGATCAATCTTAGAGAATACAGTAGCTCCTCGCAACTGATCAAATAATTCATCAATCCTGGGTAGTGGATATTTATTCTTGACCGTCATCTGATTCAACTTCCGATAGTCAATACATAATCTTAGCGACCCATCCTTCTTTTTCACGAACAGAACTGGAGCTCCCCTTTGTGAAGTACTATGCCGAATAAATCCTCGATCGAATAAGTCTTGCAATTGGACCTTCAACTCCTTGAGTTCTTTTGGAGCCATGCGATAAGGTGCCATGGAAATAGGTGCAGATCCCGGATAAGTCTCTATCTCGAACTCTACCTCTCTATCAGGAGGTAAACCAGGCAACTCCTCTGGAAAGACATCAGGAAACTCGCTAACTGTACGGATCTCTTCGATCGTGGACAATGAACCTTAGTGTTAAAAATACAAGCAATGAAAGTCTCATACCCCTTCCGGATCATACGATCAATTTCCATCACTGAAACTATATTGGAGAGATAGCCACGCCGTTCACCAATTAACACAACGGTCCGACCATCTGAAGTCTTTAGAGTAGCCCGCTTGTATTCGCAATCCAGATTTACCTTGTGTTTATTCAACCAATCCATCCTAAGAATTAGATCGAACTCCTCTAAAGGAAGTTCCATAAGATCAGCGAGAAAAATTTCTCCCTGAACCTCGAGAGGACAACGCCAAAATACTTTATTCACTAATACCGCTTGTCCTACTGAACTCGTAACTGTAACAGAATTTTTATTGTTCTCGATCGGAATCTAAAGGTTTCGAGATACCGAGCTCGATACATAGGAGTGAGTGGAGCCATTGTCCAGTAATGCAAAGTATGGGATAGAATAAATAGTAAATGTACCTGCAATAACCTCAGGCTCTTCTCTGTCATCCCGACGTCTAGTGGCATAAACCAAAGCTGGTTGTCTAGCCTCAGAAACTGTTGGCCCTCTATTTTGCTGAGGTCGGGCTCTACTGTCAGTCCTGGACGCTGAACCACGCGCTTTACTTGGCTACGATCTCTAATTGGAGTCTATACTGTAGTCTGAGAACGCACAGGAGTCTGAGTAGCGGTCTGCTCAAACGAAGCTAGCTGAGGATAATCCCTCCGAAAATGCCCACTAGATCCACACTGATAGCAAAGACCCATCTTCTTACGACACTCTCATGTGTGTTGTTTACCATAAAACTCACAGAGGAACCCATCATAATACGACGAGAAACCACCTCGACTGCCAACTAACGGTGAGGATGCTGCAGGCCTGAAACGTGTATTGTTTCTCTGAGGGACTGAAGTACGAGCCCTTTTCCCGGACTGTGCTGATGACTCCATCGGACCTGCAAATTTCTTAGATCATTCCTGTTCAACACGCTCTCTACCATAAGCTAAAACCTCCACCTCTTCAGCATCTTTGGCTCTGCCCACCAGCACATCAAATATCTCATCCTGATGGGTTACAACTTGCCTACGTGTCTCGTATCTGAGTCCAAGGGAAAATTTACGACATCGATCTCTCTCAGTAGGTACCATACTAAATCCATACTTCAGTAACTTCAAGAACTCGATCTCATACTCAGAAACAGTCATGTCTCCCTGAACCAGGTCTTGAAACTGCTGACGTCTCTGAGCTAAGTAGCGCTCTCATAGAAAACGACTCCGAAAGCGATCCTTAAAGAAATTCCAGGTCAAACGATCGGTAGGAACACTACTGGTCACTGACTACCACCAAGTGTAGGCATTGCCATCTAACATCGCCACAGCACCCTGATATCTCTTAGTTGAGTCTAAACCCAACTGATCCATGCGTCTCTCTGTATCCTGGAGCCAATCCTCAGCTTCAGTAGGAGCTCCACCAATCTGTCCCCCAAAAGTTCTAACTCCATTGGCAATCAAAGTCTGCGAATAGGAACCTCTGATACAACACCAGTAGCTCTGACTGCTCCATGTATCAACTGCAGAAATCTACCAAAATTCTCATCCAAAGCAACTCCGGTAGACTCTGACTCAATATTGGTCGCTCCTATGATCGGTGTAGTCATGCCAATACCAGCGGCATGAGGCAGATTCGTGGGTCATAGGAGCAGGATCACTATCGGAGGTGGGGGATCTACCCGTATCTATCAATCGGAACTGCAAATCTAGCCACTCGACCTCGTCCACGGCTAGTTCGACGACTATGTCTAGCCTCATTTGATGGATCTCAAGTTTACAGAAGATAAAACTTAGGGTTAGATAAGCACTTGGAGTCTCGAACACAATTTAAAAATCTTATTATTTTGTGACATGGCCTTTGTAACTGTTTTTGTAAAATATTTCAAAACCGTATTTTCAATATGGGTCTCATACACGGTCCAATGGTTAAATTATACTATTAAACTCAACTCTTAATATAAAACCAATCAGTATAATTATTTAAAACATATCTTAAAAATCAAAACCACGATAAACTGAAAGTAATAGCAAAGTATCATCATTATAAAATCCAATACTTTAAAATAGGTCCATGTCACCAGAATAAGTCAACTTGCAGTTTAAAATATTACAATCAGATATACTTCAAGAGATATGTTGATCCTCCAAGTGCTCGAACCGAGGTATCTAACCACAGTATCTGAAAGGGGAAAACATTTTCGAAAGGTGAGCTAGGCTCATGTATCCCAACATTACCATAAATCACAATAGTACATTAACAATCAAGTCCAGTAATCTCACAAATTCGTAAAAGAGTTTAACTTTTGAAATCATAGTTTTAAACCCTTTTCTGGTACACCATCAGTAGTTCCCAAAATTATTTTCCATATAGCTTACTTATGCACATAGCAAAAAGAAAGCCGACTTAAGGATAGGCTATGAGCTTGTATTCTTAGCCCAAGTCAATAAGTCCATATAGCTTACCCTAAGCACACAGCAAAGGAAAGCCGACCTAATGAAACATCTTGGGGCCCTCAAGAGTCACATTAGGCCTGTTTATTAGCTTGATCAGAGCTATACAATTGTAGTTCAATCCATCTCAAATCAATATCCATATACCAGTCATCAAAGTCCAAAATCATCAACATAAATCGGTGTACCAACAATAATAATCCTAGATTTCAATGTACCATATTTCAAAACATATAAAACCATTATGTAGTAAATAGGAACACACCTAGATAATGGGTTCAAATAGTAGATCTACTGATTGATGGTTTTACCACGCTCTGTTATAGTTTTCGAATGGGTGAACACTGGTATACGTGGTTTAACTGATCTAGAAGACCTGGGTCGAGCTATCGAATGATCCGGAGAGTCTCTTGTACCTTCAAACAATAATAATTAATCAACCTCAAATCTTACTTAATTGTTCAAAGCTAAAATTCTTAAATATATAATCATTTTTCAGGTTTGACTATCATTTTTGGGTATTTCGAGTCTGAATTTGGCCAAACGGATTGCGAAATCGGAATCAGGACGTTGAAAAACATAAAGTATGAATTTTCAAAAATTCAGATTCTTGGTCAAAGTCAAAGTCAACCACTTTGACGTCAATTTAGAGGCCTTCGGGTTCGAATTTGACGAAACAGACTTCGGAAACGGATTCGGGACGTCGAAAACTATCATAATAGGTATACTCGGAAAAGATTTACGGTCGTTTAAGGGTCGGTCAAAGCCATTTTAAGTTTTGGTCAAAGGAAGTCAACGGTCACGGTCAACGGTCAACGGTTGGGTCGGGTCGGGTCAGACCGGTCAAACCGGTTCGAACCGGTCAAATCTCAATACTTTCTTCCAGGGTGAAACTTTTAAAAAGACCTGATCTCCAACCTCAAACTGTATATCTTTCATTCTCTGATCTGCAAAAGATTTCTGCCTATCAAATGCCTCTTTCAGACGGTCACGGATCAATCTGACTGTGTCCTCTGTCTCCCGCACTAACTCAGGTCCCAAAGTCTTCTTATCATGCAACTCAGTCCAATAAATCGGGGTGCGACACCTACGCCCATAGAGTGCTTCATAGGGTGCCATATGAATGCTGGTATGATAACTGTTATTATAAGCGAATTCAGCCAAAGGCAAAAAGTTCTCCCAGCTACCATGAAAATCAATTACACAACCACGTAACATATTCTCCAGAATTTGAATTACTCTCTCATATTGACCATCAGTTTGTGGGTGGAAGGAGGTACTATAATCCAATCTCGTACCCAAAGCCGTATGTAGCGCCTTCCAAAATCTCGAAGTAAATTTCGGATCTCGATCTGAAATGATAGATAATGGAACACCATGCAATCTAATAATCTCTGAAATATATAACCTCGCCAACTTGTCCAACGTATAATTTACCCGTACAGGAATGAAGTGAGCTGACTTTGTAAGTCTATCAATAATCACCCAAATTGAGTCCTTTTTCGAAGGAGTCATAGGTAAACCAGTAACAAAATCCATAGTAATTCGCTCCCATTTCCATTCAGGAATCTTGATAGGTTGTAACAAACCTGATAGATGTTGATGTTCTGCCTTAACTTGCTGACAAGTCAAACACCTCACCACAAAATTCGAGATGTCCTTCTTCATACCGACCCAATGATACCTCTCTCTCAAATTCCGATACATCTTATCTCCACCGGGGTGCATAGCATATGGACTACTATAAGCCTCCGTGAGGATAGTCTGCCTCAACTCAGCATCATCCGGCATACAATACTGACCTTTGAAGCATAAAACTTCATCCTGATCAAGGGCGTAATCTGAGCTTGTCCCTTGCTCTACTTGCTCAAAGATGGAAAGCAAGGAGCTATCAAGGGGCTGCTTAGCTTTGATCTCATCAACCAAGGTCGGCTTAACTTGTAATTCTGCTAACACAAAATTCGAGATGTCCTTCTTCATACCGACCCAATGATACCTCTCTCTCAAATTCCGATAACATTATCTCCCGGGGTGCATAGCATATGGACTATAAGCCTCCGTGAGGATAGTCTGCCTCAACTCAGCATCATCCGGCATACAATACTGACCTTTGAAGCATAAAACTTCATCCTGATCAAGGGCGTAATCTGAGCTTGTCCCTTGCTCTACTTGCTCAAAGATGGAAAGCAAGGAGCTATCAAGGGGCTGCTTAGCTTTGATCTCATCAACCAAGGTCGGCTTAACTTGTAATTCTGCTAACAGAGTGCCATCTTCATATAAATTCATCCTGGCCATTAAAGATCTCAACTCTGTTACCGTCTTTCGACTCAAAGCATCTGCTACAATATTAGCTTTACCAGGGTGATAATCAATCACGCAATCATAATCCTTTAGAAGCTCTAGCCATCGTCGCTGTCTCAAATTAAGCTCTTTCTGGGTCAGAAGATACTTTAAACTCTTATGATCCGTGAAAATGTAACACTTCTCTCCATAAAGATAGTGTCTCCAAATCTTCAAGGAAAAAATCACTGTTGCTAACTCCAAATCATGAGTAGGATAATTACACTCATACGGTCACAACTGACGGGATGCATAAGCCACTACCTTACCTTCCTGCATTAGAACACAGCCGAGTCCTGAGTGTGACGCATCACTATACACTGTAAAATCCTTCCCGGACTCTGGGTTGAATCAACACTGGTGCTTGAGTCAATACTGCCTTTAATTTCTCAAAGCTCTCCTGTTGTGCCTCACCCCAGTCAAACGGCACATTCTTCCTTAACAACTTTGTCAAAGGAGAAGCAATGATCGAGAAGCCCTCAACAAAACGTCGATAATAACCAGCCAAGCCCAAGAAACTGCGGATTTCAGAGATATTCTTGGGTCGTTTCCAATTTACAATAGCCTCGATCTTGCTTGGATCGACCTGAATACCTCGCGCAGAAATAATATGCCCCAGAAACGACACTTCTTGAAGCCAAAATTCACACTTGCTTAGTTTGGCATATAGACGATGCTCTCTCAAAGTCCGTAGAACGATTTTCAAATGCTCGTCATGCTCTGCCTCAGTATGAGAATAGATCAGAATATCATCAATAAGGACCACCATAAATTGATCCAAATATGGTCGGAACACCCGATTCATCAAATCAATGAAAGCTGCAGGAGCATTCATCAAACCAAAAGGCATCACTAAGAATTCATAATGACCATATCTAGTGCGAATGGCCGTCTTGGCAATATCAGATCCTTTAACTTTCAATTGATAATAACCCGAACGAAGATCAATCTTAGAGAATACAATAGCTCCTCGCAACTGATCAAATAAGTCATCAATCCTGGGTAGTGGATATTTATTCTTGACCGTCATCTGATTCAACTTCCGATAGTCAATACATAATCTTAGCGACCCATCCTTCTTTTTCACGAACAGAACTAGAGCTCCCCATGGTGAAGTACTATGCCAAATAAATCCTCGATCGAATAATTCTTGCAATTGGACCTTCAACTCTTTAAGTTCTTTTGGAGCCATGTGATAAGGTGCCATAGAAATAGGTGCAGATCCCGGGATAAGTCTCTATCTCGAACTCTACCTCTCTATCATGAGGTAAACCAGGCAACTCCTCTAGAAAGACATCAGGAAACTCACTAACTGTACGGATCTCTTCGATCGTGGACAATGAACATTTAGTGTTCAAAATACAAGCAATGAAAGTCTCATACCCCTTCCGGATCATACGATCAATTTCCATCGCTGAAACTATGTTGGAGAGATAGCCACGCCGTTCACCAATTAACACAACGGTCCGACCATCTGAAGTCTTTAGAGTAGCCCGCTTGTATTCACAATCCAGATTTACCTTGTGTTTATTCAACCAATCCATCCGAAGAATTAGATCGAACTCCTCTAAAGGAAGTTCCATAAGATTAGCGAGAAAAATTTCTCCCTGAACCTCGAGAGGACAACGCCAAAATACTTTATTCACTAATATTGCTTGTCCTACTGGACTTGTAGCTGTAATAGTATTTTTAGTGTTCTCGATCGGAATCTGAAGGTTTCAAGATACCGAGCTCGATACATAGGAGTGAGTGGAGCCATTGTCCAGTAATGCAAAGTATGGGATAGAATAAATAGTAAATGTACCTGTAATAACCTCAGGCTCATCTCTGTCATCCCGACGTCTAGTGGCATAAACCAAAGCTGGTTGTCTAGCCTCAGAAACTGTTGGCCCTCTATTTTGCTGAGGCCGGGCTATACTGTCAGTCCTGGACGCTGAACCACGAGCCTTTACTTGGCTACGATCTCTAATTGGAGTCTGTACTATAGTCTGAGAACGCACAGGAGTCTGAGTAGCGGTCTGCTCAAACAAAGCTAGCTGAGGACAATCCCTCCAAAAATGACCACTAGATCCACACTGATAGTAAAGACCCATCTTCTTATGACACTCTCCTGTGTGTTGTTTACCACAAAACTCACAGAGGAACCCATGATAATACGACGAGGAATCGCCTCAAATACCAACTAACGGTGAGGATGCTGCAGGCTTGAAACGTGTATTGCTTCTCTGAGGGACTGAAGTACGAGTCCTTTTCCCGGACTTTTCTGATGACTCTATCGGGCCTGAAAATTTCTTAGATTGTTCCTGTTCAGCACGCTCTCTACCAGAAGCTAAAACCTCCATCTCTTCAGCATCTTTGGCTCTACCCACCAGCACATCAAATATCTCATCCTGATGGGTTACAACTTGCCTACGTAGCTCGTATCTGAGTCCAAGGGCAAATTTACGACATCGATCTCTCTCAGTAGGTACCATACTGAATCTATACTTCAGCAACTTCAAGAACTCGATCTCATACTCAGAAATAGTCATGTTTCCCTGAACCAAGTCTTGAAACTGCTGACGTCTCTGAGCTAAGTAGCGCTCTCCAAGAAAATGACTCCGAAAGCGATACTTAAAGAAATTCCAGGTCAAACGATCGATAGGAACACTACTGGTCACTGACTACCACCAAGTGTAGGCATTGCCATCTAACATCGCCACAGCACCCTGATATCTCTTAGTTGAGTCTAAACCCAACTGATCCATGCGTCTCTCTGTATCCTGGAGCCAATCCTCAGCTTCAGTAGGAGCTCCACCAATCTGTCCCCCAAAAGTTCTAACTCCATTGGCAATCAAAGTCTGCGAAATAGGAACCTCTGATACAACACCAGTAGCTCTGACTGCTCCCTGTATCAACTGCAGAAATTGTCTACCAAAATTCTCATCCAAAGCAACTCCGGTAGACTCTGACTCAATATTGGTCGCTCCTATGATCGGTGTAGTCATGCCAATACCAGCGGCATGAGGCAGATTCGTTGGGGTCGTAGGAGCAGGATCACCTATCGGAGGTGGGGGATCTACCCGTATCTCATCAATCGGATCTGCAAATCTATCCACTCGACCTCGTCCACGGCTAGTTCGACGACTATGTCTAGCACTCATTTTGATGGATCTCAAGTTTACTACAGAAGATAAAACTTTGGATTAGATAAGCACTTGGAGTCTCGAACACAATTTAAAAATCTTAATAATTTTGTGACATGGCCTTTGTAACTTGTTTTGTAAAATATTTCAAAACCAATGCTTTAAATAGGTCCATGCACCAGAATAAGTTAACTGCAAGTTTAAAATATTACAATCAGATATTCTTCAAGAGATATGTTGATCCTCCAAGTGCTCGAACCGAGGTATCTACCAACAGTATCTGAAAGGGGAAAAACATTTTCGAAAGGTGAGTTAGGCTCAGTGTGTCCCAACATTACCATAAATCACAATAGGTACATTAAACAAATCATAGTCCAGTAAATCTCACAACGTAAAGAGTTTAACTTTTGAAAATCATAGTTTAAACCCTTTTCTGGTACACCATCAGTAGTTCCTAAAATTATTTTCCATATAGCTTACTTTATGCACATAGCAAATAAACCGACTTAAGGATAGGCTATGAAGCTTGTATCCTTAAGCCCAGTCAATAAGTCCATATAGCTTACCCTAAGCACACAGCAAAGGAAAGCTGACCTAATGAAACATCTTGGGGCCCTTAAATCACATTAGCATGTTTATTAGCTTGATCAGAGCTATACAATTGTAGTTCATCCATCTCAAATCAATATCCATAACCAGTCATCAAAGTCCATAATCATCAACAATAAATCGGTGTACCACAATAATCCATAGATTTCAATGTACCATATTTCAAAACATAAAACCATTATGTAGTAAACAGGAACACACCTCGATAATGGGTTCAGATAGTAGATCTACTGATTGCTGGTTTCACCATGCTCTGCTACAATTTTTGAACGGGTGAATACTGGTATACGTGGTTTAACTGATCTAGAAGAGCTGGGTCGAGCTGTCGAACGATCCAGAGAGTCTCTTGTACCTTCAAACAATAATAATTAATCAACCCCAAATCTTACTTAATTGTTCAAAGCTAAAATTCTTAAGTATATAAGCATTTTTTCGGTTTGACTATCATTTTGGGTATTTCGAGTCTGAATTTGGCCAAACGGATTGCGGAACAATCAATCATCAAAAACATAAAGTATGAATTTTCGAAAATTCAGATTCTTGGTCAAAGTCAAAGTCAACCACTTTGACTATCAATTTGGAGGCCTTCGGGTTCGAATTTGACAAAACGGACTTCGGAAACGGATTCGGGACGTCGAAAACTATCAGAATAGGTATACTCGTAAAAGATTTACGATCGTTTAAGTGTCTGTCAAAGCCATTTTAAGTTTTGGTCAAAGGAAGTCAACGGTCAATGGTCACAGTCAACGGTCGGGTCGGGTCAGTCGGGTCGGGTCAGTCGGGTCGGGTCGGGTCAGACCGGTCAAACCGGTTTAGACCGGTCAAATCGGTTCGAACCGGTCAGCGGTTGAAAACCGGTCAAACCGGTTTCCAGCCCTCCACTCTCCCTGCGGCGGTGCGTGTGGCGCGTGAGGCCTCCTCCGGGGGTCTGAAAATTCCAGAAAAATTTCTAAAAGTTATTTTAAGCGATTTCGAGATACTTACAAAAATCGGTTCAAATTTTTGAACCGCGGAAAGCTCGATTTCAACTCGGCCGAATCTTTGACTGCTCCACCTCCTCACGCGCCGCCGTCGACGTCGAACAAGGTTGACACCGACGGACTCGAAACGACACAAGGAACACGATGGTGCAGGAGGTGTCGTAAACGGAGCAACGATCGACGGTGAATTTAAGATTTTCCCGGCGATAGAGCTAACAAAAACGTCGAGACTTTGATTGTAAATTCCCGACGTTTGGCAGCATTTCGTTTCAATTAAATTGAAGGATTTGTTCCACGCTCGATGATGAACACAACGGTGGTTTTAAAACGACGATCGGAATTTGGACGGCGTCGGAATCGGAGTTGGAAACGGCGTATGAGAAAGGAAAATTGGGAGCATTTTGGTTCTGAAAATCAGAACCAAATGCACGCTTATAATCACCCAAAGCTGCCGACAGTTTTAGGGTAAATGCAAGGCTTGGTCCCTGGATTTCCTTTACTTCTAAAATAGCCTATAAACTCTCATAAATTTTGATTTAGTCACCAACAATTTACCAATTTTCACAATTAACCTCCAATTTCAATTAAATATTATTTTATAAATATTCGGGTTGTTACAGTTTTCTAATGATTTTGATGTAGTTTTTGTTGGAAGCAGTTGCTCTCTTCTCGTGATAGATAGAGGAAACCGAGCAATTAGAGAGATTCAACTGCATTTTGACGACTGTGCCTATCAGTACGGAAATGGTTTTCCTCTTAGTAAACTAATCCACCGAAAGTCGATCTTCATTAGTTTCTGATATTTAGAGGCTTACAGTACACTATAATATTTGTCATTGCAGGAATTGCTGTTCTTGTTGCTGCTGGCTTCTTGGGTTACATGTTAGCTTTGATGCAACATAGAGTGGGCACCATTGTATCAACCCAGAATGTAAATATTCAGTGTTATTATATGTGAATCTATCATTTACAAAAGTGTTCCTCGATCATAAGCTGCGCAATCGAAACTTGAAATTCTTTATGTTTTCATTATTCATCCAATGAAATGGAAATATTAGCACTGATCTAGTAAAGGTTCCGAAATCTTATAAAAGGGTGTTTTTTTTTTTGAAGCATCAGGATTCGGTTAAAGTAAATGCTGCTTTATCTTGTCCGTCTCAGAAACCGTTGAAATCAGTCAGGCCACCGTTAATTCTGACCAAAGATGAGCAAAAGAAGCAAGAAGGCTTCCTTGGATCCCTCGGGAAGTATTTTGTCAATGGCGTTTTATCCGCTTTGGAGATTTTCAAAGGTGTTTTCCCCTGTTTTAGAAAGGAATTAGTAAGCTATCAATATCAGATCTAGCACCAGCAACAACTGGAGCACACAATGCCCTGGCCTGCACAAGAGAGCTATGTGATACCACATGAAAATGAACCCCCATCAATCGATGCTCGAATCCCTACTCCACGAAAAACATACCCTTTCTTGTCCAAAGATGCAGACACCATCAGTTGCGCCAAAGCCGGGCCTTCTACAGTGGATGGGATGATGATATGGAACAGCAGCAGAAACCGCAGCATCTTCACCATCGCCATCAGCCATCCACCCCGCGTACGTGTTACCAGCAAAAAAACGATGAGAAAACAAATGAGATTGTTTTCGGGGCAGTTCAAGATAAAGATGGGAAGCGAGAAGCTGTGGTCGTACGGCCGATTGATTATGATCATCACGATTTCCGGTTCCGGTCAAATTTGGGTTACAATTATGGCTACTAAATTACGCATCAGAGATTTTGGAGTTTCTTACCCATTCAAAGCTTTATGTTGGTCCATAGAACTTAGGATATAATACTAGTTAAGATTTTTGGTCTGGTGTTTTGGAGCAGCTTGGTGTTTACTTAGGTTTGCACTCTCAGCTCAGCTGACCTAAATTTTGTAAGGCTTCTGCTATTATTATTTCATTAAACTCTCTCATTAATTTTTCAGCTCAAAACTTCCCTTAGAATAATTTAATTTACTAAATAAGTATTCCAACTACCAAAAATTATTTTCAAATTAATGTAGACATTCTTCATGCAGATAAAACCATGTAAATTTAAAGTTATGGTAATGTTATTGTATTAATTTTTTTAGTCAATTTAATTATAAGAGTGAGAAAATCCTAGCTGCTCCCTTCCCTCCTCTCTCTCCTTTTTTCTTCTTCTTTATAATCCGTGTTATTTTTATAGATTAAATCAATTTTTTTTCTTTAATTTGTTTTGCCGAAGGCGACACTAGTTTAATACTAGCCGAAGGCGACACTAGTTTTAATATTGGTTGTCAATCGTCAATTGTCTTTTTCTCTTTGTTTTTTTAGTTTTTATGAATAATTTGTTATCCGATAGTAATAATTCAAGACAATAATGGAACCTGAGAAAAGGTAAAATAAAGAATCAAAATTCTTTATAAACAAGAGAGAATCAAAAGAAAATAAAACACTATTTATATTTGATATTGTGATCGGAATCTGTTGAGGCCTGTCGCTACACAGTTTCCTTAAGACAGATTTTCGGTCACTCCTAGGTGCTCGAGATCTTTTAGTCATCTGTCTCCCAGGATACAACAACTTGATGATCACCTACAGTGACACAACAATAGAGATCACGAACTTTCCTTGCCTTCTACTATCACCGGAAAAACTACGGGAGAAAAGAATATTTTTTAAGAAAAAAAGAAAATATTTTCAAAAGAAGAAAACTTCTTAAATTATGATATGTTAAAAATTTGAGAGGTTTGCTCATTATTTATAGGGGAATTTCGAGAGAGTTTTACTTCATCTAAATCTCTTTTAATATCTAAATTTAAAAAGTTATTAAATATGAGAGATTTACTCCAACTAGATATATTTTAATATCTAAATTTAAACATATAATAATATCTTTTAAATTTAAAATATTAAATAGATATACACTCATTTTATTATTCAAATTAAATAAATATTATTTAATTTACAAAGGACTCTGAATTTAATATATATATTAAATCCAACAATGTTATTCACCATATTTTCCAACAATCCCCCACATGAATGAAATTGATGATTTAATCAAAACATTTTGACTCGATATGGTGATAGCCTCTACGATCGATAATTGTATAGGATAGGTAGGTTTCCTCATTTGAACCTTCTGTTATGAAAGTATATTTACTTTTCTGGTTAAACAGTGGACACGATGTACTTGAATTGTTTAGCCGTTTGTGTAAAAACTATGCCCCATAGTCTCCTTGAAGCGGCCCACACATAGGTGACTTATGTTGCTCGACTCACGACAACACACAATGATCATTAAAAGCTTAGCTTAGCCTATACCACTTTGATCATTGTTTACATCATAGGAACAAACTTGGGATAAGAAACTCCCACAATGATCGTACATGGGTTATGCAATTAGGTTGTCCCTTTAAACCTAGATCTTGAGATCTCCAGTCAACAAGGTAGTGTTTTCCTTCACGTAACACCTTTAAATTTTATGGGCTTTAGTCCCATTCCTTTAGATGTTTTCTCAACTTGATCTCGATTTAACCCTTTGGTTAGAGGATCCACGATGTTATCCTTTGATTTTACATAATCAATAGAGATAACTCTATTTGAGATCAGTTGTTTAATGATATTGTGTCGACGACACATATGTATCGATTTACTTTTATACATAAAATTATGTGCTCTAGTAATGGTTGCTTGGTTGTTACATTATATACATATTGTGGGCATAGGTTTTAGTCATTCTGGAATATCCTCAAGAAAGTTCCAAAGCCACTCTACTTCTTCTCTAGATTTATCTAGAGCTACAAACTCAGATTTCATTATGGATCTAGTTATAATCGTTTGTCTTAAGGATTTCCAAGACACAACTCCTCCTTCTAAAGTGAATACATATGCACTTATGCCTTTGGTATCCTGAATATCAAATATCCAACTAGCATTGAAGTATCCTTCTAAGACAGGATCTCTAGAATAATGCAACCCATAATCCCGAGTATATCTAAGATATCTCAGTATCCTTTTTATCCTTTTACAGTGATTTTCACCTGGATTGCTCATGAATCTACTTAGACTACTCACAGTAAAAATGATGATTGGTCTCATACAACTCATGAAATACTTTAAGTTGCTTATGACCCTTGCATATTCCACCTGGTAAACACTTTCACCTTGATTCATAGACAAAAGTACACATGAGTCTATTGGGGTTATAGTCATACCAGAATTATCCTTCTTAAATTTCTCAAGGATCTTGTCCACATAATGTGACTGTGTTAGAATAAAATATTCAAATGACCTTTTAATTTGGATGCCTAGAATTGTATTGGCCAATCCCATATCTTTCATGTCGAATCTTGAATTCAACATGTTTTTGGTATTTTAACATTTCATTGTTACTCCCAACAATGAGTATGTCATCAACATATAAGCATAGAATCACATATCCTTTGTTTGTAGTTTTGACATAACACATTTGTCACATTCATTTATCTTGATGTCGTTTGTCATCATGACACTATCAAACTTCTCAAGCCATTGTTTTGATACTTGTTTAAGTCCATAAAAAAACTTCACCAACCTACATACTTTTCTTTCTTGACCTAGAACAACATGACCCTCAGGTTGTTTCATGTAAATTTCTTCGTCAAGGTCCCCATTCAAGAAAACTATTTTAACATCCATTTGATGTGCTTCTATATTTCGCAAAGCGGCAATTGTGAGTATCATTCTTATGGATGTTATTCTTGATACATGAGAGTATGTATCAAAGTAGTCAAGGCCTTCTTTTTGTCAGTATCCTTTTATTACCAATCTAGCCTTGTGCTTACCAATTGTTCCATCTGCTTTCATTTTCCATTTGAAAATCCATTTAGAATTTAGTGGAATCCATTTATAATTTAGTGGTTTAATCCCTGGAGGAAGATTCACTAATTCCCACACATGGTTTTGAATGATGAAATCTATTTCGCTCTTAATGGATTCTTTCCATAAGGTGCCTTCAGAGGATCATATAGCTTTACTATACGTTTGAGGTTCAACCTCCAACATAAAGTTTAAGAAGTCTGATTTTCCAACCCTTTCCCGTTTACTCCTTCTTGGTTTTATCACAGAAACAAAAAAGTGAAAAAAATAGTTATGACAATATATGCTATCACTATAGCTAAAATTTATAACTACAAATATAATTTGTCACAAAAACGTGAATATCGTTATTTTTTGTGGCAATGATTTTTGTAATAATTATTAACACTTATAGTTACAAAATTTGTCAATATATGACTTTTTTTGGCGCAAAACAATATGGAGGGAAATCTTTGTGACAATATATTTTGTCACTATAATTAAAACATATAATGACAAACACTGTTTTTTACTAAAAATTTGAATCTCATTATTTGTTATAACAACTTTTTTTGTAACAATAATTATAACTTATAGTTACAAATCATGTCACTATTTGATTTTGTTTTTGTACAAAGATTGGAGATAATCATTTGTGACTGTACATTTTGTCACTATAATTAAAATATATAATCACAAACAAAATTTGTCACAACAAATTTAAATTTCATTATTTGTTGTGACAATTTTTTCTGTCATAGTTACTAAAACTTTTAGTTACAAAATTTGTCACTATATGCTTTTAATTTGGCGCCAAAAAATTGGAGGGAAACATTTGTGACAAAAAATCGTAATAAAATTTATTTTTTCACCGTATGTTACACATGTTTGCTAATTGTGACAAATTATTATGACGATTTTAGCTTTTGTCATAATTGTATATATATTTTTAATCTAATGCGACAATTATTTATTTTGTCACCAAAAAGCTACTAATAGTGAAAAAATTAATTTTGAAAAAATTAAATTTGTTACAATAGTAGAAATTTCTTGTAGTGATATGGTTCATTTTATTGAACTTTGATCAAAGTCCTTAAATTTATAAGAAAAAAATATTTTTAAAGAATGATGCATTCTTTGATTCCATTAGCGTATTCTTGTGAATCTCAAGATTATTTGATTCATACACAATAAATCGATATGCATTGCTATGTTCTGCATAGCCTATAAAAATACAATCCACAGTTTTGGGACATATTTTCATTTTTTTTTGTAATGGGGTCATTATCTTGACAAGACACCCCACATTTTCAAATGTTTGTTGGAAGATTTCCTACCTTTCCATAATTCGTATAGTGTCTTGTCCTTTTTTTTCTTTTGGGGTACTTTATTTAAAAGGTAGTTAGCTGAAATGACATCTTCACCCCATATGTTTTGTGATATATGAGAACTGCCTCAAAAGACATTCATCATTTCTTTTAGAATCCGATTTTTGCGCTCGACTACTCCATTTGATTGAGGAGAATATGGTGGTGTTACTTCATGAATAATTCAATGTTGTGAACAATATTCACCGAATGGTTCAACATATTCACCACCACGATCACTTCTTATAGTCTTAATCTTTTTATTTAGTTGGTTTTCAAATTTATGTTAATAGAAAACAAATTTCTATATAACATCACTTTTTCTCTTTTAGAAAATAGGGGTGAGCGTTCGATCGAGTTGAGTCGAGTAAAAAATTTCGAGTTATTCAAGTTGACGAGTATTATTTAACAACTTAGATTTGATTTGAAATTCTTTCGAGTTGATTTGAGTTTATAAAATTTGAGTCGAGTCGAGTCGATTTTTTAAGTTTCTGTTTAAATTTAATTGTAAATATTTATAATATTATAATATTATTTGATTTCAATTAAAGTGACTTTCTATAACCATATATACAATACAAATATATTTATTCATATTTTTTATATGTGATATACACATATTATAGAAAAGCCATGGACTCGAGTCAAACTTGAAAATAAATCCACTATTTACTAAAAATTTCGAGTTATTCGAGTTGTATTTTACAACTTGATTTGAATTTGAAATTTTTTTGTGTCGAGTTGAGTTTATGAAATTGCAATTCTAACTCGATTCAAGTCGAATCGAGTTGACAAATTTGATTTTTTGAATCGAGTCGAATTTTGCTCACTCCTATTAGCAGATACACATAGCAATACTTTTTCTATCATCACTAGAGGTAATAAAATATTTATTTTTCCTCGTCTATGCCATTATTAAAACAATTTGGAACTTGACCACTGAAATTTCCTTAGTGTCAACATCTTCCATTTCATATTTATGGTCTGATGTCATCCATAATTCTTTAGTCATTTTAAACACTGTACACTTCATAACGTGCATCAGATAAGGCTTAGAGAATGTGATTACATCTTAGAAAACCATGTTTTCCAAGCTTTGATTCGAGACGTTCAAGAAATAAATTTAACAATTTATTTTTTTACAAGATAGAATCATACTTGATTCTAAGGAAAAAAAATCCAACGATTTAATTTCTTTTACAAAATAGAATCATACAAAATTCCATGAAAATAAATTTAACAATTTATTTTGTTCTACAAAATAAAATCGATCTAGATTTCTAAGAAAAATATATTTGACGTTTTATTTCCTTTTACCAAACAAAATCATATAAGATTCATAGGAAAATAAATTCAGTAATTTATTTCCTTTTTAAAGCTAAAATCAAATCAATATTCTAAGATGAAGTAAATTCAATAATTTATTTCTTTTTTTGTTCCAGTGTTATATCTTCTGAAACAGATATATCAGGGCAACCCCATTCTGATTAACAACCATAAATAAAAATAAATAATCTTTTAACTTTGACAACCCATTATTCAAGTGCATTTAATTAAACTCTGAATCTGTTTGTATCTATAAAATTTTTCAAAAAAAATTTAATAGTACAATGTTTCCAAACACTAGCCATAATTATTATAATAGTTTATAATAATTATAAATATCAAACGATAATCTTTATTCATGCCATATTTAATATTATATATTAAAAGACCATGATTAATGCTTATGCATTTTAATATGGTAACAATATTTACCTCATCATATCTAATAATAGGAAGATCATCTCTTATCTGGTCAAATTTACCATGACCAAATAAAATAACATCTTATGTTATCACATCTTGAAATTCTATCTTTAGAATTGTACAAGCTTCTTGTTCTAGCTTACAACCATCAACACTGTTGAATTTAAATTCGAAGTTTGAGTTGGAATAAACATTCCAAATCACAAATTAAGTGAATCACTAAGATTACCCATTATTCCATTTAACATGAAATAATTCCAACAATAAACCAATTTTTTTTTTGATTTATTCAATCAACATTATTTAGTCATGAACTAAAATCTCAATTGATTCCAAATACAAAATCAAATATTCAAATAAACAGAAAATTAATTCTCGCTTATTTTAGATTGTTATCGGACATAATCAATATTTTGAAACAAAATCAATAACCACAATTACTTTAATTGTCCACTTGATATTCTAGTAAACCCGTTAAGACGACATGATAAATCTCGAAATAAATTTGTTTACTATCTCGTTTTTCCTACAATTCTGAATTATCTCGAATCAAGAAAGGTAGAAGATGAGAAAAAATGTCTTAAGATTGTTATCCAAGAGTAACAATGCGAGACAATAATGAAACCTGATAAAAAGTAAAAGAAAGAATCAAATTCTTTATAAATTAAAGGGAATCAAAAGGAAATAAAATACTCTTTATATTTGATCTTTTGATTAGAATCAGTTGAGGCCTATCTCTACAGAGTTTCCTTAAGACAGATTTTTGGTCACTCATTGGTGCTCGAGATCTTTTGGTTGTCTGTCTCCTATGATACAACAACTTGATGATCAGCTACAGTGTCACAACAGTAGAGATCACGAACTTTCCTTGCCTTCGACTATCACCAGAAAAACTAAGGGAGAAAAGAATATTTTCTAAGGAGATAAAATATTTTCAAGAGAAGAAAACTTCTGAGATGTTAAAAAACTGAGAGGTTTACTCAGTATTTATAGGGAAATTTCGAGAGAGTTTTACTCCACCTAAATATTTTTTAATATATAAATTTAAAAAGATAATAATATCTTTTAAATTTAAAATATTAAATATGAGAGATTTACTTCAACCACATATATTTTAATATCTAAATTTAAATAGATAATAATATCTTTTAAATTTAAAATATTAAATATATATATACACTCATTTTATTATTTAAATTAAATAAATATTATTTAATTTATAAAGGACTCTGAATTTAATATAAATATTAAATTCATCAATGTAATTCACCTTATTTTCCAACATAATTATGTATTTAAGACGTGTTTATCTCTGTCTTTGTGGCACATTTATCTCTATCTTTTGGTAGTTTTCAACTTCTTTGTTGTTTTTGCTTATCTTTTTTAAGGGTTGGATTTGAGATCGCCACGACTAATCAAGAAGACGCTTATTTGTTTTCATGATGATTTTCCTTGCTTTGGACCCTCAGATTGATTTGGATACACATTTTGCATTTGTGGATAGTTTTCTCACGTCGTATGACTCTGATTTGTGATTTTTCGGTGGTCTTTTAATAGCTTTATCCCCTTTTGTGGTTCATTTTCCGATGCAGTCATATTTGTTCGTATCTCCATTTTGTTCGAGTATTTTAATTAGATTTTTTAACAATTTCATTCTTTGGTCCTTGTGTGATCTAGGTGACTAGTTTTTGTATCAATAGTTATAAGAAAATGTTCTAATTATAATTTAGTTTATGCTTATAGTTATACTTGTAAATTTCATTGTAATTCTGGATATTTTATACTTTTAATAAAACTAGCGGTTTTCTATCAAAAATATATTAGTAAATTTCGTAGGATGAGATACTAGATTCTCAAGTAATATTAGATTTTTTATAAAGAATTAATATTAGATATTTAAATTACGATGTTGTAATTAAACAAATTGAATTGAAAACGTCATTTTTATAATAAACTTATGTGTTATCTAATTCGAGTTAATCTATCAATAAATTAAATATAAAAAAAAGTTATACTAAATAAATGGTTGTCCCTTTTTTCCCATATGTATGGGGTAAGGGGAAGGTAAGATAGTAGGCTGCCCCCAACACCAAATTGAGAGCAGCTTTCGTAGGAGACCTCCGAATTATGAAATGCCCTCCGTGGGACTCGATCCCACGACCTCAAGGTTAAGAACCTTGTGCTCTACCAACTGAGCTTGGATGGTCATTTCATAAAAAGTTATACTAAAAATATGTATAAAAATATTGTTGTCCTTCGTATTTAATTTAAATCTTTGTCTATGCTGGTATTCTTATTTTAGTATTTTCATTATTTGTGTCTATTTTATTGTGGATCGCATCTTCTGTTATTATAATACTTATATTCATTGTTTTAATACAAATCTAAATTGATTCACAAATGCTTTTCATTTTTAAAAAATATATTCAATCTTAGTTCAAGAAACAGTCTCAATTGTATAAGGAAAATATTATTCTCCTTACGTAATTTAAATTTGAATATTTTACTTACATATACACACACGCGTGAGTTTATTTAAATTTAGAATCAAATAAAAATAAAGTAAATATTACATTATAATCATATTAAAATGTTAAAAACAATTGAATTCAATCTAGAAAATAGGAGTCAATATTATATTACCCTACCTTGATTAATAATATAATGTTTGCAGCATATTCTATGTACAAAATTATCTTATAAAAAGAAATAAATGTTGGAAAAAGGAGAAACAATTTAAACTCTGTTGCAGAGAAATGGAAATCAAGAGCATAGTGTATAAATTAAGTGGTTAAATTATGTTATAGTCCTTTGAAAACATTTGTAATATAATTAAAGCTTTTAACATAAACTTTATGCCATTTAACCTAAAAAATTAATTTTATTTGGGCCCCTCTGGTTACTTTTAATTTATCAAAAGTATCTTTGTCTCCCCTTCTAATCCTTTGCTTAAACACAAAGAAAGGAAGAAGAAAGAAGAAAGAAGAAAGAAGAAAGAAGAAAGAAGAAAGAAGAAAGAAGAAAAAAGAAAGAAGAAAGAAAAGAATGGATCCAATGCTTTCTCTTTATACTTTTTATGGGAATCACATAAACCTATGTTCACAAGCAAGAATTATACACTTTACTTTAAACCTTGAACTATTTATAATCTCTATGGTGCTGGAAGACAAGAATTCCACCATATTGCTTTCTGTTTGATCTGCTCACCCTCACCCATGGAGGGCTTGCAAAGGGAGATGAGTTTTTTCCATCCTTTTTAATAGCCCAAGGTAATTATAAGTTAGTATTTGTTTATAACTTTCTTAATCATTGATAACATAGTGTAAAAACTTATTCAAACTCAAGAATTAAGTTTCATGAAAGTGGGGATTCAAGGATCCAAGTTGTTATTTCTTCCATCTCTGGAATAGGTGGTGTAGGAAAGATCACTGTTGCCGAAATAGTACATCACCACAACCAAGTTATTGTTCATTTCAATCGCTTGGTTTGGATGTATGTTTCTCAACCGTCCCAGAAGCCAAACTAAGTATGCAAAGAGGGATAAAGAATTAGCAGAGATGGTGGTGATACTCGATGATATTTGGAGCACAGAAGCTTGGGATGGTTCAAAATCACAATTTTCTGTAAAGGTTGATCCTTTACAGATACATGATCTGATGAGAGATCTTTGCTTGTCAAAGGCAAAACAAGAAAAAATTCATCTTCATTGTTGATCAATCAAATGCACGCTCTTTTTGTAAGATATAATGCATTAAAGTCTTAATCTTTGATCACTTTTATTCATTCAATGAGATAAATCCGATGGAGGAGTGGAAGGTTGATGATGGAGCCATGTATTGTCTTCGACGATGGTCGATTGGAGATTCGGAGTTGAGGATACTTCTGTTGGGAAAAATAACCAAGTAACGAGTAATTTCCCTATAACCAGATTAGTGAGAATGCGAAATAAAAGCGGAAAAATAATACCCGAAATTGATAACGGAGTTCAGCCAATTATGCCTACGTCTCCGGACTGCTGCAAATCTTTTACTAAAGAGAAAATTTATAGGTGTTTACAAAAACACTTGAGAGAGAGCTTGAATGATTTGGGGATGATTTTGAAGCTAAATGGGTAAGAGTATTTATAGTTGAAGCTTAGGGACTAATCTTTGAAAATACCCTAAAGTGCAATAACTAAAGTGCAATTTACCCATTTCCATTTTCAACACAAAATTTGCCAACTTTGAAATTGTGCACCATTCGGTGCCAAACTTTGAACATGCAACGAATGGTGCAGCCTTATTCGACTAACAATCTCCCACTTGAAGACTGATTTTAATATGTCTTCACACCTCTATCAATGCAGCAGTATTTCTGTTCTTATTAATCTAGCATGCAAACTGAAGCTGAACACAGCTTCAGTTTATCCGTAGTCACCGCCCTGTAAACCCTCTTGTTATTGGGTTATTTCTCCAAGGTTTCCTTGTCAACTCAACGTCTTGGCTCCCTTCGACTCTAGTCCACTAGTCTTTGAAGGATTGCTCCTCATTTGAACATCATCGGTAAGCCCCTGCTCCGACCCTTCTCTTAAATGGTCTCTGAAGCCATGTTCTCTACACGAACATGCTCGGAAAACTTCTTGGACACGGACAACTCGATCTTGGGCTCATCCGTCACCTTGGATGACTCGGCTCCCCTCGGGTAATTTGGCAACACTTCTGGCATCTTAAGTCTGCGCCTCCTCGTTTGCTCGACTCTTACCCTCGGCTTAGCATCTTTGACACTTAAACTTGTGTCAAGATTGCATACATCTTCTCCAGACTCACCATATGGTTCATCATTGAGTGGACTTTCTCTGCCACTCGAGGAACAACATTCCTCATCCTTTGACTTGCCTTCATCTTGACTCCAAATTCTTTGATGGACTCAACGGTTGTCAAGGCTTTGGAAAACTCCTTGACTTCCCTTCGCTCCTACACTTTCTTTGCCCACGGCTTTAATCCGAACATGAAGGTTAAGAACCCATCTTCTTCAGTCAGAGTTGGGACTTTGAGCATGAGTCTTCTGAATCGGATCACATACTCCTTAAGTGCCCCTTTATGCCTAAGATGCCTCAACTTGGACCACGCCTCCATCCTGACATACTGTGAGCGGACTTGCTCACTTTGCACCCTCGGCTTGACGGCTTTATCTCTTGCTATCGCATCGGATCCCTTCTTGTGCTCGACTGCTTTGACACCTGCAGTCTCGTCATGTCTCAATCTTGGATTGACTACTTGAGAACTTGTAGTCTTACCATGTCTTGTTCCTTGCTTGGCCGCATTGATCCCCTCAATCGGAGTGAGTCTTTTCCGTAGCTTGGTAGCTTTAACACTTGCAACAGCGCCAATTCCCGCTACTTCTCCTTCTCCCATCCTCTTCATGATGGTTGTAAGGCGATGCTTCTTGGGATATCCTCTAATCAAATGAGGACCATCACAGAAGTAGCACTTCAATTTTTCCTTCCTCCCCTTCTTTTTCACACCGGACTTAGCCTTGCAATTTTTTCTCGATGGCTTTCCTTGGCTACGAATTGTCGATGGCTCACCTTGGCCATTTGAAGCTTTCTATACCATCTCCCTACTGCACCTTTTCCCGGTCTCCGCCACTGTTGCCACTATCTCTGGGCATGGGCCTGGACGACACATCGCTACTTGGCTTGTCACCTGCAAGCTCAGTCAGTTTTCCGGCTACAACTATGGCCTCTGAAAGTCTCTGGGCATCATTTTGCTCTCCCCCGAGCATCGCCCCTGGTCTAAGTCCTTCCAAGAAGGTTTTGAGCGCATCCCATTCACTCATTGCTCCCTTACATATGAGCAGCTCCCTCTTGAGCTCATCAACTTCGTTTCTCAAAGCCATCGTTCCCACTCGAATTTGGATTTTTTGGATCTTTTCTGACAATTCTTGCGAACCACCGTGTATTAGAACACCTCCGTCGACAAATTTGTATCATCGACAATTTTTACTATTCACGAAATTCACTATTCACATGAATAGTAACTTCACAAAAAATTGACAAAATTTACAACCAAAAGCTCATGATACCAGCTGTTGGGAAAAATAACCGAGTAACAAGTAATTTCCCTATAACCAGATTGTAAGAATGCGAAATAAAAGCGGAAAAATAATACCCAAAATTGATAACGGAGTTAAGCCAATTATGCCTACGTCTCCGGACTGCTGCATAACTTTTACTAAAGAGAAAATTTACAGGTGTTTACAAAAACACTTGAGAGAGAGCTAAAATGATTTGGGGGATGATTTTGAAGCTAAATGGGTAAGGGTATTTATAATTGAAGCTTAGAGACTAATCTTTAAAAATACCCTAAAGTGTAATGACTAAAGTGTAATTTACCTATTTCTATTTTCAACACAAAATCTGCCAACTTTGAAATTGTGTACCATTCGGTGTCAAACTTTAAACATGCATCGAATGGTGCAACCTTATTTGACTAACATCTTCCTGAGCTATAAAATAATTCTCACCGGAGATAAACTGTTTATATAGGTGAAAATTGTTTTATATTTTCGGAGCTAACATTCCACTGTCATATTTTCCACATTAATTCTTTTGAAGATCCTCTACCATTCAAGTGAAGTAAACTCAGTCCTATGGAGCATCTATCCTCCAAACCGTATTTTGTTTATTTTTTTTACGAAAATATTATTTACGTTTAATATGTATTGAATTAAATTGTATTATTTCTAATAATTCTAACGCAAATATTGTTTAAATAGGAATGATTAATCCTTTGCTTACCCATCCATCTATATTTTCCCTTCCCTTGGAAATGTTTACTCATCCAATATCGCACTGCCCATTCGCTGACATTTTATTTGACTATCACTTTGAAAAAATATATAATTATCTAATTAATAGATTAATTAACAAATTGACACTTTTATGGGTAAAATGGCGGAGATAATGTAACTGAGATTTTTTAATTCTCATTATAATTTACTTCGGGGATTATTTTTTTATCTACGGTGAATTGAACAATATCAATCAACTTAAAGATGTAAGTGTTTCATGCGTCTTCAAACTAAATATGAAGACTTCACGATTGCATGATATCTTCATGCAAATGAAAAAGACCCTACGATTGCATGGCGTTTTCAAACAAATGGAGAAGACCGCAGGAGTGCAATGCGTCTTCAGACTAATAAAAACCCCTAATTCAAAAAATAATTTGGTTGATGTCTTATATGAGAAAATTATTTTCTCACAACCTTATATGAGCAAGAAAACCTTTTTATGGCACGTAAAATAAAAACATATCATATTAGAAACGTTTTTCAAAAGACATATAAGGAATGTAAAATAAAGAAAAGACATTTTTATGTCATGTAAAATCAAGACGTATCACATTAGATACTTTTTATGTCATGTAAAATAAAGACGTATCATATTAAAAAAAATTATGTCAAGTTTTTCTGCTCACAACAAGAAATTTCCACCTTCATAGTTTATCTTTTTATTTATTTACCGTGTCAAATCAATAATCTATTAATAGTTTAATGATAGTTTTACCTTCAATAATCATATATTGATAAAACGAAAATTAAAATGACCATAAATTAAGGTTTTTTTGAGTAACCATGTAGTTTAAAAAAAATTGATTAACCATGTAGTTTATTTAATATTTTAATATTTATTTGTAAAGGATAAATAATATATTTAATATCTAGATTATTACTTTTATTATATTTTGGTATTAAATTCTTTTTTTAAATCACATCTAACATTTAATTTATGTTTCATTTTAGTGTTCGTAGTTAAAAACTTAATGGTGATATTGATGTGTCACTATAAGTTAATGACACATTATTATTGAAAAAAAAATAAAAAAAATGCCTCGCCATTAATAATTGAATCAAATTGAAAAAATAAGAACTTAAATTCTGTTAATTTTTTTAATGTTGAGATATCAAATTGAAACATAAACTAAATGTTAGGTATTATTTTGAAAAACAATAAAGTTTAGGTACCAAAAAGAATAAAAGAAATACTTTAGATACTAAAGTTTAGTTTACCCACTTGTAAAACAAGTTGATTAACGCTGCAATGACGAAAGTCGCTATGTCAGCAGCGACTTGGACTTCGTTGCTTGTCTTCTACCGGGTAGTGGTACTGGTAGCCATGGCTGCTAATCGATTTAAACTATAATAAAAAAGGCATTTATATTTTATTATTTTAATTTTTGTAATCTATCATTAAACTTGAATCTATTATCACGTTCACAAAAAAAGAACCTTGAATCTACCATCTTAATTTCAGCCCCTAGAAGTTAGAACAGTCGAAGTTCATCGCCGGAACTGAAAGAAGGAGAAGGAAAAAGAAAAGAAAAGAAAGAGGATCAGAGAATGGGGAAGGAGATTGCTTTACCGATGGTGGGGATGGTGATGGCGGAGTGTGCTCAAGTTGGACTAATTATAACGGGAAAAGCTGCAATGTCCCACGGGATGCCTAATTTGGTCTTCATCTTTTATTCCAATGCTCTTGCCTCTCTCATTCTCCTTCCTTCTTCCTTTCTCTTCCACAGACACCCTTCTCTTCCCTCTTATTATTACCCATTTCTCCATTTTTCTTTAATTTCCATTTTCTTTGCAGATCGCACCGTCCTCCGCTCACTTTCTCTATTTTCTCTTGGTTTTTCCTGCTTGACCTTCTTGGGTATGTATTATTGATGGCAATTATGGTGTTTTTTCAATTATATAACAATGGGTTCGAGGGTTTTATTGGTGATTTGTATGCAGTTGTTTTGCCCAGATTACTGGGTATGCTGGGTTATATTATAGCTCGCCTACTCTTGCAACTGCCTTGCTTAATCTCATCCCAGGATTCACCTTCATCCTTGCTGTTGCTTTCAGGTTATTTTCTCTTGCCTCTATTGTTTTTGGTTTAATGCTGTTGAATCTGATAACTCTAGATTATTATCATGTTTTCTATTGGTTCTCAATTGAAGTCTCCATTTCCAGTTTCTTTTCCCCTCTTTGTGTTGATGTCTAAACTGATTTTCGTTCGGATACGAAATTTTTAATTGGCGGGAAGAGTGATATGAATAAATATTTTTTTAAATGTTTAAGGAGTCGCCATCAGCCTTTTGGGTCAGGTAGGTCGAATACCTAAAAATAATCTTTTAAAAGATTTTTTAAGAAACCATCAGTTAAAAGATAAACTGGTCAACGTTTTAACCAAAAATTCATTCTTTTTAATAATAAAAAGGGGTTCGTGGTCGATTACATTTGAGGAAGGATTAACACTCCACAACGCCCAAAATTGATACTCATTAATTATAAATTCTCTATTATTGGAATTTAAAAATTCAAAAATATATTTAAATCATAATCCTGTCATTTCAAATTTATTAATGTAATTTTAAGAAAATATATTAATATATATATTTTTATTTTTATAAATAAGATATTTATTTACTTAGAAATATCAGAAAAAAACTTCTAAATGCTTTAAGACAACCAATTTCTTAATATTAAGAAATAAATAAATAAAACATAAAATAATATTTATAAAAGTACAATATTTATTTATAAAAGTAAGATATTTATTTATTTAAAAATATCAGAAAATGGACATCCAGTTGCTTTAAGACTGACCTTTCTTAATATTGAAAAATAAATATTAAAACATGATTTATATTAAATATGTATACAATTTTTAAGCATAATATTTATTATTATTATTTTTTTAAAATACCAGAATATGACATCTAGTTATTTTAAGACTGCATTTTTCTTAATATTTTAAAAATAAATAAATATTGTTATCTAATCAAATTATAAAAATCATAATATTGTATTTCACGTAAATATTAGTGAAAAACATAAATAATAAATAAATAAATAATTAAGTAAATTACTAATTTAAACATATTAAAAAATAAATGATAAAAATTATAATAAAATTGCAATAAAATGACCAAAATAACATGAATTAAAACTTACAATATAATTTATTTAAATTAATGAACATAACTCGAAATATTATAAAAATACAATTAATAATAGTGTAATTATCCCTTTATTAATCAATGATTAGAATAATAATTATTAAAATTAAAGGCTCTAACTCGAATAATAAAAAAGTCTGAGTGCTAATAACGTAATTTAGCCTTATTTAATTAATTCATGTTAAAATAATAATTATTAAATGTAAGTGACTAAATTAGGTATTTACCCTAAATATATATATATATATATATATATATATATATATATATATATATATATATATATATATATATATATATACAGATAAGGACTGAAATAAAATAAAATAAAATTACGAGACCAAATTAAAAGGATTAGCAATTAATTCCAGTGACTAAATTGCAATGTTACAAATCTATGAGTGTTGCGGAAATGATTTTCCCAAAAGGGAAATTACACAAATACCCTCCCCAAAATAGCATCGTTTGGGAGAGGGTATATAAACCCTTTAATCGGCCCAAGAGGGTTATTTTTCTCTCATTTCTTTCTTTGGGTTCCCTCTCTAACGAGAGAACCCTCTACCTTCTCTCTAAAAGGCTCTGCTCGGAGGGAGCCCGAGCACCGACTGGCCGCCGTGCTCCGGCGCCGGTCACGACCTCCGACCACCGTGAACAGTGGCCGAAAATTACGACCCTATACCTAAAACGTAGATCTAGAAGTCCTAAAACCCAATATGAGGTTATTTTAACCTAAAACCCTATAATGCATCGTAAATCTACAGTTTTCACATTCGACTTTTCGATTCTTCGGTGGCATTTGAGGTTTTTCGATGACAGAGTAAGTTCTTCCTCTCTCTTCTCTTTTATTTTTGTTTCTGGTTGCGGTGTTGTGGGTTCGCTGGGTTGCTGTTATTCGTTGTCGTATGGTTGATGGTCTTTGTCTTCGATCTCTTGCTCTCTGTCGCTCTACCTTTTTTTTTTTGTTTTGCAAGGAAGGGTGGCCATTTATAGGCCTCATCGGAACTCCCTTCGGTTCGGTCTCAAGAGTGAGGGTCGGTGAGTCACCGAGCTATGTGGTGACTCACCCCATAGCTGCGACGTGGACGATCGTTTGGGTCTTCTAGAAGCTTCGTCGTGGCAGTAGGGTGTTGACGTGGAGTGGTGACAACAAGGGAGGTGGCGACGTGTCCCTAGGGTGATGATACCCTAGGGTTTCATCTGGAACCTCTGGGGGCCGTTGGATCTAATCAGATCCAACGGTTGATAGAGAAGGTGGCTGTTGGATTGAGGTATAAACCCTAATTTGGTTTAGGGTTTTATTATTGGGCCGGTTGTAACTGTAATCGGGCCCTAATTTTGGGCCTTGTATTCTTTATTTAATAATAATAATATATAATATATATAATAGATATTATTAAATAATAATAATAAAAATAATAATAATAATTAAAGTAAAATAAAAAAAATTAGTGTTTACAGCTGCCCCTCTTTGCTCATTCTTGTGTTAACAAGACTAGAGCAAATACGAAAAAACAATAATTTTTCATTTGACTTCTTTTGAGTAAGATGGAAATGTTGAAAACATTCTGCATAGAGGTCTTATGAATGGCCCGGAGGTCTTATCATCTTGCACTGTAGGTCTTAAAGATGACCCAGAGGATTTAAGATCAAGAAACCTTTGAAAATCAGTTTATTAAAATCTCATTTGAAAACATCCTGCACTGAAGGTCTTATAAATGACCCGGAGGTTTTGAGAACATCATGCACTGAAGGGCTTACAAATGATCCGAAGATTTTGAAAACATCATGCACTGAAGGGCTTACAGATGACCCGAAGGTTTTTGAAAACATCATGCACTGAAGGGCTTACAGATGACTCGAAGGTTTTGAAAACATCATGCACTGAAGGGCTTACAGATGACCCGAAGGTTTTTGAAAACATCATGCACTGAAGGGCTTACAGATGACCCGAAGGTTTTGAAAACCAAAAATCTCCCGAAGGCTTTTTGAAAACATCATGCACTGTAGGTCTTACAGATGACTCGAAGGTTTTGAAAACATCATGCACTGAAGGGCTTACAGATGACCCGAAGGTTTTTAAAAACATCATGCACTGAAGGGCTTACAGATGACCCGAAGGTTTTGAAAACCAAAAAGCTCTCGAAGGCTTTTGGAAAACATCATGCACTGTAGGTCTTACAGATGTATGAAATAGTTTACTAAGTAAGAAACTATGAAAATCATTTCTTACTATTCAACAATTTCATTTTTAGAAAAGATTAAATGAGAAATTTTGGAAATCGTTTTCTCATTGAAATAACTTGTTGATTGGGTAACATGCCCTAAAATAAAGATAATGCTCATTCTTGTGGATTGCGTCCATCTATTCTTCAGATGTTTTCGTGATTCCTGCATTTGCGGTTTTGAATACATTTTTCTTGTAAGGTATTTTTCACCATGAATCTTTTTGTTCATACGAAGATCTGTAAAACTTCATGTTTGAATGCACTCAGATGTATCAATGTAATGCATTGCCTATTGTGTAAATAATATTCTTATGAATGCATGAATGTTGATGCAATCTTCATTTGACTTCAAAGTGGTGAACTTGGTCTTTCTTTGGATATCAGTGTAGCAACCTATGCCATAAATCTGAAGAACCATTTGATCAACTTGTATTTTTGTGTTTTCTTTGCTTCATTAAAATATCAGAAGAAATGTTTCATTTATGGAACTCTTGTTGTAGTCAGAACTATGACCTTGATTCCCCATTCAGTCTGAATAAAACCGACTTTCTTTATCTGGATTTGTATAGAAATCCAATAAAGCTTTCATATTTAAAAAGAGAATATATCATCTTTGAAGAGTGTAGATGTAGATATGTCATACTCAGTAAAAATTAATTAGGATAACAATGTCTTTTCTGATTTGACTCTTGCAACACATTATAAGGAGGATGTATCCTAATTCCTTTCATGTCTCCACATCTAATCAGATCTCGAATAAGGCAACTTGAACCATATCATGTTGAGATGTTTAACAACAACCTGTCATTCAACTTTAGTTGGCTCTACTAGTTTTTTGTTGTTAAAAATTTCAGCTTCCCTTCTGTGGAAAGAAATCTTCATCATATCTTACTTCTGACCTTAGGGTTGAAGAAAACATACTTTATCTTGCAACAATAAATGGAAACCATATGATCACAACATTGGTTCAACATCAGAATAACTGGTTCGTAAAACATTTGACAATATATTCATTCTTTACTGTGGCTCCTGCCCAGATGTTCGTAAAGCATTTGACAACACATTCATCATTTTCTGTGATTTCTGCATATATTTCTGATCAATGAAGTTCTTTGCACAATATTCAAAGCTTTTATATGATGTCACAAGACCATTTAAGAATAAAACTCAAGGGGAATACAAGTGAGATGTTGGTGTGTTTCATGACCAAAATGTTGGTCAAACTCACAAAATACGCTACTGACGAATTGAATAAGAGATACCAACTGATCTTGATATCATCTTGAGCAAGGGCAAGTGTGATATCGATCACGTTTTCTTCCATAATGAATTTTTTAGGAAGTAGAAACACATCAACTATAGGAGCCATGTACAGAAAGAGGTCCATGGAATTATTATTGTTGTGGATGAAGCACACATGATCAAACCCCATAGATTAAAACTCAGTTCATCTTGACTGGTAATGATAACTCCAGTAACAAATAAGGGTAATATACATAAGTTAAGCCTCTCTCTTCAATGTCATCAAGTAAACAAAACTGATGTGAAAAATGATTTTGTGGCCTCAACAGCATGATTGAAACTAATTACCAGAAACCTCAAAGAAATATGTACAATCACTACTGACACACAAAATACCAACAGTAATGTAGCTTACAAAGAACACGCTGTCATGTGACACATGGTTTAAGAAGATTGGGTATTTGAAACCATACTTGCTGAGTGGATATTTGTTCAACAATATGATCATAATGTAACTGCCTGATGAACGAAACAAATAGGTATAGTCAGCTCGACTGTCATTGCTTCACCATTTTCATTATTCATATCTTTCTGTCTCATTGGAAATATTTGCTCAAGTCCATGATCTTTAACACAAGATGATATAGGCCTTTAACATGCCCCAGTATTTGCTAATACAAACGTTCAAACTACATTAACATTCCTGATTCTGATTGAAAGGGGCTTTCATCATGCTCCAACATTGCTTCTTGTTAATCTGAGCCTTTAAAATGCCCCACATGGATATGTCTGAAGTAACCTTTAAAATGCCCCAACATTTGCTGATACAGATGTTAAAAGCGTGCTCAACATTACTTCTTGTTGAGATGAGCCTCCAAGAATGCCCAAATATTCATATTACTATGAGCCTTCAAAAATGGCCCACCATTTTATTTCTGGTTGAAATGGACTTTCAAGATGTCCCGCATGGATCTGTCTGAATTGGGCCTTCAAAATGCCCCCAACCTTCTAAACTGTAAGGCTTACTTTCAATGTTTGTTTGATTTCAATCTCATGATCCTCACGAGGTCCAATTTTACTAATACCCCATTGCGGGTACTCGTGGCTCTATCCGTGCCCGAAATCTGTTAATCTTGAATGCTCTCATTCTGGTATTACAAAGCATCATTGTTATCAAGTAATTTGAGGAATTCTCTTCATGTTGTCACAAACTTAAGAAGTAATCAATCATTCTGACAGAAATGTCTGAGATATGTGCCTCTTCTGAATAAGGTGCCCATTCTTTGGATCTGGAGGGATCTAATCGGACAAAATGGTGTAAATCGCTTGGTAATTCATTTCAGGCTGACACAGTGAACCTTGCTTTCAGTGAAGGCTCTTGAAAAGTCAACACTCATGCAACATGTTGATTCTGATAACTACTTATATGATTTTGAAGCGATCTTTCAGGATGATTTCACAGATATTGATAGTTTTTCTGATATCGAGGAAATCCTGAATTCTTAATCTGATGAGGAGAATAAACTATTATACTTGACGAAAATGAGGTACTCAGAGGCTGAAGCTTCAATAGCCATAGAGAGATGTGGTACGGATTCATCAATTGCAGAGTTGACAAATTTTATATGTGCTGCTCAAATGGCTAAGGCTGTTGACGCACTTCTTCCGGTAGAAGATAGGAAGCCATTATGCAATAACTCCAATTACAAGAAAAGGCGAAACTCAGGCTATGATTTTTTTGAAAAAGAAGAAGCAGAGGAAGCTTGAAAAGAAGCTTCTTAATGAAGACGATCATGCAGTTCATCTTCCAAATCCAATGATTGGTTTTGAGGTTCCTACTGAATCAGATCAGATAACTAAAAGAATACTTCAAGAAGATGCTATTGGGCCTCCTTATTTCTACTACGAGAACATGACACTTGCTTCAGTTGGTGTTTGGACTAAAATGTCACGGTACTTATACAATGTAGAGCCAGAATTTGTAGATTCGAAGTATTTTTGTGCTGCTATACGGAAAAAAACTATATTCATAATCTTCCGATTGAGAACATATTTCATTTTGTTCCGCTTCCTCCATGCGCCATACATGATGTTTTTCCATTGATAAAAAATTGGTGGCCTTCCTGGGATCCAAGAACAAAGTTGAACTGTTTACAAACATGTACAGGAAGTGCCAAATTGACAGAAATGATCCGTAAGGCTCTTGAAGCTTATGACGATGAGCCACCTTCGAGTGTCCAGAAGTATGTTCTTGATGAGTGCCGAAAATGGAATATGGTATGGGTTGGAAGAAATAAAGTTGCTCCACTTGAACCTGATGAGGTGGAAATGCTTCTAGGTTTCCTTAAAAACCATACACGAGGAAGAGGATCTGCTAAAGACATGTTCCCCGGTGGTATCAATGTTTTGTCTCTTTTCTCTGGAATCAGTGATACAGAGGTTGCCTTTTACGTTCTTGGCATACCTTTGAAAGCAAATATGCAAGAACTGAATAGTGATCGGTTGGAGCAATTGATGAGATCTATTGATTCGACCTTGTTGTTAGTGACATCCAGTGTAACAACCTTACCAGAAGCAATAAACATCATCAGGATGTACTAGAAAATCTTTGTTGGTGCATTTTCTTGCAATGACTGCTATGGTGGCTGCCTCTTCTATTGCTTTAAGATACACACCTACTGTCCCACTTTGCTAAGGGACATGGATTGATGGCTGGGGAGAATAATTTGTCTGGTAATGCTTATCGCCCTCAGCATGAGATAAATGATAATCTTTCTTGATGGATGTCACAAGAGATATTTACAAGCTCAATTCTCTAGACTTTCTGGACTCTCAGACCCCTTGCCTTCAAGAATATGAAATGCTTCATCTTTTTGGCATCACTTTCTTTTTTCTACAATAGAAGTAGAATAGGAAACAATTTACTTTAGGGGCCTTTCTCATTTGAGACTGTCCTGTTTGAAAATGATTTTCCCTTCTTTATTGAAGAATTATAGAATTTTGTAAAGTATTGCCCTTTACAGGTTCACAATAGAATTAAATCATAAGACATGAAATTAATGAATATCAAATAAATCAACAACTCTTTTAAATCATTCAAAAATCATAGTCCTATGGCAAGTGTCAAAATTATTGAATGATTTAAGGTGTAGGTTGATTATGGTAAAGTAAGGTCTCTTAGGTTAGTCCAACATATATGTCTCTTTGGGTTTCCATTAACTTGAAGAAATAATTGTTATGCTTTTCTGCTAGAGATACTTCTCGTTGTTATGCTCATCTTGTAGAGATACTTCTTGTTTCCAGAGTTTCAGGAACATCTTTGGGATGTGTGGTGCTTCATTTAGAGCTTAAGATCGTCTATTATGTCGCTGTTGCACCATTTAATATTTGAGCCGCCTTTTCAGGTTTTCAACTCGAATCCTCCTTTGGTTTCAAGATGTTATTCAAAATTTACATCTTGAACCCCCCCTTTTATCATTTTTCATATCATGCATTAAAGATTTTAAAAACCAATTTTTGCAAATAAAAATCAATCTTGAGAGGCAGAATGAATTATGAAGATATTCTCTTTTAATTAGATGCCTTCAATCTTTCTTTGCTTGACTTGGATATGCTTTGCTGGGGATTTTTCCATAAGATTCATTTATCTCCAGTATTTCTTGCGCTTCTTGTTGAATATGAATCTTTGAACTAATTGTACTTGATCAATCTTGTAACTTGAGGCTCTATGAGTCGCTTATTTTGATTCAATTTTTTCCTTTTTTTCCTTTTTTTTCTTTTTTTCTTTCTTCTTCTTTTTTCTTCTTCTTCAAGTATAATATTTCTTGACAGAATATGAGTTTATTTGGTTTCTCAGAACTTTCTCATTCATTTCTGCCAAAATCAATGCTCCTCCGGAAAAGGCCCCTTTTTACAACATATGGCCCTTCCTAATTAAGCATCCATTTCCCATGGAAATCTTTATGTATAGGTAATATTAGATCACCCTCTTGGAACTCTCACGGGTGTATTTTCTTGTTGTGATCTTTCATCATCCGTTTCTGATGCATCTACCCATAGTAAATAGCTTTCAATCTCTTCTCATCAATAAGGTTTAATTGATCAAATCGAGCTTGGATCCCTTTAACCTCCTCCAATTTTACCTCCTTCAATATACAAAGTGGTGGGATCTCAACTTAAATTGGTAAGATTGAACAATAAGGTATTGTCCCAGTGATGTTTGAACAATATTTCGATATGCGTATAAGGCAAAAGGTAGCTTATCGTGCCAATCCTTGTAAGTTTCAGTGGTCTTTGTAATGATCCTCTTAACATTCTTATTTGCTCCTTCAACTTCCCCATTCATCTTTGGGCGATATGTCAATGAGTTTGCATGCTTAAACTGTGCAAAAAGTTCAGTCGTCTCATATGTAGAAGTCTTTGTAAAAAGAGGGTATCTCCAGGGGGATGAATATTCAAGATTAACTTTCATTTACATGAAAACAATGTAATTAATGCATGATATATTTATTTAAATCAATCCTTTTTTCTTCTTTGAGTATGCCCTAATCACTCGAAATTATCTTCAATAAATTGATCCATGATGCCTCTTCTCGTCTCTTCTTGCAGGAAGATTCACGGATAATTAAAAGTTTGGTTCTTTTGAGGTCATTTGGTTTATGATGGTTTTGTATTTGGAAGGACAAATGTATGACTTTTGAAGTCGTGTATGTGGTGGAAGGTAGTATCATCAATCAGTAAACATTTGGAGTTGGTCTCTCAAAAATAGGTAGAGACATTTCTTCAGAGTAGTGGCAGGATTTGGTTTTGGTAAGGGTTAAGTAATTGGCGTTGGATGGGATATGGAAGATATAATTTTACCACTTGCCAAAGATCTATAACTCTTGAAAAATTAAAAGAATATTTAATCTACTTGATACTAAAAAATTTCAAGATTAAAACTTAATTCCTTGTTCATAACCATAAAAGTAACACAAAATTATTTATTGCACAAAAAGCGGAGAAAAGAAACAAAAAACAAGTTCAAACAAGATGCTGAAAATGAAAGGTACTACAGTGGTAGATATCAACTTCCAGTCTTTTATCATGCCTCATTACTCCTATAATGTTAGGTGTGTAATAGGACTAGGGTTTTCATCCTTATTTATCCCCCATTTATTGATCATCTTTTGTGTCAACTTTCCCTTTTCAACAAGCATCTCTATTTCCTTTAACAGTTGCCTACAATTGCTCGTAGAATGCCCAAATATTCCCAAATGGAAATCACAAACACTATCTTGATCATAACTATGTGCAGAAGGGTTTGATGGAATTTTCATAGGTCTTGGTGTGATGTATTGACCCTTAATCAAATGAGGGTACAAGTCTGAAATGGAAGTTTGGAACACTTCTAAAGTTTTCCTTGATCGCATGACTTTCTTTGGTCGATTCGAACAAATACTTGCTCTTTTTCTTTTGCAGTAGCGGGGATTCTGGATGCGACATTCATTTATATCATCCACTTTCGATTTTTGATCCGTCGGGCTCTTAGATGTGACTTCTGAGTTTCCTTCGTTGATTACATTTTTAATTAATTCTCCACTTGTCACAAGATTCTCGAATTCCTTCGTCGGATTTGCCTGCATTAACTCGAAGAAAGGAGCGGGAAGGGAATCACGAAACATACGTGATATCTCTTTTTCTAACATGGGAGGTTGAACTTGTGCTGCCACTCCTCTCCATCTTAAGGCATATTCCTTAAACCCTTCATTGGCTTTCATCTTTACTCCTCGAAGATTCATCCGTGTTGGAGCTAATCCTTTAACATACCTATATTGTCCCAAAAATGTATCAGCTAGATCAACCCATCTCTTGATCTGTTCTTGGGTCAACTGATTATACCAGACTACTGCTGGTCCAATGAGGCTATCATGGAAGGAGTGAATTAACATATCATCAGAACTTAAATATCCCTCCATTTTTCGGCAAAACATTCTCAGGTGGATTAGAGGACAACTGGTGCCATCATATTTCTCAAAATCAGGCATTTTGAATTCATGGAGAATAACCAAATCTGGAACCAAGCTGAGCTCTCTTGCTTCTATTTCTTTGTGGAAGGCATTAACATCTTTCATATTTCTGATTGCTTCATCCATCCTCTTGAATCTCTCCTCATATTGTGAATAATTAATGAGGCTATTCTTTGGGTTCGAGTGGGATGCCCCAGGGTTTGTTATTATTTTCGACTCCTTAATCTGACAGCATGGTTGCTCTTTATCAGTTATCTCTTCTTTATCAGATGTCATCCTCTGAATAATTTGATTTGGTCCATCTGGTACTGAATCCGATGATTCTTTCCTTGTATCCTGAGGTAACCCTGTCAATTGTTCTAACCACTGATCTTGTAGTCCCTTATAAGATTACTCTATTGTTTTCACGATGATGATACAGTAATATGAATAAATGATCTCGTTTTACTGTTACAGAAACCTCTCAGGAATTATTTACATGTTTTTATAATTAATGTATATAACAATACTTAAATAAATAAATGTAATGTAAATGCAAAATGGCATAAATACAAAAATAAGAATGCAAACTGTGCAATGCAAATATGCAAATATAAAATGAAAATGTAAATGAAAAAAAAAATGCAAACATAACATAAAAAAATAAGAATGCAAAATGCAAATGCAACAAAGGTGTTACTCAAGAGTGATCATATTAGAACAGATTTCATTGAAAACAAAAGTTTCCGTGCAACAAACAAAACTTTTACATGTAAGGGATATATTTCACTCCTAACTTCTCTATTTCGCTTAAAAGCCAAATTAACTTCCACTCATGCTCAGGTGTGAAGTTATCAATCTGCTTTAACTCTCTCGTGAAGCCAGCTAAGTCCACCAGCTTATGAGCCACATTGTTTACTTAAACAATAGCTTTCTTCATGATATTCTCTTTTTCCTTCATCTTTTGTGTCAATTCTCGGAATTGTAGACAATGTTGTTCATTTTTTCTTGCGAGAGAATCTTTGTGCAAGAAGTTCTCGTACAAGATCTCCGTAATCATCTAAACATTTCTTCAATGTCTTGTTCTTAGCTATAGTAGCTTTTAATTCAGTATCGATCTCAAGCTGATGGATCTGATATGATGCTTTCATGTTGGTTATAGCACTAATGAACTTTTGACTGTCGACTTGATATTTTCTCGATTCAATGACAATTGTATTGAGTCTTTCTTCTGTAACTCGTAAATCATGAGAAAACTTCTTGGCTCGACCTTCATGTATGTTACAGTTCTTTTTCAGTTTAGTGACCCATATTATCCACTCTTCTGGGGTGTTTCCCATGCCAGCATTTTGAAATGCTTGACTAACCTTATGAAAATCTTCCTGCATGGTTTCCATTTTGGTGCTCAATTTATCGTTTTCAATCTTTAAATGACGTATTTGAGCCTCAGACCTCGACAAATCTTCTTCTTTCTGGGCGCCCTTACTGATATTCTTACCTTTGAATACTTTTGGTATTAATATAGCAGGACATTCAGTTACCAAACTAGGTCGATTATTTACATGATCCAAAAGACTTTGGACTCGACGTTTGAAGGCAAGACAATTCTCAATGGTATGTCCTTGAGCTCCGGCATGATATTCACAATAAACGTTGATGTCATACAAATTCGGATATGGAGGTTGGAACGGTTTTATGTAGTACGGAGCCACTTCTCGTGCTTCAAGTAGCTTCTCATGCAATTCTTTATATGATATATGAATAACATCAAAATGAGAACCACCTTTTATATTAGATTGAACCTGAGTTTTAGACGTCGGAAGTAGACTAAACTTAGATGGTTTCAGATTACATGATTTCTTCTCATCTCTGGGAGCTTTTACAGTTGTCACCATTTCTTTGGTATCTCCAGAAAATTTGTGAATACGAATGATAACTGTCTGTAATTTCTCAAATTGGTTTAAATCAGAAGTCCCTTGCATATCTGAAATTGCAGGATTATCTTCATTGAGTTCTCTCTCTTTTTGTGCTGGAATCTCCTTTCCTTTGGCCAAAACAAATATTCTACACATCATTTTGGACACCTGTTCTCTTATTTTTGCTCTTCAATGGGCATACAATCTTTGGGTGCATAACTCTCCTCTATCCTCGGAGTTCCCTCATGATGTCATTCCATGGTTGCGTCATATTTTGTTTGATCATAAAATTTTTTGTCCATTTATAATTTCTTTCCAATTTGATGAACATTCTTTCCAGTTAACACCTTTTGGTTATGACATGATCATGCAATGCAAACAAAAGAAATCAATATAAACAAATTAAAGCAAAACAAAATGTATGAAAAATAAAAATAAAAATGAGAAAGGAAAAAAATAAATTGGTTAGTACCATTTAATGGAAAGAAAAGCTCCCATCTATCAAGGTATAAATCCTAACCTTATGCTTCCTAGTTCCATGCTTTGTTTGGAAAAATTAACTTAACTGCATGATTTCTAGTTCGTAGGCATTTATTAAGAAAAAGAAAAAAAATCAAATAAATTAGAACTTATTTCTCCTTTGTGTAAACCTATGGACAGAGGTTCAATACTGTCTTAGATCAGGAGAATTTCTAGGGTTTATTATATCCAGGGTTTCAGTTCTAAGAGTAAAGGTACTCGAACTGTCCTTGTTGGTGCCCCCTCAGGCTGCCAAACCCTCAATCCTAGTCCATCACAGACTTAAGCGGACCGAGTTCAATTCGAGGGGATACATTTCTCTATGCCCGACACGGAGAATAAATTCTCACGAAGACATGGAGCATATGAATCCCGAAAGTTACTTGCTAGGTCTGACACGGAGAATAAATTCTCACGAAGAAGTCGCTTTCACTCCCGGTTAAAAGGGACAAGCTTGATTATAAAGCTTATGTTATGCAATGCAAGTGTTATGTGTGAGGAGAAATATTCAAACCTTTGACAAACAAATAAAAATGAAATTTAATAACTGAAAATAAAATAAAAACAATTAATAAAGAAGAATATAAAAATATTATGAAAATCATAAGTAAAAAAAATTTGAAAGCAAAGAATTATAAATTAAATATATGAATTTTTAATTTCTGATTGATAGAGACAATTTATAATTAATTCTAAAGCTTGACCCATCCCCAGCGGAGTCGCCAAGCTGTCGTAATCGATTTTCGCCCGGGCACGAAATTTTTACTTGGCGGGAAAAGTGATGTGAATAAATATTTTTTTAAATGTTTAAGGAGTCGACATCGGCCTTTTGGGTCAAGTAGGTCGAATACCTAAAAATTATCTTTTAAAAGAGTTTTTAAGAAACCATCAATTAAAAGATAAACTGGTATGTGTTTTAACCAAAAATTCATTTTTTTAATAATAAAAAGGGGTTCGTGGTCGATTACGTTTGGGGAAGGATTAACACCCTCACAACGCCCAAAATTAGTACTCATTAATTATAAATTGTCTCTATTATTGGAATTTAAAAATTCAAAAATATATTTAAATCATAATCCTGTTATTTTAAATTTATTAATGTAATTTTAAGAAAATATATTAATATATATATTTTTTATTTTTATAAATAAGATATTTATTTACTTAGAAATATCAGAAAATGACTTCTAGGTACTTTAAGACAACCAATTTCTTAATATTAAGAAATAAATAAATAAAACATAAAATAATATTTATAAAAGTACAATATTTATTTATAAAAGTAAGATATTTATTTATTTAAAAATATCAGAAAATGGACATCCTGTTGTTTTAAGACTGCCTTTTCTTAATATTGAAAAATAAATATTAAAACATGATTTATATTAAATATATATATATAATTTTTTAAGCATAATATTTATTATTATTGTTTTTTTTAAATACCAGAATATGACATCTAGTTATTTTAAGACTGCCCTTTTCTTAATATTTTAAAAATAAATAAATATTGTTATCTAATCAAATTTTAAGACGGCCGTTCACGGTGGCCGGAAATTATGATCTTATCCCTAAAACATAGATCTAGAAGTCCTAAAACCCAATATGAGGTTATTTTAACCTAAAACCCTATAATGCATCGTAAATCTATAGTTTTCACCTTCGACTTTTCGTTTCTCCGGCAGCGTTTGAGGTTTTTCGACGACAGAGTAAGTTCTTCCTCTCTCTTCTCTTTTATTTTTGTTTCTGGTTGCGGTGTTGTGGGTTCACTTGGTTGCTGTTGTTCGTTGTCGTATGGTTGCTGGTCTCTGTCTTCGGTCTCTTGCGCTCTGTCGCTCCGCCCTTTTTTTTGTTTTGTAGGGAAGGGTGGCCATTTATAGGCCTCATTGGAACTCCCTTCGGTCCGGTCTCAAGAGTGAGGGTCGGTGAGTCACCGAGCTATGTGGTGACTCACCCCATAGCTGCGACGTGGACGGCCGTTTGGGTCTTCTGGAAGCTTCGTCGTGGCAGTAGGGTGTTAACGTGGGGCAGCTTTCTGAGGCGGCGGAGTGGTGGTAGCAAGGGAAGTGGCGACATGTCCCTAGGGTGATGATACCCTAGGGTTTCATCTGGAACCTCTGGGGACCGTTGGATCTGATTAGATCCAACGGTTGATAGAGAAGGCGGCTGTTGGAATGAGACACAAACCCTAATTTGGGTTAGGTTTTTATTATTGGGCCAAAACTAGGCCGGTTGTAACTGTAATCGGGCCCCAATTTTGGGCCTTGTATTCTTTATTTAATAATAATAATATATATAATATATATAATAGATATTATTAAATAATAATAATAATAATAATAATAATAATAATTAAAGTAAAATGAAAAATTAGTGTTTACAGGGGAGTTGATATATTCATGGAAGATGGAACTAATGCCATTTAATTCAACTAGATTAGGGATAATGTATAAGAGGACCATGGAATGTAAGGCTATTTTATCTATGTACATATTCAGGCATGGTTATGGGGTGTAATTCTCGAAATATAGGGGAAAACTTGAGTTGGGGAATTGAGCATACTCTTGTCGGACACATCCCGGAATTCTGGTATGCAAATATCTGGACCAGATGTGACAGTTTGAAGTAATTTGTCTGCAGCCATTTCTGGTTTTTTTATATACCTCATAATTCCCCTTGGGATTGTATATCTAATTCAGAGATATGGTTCCTTAAAGGAAGTAGATTGCAGTCCCTAGGAGGCTGCCGGCTCTTATTAGTATAGAAGGGGATACATGGTAAATTGGGAATTTATTTAAATGACAAATTTGTTTGGTGTCTTCGCCACAAATAGTCAAAATTCATCTCTGCAATCTTCTTACACCAGAGGTTCCTTCTGATGAAGGTTTTCCCTGCTTTTCATTCTCGTTTTGACAACCTGTTGAATAGACAAGGACTAATACGGAACTCCTTTTAGCTGAGAAAAACACCGAGATCAAGATAGACCTAGTTATACGTATAGTTACTGCATTCTTATTTGTGTACGTTGAACCCAGGTGATAATGCGGTGTACTATCTGGAAGAAATTCCAGTTTAATTATGGTTCGTGTTGGTTTTTGTGTTTCCAAAGAAAAAAGCACTTGAGAATATGTTAAACTTTCTAGTTTCTTCTACATTTGTCGCTATGAGGCTTTGCTTCCTGTTTCTGTCCAATCTTCCCCTGTTATATTATCTCTAATTATGTCAATGCATGAGCTGTGAAAGAACTGGATCTTTTTTTTTTTTTTTGCATTTTACATACGTGTCATGTACAAAATATTGAACTCCAAGTATGTACTTGTGTAACGGTAGCAGAAGATGAAATATATGTCTGTAGATTGGTTTAAATTGATGCATTTGGTGATTTCAGGATGGAGACACTGAATTTGAGAAGTAGCACTAGCCAAGCCAAATCAATGGGAGCCATAGTGTCAATTGTTGGGGCTTCATTGTGACTTTCTATAAAGGCCCATCACTTTTGATGGCACCCCCACATTCAAGCTCACCTCATTTACTTCTCGGGCAGCAGTCCAATTGGATCGTTGGAGGATTTCTCCTTGCTGCTGATTGTGTTTTGCTTCTGCCTGGCTCATTATACAGGTGGAACCCTCTTCTTTGTATGTAGAAAATTGAAGTATGTTTCATCATGATTTAGCACTTCAAGAGAAAGGAAGTGATTGGTGTTTCTTATTTTCCAGGCATCGGTCCTTAAGAAATTCCCAGCTGAGCTTTCTGTTGTCTTCTATTATTGCTTCTTTGTCACCCTTCAGTCGGGAATAATCTGCTTGGTCATGGAAGGAGATCTTAGTGCTTGGAGCTTTAAACCGGATGTGAGATTGGTTGCTGTTGTATACTCGGTAAGTGGTCGAGAGTTCAAAATCTTCATTACTACATAATTTGACTGTTTGGTACTGCAAGCTTATCCTAATTTGCACCCAGTTAATTAAGAGCTTTAACATGGGAAATCGTAGGATGTGTTTGGCTCTGCATTCCAACTGGGGGTTTCTACTGGTGCATGCATCGGACAGGACCGGTGTTTGTTGCCATGTTCAAGCCTTTGGGAATCATTGTTTCAATTGTCATTGGTGTTATCTTCTTGGGGGATACATTCTATCTTGGAAGGTGAAGTATTCATCACTCACTATCGTTGTTATTATGGTAGTTTTGCTGTGTGCACTGTTTAGTACGTGTTGCTGCTGCTGCTTCCTTACGTCTTGGTTTTGTAATTAGAGCTCCTTTCAGCTGTGGGATAGAGATTGGAGTCTAATTTTTATTTCTCATGTATCATTTTGTTCTTTGTATTGTTAACAACCCTCTTATCACTTACAAAAGAAAGTTAAAGACAAATAAGCTTTTGTTTCGAACGTGTTACAGTTTAGTTGGTGCAATCGTCATTGTTAGTGGGTTTTACTCGGTGATGTGAGGGAAAGCAAAAGAAGGGAAGTTAGACGCGCATACTCAGGAGATGGGATCGGAATCAGACGGTCAAAACGTCGCTCTCTTGTCAAAAGATACCGGAGAACCATAGGAGTTTTGTGCAGTCAATCAAAAACAGGTATCTCATATTGATTGTTGTAGTAAGGGGACTTGTAAAGTCGAAGCTAAAAGATGCCATCGTGTCGTCTTCTAGTAACCACTTGACGACTTGGCTCGCTTTTCAGTATAGGGTTCGATTCTTTTCCTGATAATATTCCTAAGGAAGACCATATTTGTGTTACAAGCCTGGCATTATGTTCATGCAATAGGATAAATTAAATGAACCATTGAGGCATAATTTTATTGTTTTGAAATGTAGCTTTTCCTTTTCAGTTCTTGTAAGCACTCAGATCGGTTATTGCTTCAGGTTTACACATCAGGGTAACTAAAGATATTTCAAATATATGAAATAACTTCGAAAGCCTCTAAAAATCCTCAAAATGCACTAAAATCTTCAAAAGAAAACAACACACGGCAGCAAACAAGATACAAGAATGAAGTAAACTTCTCATACAACAATCAAGCAAAGATTGGTTAGCAAAACGAGATGTTAACACAAACACTGAGTTTTGGTAAATCACTATCTTAAAAGTAAATTTGTTCCGATAAATGTAATCGTTGCACTGAATGATGTCCTAAGGTCAACACAATACTTCTAGAAATTGTATACCCAAAATCTGGATTGAATGATAGTGATATTACACTTCCCTTGAAAACAAAATTGAAAAACAATGATGAAGCTTTGAAAAGTGATAAGAATGTAGAGAGAAAATTAAAGAGAAATTATTTTCGGATGACTGAATGAGAAAATTTCTTTCTAAGTTCACAAAATCTAATAAAAGGTTTTACAAAATTTCTTTTGAAAAATAATACGTGTGCGGTACATGTCAAACATAATTTGATCTAATTCAAGCATGTAGGTGTAGACATCAATTTTTTTTCATTTTAAGTTTATTATTATTATTAAAATTATTATTATTATTATTATTATATTATTATTATATATTATTTATTAAATATTACAAAGCCCATTTACAACCCGATTACAATTGGCCCAGCAGAACCCAAACCCTTTAGGGTTTGTAACATTCAGCTAGGGTTGTCTAAACCCTAGCTTCCAGACGCGGCGCCCCCCTGAAGCCACCCCGACGACCGACTCTCTGATGCCAGATGGTCCAACCAGTTGTTGCCGACGCTTCAGTACTGCCACGACGCCGGCCTCGTCGAGCTTTCCAGAAGCCAGCTGCCTCACCAAATCAGTGCTCTATGGTGAGTCACCGCCATAGCTTGGTGACTCACCAAAGATGCTACCCATGGGACCGGTCCGAGGAGTACACTGTGGTGGCTATAAAAGCCACCACTGAACCTGCAAAGGAAAACCAGCAAGAACGGAGAGCAGAGAACAACAACAAACAGAACAGAAAAAAAAAAGAGGGAGGAGAAGAACACAAACGAACAACAACAGAGAAAAGATACGAAAAAAAAAAACACAGAAAGCTACCAACGATCCCAATCAACGACAAACCAGTAAAAAAAAAGAAGAAGAAGAGAACAGAGGAACTTACTCTGTCATCAGAGAACACCAAACGTCGCCGGAGAACCGAAATGCCGAAGGTGAAAATCGTAGATTTACGATATATTATGGGGTTTTAGGTTAAAATAACCTTAGATCGAACCTTAGGACGTTTAGATCTACACTTTGGGGGTGTTTTTGGTAAATTCCGGCCACCGTTACGGTGGCCGGCGGCGGTGGCCGACGCCGGAACAAGGTGGCAAACGGTGGCTGGTTTCCCTCCGGCGAGGGAAACTTAGAGAGAAACGAGAGAAAAAAATTTTCTCTCGTTTGAGAGAGAGAAGGGAGAAAGGAGAATGAGAGTGCTGGCCCTTCGGGCCAGCCGTTTGGGGTTAAATGCCCTCTCCCAAATGACGTCGTTTTGGGAGAGGGGTATTTCTGTAATTACCCTCAAGGGTAAACCCTTTCCGCAACCCTCTATATTTATAACTTTGCAATTTAGTCACTGAAATTGATTTTTAATCATTTCAATTCGGTTTTATAATTTTATTTAATTTATAATTTAATCCTTGCCTGCTTATATAATATTTAGGGTAAATACCCTTTTTAGTCCTTACCAGTATTAAATAATATATTTAGGTAAATATCAAATTTAGTCCCTTATAGTTTAGTATTTTTTATTTTAATCCCGTATTAATTAATTAGGTTAAATTACACTATTAACCATTATCTTTCATAATATTTCAAATTATTATCTTTATTTTTGATACTTTATATTTAGTTTTATAATTTTAATTTCTTTTATTTTGATCATTATTTAATTACAATATTATTTTGTTATCACTTTTATATTTTAATTATGGCTTTAATTATTATTTTATTATTATCTTAATCTTATAAATATATTTATATTAAATATTATAAAAATTATAATTTATCTAAATCATTTTTATGAAAAATTATTATATTTTTAATATTTATTTATTAATATCGAAGAAAAGAACTGTCTTAAAACACCTAGAAGTTCTTTTCTGATATTCTTAAATAAATAATTATCTTGTTTTTTTATAAATTAATTATTTTTTAAAAAAAATGCTTTTTTTAGTTATTTATTTATTAATATCGAAGAAAAGAGCTGTCTTAAAGCACCTAGAAGCCATTTTCTGATATTTCTAAATAAATAAATAATTTATACATATTAACATATTTTCTCTAAATTATTTAAAATAACATAATTATGAATTAAATATATTTTGAATTTTTAAATTTTTAATGATAGAGACAATTTATAATTAAAAAGTACCAATTTTGGGCGTTGTAGGGGTGCTAATCCTTCCCTAAACGTAACCGACACGAATCCCTTTTTATTATTAAAAAGAACGAATTTTTGGTTATAAACGCAGATCAGATCATTTTTTAATTGATGTTTTTTTAAAACTCTTTTAAAAAAATAATTTTTAGGTATTCGACCTACCTGACCCAAAAGGCCGATGGCGACTCTCAAATTATTTTCAAAACCATTTATTCACATCAATTTTCCCGCCAAATAAATTTTTCGTGCCCGGACAAAAACCGGTTACGACAGCTTGGCGACTCCGCTGGGGACTGATGTTGTCAAACTTTAAAATCAATTATAAATTGTCTCTATTAATTAAAAATTAAAAGTTAATATATTTAATTTTTAATTCTTTCTTTTCAAAATTTTTATATTTACTTATTATTTTCATAATATTTATATGTTTCATTTTACTTGTAAGTATTTTATTTCGTTATTTATTTTTCTGTCAAAGGTTTGAACATTTCTCCTCACACACAACACTTGCATTGCATAACATAAAACTCTATAATTGAGTTTGTCCCTTTTAAGTGGGAGTGAAAGCGACGTCTTCGTGAGAATTTATTCTCCGTGTCAGACCTAGCAAGTAACTTTCGGGGTTCATATGCTCTATGTCTTCGTGGGAATTTATTCTCCGTGTCAGGTATAGAGAAATGTGTCCCCTCGAATTGAACTCAATCCGTTTAAGTCTGTAATGGACTAGGATTGAGGGTTGACAGCCCAAGGGGACATCAACAAGGACAATTCGAGTACCTTTACTCCTAGAACTGAAATTCTGCATATAATAAACCCTAGAAATTCACCTAATCTAAGACAGTACTGAACCTCTGTTCATAGGTGTACACAAAGGAGAAATAAGCTCTGCTTTTAATTTATTTAATTTATTATTATTTTTTCTCCCTGAATAAATGCATGCGAACTAGAAATCATGCGGTTAGTTAATATTTCCAAACAAAGCATGGAACTAGAAAGCATGAGGTTAGGATTTATTATATACCATGATAAATAAATTTTGTCTTTCAATTAGTTGGTATTAACCATTTCATTTTTTCTTATTTTCCCATGTATGTTATTTTTGCTCTAATTTGTTTAAATTATTTTCTGTTGTTTGCATTGCATGATCATGACCAAAAGGTGTTAACTGAAAAGACTGTTCATCAAATTAGAAAGAAATCATAAATGGACAAAAAGTTCTATGATCAAACAAAATCTGATGCGGCCAAGAAAAGACATCCTGAGGGAACTCTGAAGATAGAGAAGAGCTATGCACCCAAAGATTGTATGCCCATTGAAGAGCAAAAAGAGATACGAGAAATAAGAGGGCAGGTGTCCAAAATGATGGATAAAGTATCTGTTTTGGCCAAAAGAGAAAAGATTCCTGCACAGAAAGAGAGAAAGCTTAATGAAGATAATTCTGCAATTTCATATATGCAAGGGACTTCGGATCTTAACCAATTGGAGAAATTACAGACATTCATCATTCGTATTTACCAATCGTCTGGAGATACCAAAGAAATGGTGACGACTGTACAAGCTCCCAGAGAAAAGAAGAAATCATGTAATCTGAAATCATCAAAGTTTAGTATGCTCCCGATATCTAAAACTCAGGTTCAATTCAAGATAAAAGGCGGTTCTCATATTGATGCTATACCTATATCATATAAAGATTTGTATGAAAAGCTACTTGAAGCACGAGAAGTGGATCCATATTATATAAAACCGTTCCAACCTCCATATCCAAATTGGTATGACATCAACGTTCATTGTGAATATCATGCCGGAGCTCAAGGACATACCATCGAAAATTGTCTTGCCTTCAAACGCCGAGTCCAAAGTCTTTTGGATCATGGAACCTTACAATTTATGGTAAATGATCGACCTAGTTTGGTAACCAAGGGTCCTGATAGATTAATACCAAAAGTCTTCAAAAGTAAGAATATCAGTAGGGGCGCCCAGAGAGAAGAAGATTTGCTGAGGTTTGAAGCTCAAATACATCATTGGAAGATTGAAAATGATAAATTGAGCACCAAAATGGAAACCATACATGAATATTTCCAGAAGGTCAGTCAAGCCTTTCAAAATGCTGGTATAGGAAACACCCCAGAAGAGTGGATATCAGGGGTCACCAAATTGAAAAAGAATTGCAACATACATGAAGATCTTCTCCAAAAACTTTTTGAACACAAATGTTCTCTCACAAAGGAAAATGATCAACTCCAAGAATTAACATAGGAGATGAAAGAACCCCAGAATGTCATGGAAGAAGCTGCAGTCCAGACAAGCAATATGGCCCATAAGCTGATAATCTAACTTGGTTTTAGAAAAGAAAATGGGAAAGTTATTCCCTATATGTAAAGTTTTGTTGAAGTTAGGATTAAAAGTTGTCCCCTACATGTAAAAGTTTTGTTTGATGTACCGAAACTTTTGTGTTCAATGAAATCTGTTCTAAGATGATCACTCTTTAGTAACACCTTTTCATACATGCATTTACATTTTGTATCTGTGCATTTTCATTTTATATTTTTACTTTTTATATCTTTGAATTGCACATTTTGCATTCTTATTTTTCCATTTATGCATTTTTTACATTTTTATTTAAGTACTTTCATGTACTTTAATTATAAAAACATGTTAATAATTAATGAAAGGTTTTGTAACAGTAAAACCAAGGTCATTCATTCATATTACTTTACTGTCATCATGAAAACAATGGAGCAATCTTATAAGGGACTACAAGACCAGTGGCCAGAACAATTGAAAGGGTTACCTCCGGATATAAGGAAAGAAACATCAGATTCAGTACCAGATGGATCAAATCAAATTATTCAGTATGTGACATCTGATAAAGAAGAGATAATTGATAAAGAGCAATCATGCTGTCAGATTGAAGAGTCGAAAATGGTAAAACCCTATGGGGCATCCCAATTGAACCCAAAGAATAGCCTCATTAATTATTCACAATATGAGGAGAAAGTCAAGAGGACAGAGAAAGCAATCAGAAACATGAAAGATGTTAGTGCCTACCACAAAGAATTAGAAGCAAGAGAGCTTAGCTTGGTTCCAGATTTGATTATTCCCCATGAATTCAAAATGCCTGATTTTGAGAAATATGATGGCACCAGTTGTCCCTTAATCCATTTGAGAATGTTTTGCAGAAAAATGGGAGGATATTTAAATTCTGATGACCTGTTAATTCACTCTTTCCATGATAGCCTTGTTAACCCAGCAGTAGTCTGGTACAATCAGTTGACCCAAGAACAGATCAAGAAATGGGTAGATTTAGTTGATGCATTTTTAGGACAATATCGGTATGTTAAAGGCTTAGCTCCAACACGTATGGATCTTCGAAGAGTAAAGAAGAAAACCAATGAAAGATTTCAAGAATATGCCCTAAGATGGAGAGGAATGGCAGCACAAGTTCAACCTCCCATATTAGAAGAAGAAATATCACGTATGTTTCGTGATTCCCTTCCATTGCCTTTCTTCGAATTGATGCAGGCAAATCCGACAACTGAATTCGAGAATCTAGTGACAAGTGGAGATTTAATTGAGAATGTAATCAATGAAGAAAACTCAAAAGTCACATCCAAGAGCCCAACGGATCAAAAAGCGAAAGCTGATGATGTGAATGTATGTCGCATCCAGAATCCCCGCAACTGCAAAAGAAAAAGAGCAAGTAATTGTTCGGATCGACCAAAGAAAGTCAAGCGATCAAGAAAAACTTTGGAAGTGTTCCAAACTTCTATTTCAGACTTGTATCCTCATTTGGTTAAAGGCCAATACATTACACCAAGACCAACTAAAGTGACATCAAACCCTTCTGCTCATAGCTATGATCAAAATAGTGTTTGTAATTTCCACTTGAGGGTAAAGGGGCATTCTACAGGAAATTGTAGGCCACTGTTAAAAGAAATTGAGATGCTTGTTGACAAAGGGGTTTTGACACAAGAAATGATCAAAAAATGGGAGGGTGAATGAAGAAAAGAACCCTGATCCTATTACATACCCAACATTATAGGAATAATGAGGCATGATAAAATAAATAAGTGGAAGTGTTATCTACCACTGTAGTACTTTATGTTTTCAGCATCTTGTTTGAACTTGTTTTTTTTTCCTTCCTCCACCTTTTGTGCAATAAATAAATTTGTGTTGCTTATTAAAGTTATGAGCAAGAAATCAAATTTTAATCTTGAGATTATTGAGTATCAAGTAGATTAAATGTTCTTTTAATTTTTCAATAGTTATAGATCTATTGGCAAGTGGTAAAATTATATCTTTAATATCCCATCCAATGCCAATTACTCAAACCAAATCCTGACACTACAAAGATTCTGAAGTAATGTCTCCACCTGTTTTTGAGACACCAACTCTAGATGTTTACCTTCTCGGGTAGAGTCGATTGATTGATGATACAACCTTCCACCATATACATGACTTTAAAAGTCACACATTTGTCCTTCCAAACACAAAACCATCATAAACCAAAAGACCTCAAAAGAACCAAAATTTCAATTATCCGTGAATCTGACTGCAAGAAGAGACGAGATGAGGTATCATGGACCAACTCATTGAAGATGATTTTGGGTGATTAGGGCATACTCAAAGAAGAAGGGGAAAGTGATTGATTGAAATAAATATATCATGCATTAATTACATTTTTTCATGTAAATAAAGTTAATCTTGAATATTCATCCCCAATGGATACCTCTTTTTACAAAGGTTTCTGTGTATGAGATGATGAACGGCATTGTTTCATTTATCCCTTAATATATATATATATCCTTTGTTGTCCCCATTTGAGCCTGAATAATTTTTCTTCTAATTCAACCCTAACCAAGGATCACCCTCTACATTGGGGGGCAAGGTAAAGGATATTGGCTCACAGGAATAAAGATTGTCAATACAGTTTTATTACGAAGACAAGTTTCCATGAAGTCATGAAAGTTTTGAACTATAAAGTATGTCAAATACAGAGTGCTTGAAGATCCATCCAATCAAGAATAATGGAAAATCTCCAAAATGCAAAAGGAAAAGGAGGTGCTCAAAGCAATTGAAGTATTATACTCATCCAGCAAAGAAAAAAAAATTGAATCAAGATGGGTGAGCCTCAAGTTACAAGGTTGATCAAGTACAAACAAGAAAAGCAAGAAATGTTGAAGATATGAGAAAATGGAAATAAATCCAAAATTTGGCAGTCTAGAGGGATCCAGTTGATGGAAAATTCCCCAGCAAAGCAGATCCAAGTTAAGCAAGGCAAGATTGATGGCATCAGAATGAATTGATCCTTGGTTTGATTACCCTTAAACACTTATTTGGGCCTTTTTATCCCTTTCTTTCGTAACCATAAGCCATGTCCTACGTTACGTACCTGAAAAGTCCATTTTAATCATACATGGATTTCTAAGTAAAAGAGAATATCTTTAGAATTCATTCCGCCTCTCAAGATTGATTTTTATTTGCAAAAATTGGTTTTTAAAATCTTTAATGTATAATATGAAAAATGATAAAAGGAGGGTTCAAGATGTAAATTTTTAAATAACATCTTGAAACCAAAGGAGGATTCTAGTTGAAAACCTAAAAAAGGTGGCTCGAATAATGAATGGTGCAACAATGGCATAAGAGACGATCTTAAGCTCTTAATAAAGCACCGCACATCCCAAAGACGTTCCTGAGAGTAGGGAAACAAGAAGCATCTCTACAAGATGGGCATAACAACTATTTCTTCAAGTTAGTGTAAGCCAAAACGACATACTGAACCAACTTGAAAGAACCTACTTTACCAAAATCCACCCACACCTCAAATCAGTCAATAATTTTGACACTTGCCATAGGACTATGATTTTTGAATGATTTAAAAGTGTAGTTGATTTATTTGATATTTAGTAAACTCATTGTTTATGATCTGATTCTATTGTGAACCTAAGAAGGGCAATACTTTGTAAAAGTCTTTCATTCTTAAATAAACAAAGGAGAAAAAAAACATTTTCAAATAGGACAGTCTCAAATGAGGAAGGTTCTTTAAGCAATTGTTGCTTATTCTACCTCTGTTGTAGAAAAAAAAGAATGAACGAGGCCAGAATAATGAAGTACTTCACATTTTTGAAAGCAAGTGGTTTGAGAAGTCAGAAAGTCTGGGGAATTGAACTTGTGACACTCCCCTATCACATTATTAATAGCTCATCAAGAAAGATTATCGTTTATCTCATGCTGAGGGCAATAAGCATCACCAGACAGATTATTTTCCCCAACCATCAATTCATGTTCTTTAGAAGATTACATCATAAAGCCATGAACAAGTCACTACCTGCACTCTGGTTATACCGTGATGCTGGCTCAAGTCTTGATACATTATTGCTACTTCTTCTATGCTGATCATTTTCTTTGTCAAGATGATATTCATTATGTCCTTCAGAAGATTGCTGAATTTGAATTTGAGGACTTATGGCACAGAATAAGACATTGGAACAGAATCTACCCTTATAGGCCTTTTATATAGGGTAACATTGGTTACAGGATTCCAAAAGTTGAAGATGACAAATTTTACTGTCAACTAAACCGTTCTATAATTCGAAAAGAGTGGGATATATTGAAGCAGCAGAAGAGACATTTTGTTGTAGCAATCATTGCAAGTAAATGCACCAACAAAAATCTTCAAGCCCATCACAATAATGTTTATTTCTTCCAGTAAGGTTGTTACGCTGGATGCCACTTACAACAAGGTCGAATTCGACAAAACTACTCATCAATTGCTCCAACCGATCATCATTCAGTTCTTGCACATCTGTTTTCAAAAATATGCCAAGATAGTAGAAGACAGCCTCTGTATCATTGATCCCAGAGAAAATAGACAGGACATTGATACCACCATGGAACATGTCTCTATACAGATCATGGTGTATGGTTTTTAGGGAAACCTAGAAGCATTTCCACCTCATCAGATTCAAGTGGAACAATTTTATTCTTTTCAACCCATACCAGATTCCATTTTCAGCACTCGTCAAGAACATACTTCTGGACACTCGAAGGTGTTTCATTGTCATAAGCTTCAAGAGCCTTACAGATCCTTTCTGTCAATTTGGCACTTCCTGTACATGTTTATAAACAGTTCAACTTTGTTCTTGGATCCCAGTAAGACCATCATTTCTTTGTCAATGGAAAAGCATCAGCACATGGAGGAAGTAGAATAAAAGAAAATCTATTCTAAATTGGCAGAATTATGAATATAGCCCTTTTCAGTGTAATAGCATGAAAATGCTTCGAATCTATAAATTCTGGCTCTACATCAAATAAGTATTGTGATATTTCAGTCCAAACATTAACTGGAGCAAGTGCCATGTGCTCAAAGTAGAAATAAGAAGACTCAATAGCATCTTCTGGAAGTGTTCTTTGAGTTATCTGATCTGGTTTGGTATGAACCCCAAAAAACCAATCATTGGATTTAAAAGATGAATTTGCTCATGGTAGAAACAAGGAGACCCAATAGCATCTTCTGGAAGTGTTCTTTGAGTTATCTGATCTAATTTGGTAGGAACCCCAGAACCGTTCATTGGAATTGAAAGATGAACTGCATGATCATCTTCATTAAGAAGCTTCTTTTCAAGCTTCCTCTGCTTCTTCCTTTTCCACAAATCATAGCCCAAGTTTCGTCTTTGCTTGTAATTGGGATCATTGCATAATGGCTTCCTATCTTCTACCATAAGAAGTGCGTCAGTAACCTTAGCCATTTGATCAGCACATATAAAATCTGTCAATTCTGTAATTGATGAATCTGAACCACATCTCTCCATGGTTATTGAAGCTTCAGCCTCTGAGAATCCCATTTTTGTCAAGTATAACAGTTTACTCTCCTCATCAGAATCAGAATTCAGGATTTCCTCAGTATCAGAAGAACTATCAATATCTGTGAAATCATCCTGAAAGATCGCTTCATAATCAGATGAGTTGTTATCAGAATCAACATGTTGCATGGGTGCGGATTTTTGATGAGCTTGTACCATTGTATATGTAGTCTTGCCATTGCATCAGATTATTGTTTGCATAAATTGGTTTCTCTCCCACAGAAAAGTATATTTCAGATATGGCCTTCACTGAAAGATGATAAGCCACTGTGTCAGCCTGGAACGGATTACCAAGCTATTTTTACTTCACTGTCTGACTATATCCCTCCAGATACAAAAAATGGTCACCTCATTCAGAAGACACATATCTCAGACGTTTCTGTTAGAATGATTGAATACTTCTTAAGTTTGTGATAACATGAAGAGAATTTCAGTTACTTGATAACACTACTGTTTAGTGACACCAGAATGAGAGTATTCAAGATAAATAGATTTGGGGCACGAATAAAGCTACAAGTACCTACAACAGTGTATTGTCAAAATTGAACCTTGTAGGGATCATGATATTCAAGTCAAACAGACGTCGAGAGTAAACCAGAAATAGAAAATTGAGGCATCTAGAAAGCCCAATTTAGACAGATCTAGAGGGACATATTGAATGCCAATTTCAACCAGAAATAGAATATTGGGGCATTTTGAAGGCTCACAGCAATATGAATATTTGAGTATTTTTGGGGGCTCATCTCAACAAGAAGTAATGTTATATTTGAGTATTTTTGGAGGCTCATCTCAACAAGAAGTAATGTTGAGCACACTTTTAACATCTGTATCAGCAAATGTTGGGGCATTTTAAAGGTTCATTCAGACGGATCCATGTGGGCATTTTGAAGGCTCAGATTAACAAGAAGCAAATATCGGGGCATGCTGAAAGCCCATTTCAATCAGAATGAAGAATGTTGATGTATTTTGAACGTTTGTATCAGCAATTGTTAGGGCATGCTGAAGGCCCACATCATCATGTGTCAAGATCATTGACTTGAATAAATATTTCCAATGAGATATAAAGATATGAAGAATGAAAATGGTGAAACAATAACAGTCAATCTGACTACACATAATTGCTTCGTTCATCAGGCAGTTGCATTAGGGTCCTGTTGTTGAACAAACATTTATTCAGCAAGTATGGTTTCAAATACCTAATATTCTTAACCGTATGTCACATGACAGTGTGTTATTTGATAAACTACATTACGGTTGCATGAATAAAGATGATCCCCAGGTAGACTACTTGATCCAGGGTTCAGTTCCTTAAGATCTCAGCATTGAATTTGGCCTTCTGTGTGTCGGTGATAATTGAAAATATTTCTTTGAGATTCCTAGCAAATAGTTTCAACCATACTACTGAGGTTACGAAGCTGTTTTTCACATCAGTTTTGTGTAATTGATGATATTGAAGAGAGAAGCTCAAGTATATTGCTCTTTCCCGATTGTTACTGGGGTTATCATTGCCAGCTAGACTAAACCGAGTTCTCATCTATTTGGTTTATCATGTGCGTTTCATCCCCAGCAGCAAGAATTTCATGAACCTTTTTTCTGTACATGGATCCTACAGCTGAAGTGTTTCTATTTTCTACCATGCTCATTATGAAAGAAAGCATGATCAGTATCACATTTGCCTTTTCCAGAGATGATATCAAGATTTGTCGGTATTTCCTATTCAATTCGATACCAGCACATTTTGTGAATTTGACCAACTTTTTGGTCATACCAACATTACACTTGAATCCCCACTGAGTTTTGTTCTCAAGTGGTCTTGTGACGTTATTCAAAAGCTTTGAACATTAGGCAAAGAGCTTAAATGATTGAGAAATCTTGGCAGAAGCCACAGTAAAGGATGAATGTGTTGTCAAATGTTTTACGAACATCTGAACAGAAACCACAGGAAAGGATGAATGTGTTGTCAAATGTTTTACGAACATCTGAGCAGAAGCCACAGGAAATGATGAATGCACTGTCAAATGTTTTACGAACCTGCTATTCTGATGCTGAATCAATGTTACAATCATATGGTTTCCATTTATTGAACCAAGATGAAATTTATCTTCTTCAACCCCAAGATTAGAAGTAAGATATAATGAAGATTTCTTTCCACATAAGGGAGAGCTGAAATTTTAACAACAAGAAACTATTTGAACGACAGGTTGTGGTTAAGCATCTCGACATGATATGGTTCAAGTTGCCTTGTTCGAGAACCAATTAAATGTGGAAACATGAAAGGAATTGGAATAAATCTTCCTTATGATATGTTTCAAGAGTCAAATCAGAACAGACTCTACTCCCCTAATTAATCCCCGCTGAGTCACATATCTACATCTACACTCTTCAAAGATGATAGGTTCTCTTTTTAAAGATGATAGATTCTCTTTTCAAAGATGAAAGCTTTATGGGATTTACACACAAGTCCAAGCAAATAAAGTTGGTTTTATCTAAGACAAAATGGGGCATCAGGGTCGTAATTTTGACTACGACAAGAGTTCCACAAGAAAAACATTTCTTCTAAGACTTAAATGAAGCAAAGAAGGCACCACGATACAAGGTCTGCAGAAATACAAGCTTGATAGCATAAGTTCCTACACTAATATCTAGAGGTAACCCTGGCAATAAATGATGAAGTAAAGGAAGACCAAGTTCACCACTTTGAAGTCAAATGAAGATTGCATCAATATTCATGCATTCATAAGAACATCATTTGCACAATAGACAATGCATTACATAGATACATCTGAGTGCATTCAAACATGAAGTTTTACAGATCTTCGGAAGAACAAGAAGATTCATGGTAAGAAATACCTTACAAGAAGAAGGTATTCAAAACCGCAAATACATGAATTATACAAACATCTGAAGAAGTGATAGATGCAATCCACAAGAATGAAAATTATCTTGAGATTAGAGCATGTTACCCAATCAATATGTTATTTTGAAACATAATGAGAAAACGATTTTCATAGTTTCTCATTTTATCTTTTCTGAAATTAAATTGTTGAAAAGTAAGAAAACGATTTTCTTAGTTTTTTACTTAGTAAACTATTTCTCACATCTGTAAGCCCTTCAGTGCATGATGTTTCCAAAAAGCCTTCGGGAGCTTTTTGATGTTTTCAAAGCCTTCGGGTCATCTGTAAGCCCTTCAGTGCATGATGTTTCCAAAAAGCCTTCGGGAGCTTTTTGATGTTTTCAAAGCCTTCGGGTCATCTGTAAGCCCTTCAGTGCATGATGTTTCCAAAAAGCCTTCGGGAGCTTTTTGATGTTTTCAAAGCCTTCGGGTCATCTGTAAGCCCTTCAGTGCATGATGTTTCCAAAAAGCCTTCGGGAGCTTTTTTATGTTTTCGAAAACCTTCGGGTCATCTGTAAGCCCTTCAGTGCATGATGTTTCCAAAAAGCCTTCGGGAGCTTTTTGATGTTTTCAAAGCCTTCGGGTCATCTGTAAGTCCTACAGTGCATGATGTTTCCAAAAAGCCTTCGGGAGCTTTTTGATGTTTTCGAAAACCTTCGGGTCATCTGTAAGCCCTTCAGTGCATGATGTTTCCAAAAAGCCTTCGGGAGCTTTTTGATGTTTTCAAAGCCTTCGGGTCATCTGTAAACCCTTCAGTGCATGATGTTTCCAAAAAGCCTTCGGGAGCTTTTTGATGTTTTCAAAGCCTTCGGGTCATCTGTAAGTCCTTCAGTGCATGATGTTTCCAAAAAGCCTTCGGGAGCTTTTTGATGTTTTCAAAGCCTTAGGGTCATCTGTAAGTCCTTCAGTGCATGATGTTTCCAAAAAGCCTTCAGGAGCTTTTTGATGTTTTCAAAGCCTTCGGGTCATCTGTAAGTCCTTCAGTGCATGATGTTTCCAAAAAGCCTTCGGGATCTTTTTAATGTTTTCAAAGCCTTCGGGTCATCTGTAAGTCCTTCAGTGCATGATGTTTCCAAAAAGCCTTCGGGATCTTTTTAATGTTTTCAAAGCCTTAGGGTCATCTGTAAGTCCTTCAGTGCATGATGTTTCCAAAAAGCCTTCGGGAGCTTTTTGATGTTTTCAAAGCCTTAGGGTCATCTGTAAGTCCTTCAGTGCATGATGTTTCCAAAAAGCCTTCGAGAGCTTTTTGATGTTTTCAAAGCCTTCGGGTCATCTGTAAGTCCTTCAGTGCATGATGTTTCCAAAAAGCCTTCGGGAGCTTTTTGATGTTTTCAAAAACCTTCGGGTCATCTGTAAGCCCTTCAGTGCATGATGTTTTCAAACATTTCCATCATGCTCAAAAGAAGCCAAATGAAAAAATTATTGTCTTTTTCGTCTTTGCTCTATTCTTGTTAACACAAGGATGAGCAAAGAGGGGCAGCTGTAGACATCAATTTTTTTTCATTTTAAGTTTATTATTATTATTAAAATTATTATTATTATAATTATTATAATTATTATTATATATTATTTATTAAATATTACAAAGCCCATTTACAACCCGATTACAATTGGCCCAGCAGAACCCAAACCCTTTAGGGTTTGTAACATTCAGCTAGGGTTGTCTAAACCCTAGCTTCCAGACGCGGCGCCCCCCTGAAGCCACCCCGACGACCGACTCTCTGATGCCAGATGGTCCAACCAGTTGTTGCCGACGCTTCAGTACTGCCACGACGCCGGCCTCGTCGAGCTTTCCAGAAGCCAGCTGCCTCACCAAATCAGTGCTCTATGGTGAGTCACCGCCATAGCTTGGTGACTCACCAAAGATGCTACCCATGGGACCGGTCCGAGGAGTACACTGTGGTGGCTATAAAAGCCACCACTGAACCTGCAAAGGAAAACCAGCAAGAACGGAGAGCAGAGAACAACAACAAACAGAACAGAAAAAAAAAGAGGGAGGAGAAGAACACAAACGAACAACAACAGAGAAAAGATACGAAAAAAAAAAACACAGAAAGCTACCAACGATCCCAATCAACGACAAACCAGTAAAAAAAAAAGAAGAAGAAGAGAACAGAGGAACTTACTCTGTCATCAGAGAACACCAAACGTCGCCGGAGAACCGAAATGCCGAAGGTGAAAATCGTAGATTTACGATATATTATGGGGTTTTAGGTTAAAATAACCTTAGATCGAACCTTAGGACGTTTAGATCTACGCTTTGGGGGTGTTTTTGGTAAATTCCGGCCACCGTTACGGTGGCCGGCGGCGGTGGCCGACGCCGGAACAAGGTGGCAAACGGTGGCTGGTTTCCCTCCGGCGAGGGAAACTTAGAGAGAAACGAGAGAAAAAAAATTTCTCTCGTTTGAGAGAGAGAATGGAGAAAGGAGAATGAGAGTGATGGCCCTTCGGGCCAGCCGTTTGGGGTTAAATGCCCTCTCCCAAACGACGTCGTTTTGGGAGAGGGGTATTTCTGTAATTACCCTCAAGGGTAAACCCTTTCCGCAACCCTCTATATTTATAACTTTGCAATTTAGTCACTGAAATTGATTTTTAATCATTTCAATTCGGTTTTATAATTTTATTTAATTTATAATTTAATCCTTGCCTGCTTATATAATATTTAGGGTAAATACCCATTTTAGTCCTTACCAGTATTAAATAATATATTTAGGTAAATATCAAATTTAGTCCCTTATAGTTTAGTATTTTTTATTTTAATCCCGTATTAATTAATTAGGTTAAATTACACTATTAACCATTATCTTTCATAATATTTCAAATTATTATCTTTATTTTTGATACTTTATATTTAGTTTTATAATTTTAATTTCTTTTATTTTGATCATTATTTAATTACAATATTATTTTGTTATCACTTTTATATTTTAATTATGGCTTTAATTATTATTTTATTATTATCTTAATCTTATAAATATATTTATATTAAATATTATAAAAATTATAATTTATCTAAATCATTTTTATGAAAAATTATTATATTTTTAATATTTATTTATTAATATCGAAGAAAAGAACTGTCTTAAAACACCTAGAAGTTCTTTTATGATATTCTTAAATAAATAATTATCTTGTTTTTTTTATAAATTAATTATTTTTTTAAAAAAATGCTTTTTTTAGTTATTTATTTATTAATATCGAAGAAAAGAGCTGTCTTAAAGCACCTAGAAGCCCTTTTCTGATATTTCTAAATAAATAAATAATTTATACATATTAACATATTTTCTCTAAATTATTTAAAATAACATAATTATGAATTAAATATATTTTGAATTTTTAAATTTTTAATGATAGAGACAATTTATAATTAAAAAGTACCAATTTTGGGCGTTGTAGGGGTGCTAATCCTTCCCTAAACGTAACCGACACGAATCCCTTTTTATTATTAAAAAGAACGAATTTTTGGTTATAAACGCAGATCAGATCATTTTTTAATTGATGTTTTTTTAAAACTCTTTTAAAAAAATAATTTTTAGGTATTCGACCTACCTGACCCAAAAGGCCGATGGCGACTCTCAAATTATTTTCAAAACCATTTATTCACATCAATTTTCCCGCCAAATAAATTTTTCGTGCCCGGACAAAAACCGGTTACGACAGTAGGCCTCATAGTTTGTATTCAATGCTTGGGATATATGCCAAGCCAAATGCTGGGTTTGATCGGTTTCTATCGTTTCTTTTCTAGTCTTAGATGAAGAATGTGAAGCTTGAACCACGTCCTACATTTTTATAACAAAACATCAAATAAAGTAACGATAATCCAATCATGTATTTCTTGGACGCCCTAGTTATTGATACAGCCAATTAAAATTTTAAAGCATCACAATTGCTCCAACCCCCTTTAGCTTCACACGTTGTTCCAACTTTGAGAGACCTAACAAGTTCATAGGAACTTTTCACGACAAGACGATAGGATCCATTTGGCATTCGACTTTGATTTATGAGTTCATAGGAACTCTCACCCTCGGCCATGCTTATCGCCTTATCACTTCTCAAGGTACCATTTTCTTCATCGGAAGATTCCTGATTGTTGCTTTCCATCACCTTTATGTCAATTTCGGAACTTATTGTTTGTTTGCTGTGCCTGCAGATTTGATGAAGGATTGAAGGTCATGAGAGCCAAGAAAATTGCAAAAACGAAATGGGAATCCATGAAAAAGTTGCAGCACCATGGACAAGACAAACTAAGTTCAAGAAGAAAGTCTGACGCAGAGACAACCAACCAAGTATGTTTTCTATATATGTTTTTCCGACCATTCTTTTTCCCCCCTACCCAAACACTAAGGTACTTATGTTGTAAACTTTTCAGGAACAGAAGCAAGAAAGACAAAGCTCAAGGAAAACACATGTGAACGCAGCTGCAATGAGGTCAAAATCATGGCGGCCGTCATTACAGAGCATCTCTGAGGCTGCAAGTTAAATATGTTTTCATTTGATTAGGTTTTGAGAATGACCCTCTTTTGTTTAATGAAGACCCAAACATTAGGATGTATGGGGAATGGAAGTTCACCGGTTGAATGAAGGTGATAAGATAACCCAGATTTCTTAATTGCAATGGAAGCTCCCAAATTGAAATCTGTTTGTAGAAATGAAAAACACATATAGCTTCTCAGTCCAGAAGAGACTTGGATCTTACATCGTATTACAAATTCCAAACAGTTAGCTCTCATAGTTTATTTTTAACCAAATTTGAATCAAATTCTCTTTTATTACCATAGAATATAGGCATAATGATAAAATTAATCTCAACATTTACACAAATAATCATTTCATTTCTGTTCTTTTTTGGGAGCATTTTAACTCTCAATATTTCAATTTTTTATCAAAATAGTCCCTGTAGAATAGAAATTATTAGTTGACTAACATGGAAAACGTGCAAAGTATATGTAAAAGTGTCACATCATCAACATGTATTAATTGATAGTCAACTAATAATTTTTATCGAACATATTTTGATCAAAAAATGAAACGCTTAGACTAAAATGCTAAAAAAAATAAAAGATGAAATAACCATTTGAACAAATGTTAGGAGTTAATTTTATTATTATGCCTGAATATATATGTAACTTTAATTTCTATTTTAACTATAATTTTTCTCTTTTTATAATTTAGTCCTCGGCTTTATATTTTATTCAATTTAATTTTTATTGTAGTTTTTTTTTACAAATTTCTCTTTCAATTAATTCCTTAACTACTTTATATCATTATCAATATTGTGACCCTAAAATATTTTGTTTTAAAAATTGGATTATAAATACATATTTTTTATTTTAAATGGCATTTTATTTATTAAATAATATTACAATGCGAAAACGAATGTATGTATGTAAGTGTTGTTAGATAAAATCGTTAAATTGAACTATTCGCGCCCTAACATTATTAATATTTATAATTAAATTTGATTAGAAACTAGAAAACTCAATTTGATTCGACTTGACTCTAATTTCTTAGACTTGACTCGAAAAAATTTTAAATAAAAATTTAAGTCTTAAAATATAACTCAACATCTTGAATAACTCAAATTTTTTTAACTCGACTCGATCGTACACTCACTCCTAAAGTTGATCATTGATTACATGTTCCTTGTTAGAGTTGCTATCTATTTTTTTATTAGGTCATGAAATTACAATTCAAACAATGATAAAAAGTGAACAATATATTTCGTTTGATACTTTAATTCTTCTATTGCTTTTATGTTGATCAAGAAAGGACATAATAAAAAATATGGAATATAATTTGTAATTTGTGAGTGTAACAGTTATAACAAATACTGTATTTCTTCGACATATTTCTTATAAATCATACCAAAAAACACATATTAAACTATCACACTCACACATCTATATAACATCAATATAGTCATCATGTAAAATTGCACGTCAATCGAACTTCAAACAAGATTTCTATTGTGTTAACAAGGTACATTAGGAACCAAATTGTAAGCTATCAATTAACATCTATATTAACATGCATTTCTTAATCTTTCTAGTTCAAACATGAAATTAAATTTCTAGTTTAAATTTGAGCTTAATAGAGGAACAACGTTAGAATTTAACCAAGCTTATAATGACTAAAGAGTGGGACCCTTTTCAAGAGGGGAACCTGTTAAGAGATTATTGTTTTTATGTAATTGTATAAATAGTCGATTATTATTTAAGTATAAAGGTAAATATATATATTTATTAAGACAATTTCATTTGCATTTTTTGTCTTGTTAATAATGGGAATCTTATATTGGTGTATACAATTCGATATGCTGAAAAAAGTCGATTAACTAAATCTAAACGGAATAAATGAAAATACCGTTTAAGACAAGTTTGAATTAAACGCTTCAGAAGAATAATGAGAAAAATAAAAATAGGGGTAAACTGCATCAAGCATTGTTAAACTTTAGGTTTAATATCCTCTTTATTATTGGGCTTTAAATTAGTTTTTCAATAAACCTACACAAAATCAACAAAAATTTATCTAAATGTTAGATGTTCAAACATCCGATGAGATTAATTTCGAGGTATACTGTTTGACTTTTTAAAAGAATATTTCTTGCCGTTTGAATTTTTAACAAAAAATTGAAACCCCTTAAATTGAGAAAGCTCTCAAACTCTAAATATATAAAAAAAACTGTGTTTAATTTGTGAGTTTTTAAAGAGATTTCGAAGAAAAAAAATCTAAACTGATTAAGTAGTAAAGGACGATGAGACAAGTTTATCAAAATCTAGGTTGGTCACAAAAAACGTTGGTAATTTTTTACGACAATTAAAAAAGATGAAAAAATTCTAATAAAACAGTTTATGATGACGAATAAAAAAATATATTTTTTAGCTTTTACAGTAAACGTCAACACTAAACTGTCATATCATTTAGTTATTAAAGATTTAACTGTTCTGTGATTTAATTGAACTCGAAACTAAAATTTTGTATTTAAATTGAAACGTTTTAAATCGACACACAACCTAAAGTTTAGTGAAATTCGTTGTGATTTATCTTAAAAATAAATAAATAAAAGTTTTTATTTTTTTCTATAAACTAACAAAGCTGATTGCATACTATCACAAATCATCAAATAAACACTCTTTCCTTTAATTCCAAATGCAATGCCTGGAAGCACAAAAATGATATAAGAAACATCATACAACATGCTAAACATGGTCAACACGTTTAAGATTTTTGTCCAAATTTGATTGACTAATGCAATGAAACGAAAAAAGAACACACAATACAAGACGGTCGAGATGAGTAATTTGGTTTAGCAATGTCCATTGAAGTTGTGGTAAGAAGCCATCAAATGTTCCACAAATTCATTGATGCACTTATCCGAGCTCCCTCCTTCATCGATCGCTCTCTTAGCCGAATCCCTCCATTTCTTAGCGTTTCTCTTCATCTCTTTGCTCCTCTCCCCTTCCATCACTTCCATCAAGCATCTCATCAGCTCATCTTTCCTCACAACACCCTCCTCGTCTTCCTCGGCTCTCACCCCGATCTCCCAAATCTCCTCGACAAACTTAGCGTCGGTCAATTGATCGGTCCATTTCGGTATGCCGATCATCGGCACACCCAGGCTCAGCCCTTCTAGGGTTGAGTTCCACCCGCAGTGTGTCACGAAGCACCCCACTGTCCGATGTGCCAGCATTTCAAGCTGGTTGCACCATGTTACGACCTTGCCCTTTTGTCGACTCGAGTAGTCTATGAACCATTTGGGCAGTTTTCGCTGCTCGGTGTCTCTTACTACCCATAGGAAATACATGTTGCTCTCCTTTAAACCCCATGCGATCTCTTGAATTTGTTCCTCTGATAATGAGACCATGCTTCCGAATGAAACGTAGACGACCGAGTTAGATGGTTTTGGTTCGAGCCATTCAATGCACTCGTCGCTGAGTGGCTTCCATAAACTCGAACCGTACCCTCCATCACCTTTGATCCTTTCGTCCAAGTAAGCCGATGGGATCATTGGGCCAATCAACTTGGCTGGCCAAATCTCTGATACCCCTATTGTTTCCTATATAACATGCAACTTACAACATCATCACTAAAATCGAGCCAAACCAAATACATTTAATTGAACCGAACCGAAGCTTAACCGAACACTACGGTTTGAATCTGTTTTCTCGAACTTTTTCACATATCTATAAAAAATCAAGTAGCCTGCACGATAATGATATTATGATAAATATGATGTTATAGATTCTATATTGATCTAAACATACCTTTCCTTCGAGTTCTTCGAAGGTGTTACCAAAAACCCAATCCGCTTCATTCAAATTCGAATACTGACTCAACTTCATGGCCAAATACGCAGGGTAGCTATCTGGGAACCTAAGGAAACTCGGCAAGTCTCGGGAGTTCAACGGCGGGAGTCCCGGTAACACCAACGGCATTGTTGCATGATCGAGTGGCAAAGCCAGCAGGTCATGTTGAATGTGAGCAAAGATGTTACACACCGTGGCAGAGTTAGTAAAAAATGCAGCCCCGTAAATCCCATGCTGCTTAGCAACATCGAGAGCCCATGGAAGAAACGAGTCGTACACGACGCAGTTAACCGGCATGTTGGAGTTGGAGAATTTTTCGACGAGTTCGGCCAGGGTTCTAGAACCGTGGACCCTGAATGACTTGAGGTAAAAGTCTACGTCCCCTACTTGAGAAAAGCCGCCTTGGTCGAAGCCGTCGGAGATGGGTTCGACACCGATGTGAGGGGCGGATATGGAGTGGAGGGTGTAATGGGTGGTGGCCAGTGTGGCCTTTACACCTTTGGAGGCTAAACGTTTGGCGAATTGGAGAAGAGGGTTAATGTGGCCTTGGCTTGGGTACGGGAGTACTACAACGTGCCCTTTGATTTGTTTGTCTTCCATTTTCTCTCGTCTATTGAATGAAGCCTGCTTCATTCAATGGGTTTCTATTTCTTTTATAGAAAAAGCCAAAGGAAAATAAATCCAACTGTTAACACAGACGATACAGAATTTTACGTTGAAGTAAATAAATTTATTTTAGAAACAAAATCAAATTATTAACAAACGGGGTGCTCATCATTCCTCACATGTGATTGATTCCGAATTCTTTTAAATGAATATCTCGTAAGATATAGATATAATAAAAAAACAATTTTAAGTATTCAATTTTACCTAACTCAATAGATTATCGACGACTCCAAGAAATAAATTATTCACTTTAAGTCAAAATGTGATCTCATATAATTGTTGCAACAAAAATACAAAAAATATATGTTAATTTAAAAAAATAGAATTAATTATTTAGTCTCTCCGTCTATAAAGATCATGAAGAAAACAATAATTAATATTTTTATTTTTTTTATAGAAATCTTATATATTAAATTTTTTATTTGCATACGTATGCTATAACCGAATACCATGTTCTTTTTTATATTATTGTTTTCCGAAGAAAGGGGAACATATGTTCATATCCAAAATTTGTGATGTTATTTTGAATAATATAATCGAATAATGATCATGAAAAGTATGTTTTAAAATTTAATTATATTTAAATGTTGAACCAATTTTTTTTGACTCCCGAGTGTTCCAGCAGATTGGAGAGTAGACTAAAGCTGCACTTTGTCCTGAAACCAAAATTTCAATTACTAAAATATGTATATATAACGTCATGATAACTAAAATTAACAAGTAATGGTACACATATGTATATTGTATATACTTGATTAATTATTATTATTATTATTACTAGTTTAAATATAGTGATTGGTTCTCGATAATAAAAAAAATCTCCCTTTTCCAGTAAATTTTAACAATATTTCAAAAGTTATAGGACGAATCAAATGATTTTAGTAAAAAAAATATTTTTTGTTATTCTTTAAAGTCTCAAATTCGAATATTATGAATCTTAAAGGTTTAAACGTTCAATATCAAAATTATTAAGAATTATCTTTAAAATACTACATTATGCTTCCCTATATTATAAAAAAAATTAATAATACTTCAGAAATTATATGTACCTACGTAATAGGAGTCCTCAGCGCTTCAATGTGATCATCAAGCGTATAGAAGGAAAAACGTATTAATAAATATTGGGTAAACTATAGAAGTGGTCATTTTCGTTTGAGTTTTAAAAACTTTTCTTCACTAAATTTAGAAAATATAATATTTGGTCACTTTATTTCGTTTTAATTAAAATGTGGTCATTAATGGTTAACCGTCATTAAACCTTTAACAATTTACTAACATAATACGATAAATATATAACATTAAAATTACATCATAATCGTTAGTAAAATGGTTTGATTTTATTTGAAATCCTAAAATTTAGACAAATACTGATTATGAGTTTTTTTTTTTTGCAAAATCAAATTAGTTTTTGGGCAATATTTCAATTTACCCATATTTCAATATTTTTTCTCCCTAACCGTGAATATTGCTTATCTTCTCCTCTCTTCTTCTTTAGACATCTCTGCTCCATTGCAATAGTATTCTTGTTTCTAATTATTAGTTGTAATTATTGAAGTCCAATTAAGTGGGTTACCAGTTGTAAGAAAAGGTATAAAAAAGTAATGAAGATAGTGAAAAATACAGAGAACACATCATTTAAACTCTAAAATGATTCACCACCATAGCGACGCCACCGCCTCGAGCCGAGAAAACTAGAGCTTCTTCAATGGCTGCGTTATTGATGACAAAGTACTAGGTTTCCTTCTCCGACGCGTTGTTGACTAACAAAATCCCTGTGATGCGAAAGATCGTCGGGAACGTTTCATCGCATCTGAACGTGATCTAACTCCACGATGATTACAAAGATTAAACTATTATTCACTTAGTACTAAAGCTCTGCTCTGGCAATGAGTTGTTCAATTGGGGCGACACATAAAAGAGGTACTTAAAGGTTGATGCGATGGTGGTGGCGTGACAAATTACGCAGGTCGTAGAGGTTAATGGTGATTCATAGGAATCTAGAATTGGAAAATTACTTATTCTTGAGGAAAAAACAAAGATTCGATGTTAAAAATCATGGATTTTGGATTGAGTTCAGTGGATGAATTCATGGATCTATTTATTAGGTTGTTTGGATCCATTTGTTTTGTTTCACTAGAGACGTTTTCTCAAGGAAAAATCACCACGAAAAGTAATATTCGGTTATCGAGTTATTTAGATCCATTGATTTGTCTTCTTGTTCCTTGTTGCATTTGGCATTATACAATCTCAATCTTTGGAAATTGAATTTTAGTTTGTATAAATGAGATTATCCAACTTTATTTTATTTCTAGATGCATATCCTCTCATTTTTTTTTCTGAACTTGTGGTGTTATTATTTGTTATCGAAAGTTGAAAATATTTCATTATTTTTGAAATGCAACATGAGTCCTTGAAAGAAGGCAGATGAAGCAATGGAGCAATGGAACAAAGATGTGTGAAGAAGAAGAAAAGAGAAGATGAACAACAATGGGTTGGGAAGAAACCTATTAAAAATGGATAAATTGAAATGTTGTCCCCTAAACTAATTTGAATTTATAAAAAGACTCATAATCAATACTTTGTCTAACGTGTAAAGGTTAAAATAAAAATTAAATTATTTTACTGACAGACCACATCATCAAACTAACAACATTCAACATCCAAGTGGCCAAAACTTAATAAAACGATAACGTAAGTGACTAAAACTTAATAAAATGATAACGTAAGTGACTAAAACACATGTTTTTTTTAAAATTTAGTGAGAAAAAGTGTACAAATATGAAAGGAAACCAAAACTTAATCCACGTATTATCTACGTAGAAATGATATAATTTTACTTTTATATATTTATCGTGCCACATCAGCAAATCGTTAATGATTTAATCGTCGTTAACCTTCAATAACCATATCTTAATTAAAACGAAACGAATGAGACCAAATATTATGCTTTTTTAGTTCATTGAGGAAAAGTTTATAAAATTCAAACAAAAGAGATCAACTATGTAGCTTACCCATAAATATTTGATATAGTTGAGGATGAACAAAATTTGATTTTACTCGATATTTTTTAAATTTTAAGTTATTCATCTCAACTAGTAGTAGTGGTTCAGATTTTTAGTTCAAATAGTTTGAATTTTAAAAGTACAAACAATAAAAAATGAATATTAAAACTACGTCATATTTATCATTAGTTTCATTTAAATAATTTAATTGTTTTATAATTTTGACTTTGATTTATTTATTTCTTCAATTCTTCCTTTATTTTGAATTCATTTTTACCAAATTTAAAATTCATGCTTCTCAACTATAGTATATGTAACCCCTAGACCCAGCCTGGTCGTTATGCCCATGTCTAGGTGATTACGTATCATATTCCAAAATTCTTTTTATATTTAAAACAACGTTGAAATCCATATCTCAGTGATATATGAAATTTATCCATAATAAGGATTTATACAATAACATATATTAATACATATTTTAGAAAACCATACAAAACACATACATATCAAAATACAAGAATACATGTCACCATAATATAACAGAAAGACATGTAAAAATGTAATTTTTACAAAAGTAACAATAGTTGAGCTCCCTTGATGCCAAGTCTACTAGTTTACGTTCTGCTGTTATCTGAAAAGGTTAAAATTTACAAAATGAGCTAAAAAGCCAGTGTGCTCCATACAGTGTATAAAAAAGAAACATACATATAAAATATTTCAGTAAAATTAGTTTATCAAACATGTTTTAAAAACATGAACACTACCCCATCCGATCACATCAGAATGTGTAGGTTTCCCAGAACCATACACCTCATGCACAACAGTAAGGCCCTGAGCACAAAGCCGAGGAGCCTAAACATATACTTCCTCCAACAATACCCCGATAACCATGAATGTATTCAAGTGAAAACGATGATTAATCCTTTAAAACATGAAAATGTTTCATGCTTGGAAATCATATACAGAAATATGAAAATCAGAAGTCAAATCAGTAACGTACTGTAAATCATATATCGGATAAGCCATATTCAGAAATCAAGTATAAAAATATACCATAACCAGAAATCATATCAAAAGTGTGTTGTAAATCAGATATCAAATAAACAGTAAGGTAACACATTCAGGAAACACACCTGTAACAATATGAGAAATCGGATAGGGAAGCCTACTACTGAGCCTGTCAATCACTCTCTGCTGCAGTGCTAGATCCTACAAATAGGAAAAATCCATATTGGAATCCTAATATGAATAATCTTAATCTTTATTTAAATAATTTACGAAAACCTACGGGTAATTCTTGTAGTACGTGGATCGGGCGGATTTGACGAACTGAAAACACTAGACCTAACTGACCCTCGTTCAGGTGAAACACAAGTACCTTCATAAAAATATCTTATTGGATCAATTACATAACCATATCTCAAATAAATAAGAAAAAATGCTAAAAATATTAAGCATTTTTTGGGTTAACGAGCTCGATTCGGGACTTTCGGGTCTAAATTTAGTAAAACAGACTTCAAAATCAGATTCGGACGTCAAAAAACATAAAATATGACTTTTCAAAAAATTTGACCTTTTTGGTCTAAGTCATCGGTCAACGCGGTCAACAGCGATAAACAGTCACCGGGTCCGGTCAGTTGATTTTTCAAACTGTCCCCACGCGTCGAACATTCCCCACGCGCAGGAGCAGCGCGTGGGGCGCGTGCGATGGCGGGCTCTGAAAAATTACGAAAAAATTCCTAAAATTATTTTAAGGGATTTTGAGACACTTATCAAGCTCAGTTCACACTTTTGAATGGCGAAGAGCTTGATTTCGAAACGTCAGAAACTTTGACTTCCTTACCTCCCTCAAGCTCTGGTGACGACGGAGACGCGAAGGACACCGGTGGATTCGGAAGGACACAAGGAACACGATGGTGCGGGAGGTGTCGAAAATATAGCAATGATCGATGATGAATTGACGATTTTCACGGCGATAGTGTTAAAAACGTCAAAGCTTTGAATCGAAATTCAAGGCGTTAGATAACGTTTTGCTACAATCGATTTACAGGGTTTTGTTCACCGGTCGAAGACGAACACGATGGTGGTTTCGAATTGACTATCAATAGCCGGACGGCGACTAAATTGGCTTTGGAAAGATAGGTGCGGGAGAGGAAATGTTTAAGCAATTGTTTCTGATTTTGAAATCAGAAACCAATTTTGAACGCATATAACAAAGGGCTGCCGACACTAAATGGGGGATTTCAGGGCTTGGTCCCTAAATTTTCTTCAACTTCTAAAACATCCTACAAGTTTTTAAAACTTTTAATTTGACCCTCAAACTTCATCAAATTGCTTATTTATTTATTTATTACCAGGTTGTCACAATTCTCCCCCTCTACAAGAAATTTCATCCTCGAAATTTAACATATGAAAATAGATGAGGAAATTGAGCCTCCATTGACTACAATGTCTCCCAAGTAGCTTTTGAGGGGCCACAGTTACTCCATTGAACTTTGACCATTGGAATACGCCTATTCCGAAGAACTCGTTCATTTATTTCTAAAATCTACACATGCTCCTCCTCATATGAAAAATCAGGTCTCAACTCTATCTCCTCAGCCTGAATGATGTGACTTGGATCTGGACGGTATCGCCTTAACATAGATACATGAAAAACATCATGAATACGACTGAGCTGGGGAGGCAACTCAAGATGATAAGTAACAGGTCCGACTTTCTTCAAAATACGATACGACCCAATAAATCTCAGACTCAGCTTACCCTTACGTCCAAATCTCAATACCTTCTTCCATGGAGATACCTTGAGAAAAACCTAATCCCCAACCTCAAACTCGATATCCTTCTGTCGCTTATCTGCGTATGATTTCAGCCTATCAAATGCATGTCTTAAGCGATCAGGGATAAATCTGACAGTATATTTAGTCTCTCGAACCAAGTCTGGACCCAAAGTTTTTCTATCATACAACTCTGTCCAACATATAGGAGTATGAAATTTACGTCCATACAGAGCCTCGTACGGCGCCATGCGAATACTTTCCTGGTAACTATTATTATAAACAAACTCGGCTAATGACAAGAAATCTTCCCAACTACCATGGAAATCAATCACACAACCCCGTAACATATTCTCCAACACCTAAATAACTTGCTCATACTGACCATCCGTCTGTGGATGAAAAGCTGTATTGAAATTCAAATGAGTACCCAAAGCCTCGTGCAAAGCCTTCCAAAACCTGGAAGTGAACCTCGGATCTCTGTCAGATATAATAAATAACGAAACACCATGAAGTCTAACAATCTCAGAAATGTACAATCTAGCAAGTTTTTCTAGGGAATAATTAACCCGAAAGACTTGGTGAATCGATCAATAATCACCCAAACAGAATCCTTTTTGGGAGGAGTCAGAGGGAGACCAGTAACGAAGTCCATCGTAATGCGCTCCCATTTCCACTCAGGAATCTTAATTGACTGTAACAATCCATACGAATGTTGGTGTTCTGCCTTAACCTGCTGACAAGTCAAACACCTTGCCACAAAATCTGAAATATTCTTCTTCATACCAGTCCAAAAGTAGCACTCTTTGAGATTATTGTATATTTTGTCCCCGCCAGGATGTATAGCATAAGGACTACTATGAGCCTCCTGAAGAATAACCCGTCTCAACTCATCATCTTTAGGGATGCAGTAATGACTGTGAAAGCACAAAATACCATCATGATCCAAAGTATAATATGAACTCGATCTATGCTCAACTTGTTCAATAATGGAAAGCAATGAGTCGTTTGGCCTTAATCTCCTCGGTCTAAGTGGGTTTAACTTGAAATTCTGCTAACAGACTATTGTCATCAAATAAACTCAAGTTGGCGACTAAGGCTCTGAGATCTGATATCGCTTTACGGCTCAAGGCTTCGCCCACCACATTAGCCTTCCTTGGATGATACTCTATCTCACAATCATAGTCCTTTAGAAGCTCCAACCAGCGACGTTGTCTCAAATTCAATTCTTTCTGAGTAAGCAGATACTTCAAACTCTTATGATCGATATAGATATAACACTTTTCTTAATAAAGGTAGTGTCTCCAGATCTTTAAAGAAAAAACCACGGCAGCTAACTCCAGATCGTGAGTAGGATAGTTACGTTCATGCGACTTTAATTGACGTGATGCATAAGTGATAACCTTCCCATCTTTCATCAAAACACATCCTAATCCAGAGTGAGAAGCATCACTGTAGACAGAAAAATCTTTCCCAAACTCGAGGTGAATCAGTACTGGGGCTTGAGTTAGAACAATCTTTAATTTCTCAAAGCTAGCTTGTTGGTTCTCAGACCAGACAAATGAGACATCTTTCCTCAATAGTTTCGTCAAAAGAGATGTAATAATGGAGAACCCCTCAACAAAACGACTGTAATAACCAGCTAAGCCCAAGAAACTACGGATCTCTGAGACGTTCCTGGGTTGCTTCCAGTTCAGAATAGCCTCTACTTTGCTCGGATCCACCCGAATACCATCAGTAGAAATGATATGTCCAAGAAAATTTACTTCGCTGAGCCATAACTCACACTTGCTCAACTTAGCGTATAACTTATTTTCCCTTAGAATCTATAGAACAATCTTTAAATGCTCCTCATGTTCTGCTTTAGTTCGAGAATACACCAGTATGTCATCGATGAACACAACTACAAACTGGTCTAAATAAGGTCGAAACACCCAATGCATCAGATCCATAAAAGTAGCAGGGCATTAGTTAACTCGAATAACATCACTAAAAACTTGTAATGCCCATACCGAGTACGGAAGACAGTTTTTGGGACATTAGAATCTTTCACTTTAAGTTGGTAACAACCAGATCTCAAGTCTATCTTCGAAAAGATAGAAGCCCCTTAAAATTAGTCAAACAGATCATCGATCCTATGTAGAGGATATTTGTTTTTAATCGTAAGCTTGTTCAATTTCCTATAATTAATACAGTCTCAATGTCCCATCTTATTTCTTGACAAAAAGAACTAGGGCTCCCCACGGTGATATACTGGGTCGAATAAATCCCCTATCCAACAACTCTTGGAGTTGAACTTTTAGTTCCTTAAGCTCTTTTGGGGCCATAAGGTAAGGAGCCATTAAAACTGGGTTGGAACCATAATAGACTTCAATCTTAAACTCAACTTCTCTATTCGGTGGTAATCCATGCAACTCTTCAGGAAAAACATCAGGAAATTCCTTGACAATCCAAATGCCTTTATTATTAGATCGGGAACTCCTAGTGTCCAAAATATAAGAAAGAAATGCCTCGGAATCCTTCCTGATCATCTTTTTAGCTACCAAAGCAGACACAACATTCGTCAGGAATCCATGGCGTTCCCCAATCATTATAATCTTTCAGTTATCTGGGGTCTTTAGAACAACTCTCTTGGTCTCATAATCGTGATTGACTCGATGTTTGTTCAACCAATCTATGCCAAGAATCAAATCAAACTCTTCCAAATGTAACTCCATCAGGTCGGTCAGAAAAATCTCCCCACATATATCTATAGGGCACTCTCTAAAAATACGATCTAACTCTATAGACTTGCCTAAGGGACTTTGAATTGTCACCGAATTCTCAACAGGAATATTCAGGCCCTCAGAAACGGAATGTGATACATAGGAATTCGTAGAACAACTATCAAACAATGCAAAGTATGGAACTGAATGAATAGTAATAGTACATGCAATCACATTAGGCCCATCACGATCCTGTCGAAGTCTAGCAGTGTAGACCAACGCATGCTGTCTGGCCTCAGATCTGACTGGACCCTACTCTGAGATGCTCGACCTCTAGTAGCTGATCCTGGTGCTCTCTCCTGAGTACGACCCCCTGCAAGAGTCTAAACTGTACTATGAGAACTAGCGGGGAGTACGAGCTGGTGTTTGAACTGTAGGACCTAACCCTGTATAATCCTTCATAATGATCGCCAAAACCATATTTAAAACAGGTACCCAATTTCCACCTGTATTCCCCAAGATGAGGTTTCCCACAATAATCACATGGCTGCGACCCAGAAGAACCACCATATTTAGAAGGCAGAACAGTTGAAGAACATGATGCCACAGGCCTAGCACTCGCACCGCCTCTCTGAATAGACTCACTCCTGCCTCTCTTCTTGAAGTGTGTATAAGAATCAATAGAACCATAAAGCCTCTCGAATCGGTCTCGATCTCGATCTCTCCTACGCTCTATACCCACTCGCTCGATCTCCTCGGCGATCTTGGCTATCTCAACCAATGCATCAAAATTCTTTTCTCGATGGGTATCAACTTGACTCCTGATCTCATACCTGAGTCCATTCTCGAACCTCAAGCACCGATCCAACTCAGTATCAACAAGTCCAGTAGCATAATGACTCAGTCTGATAAACTCAATCTCATAGTCCATAACATACATATTACCCTACTCCAGATTCTGAAACTCCTGACGTCGCTCCTGCAGATATCTCTCTCCGATATAGTGACTCCGAAGACGTGTCTTAAAAAGAACCAATGTTAATTGATTCCCCGGAATACTACCAGAAATCGATTTCCACCATTTGAAACTCTCTTTCTTCAGCATAGCTAGAGCTCCCTTTAACTTCTATTCAGGCCTCAGATCTATCTCAACCATAATTCTCTCTGTATCCTCCAGCTAATACTCAACGTCAGTCGGAGGTACACCAGTAATACCTTCAAATGGAACTACTCCAGCAACGACCAAATACTTTAAAATTTTGACCGCAGTCATATTACTATGAACTCTAGCAGCTCTCCGAAACATACGAAAGACAACTCTATTAATGGTGTCTTCATCCATGTTAGTATCATCGTCATCAGTGACGGAATGGTCTCTCACAAGAGTAACTGAATCATTATGAGAAATAGACGGTTCTACTTACGGAACAGGAGGATCAAGCGGTGACATCAGATCATCTATCGCGACAGAAGGTCGGGTGACTCGCCCTCGACCATGGCCATGACCTGGCATACGACCTCTAGCAGCACTCATCAGATGAATCTCTAAGGCTCTACAGAAAGAATTTGAATATAAGTCAGATTAGCATCAGGGTTCTCGAAAAAAATAACTCATAAAATAAGGTGATACATTTTTGAAAATATCAAAATTTCTTAAAAATCCAAAGTTTAGGACTCATCTACAGTCCGAGTGTTTAAAACCGAATGCTATGATACCACCAAATGTAACCCCCTAGACTCGACCTGGTCGTTATGCTTATGTCTAGGTGATTACTTATCATATTCCGAAATTCTTTTTATATTTAAAACAATGTTGAAATCCATATCTTAGTAATATATGAAATTTATCCATAATAAGGATTTATACATAAACATATATTAATGCATATTTTAGAAAACCATACAAAACACATACATATCAAAATACCAGAAATACATGTCACCAAAATATAACAGAAAGACATATAAAAATGTACTTTTTACAAAAGTAACAGTAGTCGAGCTCCATAGTTGCCAAGTCTACTAGTTTAGGTTCTGTTGTTATCTGAAAAGGTTAAAATTTACAAAATGAGCTAAAAAGCCCAGTGTGCTTCATACAGTGTATAAAAAAGAAACATAAAGATAAAATATTTCAGTATAATTAGTTTATCAAACATATTTTAAAAACATGAACACTAACCCCATCCGATCACATCAGAATGTGTAGGTTCCCCAGAACCATACACCCCCTGCACAACAGTAAGGCCCTGAGCATAAAGCCGAGGAGCCTACACATATACTTCCTCCAACAATACCCCCAATGACCATGAATGTATTCAAGTGAAAACGATGATTAATCTTTTAAAACATGAAAATGTTTCATGCTTGGAAATCATAAACAAAAATACGGAAATCAAAAGTCAAATCAATAATGTACTATAAATTATATATTGGATAAGTCATATTCAGAAATTAGGTATAAAAATATACCGTAACCAGAAATCATATCAGAAGTGTGCAGTAAATCAAATATCAAATAAACAGTAAGGTAACACCTTCAGGAAACATACATGTCACAGTAAGAAATCAGATAGGGAAGCCTACTACTGAGTATGTCGATCACTCTCTGCTGCAGCGCTAGATCCTACGAATCGGAAAAAATCCATATTGGAATCCTAATATGAATAATCTTAATTTAAATAATTTACGGAAACCTACGGGTAATTCTTGTAGTACACGAATAGGGAGAATCTGACGAACGAAAAACACCGGACCTAACTGATTATCGTTAAGGTGAAACACAAGTATCTTCATAAAAATATCTTATTGGAACAATTCCATAACCATATCTCAAATAAATAAGAAAAAATGCTAAAAATACTAAGCATTTTTGGGTTAACAAACTCGATTCGGGACTTTCGGGTCTGAATTTAGTAAAACAGACATTGAAATCAGATTCAGGACGTCGAAAAACATAAAATATGACTTTTCAAAAAAATTGACTTTTTTGGTTAAAGTCAACTGTCAACGGTGGTCAATGGTCAACGGTCAACGGATCGAGTTTGGTCGGACCGGGTTAGGTTAATGGGTCAGGTCGGGTCAGCGAGCCGGGTCGGTTGATTTTTCAAACTGTCCCCACGCGCAGGGGCGACGCGTTGGGGCGCGTGCAGTGGCCTACGAGCTCCGAAAAATTATGGAAAAATTCCTAAAATTATTTTAATGGATTTTGAGACACTTACCAACCTCAGTTCACAATTTTGAACGGTAGAGAGCTTGATTTCGAAACGTCGAAAGCTTTGACTTCCTCACCTTCCTCACGCGTCGGCGACGACGGAGACGCGAAGGACACCAGTGGACTCGGAACGACACAAAGAACACGATGGTGCGAGAGGTGTCGAAAATAGAGCAACAATCGACGATGAATCGACCATTTTCACGATGATGGTGTTTAAAACGTCAAAACTTTGAATCGAAATTCACGACGTTAGATAACGTTTCGCTACGATCGGTTTACAGGTTTTGTTCACCAGTCGGAGACGAACACGATGGTGGTTTCAGATTGATTATTGGTGGCCGGACGGCGACAGAATCGACTTTGGAAGGAGAAGTGCGGGAGAGGAAATGTTTAAGCAATTGTTTCTGATTTTGAAACCAGAAACCAATTTTGAACGTATATAACAAAGGGCTGCCGACACTAAATAGGGGATTTCATGGCTTGATCCCTGAATTTCCTTCAACTTCTAAAATAACTTACAAGTTTTAAAAACTTTTAATTTGACCCTCAAATTTCACCAAATTGTTTATTTATTTATTTATTTCCAGGTTGTTACAGTATAATACATAAGTAGTTTTAATTCTTTTTTTATAACATTTTTTTATTTTTTGATTAAATTTTTTATTTTTTTATTTTATTCAATTTGGTCTTTTAATCGTAATTCTTTGCAAATTGTTTCTTCTCATCAATTCGATGACTTTTTTGTACTCTTATCAATACTTTATCCTCAAAACTCAATCTTTTAAAAGAAATTATAACTATATTATATAACTTTTAGATGATATTTGATTTATAAAATAACATTACAAATATTTTTTACACATGTGAAAAAACATTAATATATATATATATATATATATATATGATTAGAAAGTCATTTAAATAGAAACCAATCAATATCATAATATTATAAATAATTATAATTAGATTTGATAAAGAAAACTTGAACAAATATATTCGGTTTGACTCAACTAAAATTTCATAAGCTTGACTTGACTCGTAAATTTTAAATAAAATTTGAATAATAAATTCTCATCAACTTGATAAAAGTTGAATTGTTCTAATCAATTTGATTCAACTTTGTCGAATACTCACCCTAAATGTAACAATAAAATCCATCACATCCCTGGAAAATGAATTCAGGTTCAAGTTTTAGATATGATATTGTTAAGAAAATATATACAAAGTCCAAAAAATATTAGATTTTTATAAACAGAAAGACAAACATAAAGAATAATTTTAATTCCAAAAAAGGGAAAAGGGAAAAGGGAAAGATAAGAATGAAAGCATATGGGAAGTGTAACGGAGAGGATTGATTCGCCAATACGAAAGATTTCCCATTAGTTGGTAAATAATGATGCTATATTTAGCATTGGTTCTGTATTCTTTGGGCCCTTCAAAATCAGAAATGTTTTGGACGTGAAAGATTTGTTGGTCGAGAAAATGCTTTCACTGTTCAATCTTCGGCCAATTGAAAGTGGCTTCATTTCCCTCTCAAAATGTCATTAAACAAGTGTGTACTATGTTTTTCCTCAACAATATACAAAACCTTTTAAATTAATCAAAGGTTAAATATAAAATAAGTGTTAAAATTGTATTTAAAATTAATTTTTGGTGTCTATTTTTTTATAAATAAGTGTCTTATATTTTTTTCGTTACAATTTTAAGTGTCTACCGAGTGACACATGTTATATTTATATTTTTTTTTTGATTTTTTTTAAAAATAAAATATTATTTAAAACTATTTTGTTAGAAAATCTAAACGTGAAACATTTCACTTAACGAGTTTTTTTTAACGGTAGACACCTAAAAGTGTAATAGAGAAAACATTAGACATCTATTTTTAACGAAAAATTATTTAGACACTAAAATTAATTTTGAATATAATTTAAACAATTATTTTTATATTAAGCAGTAATCAAAATTGTTATTGTTGTTTTTTTTCTTTTAAATGTCACTTATTAAAATTTTCATTATGTTATTTTGAGAAAAATTATAAAAATTAAAAATAGAGAATAAGAGACGTGAAACACAATATGAGGGAGAATAATCTTGTTACTGCTCGTGTTACACAAGCATGTCCATGACTACTATTTGCAGGTATCAAATATTATAAGATTCATGAATCTAAACTTTAAAAGTCTTGTGTTAAAAAATTCACTCTCCCAAAAGTTAAAATTTTTGGACGGAGGATTTGCAATGGTACTTTGCCCATGAATTCGAGATTAGCGACTGCTTGGATTAGCGATGGAGTGTGTCCATTGTGTAACACGAAGTTGGAGAGCACTATTCATGCATTAAAAATTTGTGCGGAAACATGTTCCATTCTCCTACTTTTGGGTCTCCCTCTCTCGAACGTGGACTAGAGTGGCTCTAACTGTAAAGACTGGCTGGAAATGGTTGTTATTCCCATGGACATTTTGTGGTTCACCAAACTAATTGTTCTTTTTTGGAATATTTGGAAAAGAATGAACAAGTGAATCCATGATGAAGACCTTCAAAGTGATCGTGTGGTGGTGGATGCAGCTTGGCGACTTTTGTCTGAGTATAAAGAGACTAACTGGGTACCGAGGACTACAAGATTCTCACCCACCCCGCCCACCCAAATTGGATTAGGAGAAAATTAGTTGCAGGATGCATCAAAATCAACGTTGATGGAAGCTTCCTTCAGAGTACCGGTGATGCAACAGTCGGAGTGGTGGCACATGATCACAACGGAATGGTTATGAGAGGGTTGGCTCATCGACTGTTGTACATGCATGGCTCACATCAAAAGAAGATTGGCTACCGCTTCCACTTGATCCACACGACCAAGCCTTGGAAAAGAATGAAAGAATAGTAGCAGACTTACGACTGTTTTTTGAATGTGATCCTGATGTTATTTGGTCGACATGTCTTCTGTAGATATAATCGACTATCTCTTAATTTGGTCTAATGGTTCTTGAATCGCATCAATATACAATCGAAAACTCAATATATGTCCATTTTAGTGAAGACAAAGCATGCACAAATCCCTATACGAGATTTTGTAATTAATTACGAATTCAATATTTTCATCTTAGGAATAGTTGAAGCAAGGTTAGAAAGGTAATTTTCTTGTAATGATAAAATCCCAACAACCCCCATTTTATTCTCCAAGTCGTCACCTTCCAAGTCATCACATCTAACTGCTAAGGACCAAGTCATGGATTCAAACTCCTAGTTTTCATCTCCACCATCGAATCAATCACTACATCAAGGCCCATATTGATGCTACCCACATCACATGGATTAGATAGTATTTTATTATTATTTTATTATTATTTTTATGTTTTAGTCATGTTACAACAATGACTCCTTCACCCTATATAAAGGATGCTCCACCCATCATTGTGATCACATCTTTTATTGAATACAGTACAACGAGAGTTTATTTTTGCAAGTGTTGATCATCTTGTGCCTTCGGAGCTTTTTTTCATTAAGTTCTTTTCAAGTTCTTTGTGAGAGAGATCATCACACTCTGGTTTGCCTCTTCATTGTGATTAGGAGGGCTGGTGATGCTTCGAATAATGTAACAACAAAAATGCAAGCATACACTATCATTTATTAAGTAGTAAAAATGGACGCAGCTAATGTGTTGAGTATCGTATCCAAAATGATTAGTATTACTTAGTAGAATTGTAATGCAACAAACATAAAATTGTGTGTTGATGTATGGAGCAATGTTGTAGCAATGTAATAGAAAACATAATAGAATAAATTAGATTATAGCACCAGTAAATGAAACAATGATCGATTTAGGCAAAGCATTATGGGATGTCAAACAGTAGCATGCAATTAACAATGATGTAGTATTGCAATTGATGTGTCTAGCATTAACCTAGCAGGTTATTATTATCTAAAAAAATATTCACTAGCAACTTACAAGAAAGACTATATCTCTATAACAATTCTGATATGCGTACTAAGAATTCTACAACAAAACAATCAACAAAAATATTTTATGATAAATGTTGTTCTTACAGACACTGATGCTATTCGTGATGTAACCAACTTTCGCAGCATAACTGGACAATTTATATATATACAAACAAGCCAAAAATTAACTTAAGCAAAACCAATCAATAATACTAAGACAAAGTGTGTAACCCCCTAGACCCAACCTAAGCATTTCGACTAAGTCTAGCGAATTACATTAAAAATTCTTAAAATATTTTCCAAAAACATTATTCAATAATTTAAAATCATATTACAAATGACAATTATAAAGGTATAAAAAAGTATCGCTAAAAACCCAATTTGTAATTATAAAACTAAAATAACTAAGTAATATAAAACATATAATAAATCCAAAGAACAGTAAATCGAATACCAGTAGCAAAAGCTGTAAGCATAATAAAAGGATAAGTAGTTCAAAATAAAGGCACATATCACCGTAATTGAAAACAGTTCAGAATATAGAAACATTACAACAAAATTATCTGTAGTAAATGTGTCGATCCTCCAAGTGCCTGGTACGGAGTGCTTATCCAAGAGTATCTGAAGTGGGTATAACAGTTTGAAAAGTGAGCTAGGGCTCAGTGTTTCCCAAAAGTGCATAAATAAAACATGCATTTATATTTTAAAATTAGTTCAGGTCACAATTATTAAAACACCAGAAGAGTTTTCAGTTTAAAACTTTAGTATTGTCCTCCAACCGAACACCATATGCAGTTCCCCATAACTGCATCCATAAGGACTTACCCTAGGCCCGAAGGGTGTAGGTGCAAACTTAAGGGAGCACCTTGGGTCCATAAGGTCTTACCCTAGCCGAAGCGTAGGTGCCCACCTGAGGGGAGTGCCCTTAGGCCCATAAGGACTTACCCAATGCACACAGCAGATGAACCACCCTAAGGGAGTACCTTAGGGTCCATAAGGTCTTACCACTAGGCCCATTAGGCCTAGGATCCCACCCAAGATTTACCTTAGGTCCATAAGGAATTACCAGTCGATATTGAACCTATACAAGGAATTACCAGCAGCGACTGAACCTACCAGAGTCTTCATACCAGATCCCAGAGTACCCCGAAGAAAACATTTTTTAGTCAAAAACCAGTAGTAGCAGTAAATTAGAGTTCAAACAGATCATCAATTCAGTAAAACAGTAACCAAAGATCATAAGTCAGGCAATCATGCTTTAAATTTCAGTAAATCAGGCATCAGGCTTCAAATCAGGTAAATTATACAGTAGTCAAATCATATCAAATATTATATTTCAAATCAGAGAAAACAATCATGTTCACATGATATTTCAAACATATATTTAAAACAGGTATAAGGAACCCACTTCACAAAATGGATCAGTTCGGAAGATCTATCGAGCACCTACTTCACTAGGCTCTTCGGCTCTTCGACTGAATGGGAACCTAAGCAACATCAGAACAGGGTCATATACGAAATAATATTCTAAAAAGAATATCTAACAAGGTTATAGAACTATACGAGTATTCACGGGCTCTCGCGGCCGAGAGGATCGGGAGGAACCAGATCGAGCAATCGAACGGTCAGGAGATCCGCAAGTACCATAAATATACGATAATAATAATTAATCCTTGATCCTTCGATTGAATTAATTGAATAAAATCACTTAAATAAATATGCATTTTTCGGGTTTACGGGTCAATTCGGAGGCTTTCAGGTTCGAATTTGGCAAAATGGACTTCATAATTGGGCTTAGGATGTCGAAAAACATAAAATAGGGCTTTTCAGAAATTTTGATTTTTTCGGTCAAACTCAACGGTCTTACCGGTTAAAGTCAACAGTCTGACTAGTCAACGGTCAACTCTGACAAAATTTAACGGGTCGGGTAGGCGGGTTGGTTCTTCCTGAATCGATTCTAGAAATTTCCTGGACCAACCGGAGACCCCCACGCGCACTAGCGACGCGTGCAACTGCGACAGGGGCCATTCTCATCGGCTGATCACTCCCAACACCGCCAGGAATTTAATTACACCTATAACCAAACCAATATCACACTTAAACCATACCAAAACTCACCCACAACCGATCGGTGACTTACCCAATGGTGGATTGACGACGGCATGTCAACGCCTAACAAAATCGGTCGGGTTTTGAGCGCACGACGATGATGAGTGCAGTGGAGGCGGCGGTGAAGCGAAACAATGCCGGATGTGGCCAAAATCGATGAAGATACACTCAGCGACGGATGGTTTTTGACGGAACTTCCCGGCTAGTTTCACGGCGAACGATGCCGATTCACGCCGGGCTAGGGATTGAGTTTTGATCACCATTCGATAATGAGTCACTCGGTGGAAATGGATCAAGCTGGGGTGGCTGGACGACGATGGAATGTGACGGTAAAGGGGTTTGGCGAATATGGGAATTGGGGTTAAGGATTCAGACTAATTGGGAAATTTTTTTGGGGGTTTTACCCGATTGAGGGACAAATAAATTTCACCAGGTATTAAAAATGGAAAAATTCGGTTCAAGTCTATGAACTGCCTATAATTTAGATATTGACCCCTATTTTTTTCAAAAAATAACAATTTAGTCATTTAATTAAATTAACAAAAAATAATTTTAAATTCTCATTTAAAATCGGGGTGTGACAAAGTGAATAAACATAAAATTCATGAAATATATTTAAAATAAAAGATCCAAGTTTAACATCTCAACATAAATAAAAGCAAATCATCTTAATAAAATAAATCCCCCGTAAGTTCAATCTAAATCGATAAGATGACGCCTAATCGATCGTCAGCCACCACTCTCACGGTTGCAACATGCTTCATGTCCAAGTGTTGTTTTCTCAAAGGTTTTTAGACTGCTATGGCGACGGTATGATAGAAAAATAAAATATTAGCTATAAAAAATATGGGTTTTTAAGGATGAATTAAGTGTGTAGAAAATAATATATTCATAACCCATCAAAGTCAAACTTTTCACTAATAGAAAAGTTCTCTTTTTTTTTTTTGAAAAATCCTTCTTGAATTTAAATTCCAACATTTTTTCCCACAACTTTATTAATTTCTAAAATTTCTCTAACTGCTATGTGACTCAACAGTTGCTACAGATTCAGTTCGGCAATCCAGTCCAACATCAGCGCACAACAACGGTTACAACATTAATAATGTCAAAACATCATTTTATCAATTTACATCAAAAACATTAAAATCAGCCCAGGTACCAACAATTCACTCCCAATATGCAAATGATGTAAAATTCTCTAAAATAATTGTAAATATGATTTTAAAAATGCTAAAGTACAAGCTTAACCTATGTTAAAGGCTTTAAATAATAACTATTTGGAGAGTTATAAGCAAGTTATAGCCAATTATCGTGTTTTCCTAGTCAGTTACGATTATAATGGTATGTATGAAACTTATCAATCGTTTATCATATTCATCATCATCATCATCAACTACTCGCCCACCACATCCTTAAACCAAGTTTATGTTAACATCATACCTATCGGGGGAATTTTTAATTTAAGTTTTTCTATTCATTCGTTTATCTCTTCATAATTTTGTTTTCATATCTTTAATCCTTAGTTTATTCTCTTTTGAACGTCTATATACTTTTTTGGTTCTGTATCAAGAACAAATTTGCTAAAAATCCTAATTTGGCTAAGTTATCCCTATCTTATTACATCCATTGACTTTATTTATCTTTCTTTATCTTATCCCTATTATTCATTGTCTTAACCTTGTATTTGTCTAAATTTCCATCAAACCTAATCCATACAAACATCCTTCATATTATCGCCCATATTATCTCTTTTCCCTCTTGTTCTTTGATCAAATGTAGAGCTTTCTAGGTTTGATTCTTCAACAACGAGCAACGTTCATCACTCTGTTTTCATTATCTATCAATTAGTATCATATTTGGGATGATTCTTGGAGAGAATCAAGCATTCATGATTGTTCTTTCAACCAAAACTACCAACATACCCTGGCGGAGCTAGTTCATGACAATTCTTCATTTTCAGGTTATTTTCAAAAACTTTTGATTTAATTTCAATTCCTTCTTGTTAGTCTACTGGTTTTCGTCAAAAAGAAAATAAAAAACAAAAAAAAGAGAAAAAGGAAAAAAAATAAAAAAATAAAAAAATAAAAAAATGTAAAAATCACAAATAAAGAAATTTGAGGCTTATTTTTTATAGGTCTATTATTCATCAGAAGAGAAATTTACAGTCCAAAATTCAGGTCAATCAGACATCAACAGACCCTTCAAAACCATCATTCAAATTTTTGTTTTGTAGATTTAGGGTTCTTCATTGAAAAATTTTCAAAAAATTTCTATTAAGGGAATTTTGTCTGAAAATTTACAGGCTTATTCCTCATACCAAGGGTGACTTCCAATAAAAATATTAGGTTATTTGAACACCAAAAACTCTTTCAAACAAAGTGATAAAGAAAAATAGGCAATTTTATGGTTCATCGTTCAACAGATTCTATAGAATACTACTGAATGTATTTTGCGCTAAAATTTTCTTGATTGCTGCTACACCCACAAAACAACATTAATTTTTTTTAGATTTTTTGGACATAGAAAACCCCCTTAAAATTGTTGCTCAAGTTGATCTTGCATTTTAGGCTTTCTGAGTTTAGTTTTAGAACTTTTTTTATTCTTATTGCTTTAGGTTCCTTTGTTTTATCTCTTCATTCTTCCTTTACATTATCTAACACATTCTTATTCTTGTGTTAGTAGGATAAATGAGTTTGTATATTTCTTCTTCCTTGTATTCTTGTTAAGTTAGAATCATAACCTTTGTTTGACCTCTTAGAGCTTTCTAAGTATTTTTTTTCTTATCTTTATTAGTGATTGAACTCCAATACGAACATTGAAACACTTCTTGGTAAGAGAGTTTTAAAGAGTATAAGATTTTCTTACTTGCCTCTCGGTGTATTACTTTCTTAGAGTGACTTGTGTGTTTCTTTGATTTTACTTTACATTGTTATTTGAGTGTTGTGACTTTCAGGATGGAAAAAGATGTAGAAGTACACGAGGCAATCTGAGTCCTCATGAATGTTATTCCTCAACAATCAACTTTACTTATTGGGATTCAATAACGAATTGAAGAACTTAATCTAATCGTGAGACAACAAGCACAACCAAATGCTAGTGATCATCCGAGACAAGTTGAAGAAAACCCACCCATCAATCTCATGCAACATATACAAGGATAACTGAGATTGCACATGCCAAAACGTTTTACTAAATCAAAGTTCACAATTCCATAATTCAAAGGAGATTATGATCCGAACAGCTACATAGATTGGGAAAGCAAAGTTGATCTTATGTTTTCCTACCACAAATATCCTATGGAAGAAAATGTATCACTCATATCCATGGAATTTTTGGATTATGCTCTCACTTTGTGGATACAAACAAAAAAGTTGATCCAAGATAGAAGAATACCAATAATCAACTCATGAGGAGCACTTCTAGAAGTTATGAGAAATCATTTTATTCCAAAACACATCTGTGAAGCTAAACAAATTCTTTAAAGACTACGACAAGGTCAAATCTGAGTGGAAGATTACTACAAGGAGACAATCCTTACTCAGTCATTAAAATATCAATGAAGAAGATGAAGTTACAGTGAATAAATTCGTAGTAGGTTTAAATCAAAACATTCTTGATTTACTCAACCTACATGGTTATGAAAGCCTTGAAGATACACTGAAGAAAGTTAACAATTGGATTTCACCTTCAAATAAAACCTCAGTTCAGATAACAATATCAAGGTACTTCAAACCAATCAACTTCTTCTACTGTATCTTTTTTCGCAGATAATGAATCCAATACTAATAGTGACGAGAACAATGTTGAAGGGATTGTAATGGAAGATATCGATATTCAACAAAACATCTTTAAATCACTTACACCATTGGAAACATAAAATGCACTTGAAAATCAAGTGATGACACTTTGTGAGAAGGGCAGGAAAACACAAAAAGCAAAAGACAATGAAAAAGAGGCAAAAACAAAAAAGGTCACAACCCATAAAAGTCAAGAACATGACCCACGAGAGGTGATTGAACATAATTGTAAGAAGAAAAGAGTGACTCAAAATCTATGTGTAAGCACAAAAGAATTGAGAGAGAACTTTCTTTACAAAAAACCTTATATCATTGTTCGCTTTAGGGAATCAATTGTTTTGATTTCTAACATTAACAAAGATTTTCCTAGTGTGTTTATTTCTCTCTTACAAGATTTTTGAGAAGTCTTAGGTGGTCCACCTATCGAATTGCCACCTGAAAGAGGGAAATAACACTAAAAGGATCTAATTCCAGGGTTTTTCATACCTCATTAGATAAATAATCCTATTATCCATTGTCTTTATTTATCTTTTTCTTTATCTTATCCCAATTATTCGTTGTCTTAACCTTGTGTTTGTCTCCATTTCTAATAACCCTAATCAATACAAACATCCTTCTTGTTGCCACCCACATTATCTCTTTTCCCTCTCATTATTTGATCGAGTCTAGAGCTTTCTAGGTTTGATTCTTCAACAACAAGCAACGATCATTACCCCGCTTTCATTCTCTATCATATTGGAACCCCTCACACTCCCAATGTAACACCCTAAACTCGAATAGACCTAAAGTATCACATTGGATCGTCGATACAACCCTTGATTTTCAAAACAAGTTCATTTTATTTTTTAAAACATACAATATGTTATTAAATAGACATTCATGACAATTATAAAAACATTTTATAAACATGAGCTCCGTAATACGTAATTTAAAACCAAAATAGTATAAACTCAAAGTTATAAATCTAAATACAATAGTAAGGGTCCTATGAATACATATGCCCACTAAAGCTATAGTATAATAATCTGGAAGACATGTTAGTAGACATTCTGTGAAGGTGCTCCACGAACAAATCTAGCTAATAACCTGCCAAAAGAAAATATTTGAACACTGAGCTTACAAAGACCAACATTATAATCACTAATTGAGAGCATCATTATAAGTCTCATAAACATAAGCATGCTAAAGATATGGTACTAAGTAGTAGGTGCATGCATGATCTTAATCAAGTGATACCTACTTAAGGTTTAATTGTTCTATCGATGAAGTAGGGGTCTCATGCTTCCCTTAATCCTCTGCTAAGGTCCTCGCCATTAGTACACCTTTATTAGGTCTCTACCCACACTGACTATAAGTGTTGTGAATTATCTTAATACGGAAAATGGTACCCTAATGTGCATTATCTGAATGCAATACTGACATTACTATGCATTATCTAAATACGACTTTGACACTATTGTGTATTATCTGAATGTGACACTGACATTGTTGTGCTAATATCTGGTCTCACATAGCATCAAATACTAGTATGTTGAGAGGGGTACCGATATCACTTAGATTCACATAGCGTCAAGTAGACCATGGAGGGGGATTCTAGTATCACATAGTGATACGCACTGTGAGTGCTATAAATTGAACGCAAAATGTGTGCAAGCATACACCATCGATCAAGTAATATAGTAGTGAGTAAATATCGTCTCTACAAGGATTAGAGGGATTTTAAAAGATGTTATAGGAAAAGGGTGTCACTAAGTATATCTATGTATGTATATATATATATATATATATATATATATATATATATTATGGTATAGACAAATGAATAAAGTTTGGTTGTGGCAAAAATGGTATGAACATGTGAAAAAGTATAGTTGTGGTGAAAGTTTTAGGGAAATGATGAGGTGAAAAGTAAAATATTGATGTGGTAGAAATTTAAGTGAAATATTGAAGTAACAGAAAAATAATGTTGTAGTAAGAATTAAAATTGAACTTCAGAGAAATAAATTAAGACTTGACAACCTCACACAATTAAGCTTCTATAGGGGTAATTGGTTGGGTTTGCTATGGCGAAAGTTTATTCAATGTCTACAATGGTTTGAGTAATCTATGTGTCACAGTATGCCCATAAATTGCCACACACAAAACATATATCATATGGGCACTAAGAATGAAATAATGGGCACTATAAATATAATAATGTAGTGGCAGACAATGGCTTAACCACTATGCCATGTTTTGTTTTTTTTTATTGAAAACAATAAATGGTGGATTTATTTTTAAATGTTGGGTTATTACCCATGCTTGGCAAAAAATCTCTCCCGTGTTTTAAACTCAATTTTCCCTCATTTAAGCTAGCTTTCGCCCTTCATCCTTCTCCTTATTTCGACTAGCGGTGTCACACCCATCTCCATCAGGTGCGCCTAGACTCCGTGAAGCGACCCTGACCAACCTCACTCCAAAATCGGTCACAGTTCGGACAAATCGAGAAGGGAAATCGATGCCCAAAACCCCGATTTCCATTTTAATTTTGTCGATTCCGGCCATTTCAACTATTGTCTTGCTTCACCGTCCCCGATTTTAGACTCCTCGTCACCTCCTGATCAAAACCCAGTATGTGGGTTACGTTGACGTTGATGTTTTGTCTGTCTGCCGTGGGTAAAGTCAGATCGTTTAATTTGGATAATATTTCAGTGTTTTAGCTTGAAACATGTTATATTTGGTGTTGGTTTAGATTGTTGTAGTTCAGGGAGTAATCGGCCGCCGACCAGACCCTATTTTGTCGGTCCACGCGCTCCCACGCGCCACTGCGTACGCGTGGGTATTATCTTCGTTTGAGTTTCCTTTAGAAACTGGTCTAGCCGGTCTGGACCAGTCTGAACCGGTCCTACCTGAACCGAACTGTTTGACCTGACCCGTTGACTTGGAACCAAAAAGTCAAATTTTCTGAAAAATACTTATTTTATGTTTTTTGATGTTTTGAGTCCGATTCTGAAGTCCGTTTTACCAAATTCAAAACCTAAATCCTAAAACCTGAAAAATTCATATTTATCTAAGTGTTTTAATTTAGTTAATTGAACTAAATGGTTAAGGACTAATTATAGTTATGTTAAAGGTACTCGGGGATCTCCTAATTGTTTCACTGCTCGACCCGGTTCCTCCCGATCCGCTCATCCACGAGAAGCCGTGAATACTCGTATAGTTTTAAAACCCTGTTAGTTATTCTGTTTAGAATATTATTCCGAATATAACCCTGTTCTGATATGGATTAGGTTCCCGTTCAGTCGAAGAGCCTAATGAAGCTGGTGCTCAATAGATCTTTCGGACTGACCCTATTATCGAGGTATGTTCCTTATATGCAGAATAAATATTTTAAATATATGTTTGAAATCTCATGTGCACATGATTGTTTTCTTTGATTTAAAATACAATGTTTGATATGATTTAACACTGTATGATTTACCTGATTCTGGATTTACTGAAATGTAAAGCATGATTGCCCGATTTATGATTTTTGGATATCGGTTTACTGAACTGATGATCTGTCTAAATTCTGAATTTCTATTACTATTTCTTACCATCTAAAAATGTTTTATTCGGGGTACTTTGGGTTCTGGTTTGAAGACTCTGGCAGGTTCAGTCGTTGTTGGTAATTCCTTTGACAGGTTCAACACCGATTGGTAATTCCTTATGGACCTAAGTCGAGCCTTGGGTAGGCTATGCGGCCCTGAGAATTTTCTTGGGTAAGCCTTAGTGGCCCTAAGAATTGCCTTGGGTAGGCTCGTAGGCCCCGAGTTACTACCTTAGGTTGTTCCATACTGGGGATCTGCACATGGCGCTTGGTTGGAGGACGTTGCGGAGTTTTTAAATTAAAAACTCCTATGATGTTTTAATGACTATGATCTGGACTAGTTTTAAAAATCATAACTATATGTTTTTATTTCTGCACTGTTGGGACACACTGAGCCTCTAGCTCATTTTACAAACTGTTTTACCCTTTTCAGATACTCTCGGATAGACACTCCGTATCAGGCACTTGGAGGATTGGTACATTTAGTTCAGACTATTTTGTTGTAATATTCTGTCTTCCGAACTATTTTTAATTATGGTGACATGTACCTTATTTTTGAAGTATTTATCGTTTTATGACGTTTTCTACTTTGTTACTGATATTTGATTTTTGATGCTCCGGATTTATTTCATGTAAAATTTTACTTGGTCTCTTTCATGTTTTATATTTACGAATTTAGTTTTATCGTTACTTATTATATACTTTTATAAATGTCATTTATAATATGATATATATATTATCGAATAATGTTTTGGGAAAACTATCTTTGAGAATCTCTAATATAATTCGCTAGACTTAGTGGAAACGTATAGGCGGGTCTAGGGGGTTACATTTAATTGGTATAAGAGCTTTTGGTTTTTAAACCTCAAACTGTGTACGAGTCCAAACTAAAAATATGATTTTGAAATGTTTTACAAAATAAGTCACTAAGGTCATGTCACAAAGTTTCTACGATTTTAATTATGTTCGAGACTCTAAGTGTCAATCTAACCCTAACTTTTATCTTATATAGTAAACTCGAGATTCACCAAGATGAGTGCTAGATGTGGTAGTCAAACTAGACGTGGTCACGGCAGAGTGGCTAGATTTGTAGATCCAGTAGATGAGATACGTGTAGATCCCCCACCTCCGATAGATGATCCTGATCCTACGACCTCGACGAATTTATCTCATGCCTCTGGTATTGGCATGACTGCTTCGATAAGAGGAGTGACTCGTACTGAGCCTGAGTCTACCAGAGTTGTATTATATGAGAATTTTGGTAGATAATTTCTTCAGTTGATTTAGGGAGCTGTCAGAGCTATTGGCATTATACCCGAGGTTCCTATCTCTCATACCCTTATTGCAAATGGAATCAAGACGTTTAGTGGCCTTACTGGTGGAGATCCGACTGAGGCCGAGGATTGGCTTAGTGATACTGAGTGACGCATGGATCAGCTAAATTTAGATATGCATCGACGTTATTTAGGAGCAATTTTTATGTTGGATGGGAATGCTCACACCTAGTGGGAGTCAGTGGTTAGTAGTGTTCAGACCGATCGTTTGACCTGGGATTTCTTTAGAGAGCGCTTTAGGAGCCGTTTCCTGGGAGAGCGTTATTTAACTCAGAGACAACAACAGTTTCAGGACCTGGTTCAGGGAGATATGACGTTTCTGAGTATGATATTGAGTTCTTGAAATTGGTGAAGTATGAATTTAGTCTGGTACCTACCAAGAGAGATAAATGCTAAAAGTTTGCTCAGGGACTTCGATTCGAGTTGCGTCGCTAGGTAGTTACTCATCAGGATGAGGTATTCGATATTGCAGTTGGGAGAGCAAAAAAACGCAGAGGAAGTTGAGGCTTCTGCACCTGACAGCGATAGAGTAGGTCTAGAACGATCTAGGAAGCCTTCTGGTCATTCTGCACCTTTTGCATGCCCTGATAAAAGACCTCGTACTATTCCTCATCATATGAGTCGGTCTGATTCAAGGCCTGCATCTCCTCCACATACTATAGCTAGTCGAGAGGATTCTTCATATTCCACTCCGAAATTGAGTTGTGAGTTCTGTGTAAATCAACACGGGGGAGAGTGTCTTAAGAAGATGGGTACCTCTTTTCGTTGTGGATCTAGCAAGCACTTCTTGAGAAAATTTCCATATCCAGCTCCTGTCGATTAGACATATGTTCAGACTCCTATACGTTCCCAAGCCTTTGTTCAGACTCCAAATATGAGTCATAGTCAGGGTAGGACTTCCGGATCTGTTTCTAGGGTTGACAGTAGAGCCAGATTGCAGAGTAGAGGACCAGATGCTTCTGAGCCTCGACAGCCTGCTCTTGATTATGCTACCCAAAGTTTCGGTGATCGATTTGAGCCCAATACTTCTACAGGTATATTTATAGTTAATTTTGTTTCATGTTATACATTTCTAACAACACTCTTTCTATACCCGAGTTTAGTAATATAAGACCCTAAGACTTTAGAATAAGGCACCAAGACACTGTTTTCGCTCCGAGTTTGTTAAGATATTATGATATTGTCAAATTATCTTTGTCCACTAAGGGATCTATTAGAGACCTAATCTCAGTTTCTTATCCGTTTCTGATGAATTTCGAGGACGAAATTATTTTAGAGGGGGAGAATTGTCACACTCTGCCCATAAATTGCCACAAAAAAATAATATATCTTATGGGCACTAAGAATAAAATCATGGGCACTAAGAATGAAATAATGGGCACTATAAATATAATAATGTAGTGGCAGAAAATGGCTTAACCACTATGCCATGTTTTGTTTTTTTATTCAAAACAATAAATGGTGGATTTATTTTTAAATGTTGGGTGATTACCCTTGCATGGCAAAAACTCCATCTCGTGTTTTAAACTCAGTTTTCCCTCATTTAAGCTAGCTGCCGCCCTTCCTCCTTCTCCTTACTCCGGCCGACGGTGCACGTCATACCCACCTCCATCAGATGCGACTGGCCTCTGTGAAGCGACCCCGACCAACCTCGCTCTGAAATCAGTCACAGTTTGGACAAATTGAGAAGGGAAGTCGATGCCCAAACCCTGATTACCATTTTAATTTTGTCAATTCTAGCCATTTCAACTACCGTCTTGCTTCACTGTCCCTGATTTTAGACTCCTCGTCACCTCCTGATCAAAACCCAGTAGGTGGGTTGCGTTGACGTTTCGTCCGTCTGTCGTGGGTAAAGTCAGATCGTTTAATTTGGATAAAATTTTAGTGTTTTAGCTTGAAATATGTTATATTTGGTGTTGGTTTAGATTGTTGTAGCTCAGGGAGTAATCGACCGTCGAACAAACCCTATTTCATCAGTCCACACGCCGCTGCATGCGCGTGGGTATTATCTTCATTTAAGTTTCCTTTAGAAACTTGTCTAGCCGATTTAGACCAGTCTGAACTGGTCCCACCTGACCCGAACTACTTGACCCGACCCGTTGACTTTGACCAGAGTTAACTTGGACCCAAAAAGTCAAATTTTATGAAAAAGACATATTTTATGTTTTTCAATGTTCTAAGTCCGATTCTGAAGTCCGTTTTACCAAATTCAAAATCGAAAGCTTCCGAATTAGCCTGTAAACCTGAAAAATTCATATTTATCTGAGTGTTTTAATTTAGTTAATTGAACTGAATGGTCAAGGACTAATTATAGTTATGTTAAAGGTACTCGGGAATCTCCTGACTGTTTCACTGCTCGACCCGGTTCGTCCCGATCCGATAGTCCACGAGAAGACGTGAATACTCGTATAGTTCTAAAACCCTGTTAGTTATTCTATTTAGAATATTATTATGAATATAACCATGTTATGATATGGCTTAGGTTCCCGTTCAGTCTAAGAGCCTAGTGAAGCTGGTGCTCAATAGATCTTCCAGACTGACCCTATTATCAAGGTGTGTTCCTTATGTGTAGAATAAATGTTTTAAATATTTGTTTGAAATCTCAGGTGCACAAGATTGTGTTCTCTGATTTGAAATACAATGTTTGATCTGATTTAACTACTGTATGATTTACCTTATTCTGGATTTACTGAAATGTAAAGCATGATTGCTCGATTTATTATTTCTGGATACCGATTTACTGAACTGATGATATGTCTGAATTCTGAACTTCTGTTACTATTGCTTACCATCTAAAAAATGTTTTCTTTGGGGTACTTTGGGTTCTGGTATGAAGACTCTTGTAGGTTCAGTCGTTGTTGGTAATTCCTCTGGCAGGTTCAGCACCGATTGGTAATTCCTTATGGACCTAAGTCGAGCCTTGGGTAGGCTTTGCGGCCTTGAGAATTTTCTTGGGTAAGCCTTAGTGGCCCCATGAATTATCTTGGATAGGCTCACAGGCCCCGAGTTACTACCTTAGGTTGTTCAGTTCTGGGGATCTGTACATGGCGTTCGGTTAGAGGATGATGCGTAGTTTTTAAATTAAAAACTCCTATGATGTTTTAATGAATGTGATCTGTATTGGTTTTAAAAATCATAACTATATGTTTTTATTTCTGCACTGTTGGGACAGACTGAGCCTCTAGCTCACTTTTCAAACTATTTTACCCTTTCAGATACTCTCGGATAGACACTCCGTATCAGGCCCTTGGAGGATTGGTACATTTAGTTCAGAGTATTTTGTTGTAATATTCTGTCTTCCGAACTATTTTTAATTATGGTGACATGTTCTTTTTTTTTTGAAGTATTTATCGTTTTATGACGTTTTCTACTTTTGTTACTGATATTTGATTTTCGATGCTCCAGATTTATTTCATGTAATATTTTACCTAGTCTTTTTCATGTTTTATATTTACGAATTTAGTTTTATCGTTACCTATCCATGTTCCTCTTCCTGCTCACGTAACCTATGTGTGAAACACTCACACGCTAAGGCTATGACTTAGTGAGGCATTTAACATGTATAATAGAAACTCTAGGTACTTAACAATGCATGAACATATCACATTTCATATAATAATATAATACAAACATCATATAATAGTTCATATAAAAAACTATATACCTGCACATATATCATCATATCCTAATCACATCATTGTCATGATCATTATCATTATCATTAATCCATTTATAACATATAATCTTGTAGTTACCTTTGTACACTTCATACCATACCTTTCACAAGCAAAGCACATAACATACACAAGTTTTCTTTATGTTATCTCTTTTATTAGCCTATGTACATTTTTTAGAACCAAAGATATGTGAGTACATTGAGGTTGTTCACATATGCTGTCACCATAGCTTATATAAATTCCCACTAGGGGCACATAGAATTTGTGCCGAAAGACTATTTAGAAATGTCCCGAAGGACCACATGTATGTCCCGAAGGACCACATGTATGTCCCGAAGGACCATATAGATGTTCCGAAGGACCACTCCTTAAGGATCACATATATATTCCAAAGGACCAAATATGTGTCCCTAAGAACTGCATATATGTTCCAAAAGGATTACATATATATCCCGAAGGACCACATAGAACCCTCGACTCTTGGCATGCCAACTATACTCCTAGATCTCGTATCACATAACATGGGCATTATCTTTTATGTCATTTCACATATTCAAATAGGCATGTCGTTCACTTACACGAAGAACATTTCCATATAATTTACATATCACATATCGCATGGCTTATATCTTGTTCTTATGTCTTCTCATAGACATATATTCACATGTCTCATCACATATACATAACTTATATCATATTTTCATGTATCACATATATCTTGTCACTTGACTTATATCTTATGATCATATAATCACATAACTTATATTATATTCTCATATTATCACCTAATCATGTGTTTACATAAATCATAATCATTTAACTTCTATCATAAGGTCACATATCTTATCTCTTGTTCTCTTATGTTCATATTTATCACATAACATATATATTCTCATTGCATATTTTATATCATATTCTTATATACTAATTCTTATAATAGTTTATGTCAACATCACTTAACTTTTTTACTTTTTCACTTATTCATATAATTTCATTATACCAATTTTCTATAAATTATTACACAATCATGTACTCCTTTTCATATAGTCAATATATCAATGGCATATAGTTTATATCCTAGTTTCACATAATCACTATATCATATTTCTTATATTCCTTAGTTCATTTTCACATAACTTGTCACATAAACATCTATTCTCATAACTTGTTATTACCTAGTTCCTATAACATTATCATAAGATTTCCTGAATCTTTGTATTATACCTCATATCACATAAGAATCTAACAAGTTTTATATCATAGTTTAATTTAAACATATAGACTTTCCTATATAGCTTATCTGATATATTCGTATAATTTATACTTTGTTATCATATAATTACTTATATCCTCATTACACAAAATGACATATTACACATAGTTACCACACAAACATGTATTCACATAGTTACTATATAGCACATACAATAACATATGACACCTACGATTTTATTCATGTACTCATGCATACCTAATAATCATATCAAACACGTACTAACATTTATAGATTCATGCAATCAAATATTGGAAATAGACTCATCGTGAGTCTTATTTCTATACAAAATCATATACCAACTAATATGCACTCACCTTGGCCTCACCAATCAACTCATACACTTCTAAATCTTGTACGATCTTATAGCTTCGAATCTTCTTGGGCTTGTCTCTGATCGATATCTACATGAATATACAACTTATATAAATATCGGAGTTCAAATTGGTTATAACCAATCAATATAACTTAAGCTGAAATAAATATCTAATTTAGCATTTTAGGCTCAATAGTATCGGTACTCCCAATACAGTACCGATACTACTCTTCTATGGTATCGTTACTCCTCCTTGGCACTGATACCATTTTAACATTTTGTATTTGTAAGTTGATAATGGTATCGATACTAGACAATTGGTATCGATACCTCTTAAACTAGTACCGATACTACTCTTTAGGTATCAATACTTCTTCTACTTCAATTTACATAATTTCTAATAGAAATTTTAATCCATATTACCAATTTCATTTCCAAACTTAACTTTATATACATTCTTAGCTCCTTATTTAATCTTCTAATACCAGACCGTACTACTTAAGTATGTATGGCTTTCATCGGATTTGATCTTTTGACAGGGAATACAACTAATTCAAACCAAGTTTATAGTTGAAAACCAAATCTCTGTCTCTCTTTAATAGTATTGATCTCTATGAGATATCAGTTCTCTTAATCATTCTGAGCTCTTTCTAGAGCTTTAACATAATTAACCACTTCTTGAAAAGGGAACAATTTCAAAACCAATAACATTATTTTAATCTAAGCACAAGCCCTCCATAAACCAATTGCATACATCCTTTTATAAACTCATAAAATCTGGCTTCATATGTCTTATAAACTTGCACCGAGGTACTTATTCTTGAAATTTTCTAAAAATAATAACCACATAACTCGATCTTCTATCATTCTCATGATAACATCTATTCACTATACTTTAACTTGTCTGCATAGTAATTGAACTACTTCATCTATCTTTTCCACTTCAGAACTGTAGAGACCTTCCAATAATATCTTCACATAATTTAACTAAAGGTCCGTAACAATAAAACCTTCCTCTATTTCACTCTTAAATTCGGGTGTTTCTAATCTTTTTTTCTCTTTCTATAGGCACTCCTTGAGGTATTCACTCTTCACCCTACCTGGCCAGGGCAGGTGAATTGCTACTACCCTCAGGTATATCGCCTCTCGCTTTACTTTGAAAATTATCATGGTCAAACATTTAATATAACATAACAATGTAATCCTATTAGCAAGACAACATACTTCTTACAATATCATATCATAAATTTTTCACTTTGTATTGGTATGTACACATTTTAAAATCTTTTAACTTCAGTTTAAGCCTAGAATCGGCTAAACCTTAGCTCTGATACCATTAACCTCAACAGTACTTAATCATGCCATCTTATATCTATATAACACATCATTATCCTCGATATCTATTCATAATTCTTGAAACCAATAATCTTACTAATTTTCCAACATGTTCTAATTTTATTTCTAACACTTCTAACTTCTTAATTAGATCATTGACAACTCAAATATGGCTAAAATCTATTTATAACTTCTTCATCAGTAATTCACTTAAATCCTCCATTTACTAAATCACTCATAACATATCCATCTTTTAGTTTTACACCACTATAACCTTCCCTTAAGCTTTCTTAACACTCCAATAATTAAAACTGGCCTTAAAATAAAAGAATTAATCCATAGAAACATACTCACCTTATGCAATAAAAACCCACAGTGGAGAGGAGAAAGAAGAAGAATATAGAGAATTCTTGATTTTCCTTTTACTCATCTCCCCTTTTCTACGTGTATACAATACCTCCACTAAAGAGTTTTTAATTATTTCCCTATCAAATGACCCTTATGCCCTTTCCATTTCTAAACTTTGTTATTCAATCATGTTCCAAGAAATTTCAATTAAGTCCCTAAACTTTTTAATTTTTCCTAATTTAATCACCAAATTTCAAAAACTTTCATTTTAGTCACTAAAACGATTTTTTGGATGTTATATAATCATCCTTGTTTAGTTCCTTGCTCACGTAGATCTAGCCTAACTCTCTCGATATTAGGCCTTTATACTTAGAAAATGGCAATCTCTCAAAAGCTCTTACAAGAATAAGCATTTAAAATATAAACAATGAGCAAAACAACATTTAAACATAGAAATAGCTCAACCATTCATTAACGAAACTTTCTATTCCTGCACACCATCACCACCACAAGACCCTTCTCTTCAATAGCATTAGTTTTATAAATAAATTTACGCTACAACAAGACTTTTCCACCATATGCAACTATATGACCTAAATGCAACTAAATGCTTCTAAATTCTATAAAATTTATGCTACAACATGCAAAAGTTCTTTTATACAAATTTTCTAAGTTCCTTAAGCATAGACAACATACAATCGTGTATTAAAAGATCACAAAAAACAAGTTCTAGAGTTGGTTTTATCATTCTTAATTGTCATGTAATTCAATTTTAGCCATAGAAAAAGTTTTCATCATCATTGGGCATCATCAACTTATTCTAGAAAACTATCATAATCCTTACTAATGCCATAGCAAAAATTTCTTCTAACACTATCAGTGCAAATGTCTAAGTATGGACAATACCTCCCCCAAACTTGAGAGATGCATTGTCCTCAATGAATGAAGACTATGATAAACTAAATTAAGCTATATGAATGCAAATGCAATGCAATAGAGGTATCTCACTGTGGTGGTGAAGTGGTCTTGCTCCTCGCACACTTGCGGTTCTTCTTCAGTGGGCGTGTTGATTCGACAGATGTCTTAGCATATGGTTTGATAGTACGGTCAGTACATCGCTTCAATCTGCATCTAGTCATGGATAGCTTTGGTTGCTACAGCGGGTCAGTAGAAAGTGGGTTCTCTTCAGGTTGCTCATTGGGATAAGGTATTGGGTCCTCAGGTCGATTAATCTCATCCTTGTCGTCTTGACAGGGTTACAGCACTTTCGTGCAATCAGAATGCTCTGGGTTGTGTTGGACAGTGGAGTGGTCTTCTTATTTCTTAACCACCAGGGAATGGTGGGTGGTGATCGATCCAGTTGGGATTGACTCACCCGGTGGACCATCATCTACTGTAGCATTTTGTTTGTGATAGGCATCCGAAGTAGTTACTATAGTACCCTTTGGGATAACTAATATCTCATGTGAAAATGGAAGGAATTCATCATGGGTTACGGGTAACAACCCCTAAATAAAGATGATAGAATATCATCCCGTTCTTTATAAGTGAATAACGTGTGCATGTTACCCTCCAGCCAGTCCAGTTTCTCCCTTGCCTCGCGTAAAGCTTGCACCATTGTAGTACTCGGTCATCTTCATCAAAGCTCATCATCTAGGAGACCTTCTCCTTGGTGATACCGATTTTAGTGGGGATTATCTCCTCGAGGGGCTCCTCGATGTCCTTTTTCTTTCGGTACAAAGCAGTGATCAAGTTAGGAAATATCAAAATGCCCTTTCTCCTCTTGAAGCAGTTATACGCTTGTTTTACTATAATTTCTCCAACATTGATTTTTTGACCATAGATAATAGAGTGGAGAAAAAAGTAATTGATGCAATGGTGTGATGAGAAGTTGGCATCGGATGAGTCTTTAGGAAGTGACTCCAAAGCTTGGTATGGGGCTTCAGGCAGCTTCTCTCCACGATCAACTTGTTAGGCGTGTTGCACTTCCACTTAGCCCATTGAGAGCACAAATCTTCCAAGACTCATTGGCACATTTTATTGTCGGCCTCAGTTACAAACTTCGCATAGCAGTTTTTTACATCTTCAAGTTTGAAGTAACAATTAATGGTCGAAGAGGTAAAATGGATTAACTTACCACTCACATAGATTGCATGTTGAAAGAGATCAGTGAGGTGAGTGTAGTACTCCCTCACGAGTACAGGGGCCATGTTGTTAGGGTGCTTTGCAAATATCTCCCACTTGTGATTTTTTACGATGTCCATGACCTCGAGCCTGAATTCTTTATCGTCGGTAGCCAGAAAAATAAAGTTGTTCTCTAAGTAAATAGTACAGGTTTTAATGGTTTGGAAGCGCGCCTTTACTGATGCATCTTTCAATCACTAAAGCTGATCTGCATTGCTGGCAGATGAGGATTCCTTGGGGTTTTTCTTTGAGCGAGCAATAGATGCACTAAAACAAAAAGACAAAGGAAAATATGAAAGAAAATGCTTGAATGTGGCTGCAATGGAGGCTTTTCGGTGGAGAGGAAATAAAGAGAGAAGGAAAATAAAAGTGAAGTGGAGAAGAAAGAGAAAGAGAAAGAGTGAGCGATTTTTAAGAAATAAAGTGGGTGATGGGTGGTTTTGGTACAAGGGAAGTTAATGCAAAAGTAAAAAAGAAGGAAAGAAAAAAATAAATTAATAATGTCAGGGAAGATGATTGGTTGGTTTGAAAATATAAAAGAATAAAAAGTAAATGAAGGTAATTATTTCCCCTTTTTTCTGCCTAAATCCATAAAGAATTAGGGTTTTTCTTCTACTTTTCATGTTTCTCACCCGAGCATCCACCCGTCTTGATGAAAAATTAAAATATAAAAATTAAAATTAAAATAAACAAAAAATATAAGAGAAAACGATTAATTTAAAATAAATTATTTATAGATAAACTACAAAAATAAAATGTTGTAGAAAAAATTTTAAAGGTAGAAGGGGCAAACTAGTATGTATCGTAGAGGAGAAATGAGGACTTGTCTCACAGGATGGGGTGTCATTGTAAGCCTTAGCCTTTTTCCATTTACCTTAAATATGGTGCCATCATCTAGTTTCTTGATGTAAACTGTCCCATGGGGATATACTTGGTTTACTTGGAATGGCCCAGACCATTGGGACTTGAGCTTGCCTGGGAATAGCTTCAGCCTAAAGTTATATAAGAGGACTTGTTGACCTGCATGAAAATGTTGTGGAAAAAAATTTTTTCGTGCTACATCTTTATTTTTTTTCTTTGTACAGATGGGTATTATAGTATGTTTGTGCTTGAAATTTCTCCATCTTATTGAGCTTTAGCAGTCTTTTTTATCCAAGTAGTTGGGTATCCAGGTTGAGTTTCTTGATCGTCCAATGGGCCTTATGCTCTAGTTCCACAGGGAGATGGCGTGCCTTGCCATAAATTCGCTTGCATGTTGATATTCCTAATGGTATCTTGAAAGTTGTGCGATACACCCAAAGTACTTTATCAAGCTTAGGAGACCAATACTTTCTCAAGGATCTGCTTTATTTCTAGGTTCAAGACTTTAGCCTGCCCATTGGTCTGGGGATGATATGTCGTAACAATTTTATGTCGCACCATATATCTTTACAATGCTTTAGTAATCAATTTGTTGTCAAAGTGGGTGCCTTCGTCACTTATAAAAGCTCTCGGTGCTCCAAACCTTGTAAAGATGTTTTTGTGCACGATCTTGTAGCCATTTCTCTGAGTTTCCACAACCTCAATCTATTTGACCATATAGTCAACTACGAAGAGTATGTATAGATCACCAAAAGAATATGAGAATGATCCTATGAATCTATTCCCCATACGCCAAAGAGCTCCACTTTTAAAATGTTTTGCCATAACATTTTATTTCTCTTCGATATGTTCCCAGTGCATTGGTAGTGATCGCATGTCTCGTAGAAGTCATATGTATCTTTGAAAATGGTGGACCAGTAAAAACCTGATTGAAGAACCTTTGCAGCAGTCCTAACTACACCAAAGTGGCCTTCACAAGGGGCGGTGTGCCAATGTAATAGAATTTCTCGTTGCTCTTCTTCAGGGACGCACATTCGGTTCATTTGGTCAACACATTTCTTAAATAAATAAGGCTCATCCCAATAGTAAAATTACACATCATGTATGAATTTCTTTTTTCCATGGCTATTTAAATCAAGAGGCAAAACACCACTAACAAGAAAATTAACTATGTAGGCGTACCACGAAATTATCATGACAAATAATATTTTCTCGTCAAAGAACTTCTCCTTGATCTCTAAGCTATCATCGCATGCAACCTTATTTTCAAACCTAGATAGATGATCATCTACTTAATTCTTAGTACATTTGCTATCCCTAACCTCTATGTCAAATTTTGCAACAAGAGTATCCGCCTAATAAGTCTAGGTTTTGAGTCCTTTTTATTCAGTAAATATTTGATGGCCAAATGATCACTGTGCACAATAACGTTACTATCAATTAAGTATGAGCTAAACTAATCGAAAACAAATACTATAGCAAGTAATTCTTTCTTAGTGGTTGTGTAGTTTACATGTGCTTCATTCAAGGTACGACGACATAGTCACTTGCATCGCACATTAATTCGAATGAACCTATCCAGTCTAGGGTTACCATGTTTTACGTTGTGATCAGTCCTTGCTTAAGCTCCTTAAAAGTGTTATAGCATTCTTTATTAAAAACAAAAGGTATATTTTGATGCAGAAAAGTACACAAGGGCTTTGAGATCTTAGAAAAATCTTTTATGAACCTCCTATAAAAGCTCGTATATCCTAAGAAGCTTCTAATTCCTTTCATGATGGTGGGTGGAGGTTACTTCTCAATCACTTCAACTTTGGCCTTGTCCACCTCAATGCCCTAGCGTGAGATTTTTTTGCCTAACATAATGCCTTCGATCACCATGAAGTGACATTTTTCCTAGTTGGACACCAGGTCTGCCTCTTCGCATCTCTTCAGTACCTTTGCTAAATTACCAAGAAAATTTTCATAGTTATCTCATGAGATGGAGAAGTCATCCATGAAGATATCTAAGAACTCCTCAACCATGTCCAAGAAAATGGCCAACATGCACCTCTGAAAAGTTGCTGGAGCATTACATAATCCAAAGGGAATCCTCTTGAAGGTATAAGTACCATAAAGACACGTGAAGGTGGCCTTCTCCTGATCCTCTGGTGCTATTACAGTCTAGTTGTACCCATAATAACCATCTAGGAAGCAATAGTAAGCCTTGTCTTCCAATCGATCTAGCATTTGAACGATAAAGGGGAGGGCGAAGTGATCCTTCTTGGTGTCCTTGTTTAGCTTGTTGTAATTTGATCACAGTTCGTGTGGGCAGGAGCTCATTGTCTTCATTTCTCACCATGGTCGTACCTCATTTCTTAAGGGCGCATTGCACTGGGATAACCCACGAGCTATTATATATGGGGTAGATCAATCCCACATCAAGACACTTAATTATTTCCTGCATTACCACCTTCTTCATAATAGGGTTGAGTCGTCTTTGTGCTTCGACAGAATTGTTGTGGCATTCATCTAGTAGGATATTGTGCATGCATATCGTCGGTCTTATTCCCTTCAAGTTATTCATAGTCCAACCCAGAGCTTTCTTATGCTGTGACAAAACATTTAGCAAACTACGTTCTTGGTCAGGCATAAGAGTATAAGAGATAATAACCGACAATCTTTCAATTCTACCCAAGATGTGATGACAAAGGTTTTAACTCTAAGGTAGGTTCATGATGTAGTGAAGGTTTTGGAGGAATGAATTCCTCAAAATTCCTTGAACTTATCAGCCTCATCTTCTTTGAGTTGTGTATAGTTCTCAATCTGTAAAAAATTAATGCATTAAAAGTTTGCAGCTTTCTCTTCTACCAACGAGTCCACGTCAATAATGCACTAGCACTCCTCAGAATCGTCCACATACCTAAGGGTACTGAACACATTGATGCTTATGCTCTAATCAGCCACCCTCATGGTGAATTCACATTTCTCATAATCAATCAAAATTCTACTCATTGCTAATAATGGTCACCCCAAAATTATGGGTACATTGTCACCAGCCTCACAATCGAGAATAAGGAAATCAGCTGGAAACACAAACTTGTCAACTTTTACCTTTACATCCTCAACACTCCCTTTAGGTCGGACATGGGATCAATCGGCTAGTTGAAGGATAACGGTGGTTGGTCATGTATTTTCTATCCCAAGCTTTAGGAAAATTGACTTGGGCATCAAGTTTACACTCGATCCAAGGTCGTATAAAGCTCTACCCAAATAGTTATCACCAATATAACAAGGGATGATAAAGTTTCCGAGATCATTTTGCTTTGGTGAAAGTTTTCTAAACATAGAAAAACATTCTGTCATTGAAACAACTATTTCAACCCTCTCAACCTTCCTCTTCTTAGTAATAATATCATTAAGAAATTTTCCATATGTAGGCATCTGATCAATGGACTCCAAGAGTGGGACATTGATGTAGAGTTGGTCAAGGATACCAATAAACTTTTTGAATTGAAGGTCTTCATTTTTGCTTCTTCAACTATTGTGGGAAGAGTGGTGGGGGTTTTATCTCCTCTACTATTGGTAGGGATCTAACTTTTGTTGTAGCTAAACTTTTTTTCCCACTATAAGGCCACTTGTTGAACCTTTATTGTCATTCTTCTCTGAAGGTTCCATCTCTTATGCATCATGGTCATCTTGCATGATCTTAGGGGTTGAATTATCCGTATGTTATCCCCCAAACTTAACGTCTTCATTAATTTAGGTTCTACTCCTCAACGTGAGAACACTGCACTGCTTCTTACCATGTGGTTTAGTGACTTCAGTGTCATTGAGAAAACATATATTGCTACAATAATTTGTCCCACTTGGTTCTCTAAGACTTTCAGCGATTAGTTGTATCTTTCCAACAAAGCTCATTGGTTCTTAATGGTTGTAAAATGATCTTGTAACAAGGTCTTTTTCAATGCCATAAAGTCCTTCGTATTTGCCATGAAATCCTATAAAGAAGCTTCCAACGAGTTGTTGTTTGACGAAGATGTTGACCCATTGTTAGAGTTTTTCCACTGCAAAATTTGTTGAAAAACTAAGGATTCATTCATATTCTGCTTCCAAGTGGAGTTGCTTGCATTGGTATTCCCTTGATTTCCCCATAAGAAATTTGGATATTGTCACCAACCAAGGTTGTATGTATTCGGGTAGGGGTTGTTGGTGTCCCTATCATAATTCTCCACATAGTTGGTTGATTCCTAATTTTCAAGGCATTCACTCAAATGATGATTGACGCAACATAAAACGCATACAGAACTAGCCACCTTTACCTCTCTTACTTCGTTAAGGCGCTGAAGATTTTTCAACATGTTGGTGATGATAGATATTTAAGCTGACACTAAGTCCTTAGCATCTAACTCAAAGGTCCCTTGAACCATTCGCCCTGTTCCTAGCCTTGAGGACAAACACTGGTAATAATGTAACACCCCTAACCCATACCCGACCCGGATACGAATCTGAGGTGTCACATTGACATTTTAAATCATAGATTATTAACAAATAAGGACAATTTAAACTTTTATTCATAGTAAAAAGGTAGAACCCTTTAATTTAAAGTAATTAATAAAACTCATTCATACTTAAATAAAACCTTTAATAATTTACATAAATACAAAAGTATAAGTTTAAAAAAATAGATAAGAGAATTTCAAATTAAATGTGTAGCACATGCCAACAATTTACAATTTACAAGAACCTGCATTTAATTTGTCTTGATCTGATCTTCACATGAGTATGATATCCTTAACTAGCTTCAACCTTCTGTTTTCTTCAAACCTACGTGTGAAGAAATCACAAGCTAAGTCGATGACTTAGTGAGGCAATTACGAGAGAAATATACTTTAAAAACGAAATCTTTATTTATTTTATAGAAACATATCATAAGAATTAAAATTGTTTTCTATAACAATAATGTACACTTTTTATACATTATTCATTTTATATAACTTTGTATCCAATGCCCAATGTATACTACTGAGAACTCTAGTTATTTGAGTACATTGAGGTTTGATAACTCCGTAAAAAGGCTCAATTTCCAGTATTTTCACTTAAGTTATTGCTCGTCTAAAAAAGTATGCACAACATTTTAGTTGCATTTAGTTGCATATAGGTTATGTTAGCTTTTGGTGGATAAGTTTTGCTTAGGCAAGATTTATTTGGTCTGACTGATGCTGCTTAGGAGAAAGGGTTGTTTAGATTGTGTTTGTGCAGGAAACTTACAAAGGAAGAACATTTCAGTCGTGACAACGTAAATTTGCAAAGGCCAACGGAACATATAAGAACGTGAGGAGCAGATTTATCTCGTCGAGGCAAGGTTTATCTGAAGAGCTAGAAGCGGGTATGAGGAAACCGCCTATGTCACACACCAGTTGGATGATGTACTTCACGTACACACAAGCCTTAATTATTCTACTAGCCGCCTTTCCTTTTTAAGTCTGGGCATTTAACAACGGTTATTTAAGGAAACTCCAAAAGCATATGAAACCCTAGGAGATCCTTCCTTATAAATAACTAGACGTAGCCGCCAAGAAGAGGAGGAAAGGAAGAAGAGAGAAGAGCTTTACCTAAGGCATGAGCAAGCAACTACAGTTCTTTCCCACCGTTTACCAACCAACCTTCCTTGGTGTCCTCCATAGCCAGACTATAGCAGAGCGGTGATCAGGTCTCGAGAGAGGCTGATCACCAAGGCAGGCGCGGTGTTAATCAGAATTGTCATGAAATAGCCCTCGGTTTTAGGAGTCGTTCTTCCTTTGTTCTTAAACTCTTTATCTATTTGAGATTGTATTAAACATTGAATCTTGGATGATTTTTTATAGCGCCATGTCTGTCTAACTTGGTGTTAAACTTTGTTTACCTGAGTAATTATTTTATGTTTTATGAATGATGAATTATGTTTTGCTCATGATTGTTTTGTTCATTATTTAAATATTTTACCTTGACACTGTAAGAGCATCGATAGATTGCCTGGGGTTTTGGTAAAACATGTCATGGCAATGTAAGAGCATCGAGAGATAGCCATTTGTCTAGATAGTGATTCTTAGATTCGATAGAAATAAGATAGATCCATGTGAGCAAGGGAATAAATCCGGCATAGTGAAGTTCTAACTTGTCTACCTTAGAGATAAGGAGCGGGTTTCAAACGACTAAAAGAGATAGACGCTAGAGTAGGATAAACAACGCCTATAGTTTACGCTGAGAGGTGTTACTACAATAACAGTTTGACAACCCAAGGGTTGTAGTTAACACTGAGGACAATGCCATAGCAACCGTCTAAGAATACCTAGTAATCCTTTCGGGCAGCTTAAGCAAGTCATAGTAATTCATTCTAGACTTAGAATAATTGTTTTCAATACAAAAGTTTAGCATAAGTTCTCTGTGATAAGTCTGAATATGTGAGGTTGTTTGCATTATATTTAGATCAACACTTGCCTTGTTTTATTTTATTCCAACATTCTGCATATTTATTTTGCCTCGATCAAACTTTTCTACAATCACTATATCACTTCTTTGTTTCATTAATATTATTTTTTAATTTGACAACCTAGTAGGAATTAATTTGTGATACTAGTCCTAGTTGTGGTGAAGATAAATTTCTCGACCAATCCCTGTGGAGACGATACTCACTTACCCTATATTACTTCAATCGATTGTGTATACTTGCACAAATTTTCTTTCCTTAGCATATACATTTACAAGCAATCAAGTTTTTGGCGCCGCTGTCGGGGATTAGCAACTGACGAAATTTTTATTCGCCATAACAAGTTTTTTGTCACATCATATTTATCTAGTCTAACGTAGTTTAATATTTTCTTTTGTAGGTTTTTATTATTGCATGACCTTAAGATATGCTGGTAAGCCTTTGAAACCATTTGACCCTGAAGTTGAGCAATCGTTCAGACAAAGGTTACGTGCCCAAAGAACCAGAGAACATTTAAACCAACTTCAAATGCAAGACAATATGGGAGACTTAGGAGATCCTGATGCAGCTATTAACCTTCAAGATGCAAGACTGAGAGCAATACGAGATCATTTGAACACAATTCTCGATGACCTCAATCCAGTCATAGTTGCACCTAAAATACAAGCAACTCATTTCGAACTCAAACTGGTAATGTTTAATATGCTAAATTCTATTGGTCAATTTGGTGGTTCACCCTATGAGGATGCTAGGCAGCATGTTTGTGCTTTTTTTGAAGTATGTGACTCGTTTCGACAACAAGGAGTACATGAAGATGTGCTTAAACTGAAACTTTTCCCATACTCCCGACACGATAGAGCGAGAGCCTGGCTCAATGGAGTTCTTTCCGGCTCAATGGAGTCATGGGCAGATTTATGCAAGAGTTTCTTACTCATATACAATCCGTTCAATATGAATACACAGCTTCGCAATGACATTACAAGTTTTCGCCAAGGAGATGATGAATCAATGTACGAATGTTGGGATAGGTACAAAAGTCTACTTCGTAAATGTGTTAATCATGGATTTCATGACTAGACACAAGTGGTGATGTTTTACAACGGAGTCAATGCACCAACTCGAATGATGTTAGATGCCTCGGTAAATGGCACCTTACTGGACAAATCACCCTATGAAGCCTTTGACATCCTCGACAGGATAGCAAATAATGATTATCAATTCCCAAACACAAGATTGGGAATTGACAGAAAAATATATGGAGCTTATGAATTAGAGGGTAAGGATTCAGTAGCCGCTCAACTTTCTGCCATAACAAATATGTTAAAAATTTTAAAACGTCCTAATGAGGTAAGAGAAGTCAAGGTGACCAACAACACATGTATATTTTGTTATAGCAACCATCATGAGAGTAAATGTCTGGAAAACCAAGAGTCAACTAATTTTGTGAGCAACTACAATCGGAGCAATAATAACCCATATTCGAACACGTATAATCCTGGTTGGAGACAACACCCAAATTTTTCATGGAGTAATCAAGGAAACAACAACAATCAAGCAGCAAATTATAGGCCACGGAAAAATAATTATGACCATCAACACTTTCAGAATCAGCATGATCGTCAGCCCTGTCAAAACAATAAAGGTATAGCTTCTTCCTCCAATACTACTTCCAATACTAATTCCTTAGAGTTATCATTGCAGGAATTCATGGCCTCGACGAAAGATTTCATGGCCTCCATAAAGATCTTGATGTATGAACATTTAGTGACAATAAAAAATCAAGGAAATTTGTTACAAAGCCAAGCAACACTTTTGCAAAGCCATAGTTCATCTCTCAGAGCATTGGAAAATCAAGTGGGACAAATTGCTAAGGCATTACATTTTCTCCCACAAGAAAATCTCCCTAGTGCTAGTGAGATCACTAAACATCATAGGAAGGAGCAATGCAGTGTACTTACACTAAGGAGTGGAAAACAGGTCAACCAAGATGACAAGTTTGGGGGAGAACACCTGAACAGTCTATGCCATGGCATAACATAACCAGAGGATCGAGCTGAAAATGTTGATGAAGCGCGTAAAGAGAAGGAAATGAATGAAGGCTCATAAAAACATTGCTCAAATAATGAGAAATTCATGGCCAAGGCCAGAGATTTCTCAGTGCCAATAGCAGATGACGTGAAACCTCTACCACCGTTCTCTCAACGGTTGAAGAAGCATGATAATGACATCCAATTCAAGAAATTCGTTGATGTTCTTTTCTATTTAATTTTATTCCTTTTATTTTTTTAAACCAATCAATCACCATTCACATCATAATTACTTTCCTTTTTCTTTCTTACTTTTTCACTTTTGCATTAACTCTCACACTTCCCAAAACCACCCAACACCCACTTTAGTTTTTCAAAACCACTTACTCTCTTTCTTCTCTAGCCTATTTTTTATTTTCTCTCTTCACTTTTCCTTATCTTTTTCTTTTCTCTCCATCGTGAACATTTATTATCACTGTGTTCAAGCTTTCTCTTCCAACTTTTCTTTCGTATTTTTGTTATAGCAAACCCATGGCTCATTTAAAGAAGAGCCCCAAAGTGTCCTCATCCTCTTGAGACACAACATAGTTCCAAAGATTCAAGGATGAAGCGAAGAATGCGTGCTTTTAACTCATCAAGGGACGTACTATTTACCTGGAGAATGACTTTGTTTTTTCGGCTACTGGCGAAGAAGCACTTGGCCCCGAGGTAATGGACGTGGTAACAAAACACAAATGAGACCGATTCACCAAACAACTCGGTGATGTTGCTCCGGTTATAGTGAGAGAGTTTTACGGTTCATCTCACTGGTCCTTCACAACATGTAATCTACGTGCGTGGCAAGAAAATATGCTTTAACCCATCGACCATTAACTCTTCTTTAAGCTTGAGAATGTTGAACATCGTCATGGAATTTGTGGCCGAAGACAACACCAAGAGATTTAATGGAGTCTTGGAGGACTTGTTCTTTCAAGGGTCTAGTTGGAAAGGGGACACACCCTACAAATTAAGTGTGGAACGTCGTTTCCAGAAGCCCCAAGCTAAACTTTAGATTATTTCCTCAAAACCCATTTAATGCCAACTTCTCATCATACCATTGTTATGTTGAAACGACTAATTCTTCTCCAATCCATTATTGTAGGGTGTTTGATTAATGTTGGTGAGGTTATTATGCAGTAGGTATATGATTGTGTTAAACAGAAGATGGGAAAGTTGATCTTCCCCAACTTGATCACCGCTATATGCCAAAAAAATAAGGTGATAGAGGAGCCCTTAGAGGAAATTATACCGAGTAAACATGGGATCACCAATGAGAAGATTCTGGAGCCAATGGGATTCAATGAATATGCCACAAGTGAAAGTTTGGAGAAGGGAGCAAAAACTATCACTACGACACGAATGGAACCATTAGTAACAACCTCGCGAAAGAAAAATGAGCAAGTGGATAAGCTGGAGGGAAATTTATGTATATTATTCATTTATGTGAATGAATGGGATGCGATGATCTCATCATTCTTCAAGGATTTTTTTCCTATAACCCTCAATGAACTTTCTCCATTCCCAAACGAGCTTTAGCCACAGCTAAGAACGTTGCAGCACCTACTGATGAGACCCCTCAAGAAGAAAATGATATAGCCAAAGTTCCACCGGTGCGCCAATCTCAACTAATCTGATCACTGCTCATCATTTCTTGGTGATTGAGGAAGATGAAGACCATTCTAATGCACATTACAACCCAGAGAATTCTGACGGCAACCAAGTGATGGAGCCCTATCAAGACGATGAGGAAGATATCAATCAACCTGAGGACATAACATCTAAGCCTACTGAGCAAGAAGAAGAGAACCCATATGCCACTAATCTATTGAGGCGAATAGACCCACCCATGACATGACACAGACTGAAGAAATCAGCTAGACGTACAATCCTAACCCCTGTTGAGGCATCTTCTATTGCAACGCCTCTACGCACCACCGATGAGACCAATCAGGATAGTCCTACTCCGCTGAAGAGACATAGAAGGCGTGCGGTGAGCAAGACCGCTTCACTACCACAATGAGGTACCTCTCTTTACATTTGTATTTACATTTGCATGCAAATAGTTTAGTTCAGTTTAATGTAGTCTTCATGCATTTAGGACAATGCACCCATCAAGTTTGGGGGAGGTATTGTTCATAGAGTAGCATTTGCAAGGATAGTGTTAGCAGATATTTTTCTTATGGCATTTGTTTATATTAAGTTTGTTTGTTTGGAAAAAAAGTTGATGATACCCAATGATGATGAGAATTTTTATATGGCTAGAATTGAATATACATGATTGTTGATAATGAAAAAAATTCTAGGACTTGATTCTTTGAAATAAATTGATACACGATTGTATGTTTTCTATGCTTAAGGAACTTAGAAAGATTTTATAAAAGAACTTTTGATTTCCTTAGCATGAATTGTTGTTAATGAACTTAAATGTTATATAAAGCTTTAAAGGCTAAATTAAACTCTCTAGTGTTTAAGAATGGTGTTGAGTTGGAAATAAATGATTCGATATAACTGTAAAGAGACACGCATTGTCTAGATACCCTTTATAAATAAATGGAAGTTGTAGAATATAAGTGAATGAAAGTAGTAATGAGATGACTCTACCTACTAGCTCGGGGATGGAATGTATGCTCTAATTCATCTGGAGTGTGGGATGGTAGTTGTGATAGACTGACTCCCCTCATAGCAGTTTAAAAAAATTGGGAGTAAAAGTTGTGCTTAATGGATAAATAAATGCTATAGAAAAAAATAGAGAGACATTGCCTAAAAGCTTTCTAACTTTGTTAAGTATAGACTATATACAATCACGTGCACACACATACAAAGGATCTTGCCCTAGGGAAATGTACTTGATTTCTCAATTTGTCTAGCATATTGAAGCCAATAGTTTCTGAGGGCTGAAATTCTATCCTACATGACTATCTTGATTTGAACTTTTCCATAGCAATTTTCTTTTCTAACCACTATCTATTTCTTAAGGCCAAGTAATAACTTAAGTTTGGGGTGTGATAACTCCGTAAAAAGGTTATATTTTGTGCCTTTTTACTTAAGTTATTAAGTGTCTAAAAGGCATTGTCATAGCATTTAGTTGCATTTATGTCATATAATTGCATGTGGTGGAAAAGTTTTGTTGCAGCGTAATTTTATTTCTAAAATTGATGATGTTCAAGGGAAATGTCTTATGGTTGTGGTGTTGTGTAGGTAAAGAAAATAACCGAGAATAAATTATTCGTTGTAGCATTCTGGAGCATAAGATCTAAAAGGCTAATAAATCTGATCGAGAGAAAGTTTTGCTACAGAACTTCTTTACAGCAATTCTGGGCGTAGAAAATGACAAAATAACAAAAATATCAAGCTTCCAACTGTCCAAGGCTTACGTGAATGCACTGCCCTTTTGATATTTTTTGGACCACCTGTCAACTTGCCTCATATTCACGTAGGGTATGATTCCTAAGCCATAAAGGAAATTTTTAGGCCTAAAACCATAGAAACTTCCCACTATAAATACCTAAGGATACCCTACATTTTAAAAGGACTTTTGGGGGGTGACTTAAGCAAGGGAGGCGACAACTGAAAACCCTCATTTTTTTCTTCTTCTTTTCCTCTTTTTTCTTGATGTCTTCCATAATCGAGTTTCAAAGGGGTAGCATCTAAGACCTGAGAAAGGCTAGCTCGCTAAAGAGGTTTAAGGCGGTGGTTCTAAGGGTCATGGCAGCAGATCATTTGGGAGTTTTTCTTCTCCTTGTGCTTTCATTTCTTTATTTTATATGAGTTTGTACTTAAAATTGATGATGGATGAACTTAACCCCGCCATGAACTAATTTATTTGGCGTTGGGTTTATTTTGAATGATTTTAATTTTGTGTTAATGAATGATTGAGGTATCTTTATGTTTAAATGTTGTTTTGTTAATAGTTTATATTTTAAGTCTTGTAAGAGCTTTCGAGAGATTATCATTTTTAAGTATAGATGCCTATTATCGAGAGAGTTAGGTTGGATTTACGTGAGCAATGGAACTTAACCGAGATGTTTAGGTTCTAATCTGCCTTAGAGATAAGGAGAGGGTTTCAAACAACTAAAAGGGATATGACATATTCGATGTCGTTCACGTTGAGAAGTATTGTCGTAGCATCAGTTTTATCATGTTCCTTACTAGAGATAGCCTAGGAGCACTTTTAGTAAATCCTGTCGAACAACATAGGCATAGAATTCTCAGACCATTCTAGACGTAGAATAACTTTCTTCATAGCAAACTCATCCAATTACCCCTATAGATGCTTGATTGTGTGAGGTTTTCAAGTATTATTTCATACTCTGAAGTTCAATTTTAATTCTTGCTACAATATTAATTTTCTGTTACTTCAACACTTCAGTTAAATTTTGGCCACAATAATATTTAATTGTTCACCTCATCACTTCCATAAAACTTTTGCCACAACTATACTTTCTCACTTGTTCATATTATTTTTACTACAGCCAAACTTTACTCATTTGTATATACCATTGGTATACTTAGTGACACCCTTTTGCTATAACATATTTTAAAATATCTTCAATCCCTTGGAGACGATACTCACTCACTACTATATTACTTGATTGATTGTGTATACTTGTACATATTTTGCGTTCAATTTATAGCACACACAACACGCATCACAAAGACATTTTCTTACTATTATTCCTAACCTTTAAATTCTACTCTAAATTCTACTTTAAATTCCAAACACTCTTGAAAATTTTAAAACATCATATAATTTAGGTAATTTTATATTTTCTATTCATGACATAATAGAAATGAAGGGTGATGAAATAATAAGAAATTACAAAACATGCAGAGAAAAAGAAATGAAAGGTGATGAAAGAATGGAGTAATTTTGGACTAGCAACTATAAATAGCATTTCTGTAAAAGTGCAACAATAGTACCAAACGAATTAATAGATAAATATTTGTTAGGCATACATGTATTAGTGTAGTTATGGTACCAAACAAATGTATTCCACGAAAAAAGAAGCCAAATATTTAAATAGTTCCTTGTTATAAAAAATAAACCAAAACCAGAGGTAGACACTGGTAGGCAAAGAAAATAATTAATAGATAAATATGATCATGTTCATGTTCTGGAAATTTCAGATTTCTTTCAGATTCTTACCGATAGAACTGAGGTTTACAAGCGAATAACAATGATGAAGAACAAAGAAGTAGAATTAATCGATAAACCTGTTCATGTTCTATAAATTCCAAATTTCTTTTAGATTCTTGTTGGTAGAACTGAGGTTTACAAACGAATAACAAGGATGGATTTTTCATTTGACCTTTTTGCACTCTGTTCCATGTTCATGGAATATTATAATGAAAATAAATAGGGGGTACACATACAATAAACTGAGAAATAATAGAGAGAAGATAATAGGTGAAGAGATGCACCTGTGAGTGATGACGGAAATGATCAGGTCACTGTGATTAAGAGAGATGAGTGAGAAGACAATGGATACAAGAGAGTATGAGAGGTAATCGGTGAAAAATTAAGAATTTAGGACCGGGTAACAGTAGAAAAAGAAAGTGGTGTGATAGAGGACGGGACCGTTGTAGCGTTTGTACTAATAAACACCATACATGAATTATATTACCACTAAAGTATGTCTGTAGATATTTTCCTAAAAATGTCATTGTATATCAATATATTGAGGCGTTTTCATCAAAAATGCCACTAAAGTTACATGCATATTGTGGTGAATCTCCATAAACACCACAAATGTTGTCATTTTATGGTGTTTTTGTTATAAACATCTCTAAATATATAAAATTAAAGGTGTTTTCTCTATAAACATCGCTAAAAGTACTGATATATACCAAGCTTGGTGTAGCGTGTAATTGTAAATAAGTTAAGAAATTAATATTAATCGCCCATATTATTAGATCTAAGCCATCAGAAGATGTTGTAGGAAGTCACAATGTTCAATAGCTTGCACACATGTACAATGAGCTCATTAAAACAGGACCATAAACATTTAGATTCAGATGCCAAGCTTTTGATTAAAAAAATCAATGATATCAGTTTCAGTGTTAGTGGTATCTATCTAGAATACATTCGGTTATATTTCGTCTTACAAGTCATGGATGACTAAAAAGAAAGTAATGAGATTATTGTACAGTGATTAGGATCGGTCATATAATGAGACCACCTATGTTTCAACCAATGGCTTTTTTCATCCCTAAAATTATTGTAAGATCTTATATTCTTCTTGCGACCACAATTCACGGAGAATTTTTCCTTGGAAAGAGAATTTTTGGTGGCTTGTTATGGGTTTTCGATTCATATATTGAAGGATTCTTATTTTCCAAACATGATTCAAGTTGATTTTTTTGTATGGGGTATACAAACACGTTTTGATGATAATTATTGCACAAGATAGTGACAGAAACATTTTCTCAATTGTCTTCGCCATTGTTAAAAATGAATCGAAGGAAACTTGGAGTATTTTTTCTCTCCAATTTCCATTCTCATATTGTCACTCAAGATGGGGTTTGCATGATATCATACCATTAAAATGGGTTGTTAGAAACATTTTTTAGATCTGGAAGTAGGTGGACGTCTCCCCCATACATATCTGGCATATTGTATATGTCATATTGCCTCTAATGCTATAAAGAGGTTTAAGAACAAAAAGATTAAAAAACAGATTATCAACATAGGTAACTAATACATTTTTTATGTTCTTCATTTATTATTCTTAAATCCAATTTTTTCATGGTATCCTTTACTACAACTAAACTTCTGTGCACAACTAGAAAATTTGAGAAGATACGAAGAAGATGTTTACAACTTCGCAGTTGAAATCCCTAGGGAAAGATGGTCACAAGCATATGATGATCAAGGTCGATGCTATGACCATATAATAACCAACATGTTAGGTATGGCTCATAAATATACAGAGAAAGTCTCGTAGTAGAGGTTACGATTATGTGGGTTAGGGGTGTGGGGGCGCAGGCACCGCGGTATAGTACAGGGTTATTTTTGTAAATATGTACCAGGGTTTATTTATTATAAAAGAAGATGTAACCTAAACCTATGAGACATTGAATTGAATAAAAATTCTAGCGCCGCCTAAGGCACCAAGGACATAAGCACATTGTTGAACCTCGTTAAAATTCTTGTGATCTTTCTATTTTCTTTGCCCGATTATTCAACAATTGGTATCAGATGTCATGAGCTAAATTCAAAGTTGTGAAATTCGATAGTCAGGGTAACTTCGGATTATGGCAAACAAGGTGAAGGATCTGTTGGAGCAACAAGGGATCCTGAAGACTTTGCGACCTATAAAGTCGGCGTCGATGGAGGAGGAAGATTGGGAAGAATTGCATCAGTGAGCGGTAAGAACCATACAATTATGTTTGGCAGACAAGGTCATGTATCACATCATGCATCTATCGTCTCCAGATAAAATTTGGAAGAAGTTAGAAAGTTAGTTTATGTCTAAATCCTTAACGACTAAACTATATCTAAAGCAGCGGCTGTATGGGCTGAAGATGCAGGATGATCATGATTTGGCACAACACGTGAATGTCTTCAATCAAATCATTTCTGATTTGGCTCGACTTGATGTGAAAATTGAGGATGAAGATAAAGCGATGATTCTTTTGTGTTTGTTGCCTCCCTCTTACGAACACATGGTGACTACTCTTACATATGGGAAAGAGACTATCAAAGTTGAGGAGATTACTGCAGCCTTGTTGGCTCACAACCAGCTGAAGCATAATACAGGGGAAATCTCTCAAGCTTATAGGTTATATGCCAAGGGTAATCGAGACCGTGGACGGAAGCTAGAGAAGGAGGGTCTGGGAAGCGTAATTTCATATCCAAATCCAGGGATAAGAAGACAATTCACTGTTACAAGTGCAAGGAGGTGGGACATATGAAGTGAGACTGTCCGAAGTTGAAAAAGCAAACTGATGAGAAGCGTGATGACTCACCCAAGTCTGTGAATGTCGTCGAGGATGACAATTCTGATTACAGTAAGGGTGATATGCTTTCTATTTCAACGACTCAATTGACGGATGCTTGGATTCTTGATTCTGGATGTTCTTATCACATCACGCCAAATAGGGAATGGTTTTTAACATACAGGTCGGTTAATTCTGGTTCTGTCTATTTGGGTGATGATCGATGTTCTAATATTGTTGGTATTGGTGATGCCAGAATTAAGATGTATGATGGTTCTGTTCGGAAGTTGTGTAATATTCGGCATATCCCAGATTTGAAGAAGAATTTGATTTCTCTGGGCACTTTGCACAAGAATGGTTTTATCCCTAAGGATGATGGGGATAGGGAAACTATTTGGATTGTTAAAGGAGCTTTGATTATGATGAAATGAAAGATGATTGTAGATAATAGTTATAGATTGTTATGGAGTATCGTTATAGGTGGAGTTCATTTTGTTAAGCCCTGTGATGATACTACCAAACTGTGGCATATGTGTCTTGCTCATCTTAGTGAACGTGGTATGGCTGAATTACATAAAAGAAATTTGTTGCATTGTGTTAAAAGTTGTAAGCTTGATTTTTGCAAGTATTATGTTCTTGGTAAACAGACTAAAGTTTGTTTCAAGACTGGGAAGCACACAACTGAAGGGATTCTTGATTATGTGCATTGTGATGTATGGGGGGCCTTCCACGACGTCGTCTTTGGGTGGATCTAGGTATTATGTTACTTTTATTGACAATTTTTCACGGAAAGTTTGGGTTTATTTTTTGAAACAGAAGTCTGACATTTTTTAGAAGTTCAAGCTGTGGAAAGCTGAGGTAGAAAACCAAACAGGACGAAAAATCAAGTGTTTGCGGTCTGAAAATGGTACGAAGTACACAGATTCACAGTTTCTAAACTTCTGTAAGGAGCATGGGATTAAGAGGCATTTTACAGTACGCAAGACACCACAACAGAATGGTGCTACAGAACGGATTAACAGGTCTTTGAATGAAAGAGTCAGATGTTTACGGTTGAATGTGGGGCTTCCCAAACACTTCTGGGCTGAGGCTGTTAATATGGCGTGTTATCTTATCAATAGATCGCCAAGGACATCATTGGCTGGGAAAGTTGAAGAAGAGGTATGGATTGGCCATGATGTTACTTTTGATCACTTAAGGATTTTTGGTTGTCCTGCTTATGTGCATGTACCTACTGATGAGAGATCCAAACTTGATGCAAAATCAAATGAGTGTATTTTTCTGGGTTACAAGAAATGTGTCAAAGGATTCAAGTTTTAGGATCCATTTACGAAGAAATTGTGATCAGTAGAGATGTTTCCAATTGCAAAATTGAATGAGTGTATTTTTCTGGGTTACAAGAAAGGTGTCAAAGCCTCCGAACATATTGGGTTTTGAAGACTTGGTCTCTTTTGCACTTACTGTTAGCAGTGATGATCTAGTTACTTTTCATGATGCTCTTACTAGTCAGGAAAACGATAAGTGGATGACTGCCATGGTTGAGGAGATGGAGTCTTTGAATCACAATCGCACATGGGAGTTAGTTTGCCTTCCTGAGGGTAAGAAGCATATTGGTTGTAAATGGGTGTATAAGAAGAAACCAGCAGTAACAGAAAAAGAGGGGGAGAAGTTCAAGGCTCGTTTGGTAGCAAAGGTTCTTCACAGCAGAAAAGAGTTGATTACGATGAAATTTTTTCTCCTGTGGTCAGGCACTCTTCAATACGAGCAGTTCTTGCATTGGTGGCTAGTTGGGATTTGCATTTAGAACATATGGATGTGAAAACTGCTTTTTTGCATGGTGATTTAGAGGAGCAGATCTACATGCAGCAGCCTGAAGGTTTCACTCAACCTGGAAACGAGCATTTAGTTTGCAGAATAAAGAAATCTTTGTATGGGTTGAAACAGTCTCCGAGACAATGGTACAAATGGTTTAACTCATATATGATCAAGATTGGCTACAAGCGATGTGAGTATGTTTGTTGTGTCTATGTTAAGATCCTTGATGATGGTTCTTTTATTTTTCTGTTATTGTATGTTGATGATATGTTAATTGCTGCGAAGAACATGGATGATGTTATCGGTTTGAAAACTTTATTGAGTCGGGAATTTGATATGAAAGATTTAGGTGCTGCAAAGAAAATTATTGGAATGGAAATTTGTAGGGACAGAGACTCAAGGAAACTGTGGCTATCTCAACAAGGTTATGTTGAGAAAATGCTAGAAAGGTTTGCGATGAGCAGCGCAAAACCAGTGAGCACTCCATTGGCGAATCACTTTAAGCTCTCATTAGAACAGTGCCCTAAGACAGATAAGGAAGCTGAAGATATGGCAACAGTTTCATATTCTAATGTTGTTGGCTGCTTGATGTATGCAATGGTATGTACTCATCCTGATTTAGCTCATGTTGTTAGTCAAGTTTGTAAGTACATGTCTAAACCTAGTAAGCAACATTGGGAAGTAGTCAAGTGGATCTTTAGGTACTTAAAGGGTATTGTGGGACATGAAATTATTTTTTGTAGTCAGCGGGATAATCCTTTAGTTGTAGGATATATGGATTTAGACTATGGGGGTGACTTGGATAATAGAATATCTACGACATGGTATGTCTTTACTCTTGGTGGAGGGCCTATTTGTTGGAAGTCTATTATTCAATCTGTTGTGGCATTATCTACAACTGAAGCTGAATACATGGAAGTGGCTGAAGCTGAATACATGGAAGTGGCTGAAGCTGTAAAAGAAGCTTTATAGCTTACTGGTTTAGTGAAGGAGTTGGGTGTTCAACAAGGTGGAGTTTAGTTACTTTGTGACAATCAAAGTACTATTCACTTGGCTAAGAATCATGTATATCGTGCTAGAACTAAGCATATTGATGTAAGGTTTCACAAGATCATAGAGTTGGTTGCATCTGGAGAGATTTTGTTTCAGAATGTACATAATGATGAGAATGCCTCTGATATGTTCACCAAGCCAGTTACGACAGACAAGTTCATGCATTGCTTGGACTTGTTGAATGTTTCGAGTTGTTAAAGAAGTAAGGTAACCTAACCCACATTGAATGTTTCCTAAGGGGCAGGATATTCTCCAAGGTGGAGATTTGTTAGGTATGGCTCATAAATATACCGAGAAAGTCTCGTAGTGGGGGTTACGATTATGTGGGTTGGAGGTGCGGGGGCACAGGCCCTATGGTATAGTACAGGGTTATTTTTGTAAATATGTATCAGGGTTTATTTATTATAAAAGGAGATGTAACCTAAACCTATGAGACATTGAATTGAATAAAAATTCTAGCGCCGCCTAAGGCACCGAGGACGTAAGCACATTGCTGAACCTCGTTAAAATTCTTGTGTTCTTTTTATTTTCTTTACCCAATTATTTAACACAACCTTGACGAATGTATCAACTCGTAACTTAAAAGGACTCAACATCTTCCGGTATCAAGTATTATTAAAGAAACTTACTTAAGATTGGGTAAAATTTGGGCAGATGAAGGTGCACAAATAGATGGCCTGATCAACGAAGGGAGAATTTGAGCTCTAGATTTGGAGAAAGCAATGTAAAAAAATCAAACACATGGAACATCAATGTTTGTTCATAATTTTGCCATACTTGATTCTGATTATGTTATCCAAGAACTTATTCAACCACATGATGGAGGTAATTTTTTCACAAACACTGATAATCTAAATAGAAGATAGTGTGATTATAATCGATTTCAAGCTTTTAGATTCTCATGCGCTCACGTTGTCGCTGCATGTATGCATGGTAATGTTGACACATACTCTTATACTAATGACTGTTATAAACTGCTTATTATGCGTAACATATAAAGTTTTGAGTTTAAGTATCTCCCAAACAATGCTTATTGGTTTAGACCAATTATTTATGAAGAATATTTACTAAATCTAGAATTACGAGTGAAGTTGAAGGGTCGACCTAAATCTAGTTATATTCATACTGATATTGATGATCCTCAAAGAGAGTAAGGTCTACCAAAGCTTTGTGGCACAGTAGAGGTGAATGCCACAACTTTATGTGAAGCCACAACTAAAGCATTGTATGTATCTTCCTAAATATCGACTTGGATGATAAAACCTTCATTATTATGTCTAGTTCATGTTTTTAGTTGTATCTTTTTAACTGTGTTTATATACTTCTCTAATTGTTTTATCTTTCACTTTGGGTTTTTTGGATTTTACATTTTTATGTTTGTTTATGTATTTTAAACATCCTTCTTTTCAACTTCCATTTTAATTCATACTTAATCGCAAACTATTCATAAATAACTTTTACTTAATACAATAATTACTTAATATTAAAGACACATTCATACATATATTTAAAACATAAAAATTAATATTTTTTTCATTTATTATTTTAATTATTTTCAACCCTCTCTTCAATTCGTTTACTACATCGGATTGGTAAGTCTGCATATTTGTCTTTCTTCTTCTTTTTCTTCTTCTTCTCAAATTCTATATTTTTTATTTTTATTTTTTCATGTCTCTCTATAAATTCGTTTACTACGTCAGATTGATAAGTTTGCATATTTGGCTTTCTTATTTTTCTTCTTCTCAAATTTTATATTTTTATTTTAATTTTTTCATGTCTCTCTATAAATTGCTTGATACATCGAATTGGTAAGTCTTTATACTTCTTCTTCTTTTTCTTCTCAATTTTCATCTTCTTAGTCTCTTCTTCAACTTTCCTCCTTTGTTTATTTTCCTCAACTATCGACTTTATTATCTACTTCACCCACTCCTCATTTGAAGACGAGCTGGAATCTGAATCATCAAAATTGGAGTTGGGAACCCAATAAGATCGTTTGTCAAATCGTACTCAATATTTCCCCACAAATACGTGATTCAAAATTTTCTCACTTTTCATATAAACACCATCAACTCACCTCTATTTATACAAAAAAAATTGCAATATGACCGAGGGACTCATCACTCCCATATGAAGAGTTCCAATGAAATTTTAAAAAACTTGATTGTTGTCCAACGTTCACCCAACGGATAGGAAGTTTAAATTCCAATGAAACTCGTCACTTCTACATTACGAGTTCCAAGATATTTTTTTAATTACAAATAAAAACAATATTTAAAATGACAAAAAAAATTATTACTTTAATAGAACTCGTCACATGGGTCTGACAAGTTCCAATGAAAAAATTATTAAAATATTGAATTCCACATGACCCAGACTTAGATCCATTAAAATATAATTTTTGAATAAACTTACTATGTGGGCTTGACAAGTTTGCCTTATACTATAGCATTTGTCGTAAATTCTAAAATCTTAAAATTTAAGAATTAAATGAAAAAAGGTAAATAATTATTTTTTACCAAAAGCACATCACAAATTGGCCAAAATCAGCCCAATAATAATAATGCAATAATTATTTATATGTTTCTAGGGTGACTAAAAAAATAATTAACAATCTACTACATTTATTATTATATCTTTGAAACTTGTCACATTAAAATAACGAGTTTTAATAAAATATATTTTTTATTGAAACTTGTTATTTTGATGTGATAGATTTTAAAAAAAATTAAAACTCATCGTACTCACTTATCGAGTTTAAAAAAATTATATTTTTTTAGAATTCATCATTTTCACATTACGAATTCGTGTTTCACTAATAAATATTATAAATCTTAAAATAAACTTTAAGGTTCCTTAAATAAACCCACGGACTGCGAAGAATAATTGTAATTATTTATATGAAAATTATAAATAAAAAACCTAGTATATGTATATTTGCGTAAATTATTCAAAATAATTACTCTACAAAAATAAAGAGGCAAATCCAACTGCCAACACTAGTGTAGCAAGGCCCCACCGTGAAGCCACCGATAGTGTCTCTCTCCCGACTATTGGAATTCGTGGTACCATTGAAGTCGGGGTTGTTGCCGTTCAACAATTGAATCCCTTCGATATCATCGTTCGCCAGTTCCACTTTCCTCATTCTCGAAGAGATCGACGGGTACATAATCGCATCTTCCACCGACGAATGCCTGATCTCATGAACCGCCACTGACTCCAAGTCCACCGCCGTCGCAGCGACGCCCTTGTGACGTTGCCGGTAACAACCCAGTTCTCTTCCCCGTCAAAATGGAGCATCCCGCTTGTTGGAGAAAAAGCGCGCGCCAACGTCCCTAAAATCCCGTCGAATGGCTCGCCGTCTCCGTGGTCTCCGCTGTAAAACCCGATTTTGATGTCCGCGAGGAAGTAAGAATCCGTTTGAGTGAAGGTCATAGGAATAACGGCTGACCATTTCTGGAAGGCGCTCGTGATGATGGCTTCGACTTCGTCGGTTAACTCGTTCCCCGGCAAGAAGCCGTACGTTAAGTCCCGCCGGTTCGAAGGCCAACGCGGCGTTCCGGGAAAGAAAGAGTAATGCGCCATCGTGTGAAAGTGTTCGGTAGTGTGGAACGCCGACGATTTCCCTGAGTTCATGGAAGTCGTACCGTTGATAATATCGGCGTTACTGCACCTCGGCCGTACGATCTGTCGAAGAGTCTGATCGTCGAGTTCACCGGTGACGTTAAGGTTAAAATTCTGCTGATACGTCCTCAAGGCCTTCTCTAGCTCATCGTCGAAATCCTCGGTGAAATTAGACGGTTTGTTGGGCAAGTAACTGAAGTAGTTAAAGTAGTTCTAGAGCTTCGACAAGCCATCCCGTGTTTCTCCGGGCCGGCAACCAGCGAATCCGGTGAACGCATCCCATGCGGCGTTTTAGTGGCGTTGTGGATAATCCACGGCGGAATACCCGTTATATTAATCGGAAAGAATCTGGCTGAAACTGAACCAAAAGAGAGCGAGAAAACACAAATGGCAATCACAAAAACTTGAAACTTCATCTTTTCTAATCCCTGTGCTCTCCCCTCCTTTGAAAAAGAGAAGGTTAAATGGGAGAGAGGTATAGCAGATAAACAAACAAAACCCAAAGTCTAAAAATCTTCAAAGTCGGTCACTTGGAGTTTTTTTATTGGAAGACGATGAATATTGTAATGAGTTTGAATGAGCAACTTGTGGGACTGTTCTAAATGCTCTGATGTTTTCTAGTGTAATTTGAATCGGTAACGGGAAAGGTCAAACTTGAAAGGGGAAAAAGTAATTAAATTTTGGTTGTGGATAGGGATGTAAAATCGGGTAATCACTTATGTTTCAGTTGGATTCTGTCAGATCGGATAAGATCAAATATATGTTAAGTCAGATAATTTGATGTTTCGACTCGAATTAGGTTGGATCCAGGTCATTTTCAGGTTCATTTGACATTAGGTATAGTTCGAGTTCAGGTGGGGTTACTTTCAGTTCGGATCGATGTCAGTTCATGTCAAAATACTTCAGGTTCGGAGCAGTAAAAGACCAGGTTAATTCAGGTTCGAATGGACTTCAGGTGGATCTCGTTCAGATCGGGTCACATCATTGACAGATAAAATTCAGGTTGAATCTCTATCAGATACGGATTGAGTTCAAATCTTTTGGATTAATTATTTTCATCTTTCGCAAACGTTGAATTGTAATTTGTAATTGTATATGATTTAGAGTAAATTACTAAGAATATAAATAATCATGGTTCAATTTTATGAAAAATACAAATTTAAGAACTAAATTGAAAAAATATGAAATTACAAATTAAAATTTAAATAAATTAAACAACACACATTGATAAGGGATCAAATCAAAATAATTTTAAAAAGTGAGGTTGAAATTAATACAAAAAAGAACTAAATTATAACCATTTAAAAAGTTATTGATCAATTAAAAAATATAAATAAGTAATAAGTATAGATCAATTTCATATGCAAATAAAATTTTAAGGACTAAATTGAACAAATATGAAATTACAAATTAAAAATTTAAACAAATTAAACAACATAAAGGGATCAAATCGAAATGATTGTAAAATGTGAAAACAATCTGTAAAATAAACTAAATTGCATTCATTTCAAAAGTTGAGAAAACAAATTGAAACAAGTCAACAATATATATATATATATATATATTATGTATAAACTATATATACCAAGTGTCGAAACCGTTTTTTGGGTGGGTTCGGAATTACGCTTCGACTTAAATAGAATATGTTAGAGTCGCCACCGATCATTTAAAAAATATTTAGGTTGATCGGACACCATCTTACCTAATTTGCGTTTTTACCATAAATATGTCAGATTCGGGAGTCGTTTACAGTCAATGAAGGATTAGCACCCTTGAACTACCCTTTCGGTACCATTTTAATTTATTGGTTGCCTTAATTGCGAAAATTAAAATTAAAATATTCGATTCAAATTGCTCACATTTGATTGGTTAAAGTTTTCCCTAAAATTTAAAAATAAATATTAAATGGTGAAATATATATATATATATATATATAATAAAAAGTTGAATAAAACAATATTAAAAGCAAAAAAGAAAAGAGAGAAAAAAAAGATAAAAATAAAACTATGAAAATATTAAAATTAAAAAAACGAAAGAGAAAAAAAAGTTAAATTTTGAAAGAAGAAAGAAAATGGGAAAAAATGTTAAGAGAAAGGAACAAATGTTAATAAAAATACAAAATAGAAAAATAAATAAATACATATAAAATTAAAGGATCAAATTGAGCTAAATTGAAATTTAGGGATCTAATTAATACTTGAAAATTAGCTGCCAAAAAAACCAAAGGTTAGGGGTACTAATTCGTGAAATATAATAAATATAATTAAGGATTAAATTGAATTAATTGAAAATTCAGAGATAAAATTGCAACAGGTGACCAAAATGAATTATGCATCAAAAGTATAGGGACTATGTAAATAATTTAAAAATGTCCTAATTACAGCCTAGTCCCTCAGTTATAAATACCCCTAAAACAAAAAAAAATAACATTTTCAACCAAAACCCAAAAAAAACTCTCAACCTCCCAAATACTCTCACTTCTCCTCAACAGGCCCCGATGGTCAGCCACTGTCCGGTGGCCACCGACCGTTGCTCACCGCCGCTCTGGCGGCCGGAAAAAATTAAATTTCTCCAAAGCGTTCCTCCTGACTCACTCAACGGAAATGTTTCATTTTCCGGTGCCTTTGTCTCTCCAACGACACTCCTATGTGCCTTCGAATGCTCGTGATGCAACAAAGCTTCGAGCTTTTTTTTTTGGCTCTTGATTTCGATTGTTTTTCTTTATTTTCTCTTTTGCTTTGGCTCGGTTTTTGTGTTGGTATTTTATGGTAGTTTGCACTTTGGTATTTTGCTACTTGATTTTTTCTTGGCCTCTTGTTGTTCGGTTGTTTTTCATATCGATGTCGTTCCATTTTTTAGCCTCCCCGGTGAAACATTTATAGTCCCCAGTAGGGGTTGTTCTCCATTTGCTTCGAGGGTCGTTTACTCCCGTTTCTCGATTAAATCGGGATAGCTAATGTTGTTGCTGAAAACTCAGTACAGTCTCAGGTTGTCCCTATTCGAACGTCGAGAAACTCGACCGACGCATTTCAGGCCGTTTGTGACCCTTCGAGGTTTAACCATTATGCGAAACTAATGCTTGGGTTCCAAAAACCCTAATCTGTTAAGCTAGTTCATGCCCATTTTCCTCCAAACCAGGCTTGCATTACTAGGTCAAGCTGGCATGGCTCGGTTGGGCTTCATTGGATTGTTTGGACTTAAAGGGCCTTAAAAAAGAAAAAAGAAAAAATATAACAAAATAAATGAATAAATGAAAAAGAAATAAATAAAATGTAAATTAAAATTACATATTATATATATTTAAAAAAATGTTTTCAAAATCATATATTATATATATTTTCGAAAATGTTTTATAAATTATATATTATTTATATTTTTCAAAACGTTTTCAAAATGTTTTCAAAAATGCTTTTCAAAACTATATATTATATATGTTTTCAAAAAATTGTTTTCAAAACTATATAATATATTTTCAAAAAAAATTCAAAACTATATAACATATATATTTTCAAAACTATATAAATATATATATATTCAAAAATTGTTTTCAAAACTATATAATATATATATTTTCAAAAATTGTTTTCAAAACTATATATATTTTTTCAAAAATTGTGTTTTTTAAAAAGTATATATTATAAAAACCCATTTTCTAAAAACTATATATTATATTTTTTTTCAAAAATATTTTCAAAAACTATATTATATTAATATATATACTAAATAAGCCCCGGACGAAAATTGGTGTCTACAGTTGCCCCTCTTTGTCCTTTTTCGTGTAACGAAAAATAGGACAAATATAAAAGGACACAAATTTTCGTTCGGTATGAAGGGGTCCATGAGTCTAATATCCTCCCTTGTGGAGTTGAAAATTGACTCTGATATTGCAATTAGGAATAACTCTCTGTTAAATTGAGTTGCGGATGATTCCTCCGTCGCAAAGTTGAGTCAATCTTGAAATGATATCATTCTTCATGAAATTGAAATCGTAGTTTGGAATTTGAATCGGAAAGTGGCTTCTTGTTGTCAAAACGTAGTCAACCTTAGCCGTCTTCTCGGTTTAAAGACCTTGGTTTGAAAATTCAACCGGAAAGTAGTTCCTTGAGGCTACCATGTGGTTGATATGCCCTCGAGCTGAATGGAATCGGACTCAAAGGTTTTTGTTGACAGATAACCATTCTCGTGTTGAGCTATGCTGTGAATTAGGTTATGAAATAGTCTCTTGTTGCTAAATCGCAACCAACATAGGTCTTCTTCTAGGCTAAAATACCTTGGTTTAAAATTCGACTGGAAAGTAGTTCCTCGTTGCTACCATGAGGTTGATGTGCCCTCGAGTTGAATGGAATTGAACTCGAAGGTTTTTGTTGACAGATAGCCCTTCTCGCCTTGAGCTATACTGTAAATTTGACTGGGATATAGTTCATTGTTGCTAAATCACAACCAACCCAGGCCTTCTTATTGACTTAAAGATCTCAATTTAAGCTTCAACCGGAAAGTAGTTCCTCGATGCTACCATGCGATTGATATGTCATAATCGAACTCGAAAGTTTTTGTTTACAGATAGCCCTTCTCGCCTTGAGCTATGTTGTAATAGGCTGGGAGATAATCTCTATTATTGCAGATGACTCATTTGTTGTGAAACTAAGTCAATCCATTTGGGAACGATATCCCTTTTCGTGAAGTTGAAATCGTGGATGGATCATTCGCTGTGAAGTTGAGCTTCGAATTGGATGTCATTCGTTGTGAAGTTGAAATCCAATCTCGAGTTGTAATGCTTCGCCAAATTGGATTTGGGTTGAATATCCTTCGTTGTGAAGTTGAAATCCAATCTTGTATAAGTTGCGTCATTTTGAGTTCAATATCTTTCAATGTGTAGTTGAAATCTAGTTCGAAACCTGAACTGGAAAGTTGGTTGTTGACAGACAGTTTTTCTCGACTTAAGCTATGCTGTAAATTTCCTCTAAATGAAGGATGGCCCCCCTTCGCGGGTCTCAGCCAATCATAATTCTTCAGATGACTCCCCTTCACGGGAAAGCCAAGTGGTATATTATGTCAGCCGGATATCATCCGTCGTGGAGTTTAAATTTGGCTTGAAAACGTTAACTGAAAACCAGCCACTCGTTGTTGAGTTAAGCTGAATTGAACCCGTTCTAAATTGGCTCTCGAACCCGTCTAAAGTTGATTCTAAGATCTGTCGATCTTTCAAAAGGTCAAGTTCGTTTAAGTGTAGCTCCCTGCCGCTGAGTTAAGCAACCACCATCGATCTTTTTTTGAAGGTGCTCTTGAATCGAGTGTCTTTCGTCTTGAAGTTGAAAACTTGACTCTAAAGCTGCAAAAATTATGTATGCGAAAAATGATAAATGTGATGCTTTTAAGTATGTCTAAGATGTATACAACATGAATTAGTTATGTTTTATCTCCTGGATGGAGCCTCATTTTTTTTTGTTAGTCTTGTCCTTGGAATCGATCATGCCCTATTTTCTTCTCGGGTTACAGCTTCAAGGACCTTTCTCATTTGAGACTGTCATGTTTGAAAATGTTTTTCTCCTTTCTTTTATTTTAGAAATCAAAGAACATAAGAATATAAGAATTTTGCAAAACATTACCCCTTAATTCAGACTCACAATCGAATCAAATCATAAACATGAGTTCATAGAATATCAAAAGGACCAATAGCTCTTTAATGTTTTCAGAGTTATAGCTCTTTGACAAGTATCAAAAATGATGGGTTGGCTTCAGGTTAGCTTTCTTTTTTTCTAAAGTTTTAGCCATTGAGATGTCATTTCTTTATCGATCTTTTTGAACATTGTAATATGCCCCTCTTTCTGGGCTTGGTATTTTAATCAGATGCAGACAAAACGATGCAACTAGCATAACCAATTACTAGACTTTCTAGAACACTTCTATTTTGGTTCTCTGAAATCTTACATTTGTTCAAGCTTCGTAGACTCCTCTAACAAAGGTAGTGCAGAAATATCGATATAAAAATGAAATTCCTGAGTGCTCGTGTGAAATTGACTATAACAGGTGTTCCTTAACTCCCTTAGTTCATCTTCACTGCAACTCCATAATTAAATAAATTTGATTTAATATACCATTGTTTGGCTAGCTGAATTCAGCATTATTGTATATATATTATAATTGCCCTTATCAGGCTAGCTGAAGGATTCATCTCATCGCAAAGTCTTTGACATGACAATTGCAGTGGAGCAAACACTTAAATGCCAAGCACCCGAACAATGTCATGGTTTGAATACAATATATTCATAAAGTCATGGCTTTCGAGTTTCCTCTACAACCAATTACTTTAGTTGAATAGCTCAGCTTTATTTGTATACATATATAATTACATTCTGGGTATGCAGATTCAATTTCTTAAGCATGTCAAGAAGCACATATTATAGTCTAGGTATTGTTGAAAGTAAAAAAAATCTCATCTTTAGAGTTCAATTTCCAAGCAACTGACCTAAACTAGATTCACCTACTCGACTATTCCATCTGTAAAGATCATGATCATCATTGAATGTCCTCAACAAAAGTATAGTAATGTCATATACAAGAGATGCCCCATGTTGTCCGCTCCTATACATACCTAATACCAAGCCTCTTTTTCATTCCCTTTTGGGAGGAGAAGGCTATATCGGTCCCTGCAAGAGAAGGATATGGTGTTCGAGTGTATCTTCTGGGGTAAGGTCAAGAGTCGTTGGTTTACCAGTTTTTAATCATGTTACTTTGTCAAAGATCTATACATCCAATCATTTACAGAGTTTTTTAATTCAGTTGATATTCAAAGAATTTCAAGTATGCAAATTTGATTCAATGCCCACCATCTTTGAAGTAGCATAAATTCATTTAAATATCCTTACAAAAAAACTGAGAAAAGATGAAAAACAAATTCAAACAAAATGCTACAAATGGAATAAAGCTTCATGATGAAATGAAATGATCTCTTCCTTATTAGGACACCCCCAAGTTTTTAAAGTGGATCCAATTCTTGTTATACATTTTCTGCACGATTCTCTTGAATGCGAAGCAGTTCTCAATAGTGTGCCCTGTGACACCACTATGATATTCGCAATGAACATTCTCATCATACCACCTGGGGTATGGGGGCTTCATGGGTTCTACCGGGTATGGTAACACTACTTGATTGTCAAAAAGTTGTTGATACAGTTCTTTGTAAGTCATGAGAATATGATCGAAATGTTCCCTTTCTCTTTCTTTCCTGAGTTCCCTTGGATCTTGTCTAGAAGTACCTGACGGTACAACTGTATTTGATTTTGGGTTGGAGATTGTAACACTATTATTTGCGTTGTAGGTATTGATGTTGTTAATCTCTTCATCCCTCTTATTCTTAGGAGGTTTCTTATTGGCCTCCTCTTCTTCGATCTTACCTTGCTTTATGGCTATTTCTACCATCTCCCTGGCCATGACTAAGTCACAAAAATTTCCAGATATAATTGCAACCAGATGGCCGAAGTAAAGAGCCTTCATTGTTTGTATGAAGAGCTTCCTAGTTCCTTTCTCATCCAAGGGTGGATGAACTTGCACAGCTAAATCTCTCCATTTTTTGGCATATTGTCTGAAACTTTCGGTATGTCTCTTCTCCATGCTTTGCAGCATAACTCGATTTGGCCTCATATCATTGACATGTTTGTATTATTCCAAGAAAGACTTGGCTAGATCTTTTCAGGTATTGATATAAGATCGGTTCAGCTGATTGTACCACCGAATGGCTGAACCAGACAGACTTTCCTAGAAGCAATGAATCAGGAGTTGACCATTTCCTACATATCATGTCATCTTCCGACAGAACATGGTAATGTGAGCTGAAGGGCAACTATTCCCATCAAATTTCTCAAACTTAGGGACTTTGAATTTTGGTGAAAGCACCAAATCTGGGACTAGGCTTAGTTTCAAGGCATCGACTCCATAGTAATCATGGTCCCCCTTAACCACCTACATTTGGTCTTCTAGAAGGCTTGATTTTTTTATTCCATATTCTTTTTCTTATCTTCTTCATCAAAATATGGTATATGGTAATCACTTGATTATTCTCATGGTTGGATATAGAAGTCTGTTATTCTTCATCAAAATGGGGTGGTATGTCCAGTGTTTGTTCCTTTTGATGAGATATTTTCTGTTATTTTCAAGAAAAAATAACAAAATGCAAAATATTTATAAATGCATGATGCATGAAATGTTCGAGGCATTGATCCAAAAACACGTATATTATTATAAATAATCTTTATTGGGACAAAAGTGTCATTTCTTAAGAGACAAAAACATCTTAAAGGTACATTCTGACTAAGTCTTTTAGATCCCGAATAGTTTCTAACAGGTTGACTAGTCTTCTGCCTTCTTCTGTCACCGGTTGAATACCCTGTCGAACCACTCTGACTTTTCTGGCTAAATCGTGCAAGTATCGAGCTATTTTTTTACTTGTTCCAAGAAGTCTCGAATGATTACATCTCTGGCTTTCACTCTCTACTAAGCCTACTCCCAACGAAAACACCATTGGAAACCTCCATCGAAGGGAACTATCTGAAGCTCACTTGCTTGTTTCTTGAACCCGTTCACAATGGCCTCAAACTCAGCTATGGTTTTATCATCCCGTTATTGTTATTTTTTAAGAGACTTCTCCATATTAGCTACCTTGGTCTTTAGACTTTTGTTCTAGTGCTGGCTGTCTAACAAACGTCTTTGGGCAACCTTTAGTTGTTCTTTCAGGGTCTTTTTTTCATCTTGTCCTTCAATCTTCACTTTTCCAATATTCAGAGGATATTTTCTTGATACCCCTTTCTTAACAGACTTCCTTTTGTTCTTTTTTCTAATTTGTCTGCTCGATCCTCTTGAGTCTTTTCTGACCATAGTTGGAACTCTGTTTTTTTCACCTCTTGTATTACAACCCCTTTATCCATTAATGCAAATTATTTATGTTTAAAGAACACGCTTTTGTGGATCAACACCTCTTTTGAATGATGTAAATGATAAAAATAAAATAAAATGAAAAGGATAAAAGTTAGTGAGATGAAGATAATAATCAAAATAATAATGAAAAAAGTCTTACCCCACATGCTATCTACCCCACATACTTATTGTTCCTACCCGGACATGATCTCTATCCCACATGTTGATCTTGAACAAGCCCTAACCACATAAACTTCTAGTTCACATGCTCTGAACAAAATAAAGCAAGAAATATTCTCAAAACAGCCTAGGCTTTGAAATGAAGTTTTGGGGTAGGCTCTAATTCTCTGTATTCTCCCGATTTAAGTTCTAAAGAAGGTACACGGGTTCTCCTTGTTGGTGCCCTCTTGGGCTTGTCAGACCCTCAGTCCTAAGCCCATTACAAGCTTATGTGGACCAAGTTAAACCCGAGAGGACACATTTCATTATGTCTATACGAAGAATAAATTCACACGAAGACATAAGGTATATGAATCCCGAAGGTTACTTGCTAGGCTTATACGGAGAATAAATTCCCATGAAGGCGTCGCTTTCACCTCCACTTAAGAAAAGGTTTGGAGCTCGGGAATAGAGCCAAAGATGATTTTTTTTTAAATCTGAAATCATTGAAAAAAAGTCAGTACAACTATTTATTTGAAAAATAATCAAAGATAAACAATAAGTATCGAATAAATAAATTAAAATTTAAACTTATTATTTTCGCTTAAAAAGACAACCAAAAATTAATTCTGGCCTGACTCACTTACTTATCCCCAGCAGAGTCGCCAAGCTGTCGCAACCGTCTTTCGGGTGGGCCCAGAATGGGGCTTCAACTTAAATAGAACACGTTAGAGTCACCACCGATCATTTAAAAAATATTTAGGTTGATCGGACACCATCTTACCTAATCTGCATTTTTACCATAAATATGTCAGATTCGGGAGTCGGTTACAGTCAAGAATGAATTAGCACCCTTGAATTGCCATTTCGGTACTATTTTAATTTATCGGTTGCCTTAATTACAAAAAATAAAATTTAAATTTAAAGATTCGATTCAAATTACTCACATTTGATTGGTTAAATTTGTCCCTAAAAAGTCAAAATAAATATTAAATGGTGAAATATATATATATATATATAATAATAATAAAATGTTAAATAGAACAATGTTAAAAGCAAAAAAGAAAAGAGATAAAAAATATAAAATTAAAATAAGAAAAATATTAAAATTAAAAAAATGAAAGAGGAAAAAAACGTTAAATTTTGAAAGAATAAAGAAAATGGGAAAAAAATGTTAAGAGAAAGGAAAAAATGTTAAGAAAAAAACAAAATTGAAAAATAAATAAATAGATAGATAAAAAATTAAAGGATCAAATTGAGCTAAATTGAAATTTAGGGATCTAATTAATACTTAAAATGAGCTGCCAAAAAAACAAAAGGTTAGGGGGACTAAATCGTAAAATATAATAAATATAATGATGGATTAAATTGAATTAATTGAAAATTCAGAGACAAAATTGCAACAAGTGACCAAAATGAATTACGCATCAAAAGTATAGGGACTATGTAAATAATTTAAAAATATCCTAATTACAACCTAGTCCCTCAGTTATAAATACCCCTAAAACTAAAAAAATAACATTTTCAACCAAAACCCAAAAAAAACTCTCAACCTCCCAAATACTCTCCCCTCTCCTCAACTAACCCCGATGGCTTGCCACTATCCGGTGTCCACCGACCGCCGCTCTGGAGACCGGAAAAAAATTAAAATTCCCCAAAACGTTCCTCCCGACTCCCTCAATACCAATCTGAAACCCACCAATCTGAAACCCGATTGGCCAAAAAGGTACTACACCAGCGTAGATCTACGAAGAAACGTTCTAATTTTTACCTTTATTGGGGGAGAACGTTTCGTTTTCCGATGCCTTTGTCTCTCCGACGATACTCCTATGTGCCTCCGAATGGTCGTGATGCAACAAAGCTTCGAGCTTTGTTTTTTTTTTTTGCTCTTGATTTGGACTGTTTTTCTTTATTTTCGCTTTTGCTTTGGCTCGGTTTCTGTGTCGGTATTTTATGGTAGTTTGCACTTTGGTATTTTGCTGCTTGATTTTTTCTTGGGCTCTTATTGTTCGGTTGCTTTTCAGATCGTTGTCGTTCCCTTTTTCAGCCTCCCCGGTGAAACATTTATAGTCCCCAGTCGGGGTTGTTCTTTGTTTGCTTCGGGGTTCGTTTACCCCCATTTCCCGATTAAATCAGGATGGCTGATGTTATTGCTGAAAACTCGAGATGGTGCAATCTTGGGCTATTTCTATTCGAACGCCGAGAATCTCGGTCGGTGTATTTTAGGATGTTTGTAACCTTTTGGGGTTTGGCCACTATGCGATGCTAATGCTTAGGTTCCATAAACCCTAATCTACTGGGTTGGTTCAAGCCCATTTTCCTCCAAACTGGACTTGCTTTGCTGGGTCAGGCTAGCATGGCTCGGTTAGGCTTCATTGGATTGTTTGGACTTAGTAGACCCTAAAAAAGGAAAAATAGCAAAAGAAATGAAAAAGAAATAAATAAAATGAAAATGAAAATGAAAATTACATATTTATATATATTTAAAAATGTTTTCAAAATCATATATTATATATATTTTCGAAAATGTTTTCTAAATTATATATTTTATATATTTTTCAGAACTTTTTCAAAATGTTTTCAAAAATGTTTTTCAAAACTATATATTATATATGTTTTCAAAAATTTGTTTTCAAAACTATATAATATATATATTTTCAAAAATTATTTTCAAAACTATATAATTTATATATATATTCAAAAATTGTTTTCAAAACTATATATATTTTTTCAAAAATTGTTTTTTTTAAAGTATATATTATAAAAAATCATTTTCTAAAAACTATATATTATATTTTTTTAAAAAATATTTTCAAAATCTATACTATATTAATATATATACTAAATAAGCCCCGGACGAAAATGAGTGTTTACAATATGTATAAACTATAATACTTTATAGTTTATATATGAACTATTGAACTATATATAAACTACATAGTTTATTAATATAAATTATATAGTCTATATATGAATTACATATAAACTATACAATTTATATTTATATAATATGTATAATTATAAATTATATATACTATGCATAAAATATATAGTTTATTAATATAAACTATATAGTTTATATATATATACATATAGTATATATGGTTTAAGGTTTAGGGTTAATTTATGGAATTATATATAAACTATATAGTTTATAGATAGTAGTATTTAAACTATATATATAAACAATATATACTAACTTATACTATATGTAAACTATATATACTATATAGTTTACATATGAACTATATATATAAACTATGTAAACTATATAGTTTACATATGAACTATATATATAGTTTATTAGTGAATTATAAACTATATAATATATTATATATATATATAAACTATAGTTTATATTTATATACTACATACTATAGTTGATATTTATATACTATATTATATATATATAAACTATATATATTGTATAGTATAATTTACATATGAACTATATATAAAAACTATATAAACTATAGTTTATATATAAACTATATACTATAGTTTATATTTATATATAATCTATATAAACTATATAGTTTATATATGAACTATAATTTACATATGAACTATATATAAACTAGAGTTAAACTATATAGTTTATATATGAATTATAGTTTACATATAAACTATAGTTGATATTTACATATGAACTATAGTTTACATATGAACTATACATATAGTTTATTAGTGAACTATATAAACTATTTATATAGTATATACTGTATATATAAACTATAGTTTATATTTATATACTATATTATATATATATATATATACTATATATATTGTATAGTATAATTTATATAGTATTCAAGTGTGATAAAATTAACTTATTCATTTATTAAATTTTTTGTTTTAGTATTTGTTATGTTATTCAAGTTTCAAATCTTGAATAAGTTCATCATTTCAACTAATATATATTTATTTTAAAATTTTAAGTTAATTTATACTTAAATTATTAATCAATTTTCACATTTTAACTCAATTTATATAATCTAATAAAATCATGTTCAATAAGAAAATATCTAAATTTAATTTAATGATTATAAATAAAATTTATAATATAAGAATTATAAATAATATAAAGAATTGGAATTAATATAAAAACCAAATTTATAATATACAGATTATAATTAATATAAAAACTAAATTTCAAAAAGTAATCATATTAATTTAATTATCAAAAGTTTATTATAAATTTAAAATAACATAATTATATAATTATATTAATTGTAACTTATTACTTATAAGTTAGGTAAATATCATATCAGTTCAACAACATGTCAGATCATTTACAGGTTGAGTCAATTACAGGTCAGGTTGAAAACAGGCTGGGTAATACCAGTTATTTACCAGGTCAATCTCGGGTTCGGATTCATATCAGACGGATGCAGTTCGGGCTCGGGTATCATATTCTCAGTTCAATTTGGGTTCAGGTCGTTCTCAGGTCGAGTTCAAATCCACAATTTCCAGTCCAACTCAGGTTCAGGTCAACACCAGTTCCAACTCAAGTCAGTTTTGGATCGCCACAACGCAGGTCAAAAACATTTTTGACTCGAGTTACTTTCATTCTATTTTACAGATCGGGTCATCTTTTTACACCCCTAGTTGTGGAAACTTGGTGGAAGCCAGAGGGAGGTGAATTACATAATTTACAAGGGTGAAAATACCTCTTTGATCCCTCACAGTTGGCCAATTTGGTCCTATCTTAAAAAATAAAAATTTAATTCTTGTGGATTTCAAAATTAATGACATCAATTTTATATTCCATTATTTAGTTGTGATCTTAAAATTTTAACAAACTAAATTTTCAATACTTGTAGAGCAGATAAATTATATGTTGGTCTTTTTAGAATTCGGTAAAATTTACATATTGTGTAATGATTTATAACTATATTTATTGTTATATCAATTAAAATTACATCAAAAGTATAATTATAAATCAAATTAAATATATAAAAATGGATTAATGCATATTTTCATTATGAGCTTGACTTTTTGGATTCATTTGAAAGCTGTCCTATACATTACTGTGTAAAATTTTATTAACCTATCAACCCTAACTGATCAGTAAATACCATTTTTCTTTGGAAATGAACCCTTATACTTGCCGGTTAAATAATGTGTTCAAGTTTAAAAAGCTAAATTATTTCTCAAACAAATGAATCTATATTACCATTCAGCTCTGGTATTAATTTATATTGAATTTAAACAACACAAAATTTGTGAAGGCAGCTTAATTAGCTATGTCAGTTGAGTAATAAAGAATAAAAAATCAAACCATCCAAGAAATTCACTGTGGTTGAATTTAAGGAGTTATAATTAAACTATTTGTATATTATTCTTATTATTATTATGATTTAGCTTTTTAAATTCTCAAAATTATTAATATTTTAGTAAATTAAACTATTTGTATATTATTATTATTATAATTTTGAGTAAAGTATACAAAATAAGAATTTAGAATGATCGTTATAAAAAGAATTCATTAGTCCAAGTGTATTATTGTCCAAAGTGGTGGGAATGTAAGATTATCTAAGAATTTGGAGGTAATGACATTCTCACCATTTTAACCAAAAAATGTTATTATTGGGAAAAAAGTATTCCCGGTAATGTAAGATTTCGTGAACCAAACGTGGGAATACAATTCCGGGAAAAAAAAATTCCCCTTGATAATATAAGATTCTGCGAACCAAACGCACCCTTGGGAATAACATTATTGAATGTAATATTACTATGAGAATATTGTATTACCTTGTGTTTGGTTTGTTTAGCAGGAATGTAAGATTACAGTGTTTGGTTGGAGGAATATAAGATTACTTGGATGCATATTTTATCAAATTATCCTTGTGATATATTTTTTTAAAGTTAAACTTTAATATTAATTTATAAATATTACAGTGTATTTTTGTGTTTGGTTGATTTAGTAGGAATGTAAGATTACAATGTTTGGTTAAATGAATAAAAAATTATTGAAATGTATATTTTACCAAATTGTCCTTATTATATATTTATTTTTTTAACAAGTTGAATTCTACTATAATATTACTATAATTAATCTATATATTTTCTTTAAAAAATTTAAATTCATAAAATTATATATTTTTTACAAAATTGAAAAGATAAATAGGTTTAATGAAAGTGTAAAATTTTATTTTAACCCATGAACTTCATATAAAATTCTAATTATTGACTTTTTTTGTAAATCTAAAATAGTTTAAGGATAAATTTGTAATTTAACTTTTGTAGAATTTTTATTATTCAACGACAGAAGAATGATATTTTTGAAAGATAGATTTTTAAGGGAATTTTAGTCCAAAACACCGATAATCCAACAATACATAAGGGAAGGGAGGTAATCACATTCCCGATAATATACCCCCAAAATACCACTGTTGGTAATAAAAGATTATCGGGGGCTGGGAATGTTGTCCAACCAAACGGGGGAATGAGGATTCCATTCCCCCGGTAATCCCACATACCCCGAATCAAACACGCCCTTAGAGGTAATAACATTCTCACATTTTTAACAAAAAAATGCAATATTGGGAAAAGAGTATTCCTGATAATGTAAGATTCCGTTAACCAAACATTAGAATATAATTCCGGAAAAAAACATTCCCCTTGATAATGTAAGATTTCGCGCACCAAACGCACCCTTGGGAATAACATTACTGGAATGTAATATTACTATGGGAATATTGTATTACCTTGTTTGGTTTGTTTAGCATGAATGTAAGATTACAGTGTTTGGTTGGAGGAATATAAGATTACTTGGATGCATATTTTACCAAATTATCTTTGTGATATATTTTTTTAAAGTTAAACTTTAATATTAATTTATAAATATTTGAATGAAAATTCATAAAAATATTTTTATACTATCTAACTTTCGAGGATAAATTACATTTAATATATAATTAGTATATTAAATTTATATTTTTAAATAATGTTCATAAGTATCATATTTATTTATATAAAAAATAATATTATGGTAGTAAAATATTATTTTAAATAATTACATTTTTACAATAATATTATTTTTTTCATCCCATAAAATTATAAATAGTAAAATATTGAATATTAAAAATATAAAATATTTTTAATTCTCAAAATTATTAATATTTTAGTAAATTAAACTCTTTGTATATTATTATTATTTTTATAATTTTAAGTAAAGTATAAAAAATAAGAATTTAGAAGGATCATTATAGAATTCGTTTGTCAAAGGGTATTTTTGTCTAAAGTAGTGGGAATGTAAGATTACCTAAAAATTTGGAGTTAATGATATTCTCACCATTTTAATCAAAAAATATTACTATTGAAAAAAAAGTATTCCCGGTAATGTAAAATTCCGTGAACTAAACGTGAGAATATAATTCCAAAAAAACAATATTTCTCATAATAATATATAATTCCGCAAACCAAACATACTCTAAATTCAAAGACGTCTCTTGGAAACTCCTGCGCCTGCACCATATGTATATGCTTCCACTCAATATCTGTAAATACTATGTGCTGTCCTATTCAAATCAGTATCATCTGTGCACTCATTCATGATTAGAGGTGTCGACTGGACCAGTCGAGCTCGAAAGGTTGCAGCTCGGTTCCTAAAAACTTTCATGCCCGAGTCTGAATAGTGTCCACCTCGGCCTACCTGGCACAGTGGCACATTGTACCATTTAAAATATTATCTCAATAATTCATATATCTTTATGAATTGAATTAAATTTTATTATTCAATTATAATTTTGGTTGGGCTGGATCGTTTTAACCCTTTATCTGAGGTTCAGATCAGGCTGGTTGGGTCGGGTCAATTGGATAGCATGTCTACTAACATAGGAATTACTGCTTTTGGAGTTATTTGCTAGTGAAAATGGAATTATAACATTAGGCTTAGTTTCAAAGCCTGAATTTCGTCAAGCTCTTATAGCTTAAGATGTAATTGATTATTAGTTTTGGGATCAATAAACGTGAGATTTTATAATTTAGTGGTTCCTTCCTTACCATTAAGTAGAGACAAATTATCATTTGACGAACTCGAAAAATATGTATAATAGAATAATAGTTTGGGTAAATTATCTAAATGACCCTTAACTTTTAGGGTTTAGAGTTTTGGTAAAAAAATTCTTTTATAGTCAATCAGCTTCTAGAGCACTAACGACTTGGTCATTTGAACATGAATAAAGGAGGCTGACTGCCTATGTTACATTCATTCCAGTTGCAAATTTTTTTTCATGTTTCGATCACTTAAATTTTAATTCAATAACATTTTGGTAAACAAAAAAAATCTTAAATGATTTGCACTTTCCGCCTCTTCTTAATATATAAATAATTAGGATTAACATGATAAAATGTGTAAATAATTAGGTTTAAATGTGTAACTTTATAAAATTTTAATTATCACATCAACATTTTTGTTAACGATTAATTATTAGTGGTTTAGTTGAAATCATTTTAATAATTTACTGACTTGGTTGAAAAAATTTATAATTCGGTGAGCCGACTAGAACTTATCTCATAGTTTAGTTAAGTGATTATACAAGTAGTTTACCCTAAAATAAAATAAAACTTGTATTACGACATTGAAAATTTCAAAGAATTCTAGAAACCCAGGGAAAAAATTGCAGCTTATTACCCCCAACATATATATATATATATATATATATATGTGTGTGTGTGTGTGTGTGTTATAGAAAGTTGTGATGAGAATGAAATAAATAAACAATTATCATGTCATTTTGAACCGGCAAATATTTAAAAGCCAAAATTCCTTAACTTAAAGTAATTATAAAATAATATTTGTTTAATATTCTTTTAACTTATTGATAATGTTTATATATATATAGATATAACTGTTTGAATTTTTAGAGAGCGTAATCTTCCTTCTTAAAAGCCAAAATTTAATTTGTTAAAAATCATAATATATTTGATTTGGATTAAAATGATGAGGTAAGTATAGCATATATTTGGATTGCTTAGGGCCACGTCATCAATGTAAATCCACTAAATACGTGAGTATCGGATTACCTACATGTCTCTAACTTGTGTACATGGGAATTGTGTTTGACCAAGTAACACAATCCATGACGTCAACATCTTCTCTTTTTATTATATCTTCTTAAGTTCATCATTTTCATTTCAAACAAAATGATAAATTTCAACAACCTTTCCTTTTGTGGGGGAATCGAAACATTAGAAATTATATGATGATTATAATATTTCAGAGCACAAAGTCAATCGTACTCAATGGTATATTATTTTTCTAAAATAATATAAAATTAAATTCATTTAAGTATTATATTGTAAACATATTACTAATTCAAAATTTACATGTAATAAGATTCAATAAAGAAAAACCCTAAAAAAATCCTCAATCAAATCAGATAAGAAGGTAGATTTGTTTGGGCCGTATCATCAATTCAGATTGTTCGTAACCTTCTCAACGTCGAAAAACCCCAACAGTAAGAACAAATTAAACACACAAAAATGAAATCGTTAACCAATAAACCAAATGATCAAACATGGATATCTACGTTCTTCTAGTACAAACTACAATCAAAACCCTAAAACAAATACAATTCTAAAGCAAACGAAGATCATGGGGCGAATCCAACACATACAAAATAAAGAATACAGAAAGAAGACGAGATGTACATAACATGATTTGTACGAATATATATATATATATATATATTTCGCACCGACAAGCATCCATCACGATGATGTTATTTCTTGCTAGTTTTGGTGTACTTTTGTTTGATCCAATTAAAACCCGCAGTGGCTCCTACTTTAGCTTTCTTCATCCCCGTTATTGCCACCGATTTCGTTTTCCCGACACCGTCTCCGACCTTCTTTGAAACCTTAGCCTTAGCCCCTCCGGCGCCGCTCTTTCTAGGTTGAGTCGGGTAGGGGTCTGGTCCGTCGTCCCATTGATCAGCCCATGTGGTTCCATACGACCCGATCGGTTCCATTTCTCAAGCTCTATAGTTAAATGATGAAAGAAGTTAGTATAGGATATGCACGACAATTTTTAGCCGAAAGCAAAATACTTGTGCTTCTAATTGAAAACAATGCCTTTTATTGTGTTTTTGTTGCCAAATAAAAACAAAGTGTCAAATATATTATATTACATCCGTTTTTTGAATATTCGAATTTTGTTTACTTTGAATTAGAATTATTATAGTTTTTCTTTCGAGTCCCACGGAGGGCATTTCATAATTCGGAGGTCTCTTACGGAAGCTGCTCTCAACCTGGTGTTGGGGGTAGCCTACTATCTTACCTCTCCCTTACCCCATATATATGGAAAAAAGGGACAGCCATTTTTTTTTTGATTTCATATTGAATTAAAAGTCTAGAGGTAAATAAAGAACAAGTAATCCAAAGGAAAACTACCTGTTGTGAAAGTAGTTAACTACCCTTTTCCCCCATAAATAACAAATAAAAAAGGGTGAAGTACACGAATGGTCCCAACTATAGGGTATCGCTTTATTAAGTCTCTCGATTATTAAAAGTTACAAAATGGTCCTTCGACTATAGAATGTCGCTTTGTTGAGTCCTTTGACTATAAAAAAATACAAAATGGTCACCCGACTATTCATTATGTTCCAAATTCGTCTTTTTTTGTTAAACAATTGACAGTATTTTGAGCTGAAAGTTAAATTGTTGAGTGTGATTTGATAAAATCTGATCTCAGAATCTCAAGCGACTATCACATTTCAATCATCGTGATACCGTCCACCTTAGACAACCTTCAATTTTTTAATGGAAAAGGACGGGTTTGAAACATAATGAATAGTCCATGACCATTTCGTAACTTTTGATAGTCAAAGAATTTAATAAAACAACACTTTGTAGTCAAAGGATCATTTTTGTACTTTACCCATAAAAAATCAACAAGCACATGTTGAATAAACAGGAAAATAATGTAAAATACAATATAATAAACAGAACTATTATATATTTATATTTGGAAAAAAACAGAAGATGTTAGTTGGGGTGATTAGTTAAATGCTAAGGTGTTGAGGGTGGACCGCATGGTTGGAAGAAATGAAATGTGATTGTGATTCAAACCCCTAGTGTACATCGACGGCCATTGTTGACCTTTACCAACGACTCTTTTCCCGTTATCTAGATTCCGTTTCGGATAAAAATTTGCTTATTATTTAAAAAAAATATTTTTAAATATTAAAAGTTATAAAATAAGTGTTCAATTTTTATTTTTGTTATAAAATAAGTATTTTATTGTTATTTCTGTTAATTGGAATGACATAATATAGTAAAAATAATAAATAATATCTTTATTAGTATTCAATTTACAACTAAAATTTTATTTTGTTTTTTTTAAAATTTTATAAATAATAATTTAAAAAAAATAAAAAGATCATAATTCTTGTATAAAATTATGAAATTTCTTCTTAATTTAATTTTCAAATTATAAATATATTTTTTGAAATTACAATTTTGTGAATTTTTTAAATCATAAAATTCTTTGATATATGAATGCAAAGTACCAACCAAATTGGAATATTTTGATCATCCTAACTTACAAGTTACAACACGAGTTTATATATATATAGACAAATTATTAAGTTTTTACATTAAAATATATAAAATTATAATTCATCTCTTTTTATCACCAAACTTTTCTTCTAAATAACTAATCCTTGTTATAAAATAATTAATAAATAAGTCCGAAAACATTCATTTTCTGATAAATTAGTACATACGTTGAACTAGACTACTATTAAATGCGCATGTTTAAATTATGTGTAATCAAATTAACTGAACGAGATTACTCTTTATGCTATTTATTTTTTGGATTAACTACATGGTTGATCACTTATGTTTGTGTTTTGTCCACTTTTCCTCACTGATTTAAAAAAAACATAATATATGGTTACTTTCGTTTTTATTTAATTAATATGTGGTCATCACGAGTTAACTGTCGTTAAATATTTTTGACATAATCACATATTTGGTCCCTATTATTTATATATTCTCTCAATTTAGTCTTACTTTTAGTAAATTAAAATAAATTTAATCCTCCAATCGAATGATGTCACGTGTCACTAGTACCACGTGTCACCATTCGGTTGGAGGACTAATTTTTCAAAGTTTTGGTGGAAAATAAATATATTAAATTAAAATAAATTTAATCCTTCAACCGAATGGTGACAAGTGACACGTGGTATCATTCGATTGAATGATTAAACTTATTTTAATTTACTAAAAGTAAGACTAAATTGAGAGAATATATAAATAACATGGACTAAATGTGTTATTGTACCAAAATACCACGTCACATAATATGTTAACGACAATTAACTTGTGGTGACCACATCTTAATTAAATTGAAAATGAAAGTAATCACATCTTAATTAAATATAAACGAAAATGATTGTTTTTCTATTTTTTATTTTTTGAAATGAATGAGTAAAAGTGGACAAAGCATAAAGATAAGTGATGAACCATGTAGTTAGACCTTATTTTTTATAGTGTTTGTTTCTCGTTTTTTGCTTTTAATTGGATGATCTTGGGAAGCAATAATAGATAAATAGATAGATGTCATTAAACAATAATAATGCTGTTTTTGCTAAAGAATTAATTCATATATATATCTTAAAGGAGTTTATGTGATTCTGTTCAAATTTAAAGGCACGTGAGTATTTTCTTTTTCAAAATCTAGAGATAGGGATGAAACTGCATAGATCAGGGAGCCCTCATCTTTTAGGATTTAATTATCTTTTAGGGCACTATTAGTTTTACAATTAATTAAATTAAGTTCCGAGTCCCCCAAATTTTTGGGTTTTGTTACTTCTTTTAAGTCATATATGAACTGTATTAAATTTTAATCCATTTTTGTTTAAATATTTATTAGATTATTATCATTTTTGAAGTTATATACATTAAGTTCTAACTCCATTTTATGTTTGTTTAAATTGTTCATGAATCCTTCTCAATTTTAAAATTAGACAGCTTAATCCTAATGTTTATCCTTACATGGGGGTTCGGCAAGTGTTTTTTTATCAAACAAAAAAATTACTAAAATTGACTATAAATATTATATTACTTTATTGTTGAAATCATCGGTGAGATCTTTTAATTTGTTGGACGATTAAAGATACTCATGTTATCCTATCTTATATGAGTTGAAAAATATATTTTATTTTTAATTTAAATAAAATTTACGTATATCTTATAAATGATATTATTGAAATTTAAATTATTAGAAAAAACATATTTATTTTTATTACCGGACAACTCCTTAAATTCAACCACAGTGAATTTCTTGGATGGCTTAATATTTTATTCTTTATTACTCAACTGACATAGCTAATTAAGCTGCCTTCACAAATTTTGTGTTGTTTAAATTCAATATAAATTAATACCAGAGCTGAATGGTAATATAGATTCATTTGTTTGAGAAATAATTTAGCTTTTTAAACTTAAACACATTATTTAACCGGCAAGTATAAGGGTTCATTTCCAAAGAAAAATGGTATTTACTGATCAGTTAGGGTTGATAGGTTAATAAAATTTTACACAGTAATGAATAGGACAGCTTTCAAATGAATCCAAAAAGTCAAGCTCATAATGAAAATATGCATTAATCCATTTTTATATATTTAATTTGATTTATTATTATACTTTTGATGTAATTTTAATTGATATAACAATAAATATAGTTATAAATCATTACACAATATGTAAATTTTACCGAATTCTAAAAATACAAACATATAATTTATCTGCTCTACAAGTATTGAAAATTTAGTTTGTTAAAATTTTAAGATCACAACTAAATAATGGAATATAAAATTGATGTCATTAATTTTGAAATCCACAAGAATTAAATTTTTATTTTTTAAGATAGGACCAAATTGGCCAACTGTGAGGGATCAAAGAGGTATTTTCACCCTTGTAAATTATGTAATTCACCTCCCTCTGGCTTCCACCAAGTTTCCACAACTAGGGGTGTAAAAAGATGACTCGATCTGTAAAACAGACTGAAACTAACTCGAGTCAAAACTGTTTTTGACCTGAACTGTAGCGATCCAAAACTGACTTGAGTCGGAACTGGTGTTGACCTGAACCTGAGTTGGACTGGAAATTGTGGATTTGAACCCGACCTGAGAACGACCTAAACCCGAATTGAACCGAGAATATGATACCCGTGCCCGAACTGCATCCGTCTGATATGAACCCGAACCCGAGATTGACCTGGTAAATAACTGGTATTACCCAGCCTGTTTTCAACCTGACCTGTAATTGACTCAACCTATAAATGATCTGACATGTTGTTGAATTGATATGATATTTACCTAACTTATAAGTAATAAGTTACAATTAATATAATTATATAATTATGTTATTTTAAATTTATAATAAACTTTTGATAATTAAATTAATATGATTACTTTTTGAAATTTAGTTTTTATATTAATTATAATTTGTATATTATAAATTTGGTTTTATATTAATTCCAATTCTTTATATTATTTATAATTCTTATATTATAAATTTTATTTATAATCATTAAATTAAATTTAGATATTTTCTTATTGAACATGATTTTATTAGATTATATAAATTGAGTTAAAATGTGAAAATTGATTAATAATTTAAGTATAACTTAACTTAAAATTTTAAAATAAATATATATTAGTTGAAATGATGAACTTATTCAAGATTTGAAACTTGAATAACATAACAAATACTAAAACAAAAAATTTATAAATGAATAAGTTAATTTTATCACACTTGAATACTACATAAATAATACTATATAGTATATATAGTATATATATATATATATATATATATATAATATAGTATATAAATATAAACTATAGTTTATATATACAGTATATACTATATAAATAGTTTATATAGTTCACTAATAAACTATATGTATAGTTCATATGTAAACTATAGTTCATATGTAAATATCAACTATAGTTTATATGTAAACTATAATTCATATATAAACTATATAGTTTAACTCTAGTTTATATATAGTTCATATGTAAATTATAGTTCATATATAAACTATATAGTTTATATAGATTATATATAAATATAAACTATAGTATATAGTTTATATATAAACTATAGTTTATATAGTTTTTATATTTAGTTCATATGTAAATTATACTATACAATATATATAGTTTATATATATAATATATAGTATATAAATATCAACTATAGTATGTAGTATATAAATATAAACTATAGTTTATATATATATATATAATATATTATATAAATAGTTTATATAATTCACTAATAAACTATATATATAGTTCATATGTAAACTATATAGTTTACATAGTTTATATATATAGTTCATATGTAAACTATATAGTTTACATAGTTTATATATATAGTTTATATGTAAACTATATAGTATATATAGTTTACATATAGTATAAGTTAGTATATATTGTTTATATATAGTTTAAATACTACTATCTATAAACTATATAGTTTATATATAATTCCATAAATTAACCCTAAACCTTAACCATATATACTATATGTATATATATAAACTATATAGTTTATATTAATAAACTATATATTTTATGCATAGTATATATAATTTATAATTATACATATTATATAAATATAAATTGTATAGTTTATATGTAATTCATATATAATTTATATATAAACTATATAATTTATATTAATAAACTATGTAGTTTATATATAGTTCAATAGTTCATATATAAACTATAAAGTATTATAGTTTATACATATTGTAAACACCCATTTTCGTCCAGGGCTTATTTAGTATATATATATATATTAATATAGTATAGTTTTTGAAAATATTTTTGAAAAAAAATATAATATATAGTTTTTAGAAAATGATTTTTTATAATATATACTTTAAAAAAACAATTTTTGAAAAAAATATATATAGTTTTGAAAACAATTTTTGAATATATATATAAATTATATAGTTTTGAAAATAATTTTTGAAAATATATATATTATATAGTTTTGAATATATATATATTATATAGTTTTGAAAACAAATTTTTGAAAACATATATAATATATAGTTTTGAAAAACATTTTTGAAAACATTTTGAAAAAGTTCTGAAAAATATATATAATATATAATTTAGAAAACATTTTCGAAAATATATATAATATATGATTTTGAAAACATTTTTAAATATATATAATATGTAATTTTCATTTTCATTTTATTTATTTCTTTTTCATTTCTTTTGTTATTTTTTCTTTTTTAGGGTCCACTAAGTCCAAACAATCCAATGAAGCCTAACCGAGCCATGCCAGCCTGACCCAGCAAAGCAAGCCCAGTTTGGAGGAAAATGGGCCTGAACTAGCCCAACATATTAGGGTTTATGAAACCTAAGCATTAGCATTGCATAGTAGTCAAACCCCAAAAGGTTACAAACATCCTAAAACGCACCGACTGAGATTCTCGGCGTTCGAATAGGGGCATCCCAAGACCGCACCATCCCGAGTTTTCAGCAACAACATCAGCCATCTTGATTTAATCGGGAAACGGGGGCAAACAAACCTCGAAGCAAACGAAGTACAACCCCGACTGGGGACTATAAATGTTTCACCGGGGAGGCTAAAAAAGGGAACGACAACGATCTGAAAGAAACCGAACAATAAGAGCCCAAGAAAAAATCAAGCAGCAAAATACCAAAGTGCAAAATACCATAAAATACCAACACAGAAACCGAGCCAAAGCAAAAGCAAAAGCAAAAATAAAGAAAAATAGTCCAAATCAAGAGTAAAAAAAACAAAGCTCGAAGCTTTGTTACATCACGACCATTCGGAGGCACATAGGAGTATCGTCGGAGAGACAAAGGCATCGGAAAATGAAATGTTCCCCCCCAAAAAAGGTAAAAATTAGAACGTTTCTTCGTAGATCTACGCCGGTGTAGTACCTTTTTGGGCAATCGTGTTTCAGATTGGTATTGAGGGAGTCGAGATGAACGTTTTGGGGAATTTTTTTTCCCGGTCTCCAAAGCAGCAGAGAGCCGCGGTCGATGGACACCGGACAGTGGCGAGCCATCGGGGTTGGATGAGGAGAGGGGAGAGTATTTGGGAGGTTGAGAGTTTTTTTTGGGTTTTGGTTGAAAATGTTATTTTTTTAGTTTTAGGGGTATTTATAACTGAGGGACTAGGTTGTAATTAGGATATTCTTAAATTATTTACATAGTCCCTATACTTTTGATGCGTAATTCATTTTGGTCACTTGTTGCAATTTTGTCTCTGAATTTTCAATTAATTCAATTTAATCCATCATTATATTTATTATATTTTACTATTTAGTCCCCCTAACCTTTTGTTTTTTGGTAGCTCATTTTAAGTATTAATTAGATCCCTAAATTTCAATTTAGCTCAATTTGATCCTTTAATTTTTTTTATCTATCTATTTATTTATTTTTCAATTTTGTATTTTTATTAACATTTTTTCCTTTCTCTTAACATTTTTCCCATTTTCTTTATTCTTTCAAAATTTAACGTTTTTTTCATCTTTCATTTTTTTAATTTTAATATTTTTCTTATTTTATTTTTATATTTTTTCTCTCTTTTCTTTTTTGCTTTTAACATTGTTCTATTTAACTTTTTATTATTATTATTATTATATATATATATATATATATATATATATATTTCACCATTTAATATTTATTTTGACTTTTTAGGGACAACTTTAACCAATCAAAGGTGAGTAATTTGAATCGAATCTTTAAATTTAAATTTTATTTTTTGCAATTAAGGCAACCGATAAATTAAAATGGTACCGAAATGGCAGTTCAAGGGTGCTAATCCATTCTTGATTGTAACCGACTCCCGAATCTGACATATTTATGGTAAAAATGCAGATTAGGTAAGATGGTGTCCGATCAACCTAAATATTTTTTAAATGATCGGTGGTGACTCTAACATGTTCTATTTTAGTTGAAGCCCCATTCCGGGCCCACCCGAAAGACGGTTGCGACAGATTGGCGACTTTGCTGGAGACAAGTAAGTGAGTCAGGTCAGAATTAATTTTTGGTTGTCTTTTTAAGCGAAAATAATAAGTTTAAATTTTAATTTATTTATTCTATACTTATTGTTTATCTTTGATTATTTTTCAAATAAATAGTTGTACTAACGTTTTTCAATGATTTCAGATTTAAAAAAAATCATCTCTAGCTTTATTCCCGAGCTCCAAACCTTTTCTTAAGTGGAGGTGAAAGTGTCGCCTTCATGGAAATTTATTCTCCGTATAGGCCTAGCAAGTAACCTTCGAGATTCATATACCTTATGTCTTCGTGTGAATTTATTCTTCGTATAGACATAATGGAATGTGTCCTCTCGAGTTTAACTTGGTCCACATAAGCTTGTAATGGGCTTAGGACAAAGGGTCTGACAAGTCCAAGAGGGCACCAACAACGAGAACACAGGTACCTTCTTTAGAACTTAAATTGGGAGACTATAGAGAATTAAAGCCTACCCCAAAACTTCGTTTCAAAGCCTAGGTTGTTTTAAGAATATTTCTTGCTTTATTTTGTTCAGAGCATGTGAACTAGAAGTTTATGTGGTTAGGGCTTGTTCAAGATCAACATGCGAGATAGAGATCATGTCCGGGTAGGAATAATAAGTATGTGGGGTAGGACTCTTTTTCATTATTATTCTGATTATTATTTTTTTCCTTTTTATTTTATTTTATTTTTATCATTTACATCATTCAAAAGAGGTGTTGATCCACAAAAATGTGTTCGTTAAATATAAATAATTTTCATTAATGGACAAAGGGGTTGTAATGCAAGAGGTGAAAAACACAGAGTTCCGGCTATGGTCAGAAAAGACTCAAGAGGATCGAGCAGACAAATTAGAAAAAAGAACAAAATGAAGTCTGTTGAGAAAGGGGTATCAAGAAAATATCCTCTGAATACTGGAAAAGTGAAGATTGAAGGACAAGATGAAAAAGAGACCCTGAAAGAACAACTAAAGGTTGTCCAAAGACGTTTGTTAGACAACCAGCACCAGAACAAAAGTCTAAAGACCAAGGTAGCTGATCTGGAGAAGTCTCTTTAAAAATAGCAATAACAGGATGGCAAAACCATAGCTGAGTTTGAGGCCATTGTGGACGGGTTCAAGAAACAAGCAAGTGAGCTTAAGATAGTTCCCTTCGATGGAGGTTTCTAATGGTGTTTTCGTTGGGAGCAGGCTCAGTAGAGAGTGAAAGCCAGAGATGTAATCATTCGAGACTTCTTGGAACAATTAAAAAAATAGCTTGATACTTGTACGATTTAGCCAGAGAAGTCAGAGTGGTTCGACAGAGTATTCAACCGGTGACAGACGAAGGCAGAAGACTAGTCAACCTGTTAGAAACTATTCGGGATCTAAAAGACTTAGTCAGAATGTACCTTTAAGATGTTTTTGTCTCTTAAGAAATGACACTTTTGTCCCAATAAAGATTATTTATAATAACATACGTGTTTTTGGATCAATGCCTCGAACATTTCATGCATCATGCATTTATAAATATTTTTGCATTTTGTTATTTTTTTCTTGAAAATAACAGAAAATGTCTCATCAAAAGGAACAAACACTGGACATACCACCCCAAGCATTGGACACACATTATCCTCATAACACCCATTCAAAGAAGAAGAAAATGGAAGCAAAGATAGCTCAACTCGAATAGAACATGCCAAGATTACAAAAAGAGCTAGAAGAGAAAATAAGGCACAATAACCAAAACATTTTGGACTCGATCCCCAAAAGCAAAGAGTCTTTGGTTGATCAAATTATTGCCAAGTTATCTGGTCTGAATCAGGAAAGTGCACCTGGGGCAGGGACATCTGAAGGGGTAACTATGCCACCTACTTCGCAAATGGTTGTTCCACCTGGAATCTTACCAGGACTTCAAGGGGACTCATCCTCTGCAAAAACAAAGGCCTCATCTGCTATAAAAGTACAGACTTCTATATCCAACCATGAGAATAATCAAGTGATTATCATATACCGTATTTTGATAAAGAAGATAAGAAAAAGAATATGGAATAAAAAAATCAAGCTGCTAGAACACCAAATGTAGGTGGTTAAGGGGGGCCATGATTACTATGGAGTCGATGCCTTGGAACTAAGCCTAGTCCTAGATTTGGTGCTTCCACCAAAATTCAAAGTCCCCAAGTTTGAGAAATTTGATGGGAACAGTTGCCCTTCAGCTCAAATTACCATGTTCTGTCGGAAGATGACATTATATGTAGGAAATGGTCAACTCTTGATTCATTGCTTCCAGGAAAGTCTGTCTGGTTCAGCCATTCGGTGGTACAATCAGCTGAACCGATTGTTGGTGCTAATTTGTCACTTTTAATTCGCTGACAAATTTGGAATTCATTAACTAATTGTTGGACATCTTTTCGCATACTAGCCCAATAAAAATTTCCACTCAACTGCTGAAATATACGGTTGACTCCTACATGCCCTCCTACAGTTGAACTATGAAACTCCCTCAGTAACATCGAATGTAAAGCCGTTTCCTTGGAACCATAATTCATCCTTGGATCAAGATTATCCCTTCATGGTCAAAGTATCTAGGATCAACATCAACGCTCTCTGTTACTCATCTTCTAATTTCACTTATCTACGGGTCTTGTCTATTCGCTGCCCTTATATCCTCTATGACATCAAATAAGGGTCGAGATAAAGCCAAGAACCTTGCTGTAGACACTCATTTTTGTCTGGTTCTCATTTTTTTATTATTATTATTATTATTACTATTTTATTACATTTTGAAGGCTTCACCGAAACCCAATTAGTGACCCAGCACCCCAACATAAATACAAGGCAACCTAGTAGTACAAGACTCGACCCAAGAGGGTTAAATAAACCGACCCAAATTGGCCTAATCAGTAACCCTAAATATTAGAGTTTCATTTATAGCAATAGTAGTTGCCGCTAGTGGTTATTCGACTCCCCACCAGCTCGTGCGCTTCACCGACCATCTCCCCGCGCGCGTCAGCTGCCGCTGAGCCATCCTGACCTACCGTCGTTAGTAATCCGACCTAACAGTGACCAGACCTGCATCAAACAGTCATCAAGTCAGAGAAATAGTGAACCAAATCAAAACCCCAAATTAAAAAATGCCCTATATCTTAAAAATCAGAGATTTCTCCTAAAATCAGAGAAAAATCGAACCCTACTCACTAGACTTTATCATCTCACCCAAAAGAAAAGATTAAATCACACACACAACAACCATTTTGAGGGGGATTTGAAGAGAGAGAAAAAACAGAGGAAATCTTAGAGCAACCAAAAAGAGAAAAATCGAGAGATAAAATAAAACTGAAAAATAAAGAAAAAACCCTTACCTTTGGTACATCAACCACCATCATCGCCTCACCAGTGCTTTAATACCCGTTATCGAAGGTAAATTTCTTACCTTGGGGTGATTTTCGTTTTTAGTTTTGAGGTGATCGGTTAGTTTTGTTTTGGGGTGTTTGAAGGGTTGTGCTTTAGGGGATTTAGACTTGATTTTTGGGTTGAGGCCAAGGAGGGGAAACGTTTGGGGAAGTTTGGGTCCCTCCTGCCACCGTGGGCCACCATAAGCCGCCGTGAAAAGCCACCAAGACGGCGGCCCCTAAGCTTCTCTGATAGGATTTTTGAGAGAGTTTTTAAATTCTCTCTTCATTTGGTTTAAGGAACTGGGCAAATGAGAGGAGTTGGCCAAATTTTGGCCTTGGGTTTGCTATATATACCTTGGGTGAAACGACACCATTTCGATGGGGAGGGTGTCAACATGTTTTGATAAATGGGTAAATAACAACATAGGTCCTACAGCTTTGTAATCTTCTTCCTTGTTTCTTATTTTTTAGGGGATAATTACATTTTAGGTCCCTCAGTCTTTTGTAATGTTTGTAATCTGGTCGTTGTAATAAAAATTCATCATTCCATTTTTAACTCTTATTTTATTTTTGTTGTAATTTAGTCCTTATTTGCTTTTAAATATTTTTGTTGTAATTTAGTCCTTATTTGCTTTTAAATATTTTTGTGTTTATATTTGTTCATGAGCCATCCTACTTTAGTTTATTTATACACATGCAATATATTTTATTTTTTGTTCATTTTAGTCACTAGTTATTGTGTAAAGGAAATGCATGTTATATTTATGTTTGTAATCCCTGTACTTTGGCTATGTATGCATTTTGGCCACTGATTTTAACTTTGTGTTAACTTTGCTTTTATTTCCCGTTTAGTCCTTACTGGGTTGACCACATTAAGTTTTAATTCCTGTAATTATTACATAATAGGGTATACAATTTATATTTCATTATGTTTTAGTCCTTGATGTTGCTATATGTGAAATTTGATATTTTTGTTATTAGCTCTCATTTTTTTCATGTTTATATTTTAGTCACGTATTTAGGTGCACATTGGTATTATTGATTCCATCTTTTTTATATATATTTCATTTTGATTTATAAAATATTTAATTGGAAATTTTCATTATGAGGGAAATCTATGAAAATATCTACCAAATAAAAGGGAAGGTATATTTTCGAGGATTTTTCGCATAAATGTTTTTTATTCAATAATTTTCTTTATTTTATGGTTATTTATTTTGATTTTTTTTACCTCTTTTCATTTTTTTTGTTTTATTTTAGTTTATTTTATTTTTTGTAAAAAAATGTGAAATAACATCTTTTGTGAGGGAAATTTATGGGAACGTCTCCTAATTGCAAAGGAAGTGCATTCTCGAAGATTGTTCATACAAAAGGGCATTCGTTATCCGAAAGTTAACACTTTTTGAATAAAGTCAAATGAATAAAAGGATCGTAATTTAAATATATTTTTGAGTTTGTAATTCCCAATATTTAAACAACATATAATCGTTTAGGTACCAAAATTTGGGCATTGTGGGGGTGCTCATCCTTCCCCACACGTAATCGACTCCCGAACTCTTAAAAACAAATCTTTGGTAAAACACATATCATATTTTTTTGTCGTTTAAGGTTTCCAACCTACCTAACTTAAAGGTTGGTGGCGACTCCAAAATCAAATTATTTTCAAAATTGAATTTCATCACCTTTCCACAAATTAAATAAAATTTTTAAAGTCTAATGGACTTCCACTGGGTGACATTAACAAAATAAATAACTGTAATTTAATAAAATCTATCTAACTTACTTTGTATATAGGAGACACCTAAATAAATTCCCCTCACAAAAGACATTATTTCACATTTTTTACAAAAAAAAAACTAAAATGAAACAAAATAAAAAAGAAAAGAGGTAAAAAATTCAAAATAAATAACCGTAAAGTAAAGAAAACTATTGAATAAAAAACATTTATGCGAAAAATCCTCGAAAATATACCTTCCCTTTTATTTGGTAGATATTTTCATAGATTTCCCTCATAATGAAAATTTCCAATTAAATATTTTATAAATCAAAATGAAATATATATATAAAAAAGATGGAATCAATAATACCAATGTGCACCTAAATACGTGACTAAAATATAAACATGAAAAAAATGAGAGCCAATAACAAAAATATCAAATTTCACATATAACATCACCAAGGACTAAAACAGAATGAAATATAAATTACAGACCCTATTATGTAATAATTACCAGAATTAAAACTTAATGTGGTCAAAACATCAAGGACTAAACGGGAAATAAAAGCAAAGTCAACACAAAGTTAAAATCAGTGGCCAAAATGCATACATAGCCAAAGTACATGGATTACAAACATAAATAGAACATGCATTTCCTTTACACAGTAACTAGTGACTAAAATAAATAAACAAGAAAATATATTGCATGTGTGTAAATAAACTAAAGTAGGATGGCCCATGCACAAATATAAACACAAAAATATTTGAAAGGAAATAAGGTCTAAATTACAACAAAAATAAAATATGAGTTAAAAATGGAATGATGAAATTTTTATTATAATGATCAGATTACAAACATTACAAAATATTGAGGGACCTAAAATGTAATTGTCCCCTAACAAATGAGAAACACGGAGGAAGATTACGAAGCTACGGGGACCTATGCTGCTATTTACCCATTTATCAAAACACGCAGACACCCTCCCCTTCGAAACAGTGTCGTTTCACCCGAGATATATATATATATATATTGCTTGAATAATGGTTGAGAATTTTTTTTATTTATATAAGATAGAGTAAAATTTATTTTCTGAATTATGGTATTTGTTGTGATATTCAATAGAATTTGTGCGAATTACACCGTGATTCTTTTTCATACATATGACAAAAAAATATGATTTTAAATAAATATTATTATTTACATTTGACCACATTTAAAAGTCACCGTGTTATCTTAATAAAATTATATGAATAAGTTTAATTCTTTTGGTAAAAGGGTATTTGAGTTTCTCGTACTTTTTGAAAAAAATTAATGTGGTCCTCGTTATTTTTTTTGTAATTAATGTGACCCTCAAACTTAGAAAATATATCTAATGTAACCCTTTGACTAATAATTTTCGTCGTTGGCCATTAAGATATTGATGTGACACTTCATAATGTTAATGTGACAATTCACAGTGGTAGGTGATATGGTTGATGATGTAGTAAATGGGCTAAATTGATCTTTTAGTCAAGAGTTTGAGGGTTAAATTGATTTTTTTCTCTAAAAGCTAATGGCCTTATTTGATTTTTTAAGTAAAAATATTTCTAATTTAAAATAAAAAATTATTCAAAAAAGTAAATATAAAATAAATTAGTAAAAATTAAAAGTATATCATTATTTTTACGTCTAATTTAACCTAATTTTTATTTATATAAACTTAAACTAGTTCATCCTATATAAATTTTATTTTTATATATTTACATCTAATTATCTTAAAATCTAAACATGAAACCCTAGCCGCTCTTCCGTACTACTTTTTTTTTCTTTACGTTTGTGTCGTTTTTTTATTGATCATATCAATTTTTTCTTCTTTGATTTTGTTTATTTGGAGGCAGTACCTGTTTTGATGCTGGTTGCTGACCGTCAGTTCTCTTTTCTCTTTATTCTTTTTTAGTTTTTTTAATAAGAATAATTATGTCTTTATGACATGTATTTCGTTTTTTTCCTCAGTCGTCTGGCTGTTCTTTTGTTTATGTTTTCTCAGGGTTTGATTTGACGATGTCACGACTGATTGAGATGATGCTTATTTGAGATCTTGTTGATCTTTCCTTCTATTGACCTTTGGATTGAATTTAGATGTACGATTTTGCGCTCATGGATAGTTTCTCACGACTCTCAGTTCTTATTTGCGGTTCTCGGTGGTCTTTCAATAGCTTAATTTCCTTTTGTGATTCATTTGCCAGTGCAATCAAATTTATTCGTATTTATTTTTGTTCGAGTCTTTTGGTTAAGTTTTTAACCTTTTCCATCTTTGATCCTTATATGATCTAAAGTGGCTAGTATCAATGTTATAGGAAAATGTTCAAATTATATATTTAGTTTACAATGATAGAGGTAAACTCTTATTGTAGTTTTAGATATTTTCACTTTTTTAATAATACTAGTAACTTCTATTAAAAAAAACCTCTAAAAGTCTTTCTATTTCATTTCACTAAATTTTTATAAAATTAAATAAATACTATAAAATCTTATAAAAATTAAAATTTTAAAACTACAGAATTAAAATATATGTATAAATTGTCATAAAATATATAATTAAAAATATTCAAAAATTAGTTATACAATTAATAGTGTTTTAGTGAATATAACATGACAAGGGCCTCACACACCGTTGTGTCATTTTTTTAATTTTTCAAGGAATATAAAATTTGTCTCTATAAAATGAAAAAAAAAACTCACATTAAAATTGACATGTACGAACATAACAATACGATTATACTGCTAAAAAAATAAAAAAATCCACATTAGATTTTGTCTTTAAATTGAATGAATCATTTAACAATAACATTTCCAATTAATATATATGTTTTAAAAAAATTAGTAATTTAATTTTTATTTTTAATATTTATATATTTTTTTCATATCTGTATAGTTTAAATTTCAAATTTCAAATAAATTTTCCAAAAAAAAAAATTAAATAGCCCATGAACTTTCAGAAAAAATAAATAAATTTGACCCTCGAACTCGACAAAAAATTAATAATTTAGCCCATCAACTATATCATCAACCACGTCACTTGCCACCGTGAATTACCACATTAACACTATGAAGGGTCAATTCAGTACCTTAACAATCAATGACGTAAATTGTTAGTCAAAAGACCACATTAGTTGTAAAAAAATGATAAGGGTCGTATTGATTTTTTTTAAAATATGAAGGTCTCACGTACCATTTTGTCATTTTTATGTACGTGAATACCTTAAATTGAATAATATAAACTTGTTCTTTTACATAATCCAATTTTAATTTTTTTTAAACAAAACCTATATTTGATTTGATTTAACGCATTACTTTGACAAAATTTTTCAAATAAGGCATCTAAAAAAATTTCTTAAGATAATACACCCAAAAATCATTTGATGAAATGAGGTAAATGCTACAATAATATTAAAAAAAATACACTTATGAAACTCCTTTACTAGTAGCTCTATTTTGCCTTGTCAAAACATCACACTTATGGTTTCGATAACCCCTTGTTAGTTTTGAAACTCTTAGTCTCGCATGAAGTGCAGTGCGTCTTTGGTGTGTCGCCCAAAGCACTATGTGTCTTCGATTATTTACCGTAGCATTCATCCCATTTCAAAAAATAACTTTTGGGCGGCCTATTTTACGATTTTTTTCTAGTCCCATTATCTAAAAAAGTTCACCCATTACTTTATTATTAAAATTGAATTTTTATTAATAAAAATAACGGGAGAAATCAAAATTATAACGCATTCAAAAAGAAACTTATGAACAACAATCACAAAAAAACTCATACATAAAATAAAAATATTAAATTTAAAGATACGAAGAAAAAATGAAATAATCCATTAAGAATGACGTCCAACATCAAAAGAACCCCGTAACTTTCATAAAACTCATTGTCTATATTGAACGAGACGTTTTACGTAGTGATAAAGGAGTGGTAAGCGAACCAAACAATTTGGTAAATTATTTCGCTACACAATTTAGATTATATCAGTAAACAACCTTTTACCAAATAGGGGATTTGATAGTACGTGACTACCGACAAACCTGTCGTGAGGATCTTTGTGCGAGTACCATAATGACCTTAGAAGTATATGAAAAACGTACCTAAAGCCACATGAACAGAGAAAAAGTGTGTTACAAGAATAGAGAAAAACGTGCCAAAAAAACAAAGAAAAATTATGTCACAAGAGCAGAAGACACAATATAAAAAAGAACAAGAAAAATAATAATCACCAACAACCGATAATCAATATTAAAATTAATATTTCTGTCACTTAAACAAAAACCATAAAAAAAGAAAAGGACGATATAAAAATACGAGAAACATTTACTTTATTATTTATATATTACTGAAATGTTAAAAGTATTTTTATATTCAAATCCATATTATTAAATAAAATTTAGAAATATTATTATAATCAAATTTGGGTGGAAAATAACGAGAGTAATAGAAAAATGGATAGAATGTGTAAAAAGATGTAGATCGTTGAGGAAGAGATAAAAACTGTTGACGTATAATGGATAAGGGATGATTGACGATGATTTAAATTATAAAAAAAATAATTAACTAAATAGTTTGTACGAATGAAAATTCACTAAGAAGTTATATTGTTGAAGTATGTTGTAAGTTTTATGGTATGACGGTTTTAATATATAATTAAAAAAAGATGTTATCAATTTTATTAATTTTTTAATAAAATCAGTAAAAGAAATTTATCAAAAATATTATTATTTCTCTCCCAAGGGACAAGTTTTGTTCCCTCTCTTTTTTTCTGGACTAAACGAGGGTTTTCTTTTAGATATGTTTACTGAGTATATATATATATATATATGAAAAGAGTATATGACATCCTTCTTCTGACATATTTTACATTGGTGACGACATTTAATATGATGATGATATGATATTATTTTATTATAAATATATAAAAATTATTATTAATTTTTTATTAATTTAAGATAAATATAAAGTAATAATTGTTCATAGATAATTCTTTATCATTTAATATTGATTGTACAAACTTGTGGTATTCTTGATGTTTGAACTCGATATCTTAAGAAATAACAACAAACTATTTACCATCAAGATCGTTGGTTCGTGTATCATTATTAATTTTTTAATATAAATAATTAAAATATAACTAAAAGTTAGAATATAATTAACTAACTAAAAACTAAAACAGAAATGTACTAATAGATGAGCGACTAAGAATACAGTTTACCCTAAATTATTAATACATACATATGTATTAACTGTTGCAAAGAAGAAGAAGAATAGGAAAAACTACAAGCGTATTGAAGAGGAAAAGAACACAAAGGAATGAGATCCTGGAATTCATCCGCTGTTCTGTTGTTCTTTTCCTTGCCTTTCTTCCTTCTTCTCTCACCCTCGGCTTCTTCAATTGATCATCAAAAGTAATATCCAATTTCCTCCCTTCTGTGTTTTAATTATTATTCTGTATACAATATATAACATATAACTTAATCTGATCTAATTTGACCTTTAAACCCTAGTTTTTGTTTACTTTATGCAGTGAAAGAATCGGACACAGAATTTTTATGAGCTTCAAAGAAATTTCGAAAGAAAGTAATGATACTTTCGATTGCTGTCCCTTTGGTCCGTGTGTTCCTTGCCTTTACTCTGAGAAGGTTCTCTTTCTTTCCAGTTTTTTTTTCTTTCTTTTATCTCATTTTCATTTTTGTCAATTTGTTAACCAATTTTTTGGATTCCATGGCTTCGGTATAAAAGGCTGTAGATTTAGCATTAGTATGAATATATGCCAAAATATTAATTTCTGTTTTGTTTTCTGGGAGTTGGCTTTCTTAAGTTACTTAAAATGGATACTAATTTTCAGTGAAAAAGGTAATAAATGTACCGTTTTTAATCTCTATATTTGCTCTTCCTTTACATTCATGTGAAAGGATGGATTAGATCAGGCATTTTAAAGGTTCTGTTGCAAAGTTTGTGCTACACCCTGCAATCCGCAGATCCTGTCTTGTTTTTGTATTTTTCCATATCATATTTGTGTTTAAGATGTTTAGTTTGTATAAACTTTAATATGCTAATAGTTTGTATTATTATACATTTTGAAACATTTGTGTATTCATGTCATGTTTGTATTATTAATCATGATGGTGTTATAACTCTTCTATGTGTATTCATATCATGTTTGTATTGCTAGGCAGACTTGCTACTAATCAGTGATCTTTTCAATTTTTCTTGTTATTATCTTCTCAAATCTGAAAATAGCTGTTTTATTTCAATTGCATGGTTGCCCCTTAGGATCACAGCCTTTTTAGTTGCTATTAACCTTCGAACTTTTTTCGGTATGCATCTTTTGCCTTGTTTGTTTGGAATATAGCCCTCTGTAATCTTTGTGGCTTATATCTTTATGTTTTTCTTCCTTCATTTGTAAATTGTTTGAGGGTTTCATTAGGGTACTACTTTATCTTCAGAGCGACAAAAAATACCGATGTTGTGAGACCGGATATCGTATCCCTTTCAAATGTGTTGAAACTGATGATGGTTCAAAGGCTGAAAATAAACAAAAAACCTAAAAGGATAGGTCTAATCTTGAAATCTCAGCAATCGGTGAGAATTCAAGAAAACGTAGAAGCTTACTCGATGATTCATCCACATCGGAGAGTAGGGCACAAGCCTACATCATCTATAGAAGCTGTATACCTGTATTTAATGAAGAGAAGTTATCAGTACTCTGTTTTGAGGTATGTAGATTTTGGTCATCATTATCTTTCAATTTTGATTTCTGTAATTCATTGATCAGAAAAGCATCATCTTCTTTATCCTCCTAACACGAATCAGGTTGCATACTTATAGTGTTTATTCTTGAGTTTTGAAATATATGCAACCATTCTGAAACTATATTTGAATTGGATAGCTGACTGCTATGTATCTCTGGCTCTTCATTTTTTAAGTACTCATATCTGGCACCAGTGTCCAACACATGTCTAGATATGGGTATGAGCTATGACCCTTTAATGATCCTCTAATTCTTGTAAAAACTTATAAAGATAGAACATACCCGTATAGGACATCTGCACATATCTAGCACTCACACTCAAGTCTGAGTAACATGGGGTGACTGTCTTTCCTTTTTTGCTTTAGATCTCTTGTTTGTGGCTTTTTGGATCTCAATCTTCTATACACCAACAATATGTGAATTGATTGGCTGCATAAAACATTTGAAACTCAAACTATTTCTCATGAAATAGTAACTCATACCAGGGTTGATCACACTTCTGCATTCTTTTCCATTCCAGCTAGCCCTTTATTAATCTACAACTCTTGGAGGCCATGTATTCTTAGTTTGGTTAAGTAATATCCAAGTTATATTTGTTGTGACCGATTTCTAATTTAGAAATTATAAAACAGCCGAGACAGGATATTTCTCTTGGTGACTATATGTGCAAACAGAAAAACAGGCATAAACGTTTTTGGTTAAGTTAAATCCAGTTATATTTGTTGTGGCTAATGCCTAATTTAGAAGATATAGAACGGCAGAGCCAGACATTTCCTTTGGCGATTATGTGTGCATACCAATAGGGTGCATACTGTTGCGTTATCCACTAAGAAACTAAGTCTATGAGACTTCAAATTCACTGATTGATCGACTCTTAAAAGGAAAATTGGCTTCGATAATTAGAGACGAAGTAGCTTGACTTGGATGATTATATGTCTTTGCTTATGCATAATACTCGGAACTAATTTGTGCAGGGAATTAATTTTGGCTTACTGCTCATTAGTGGTTCAGTTGTATTCTTAAGAAGAAAGCGGGCCATTACCATGCCTGGAGTTTCTACAGGGAGGATCCAATCTAACTCTAGGTTTTAATTTACAAGCCCTTTAATATGAAACCGACTTTGTTGATTATTGAGGCTTTGAAGTAATTTAGCATAAAACAACGTCTACAGGTAAAGCTTTATTTGCTCTTTTTTTTCATTATTTTTTTTTAATTTTTTAAAATCTCGATGTTGCAGTGAAAATTGTTGAAAGTAATTTTCCTTAAATGAATGGCGTAATTGATTTTCCTGCAACCTTTAACTGAAAGCTTACACGTTTTTGTAGTCTCTAGTTGGTAAGCAATGTCACCTGGACTCTTTGATCTCGTGTTCTTGGGAAAGTAGCTGCATTTAACACTTACATCTCTGCACATATATGAACATAGATAGGGAATTGTGATCATATCTTCCACATATATGAAAAAAAGCTTTGAGAAAATAAGTTAGCATATCCATGTCTGAGTTGCTATCGTTTGTTGTCATTTGTCTGCTGTTTGTTTTTTCTTATGTTTCCCAGACACCAGATTTGGATTTTAGATGCAGATGCTTCATACGCTTGTATACAAAATAGTCCCCTCTAATTGTGCCAAAAAGCCAAGTAAGCCCTCGTTTGAGTCATGTATAAAATAAACTCTCATTTCAATAATCACGATCAACTCAGTCCTTTTAATCGCCTTAAACGTTGCGATTTAGCACCAGTTTAGGATTGTTGATGCCACAATTTAAAAAATATTGAAAATTGGTGATATATTTTGAAAGGAATCATGTTACTATTTTTGGGGTAATTCTACCTATCACCACTTAATTATTACCTTTTTTATTTTGACTACCGATCTTTCAATTTTGTCAATTAGATTATCTAAATGTTTAATCATTGTCAGACTATGGGTTAATATTTAACGGAAGAATTGATATAACAGTTAACAAAATCAAAGAAGGTTAAAGCACCCTTTACAATGCTAAAAAATTTGGTACACAAAATTGGATGTTGGTAATATATATTTGATTAATAACTAATAATTAAAAATGAATAATGCCTAAAAAAGTCGAATAAGTAAATTATTTTACATATTAGGATTAAATTACCCAAAAAAGAACTCACATTGACCAAAATGATAACTAATACGAGTAAAATGACTAAATTAAATGAAATTAGAAATTAATTAGGTTAAAATAATAATCAAACCAGAAAAATGATGCAATTATAATAAATAAAAAAAGCAGAAGGAACACACGAGTTATTTACCTAAAGTTCCAAAACACGTGGATCCGGACCTTGGATCTGGGCCAGGTGTAAGCAAACATTAGGTTGGGTATCTAAAACGGTATCGTTTGAGAGGGTTTAAATATCATATTTTTATCCTTTTTCACTTTTCTTATTTACTTGTATGTTTCTTTCTCTAAAGAAAATTCGCTCTCCTTTCTCACTAAGAAGTAAGCCATCCACCGTCGAATGCCACTTATCAATCACCACCGTCGAGCGCCATTCGCGGTTACCGATGGTGGCTAAAGCTCTAAATTATAACGGTTGCTTCGTTTAGATGCCCAGAGTCCAAATTTAACCTCTATTTTATCAAAAATATGTCCGGATAAGTGTAGACGTAGCTTGAGAACGTTCGGCTTCTTTTGGTTTTTCCTTCTTCTCAATCTCAGTCGATAGATTTTTTTTATTCTTCTAATTGCATGGCGAATAACCTAGTGTTAGTGCCCCTGCCTCGCCTACGCATCGCTGTCAGGTAACATGCATGCAAGCAGCATATGAAATCACCAAGCAGTCAATACGTTTTTTTTAAATCGCCGTGAAGACGTGACAAATTCCTAAAATTACTGTAGCAATCATCATATTTTATTCAAATAATTATTTCTTCACAATATTTAAACAATTTTACCATTGAGACTTTGATAGTTGTGATAGAATATGACATTTCCCAACATAAAAATCTGATTACCCCATTTACCTAATTCTTGTTTTATGTAGCTGTACATCCATCTTCAATACTGTCAACCGTGAAATTCGGTTTAACTTTAAATTAAAAAAAAAATAACGAGAACCAAAAACTATATTTTTTACAGCTTTTCTCCAAGTTTAGACTACCAAAAACGACCAATCAAATGTTTGAGTTTTTATTTTGGTGTTGCCTTAGACCTCATGCTAGCTCTCCGAGCAACATCCCATGCCTTTGGTGGAACATACTTACCGAACTGTGAAGCAAAAAATGACTCATAACCTGGAGAATCAAAGGCAAACCCACTGTGTTTCGATACTTCCTTTGGCAACTGAGATATTTCTCTGCTTCTTGCCTCTTCTGGTGTAAGCTGTTGCTTTGATTCCTGTACTTCCGATGGACCTGTACTGTGGATATCGTCCTTGTGCATTTCTTGAACGATCTGATAATCATAGGGGAAGAACCATCTTTGCACACTGGAAAAAGTTTTTTCTTAGAAAAAAAATTTAATATACTAATATTAAAGTATCAGAGAAAATATATTAAGTTGATGTACTTGCAGTCTTCTCATGCTTACCTAAGGTAAAGGAAATCTACCAGAAGTGCAGCAACAGGAACAAGTAGAAGAGTGACGTAGAAATAGGATGTACCCATTAATATATAAATGACCCAATACATGTTATCCTGCAGTAGCCAACAGAATCAAGAAGCTGGCTGCACTTCTTGAACCGAAATGGAGAAAGAAAGAAAGAAAACGAAACCTGATTTCTGACTTACGTTGCGGTCCAATGGAGTCGTAATTCCAGAATATAAGAAAATAAACAGAAACCACACCACTATGCTTCCTCCAACAATAATGCAATGCCATCTCGTGATTGAATTGCACATCATGAGAAGACGTAAATTAACCGTTACTACTATACATGTGTAGGCCATCGTGCTGACATCCCAAAGACCAAACATTTTACCAGATGGATCTAGACTTGTAGAACAGGTAGCAGATATGAAGTAGAAGAAGACTAGAGATTGATATACGGCAAAAAAGGCCCATACTGCAACAACTCTCCACTTGAAAAACATATGTCTTACGCCCTCCTTGTATAATTCGGGGTACTTCTTTGAAAGGGATGGACTGATATCCTGGATAACAAGCAAGGTATTTACATAAATCAAGCATAAAACAGACTGAACAGGATTCCATCGGAAGAAAATTGTAAGGCATGGAGTACCTTATCGAAAAGCCCAACAAAAATCACCGGTAGTGCGGTGAATATGACATTATACAATGACTGGAACCAATCATCATAGAATCTTTGGCCAGAAAATCCGGTATTGAAGGTGAACCAAAATTGAGTCAAAGAGAATGCAAGATTCTTGTAAAAGAAATACATCACAACCTGCAAAACAAGAAGCCATGAGTATGATCAACCATAAATTTTAGAAATACTTCGGACAGAAAAAAGGCAAACCTCGTACGAGCAAAATATAATATGAGGACTCATACATAATGTTGACCAAAAATGTTAAGATGTCCTTGAAGTAAGAAAAAAGTCAAACCTTGCATAATCTAATATAAGCCCAACGTCCATGCACGAGAAGCAAATCTTCAAGGAAGCGAAACTGGGCAATTGAAAAATCGCTAGCCATAACTGCTTGCATCCCCTCAAGCCCGCTGATTCCGATACCAATATGAGCAGCTTGAATCATGCTAACATCATTTGCACCATCACCAATACTAAGTGTTATTTTACTCGCACCTCTCTTCACCAAACTCGTTACCTGCAAACAAAAAAAGTAATTTCGTATGTACCCTCTTCTCTTTCAAATATAATTTTTTTACATTGGAAAACTGATTCTGACTATACATTCTTAAGAACTTCGGCACTCAAAGAAAGCTCGCAAAAATACAGGGAGAAATAGGTTTAGCAAAGGGGTCCTCAACACACCAATCACTATCAAAACATGGTTTAGTTTGATAAGTTTTGAAAAATACATGTAATGACACCAACCTCGAGATCTGTCAACATTGCAAACTTTGACCAAAATAAATACACCCAACCAATTATCATTTAGATAAATTCCTAGTCTTTTAAATTATCATTTATGTACAGCATGTCCTTTTTTTTTGTACAAACCTTTTATTCACACACTGTACTGAAAGCAAAACTAATAAGTTTCAATACAGCTGCCAACAAGAACCTACCTGTGCTTTCTGTAAAGGGGAGACTCGGCAGCAAACAACCGAAGCACAATTCAAGCTCAAAGTGAGGAGCATTACCCTTAAACTTGGGTCTAAAGCATTTAAATTATCATTTATGTACAGCATGTCCTTTTTTTTTGTACAAACCTTTTATTCACACACTGTACTGAAAGCAAAATTAATAAGTTTCAATACAGCTGCCAACAAGAACCTACCTGTGCTTTCTGTAAAGGGGAGACTCGGCAGCAAACAACCGAAACACAATTCAAGCTCAAAGTGAGGAGCATTACCCTTAAACTTGGGTCTAAAGCATACATCAGACACTTTCCATCTATAACAAGCCCTAGTTTTGCTCCAGAGGGTGAGCAAAAATATTGCAGCGCCTCATCAAGGCACTGCTTCAATTGCTTTCTAACTTCCTCCTTGATAAAGCGTGCGGTTTCGACTTGGTCACACTGATAATAGACATTCAATTATGATTAATCATGAATGCAATGAACAGTTTGTATAATAGTAAATTTAAATTACAGGCATCTAAAAACAGTACTAAAATGCTTACCCTTTCTTCAACTTCTCTAATCGCATCTGTTTCAGAGCTAATAACGAATTGTTTCATCTCATTGTTTAGTAAGTTGCAAGCTGTAGAGTTAATGAATTCATAAAGATAATGAATTTATCATGAAAAGCACGAGGAACAGACACAGTTTCCAAGAAAGTTTCACCTAAAGCAGAATCCCTATTAATTACTTACCATAGGCTATATTTATTGCAGTTTCCATCTTGTCACCCGTTAGCACCCAAATCTTAATCCCAGCTCTACAAAGAGTCTGAATGCAACTCGGCACTCCTTCTTGAAGCTTGTCTTCTATCGCAGTTGCACCAATTAAAATGAGATCCTTCTCTATGAGTTCAGCCACCTGCATAAGTTTTTAAAATGTGCATAATTAAATAATCATCTGCCTAAGTTTCGAAAATGTGCACAATTAAATGATCAATTAAAATACCTTCATAAAGAAAGGACTTTCAAATTTCAAATAACCCTAATAATCATCTGCCTAAGTTTCGAAAATGTGCACAATTAAATAATCAATTAAAATACCTTCACAAATAAAGGACTTTCAAATTTCAAATAACCCTAAAGCTGTGATGCTTTCAATATTTCTTTTGTGAGAAAAATATATTATAGATTTGTTCAGATTTGATGTGTTTAGCCAAGTCAGAATTTGGTCATTTGAATGTGCCAGTTCGACCTTCATGCAAGTATGAAATTCCAATTGATTCAGAAGATATCAAATTCTTTTTCAGTTTGCATTTCTAATATATTATTAGGCTCTAAATATCAGGTGCTTGGTACAACTGCAAGTTGTTATAGGGCAGATAAGGAAAGCTAGAATCCAGGTAGACAATCACGTTTTTTGGGCTTTTATAGTAAGTTTTATTCGTATTTCTTTCTCCAAAGGGGGAGAGACGCAATTCAAATCAAGTAGATCATGCAAAATATAAGCTGACAACAACAGCAAAGCATGTCTACGTAGCATACTATGTGCAACAGATTGACACTAAAATTTCATAAAACATCCTTACAACTAGGGATGGGCATGGGTCGGGTTTCGGCCAACCAGACCCGAAAAATATATACCCTCCACCCGACCCGACTTTTTGAGATAAAATCTGAACCCGATCCGACCCGACCCGAAATAATAAAAAATATTATTTTTATTAAATAAAAACGGTGATTTAATTGAAAAAAATAATATATAGAGGGGTATTATTGTAATTATCCCTAAATATATAAGGTAAAATTATTTGTTTTTCGGGTCGGGTCGGATATTTTTCAACCTAAACCGAATCCGACCCAAATATAACATTTAAAAAAATCTAACCCGACCCGATCCCAAAATTAAAAAAACTAACCCGATCAGGTCGGTCAGAACCCGTCGAGTTCGGGTCCTATGTCCATCCCTACTTACAACAGCATTTTTTTTTATAAAAGTAGGATGTCCCATTAAAAACCCTCTCATACTTCTCGGCTAACCGCAAGGTAGCCAATAAGTAGCAGGAGGAAAAGTACTCTTTACAACAGCATTATTCAGACAAAAGCCAATAGCATCGAAGTATGTCCAAAAGTAGAGCATAATGTGAGCAACAGATTAACAATAAAATCTAATTAAACAAAAACATTATTACAACACTATTCCCTAGAATATTTTCTATTGCAGTAAATAAAGAAGGAAGATTATCTCAGTTTGGGGAGTTCAGTTCAGGGGGTTGGATTTGGAACGTTCAGTTGAGGAGAGAGTTGAATGACTGGGAATTTGAGCAATGGGCAAATTTGATGGTTGTTATCTCTGATTTCTCTATTTCTGCTGATGCCACTGATGGACTGTTTTGGAAGGGGAAGGGGGAAGGGGTTTTCACTGTGAAATCATGTGTCAACCTATCTTATTCGGGTTCTCCCGATTCAGAGGAAGCTAAATTTTGGAAGTATAATGTTTGGAGGGGTCGGTTGCCTCCAAGAGTTGAGACTTTTCTTTGGCAAGTTATATTAAAGAAGTTGGCGGTCAAGACAGCTTTGGTTAAGAGAGGTGTTCGGGGCATAAATGATACTTTGTGTTCTTTCTGTAATCTTGAAGAAGAGTCTTCATCGCATTTATTTTTTTCCTGTTCGTTTGTTTGGCCAATTTGGATGAAATTCTTGGGATATTGGAATTTTCAGTCGGTTTTTCATGCAGATGCTAAAAGATTCCTATTGGCTTGGAATGACTTGAAGACCAACTCTCTTATCTGGCCATTTATTCCTGGAGCTGTTCTATGGACAATTTGGAAGACCAGGAATTTTATTGTGTTTGAAGGAGGGAAGCTTGACCGAGCAGAGATTTTCTTTCTAGCTAGGTGCAGGCTTGCTTCATGGTTTCTAGCTAAGGAAACTCAAGTTACTATTTCCAAGGATGATATTATTGCTGACCCGTCCATAGTGGATTCCTACTCATCCCATTCTTATCGGGTTTCAACCGTGTTTCCTTGGTCCCCTCCTCCAAAAGGTTTTGTTAAACTTAATGTGGATGCGGCTACCTCGAGTGATTGGAAGAGGAGTGGCTTAGGTGGTATTTTGAAAGACATGTCTAGTTCGATTCTTGGCTCCTTCAAAGAGCCGGCTGGTCCGGGGCCCCCAACTTTAATGGAATTGAAGGCTATCCTAAAGGGTTTAGATTTTTTTGAATCTATTCGTCATAGGGTTAAAGATAGATTGATTATTGAGAGTGATAGTCAGGTGGCAGTTGGCTGGATTAAGGATGTGGTCTCTTGTCCTGTTGTTTATGTTCAAATAGTTAAAGACATTATTCAAAAGCTTAGTGTTTTTGAAGGTTTTATTAGTTGGGTTAGTAGGACAGCCAATATAGAGGCGGATGTCCTAGCTAAGGCGGGTATTGGTTGAATTATGCTCTGTTAAGGGCTGTTTCTTTTTGGTTTTATATCTCTTGAGGGAGATGGTTTGTATTACTTTGTTATATTTGAGTTTATTGAATCCTAGGGCACTCCTTTCCTCCTTGTGTGGATTAAGGAACTATTTTTAAGTTCCGTTAACCACCAAGGGGGTTTATTGAGGCCTTTTATTCCTATCAAAAAAAAAAAACATTCATGAAAATATCAAATTTCTATAAACAAAACAAGCTAACCATCACATGAGAAAACATACCTCATCCAACTTTTTTTCACGATCTCGTAGAGATGACTTAGCTTTGATGAATTTCTCATTCCAGCCTTCATAGAAGCCAGGAGCTAGATCTCTATAGGCCAGGCAAAGGGTACGTAATCCAGCAGAGCCAAATTGTTCCAAGTGATCCCTGGTCACTTTGTTTAAGTCATCATTTCCAATCCCCAATCTCTCAAAGATAACAGTATCAGCTCCCTGTGAAAGGCATTGTTCTAGCCCAGTGTCATTTTCTATGTCAGAAAAAAACACATAATACATGTTTCTAAAGACGCCTTACCTTACAGTATAGAACCAGCCTGCCATCTGGATAACGGCATACAACAGACTGGCGCTTCCGTGTACTATTTAAAGCAAAAATGAGTAGATATTAATTCCAAGAAAGAACTATAAATGAAGGGATGGAGCGAAGGATGTTAACAAACCTGTTGAACTCGAGAACATTTAAAATCTCATAAGACACATCTTCGGTTTTGCCCATCCTCTCCACATGAGATTCTCGGACATATATCATCGTAGGTGTACGTCTGCAAAGAAAGAAGCACAAATAAAGCTGTAAAGCCATGCAGCAAGAGTAATACTCAACTATCTTGCATTAAAAAGAGAAACATGTTGGAAGCTCCATGGAAAATCGAAAAATGGGAGAAAGAGGAGAAGAAATGGTTGTGGTTTACTATCGGATAGCATAGCTTTCCAAAAGACTAGTGAAAATCATGAGCAGAAAAATTCTCTGGAAGGGTCTCTGTTCAGTAGGGAACAACTAGAGTATCTACACAAGTTTTCCCAACCACCACAGTTTCGGATGAATTCTTCAATTCCCAACTCATCTAATAAGCCTTCTTGCTCCTTTGCCCAATCAAGTGTTGATTCTTCAATTTTTTTTCAATGTCAAGCCTAATAAAACAAGCCTTTGGATCGTTGATTCTGGACCTAGTGGTCACTGGTCACATGATCAGTAATTCTTTTCTTTTCTCAACTACCACACCTTATGCAGGAAACAAAAAAATCAAAGTGGCAAATGGATTGTTCTTGGCAATAGCCGGGAAAGGAACTGTCAAATTTCACCTTCCTTGATGTTATTTGATGTTTTACATGTGTCAAAACTATGACAAACTAGCTTGTAATCTCATATTTGTCAAGAAATTATCCCGGTCCTCAAATTTCATGCTATATTTTACTCCTCTATGTGTAAATATCAGGACATTGTCTCAGGGAGGAAATTTGGAAGTGCTTAAGAATCTGGTGGAATTTAATTTCTTGATGATGACCATCTAAGTTAATTACTCAATGTTTGAACTCTGTTTCTAGTTTTGATAAGGTTATGATTTGGCACTATAGGCTTTGACACCCTAATTTTTAATAATTAAGACATTTGTTACCTGACTTGTTTAAGAATAAAAGTCCTTCATATACACCCAGCTCGAGGGGGAGTGTGCCAGTGTGGAACCAAAATATATTTCTACTAAACAACTTTGATGGACTCAAGTCCAAGTAGGGTTAAAAACAAAAAACAATCAAAATAAGTTATACTAAATGAGAGAGAGAGAAATGGGTGAGAGAAAAGTAGAGAGAGAAAAGTTGAAAGGCAAGATAGATTCCGGGGAGGTTTGGAAGGTGTTTGTTGACAATTTCAGTAGTAGAGTATCTAGACGTGTGCTAAGGGAAATTTTTTCGGCTCAGGGAGCAGTGGAAAGAGTTTTTATCCCAAAAGAAACTAGAAATCTCAAATATAGATTTTCGACTTTTGCATTTGTTCAGTTTGAGCGGGAATCTGGTTTAAAGTGAGCTATAGATATGTTAAATGGATCATTAATAGATGGGAGGAGGATTTCAGTTGGAGTTGCAAAATACAATGATGTTCGTCCAAGGATAGCAGGGAAGATCAGTCCAGTAATTCCGGCCCCAGATTCAACTGCAGCAGGACCTTCAAAGTTGAAAGCGACGGATTTTACCAGCAAGAATATTAGGGATGAAAGATCGTATAAAGATGCTTTACTGTCTGTAAGTATAAGAAATAATGCAATGGGGGTATTCGGAGTTTCATTCTGAAGGGAGTCACAAGGAGAAAGCAAGGAAGATTGTTCTAGAAATGCATATTCCGTCTGAGAGCTCGAGTTGGGTCAAAAGTTCTTTAACGGGGATTGTTAAACTTTCCTTGGATTTTAAGTCAGTAAAGGAGTTCTTTGATAATGAAGGTTATGAAGTTCAAATTGTTGGCTGGGGTTATGCCAGGAATTCTTACGTTATCTCTTTCAAATCCCACGAAGATATGATGGAGGAATGGACAAAGAAGAAAGATGTGATAAGCTTGTGGTTTGAAAGATTGACTCCTTTACTGAATGAGGATGGAGTTCCTATGGCTTTTTGCCAGGTTGAGATATTCGGGATTCCTCTGTTATGCTGGAACGAATCCTTCTTAGAACGAATAGCTGGGAGATGGGGAAATATGGTGGAAATTCATGACTCCACCAAGAACAGGGAAGATCTTACTTTTGCGAGGATTCTTATGAGAGTTGTTAGCCCGTTTGATGTGCCATAATTTATTACTCTTGGATCCTATGGGAGATTGTTCAGAGTTAATATCAAGATTGGATCGGTTTATGAAGATTCAAAACCTTTTTTCAAAATTTCTCCGGTGGTTAGAGCAGTTGGAGGAAACTGCGGTGCACTGAGGTTTGAGGACGAGAAAGATAGGGATATGTCAGAATTTGAGGAAAGTTCAGTCAAATCAGCAGAGAAATGCAGACAAAAGGTTGACTTTTGGATAGATGACGGAGCTTTTTCTGGCTCAGCAGAAACTGATGGGGGAACACATTCTCCAAGATTTACCAAACATGGGAAGAGTATTAGAAAAGGATTGTCAGGTTCACAGAACGTTGGGAATAACAGAGGAGGAGAGTTTGCAGGTTTGGGTATCACGAATTCAAATATTTCGGCTAAGGGATCACAGGCCCAACCGGATGAATATAAGCTGTCTGGACTGGATTTTTATAAAATAATTCCTTCTGGGCCAGCTTACACTTAACAAGTTTGGTAAACTGGTTAAAAATACAAGAATAGTAGTGATATGAAATAGTTAAAAGGGTCCAGTAAGAATTCTGATTCATTTGGCAGTGAAGACAGCGAGGCTACAGAAACTAAGTCTTTGATGTTAGTTTCTAATTCAGAGTTATTAAAAGGCCATTCTAGAGGTCGTTCGTTGTCAGTGCACAGAAGCTCGCCTTCTTCCAAGAGTGTGCCTTTAGAGAAGAGGAGAATGCCATGCTATAGTAGAGTTTATAGAAGAAGTAGGGAGAGGAATTACTGGCATGGGAATGAACAGGATGGAAATATTGTCAACGAGGTTGTTTCAGACTCAAAGATGGTTAAAGATCAGTTTTGCTCATCTGTTCAGTATACTTCTAATACAGCAGAGCTTAATTTACTAGATTGTGAAGATCCAAATTCAATACTGGAACCTGGTGGTGGAGGTTTAGATGGAGAGTCTATAGGATGTGATTTGGATAAACAATCTTTTCTCCCCAATTCCCGCTTGTCCAGTAGAAGAGTTTAAAGATTATTGGTTAGGGAAGCTATAGATCAAGTCATTATTTCTACAGCAGCTTCTTCAGTCTTCTCAGACCTCTTAGATGAACCAGTCGCTACATGGCAAGTTAGTCAGATTTTGGGGGTTTCCTTCAAGCAGGGGAAGGAAGCTTTTTTGGAAAAAATAATTAACCTAGAGAAAGGCTGTAATATGGCTAATTGAGGAGTCACATTGGGGTTTTGAGATTTTCTTTTATTATTCATGAAGGAAAACTTAGCCATAATTACATGGAATTTAAGGGGTTTGGGTAAAAAGGAAAAACAGAGAGCGGTGCAGAGATTAGTTGCAAACTCTCATCCTTCTTTCCTTTGGCTACAATAAACCAAAGCAGAGAAGATACAAAGGTCTTTTCTAAGAAGAAACGGGTTAAATGATTTTCAAGGGGTTGTTGAATCGCCAGCGATTGGTTCTTCAGGGGGGTTATTATGTTGCTGGGATGATAAAGTATTTGAGAGGGAAGATCATTGCATAAACAGAAGATTCATTGCGGTTACAGGAAAATTTTGATTTAATCAGTTCAGAAGCGTTCTCATTAATGTGTATGAGCCTTCCGTGGAGGAGGAAAAAGAAAGTTTCTTTGAAGAACTTAGTGTATTCAATTCTAGACAGAATCTGCCGGTTTGTGTTGGAGGGGATTTCAATGTTTACTTGTGTGAAGATGAGAAGATGGGTAGAGCTCAGAATAGATTCTCAATGAGGATTTTCTCTCATTTTATTCAGTCTGCATGATTAATTAATCCGCCTATAGAGGGGGAGGTTCACTTGGAATAATAACCAAGATGATCCCACTTTTGTTAGATTGGACAGATTCTTGATGGATGGACAATTCTTGGCTTTTTTTCCTGAGATTATTCAGTCTCTTATTCCTAAGTCCATCTCATATCACAATGTCGTAATGTTACAAAACGGAGGATTTAATTGGGGAAATAAGTCTTTTAGACTCTTCAATTATGTGATGGAGGAAGATGGTTTCGAGGAAATAGTATGTCAAACAATTACAGATTGCAAGAAGCGCAGGAGAAAATCGGGAATTCTTAGTATTTTGAAGAACTCTAAATTAGCCATAAAACAGTGGGCAGGGAAGAAAAACAAGTTTTCAGGAGCTGCAATTTCTGATTTAGAAAACAAAATTCAAAAGCTTGAGGTGGCAGCACAGCAAAGGCATGATAGTTCGATTCAGGAGATAGTTGATGAGTTAAATGCGTGTAGAATAGAATTGTGGAGACTTCGTAGAATTGAGGAGCAGATTTGGCATCAAAATTCTAGACAAAGGTGGGTGAATGATGGAGATCGAAACACAAGATACTTTCATACTTGTGCATCGGTGAGGAGAAAACAAAATGCATTGACTGTTTTAAAAGTGAATGGGTATTTTACACGAGACCCAGATGTTATTAAAGCTGCTGTAAAAGATTACTTTTTAAAATTTTCAATGAGAGGTCTACACTGGAGGTTGAAGATATAGGGTTGACTTTTCCTAGAATCTCCTTCGAACAAAGTGGTCTTTTAGAGAAGGATTTTTCCGAGGAAGTGTGGGAGACTTTAAAGTCTTGTGATAGTAACAAAGCTCCGGGACCGGACGGATTGAATTTGGGTTTCTTCAAAAGGTTTTGGCTTGTGCTAAAGGATAACATTATGGATTTTTTTTCACAAATTCTCTCTGGGGAAAGAATGGGAGCATGGTATTAACCATACCTTTATCACCCTTATTCCTAAAGGAACTAACAATGAGAGCCTTGATGATTTTAGACCCATAAGCTTAGTGGGAGGAGTTTACAAAATTTTAACCAAGTGTCTTTCAAGGAGGCTTAGAAGTTGTATAGGAGATATCATAAGCCCGACTCAATTTGTTTTCATACCCGGTCGACAGATTTTGGATTGCTCTCTAATTACAAATGAGGGTATAGATTATTGGAGAAAGAAAGGGCTAAAGGGCTGTGTATTTAAAGTTGATTTCAAGAAGGCTTACGATAATGTTGATTGGCCTATTTTGTTCAAGGTAATGGAAAAAATGGGATTCGGCTCTACTTGGATCAGTTGGATTAGGAGATGTGTTACTACAGCTTCGATTTCGGTGTTGGTTAATGGGGTTCCAACGGAGGAGTTTCCAATTGCAAAGGGGCTAAGACAGGGTTATTCACTCTCTCCCTTATTATTTAATCTAGTAAGGGAATTGCTGAATTTACTAATCCTAAGGGCGGTTTCAGAGGGATTATTTTCTGGTTTGACAGTTGTTAAGGAGGAAGGGTCTTTCAATCTTATATACTTACAATTTGCCGATGATTTAATTATTTTTTGAGGAGCTTCGAAGATGCAGATTATGACTGTGAAGAGAGTGTTTAGAGTGTTTGAGGTTATGTCAGGGCAGCAGCTAAACCTCAAGAAGAGCAGACTGTTCGGAGTAAATATATCTCTAGAGGAGGTTCAAACTTGGGCAGATTCCATTGGTTGTGCAGTGGGTAGTTTTCCCTCTAATTATCTAGGCCTGCCTCTAGGTGCAATAAAGAATTCCTCAGTTATTTGGGAACCGGTAGTGCAGAATTTTCACTCAATTAGCAGGTTGGAAGGCAACGACTTTATCACTAGCTGAAAGAATGGTTTTGATTAAATATGTCTTATGCTCACTGTCCACGTATTTTTTGTCAATGTTTAAGATTCCAGCTTCAATTCTTAAGGCTCTTATTTCTATTATGTCTAATTTTCTATAGGGAGGTGGCAATGGTAAAAAGAAAATTCACTGGGTTAAATGGGCTGAAGTATGTAAACCTAAGAATGAGGGAGGGTTGGGAGTACGTAATCTGAATTACATGAACAGAGCTTTGCTAGGGAAATGGTCCTGGAGATTTGCAAACGAGAGAAATTATGTTTGGAAGAGATTTATTTGTTCTAAATACAGTTTTGATTTTTCTAGGTTATTGTTTGACAGTAAACTTCCAGCTTGTACTTCTTGGCAGTGGAGATCAGTGGTTAATAACTATTTCAAGCAAGACCATTTAGTTCTATTTTTCGTTCCTTATGTATCTTTCAAGTTGGCAATGGTAAACACATTCAATTTTGGCAGGACGTTTGGGCAACAGATTATCCGTTACAGGTCCTTTTTCCAAGATTGTTTTTGATTGCTACTAATAAATCGGGAAAACTATGTGAGTTTGGAGATTTTCATCCATCGGGGTTGGATTTGGGATGTTCAAGTTAGAAGAAATTTAAATGATTGGGAGATGGAACAATGGTGTAACTTGATGAACACTATTTCTTTTGTTTCTCTGTCTAAGGAATTCACTGATGGCTTGATTTTGAAAGGCAGTGGGGATGGTATGTTTATAGTCAATTCTTGTGTTAAGAAGTGTGTTACTGGTTCTGAAGAGGTTCAATTCTGGATGAAGATTGTTTGGAGAGGATTACTACCACCAAGAGTTGAAAAATTATTGTAGCAAATTGTGCAGCAAAAGCTTGCTGTTAAAACAGAATTGGCAAGAAGAGGAGTTCAAGGAATTGATGATGTTTTATGTCCTCTTTATAAAAAGGTTGAAGAGTCTTCCTCGCACTTATTCTTTTCTTGTTCGGTAGTGTGGGCATTATGGAATTAATTTTTACAATTGTGGAGTTTTAGTTATGTTCTTCATGAAGATGCTAAAACTTTCCTCTTAGGCTGGGAAGAGTTGAAGCCAAATTCTGCTATATGGTCATTCATTCCTGGGGTTGTTATTTGGACCATTTGGAAAACCAGAAATTTTATTGTTTTTGAAGGGGGGAAGTTGGACCAGATTGAATTATTCTATTTAGCAAGAGTCAAGCTTGCATCTTGGTTCCTAGCTAAGTATAAGGATATCTCTATTCCTAAAGACTTGTTAATTTTGGACCCTTCAATAAGGGATTCTCATTCGTCCTACAAGTTCCTGAAGTCTTCTATTATTCCCTGGTGTCCTCCTCCTATAGGCTTCATTAAATTGAATTTGGATGCTGCCACTAGTAGTGATTGGAAGAAAAGCGGGTTGGGAGGCATTTTAAGGGATCATTCTGGTGCAATCTTAGGAACTTTTCAGGAGTCAGAGGGTTCGGGTCCTTCAACATTGAAGGAACTCAAAACTATTCAAAGGGGCTTGCTTTCTTCTCATCTATTCAAGGGAAGGAAAAATTTCGATTAATTGTTGAGAGTAACAGCAGGGTTGCAGTGGACTGGATTATCAAAGCTGATTCTTGTCCAGCAGTGTATGCTTTTATTGTTAAAGATATAGTTATAAAACTTAGATTTTGTGGGGGAATTGTTAGATGGGTTGCAAGGGCAGCTAATATGGATGCTGATGCCTTAACAAAGGCTGGTATAGGCTGAATTTTATGTATTTTGATCTTTCGATTGGCTACTTGTAAGGGTTATTGGGTTATCTTTCTCTAGGTTGTAATTCCTACTTTATTTAATAAAGTTCTAAGGCACTCTTTTCCATCTTCCACTGATTAAGGAGTTTACACATAAACTCTATTAATCAAGAAGGTGGTTTTTAATGAGGCCTTCAAATCTTATAAAAAAAAGTCCAAGTAGGGTTTGCACAACATATACACCCAGCTTGAGGGGGAGTGGAAAACTGTCGTGATTAAAAGATACCTAGTTGAACTTTGCATGCTGATTTTTATTTTTTTCATCAAGCAATTCGAACAGAACTTAGTTTCTCTCTAAAGTTAGAATTCTAACTTTTCTATCTTCTTAGAATATTTACATGATTGTTACCAATGGATGTCACTTTTGTTGCAACAACCTTGCTTCAATTCTAATCTTGGGGGGGGGGGGGATTATAGTGAGGAAGATTTCAATTGCTAAATGAAAAGGTGTTAGAAATGTTGTCAAATATCCCGTGTCTAAATTTTTGTCCTACAAAGCTTTGCCTTTAACACTCTCAGCCTTTTTTTTCATGTCTTAATAGTGTGGATACCCAAAAATATGAAAGATGCTTTAAAGGTTCCTGAATGGAAGTAGGCTGTTTTAGAGATGCATGCTCTTGAAAAACAGGAACATAGCAAGAAGTGGAATTACCTAGAGGAAAAAGATGTGGGCTGTAAGTAGGTGTTCACAACCAAATTCAGACCACATGGGTCTTTAGACACATACAAAACTCTGGTAGCTAAAGGGTACACTGAAACACAAGATAAACTATCTTGATACATTTGCTCTAGTAGCTAAGTTAAGTTCTTTAATCCATTGTTGTTTATCTTGATTGGTCTTTACAGCAGCTAGATTTGAAAAACGTTTTCTTAAACGGGAAACTTGAAGAAGTTTATATGGATTCACTTCAAGATTTTGAAGAAAATTTTGGAACTCAAGTATGTAAGATCAGAAAATCTTTTATGTTTTAAAGAAGTCTTCTCAAGCGTAGTTTGAATGGTTCACTCCATTTGAAAAAAAAGAGATTACTCCCAAGGACAAGCTAATCAGTAATCACACAATGTTCTACCGACACTCGCAAAGAGATAGAATAACAGTTCTTAACGTTTATGTTGACGATGTCATTACATGAGATGATGTGGATGAAATAAGGCAACTGAAGGAGCATCTAGCATTAGAGTTTGAGATCAAAGACTTGGGACATTCAAAATGCTTCATTGGAATAGAAGTTTCTCGATTAAAGAAGGGTCTTATGGCCTCTCAAAATAATGTGATTGATCTTTTACAGGAGACCAGGATGAGAGGTTGTCGACCAACTGACAGGCCAGTTGATCCAAGCATAAAATTTGGAAATAAAGAAGGAAGATCAGTTGATAAAGGGCAGTAGTTGGTAAGTTAATCTACTTATCACATACAAGGCCAAACAAGCAATGTTATGAATTCTGAGATACTTGAAGAGTTCACCTGGAAAGGGCTTATACCTCAAGAAATCTGAACGGAACTGAAGTTTATACTAATGCAGACTTGGTAGGCTCATTAACAGATAGAATATCTACTTCACGGTATGTAGATTTGTTTGGGGAAACCTTGAGACTTGGTGAAGCAAAAAAAAAGTGTTGCAGCAAGTAGTAGAGGTTTAGATCAATGGCTCAAGGAATTTGTGCGTGGTTAAAAAGAAGGAAGAGCTAAGGAAACCGGTAACTTCACCGATGAAGTTGCCCTGTGATAGCAAACGTGCATGCCAATTGTTCCTTCAAAACAACATACAAAGGGCTCTTTATGGCAAGTTTTGATTTTCTTGTATGCAAGTTGGGTTATTGATTGTTTGATAGATATGCACCAACTTGAGGGAGGGTGTCAAAATATTTGATAAACTCCCATGTATTTTGGGATAATTTTTAAGCTAGTTAGATAGATAATCTTAGAATAATCAATTGAGATTTTTTAGAAAGATTTGTTTTTATCTTTTAGTTTTTTTTTATTAAGCTAAGGTGATTATAAAGTAATATATGTTCTAAATACTCTCAACCATTTGACAATGAACGCTCAATCACCCTGCTGCAATTGTTGGTGCTTGAACCCGAGACCTCTAGGGAATTTGGTTCGTGCTTGTCTTTTAGTTGCTTACTAGAATAAGGGAACTATTTTCCCAATTATTTTATGAGTCTTTTTCTATTTAAACTCAGTTATTTACCTAATAAAAAACAAAACAATTTTATTGAATATAGCCTTTAAAACTTTCATCCCACAATAATGAAAATAAATTGCAGCTAGTAGCAATGAATTGCCCATGTCTGAACACCCAATATAAAAAACTAGAGGGTCGCAATATCCACATATTTCAGTTGTAACTGGAAAACACGCCACCCAATATCTAAAATAGATATAAATAAAAAGAATAACAGCAACTCGAAATCAAACTGAATCTAAATTATTTATAGTAACTCCATTTTAAACAAGCAAAAGAAAAACATCCTCGCTTCTTTATGAGACCAAGGGCACCACTAACCTGTAAAAGAAGAAGCCAAAGTTTTTTGCAGCCAAAACCAAAGCAGCCTCATCTGGGGATGCAGCTTGATATTTGATTTTCTCAGGTGACTCGTTACCTTCCGGAAGCACAGTGTGACATATGGCAAGGCATCTAAAAAAATTCTGCAAAAAAAGGAACGAGTAAGCCTTAAAGTGCTGCAGTATATAGAACACTTCATTGTTCCTAGGTATAGGTAGTATCCAGCGACAGAATACTACTAGGTTTGAAATCCACACAGATAGATCCTAGTGGAGTGAGTGAAAGAAGGTTAAATGTCGATCATGTTTCTCTGCATTCCTTCTAAACTAAGTGCATTACAAATGATTAAAGCAGGAATATGAAAAGAAATCTGAAAAAAAAACTAAAACAAAACCAATCATACTGATAAGGGACCCAATATTACAAATTAGGCTCAGTAACTCTCTTATCAGTACAAGTTTTGCCTATTCTATTACTAGATCTAAAACACCTTAAAGATAACTGCCAAATACATGGATAGGAAAATATATCCATCCAACAACACTGTATATGGATACATATGAACTACAAACTGTCACAAGAAAGAATTTAGTTGACAACCTAAAAGGAGTAGGGGAAAATGAAGTTCCCAAAAACCATGGAGAGATTCAGCTTTAGTTGGCAATCCAAAAGCAAGACAGCCAGGTGGTCAAGCAAAATTGACAGTAGATATTACATTTTACATTCTTAATTATGGATACATCTATTTTTCCGTTTGACCTTAAAACCTTGCAATGTCAGAACTTGATTTATAATTACTAAGTGCAACAATTATGCTAATCTATTTATGACAGACCGAGATGCCACTTAAAGAAACCACTAACTTGATGAGAGTGGGAAAAGAGATGACTAATAACCACAAAAACCACCACCAGAGAATGGTCCATAAGTGAAAATCAACCTATGATTCTTATGTATACTCTTTCTCCTCATTTAATGATATTCTTGCACTAGAATCAGAGCATTCATTTGCAATGGTCGCTTATGCAAGCTGTAAAACAGTACACAACATTTCACAGTAAAGTTGGTCCCCAGCATCAAAGCAAGAAAAGATCAATTCATATAATAGTTCTCTTATTCCTTCCCCTTCAAACAATACTATAAAAGAAACTCGCAATGAGATGGTAAGCACTAAAAGCCATTTACTAATGAACATTTTGTACTAAATACCAAATTCTATTGCCAAAGAGGCAAAGACCATAAGCTACCTTGCAAGCATCATGATTAGCTCAATTCATATAATAGTTTTCTTATTCGAGAATGGTAAGTACTAAAAGCCATTTACTAACAAATATCATACTAAATACCAAATTCTATTGCCAAATAGGCAAAGACCATAGTGAGCTACCTTACAAGCATCTTGATTAGGTTCATTTCTCCAAGCTCCTCGTATAAGCCTCTCATCATCAAAATTTAAACCCTTTTCCCTAACAGAACCAGTTGATGTTTGCACCTAAAAGATGTTACAAGAACAAGTACTTCATTCCCATGGGACATAGGATAATTTGCTCAAAAAAGTAAAATATTTTTTTCTTCATAGAGATAAATGAAAGGGAATACCTCTTGAAACTTTATGCCTTTTCGTTCAGCAATGACCCTCTCAATTTCGGTCATACCTGTTCCATAAATTTTACCTCCGATTGAACACTTGAAGAACTCCATTAAATTTCTTGTCAAAGTTCCAGTTTTATCAGAAAATATGTATTCCACCTGATGATACCAGCAATTCAAAATGATTTAGAGCTCAATATATAGAGTACAAATATAGGCTGAATCTCATTCAAGTTGGCTAAAATTGCATATACTTACCTGCCCAAGTTCCTCGTTCAAATTAGAAGTCCTAGCTGAAGCCGGTGTGTTGGTTTCAGCATGGTACATATTTAAGTCCTTGTTGATAAACTGAGAGGACTGAATAAACTTGATTGTCTGCAATTGCATGTAAAATCCAGTAAGGCATTTTTGTGCATTGTCAAAGCAATAAATTGAGTAAACAATAAAAAGAAAAGGCCAACCTCAATAGAAACGTATAGAGATATAGGAATAATTGTTGAGTATAAAGTAAGTAGGGTCAACATGGTCAAAATAATAACCTATAAAACCAGAAAACAGAATAGAGTTAAGCTTTTTATATATCTAAGAGAGAGAACATGATAAAATAGCCAAAAACTAGCAACCATATAGTACCATAAATCTTCTATTAGGGTTGAATTGATCTTCCACATTTTCAAGGAGACCTAAGTAGAAGTACTTCCGGTCAATGAATATTCCACTGAAATATTTCAAGCAGAGAACATTATTATAAAAATACGGCAGAACTATAAAATCCCACAACATTACAAATGTAACGTTATTGCAGACTAGCTATTTCACAAACCTGCCTATTGCTCCAAGCAGACACATAGAGAAAAGAGTACAAAAGAGAGCGAGTATAAGTTTGTCAAGTTTCCTCTCTAATGTACTTCTTTTTGAAGGAACGTTCACGGAATTCATCATAACCTGCAAACTCATCCCAGGTGACCACAAAATACACAAGGAAAGATAAATCACAGATTTATTTCTGCCTTGGAGTGCATAAATATGTCCAAAATCTTCGAAGTCCAATCAATTACCAAATAACAACATAGTTGCTAAACTGCTAAGTATCAAAGGTTGCAAATATAGTGCAAAAGCTTTTTCAAATTTACACTATGTTAGTATTAACAGTAGTAAAGAAAAAACGCAAAAGAAAGGAAAGGGAAGCTAAGTAAAAGAGAAGGTGGAGGAAAGGAAAGAAAAGAAAAGGATTACATATTTATATATTGTTTGCATAGTTACATCTTAATGTTTTTTTTTTTACTTTTCTTTCCGTAGCTTCTACCCCAAACTTGGGTAGGTAAAAGTAAAACAATGGAAACTCAATTTCCATTACTTTTTGTACAGAAAAGCCAAATCAATTTCCCACTCATAGTTGGAAACGAGTATATCAGTATTAAAATGCTGGAAACTCAATTTCCATTACTTTTTGTACAGCAAAGCCAAATCAATTTCCCACTCATAGTTGGAAACGAGTAGATCAGTATTAAAATGCTGGAAACTCAATTTCCATTACTTTTTGTATAAAAAAGCCAAATCAAATTTTAGCATGTTATGACTTAGCATACTGCATGTAAGAAATGCTATTAAAATTTCCATAACGAACCTTTGTTTCATGACCAGTAAAAATAACAGCACCAACAATGAAATCGGTGTTTTTCAGACTGCAACCCTGAAATTAAATTGCCAATATCAGCTCCATTTTAATTTCATCAAAAAGAACATCAAGTACAACAATTTTTACCAAAAAAATTATTAGGAACAAAAATTAAGATGCCCATTAATTCAAAACAATGTATCTGTAAAATTAACTGTAAAAGGATTTAGTTTATCTACAAAACGTGCATTCTTTTTGGTTGATCAAACTCAAAATCAAATATATATGGAGAGTTCGGTATCTAGTTATTAAAGGTATTTCACATAAAAAAAGAGAAAAATAAAAGAAACAAATAAAATTTCTGTGAAGCGGGCTTTTTCATGCGTCTTGCCTTAAATAAGGCAGGGCACTCCCAGGCATGTGCCTCACCCGTAATGGCTGAGGTGTTTTCTGGGTTTAGCACTAAGGCACAAGGTGTAGGCACACCTTGACAACATTACTAAAGATGGAAAAAAGATACTCAGAAAATACCCTCAGTAAAATCTGATTTGGAGAGAGAGGCAATGTTTGATTGTCGATTACAATATTGCCAGTAAAAGTGTATAAAGAGTTGTTTGGCTGCTCACACTGCACTTCACCTGCAATTAAAAAAGATTGATGCTATTTAAAAGTTAACAAGAAACAAGAAAATATACAAATTGATTTCGAAAGCATCACTTCAGACGAAGCACATCATCTCACTAAAATTTTAATGGTATTATTGCCTAATGGTTTGTATTGCAACAAGCTTATCTAAAAAAAAGAAGAAAAAGGTTTTAAAAAATGAACAGTTAATATGCAATTTAGAAAAAGCATGTACTTTAAGTGTTTAAAATGGAGAGAGGAAATAACTTTTTAAACAACCCAGAACAGAAAGATATGAACCCAGTTGAATGCATGGAGTCATGGGTAAAAAATAATTACAAGTACATTTGCTAATGCAAGTTAGAATCAGAAAATAAAATTCAATAAAGGATGATTATGTCACAGAGATATGCAACGGAAACTAAGCAGTTAAAACTAAATGGGGAAAATTGTTAAGTTGAGGTGGATATGAAAGCAACAGATACACACTAAAAGCATCAAATAAATCAAGCCTTAGCAAACCTATAGCCTTAGACATGGAAAAAGAAGAATTACAAAAGAACCCAACAGGAATAAACATGGATTCTCCTACACTAACTTATACTCCAAGTTGTTGGTCATGCTTCAAAATATATTCATCGTTGCTGAAAAGTCTAAATCTGAAATTAGGTTGAAGTGTTCTCTATTCACAATTTATCTTTTGTTCTACATTAATATCATTAAAAAGGCATAAATTACAATAGTAACAAGAAACACAAAGAGATGAAGATCAAAGTGAGAAAAATATGATGGAAATAAACATATTATATTACCAGGATATAGAAGAAGATATTTAAGAATGAACAATAACCAATGTCAACAATATTATGCCTTCATAGGAAGAACCGTCTTATTTGGATACAAAATTATTTTTCAAAAAAAGTGGAAGTGAATTTCATTTAAAAGAAATTAAATTTATAAACTAACTAAAAGTTTGAACAAAAATTAAATACTAAAAGTTTGACCTTTGAATTCACATGCTTTATCTGGAGTAAAGTAATCCCAAGTCTTTTCAAGTGCCTTTCTGATTTTCAGATTTGTTTCACCATCTAAATTTGCAGTCTGCAGAAAAAAAAATCTCACTTTAGGAAAAAAACACTCAATGAGACATAACGCAAGAAGCGCTGGAGCAATCAATTTTCATCAACAGAACGAAAGGTAATTACCTCAATGTAGCAAACACCATCAGAATTTGTACTAGCAAGTAAAAGAATATCTGCAGGAAAAAATTCATCTTGCTTAACCTGCAAAAGGGAAAATTTTAACAATATTTTCCTATATTTATTCAGTTGGTGACACAATCTAAATCAACTCAATAAACTTATTATAATATTTTATTGTGACATATATAAAGAAAAGAAAACTTTCTGGAAGCTACAGATATCTTTAAATCGTAAACCTCCAAATGGATAGAAAAAATCATTAGGGAAAAATAAGAAGAAAAAAAATAAGTAAAAAGGCATTGACAGGTCACCGGTTGAACTTGACCAAGTGTACAACTGTACACGAGGGCAATACTGACAATACTTCTTTGTGAGAACTTAGGTGGGGTAAACACAGTCCTCAATGGGAAATGCACTTATTATCCCCATCAGTTAGAATTTATGCAACTACAAACTGGCAATTATGAAGCATCTCTCAATATGTTAACTTCCAATCAAACACAAATTTCATAACATGAAACTGGAAGAGAAGCATACTAAGGGAAAAGAAATATATATTTGAAAATATTTTCTAGATATCCAGAGGAGGGGAGAGAGAAGAAGAAGGAAGTCGTGTGACAAATAAGACAACCATTTCAGTATTTGACTGTACAGGGAAAAAAATTTCAACAACATGCATCTAGAAACTTACCCTGATAATATCTCCAACCTGCAGCTTTTTCCATTGAAGAGTTTCCCACCCTTGCACTTGCAACACGTCGACGGGAGTGTTATTTATGGCTTTATCATTCTGAAGACGTTGCTGTTGCATATGATAAGGGAAAGAACAAACTTCAGCATTCAACTCAAACTTACAAAAAGTCAAAGCTCAAGCTAAACCTTCCAGAACCTTTTTCCCAGGCCCAAAATCCTCCCAAACCCAAACTAAGGATGAGAATAGAAAATCGATCAGGACCCAAGGCAAAGGAAGAAAACGAATCCTACGACAAGCATGCAATGTAGTACTCACCCAGTCCTCAAATGCCTCTTTGATGAGAGAAAATATAAGCACAAGAGTCAGAGGAACCATATTTGTTACAGGATTAACAGGACTGCATCAAGAGAAAACTCTTATTAAAAAGGCATACATTACTATAGAAACAATTACACAAAGCAGTTGGTTAAATCTTCAGTCTTACCAAAGATATTTTTGGGCATAAATTACAATAGTAACAATTACACAAAGCAACTGGTTAAATCTTCAGTCTTACCAAACACTATCACCAAAAGAATTCCACCAGAAGAAATGGGTTCAAAAAGAGGTTTCACATGCAGTACAATAGATCATGAAGAGAATGCAACCAATGAGCACAAGAAAGAAGATTGAAGATGAATAAGGGGAATATATAATAATGTCTATAAGGTGGACTTTCTGGTTTTAATACCAACTGCTAAATCAGCTGTATGAAGATTTTTTTCTTTAAATGATAATAGATTAGATTCTTAATAATCTAAATGAGGAAACACGCATAACTGTTACATTCTGACGAATGGAACAAGTGATGAACAGGAAACTGAAAGAAAATACTACAGATGGTCATGTCAGTTTCTGCAGGGACAACACTTACAGTTTCAACATCTATTTAAAAAAAACGAAGTACATCAAACAATAAAATATTAATGACATTTCACTCAAAGATGAAGATTTTTAGAGCATAGAAATAACTCTCTTCTGTTCATGAAAGAACTTAATCGAGCCCCAAGCCACATTCCTTATGTCAAGTGAACACCACTAAGTGGATGAACAAATTAAAGTAATAATTCCATCACCCCACAAATTCTTCTCTTTGTAATTAATACCATAAGAAGAACTTACCTATATGGAGTTGTTGACAGAATAGACACCATAAGAAAGTACAAGTTAGCTACCCGCCTGAACTGTCAGAGTAAAACAGAACATTGTCAGGATCAGAAGTAGCCAAACATCCTTGGACTCTAACGAAAGCCAAAAAAAATTATCAAGCAAGATTTCTAGAATCTAAAATATATTCAGACCCGAAAAAACAATGGTTTATAAAGTGAGACAGTCACTGTATAACAGTTATGGCCAGGGATAAAAGAAGTTGAAGCGCCATCCAGAATAGAAAGAAATAAAAAATTTCATTTCATTATGATTATGCTGATTCGAACGTCCTCAAGTTTTTCAAGCGGAACTAACAGAAGAACTAGCCCCTGAAGAAGAAATGGTAAACATGGAGCACTTTCTTGGAACTAAACCTGATAACAGTTTTCCTCTTAAACAAACAAATAACAATTTAACTGTTGCACTTGCTATTTCTCATTAAGATGGTACGACCCAACAAACAACATTCAAAATAAATTAAGCAAATTATCAGTATACTAGTATAAAGAATGATTAAAAGTAAAACGACTAAAGTCACAAACAAAAAGATCATACATGCTCTTAAAATGTAATTGCTGGGTTTAAAGTGTTTCTAGGACTGGTTGTAGGATATGGTTATGGAATAGGAGAGTCTTTGATGGATGACTGTGGTAGCTAAAAACTGGTATATCTTTTCACTTATTATTTTTCTTGAAGAAAAAGAGTAAACCTCTACTCTTCACAAAAAGCATGATTTAGTCAAGAAAAGAAACAATACCATGTCTTCCATTGTGTTCCCAACCTCTTTAGCACAAACTCCCCAGCCAATAGTTAGTTAGAAATGCAAGGTTATTAGGACAATCGTCAGCATTAGCCAACAACATAATCATAACAGTGACTCTTGCATTATGGACATGAATAATACCATAACCATATCCATAGAAGTAACAGCATCAAAGTGAAGTTATATGATACAGGTATATCGTATGAGGACCCAAAAAAAAACTACCCATTTAATTACTAGTTCAATAACAATTTTCTTTAATATCCTTTTTCAAGGCTTTGTCCTGTTATGATCTTTTTTTCAGTTTTTCCATCTATTTGCAATCTTCCTTGAGGGTCTTATACCCATAATCCTGTCTGGATATGCATCAGACATGGATACTTTAAGAAAAATAATATGCCAAAGCCACATAACTACCAGGGACGAAACTAGGATCAAACATTGGGAGGGGCAAAATTGCTTAACTTCAAAATAATAAGGGCCAATTAAGTATTTAAACCTAAAAATTGGGGGCAAGGCCTAATTTGACCAATATTTAAAGAGGGACTTAAAGTGTCATTATACCAAAAAGTTGGCTCCACTACATGGTTAAGTCGGAGACCAAAATGCAAAGGTCAACCAATAAAGTTTTCAACAGAAACGCCTAAAGTACCACACAGCCATGTACCTGTTTCAATCCAGTAGAAGTCCAATAGAGTTACCTGTTCATACAGCCCCTTTGGTAAGAAGGTAAACATGTTATACTTGGTAGTTGATATGGAATTACCCTGGAACAATAGATACCACACTAATGAGATCAACATCATAAGAATCAGATGCAAGCAGCAAAGTATGAATACGAATAAAACTTCTAGAACTCAAAAGCAATCTTACATGAATAATGTAAATCCAATCGCAGTCTAAAATATATATATATATATATATTATATTATGAATATATGGAATAAGCATTTAGAACTTGCATCTGCAACTGCATTTAGCAACGGCAAGAATACACGTCTAAATCTACTCATGCAACATTAATTGAACTACCAAATATTAGTAAGAAGCCCCGACCCCTTCCATATGGAAATAGCATGTGAACAAGATCAAACGCTTGCAGCTAGTAGTAGGTCAATCTTAAAAGATCATAGTCTATGGTGACATCTGGAACCTCGTCAAACAACTATAGTAAACTACTTTTTTTCTAACTTCAATAAAATGAAATCATTTATGCAGACACATTAATTACAATCACACTATTTGAAACTAGCACTGTAGCACATGTCACGCTATTTGAAGCTAGCGCATGTCACATGAGTTTTTTTTTTAAAAAAAAATATGACATTGGTCTGGCAAGACACTACAGTAAAAAATATTTATTATATGATAGTATACAATATAAATGTAAAATTTACACTTGTCAATTAAATATCAACATGCAAGTAGATTTTGAATTTAAAAACATAAAACTGGACACTGTCAAAACATTAACAATATATGGCTGAACATGTTGGGATACGGCTAGACAAATGTACACATTATGAAAGTTTTTCTTTCTTTTTTCCGCTTCCAAATACAGAATTGACAATGAATAGTTTTGTTCTATTTTTTTTTTTGAAAGAGAGAAAAAAAACCTTAATCTTCAAGAGGACACGCCTCGGAAATGATTAGAAGGTTTAAAGAAGCAGCTTAAACACATCTTCAGAAGCATCTTAAATGATATCAAACACACTTAGTGCTTTTGCACTCTCATAGAGACTACCAGCAGAACTATATTTTGGAGAAGATATAACATGAAGACCATGTTATTAAGGCATTTGCCTACCCATAGCCCCTCGGGGCTAAAGAACAAGAGCACCTCAAATATTTGCGCACAGCACATTTGATCAGATATATGCGTAGTGCATTTAAGTGCAGATTTTTGAAAGTTGGAAGATGTAAATAAAACCTGCTTAATTAAAGTTCTCTTTAATTTCTTTTTTCATACAATGGTACCTTTAGCAGAAAAAATAGGGGATGGCGTCAAACTCTTCTTGGCTCTTTTGTATTCGAGAAAAAAAATTGAAATTAGGAAACCATGCATTTTGGCCAAACAAAACAAAAAATTGAAAGTTTAACATGTTTTGTACTGGATTGCTTTTTAGAGTTTATTATCATTAATTAATTATATACCTTACGTCTCAAGTAATAAAAAAGTTATAGAGCGCCTAAATCGCAAGATTGCACCCTTAACAATAAAGCCAACAAAGGTGAAGAAAAATAATTTTAAAAATTAGAAACCTAAATCATGCAACTTGTAATGGTAGCATTAATTTGGTTAACAAATAAAAATGACTCAAGTTCACTGAATTTCCTATTTTCATCGAAACGTAAAAAAAAAAAGCTACTATAAAAGTCCCAATAAAATCAGGATTTAAAATATAAATACCCTGTATCGATGAGCGATATTGGCATCGCGATCATTGCAGAAGATAGTACGGAGGGCGGGCGCCTGGGGTTGAACCCGTCCAAGAGTGACGGTTCGAGCCGGCGTTTTCCGACTACTACTACTACCACTACCCAGTTGCGATTTCGGTGAATTAACCGCATCCCATTCACTCATCTTCCTTCTATTTATTCACGTTTCTTGCACTCTTTTCGTCTCCCGGGCCCAAGAAAAGGAAAATAAATAAAAAAAATTGAGGATGTGCAAATGTAGATTCTGAAAATGAATACGCAATGGGGTTTTGATGTTTGAATCTGGATTTGTTGAAGTTGGTTTTAAAGGCGATGTTTCATTTCCATGGACGATGAAACGGAAGAAGATACTGAATTCAATTTTTTTTCTTTTTATTTTTTCCGGTTATTTTTCATGGTAATAATTGATTTTCTTTCTTTAATTTTTTTCTCAAAAATTTCCAAATTTGTGAGCAGTTTTAAATTTAAAGCACGAACAATCGAACCGCGTTTGTTTTGCCTTCCATTTCTCCGCGTGGCTCCATTCTCCGTTCACCGCGACGCGAATCAAAAGAAAATGGAATTTGGAATTTGGATTTAGACTAACAAAAAATAAGGAATAATCGTAGTTTATTCATGCCATGCTGCAGCTTGAGAGTTACAGTCGTAAGGTTCGTAATACTCTATTTTAGCGTGAATATTTAGAAAATAGTAAATTACATTAGATATCATTTAGTTTTATTAACTGAATCACTCATATCATTAAATTTTAAATTTGTATTTAATTATGTTTTTTTGTTGTTGTTGTTAAGTTAATATTGTTAACGTAACCTATCACACTAAAACAGCGTCGTTTTAAGAATTAAAATTTGAGAGAATATCGATTGTTGCTGAAATTTTAAATATTTTACTCTTTTTTAGTATTGCACTTTTCGCTCGTTGTGAGTAGTCAATCATTATATCTCATCAATCATCTTTTGTGATAATATCGATATCAAAACGTTTACATTTCACTCTACTTTCTTCTCATATAATTGATTTTTCACGAAATTCATTCAAAATCTACTTTCTTCTCGTATTAGTATTTCGATCTCTTTTTGTTATGCTCAAATCGATCAACCGAAAAACGTCAAGAGGGGGTGAATTAACCTTAAAAAAATTGGTGTGAAAGTAATAAAAGATAGACAATTTGCACAATGATTTATAGCGATTTAACTTCTTTAATGAAATTTACATCCACTACATTAGCTTTACACTAAGGTGACGTTTAGTTCGTTGGAATGTTTCTGAGGGAATTGAAATTTGTGAAGGAATTGGAATCTGTCAGGAATTGGAATCCAATTACATATTCTGTTTGGTTAGCAGACATGTCAGATGAATTTGATTTCAATAATGTAAAATGACAGAATTGCCCTTCTTATTTTTTTGCTTTATTTTAGTTTGTTTTACAACTTACATGAAGTAATATATTATAAAAAATTAAAAAATATTAAATTTTCATTTTATTGATTGATTATTCATTTCAATAAATTATAAAAATCATGCTAATAAACATAATAAGTTAAAATGATCGCAATTAAAATATGTTAATAAGTTACCAAAAGATATATCAATATTTCGATAAATTCCAATCGGAGTATGTTAATTAGTTACCAAAAAATATACCAAACACTATTTTTATTCAATATATGAATTAGAAACCCGACCCGACACGACACGAAATAATAAAAAAATATTTTTATTCAATAAAAACATTGACTTAATTGAAAAAATATTATATAGAGAGGGGTATTATTATAATTATTCCTAAATATATAAGATAAAATTACTTTTTTTTTCGGGTCATGTAACAACCCGAATATTTACAAAATAATATTAATTGAAATTGGAGGTAAATTGTGAAAATGGGTGAAATTAAGTGACTAAATTAAAATTTATGGAAACTTGTATGCCATTTTCGAAGTAAAGAAAATTCAGGGACCAAGCCTTGAATTTCCCCTAAAACTGTCGGTAGGCTTGATGATTTAAGCGTGATTTCTGATTTACAATCAGAAATCACAAATGCTATTCCTTCAATTTTCTTCCTCTCACACCTCCACTTTCAAGTCCGATCCAAACGCCGTCCGAATTCCGATCGTTGTTTTGAAACCACCGTTGTGTTCATCATCGAGCGAGGAACAAACCCTTCAAATTAATTGAAGCGAAACGCGGCCAAACGTCGGGAATTTCCAGTCAAAGTAACGACGGTTTTGTTAGCTCTATCGCCGAGAAAATCTTAAATTCACCGTTGATCGTTGCTCCGTTTACGACACCTCCCGCACCATCGTGTTCCTTGTGTCGTTCCGAGTTCACCGGTGTCAACCTTGTCCGCCGTAGACGGCGGCGCATGAGGAGGAGGTGCAGTCAAAGGTTCGACCGATTTGAAATCGAGCTCTCCGCCATTCAAAAATTTGAACCGATCGTTGTAAGTATCTCGAAATCGCTCAAAATAATTTTTAGAAATTTTTCCGGGATTTTTAGGACCCCGGAGGACGCCTCACGCGCCACACGCGCCGCCGCAGGGCGAGTGGCTGCTGGAAACCGGTTTAACCGGTTTTCAACCGGTTCTGACCGGTTCGACCGGTTTAAAACCGGTTCGAACCGGTTTGAACGGTCTGAATCGGTTTGACCGTTCTGACCCGACCCGACCGTTGACCCGACCCGACCCGACCGTTGACCCGACCCGTTGACCGTTGACCATTGACCGTTGACTTTCTTTGACCAAAACTTAAAATGGCTTTGACCGAGCATTAAACGACCGTTAATCTTTTCCGAGTATACCTATCCTGATAGTTTTCGACGTGCCAAATCCGTTTCCGCTGTCCGTTTCGTCAAATTCGAACCCTAAGGACTCCAAATCGACGGTCAAAGTGGTTGACTTTGACTTTGACCAAGAATTTGAATTTTCGAAAAATCATACTTTATATTTGTCGACGTCCTGATTCCGTTTCCGCAATTCGTTTGGCCAAATTCAGTCTCGAAATACCCCAAATTGATAGTCAAACCTAAAAAATGCTTATATACTTAAGAAGTCTAGTTTTAAACAATTAAATAGGATTTGGGACTGATAGATTATTATTTTTTGAAGGTACAAGAGACTCTCCGGATCGTTCGAAAACTCGACCCAGCTCTTCTAGATCAGTTAAACCACGTGTGCCATTATTCACGCGTTCGAAAACTGTAGCAGAGCGTGGTGAAACCAGCAATCAGTAGATTTACTATTTGAACCTATTGTCGAGGTGTGTTCCCTACTTATTACTGAACTGTTTTATTGGTTTTAATATGTGGTACATCGAATTCATTGGTTATTATTTTATGGATGCACCAATTTAATGTGACAATTTATGGAATATGACTGCTATCTAATTTTTGTTTGAAATGGTATATGATTACCATGTTTTTGGATTTATGGAATTTATGTCACGGTGCAATTGAATTTTGGAATTGAATTACGATGGAATAGCTCTGATCAAGCTAAATGGGCCTAATGTGACTCTTGAGGGCCCCAAGATGTTTCATTAGGTCGGTTTTCCTTTGTTGTGTGCTTTGGGTAAGCTATATGGACTTATTGACTTGGGCTTAAGGATACAAGCTTCAGAGCCTATCCTTAAGTCGGCTTTCTTTTTGCTATATGCATAAAGTAAGCTATATGGAAAATAATTTTGAGAACTACTGATGGTGTACCAGAAAAGGGTTTAAACTATGATTTTCAAAAGTTAAACTCTTTTACGAATTTGTGAGATTACTGGACTATGATTTGTACCTATTGACATTTTATGGAAATGTTGGGACACACTGAGCCTAGCTCACCTTTTGAAAATATTTTCCCCCTTTCAGATACTGTTGGTTAGATACCTCGGTTCGAGCACTTGGAGGATCAACATATCTCTTGAAGTAAATCATATTGTAATGTTTTTATCTTGCAAGTTGACTTTATTTTGGTGACATGGACCTTATTTTAAATATCGGATTTTATAATGATGACTCTTTTGCTAGTACTGCTCAGTTTATTGTGATTTTGAATTTGAAGACATGTTTTAAATTAAATTATTATTTATTGGTACTATATTTATGAGTTGGATTTTGATAGTATAATTTGTTTATAATTTCATGTTATTTATAATGTGATTTTATATTGATAGAATAACGATTTCGGAAAATGTCTTTAATAATTATAATGTGATCCACTAGACTTAGTCGAAACGCATAGGTCGGGTCTAGGGGGTGACATTTATTGGTATCAGAGCTTTTGGTTTTTAACCCTCGGACTGTGTATGAGTCCACATTAAAAATACGGTTTTGAAATATTTTACAAAACGAGTTACTAAGGCCATGTCACAAAGTTATTAAGATTTTAACTATGTTTGAGACTCCAAGTGCTTATCTAACCCTAAGTTTTATCTTCTGTAGTAAACTTGAGATCCATCAAAATGAGTGCTAGACGTGGCCGTCGAACTAGCCGTGGACGAGGTCGAGTGGCTAATTCGCAGATCCGATCGATGAGATACGGGTAGATCCCTCACATTCGATAGGTGATCATGCTCCTACGACCCCAACGGATCTGCCTCCTGCCGTTGGTATTGGCATGACTACACCGATGATAGGAGCGACCGATATTGAGTCAGAGTCTACCGGAGTTGCTTTGGATGAGAATTTTGGTAGACAATTTCTACAGTTAATACAGGGAGCAGTCAGAGCTACTGGTGTTGTATCTGAGGTTCCTATTTCGCAGACTTTGATTACCAATGGAGTTAGAACTTTTGGGGGACAGATAGGTGGAGCTCCTACTGAAGCTGAGGATTGGCTCCAGGATACAGAGAGACGCATGGATCAGTTGGGTTTGGACTCAACTAAGAGATATCAGGGTGCTGTGGCGATGTTAGATGGCAATGCCTACACTTGGTGGGAGTCAGTGACCAGTAGTATTCCTATCGATCGTTTGACCTGGAATTTCTTTAAGGATCGCTTTCGGAGCCGTTTTCTGGGAGAGCGCTACTTAGCTCAGAGACGACAACAGTTTCAAGACCTGGTTCAGGGAGACATGACTGTTTCTGAATATGAGATCGAGTTCCTGAAGTTACTGAAGTATGGATTCAGTATGGTACCTATGGAGAGAGATCGATGTCGTAAATTTGCCCTTGGACTCAGATACGAGCTGCGTAGGCAAGTTGTAACCCATCAGGATGAGATATTTGATGTGCTGGTGGGCAGAGCCAAAGATGCGGAAGAGGTGAAGGTTTTAGCTTCTGGTAGAGAGCGTGTTGATCAAGATCGATCTAAGAAATTTTCAGGCCCGATGGAGTCATCAGCACAGTCCGGGAAGAGGACTCGTACTTCAGCCCCTCAGAGAAGCAATACACGTTTGAGGCCTGCAGCATCCTCACCTTTAGCTGTCAGTCGAGGCGGTTCCTCGTCGTATTATAATGGGCCCCTTTGTGAGTATTGTGGTAAACAGCACTCAGGAGAGTGTCGTAAGAAGATGGGTCTTTGCTATCAGTATGGATCTAGTGGTCATTATCGGAGGGATTGTCCTCAGTTAGTTTCGTTTGAGCAGACCACTACCCAAACTCCTGTGCGTTCGCAAACTACAGTACATACCCCAATTAAAGATCATAGTCAAGGAAAGACTCGAGGATCAGGTCCAGGACAGACAGTAGAGCCCGACCTCAGCAAAATAGAGGGCCAACAGCTTCTGAGGCTAGACAGCCAGTTTAGTTTATGCAACTAGACGTCGTGATGACAGAGATGAGCCTGAGGTTATTGCAGGTACATTTACTATTTATTCTACCCCATACTTTGCATTATTGGACAATGGCTCCACTCACTCCTATGTATCGAGCTCAGTATCTCGAAACCTTCAGATTCCGATCGAGAACACTGAAAATACTGTTACAGTTACAAGTCCTGTAGGACAAGCGGTATTAGTGAATAAAATATTCCGGCGTTGTCCTCTCGAGGTTCAGGGAGAAATTTTTCTCGCTGATCTTATGGAACTTCCTTTAGGGGAGTTCGATCTAATTCTTGGAATGGATTGGTTGAATAAACACAAGGTAAAGCTGGATTGCAAATACAAGCGGGCTACTCTGAAGACTTCAGATGGTCGGACTGTTGTGTTAATTGGTGAACGGCGTGGTTATCTCTCCAATATAGTTTCAGCGATGGAAATTGATCATATGATCCGGAAGGGATATGAGACCTTCATTGCTTGTATTTTGAACACCAAAGGTGCATTGTACACGATCGAGGAGATTCATACAGTTAGCGAGTTTCCTGATGTTTTTCCGGAGGAGTTGCCTGGTTACCTCCTGATAGAGAGGTAGAGTTCGAGATTGAGATTGAGACTTATCCGGGATCTTCACCTATTTCTATGGCACCTTATCGTTTGGCTCCAAAGGAACTTAAGGAGTTGAAAGTCCAATTGCAAGAATTATTCGATCGAGGATTTATCCGACATAGTACTTCACCATGGGGAGCTCCAGTTCTATTCGTGAAAAAGAAGGATGGGTCGCTAAGATTATGTATTGACTATCGGAAATTGAACAAGATGACGGTCAAGAATAAATACCCATTACCCAGGATTGATGACTTATTTGATCAATTGCGAGGAGCTACTGTATTCTCTAAGATTGATCTTCGTTCGGGGTATTATCAATTGAAAGTTAAAGGATCTGATGTTGCAAAAACGGCCATTCGCACTAGATATGATCATTATGATTTTTTAGTGATGCCTTTTGGTTTGACGAACGCTCCTGCAGCTTTCATGGATTTGATGAATCGGGTGTTCCGACCATATTTGGATCAATTTGTGGTGGTCTTCATTGACGATATTCTGATCTATTATTGTACTGAGGCAGAGCATGACGAGCATTTGAAGATCGTTCTGCGGACTTTGAGAGAGCATCGTCTATATGCCAAACTAAGCAAGTGTGAGTTTTGGCTTCAAGAAGTGTCATTTCTGGGGCATATTATTTCTGCGCGAGGTGTTCAGGTTGATCCCAGCAAGATAGAGGCTATTATGAATTGGAAACGACCTAAGAACGTATCTGAAATCCGCAGTTTCTTGGGCTTGGCTGGTTATTATCGACGTTTTGTTGAGGGCTTCTCGATCATTGCTTCTCCTTTGACAAAGTTGTTAAGGAAGAATGTGTTGTTTGACTGGGGCGAGGCACAACAGGAGAGCTTTGAGAAATTAAAGGCGGTTTTGACTCAAGCACCGGTGTTGATTCAACCAGAGTCCGGGAAGGATTTTATAGTGTATAGTGATGCTTCACATTCAGGACTTGGTTGTGTTTTAATGCAGGAAAGTAAGGTGGTGGCTTATGCATCCCGTCAGCTACGGCCGTATGAGAGTAACTATCCTACTCACGATTTAGAGTTGGCAGCAGTAATTTTTGCCTTGAAGATTTGGAGACACTATCTTTATGGAGAGAAGTGTTACATTTTCACAGATCATAAGAGCTTAAAGTATCTTCTGACCCAGAAGGAACTTAATTTGAGACAGCGTCGCTGGTTAGAGCTTCTAAAGGATTATGATTGCGTGATTGATTACCACCCTGGTAAAGCTAACATTGTAGCAGATGCTTTGAGTCGAAAGACGGTATCGGAGTTGAGGTCTTTAATGGCCAAGATGAATTTATATGACGATGGCACTTTGTTAGTAGAATTGCAAGTTAAGCCGACCTTGGTTGATGAGATCAAAACTAAGCAGCCCCTTGATAGCTCCTTGCTTTCCATCTTTGAGCAAGTAGAGCAGGGGACAAACTCAGATTACGCAATTGATCAGGATGAAGTTTTATGCTTTAAAGGTAGATATTGTGTGCCTGATGATGCTGAGTTGAGGCAGACTATCCTTACTGAGGCTCATAGTAGTCCATATGCTATGCACCCCGGAGGAGATAAGATGTACCGGAATTTGAGAGAGAGGTATTATTGGATTGGTATGAAGAAAGACATATCTGAATTTGTGGCTAGGTGTTTGACTTGTCAGCAAGTTAAGGTAGAACATCAACATCCATCAGGTTTGTTACAGCCTATCAAGATTCCTGAATGGAAATGGGAGCGTATTACTATGGATTTTGTTACTGGCTTGCCTATGACTCCTTCGAAAAAAGATTCAGTTTGAGTGATTATTGACAGACTTACAAAGTCAGCTCACTTCATTCCTGTGCGAGTAAATTATACTTTGGATAAGCTGGCAAGATTGTATATTTCAGAGATTGTCAGATTGCATGGTGTTCCATTGTCTATTATTTCTGATCGAGATCCGAGATTTACTTTGAGATTTTGGAAGGCGTTACATACGGCTTTGGGAACAAGATTAGATTATAGTACATCCTTTCATCCACAAACTGATGGTCAATCTGAGAGAGTAATTCAGATTCTGGAGGATATGTTACGGGGTTGCGTAATCGATTTTCATGGTAGTTGGGAGAACTTTTTGCCGTTGGCTGAATTTGCTTACAATAACAGTTATTAGACCAGCATTCGTATGGCACCCTATGAAGCGCTCTATGGGCGTAAATGTCGCACTCCGATCTGTTGGACTGAGTTGCGTGATAGGAAAACGTTGGGACCTGAGTTAGTGTGAGAGACGGAGGACACAGTCAGATTAATCCGTGACCGTCTGAAAGAGGCATTTGATAGGCAGAAATCTTATGCAGATCAAAGAAGGAAGGATATACAGTTTGAAGTGGGAGATCAGGTCTTTTTGAAAGTTTCACCCTGGAAGAAAGTATTGAGATTCGGGCGTAAGGGTAAATTGAGTCCAAGATTTATTGGACCATTTCGTATCTTGAAGAGGGTAGGACCTGTTGCATATCAGCTTGAGTTGCCTTCTGAGCTAAGTCATATTCATGATGTCTTTCATGTATCAATGTTGAGGAGATACCGTCCAGATCCAGGTCACATTATTCAGGTTGAAGAAGTAGAGCTGAGACCGGATTTGTCATATGAAGAGGAGCCAATTCAGATTTTAGAGAGAGATGAACGAGTTCTTCAGAATAGGCGAATTCCAATGGTCAAAGTTCAATGGAGTAATCGAGGCCCCTCAGAAGCTACTTGGGAGACATTGGAGTCAATGGAGGCTTAGTTTCCTCAACTATTCTCATAAGGTAAATTTCGAGGACGAAATTTCTTGTAGAGGGGGAGAATTGTAACAACCCGAATATTTACAAAATAATATTAATTGAAATTGGAGGTAAATTGTGAAAATGGGTGAAATTAAGTGACTAAATTAAAATTTATGGAAACTTGTATGCCATTTTTGAAGTAAAGGAAATTCAGGGACCAAGCCTTGAATTTCCCCTAAAACTGTCGGTAGGCTTGATGATTTAAGCGTGATTTCTGATTTACAATCAGAAATCACAAATGCTATTCCTTCAATTTTCTTCCTCTCACACCTCCACTTTCAAGTCCGATCCAAACGCCGTCCGAATTCTGATCGTTGTTTTGAAACCACCGTTGTGTTCATCATCGAGCGAGGAACAAACCCTTCAAATTAATTGAAGCGAAACGCGGCCAAACGTCGGGAATTTCCAGTCAAAGTAGCGACGGTTTTGTTAGCTCTATCGCCGAGAAAATCTTAAATTCACCGCTGATCGTTGCTCCGTTTACGACACCTCCCGCACCATCGTGTTCCTTGTGCTGTTCCGAGTTCACCGGTGTCAACCTTGTCCGCCGTAGACGGCGGCGCGTGAGGAGGTGGTGCAGTCAAAGATTCGGCCGATTTGAAATCGAGCTCTCCGCCGTTCAAAAATTTGAACCGATCATTGTAAGTATCTCGAAATCGCTCAAAATAATTTTTAGAAATTTTTCCGGGATTTTTAGGGCCCCGGAGGACGCCTCATGCGCCACCGCAGGGCGAGTGGCTGTTGGAAACCGGTTTAACCGGTTTTTAACCGGTTCTGACCGGTTTCAATTGGTTCGAACCGGTTTGACCGGTCTGAACCGGTTTGACCGGTCTGACCCGACCGTTGACCCGAACCGACTCGACCGTTGACCCGACCCGACCGTTGACCGTTGATCGTTGATCGTTGACCGTTGACTTTCTTTGACCAAAACTTAAAATGGCTTTGACCGAGCATTAAACGACCGTTAATCTTTTTCGAGTATACCTATCCTGATAGTTTTTGACGTGCCAAATCCGTTTCCGCTGTCTGTTTTGTCAAATTCGAACCTGAAGGACTCCAAATCGACGGTCAAAGTGGTTGACTTTGACTTTGACCAAGAATTTGAATTTTCGAAAAATCATACTTTATATTTTTCGACGTCCTGATTCCGTTTTCGCAATTAGTTTTGCCAAATTCAGTCTCGAAATACCCCAAATTGATAGTCAAACCCGAAAAATGCTTATATACTTAAGAAGTCTAGTTTTAAACAATTAAATAGGATTTGGGACTGATAGATTATTATTGTTTGAAGGTACAAGAGACTCTCCGGATCGTTCGACAACTCGACCCAGCTCTTCTAGATCAGTTAAACCACGTGTGCCATTATTCACGCGTTCGAAAACTGTAGCAGAGCGTGGTGAAACCAGCAATCAGTAGATTTACTATTTGAACCTATTGTCGAGGTGTGTTCCCTACTTATTACTGAACTGTTTTATTGGTTTTAATATGTGGTACACCGAATTCATTGGTTATTGTTTTATGGATGCACCAATTTAATGTGACAATTTATGGAATATGGCTGCTATCTAATTTTTGTTTTGAAATGGTATATGATTACCATGTTTTTGGATTTATGGAATTTATGTCACGGTGCAATTGAATTTTGGAATTGAATTACGATGGAATAGCTCTGATCAAGCTAAATGGGCCTAATGTGACTCTTGAGGGCCCCAAGATGTTTCATTAGGTCGGCTTTCCTTTGCTGTGTGCTTTGGGTAAGCTATATGGACTTATTGACTTGGGCTTAAGGATACAAGCTTCAGAGCCTATCCTTAAGTCGGCTTTCTTTTTGCTATGTGCATAAAGTAAGCTATATGGAAAATAATTTTGAGGACTACTGATGGTGTACCAGAAAAGGGTTTAAACTATGATTTTCAAAAGTTAAACTCTTTTACGAATTTTTGAGATTACTGGACTATGATTTGTACCTATTGACATTTTATGGAAATGTTGGGACACACTGAGCCTAGCTCACCTTTTGAAAATGTTTTCCCCCTTTCAGATACTGTTGGTTAGATACATCGGTTCGAGCACTTGGAGGATCAACATATCTCTTGAAGTAAATCATATTGTAATGTTTTTATCTTGCAAGTTGACTTTATTTTGGTGACGTGGACCTTATTTTAAATATCGGATTTTATAATGATGACTCTTTTGCTAGTACTACTCGGTTTATTGTGATTTTGAATTTGAAGACATGTTTTAAATTAAATTATTATTTATTGGTACTATATTTATGAGTTGGATTTTGATAGTATAATTTGTTTATAATTTCATGTTATTTATAATGTGATTTTATATTGATAGAATAACGATTTCGGAAAATGTTTTTAATAATCATAATGTGATCCACTAGACTTAGTCGAAACGCATAGGCCGGGTCTAGGGGGTGACAGGTCAGGTCCATTTTTTTCACCCTAAACACGAACCTGACCCGACCCGAATATCATACTTAAAAAAACCCGACCCGAATATCACACTTAAAAAGCCCGACCGACTCGACCCGAATATCACACTTAAAAAACCCGACCCGACCCGAACAAAATAAAGTTTCACCCGACCCGAATATATGAATTAGAAATTCGACCCGACCCGACCCAAAATAATAAAAAAATATTTTTATTCAATATAAACAGTGACTTAATTAAAAAAAAATTATATATAGAGGGTATTATTGTAATTATTCCTAAATATATAAGGTAAAATTATATATTTTCGGGTCGGGTATTTTTCACCCTAAACCCGAACTCGACCCGACCCGAATATCGCACTTAAAAAAACCGACCCGACCCGACCAAAATAAAGTTTCACCCGACCCGAATATATGAATTAGAAACACGACCCGACCCGAATATATGAATTAGAAACCCGACCCGAAATAATAAAAAAATATTTTTATTCAAAATATAAATAAGTTACCAACATATTGATGAGAGTAGTATGGTCAAATCTCAATTCCCTTCAACAAGGGAATTGAATTCCATCCATTCTTGGATGGAATCCACTTTCCCTCATTTGATGGAAAGTTGAAGTCATGAGGGATTCCAATTCCCCTGGAAAACTTGAACCAAACATAAGAAAGTGATGGAATTGGATTCCAATTCCCATCAATTCCAAGGGATTCCAGCGAACCAAACGCCACCTAAGGATTTTCAATAAATCCATTAGTTTATTCTTTCTTTATTTTTTTGACATTTACAATTATATAGTTTTTCAAGGTTAAACTAGAACAATTCTTCCTTTCAACAAAGGGTAACTTGTCTAAAGAAGAAAATCTCTCTAAGCAGGTGTTTACAATTATTAAGCTCACAAAAATAAAAACAAAAAATATATAATTAAGTTCTATACATTTATGTACAAGAGAAAAATGAATAAAATAAGAATGAAAACTATTTTATCTTGATTTCTAAGTTTGAATAGGTGCAATAACCCTTTTCAAGTGCCATTAGGTTATTTTTATATGATGGAATGAACTTGTGACCGTTTCTAACCGTTGGGATGTTTTTAGAATCTTTGGAAGCCTTTAATTCTCTCAATTTTAGCTTTTCAACATGGTGGTTTCGAGACCACTAGAGAAGGTTTCGAAACCCTCTTGAAAAAATGTGATCATTGAAACAGGGGATTTAAAAATCAAACAGGGGTTAGAAACCAATCATGTGGGTTTCGAAACCAGTCAAGATGTTTCGAAACCAATCAAGAGGTTTCAAAACCATAAAAAAATTGATCATTTTAGCATTCTGCCTCAGAGTTTCGGAACCTTATTCCAAAAATTCAATATTTTTGACTTATTTTGAGTTTTTAAACTTACTTTAAGGTCTAGATCAAGTAAAAAAATACTTGGAAAAACATTTTTCTAGTTTTGTAGAATTTTGAATCATTTCAACAAATTCAATTAAGTCCAAAAATATTTTACCCTTATTTATTATATCAAAATATAGGTTTAACACTTTCAATGTTAAATCGTAAGGCTAATTTTAAGGTATACTATTTGTCTTCTTAAAATAATGCTTCTCATCATTCAAATTTTTGAACAAAACACCTTAAAATCCTACAAATCTAAGAAAACCTCTAAACATCTAAAATATTGTAGATTTTTATGTTTAATTTCATCGATTTTGAGAGAATTTCGTGAAAAACTAATATTATGAGAGAAAAGATGAATAAAATATGAATATTTTGATATTGATTTTACTATAAAAGACAATCGATAATAGACGATGAATGATAGTCGACGATAACAAAAATGTATGAACAATTTAAAAGTTTAATGAGAAAATTAATACACATCTAAAATTTAATTTCTAAATTGATTCCACTTAAATTCACGTCAATCCGTCCCTTATTAAAGTGATTATGTTGATTATTATTCAATCACACAATATTACTCGTATAAAAAAAATATAATCAATCACATAGAACGATATAAATTTACATGTGCGCCTTAAGACTATATTTTCAAAACATACTTTGTCATTGTTTAACGCTAACAGTAAATACTTTTATCTATTTGAATATATTAATAACATTATAAAATTAAAATATTGTCAAAAAAATTAAAGGGTCAAAATATGTTAAATTAAAGTAAAACGAATAACTATCAAATTGTAGAATAAAAGAGGGACTAAAATCAGAATTGGACCTATTAAATAATGTTAAATGGCGGGAAATTCTAGGGCGAGTAGAAACAGCGACATTTCATGCTTCAATCTCGATCAATAAAGGGCAGTTAAATGGAGAGTTAGGAATGAAAATGGAATTGCTCAAGTTGTCCAAATTCAGCCTCCAGCTTCGAACTCTCGTCACAGAATCTCGCGATCTCAGAGTAACCATTTATTTTCTCAGTTCTCCATGGCCGATCGCGCTTCACTCGTTCTCTCTGACTCAGTTAATTAACATTGTTTAACAGGAGAGGAATCGTTCCGCAACCAATCAAATTCATACCTTAATCCAGGTTATGTCCATTTTTTCATTTTCTTTTTTTTCTCTTTTTTCCTATTTTGAAAAAAATTTCGGATTCTTGATGCAGAAACAAAATCAAGCCGAAGAGGAATACAATAGAAAGTTACAAGAACTGCAAGCGGAGTTAGCTTCATGTAGCGAATCACAGCAAAGGCTTGAAAGGAAGGTCTATGAATTTCTCTTTCGTGCCCTCGTCTACATGCTCGCTAATTAGAAGTTGATAATATAACTGCTTTTGTTGCAGGTGGGTTACCTTCAAAACGATAACGCTTTGCTTGAAAACAAGAAAAAAGAGTTACAAGGAACGATCCAGAGCCTACTTCAGTCCAGGGATAGCTTTATAAGTGCATATCAGGTGCGTGTTTGTTAATTCCTTTATTCTTTTTTTTTGTGTGAAGTAAATTTAAACTGCAACGAGAAAATTCATGGATGAGTCGAAGGCAGGGGATGCATATGTCTGGTAATTACTCAGGTTTTGCTTGGAAAAAAATTGGTTAGGGCATTGTCGGCTTGAGCTCAAGCAGTGCAAATTCAATGAGTTAGATTCGGGTATCTTAATACTTCAATGAATATCTCGTAAGCCTAGTTGAGTTTTTTTTAGTATTGAAAAACATCAATTTGAACTTGAATTCAAGCTCGAATATAAATAGTTGAGTTTGAATTCGAGTATAGGATTAGAGCTTTCTTTTACTATATAAAGGAGTGCACTGAACATGTTGATATATTTTTTAAACCAAGTTTGAGTTTTAAAAATGAAACTCCATTGACCTTGAGTTAAGCTCTATTTCAAGCTTATTGCAACTTGGGATTGGCTCGTCTTAGTTACACCAATCAGCTGGCTTTTGAATTTAGGATTTCTTTGACAAAACAGATTGATTTCATAGTGTTAAGTATTTTAACTATATATAGATAAAATTCATTGTTGTAACAATGATAAGTATTTTTTAACATGTGCTTCATGTTATTGAAATGCACAAACTAGAAATCACCATGCTATGTAGAAGCCAATGTATTAAATGAAAGGTTGTGCATATTAATGAAATTTATGTGATAATATATAAAGAAATCTGGTGAAAAGTAAAATAATCTAATATCTATGGGAAAAATCTGTTTGAAGTGCGGTAAAGATCGAGTAAATAGAATGAAAAAGTTAAACCTGAATTAGGGACCTGGAGAAAGTTGAAGAGTGTCAAGACCTGACAGTTCTTGCATTTGTGTCATAAAGGTGTTAAGGCACCTTATATAACTTTTGACATGTTAGTAGTTTATTTTATATAGGTTATATATATATATATATATATATATATATGCTTTTCTTGTATTTCATTTTCATGTTGTGTCATGTTTATTATTTTTCTCGTCAAGTTCAACATTGTGAAACAAATAAAAAAGATGAACTTAGGGTAAGCTCCAGATTTGAAAAAGCTAAGGGCAATGGCCCCCCTTACCCTCTCCTGGCTCCATGAGTTAAACCAAGGCAAATCAAAGAAGTCGATGAATTGATACTCTGTAATGCCTTATTTGCTTATTCTATAACTCATTTCAGAAATCAGCTTATTGTGTTTATTTCTGCTTAATGATTGAGCTATTGTTTTTCTTATGTAGTCTCGTGTTCTGAAGACTTGAATCATTTTATGACAGTATATTCAACTTATTATCATTCATTGGCCTGATGTTTACGTGCAGGAATCTACATGTGAAATGAAACGTTCAATTGAAGCTAGAGATAGAAAACTTGCTGTCCTATCTGAGAAATTGAACTCTCATTTATCACTATTTGATTCAATTGAAAAGGAGGCATTCTCTGTCAAGCAGGTTGTGGATAAGTTGGAAAGAATTGTGAGTGAAAAAGAGGAAGTAGGCATGTAACCGTTTAATCTATTACCTTTTTCATGTCTATCACCATTTTGTGCATGTGACAGGCTCAAGTGATTGATGTTATGTGCAGTATTTACATTCCTCTAATAGTGTTTTATTTGGTGTTTTCAGTTGCTGGATTAAGGAGAGAAATAGATCAAGTCTTTGCATTTGAAAAATCATTTGTTGGTAACTTCGAGTTCTTATTTACCTGGTTTAGACTATGAAAATTTATGTTGCTTTGACTTTTCATGTTTTATGAAGTATAGTGTTGAGCACATATCAAACACTTTAAGCTATGTTGTTCAATTTATTTTTTATTTTTTTGAAGTACCCAAGTCTGGTGCATTTTTGGCCATTGGTCTTTGGAAATTATTCTTCAAGAACTCTCCAAATACATGAGAAGATTTTGGAAAAAAATCGAACATACCTATGTTTCACTTGTATCAGTATCTAACACTCATTATCGAGTTCAAGTATCATAATCTAAGAAAAAAATAGTGTACATCTGTATTGGATTCTGACACACTCAAACTACATTAATAGATGTATCACTACTAATTGATCAATTATATCTTTGTTGACCACTTCCAAGGAAGTGGGGAGAAGGTTGCATTGTTTACAAATTCCTTAGACATTTTCTCTTAAATGATATCTTTTCACAACCCTTCATTTCTGATACACCACACAAGTCAAATATGTTTACAAACAAAAATCATCATTTTCTTTATTGTCCACTAGAACTTGATTTACTTTGTTTTTGTAGAGAAGATCAATGACCTGGAAAATAGGCTGAACAATGATGAATATGAGTTTCAAAGAAAGAATAAAATAATTTCAGAGTTAGAAACACAGTTGGCGGCAGCAAAACTCAGTGATTGCAGCCGAGCACAAATTGAAGAGATATCCACCCATGTGTTCACAATAAATGAAACATACTTTTATTTCAGAAGAACAAACTGCAAGTTCAGCAAAAGAAATTTCTCATCATTGTGTTTCCTTAGTCAATAACACCTTCAGAAAACTATATCAGCAAAGGATACTGTCATACGGAATCTAGTGTCTGAGAAAGAGGTACCCATTCCAAACTGTTGATTTTTCATTTGACATCCTTTTCCCTGTAGTTTTGTTCCAAACTACACCAAATGTTTTTGTTACCAGGCATTGCATTTTGAGGTGAGAAGTTTAGCAAATATATTACAGAAAATTCAGCATGCTGTTGCACATATGAATGAAGAGGTTAGGAGACTTAAATTTGCTTTTACATATCATTTTCAAATTCAAGCAAGGAATGGGATTTATTTTTATGTCTTAAATGAAATTGTTTAAGAAGCTTTCAAACATCATAGCTAGGTAAGGAGACTCAAATTTGCCTTTACATATCATTCTCAAAATTCAAACAAGGAATGGGATTTACTTTTAAGTCTTAAAAGAAATTGTTTAAGAAGCTTTCTAGCTTCATAAGCTAGTCCTTTAAAGAAATACTTTAGTGATGAAATCTATCTGATTTGATTAAGGATTTTTCATTCTGTGTAATAACCTTAGAAGGAGCATTATATGTATTGGTGGTTTTCATAAAATTCTCTTGGTAGCTAATATCAAAATTACCTTTTTAAACTTGTAATCTTTAAGACATGGTTTTGGGATTCTTCAAGTGAACTAACCGATTGGACAATAGCCAACACCTAGACCATTTTGATCCTCTTTACCCTTCTAGCAGCTTTTTTCTTCCAGTTCTTTGTGTGGTTTTATGTTGCTTTTATTCTTCATTTCCTTTCAAATAAATGAAAAATAGGACATACCTTTATCTGGCACTCGCACTCTAGTCCGAATAACATGGTGTGAAATACTTATGTTTTCTCCTTGCAAAAAAGGAAAAAAGATTTAAACTTTTAAATAGCTTGATCTATTGCCCATTTGCCTTTTGTTGTCAAAGATGCTATTGATTTACATGGCAGGATAGAAGGGTCATCTTCTCAAAGTTGGAAAGTGAAGAACATTGCAAAATGAATACGTCAGACGAAGATAATCGGTAAAATGAAATTACATGTAGTGGATATCTTTACTGAAATTAAGCATACTTCTCCTAATTTGAATATTTGATCACGTGATTATAGATGCTTGAAAGGTAGGAAATTTGACATGCGCATTATGTGTCTTGTGACTCTTGATAGTATCAGAAATTCTTTACAGGTTTATACTCTAAAATTTGCATGAATGCATGTGCTTTATGTATGAATGTTGTTATCTTGATTTTGATGAGTTTTAGATCTGCTTAGTTGGGTGAAAAGTAAAATAGTAGAAATAGAGGAGGATGAAAAAGTGAAAAGAAAATGAATATTGGATGTGCTAGGTAAAAAGTGAAGAAAAAAAAGAAAAGAAAATGACCAATGAAAACAATTAATATGAGTCGCATATGTATATTTATAATTTTCTTTCATTTTTAACTTACTAAAGGTATAACGATTAGAATGAGTTTTATTTTCTTTGATACCTCTTTCTTAATTGTTCACTTTTGAATTGGTCGACCAGGATTCAGGATACAACTAAACAAAGTGCTGAACAATCTCCAATTATGACTTGTAGAATGGATGCTGCAGAGAATAGAGGTATTGAGGTTTGTTTTCACTTACGTAGAACTTCTCAGTAAAACAACTGATTATATTGTTAGATATATTGAGGTTTGTTTCATTTATGTAATATTTCTCAACTAAACAACTGATTATACTGTTAGATATTTCATTTATGTTGCTTCAATTCTTAATCTTTCAATTGTTGCTTGAAAACCCGTGTTTGGTGCATATAAAAATTTGGATATGGGGCTATGACCCCTCCAGGACCCTTTGAATATATGGAAAAGCTTGAAGAGCAATTAACATACTTGTGTTGGATATATATCCATTCTAGAAACACCTGAATCTGAGTAACATTGATCTCATCTCTTTTTTATCTGTAAGAGTGGTTTTTTGAAACACAACTAAACATGTCTGAATATAACTTGTTAGTCACAATGTAGGGAAATCGGATACTACATCAAACAGTCTTTGTTTCATTGCATTATTATTTACAGGTTTGTAACCACCTTCTGGGTGTTTAACTTAAATGTAATGTAACCAAGGAATCTTTTTTTTTTCTTGTTTCTCATCAGTAGCCATTGTTAATCTATCTGTGAATGCAAAAAAATTGTAACTTCATGCTTCCAACTCTTAGTTGTTAAATTTGAAAATTCAATTATAATTGAGTGCTCCATAACCCTTTATTGTTTTATATAGTATTTACAGCCTTAAAATGTGTGCACAACCACGCTTGGTTATTTCATGCTAAGTGTTAACAAGAGATCCGGGAGATGATTCTTGTATTGCATTATCTATTCACCATTTTAATGTATGTTAATCCAACTTCATTGTTCTGAATTACTCATGTTTGAGGCATATTCAGACATGAATATGGGGGATATAATCTTCCAAAACGATGAAAAAAACGAGAATATTACTCTTCAAGATTCTCCAAGGATATGAAATAACTTTTTAAAAGTTAACTTGAGTCCATAAACCTTTTAAGGGCAAAAAGGCATTCATGCATGTACTTTTTTTCTTCTCTTGTCTATGGAGAACAAGCATGATTTCATTATTTGTTGAAGCAACCGTTTTTTTTCCTGGGATCTTTAATTCAGCTTCACAGCAGCTATCGCTTGGGTATACTTCAGCCAGCAATCACTTGCAAGCAAACAATAATTTCAGTTCATGTGTTTCAGAGGTAAGTTATTTATTTTCATCATTACCAAAACTGAACACTCAGAAAATATGATTCATTTTGCTATGATATGTTCAGTCTGTCTGTTCTCCACTCTCAGCTTGTTCTGAACCTCAACCACCTACTAATGTAATGATCATCTCTGTGAACGAACGAATGGTATGTACAATTTTCTTTGGGCCAAAGTATTTTTTTAATTAAGAATTTTTTTTAAATCGTTGGATGGCACTTCTTAATAGTGATTGCAGGAACATACATGACCTTTTTAATTAAGAAAAAGTAACTTAAATTGTTCTAAAGTATTCAAGTCTGAAGCATTTTGAACTAGTACAAAGATGAAACATGACCTTTCAAAAATATAAAAAAGACAAAAGAAATTGAACAAACTTGTGTTCAGACTGGGCAATTCATGAATTCATGTCATGTTTGTGTATTTTCTTGTGTTGTAATCGGGTTTAGGTTATGTTTGTGTATTTCCTTGTGTTGTAATCGGATTGAAGTTATTTTATATTTAAATGTAAATGATCCAGTTCTCTTGGAATCACGAAAAGTTGAAAATTTCCAGAATACCTAATGCTGGTGCTTTTGTTTTCTTTCATACATATAGGATTCCTGTGGAATACCAGTACACCAACTTGATTCAGAGTGCTCATCCACCCAAGCAGAAACATCCAAATATCCAGGTTAAATTCCAGTTATGAACAGTATTCGATCACCTATATATTTTTTTAGTTCATTCAGAAACAGATGCATGATCATATATGGATTGTGTGGCATCACATCTAATAGTTATTTTGTTTTCGATATTATATGCACTCATTATCTAAATTTTAGGTCTCTGGTTGTATCACTTTCAATGGGTCCATTTTTTCTTAAAACTATTTTGTATCAGTTATAGTTAAACTTTTTTTAGAGGCAGTTATAGTTAAATTTAAATATGGTTTAACGACATATAATTTTATATAAAAAATAAAAAAATTGACACCACTTTAAGAGTATTGATACTTCTTTAAATTATGATATCATAATTAAATTTTTTGGCCCCGCCACTGCATAGCATGATTTGGTAAATGTTGACCTCCCTATCCAAGTTCGATCCATCTTACACTCGATTTATATTTTCCTTAATTTTCATCAATAAGACAATGACATGTGTATCATCTTATTTTATGAATCTTTTGTAATTAAAATCAGAACTAAATTGATGGAATATATAGATAATGAGGATTACATATGTTATTATCTCAAGTAAAAATGAGTTATGTCATTAATTCCATCGGTGACTAATGAAAACTTAACGATGGATGATTTGGTTGACACCAAAATTACACTTCAATGACTTAATTGATAATTTTTTTATTTAGTGACTAGAATAGAACTGACCTTATAGTTTACTTATCATTTTGATAATTTAGCATTTATTTTATTGAAAGTTGGCAAGCAATTTCAACACTATAAAACGATTGTCTATATTTATTTCCAAATTCAACTGTAACCCCTTCTCTTTCTTTGCATATGCGACGGATAATTTCAAATAGATACTTTAGATATTCGTTAAAAAAATTGTTACATGATAGTAAAATTAGAAAAAGATATTCATTAATGAAGATTTGTAAATTTTAAAAATAAAATCAAAATAGTAACATTCATTGGTTATATGATAGTATTTCGAATAATTTTGTTGATTTAAAAATATTGTAATTTGACATGAATCAAATCATGTTAGTGATTTAAAGAGTGATTATTATTTTTAGATGTCCTAGATAGCATCACAGGCTATAGAGTATTTTGAGTGTCCATCGTCAAATGGCAGTCTTTAAAATATATGTTGGAACGATCTTTATGCTTTTTAGGGTTATGGCGGGTAGTAATCCAACTTAATCTTGGAAAAAAGGTTGGGTGTCAAAATAAAATAAATAAATATTTTCGGGGTCGCCATCGACCTTTAGGTTAGGTAGGTCGAATAGCTAAAAATACATTTTAAAATAATTTTAAGAAAAATAATTTTAAAAGATAAAAAATGATTTGTGTTTAACCAGAATTTCATTTTGAAAAAGTGTTCGAGAGTCGATTATGTGTGGGGAAGGATTAGCACCCCACAACGTCCGAAATCGGTATCTAAGCGATTATACATCATTCAAAAGTTGAAATTGACAAACTTGAATATACATTTAAATTGTGATTTTTTTTAGAAAAATTAAAAGAGATTACTTGGTACGAACAATTCTTGAGAATACTCTCCTAGTCAGTTAAAGGGGTATTTTTATGGATTCCTTGTACAAAATTATATTACCCTAAATTTTAAATAAAACAAATGCATAAAATAGATAAAAACAAATTCATTTAAAACATAAAAGGTATTATTTTATTCGATCAATTCTTAGAAACATACTCCTTGTCAGTTAAGAGGCATTTCTTTAAATTCCTCGTATAAAATAATATATAAAAGTATTTCGATTAGCAAAAATTGACAAACATGTAAATAAAGGATTAAAACAATTAATATAATAACTTTAAGGATTAAATTATAAAACTAAAAAGATATCAAGGCAACCAATATAAATATTTTATACATTAGGTAATTCAATCATAAATAAACCAATAACATTATTCAAAATTAAAAATATTAACTTTAAGGATTAAACTGTAAAACAATCGAAAGTCATAGCCATAAACGAGAATAACACGGTACTGGAAAAGTAATTTAACCACTACCAAATTTCATGATTAAGATGGAATTCAATAAGATCTAATGACTGAATTAAATATTTACCCAAAATACGTATGACTAAAGACAATGATTAAAATGGAAACAAATAAAACTTGAGATACAAATTAAAATAAACGAAAAGTCATTACAATGACTAAATTGAAAGGTTACAACAAACAAGGGACGTGGGATGAATTTACCCATGCGCCCAAAACTCAGAATCCCTCCCCCTAAACGACGCCATATGGGGAGGGTATAAATACCCAATAACCGACCTTTAATGGCCTTAAACCCCTCATTTCTCTCTTTTCACTCTCTCTCTAAGAAGATGAAACAAAAAATTCTCTGCCTTATCTCTTTGCTCTCTCGTCGAGGAGAGGCCGACAACCTCCGACCATCGTCGCCGTATACGGTGGCCAGCGACATAAAAACTCCCCAAAATGACCCTCGAACTTTCCTTTACCCGAATCTGAACACCACTCCCCTTAAAACTAACCCTGTTGTCCTATATCTAAAAGAAACAAAGTGTTACTTTCGATTTTTTAAAAAACTTTTCTTCTCTCTCCTACGACGAGTAGTAGATTCGGTAAGTTTCCTTTTCCCTATTTTTTTCTCTTTTTTTCTTCTTTTAAAAAATGAGCTCTCATTTTTTTTTTCTTTTCTCCTGGTTATGTGTTATTGTGGTTTTTGTTGTGGTTGTTTTTTTTCTCTATGTTGAAGGTATGGGTTCCTTTTATAGGACCCCCAATGCTTCGTTCAGACCGGTCGGAGAGAGGAGCCCTTAGAGTCACCGACGCTATGGCGGTGGCCAATTAGGGGTGGCGTCGGTTTTAGGTAGATGTGTGTATTAAATATCATTTAATTCCCCAGATCTTTCAGATTTGGCCAGTGATATCCGAAAATGACAGCGGGGGTGGCTGAAATCTGAAGATTTGGGTGCCTGCAACACACGCGCGGCAGGTGGACGGTCTAGATGGACTAGCGATGGCGGTGAGCTGTTGAGGGTTTAAGAAACCCTAAATATGATCTCATCTGGGCCATTGGATTGGCCACAGATCCAACAGTTCTATACGGGGTGGCACCTGATATTTTCAACAGAAACCCTAACGGGTTTCCCTACTTTGGGTTGCAACATTGGATCTGACCCAGATTTTGATTAATTGGACCTGCTGCACTTCACTCGTTGACCGGACCTCTGAATTTGGGCTTGAACTACCTAAATTGGACTTGGAATATAATAATAATAATAATAATAATAATAACAATAATAAGCAAGCATATATTTATTCATATTTCATAATCATAAATTATTTATATATTAACTTTCAAAACCATAAATTATATTATATATCTATATATTTTTAATACTATATATTTATTTTCAAACTATATTTTTTCTAAAACTATATTATATATATATATATATTTCAAAACTATACTATATATATATATTTCAAAATTATATATATATAATCAAAATAAAACAAAACAAAAATAAACTAAACAAAAGGAAACTCTAGGATGAAAACACATGTCTACAGCTGCCCCTCTTTGTCCTTTATTGTACAACAAAAATAGGACAAAGATAAAGACACCAGTTTTCATACAGAGACGACTTATCCTTTAATGGGAAATTCGCTCCACTGTAATTTCAGGGTAGATCAGACTTGATCTGTTCATCTTTTTCGGGTAGTCAGATCTGAAATTTTTTTATTCACTTCACTGATCTTCAGGGAAGATTGAATCTAACTTGATTTGCTTCACTGCTCTTGAGGAAGACCAAATCAGAAAGAATCTGCTCCGCTACTCTTTTAGGGGAGATCAGACTCGAGAAAAACTTGATCCACTTCGTTGTTCTTAAGGGAAGATTGAATCGAACTTGATTTGTTTCACTTCTATTTTGGCAGACCAAATCTGAAATATTGACTCCTCTTCACGAGAAATTCAAGAAGGACAATACTAAAAGATTGACTCATCTTCACGAGAAAGTCAAGGAAGACAACACTGAAATATTGACTCCTCTGCACGATAAAGTCGAGAATAACAATACCGAGAGATTGACTTCTCTTTATGAGGAAGTCAAGAATAACAAAGATTGACTTCTCTTCAAGAGGAAGTCAAGAATAACAAAGATTGACTTCTCTTCACGAGGAAGTCAATAATAACAAAGATTGACTTCTCTTCATGAAGAATTCAAGAATAAGAAAGATTCACTAATAATAAGGATTGACTTCTCTTCACGAGGAAGTCAATAATAACAAAGATTGATTTCTCTTCACGAGGAAGTCAAGAATAACAAAGATTGACTTCTCTTCACGAGGAAGTCAAGAATAACAAAGATTGACTTCTCTTCACGAGGAAGTCAAGAAATAAAAAAAGATTGACTCCTCTTCACGAGGGAGTCAAGAATAACAAAGATTGACTTCTCTTCACGAGGAAGTAAAGAATAACAAAGACTTACCCCTCTTCACGGGGAAGTCAAGTTGAAGTTTCAAGGAAAAATGATTTTTAGTAAGACAAGATTAAGTTTCTTAGGAGACATGTTCTAAGAAAGCCACGATTGAAGTTTCTAGGGAAACCAACTTAAGATAGACAAAAATTTCTCAAAACAAATTTTAACAGATATCCTCATGAGGGATATCAAAATTTATCATGTATTTATGAAATGATGTATGGTGCAATGACACAAATTCATGCATCATTTATAAATGCATGTTTTCTTAATCTGTGGTGGGGACGGCTGCAAAAGAGATCTTCATCCTCTTTCTGGTTAAGTTATCTCCACTTTTGTTTGCACCAGTGTGCATTCTTGCAATTCTTGAGTTGTGTCAATTTCTTCTTACCCCCAATAAATTTTTGCCCTTGATAAGATTGGCTTTCTTCGCCTGATCTTGTGTAGAAATCCAATAGAGCTCTCATCTTTGAAAGGAGGATCTATCATTTTTGGATATTGTGTATATGACTATGTCAAACTCGGCAAAGATTAATGGGAGAGCAACGTTTGACTCTTAAACACATCAAAGGGAGGGTATATCCTAATTTATTTCATGTCTCCACATTTAATCGGATCTCGAACAAGGCTATTTGTACCACATCGTATCGATAGGTTTAACAACAGCCCATCGTTCAATCTTAGTTAGCTCTACTAATTTCTTGTTGTTAAATTTCATCGCCCATTCTAAAGAAATCTTCACTATTCCTCACTTTTAACCTTGGGGGTTGTAGAAGACAACCTTTATCTTGGAAAAATATGGAAACACCATATGATTGCAACATTGGTTCAACACCATAGTTACTGGTTCGTAAAACATTCAAAAACACATTCATATTTTTCTGTGGCATCTGCCTAGATTTTTCAACCAGGGGAGCTCTTTGCATAGTGTTTAGAGCTTTTGTATAGCATTACAAGGACACCAAAACTCATTGGGAATATAAGTGGGACGCTTCGACTCACCAACATTAATGCATGTGAAATTAGTAGAATAATGCAACTTTATGATGGACAAAACGATCATATATGGTAATCTCCACTATTTCTGTTTCACCATTTTCATTCTTCACACCCTTATGTCTCAATAAATGTATGCTATAAAATCAATGATCTTGTATTCCCGGATGATATGGGCCTTAAAAAATGTCCCACCATTTATTATTTCTTGTTGATATGGGCCTTAAAAATGCCCCAAAATTAATACTTATGGATGATACGGACCTTCAAAAGTTCCCCAACATTCATCATTTCTTGCTCCAGCACTAAATCTAAACATAAGCTTTGTGTCTGAGACGTGTGTTAACTACCAAGATCTACTCTAGAGAGATTGTCTTGTTCGAAAATGTTTTTCTTCTTCATTTTATTTTCAAAATTTGAAAAAGTTCAAAAATTTAAAATATTGCACTTTTCTAGGTTTCACAATTGAAGCAAATCATTAACATGAGTTCATAAAATATCAAAAGAATCAACAACTCTTTTAATATTTTCAAAGTTTATAGCTCTTTGACAAGTGTTAAAATTGATAGGTTGGCTTTCCTATTTTCTTAAGTTTTAGTAATCAAAGATTTCATTTCTTCATTGGTCCTTGTGAACAGTACAATATGCCCCTATTTCTTGGCTTGGTATTTTAACTGGATGCGGAAAAAATGACGCAACTAGCATATTCAATTACTAGACTTTCTAGAACACTTCTATTTTAGTTCTCTAAAATATTCCATTTGTTCAAGCTTCACAGACTTCCTTAACAGAAGTATTGTAGAGACATTAGTCTAAATATAAAATTCTTGAGTGCTTGTGTGAGGTTGACTATAACAGGTGTTCCTCAACTCCCTTAGTCTATTTTACTGAAACTCCTTATTAGATAAATTTGATTTAATTTTCCATTGTTTGGCTAGCAGATTTCAGCTTTATTGTAATTGCCTTTATCGAGCTAGTTGAAGGGTTCATCTCATCACAAAGTCTTTGACTTGACAATTATAGTGGAGCAAACATTGAACTACCGAGTACCCGAGCAATGTCATAGTTTGAATGCAATCTATTCATAGAGTTAGGGCTTTGGAGTTTCCTCTATAACCAATTGATTTAGTGGAATATCCCAACTTTATTGTATAATCTATAATAATAATAATTTATTAACCTTTTGAGTATTCATATATAATTTCTTAGAAGAACCTGTTATAATCTATGTGTCTTTGATGGTCATACAATCCCATATTTAGAATTCGGTTCCCAAACAACTGACATATACTAAATTCATCCACTCTACCATTCCATTTGTGAATATTAGGATCATCATTGAATGTCCTCAACAGATGTGTAGTCTAGCTAGTTTTGCAATGTCATACACAATAGATGCCCCATATTATCAACTCCTATGCATACCCAAATACCAAATCTTGTGTTCATTTCCTCATGAGAGGAGAAAGCTATATTGATCCCTGTAAGAGAAAGGTATGGTGTTCGAGTGTATCTTCTGGGATAAGGTTAAGGGTCCTTGTTTTATCAGTTTTCAATCTTGTCACTTTGTCAAATATTTATAACTCTAATCACTTAAAGAGTTTTCAATTCAGTTGATATTCAAAGAACTGCAATATTGCAAATTTGATTCAATGGTCACCATCTTGAAAGTAGCATAAGTTTATTTAAATATCCTTACAAGAAAATTGAGAAATGACAAAAACAAATTCAAACAAGATGCCTTCAACGTACGGTGCAACTGCGGTGAATAACGACCTCCACTTGTTCATTTTGAATGCCCTATTACTCATAAAATGTTGGGTGTTTAAATGGATTAGGGTCTTTACCCTCATTTTCTCCCCATCTCTCGATTATTTCTCATGTCAGAACTCCCTTGTCAATGAGCTTTTCTAACTCTTTTAACAACAACCTACAATTCCCCGTAGAATGTCCAGATTCCCCCAAGTGGAATTCAAAGACACTATCTTGATCATAGCTATGAGCAGAAGGGTTTAAAGGACAGTTTCTACAAAACATTTTTAGATGAATTAGGGGATAACTGGCTCCATAGATAAATTAGGGGACAAGTGGTGCCATCATATTTCTCAAAATTAGGTATCCTAAATTTATATGGTATGACCAAATAAGGGACCAAACTGAGTTCTTTGTGAGAGACGTCATTACTTTTCATAATTTCACTTGCTTCATTCAACTGCTCGAATTTATCTTCAAATTACCTCAGATTAATGAAACTTTTCTTTAGATTCAGGTGAGATGCCCCATGGTGGGATATCATTCTCGACTTGTTGGTATGATAACACTGATATCCTTTAGCAGCTATATTTTCTTTATCGCCAGCTTCGGTCGCCAGCATTTGGGTCATTTGATTCAATAGATCTTGTAGAGAACTCAATACTTGATCCCTCATATATTATTGTAATCTGGTCAACTGCTCTTGCAACTGATTTTGAGATTGTTTATGAGATTGCTCGATTGTTTTCATTTCTTTATTAATGATGATGATGAAGTGTATGAATTCTCTTTATATTACTGTCATATAACACCTCATAGATTATGCTCTTATAATTAATGTATGTAAAATGCTTAAATAAATAAATGTGATGTAAATGCATGTGTGCAAAAAGTGTCATTCCAAAGTGACCATCTTAAAACAACTTTCATTGAACACAAAAGTTTTATATCAAAAAAACTTTACAGATAGGGAATAACTTTAACTCCTAACTTCTATATCCCTCTTAAAAGCCAAGTTAATTTCCACTCATACTCAGGTGTTGAGTTTTCAATATGCTTTAATTCTCTAGTAAAGCCAGCTAAATCAACCAGTTTATGAGCCACATTGTTTGCTTGGGCAGTAACTTCCTTCATGACATTGTCTTTTTCCTGCATCTTTTGTGTTAATTCTTGGAGTTGTAGACAATGTTGTTCATTTTTCCTTGTAAGAAAATATTTGTGGCTACGAAGTTCCCGTACAAGATTTCCATAATCATATACAAACTTCATCAATGTCTTGTTTTTGTCCCTAGTGGCTTCTAGTTCAACATCATTCTCACGCTTGTGGTGCTGATATGAAACTTCCATATTAGTTATGGACATATTCAACATATGATTTTCGACTTGACATCTTCCCAAATTGATAACAGTTGTATTGCTTCTTTCCTCTGCAATCCGTAAATCATAAGAAAACTTCTTGGCTTGACCTTCATGTGTCTTTCAATTCTTTTTCAAGTGTTCAATGTCATTTTTCAATTTAGTGACCCTTGTTTTCAACTCTTCCAGGGTATTTCTTATACTAACATTTTTAAAGGCTAGACTAATCCTTTTAAAACCATCATGCATGCTTCCATCTATCCACTCAGTTTATCGTTTTCATTCCTCAAATGAAGAATTTGAACTTCATACTTTAGCAAATCTTCTTCCTCCTGAATGCCCCACTGATATCTTTTTCTTTGAACACTTTTATCTTCTAATAGGACAATTAGTTACCAAACTAGGTCGATCTTTCATCTCGAACTCTAAGATTCCATATCCAACAGATGTTGGACTCGATGCTTGTAGGTGTTACAATTCTTAATGGAATGTCCTTGAGCTCCAACATGATATTCACAATGAACATTGAAGTCATACCAATTTGGATACGAAGGTTGCCAAGGTTTCACATAATGCGGAGCCACCTCTTAGGCTTCTAGTAGCTTCTTGTACAAATCCTTATATAATATAGGGATAAAATCAAAATGAGAGCACCTATCAGCTTGGATTGAACTTGCGTCTCCGAATTTGGTAGCAAACTCTTAAACACTAATGTGTTCTGATTGCATAACTTTTTTTCATCTCTGGGAACTTCTACAGTTGTCACCATTTCTTTGGTATTTCCATATAATTTGTTCATACGAATGGTGATCATGTGTGATCTCTCAGATTGACTAGGATTCACTTGTTCTATAGTAATCCCTTGTGCATTTGACAATGCAGGATTATGTTTATTGAGCTCTTTCTCTTCTTGAAGAAGTCTCTTTTCCTTTGGCCAAAGCATATATTATATCCATTATCTTGGACATTTGCCCTCTCATGTCTCGTATCTCCTTTTGCTCTTCTTCGGACATACGACCTTTGGGTGCATAGCTCTCCACTATTTTTGGAGCTTCCTCAAGATGCCATTTCCTAGCTGTGTTATAATTTACTTGATCATGAAATCCTTTGTCCATTATGAAAACATTTTACTTTAATTACCACTCATAAATCAACACCTTTTGATTATGTCATGATCATGCAATACAAGCAAAAAGAAAGCAACATAAAAACAAGTTAGTACAAATAACAAAATAAATAAATTAATAAGCTAATACAAAACAAAATTGCAAATACAAATAAGAAACAGATAAAAATAAGTCAAGAGGAATGGTTATACCAATCAATTAAAATAGTAGGAACAAATATTTGGAAAGAAAAGATTCTACCCAACATGGTATCTACCATGACATGCTTTTATCAAATAGTAATCCTATCCATACATGTTTTCTACCCCCATGCTTTGTTATTTACAAAAAATAACCGCATGATATCTAATTCATAGACTTCGTACGAAAATATAAAACTTAACTGCATACTCTTCTAATTCTCATTCTTTTTGTAAAATAAATAAACAAATTTGAGAAAAAGGTTAGAGTGGGTTCCCCCTTTTATGAACTTTGAAGAACCGCAGACATAAATTCCATATGAAATAGATATAAATTCGACATTACTAACAGGGTCCTCGAATTGTCCTTTGCTAGTGCCCCTTTGAGTCTGCCAGACCCTTGATCCTTACCCATTATAGTCTTAAACAAATTGAGTTCAATTCGAGAGGATGTATTTCCTTATTTTTATGTGAGGAAACTCAATGTTTCACTCATAAACATGAGGCATATACACCTCAGAGGTTACTTACTAAAGCCCATGCGGAGAAAAATATTTTTCTCACGTAAGCATAGCGTTTACCCCTACATAACGGGACAAAGCACAGTTAGAAGACTCTAACTATCAAAGGGTTATGGCATGTGTGAAGGGAAACTCACAATCCTTTCCCTCAATCCATGAACAATCAAACCAAAAAGGTTAGAAATCTAAAACACGTAAACCAATCACATTAGTACAACTAATAAAAAATGTGATGCAATCAAAACTTAATTATCAAAATTTAAATATCATTTATATTTTCCATTTTTAACTAAAAATATGACGTATATTCAATTACTGCTTGACTCTCTAAAGTCCCCAAAGGAGTTGCCAAGCTGTCGAAACAATTCTTAAGCTTTTTAGGGCTATGGCGGGTAATGATCCAACTTAATCATGGAAAAAGATTGGGTTTCAAAATAAAACAAATAAATATTTTCGAAGTCACCATCGACCTTTGGGTTAGGTAGTTTGAATACCTAAAAATACATTTTAAAATAATTTTAAGAAAAATAATTTAAAAGATAAAAAATGATATGTGTTTAACCAGAAATTTATTTTGAAAAAGGGTTCGAGAGTCGATTACGTGTGAGGAAGGATTAACACCCCCACAACGCCCGAAATCGGTACGTAAGCGATTATATATCATCCAAAAGTTGAAATTGACAAACTTGAATATACATTTAAATTGTTATTTTTTTAGAAAAATTAAAAGAGATATTATTTGGTACAAATAATTCTTAAGAATACCCTCCTAGTTAGTTAAGGGGGTATTTTTATGGATTCCTTGCACAAAATTATATTACCCTAAATTTTAAATACAACAAATACATAAAATAGATAAAAACAAATTCATTTAAAACATAAACGATATTATTTTATTCAAGCAATTCTTAAAAACACACTCCTTGTAAGTTAAGGGGCATTTCTTTAAATTCCCCGTATAAAATAATATATGAAAGTACTTTGATTAGCAAAAATTGACAAACATGTAAATAAAGGATTAAAATAATTAATATAATAACTTTAGGGATTAAATTATAAAACTAAAAAGATATCAAGGCAACCGGTATAAATATTTTATACGTTAGGCACTTCAATCATAAATAAACCAATAACATTATTCAAAATTAAAAATATTAAATTTAAGGATTAAACTGTAAAACAATCGAAAGTTATAGCCATAAACGAGAATAACACGGTACTGGAAAAATAATTTAACCACTACCAAATTTTAGGATTAAAATGGAATTCAATAAGATCTAAGGACTGAATTAAATATTTACACAAGATACATATGAGTAAAGACAATGATAAAAGTGGAAACAAATAAAACTTGAGATACAAATTAAAATAAACGGAAAGTCATTACAATGACTAAATTGAAAGGTTACAACAAACAAGGGTTGCGGGAGTTATTTTCCCATGCGCCCAAAACTCAAAATCCTTCCACTAAACGATGTCGTATGGGAGAGGGTATAAATACCCAATAACCGACCTTTAATGGCCTTAAACCCCTCATTTCTCTCCTTTCACTCTCTCTCTCTCTCTAAGATGAGAAAACAAAAAAAATTCTCTACCTTATCTCTTCGCTCTCTCGCCGGGGGAGAGGCCGGCAGCCTCCAGCCATCGTTCGCCAGAGCTCTCTTCTGCCGTATACGGCGACCGACGACATAAAACTCCCTAAAATGACCTCCGACCTTTCCTTTACCCGAATCCGAACACCACTCCCCTTAAAATTAACCCTATTATCCTAGATCTAAAATAATAGAAGTGTTACCTTCGGTTTTTTAAAAGCTTTTCTTCTCTCTCCGGCGACGAGCATTAGATTCGACAAGTTTCCATTTCCTTTTTTTTTCTCTTTTTTTCTTTTCGAAAATGAGCTCTCCTTTTTTTTTCTTTTCTCTTGGTTGTTTGTTATCGTGGTTTTTGTTGTTTTATCTCTCTATTGTAGGTATGGGTTCCTTTTATAGGACCCCCAATACTTCATTCAGATCGGTAGGAGGGAGAAACCCTATAAGTCACCGGGGCTATGGCGGTGGCTAACTAAGGGCAGCGTAGATTTTATTTAGGTAGCTAATTTAATGCCCCCAAATATTTTGGATTTGTCTGGTGATATCTGAAAATGACAGCGGCGGTAGCTGGAATATGAAGATTTGGGCTCGTGCAGCACACGCGTGGTAGGTGGACGACCTGGATGAACTGGCGGTGGCAGTGAGCTACTGAGGGTTTAAGAAACCCTAATATGATCTCATCTGGGTCGTTAGATTAGGCACAATTTGACGGTCCCAAACGGGGCGACGCCTGATATTTTCAATTAAAACCCTAACGGGTTTCCCCACTTTGGGCCGCAACATTGGGTCTGACTTGGATTTTGATTAATTGGACCTGTTGGACTTTACACGTTGATCGGGCCTCTGAATTTGGGCTTGAACTACCCGAATTGGACTTGGAATATAATAATAATAATAATCGCAAATATTAAGCAGTACAGGTACTAGAAATGAAAATATCCCAAAATAATATAAATGACTGAAATTAAATAAACATATAATAATAATAATAATAATAATAATAATAATAATAATAATAATAATAATAATAATAATAATAATAATAATAATAATACGAAAACATATATTTATTCATATTTCATAATCATAATATATTTATATATAAACTTTCAAAACCAGAAATTATATTATATATCTATATATATTTTTAATACTATATATTTATTTTCAAACTATATTATATATATATATATATATATATATATATATCAAAACTATATTTATTTTTCAAAACTATACTATATATATATATATTTCAAAACTATATATATATATAACCAAAATAAAACAAAACAAAAATAAATTAAAAAAGGAAATTCTAAGATGAAAACACATGTCTACAATAGATATTATCATTTGTAAGCACCCTAAATTATTAAAAAAAAATATTGTAGTTTGAACTCACTGGGTGGAATTAATTATAAAAGAGAATGTTATTTTTTTAGAAGATCCAAATTTAAGTAACTACGTCTACAAAATGTATGTGCCTTATTAATAAACTATGAATTTTTTAATATATACTATTTTATAATTGTAGCGACCGTCTTTCGTTTGGGCCCCAGAATTGGGCTTCTACTTGAATATTTGGGTTAAGAGTCGTCATCGATCATTTTAAAGCGATATTAGGTAGATCGGACACCATCTTACCTGATCTGCGTTGTACTAGAAATATGTCGGGTTCGGGAGTCGGTTACGGTCAAGGAAGGATTAGCACCCTTGAACTACTCTTTCGGTACCAATTAATTTATCGGTTATCTTTAATAGCGAAAATTGAAAATTTAAATTAAAATTTGAAATATTCGATTCGAATTGCTTACCTTTGATTCAGTTGGAGTTCTTCTAAAAAAAGTCGGAAGGATTAGATATATATAAAAAAGAGTAAAAATAATAAATTTAAGGAAAAAATAAATTAATAAAAAATGTTAAATAAAATAAAACAATACGAAGAAGAGAAAAAAAATTAAAAATGAAATAAGAAAATGTTAAAATAGAAAAACTAGTAAAAAAATGGAAAGAATAAATAATAATAATAATAATAATAATAATAATAATAATAATAATAAAATAAGGGCTGAGGACTAAATTATAATTAAACCTAAACGAGACAGTGACTAAAATAAAATGTTTGCAAATATGATACCCAAAGTCAAATTCTAATGCAGATAGCAAAACAAATAAAGGCCAAACTGAAATAAAATTATTGAAAAGTTGATGCCCAAAGTAAGATAAATTAAAAGTTTATTTCATGGCTAGAAAATAAAATCACGACGTACTAGGGACCTTAAACGTGATCATCCAGAGCACAAAAATAATGGCACAGTCCCCCTTAATACGACGTCGTTTCACGCACAGTACATATAGGATATTATAGGCCAAAAAACCATTCAACCCCCTATTTGCATCACTTCCCTCATCTCTCTATAAAAATGAGAGAAATATTTTCTCTCATCTCTCTCTAAAGCTCCCCTCGTTAGGGGAAACCGACCACCGCTCCGGCCATCATCGCCGGTGGCTGAAAAGACCAAATTGCTCATGTTGCTCTCCACAACCCCCTCAAACCGAATCCGACCCCCGATTAACCAAAATCGCTCCCCTTAGATGTAGATCTAAGAAATAAGCCTCGACCTTTTACCTTTGTTCTCAAAAACTGTCCATTTCCCAGTGAGCCCCCTCGGTTCCGACGTGCGCTTGTTCTTACTGTTGTTTTCTCTTTATTTTTGTGTGTATTTTACCTTGTTGTTGGTTGTGTTGTTTGGCTCATTGTGGTTCGATGATGGCTTGTTTCGTTGTTTTGTTCGATGATTTTCACCGTGGTCTTGTATTTTACCTTTTATGTGTTTTTTGGTTTCGATTTTGCTCTCGGTTTTGCTCTTTGGTTCCGTTGGTCGATGATGGTACTTGGTTATGTTGATGCGTGTTGTTCTGTTGATATGGGTTCGTGATGATCTCGGTATTTTGGTCGTTGGTCTCTCGGTGTGGTACTGAGATGTTTCTGTCTGTCCTCCCCTGTATCCTGCGTCAATGGGTGTATTTATATAGCCCCGTCGAGGACTGTTTCCAAGGATATGGGGGTTGTGAACGTTGTTGCTGAAATTCCAGGATGGTTTAGTCCCGGGATCCTTGGCCGACGTTCAACCGTTTTGCGTGGCCCTTGACCTCCTAACTTTGCGGCGCTGTTAATTGAGACAATGGAATGTTAGGGTTTTGTAATCCTGGGCTGCTTCAGGCCCACTTAGCCAGTATTGGACACCTTGGACTAGGACAGATTAGACCCCAAACAGACCTGAAACAAAAAATAAAATAAAAATAAGTAATAATAAGTAATAATAATAATAATAAATATAAAAAAGTATTTTAAACAAAAATTATATGATATAAAATTTTAAAAATATTTTTTTAAAAAACTATATAATATTTAATTTTTTTTAAAAACTATATAATTTTCAATAATGTTTTAAAAATTATATATTATATATAAGTTTTCAAAAATGTTTTCAAAAACTATATTTTCAAAAACTACATATTATATAAGTTTTCAAAAATGATTTTAAAAACTATATATTATATATACTTTCTAAAAATGTTTTAAAAACTATATATTATATAGTTTTCAAAGGCATTTTAAAAACTATATATTATATACATTTTCAAAATGTTTTTTAAAAACCATATATTATATATATATTTTCAAAAACCGTTTGCAACTGTATAATATATTTATATATAGATATATATACGCAAAATAAAATAAAATAAAGAAATATGGACGAAAATGAGTGTCTACAGCTGCCCCTCTTTGTCCTATTTTTCGTCTTTGTCATTTTTCGTGGAACGAAAAATAGGACAAAGATAAAAAGACATAAATTTTCGTTCGGTGGAGTTGTAGAATAACTCCCTGTCGAATTGAGTTGTGGATGGCCCCTCTGTCGCGAAGTCAAGTCTGTCTCGAAATGATATAGAATTGAAGCCGCAATTAGGGATTTGAATCAGGATGCGACTTCTCGTTGCCCTTCGGTCTTCTTCTCGGTTTAAAGACCTTGTTTGGAAAATTCGACTGAAAAATAGTTCTTTGACTCCACCATGTGGTTGACAGACCCTCGAGCTGAATGAAATTGAACTAAAAAAGTCTTCGTTGACAGATAGCTTTTCTCGACTAAGGCACGGTTAACCCAGGTCTTCTCATCGACTTGAAAACCTCGATTGCAACATGACAGTAGTGTAATTGAGGTGTCATCGAGCTGAATGGAATCAAACTCGACCAATTTATTGACAGATAACCCTTATTGCCTTGAGCTATTCTGTAAATTTGGTTTGCCTCTGAGCTGAGTGTAATCGAACTCGAAGGTCTTTTGGTGATAGATAACCCTTCTAGCCTTGAGTTATGCTGTAAATAATGTGCACTCGAAGCTGAGTGTAATCGAACTCGAAGGACTTTGACAGATATCCCTTCTTGACTTAAGCTATACTGCAAATGATGTACCTTGGAGCTGAGCGTAGTCGAACTCGAAGGTCTTTGGTTGGTAGATAGCCCTTATCGACTTAAGCTATTCTGCAAATGATGTGCCTTTGAACTGTGCGTAGTCGAACTCGAAGGTGTTTATTGGCAGATAACCCTTCTAGCCTTGAGTTATGCTGCAAATGATGTGCCCTCAAAGCTGAGTGTAATCGAACTCGAAGGTCTTTGGTTAGCAGATAGCCCTTCTCGACTTAAGCTATGCTATAAATGATATACCTTTGAGCTGAGCGTAGTCGAACTCGAAAGTCTTTGTTGGTTGGCAGATAACCCTTCTAGCCTTGAGTTATGCTACAAATGATATGCCCCTGAAGCTGAGTGTAATCAGACTCGAAGGTCTTTAGTTGGCAGATAGCCATTCTCGATTTTAGTTATGCTGCAAATGATGTGCCTTTGAGCTGAGCATAGTCGAACTCGAAGGTCTTTGTTGGCAGATAACCCTTCTAGCCTTGAGTTATGCTGCAAATGATGTGCCCTCTAAGCTGAGTGTAATCGAACTCGAAGGTCTTTGGTTAGAAAATAGCCCTTCTCGACTTAAGCTATGCTGCAAATGATGTGCCTTTGAGCTGAACGTAGTCGAACTCGAAGGTCTTTGTTGGAAGATAACCCTTCTAGCCTTTAGTTATGCTGCCAATGATGTGCCCTCGAAGCTGAGTGTAATCAAACTTGAAGGTCTTGGCTAACAGACTACCCTTGAGTTATGCTGCCGATAGTTTCTTTAAAAAATGGCTTCCCTTCACGGGTCTAAGCCGATCATAATTCTCCAGGTGGTTCCCTTAAGCGGGTCTGAACCAAGTAATGTGATTTTTGGATGACTCCCCTTCACAGGAAAGTCCACTGATAAATTCTTCCAGCCGAATATCTTCGTCGTGGAATTGAAATTTGACTTGAAAACGTCAATCGAGAACTAGCCACTCGTCGTTGAGTTAATCTGAACTGGACACTTTCTGAATTGGTTCTCGAACTCATCTGAAGTTGATTATTGATCTTTCAATATGCCGAATTGGTTGAGGTGTAGCTTCTTGCTACTGAGTTAAGCAACCACCATCAATCTTTAAAGGCACTTTTGAATCGAGTATCATTCGCCTTGAAGTCGAAACTTGACTCTAAAAGCTGTAAAAATCATGTATCGAAAAATAATGAATGTGATACTCTTAAGTATGCCTAAGATGCATGCAACATGAATGAGTTATGTTTTATCTCTTGGATTGGAGTCCCGTGTTTTGTTTACCAATCTGGTCATTGAAATCGATCGTGCCCCATTCTCTTTTCGAGCTTTGGCTTTACAGACCTTTCATATATGAGGATGTCCTATTTGAAAATGTTTTTCTTCTTTTTCTTGTTTTAGGAGGCAAAAGGATAAAAATTCTATAAAATATCGTTCGCAATTGAATCAAATTATAAACATGAGTTCAAAGTATATCAAAGGAATCAATAGCTCTTTTAATGCTTTCAGAGTTATAGCTCTTTGACAAATGTTCAAATAGATGAGTTGACTTTAGGTTAACCTAAGGTTTCAGTCATAAAAAGGTCATTTTTTGATTATTGCAACATGTTTTTCTTTGGCTCGGCATTTTAATTGGATGCAGACAAAATGACGTAACTAGCATGATCAATTACTAGACCTTCTATTTCGGTCCTATGAAATCTTCTATTTGTTCAAGTTTTGTAAGTTCCTATAACAAAGGTAGTGCAGAAATATAGGTCTATAAATGAAATTCCTGAGTGCTCGTGTGAAGTTGACTATAACAAGTGTTCCTTAACTCCCTTAATCCATCTTTACCGAAACTCATTCTTTAAATTTTCCATTGCCTGGCTAGATGAATCCATAAAGCCAGAGCGTTTAACCAATTGCTCTAGAGGGACAACTCAATATATAAACACCTTTATCAGGTTAGCTGAATCTTATCCATAAAACCGGGGCGTTTAACCAATTGCCTTAGAGGGAAAGTTCAAGCTTTATTGTATAGATATAATCACCTTTATCAGGCTAACTGAATCTTATCCATAAAGATTGGGCATTTAACCAATTGCTTTAGAGGGACAACTCAAGATTTTTTGTATATATAATAGTATAGTCAGGGTATACAGATCCAATTTCTTAAGATTGTCAAGAAGAACCTATTATAGTCTAGGTGTTTTTGAAAGTCAATGAATCTCATCTTTAGAGTTCAATTTCCAAACAACTTACCTAAACTAGATTTGCTTACTCAACTATTCCATCTGTGAATATCATTGTCATCACTAAACGTCTTAAACAAAAAGTATAATAATTGTCATATGCAAAAGATGCCCCATGTTGTCCGCACCTTATGAAAGGAAAATGTTATATTGGTTAATTGCAAGAGTAGGGTACGGTGTTTGAGTGTATATTCTGGGTAAGGTCAAAGTCCTTGTTTTAAATCATGTTACTTCGACAAAGATTTGTAACTTTGAACTATTTATAGAGTTTCTTAATTCAGATGATATTCAAAGAATTGCAAGTTTGCAAATGCGATTCATTGCTTAACATCTTTAAAGTAACATAAATTTATTTAAAAGTCCTTACAAAAACTTGAGAAAAAAATGAAAAAACAAATTCAAACAGAATGCCTCAAATGATGAAAATGACCTTCCTCACTTGGATGCCCCCAAGGTTTTAAAGTCGATCTAGTTCTGGTTACGCATCTTCTGTATGACTCTCTTGAATGCGTAACAGTTCTCAATTGTGTACCCTGGGACACCGCCGTGATATTCATAACTAGCATTCTCATCATACCACTTGGGGTATGGGGGCTTCATGGGTTCCACCGGGTATGGTGACACTATATGGGTGTTAAGAAGTTGCTGGTAAAGCTCTTTGTAGGTCCTAGAAATAGGGTCGAAATGTTCCATTTCCCTCTTTGGTTCTCTGGAATCTTGTTTAAAAGTACCTGACGGTACAGCTGTAGTTGATTTTGGTTTAGAGATTGCAACACCTTTACTGGCATGGTTGATATTGTTAATCTCTCCATCCCTCTCTCACATAGGAGGTTTCCTATTGGCCTCCCCATCCTTAATTTTGCCTTGCTTTATGGCCGATTCGATCATTTCTCTGGACATAATCAAGTCTAAAAAGCTTCCTGATGTGATCGCAACCAGGTGTCCAAAGTATGGAGCCTTTAGGGTATGTACAAAAAGCTTCTGGGTTTCCTTTTCATCCAAAGGTGGATGAACTTGCACATCCAAGTCCCTCTATTTTTGTGCGTATTGCCTGAAACTCTCGTTATGCTTCTTTTCCATGCTTTGTAGCATAACTCGATCTGGCGTTATGTCATTGACATGCTTGTATTGTTCCAGAAATGACTTTACCAGGTCTTTCCAAGTCTTGATATTTGATCGGCTTAGCTGGTTGTACCATCGGATGGCTGAGCCCGACAGACTCTCCTGGAAGTAGTGGATCAGGAGTTGGTCGTTTCCTTCATATCCTGTCAACTTTTGACAGAACATGGTGATGTGAGCGGATGGGCAACTGTTCCCGTTAAACTTCTTGAATTCCGGGACTTAAATTTTGGAGGAAGAACCTAGTCCGGGACTAGACTGAGTTCCTCGGCATCGACTTCAGGGTAGTCATAGTCTCCTTTAACTACCTTCATTTGGTCCTCCAATTGCTTGATTTTCTCCTCTATCTTCTTTGATTTGTCCTCTTCGTCCAAATCCGGTATATGGTAATAACCCAGATTGTTCTCAGGGTTAAATACAGAGGACGAGGGCTTCGTTTTTGCAACAGATGAGTCCCCTCGAAGTTCTTGTAAGATTTCAGGTGAGACAACCACTTGTGGGGTAGGTGGTATAGTTACCCCTTCCGGTGAACCTGCCCAGGCGCACTGGTTTATTGTAGGCCAGACAACTTGGTTATAATTTCATCGACCAAGGACTCTTGGTTTTTCATGATTGTATTCAGAGTACTCAGACTACTCTAGTTTATCTTATTTCTAGCTCTTTCTGTAATTTCAGCATATTCTCCTCGATTTATGTGATTCTTACTTCCATCTTCTTCTTTTTCAGGCAAGTGTTATGCGGATGGGGTGTGTCCGATGTTTGATGCGGTGTATCTAGTAATTATTCCTTTTATTGAGACATTCTTCCGGTAGTTAATGCGAATGCAAAGAAAATAACAAAATGTAAAATATGTCTAAATGCATGATGCATGATAGTATTAGCATCCTGAGTTCCACACGAATCAGTTTCAGCAGCACCACCTTCCCGAGAGTGAAGAACAAGATTTGCAGAAATGCCTTCACTCAAGAACACCTTCTGTCGAGCCTCGCAGTCTAACAACATTTCAGTAAGAACATCAAGAGAAAAGTTTTCTCGTGACATAATTGCAATAATGGATTCAAACTCCATTGTAAGTCCAGCTAACACAACATTAACATGTTCTTGCTCAGTAACCACACTACCTGAAGCATTCAGCAAGTTACAAATGGATTTGACCTTAGCAAGATACTCCCTAATTGTCAAACCAGTTTTTCGCTGTGAATGAAGATTATGTCGGAGAGAAGAAATCTTAGAACTGGTGCGAGCACCAAACAAACGAGATATAGTGTTTCAAATTGACACCGATGTTGTAAGCCCAGTCAAGTGAGGCAGAACCTCTGTACTCACAGTAGTTAAAAGCCAGGAAGCAAGCAGTTTATCTTGTTGGGGATGAGCTACAAACACTAGATTCTCTTCAAGTTTTCCAGAAGCATTAGTAATAAACTCATATGGTGCAATAGAACCAGCCGAGATGAACCTCAGCAACCCATAGCCATAAATTATCAAAGCCACTTGATGCTTCCAAAGAAGATATGTGGATTCAGTGAGTTTAACAGTATCATGCTTTGGTATGTGTTGAATACCAAACATACCTCGAGAAGTTCCCGGACTTAGGGAAGAAGCGTTCGGAGACACATCCTCGGGATCAACTGTCAAATCAACCATGATGCCAAGAATATGATGCCAAGAATATGATGCCAAGAATATGATGCCAAGAATACACGATGTGAGAACTTAATCTCGCGCAGCTACTGGAATGAAGAAGAAACAACGGAAGAAAACACCCAGGTATTGGCGAAAAATACCATGATAAGATAGCACTTGAGCTATCTAAGAAAGCAAGAAAGAAACTGAAATACTCTGTAATCTTTATTAACGAGAAGCTGATCTCTCTTGAGTTAAAGAGAAGCATTTATACAAGCAAGGAAAGAAGCGTCAGCTGTTATAACAAACTATTAACAGCTATTAACATCCCTAAACAACTTAACTATTTGTAACAACTAGCTTGACAAACTATTCTAGAACTCATGCATAGGCACGTATTCATAACACTAACATTCACCCTGCTTCATTAACTTCTTCAGCATTTGCTTCAGTATTAGTTGTTTCATTAACAACCTAAACAAGTAAGTAGGCAACATCGACCGAGGCATGACTACCCTGAACTGTCAAGCCATGATTGTTGTAAGCGTGGCCACCGGTGACCTCTTTCCCGGTTGTTATAATAGCTCCTAGAATAGTAGTTGTTGCCGAGCTGATCATAATATTGGCTATGACCATTTTGGTAGGCTCCACTGCCCCTTCCGCTGCTTCAACCTCCACGACCATTGGAATAAACCCTACGACCACCCCCGGTACCTCGACTCCCTCTTTGGTTGTGATAGGGTCTTCGGGGAACATACTGTTGCTCCCTGGATTCTACATAATCTCTCTGATCATGGTCCATATCCGCCAGTAATTTGCCACCTTGTTGAACTGCAGTGTCCTCAGGATGATTTTCCAACTCCGGTTAATTCTGAAGATCACAAGCCTCGTACATTAAATCAAATAAATGAAATTCTAAAGGAACATATATAACGTTTTTTTTGCTCAATAATACGTTAAATATCTTAGTTTGATGATGTGTTATGTTAGTAAAACAATTAATTTTTAATTTGTGATGAAATATTAATTTAATCTTGAATTTTAGATAAAATATTAATTTAACTTTTGAAAACGATCAAAGTCTTTTCACTTTCAGTTGTTTATCACTGTCGTCGACCATTGTTGGTCAGTGTCACCAACAATAATTTGACCTCAAAATTTTTAATTTACTCCTTTTTACCTTCTAAATATAAATTCAATATTTGATTATAAAAAAATACTTTGAACCCCACAATTTTGATGTTTGCTCACCTTTTAGAGTGAAGAACTCATATTTTAATTTCTAAATCAGTATTCAAATATTTTCATATGTTCTATTTCTATATAGAAGTCACATGTCGCCCATTCAATACTGCTTATAAAATGTTGGGATAGTGATCTCTCTTACCAACTCCCTGGATCCATCTCTAATTGCAGGTAAGAATCTTGATGCATTAGCATTTGTTGTTCATTGCTCGAGATAATATTGCTCATCTCCAGGAAGTTCACAAATATTCGTTCTTATATAATTCAATTATATTTTTATATTTTTATTGATAATCTATTTTCATCTCATAAAATATATAAATTTATCTTTTTAAAATTTTATAAATTTATCATTTAACATAAAATTCTATGTTTGTCTACGAGGCTAGGATATTTGGATGATTCACTCATTTCCTGGATATTTGTTTGTTCAATTTAAATATTATTAAAGATATTTACGTGTTAAACATAATGTGTTTGAAGGCCAAATTGTTTTTTATGGATTAAAAAGGTGCAAATGGAATAGTGAATATGGTATTTGACAGGACGATGAAATTCCAATTTTTACCTTATAATATAAAAAAGGTAAATATTTGCCCTTCTCTTACACGTTTTCTTATATTAATAAATTGTGGTGCACCGCTTGCTTCTAGGGATGGGCATGGGTCGGGTTGGGTCGGATTTTTGATCTATCCGACCCGACTCGACCCGAGAACAAGAGAGTCTCCACCCGAGATCCAATTCGATCCGATTAAAATAAGATTTCATCCGATCCGACCCGAATATATGACATAGAAACCCGATCCGATTCGACCTGAAATAATAAAAAAATTATTTTTATTCAATAAAAATAGTGACTTAATTGAAAAAAATTATATATAGAGGGGTATTATTGTAATTATCCCTAAATATATAGGATAAAATTATATATTTTTTCGGGTCGGGTTGAATTTTTTTCACCTTAAACCTGAACCCGACCCGGCCCGGCCCGAAAACAATATAAAAAACCGACCCGACCCGAACCTAATTTTTTTAAAGAAAAATCCGATCCGATTAATTCAGATCAAATCAAAACCCGACGGGTAGGGTTTAAATGCCCATCCCTACTTGCTTCACTTTTACTATTTCCGCCACCCATTATATATCGTCTTACTACATATATTAGTTTCGAGGAACGTTACTATCAGGGATCCATGTAGGCGGGTGAGTAGGGGTGACCTTCTTTTTTAAAATTTAAAATAATAATAATAATAATTTTAAATTTTATGTATGTATTTTTATATTAAAAATTTGTTTTCGTTGTTCTACTATTTTATAAAATAAATTATTTTTTTAAAATTTTATAAAGTCAAATTTACTCTTAATATAAAATTCTATATCCGTTTCTAGTTACTATGATAATTTTATACTCTTCGTTCATGTACTGTGGCACTGAAGAAAAAAATGGTTCAACGATTGGTTTATTCATCAGATTTATTTAAGTTGAATCGTAAATAAACTTTAATAAATTTGAGTTTATCTTACTTATATAAACACCTTTAGTACGATATAATATAATAAATAATTAAAATATGATTTAAAATACAAAATGATAACAAATAGTCCATTGTTTATATTTTATATATTTTTATTTATTAGTATATATAAAATATAGTCAACGTGATTATAATATAAAAGATACTACAGGAAAAAAATATTAAGAAATTTATGACAAAGGATAAACAAAAAGGGCAAGGATGATTGACATTTGACTTTGTAAAAGTTGCTTGCCTTGTTAGAAATAAAAATTTACGGACATGACATGTGATATGAAATAATTAAAATGATAATTTATTTTAAGTTAAATTTTATTTTTAGTAAAACCTAGACAATGGTAGAGAAAGAAATATGAATTTTAATAATTATTAGTTTTTAAAATTATGATTTAAATAAACAATTTTAAAAATACAAAAATGATAATTTATTGAGACAGATTTAGTAATTTTATTAAAAGAAACATAAGAGTATATTGCATCACATATCCTCAAAGTTTGATCCTCATTTTAAATTGGTCCCTAAACTTTTAAATATTTCAATTTCATCCTAAACTATGAATATCATTCTAAAATAGTCCTTAAACTCTTGAACATCTCATTTTCATTCCAAAACTATGATCTTTATTCTAAATTAGTCCCTAAACTTGTTGAGTGTTCCAATTTCATCCCAAACTATACGTATATACTAATCAAATCCCTTGTTAAAAAAATTGTTAGGCTAAGTTATATTATTATATGTTTGAAAAAAATAAAATTTCGTTTAAATTATGATTGAAACTAATTACATATTTGGATGAATTTGGAGATGAAATCGGAACATTCAAAAGTTTAGGGAGCAGTTTAGAAAGATGGTCATAGTTTAGGGATAAATTAGAATGTTTAGAAGTTTAAGGACTAATTTAGAATGAGAGTCAAAGTTAGGGATGAAATTGAAATATTCAAAAGTTTAAGAATCAATTAACTAGAATCATAAAAATGAAAATTTGAGTAAACTACACATTTAGTACATAAACTATCAGTTTTATTTCATTTTAATGCCTAAACTTTCATTTGTTTCAAAATCATGTCTAAAATTTACTTTTTATTTTATTTTGGTACATCGCCGTTAAAAACTTAACGAAACTATTGTAAACTATATTTTTTTCATGGGTAAATTGCATCATTCATCACTCAACTATCTTTTCACTCATATTTTGGCCACTAAAGTTTAATTTTTTTATTTAATTACTTAACTTTCAAATTAATCCTCATTTCATCACTCTAACTTCCAAATTTATTTTTTATTTTAATTATGTATTAATAAAATAAAAAAAATTCATGTGAAAATATTAATAAATTAAATTAGAGTGTTTAAAACAGGAGTAATTTGAAAGTTGAGTAGTTAAATTGAAAATTTTTAAACTTTAGTGATCAAAATAGGAGTGAGAAAATTACCCATAAAAATGTAGCCATTAAAATTTTAAGAATGAGTTACTAAAATGAAACAAAAAGTAAACGTTAGGTATGATTTTAAAACAAATGAAAGTTTAGGTGTTAAAATGAAATAAATCGAATAGTTTAGGTATTAAGCGTGTAATTTACCCTAAATTTTTTTAATAGTATGAGGTGATTACAAGGTTGAATTTATTTAAAAAATTTTAGTCTCTTACAACGCGCACACACTATATTTTTAATTTGATTCGATCCTATGTTTTAATTTTTTTTTATTTTAGTAGGTGCCAATAATAATTAATTATATAAATTTTTAAAATTAAATATTAGAATTTGAGTCACCTAATAATATTAAATTTATTTTAATAAATTTCTGATCAGATTTTAATTTTTAATAAGGCCTAAATGATTTACAAACACAATTTGTTATTATTTCGATTCTTTCTTCTTGACATTATTATCTTTATTAAGTTAATACGATTAGAAAACAATATTTATTATAAATATTATCAACCATTTAATAATAAATATTCAATTATCATGTACAGTTATTGATGCTCAAATATATAATCTTTAGAAATACTTATCATTTCTTTAACTATTAAAATAATTTGATTTATAATATTTTTGATATCGTACGAAGTGTACACTACATCCCGAAATTATAATATAAACTTAACACCATCGGGAATTTTCTTTTAAAAGGCAACAGATAACAAAATGATCAATAATAGTATATGGGCATTTAATGATCAATAATTTGAAATTAAAAAGGAGCACTCTTTCTCATGCGTGTAAGTTGAGAGAATAAAAACGCAACTTGACAAATGAGGTATTACGAGAAAAGTATCAAACCCCCAATGATGAGAGTTTAATATTATATATTTTTATTATTATTTATCTTTTATTTACTACTAAGATATAAATAATTTATCTTTATTTTAAGTTTATTTTGGACAAGAGTTTCATTAGATTAATAAGCCTAAAAATAAGTAAATTTCGACGATCCATTCAGCATCTTATAGAAAACAAGCAGAAGTAATATTTAATTTGGAATTTACCTGGGACAAGATTATCTAGAAGATGAAGAATTCAACTAGAAGACTTAAATATTTATTTTTGTGATAAACCTTTTTAATTTAAAATTTTTAGTTTGATTATTCTATTATTATTTTATTTAGGAATTAGTTATTTTATTAGAAATTTTATTAATATTTTTAGTTTGATTATTTTAGGAATTAGTTATTTTATTTGCTTAGAGCTCTCGGGTTGTAAATTCCCTTTAGGTTCAACAGTTGAAACTCAAATTGGAATTTATTTTCCTTGGTTATTTATTGAAGTTCTACTTTTCTTTCATCTCCATCTTTCTTTCTTTCTTTATTTTCTTTCATTATTTTCTTTTCACAATGCTAAGCATGATCCAATCCATGCTTGGCTAAACTTCTACTCAGCCAAAGGTTTTTTGCGAAACTCAATTCTATTCATGAGAATTGAATCTTGATCTTCATACCTTCATATTGCATTCTTGATTCTCTGGAAACTAGGAGTGGCAATCGGCCATTCTCTTAAAAGTTATTACATGTTCAACTCAAAAGGTGCACGTTAATTTGAAGACTATTTTGCTTGAAGTTTGGAAGTTGGATCGGTTGGTCGTAATTCAGCTTCTTGTGAACAAACTTAGCGGTGATCTGTTAAGGGGAATCAACTCAAGTCAGGTTTTTCCAGAATTTAAAGTTATTTTGGATCTAACGGTTATAGACGTGGCTAGACCAAAAAAGATCCGATTTCAGAGATAGACTTGAAAATTTTGATTAACAGGAGAGAAGATTTAGCTGCAGGGGTTGGACCCTATTGACTATAACCGACATATATCACGAAGGGAAAATTTTATTTCGATGATCGATTAAAATTGAGGCTAAGCAAAACCTAAGGTTATATCATCTTTATTGAATTCTTCTACTTTATCTATTTTATTTATGTTCTCATTATTATTATTTTATTCAATATTTATTTATTTATTTTATTCATTAATTTTAAATCCCCATTTTTATTTTCTTACGGTTGATTCAATCTGAGAAACAATATTATCAAACTTCCTTAGTCCTTGTGGATCGACTTTACTTCTCTATATTACTTTATTTATTTATTTATTTATTTGAGAATTATGAATTATTTTTATTTGGCAGATTCGACGCTTGTCGAATTGGCATTGTTGTCGGGGACTTCAGCAAATTTAATAACATTGTTTCTTGTTTTGATTTATGAACAAGAAAAATACAGGTGAACTATCAGATTGGGTACCTGAGATTGAAGCACTAGCCCGAAGAATATGTGTACGTATACTACGAGAAAGAAGACAACAACTACAACAACAATAACAATCACAACACTCCAAACTTAACCCAGAGATACCTTTTAACGCAGAAACCTTCTCTTATGCTGAAGAAGACTTGAAAGAACCAATTCCAACGGTAGACAATATGAGAATTAGCTACGGCACCTGCCGAACCAACACCATTATGCATCATATTCTCTCATGAAAAAACACCATTTGAGCTCAAGACGGGGTTAATTCATATTCTCCCTGCCTTCCACAGATTATCAAGTGAAAGTCCGCATAAGCATCTCACCAAATTTCACATGGTTTTCTCCAGCATGAAACCACATGGAGTATTTAAGGATTAGATTAAACTTTACGCTTTCCCATTTTTTAGCCAATTTTTGGCTAAGGATTGGTTATTTTATTTACCACCAAATTTTGTTACTATGTGGACTGATATGACTCGGCTTTTTCTTGACAGGTTTTTTCCTGTGGTGAAAGCAAGAAAATTAAGAAGAAGTATCTTACAAGTTCACCAAAAAGATAACGAGTCATTATATGATTATTGTGAACAGTTCACGAAGCTTTGCGCTAGCTGCCTGTAGCACAAATTAACTAAACAAACTCTTCTCCAATACTTATATGAAGGCTTACTTCATATGGAGATGAAGATGAATGCCGCAACAAGTGGAGGAGCTCTCGTCAACATGACTTCAACCGAGGCCATAAATCTGATTTCTACTATGGCTGCCAACTCTCAACTGTTTTGCTCATTTAGTGAACCCTCACGACTGGTTAACGAGATAAGTACTCTTTCTCTAGAGGATAAAATTGAAAAGTTAACTAATGTGATTCAATCTCTAATTGCAGTTAAAACAAGACCAACAGGGTTATGTGGAATCTGCACGTTACTAGATCATCCCATAGACTATTGTCCAATGCTTTAAGAAGATACTACGAATTTTAACCATGGACAAAATCTGAGACCGAATCAAACATATCAACCAAGACCATCTCCACCTCAACAATATCAACTGCAAAAATCGTCATTGGAGTAGATTGTGGAGCGACTGGCGATATCTCAAGAGAAGTTTCAAAATCAAACCGAAGCATACTTACAAGAGTTAGACAAATAGATGAGTCAGTTGGCTTAAACCGTGGGGTGATTAGAGTCTCAAAGGAAGTTACCATCACAAACATAGCTTAATCTGTGGCAAAATGCCAGTGCCATGACCCTTTAAAATGACATTGTCGTTGAGATTGAGCCACCCAAAGTAGTTGACGCAAGAACCTAAGAGAAGAATAAAGAGTAAAAAAATGTAGTGACATCTCCTGAGCCATCTTCTGCGCTATCTTCCTATGTCGTTCCACCTCTTTTTTCTTCGAGACTAGTTAACCGCAATAAACAAGCCGAGGAGAAGGAGATACTTGGTGTTTCTCAAAAGTTCAAGATTAATATACGCCTTCTTGATGTCATCAAAAAAGTTCCACGATATGCTAGATTTTTTAAGGATCTTTACACAAACAAAAAAAACCTTACTGGAATGAAAAGGTAAACTTAGGTGAAAATGTTTCTTCCATCATTCAATATAAAACTCCACTTAAGTACAAAGATCAAGGTATGTTTTCTATTCATTGTAAAATTGGTAAGGTGGGTATTAAAGGTGCTATGTGTAATTTTGGTGTATCAACTAACATTATGGCACTGTCAATTTACAACTTACTTGGTGTTGAGCCTTTGAAAGAAATATGTGTGACAATTCAGCTCACTGGTAAATCCATGGTTTATCTCGAATGAGTCCTTGAGAACGTATTGGTTAAGGTAAATGGCTTGGTATTTCCTGCAGATTTTTAGGTCATAGACATGGAAGATGACCATTAAATACTTCATCCAAATCTTACTCGGAAGGCTATTCTTAAGCACAACTCATCTAAAATCAACGTTATAAGCGGGATTTTGACATGGAATTTGACGGTGAAGTTGTCAAATTTGATGTTTATAAGGCGATGGAATATCTTGACTCAATGGCTAATATTAGTTTTGTTGATGTTGTAGAACCTATCGTCGATGAATTTATGGAGACTAATTTTTGTGATGAATTATGCAAGGAATTAGAGGAAGTCGATGATGAAATAAGGGAGTTGGAAAATATTTCCTTTGTTTATTTTTATTTATCTTACTCCCTCAAAAATTAAGATGTTACCATTTATTTTGCAGGCACCAGAAATCGAGCTAAAACAATTACCGGGTCACTTAAAGTATACTTTTTTGGGAGAATGAGCAATTTTGTCGGTTATCATCTCAAACAAACTTTTCATGGAGGAAGAAGAGGATTTGTTTTGAGTTCTAAAAGAGCATAAAAAAGTGATTGAATGGAAAATCGCTGACATCAAATGACTCAGTCCTTTGAATTGCATGCATAAAATCAAAGTCGAAGAAAATGCTAAGCTTTTTTGGGAAGGTCAGAGGCACCTAAACCCTCCCATGATAGAGGTGGTTAAAAAGGAAATCCAGAATCTTATCAATGCTGATATGATTTATCTAATTTCTGATAGTAATTGGGTAAGTTCAGTCCATGTGGTCCCTAAAAAATTAGAGCTATAGTAGTTGGGAATTCAGAAGGCGAGTTAGTCCCCACACATGTTTAGAATGGGTGGAGAGTTTGTATCGATTACATGAAGTTGAACTCTTTAGCTAAAAAAAATCATTTTTTGCTTCCACTTATTGATCAAATGATTTAACATTTAGCTAGAAAGTCTCATTATTTTTGTCTTGATGGTTTTTTTAGGTTTTTTTCCAAATCCTTGTGGCACCAGAAGATCAAGAAAAAACCACATTTACTTGTTCGTTCGACACTTTTGCCTTATCATCGGATGCCATTCAATCTTTTTAATGCAGCAGCCACTTTTCAAAGGTGCATGGTAAGTGTATCGAAAAAATATTGATATGTTTATGGACAATTTCACAGTTTACGGTAATTCTTTTGGCGAGTGAGTTTCAAATTTGACAAAAATCCTAAAGCGATGCCTTGAATTCAATCTTGCTTTAAATTATGAAAAAAATGTCATTTTATGGTTTATAAAGGATTAATTTTAGGCCATTTCGTTTCTTCTAATGAGATTGCGGTTGATAAAGCTAAAACTAACATTATTTTCTCACTTTGATACCTCACGATTGTGAGAGAGATTCGTTCATTTCTTGGTCATGCAGGTTTCTGTTGGGGGTTTATCAAGGACTTTTCTAAGGTAGCACAACCTCTTTGTAATTTATTACAAAAGGATAAGATATTTGACTTCGATCCGGAACGCAAAAAGACCTTCAATTTTCTTAAGGAAAGGTTGATTTTAGCTTACATAGTTTAACCACCTAAGTGGGATTACCCCTTCAAAATCATGTGTGACTCGAGCGATGGAAGCGTAGAAGCTATGCTGGGACAAAATATTGGAAAAGAACCATATGTCATCGTCTAGGCTCAGCGAAACTATTCGACAACAAAAAAACTTTTTGATATTGTTTTTGCTTTAGAAAATTTCGCTCTTATCTTCTGGGAACAAAAATTATTGTTTTTTATCATGTAGTTTTAAAATATTTGTTGAATAAGAATGAGGTAAAACCATACGTAATTCAATGGATTTTACTCCCTCAAGAGTTTAATCTAGAAATTTAAAACAAGAAAGGCTACAAGAATTTAGTTGTTGATCACCTTAGTCGATTACCCATCATGGTAGGTGATGCACTGATAAAAGAGGAATTCCCTGAAGAGCGTTTGTATTTGGTGCAGGGTGTACTCCTATGGTATGTAGATATGGTAAATTACTTGGCCATAGGAACATTATCTTCAGATCTATCACGTTTCGAGGTAAGTCAAATTAAACGTGAATCTCTATTAGGATGATCCATACCTAAGGAAACACTGTTCCGATCAGTTAGTTTGACGATGTGTAGTAGAAAGTGAGGTAAAATTTGTACTTAACTTTTTTCATTCTTATTCCAATGGAGGCCATTTTGGTTCGAAGCGAATTGCACATAAGGTATTGGAATGTGGATTTTTCTGGCCGACTATTTTTTGTGACACTTATGTTTTTTGTAAATCTTGTGAAAAGTGTCAACATGCAGGTAATTTAAGCCAAAGAAATGAAATGCCCCTTAATCTAATTCATGTTTGTGAAATTTTTGATGTGTGAGGAATTAATTATATGAGACCTTTCGTTTAATCTTTTGGAAATTGTTACATTGTTCTCGCTATTGATTATGTGTCTAAATGGGTAGAAGCTAGAGCTACTCGTAATAATGATGCTAAAACCACTGTTGATTTTCTAAAAGATTTTATTTTTTCTAGGCTTGACACACCGAGGGAAATAATTAGTGATCGTCGGATACATTTTTTAAACCGAATTGTTGAAATACTCATGAAGAAATATGGATTAACTCAAAGAATTGCTATGACTTACTACCAATAGATGAATGGAAAAGCGAAAGTTTCGAATCGAGAAATCAAGTCAATCCTTGATAAAATTGTGAAACTAAATTGAAATGATTGGAGATTGAAATTAAATGATACCTTATGGGCATATCGCTTTCCTTATAAAGGTCCCATCGACATGTCCCCATATCCCTTAGTCTTCGGTAAACCATGTCATTTGCTGGTTGAAATAGAACACAAAACTTACTGCGTGATTAAAGAATGCAACTTGGAGATGGATGCAATTGGCGGAACTCAAAAACTTTATATTTAAGAGCTTGGAGAAATATGAAGGAATGCCTATGACGGTGCTCGAATCTACCAGGATAAGACAAAATAATTTCATGATCGACAAATTTCTTTTAAATATTTTTCTATTGGGCAAAAGGTGTTGCTTTTTAATTCTAAGCTGAAAAGTTTTGCAGGAAAATTACGAACAAAGTGGCTAGGACCTTTTTTCGTGACTCATGTTTTTCCACATTGCGCAATTGTGATCCGGGAACTCATTTCAAGGTTAATGGTCACCGTTTGAAGCCTTTATATGAAAATCATCCAACTTCTGTGACCAAAGAAATCATTCTAGAAGAACCTGTAGTCTGAACCAGGTCGTCGAAGCTAACGATGATAAACAAAAATGCTCTAATGGGAGACAACCTGTTTTATTATTTATTTTATTTTTTGGTATTTATTTTTCTTTATATTTTTTAGGTACACTACGTATTTTCTAATCGAGATCAAAATTATGGACACGATGTTGATTCGAATAAAGGTAAATGTTCCTATACCACCAGACGGCCCACTGACGTTAGACATGAGGAACATTTCTATCCTTTCTCCTTTATTTATTTCGTATTGGGACAATACTTTTTAAGTGTGGGGGTAGACTAAGAAGTTCACCTTATTTATTCATGTTGGTTTGATATATATCTCGACTCTTATGACTATTGATTGTCTTGGTTACTTGTTAGTTTTGTCATGAATAATTGATTTGAGTTGATGAATTTTTTTTTATGAAAGCTTTTAATCTGGTGGTATAATTGTTAGTGTTGCTTAAATATGAGCTTATGCTTGTTTTGCTAGTGATTGATGTTATCTTCAGGTGTGTAACTTTGTGAGGCTATTGTGAGTGGTAGATCATTTGAATCTGATCCGATTAGAGAATCAAGGCGAGGTGCTTGGGTTGTCATCTCGTTTCTAGTTTAAAGATTCGATGACGAGTTGAGACTACAAAGTTAAAAAAATAGAAAGAAACAAAAAAGTAAGAAATTTCAAAAAAAAAAAGAAAAACAAAATATCAAAAAAGAAAAAGAGAAAAAAATAAGTGCTTGAAAAAAAAGAGTGCGAGTGATACAAAAGGGGAGGAAAATAAAACTTACACTCCGCCAATCGCTTATCATGAGGAAACTAAACTTGGTTTGATTTCGTCTCACAAACAAATAACAAAAGCTCTGCATATCTACCTCTTATTCATTTGGTTAATTATTGTTTATTGGATTATCTTGTCACTTTTATTTGATTATCTTGTCTAACTTCTTCAATCCATGCATGTAGTTGGGATTTTAGATAAACTTTTGAGCGATTCTTTGGTGAATGATGGAAATTGGAATCGATGTATGCTTGAGGAAAAGCATTGAATAAGTAAGGAGGAATATGATGAGAGTTTAATATTACATATTTTTATTATTGTTTACCTCTCATTTATCGCTTAGATATTACTTATTTATTTTTATTTTGAATTTAATTTGGACATGAGCTTCATTAGATTAATTAGCCTAAAAACTAGTAGATTTCGACGGCCTATTCAACATTTTATAGGAGACAAGCAAAACTTCCTTGAATATTTAATTTGGAGTTTACCTGGGACAAGGTTATCTAGAAGATGAAGAATTCAACCAGAAGACTTAAATATTTATCTTTTGTGATAAACCTTTTTAATTTAGGATTTTTAGTTTGATTATTCTATTATTATTTTATTTAAGAATTAGTTATTTTATTAAGATTTTTAGTTTGATTATTTTAGGAGGAATTAGTTATTTTATTTGCTTAGAGCTCTCGGGTTATAAATATCCCTTAGATTTAACAGTTTAAACTCAAATTGGAATTTATTTTACTTGTTTATTTATTGAAGTTCTATTTTTCTTTCATCTCCATATTTCTTTCTTTATTTTCTTTTCACAAAGCTAAGCATGATCCAATCCATGCTTGGCTAAACTTCTACTCAGCCAATGGTTTTTGCGAAACTCAATTCTATTCGTGAGAATTGAATATTGATCTTCATACCTTCAGATTGTATTCTTGATTCTCTGGAAACTGAGAGTGACAATCGGTCATTCTCTTAAAAGTTATTACATCTTCAACTCAAAAGGTGCACATTGATTTGAAGACTGTTTTGCTTGAAGTTGGGAAGTCGGATCGGTTGGTCATAATTCGGCTTTCTATGAACAAACTTAGTGATGGTCCATTAAGGGGAATCAAGATCGAGTTTGATTATCGGTAAGACGCTATAACTCGGGTCGGGCTTTTTCAAAATTTAAAGTTATTTTGGATCTAACGGCGATAGACGTGGCTAGACCAACAAAGATTAGGTTTCGGAGATAGACTTAAAAATTTTGATTAACCGAAGAGAAGAGTTAGCTGCAGGGGTTGGGCTCTGTTGAATGTAACCGACATACATCACTAAAGGAAATTTATTTCGATGATCGGTCGAAATTGAGGCTAAGCAAAACCTGAGGCTATATCATCTTTATTGATTTCTTCTACTTTGTCTACTTTATTTATTTTCTCATTATTATTTTTATTCATTATTTATTTATTTATTTATTTTCATTAATTTTAAATCCCCTTTTTATTTTCTTGCGGTTGATTCAATCCGATAAACAACATTATCAAACTTTCTTATTCCCTGTGAATCAACCTTATTTATCTATACTACTTTATTTATTTATTTATTTGAGAATTAATAATTATTTTTATTTAGTAAATTTGACGTTTATCACCCAAAAATCATATATTAATGGTGACAGATCCAGAAATGTTTTTTTAGAGTAGACACATGTATATCAATAATATAAAAATTTTAAATAGAATAGGTACAAATAAAATTTTAGGGTATACACCGTCCGTAAAATAAGTAACTAATCGAAGAAAACTTAGATTTTAAGGTGGACACGAAAAGGTTCAGGATAGATACTATCAGTAAAATAAGTAACTAATAAAAGCAAATTCAGATTTCAGTATCCACCCTCACCAAGCTGTGGCTCCGCTACTGCATATATATATATATATATATATATATATATATATATATCTGATTATTATTGTTTATGTATTAAATTAAATAAAAGATTAAAAGCATAATTTTAAAATTAAATGAAGCAATATAACTAATTAATATATACATATAAAAGTATTTAAAACTTTTAATTAATTAAATAGTATAATTTTGAAGAGAAATTTTAATTGTTTTTAATTAACAACGTGTACATTTATGTAAACTCGATTAATTAATTTCACCGTCTAGCCTTTTGGATAACTGTTAATTCTGTGGTCAAATATTTCATATGTTTGACTTTATTAAATTTTTGGCTAATACACCTAAAAGACCTCCGTTGCATTAAATTAAACTGTTGATTTTATTTACTCGTAAATCTTTGTATACCCTTAGTATAATATACTCTTTATCGACGATGTAGGGAAGCCAGCTTTTTTTTTTGTTAATTTTTTTGTTGATTTAAATATTTTAGTTTAAAGACTCTTTAGATTTCATTTAATATTATATTATTTTTTTCTTATTTCGATGTATATTATTATTGTAGTAGGCACAAAAGGTCGGGTCTTAGATAATAAATTTAAGACATAATTTTCAAAGGCAATCAAATAGTGTTTCGTTCAATTTATGAACACCTAGAGTTAAATAAGATCATAGAATTGAAACACGTGCAGCAAACAGAAGACAAAATCACTTCTTCCACTGTGAATGGTTCTATTTCTTCCTTAATCTTGAATTCTATTTCCCCCTTTTTTTTTTTTATCAATTAGAGTCCCATTCAAATAAAAGAGAAAACTAGTGAAGATTTCAAAAGCAGAAAAACTGGTGTAAAATAATGATAGAAAAAATATTGGTCATCTCAATATGTATAAATAAAAAAACATATCATTACTCATTATGTATCTCATTTACTTATATTTTATTTTTTTCCAAAATAATATTAATCTCATTTGTGAAAATAAAAGCCGCTATTAGTATTACCATAGGGGAAAAAAATACTATAAGCGATATTTTATATATAATTCAATCTAGTATTATACCAGTTGAATTGTCGGTTTACCACATAAAATATGTGCTATACAAAATAATTTTTTCAAGATTTCTTTTTTCCCAGCATTATAACCTTTTTGACTTCTACTCTTTGTTGAAGACAACCATATCAATGGCATAAGTCAAAGAAGTCCCAAACCCTAAACATTGTATATATTTCAAAGTGGTATGTCCCCTCTTGATAAAATAAAACGAGGTTTAAATTTTATGGAGGAGAGTAAGGCTCGTTTAACCTACTTTTTAGTTAAAAAATCTGTTTTGACTGTAAAATCAATGTTAAATGAGTAAAAATCGAGAAAAAAATTACGGCGGAAACGGTGATTTTAAACCAATCGTAAAAGTTAGGATTTGTTGTTTTTTTATTTTTAACTTTGTGTTTTTGAACAAATTATAAATTTATCCTCATTAATACATGGTTCCACTCAATTATGTATTTATATTTTATTTTAATAATTTAATATTAATATCATTAAAAAATATTTTATTACTTAATAATTTATTTTAATCATTTAAAAGTAAATAAAATTCATGGTTTATATATTAAAATATTAATAGTGAGTTATTATAAAAAATATATTTTATTATAAATTAATGAGTTTTCTTAAAATATTTTTTTATATTTTTATTATAGTTTAAGTGATATATTTTATATATCATATTATTAATAAGCAGTGACGTATTTAGGCTTAGGCCTACCATGGCCCACTATGCCAAAAAATTTGAGTAGGTTACTTTTAGTCATCACTTATTATTTAGTTTATTTATTGATCATTCAACTATTATTTATTTAAATTATACTTAATGTTATATTTTGATTCTATTTTGGTCATTTATCTATAAAAATTTAACGGTTATGTTAACATGTCATCATAAGATAATGTCACATCAGGATTGATAAATAATTAAAAAATATTATGTTAATATCATTGTTATTTTTAACGACATGTGACCAAAATAGAATCAAAATATAACATAATAATGGTTTTTGAAAAGAAAATAATAATCGAATGACCTAACATAGATTAAGTAATAGAAGAGTGACCAAATAGGTAGTTTGCTCTAGATAAAATATGTATGAATATATATTGCTCTAATTAATATTTTTTCTAGATTTAATCTATATATATACGAATAATTATTATTATACTTTTAAATTAAAAATATATTGATTATATTAACTATAATATCTTTTATTTTTATATTGACCTAGCCCATAATTGTTTTCTGAATTTGTCATATTTAATAAGTGTAAATATAATTTAAAATTTATTTTATTTACTTACAATATAGTATCTATAATGAACACTTTATTTTTTCAAACTCACTTTTTAACAACAAACTCAAATTGTTAAATTTTAAACTGCACTTCTAAACAAAACGTTTACACCTTATTTTCTATCGCGTTTTTAAAAATAATTTTCTAAAAATCCTTCCAAACTGGCCCTAAGTTAAGCACTAAAAATAGAAAAAAAAAGAAAAAAAATGAAAATATACCTGAATCGTGATAATTGAATTGATTATGATTCACATATATAAAACATTGATTATCCAAATTTAATTTAATATTTTATTTTATTAAATATTTTATAATTTAAAAGTAATTATTTTATATTAAAAAAGAAAAATAATTAAAAACATTATATATTAATTATTAATTTATATATAAATATTTAATATTTATGAAAAATATTTCAAATTTACATCAAATAATGTTTAAAAATCATAAGATAAAAGTTATTCTGTCAAAATAAAATATAAATTTGAGAAACTAAAATTAATAGAAAAATTAAAAAATTGATGGATTATTCAAAATATTTAATCGAGTCTGATCAAATTATATATACCCTCGGAAAAAACAACTTAGAATTATAAATATTAGATTTGTTGATGAGAGATAAAATTATGACAGCTTGTGATTATTTTTCTTTTCTTTGGAAGAAGAGTTGCGATCAATAATTCTATTGAACTAAAGAAGATAATAAACAATGTACAGAGAATAATCTTAAGAGGATAAGAGAGGAAGCGATTGTATCTTAAAGGGGAAAAATATATTTTTAAATTTTACAGGGATAATTTATGTATATACTCTCAAGTGATGTTACACCTAAGGTGATAATAGTTTAGATAAAACATATAAATACAGGAATGGTGAAATTAAGTGATGGTAGTCAAATAAGAGGTTTAGATAAAGGCTAAGCAGATTAATGGCGAAAGCGGGAACACATTGGATGATAATACGGAGTCAAAAGACCGGTACTAAGTAGCCGTAACCATTCCGTCGTCCGGCGCCGACAAAATTCCCTCAAAACCAAACAATTAATTAACATTCAAATATGTTAGATTTTGACAATTAATTAGTCACCCCTTAAACCACACACGTTGTTCCTTTTTCATAATTTAATAACTAATATTATTTACTTTTACATATACAATTTTCTCCCTTCCTCTTCGTCAACGGTCAGAATCGCTGGCTTCATATTCATCTCTTTACACACACACACACACATATATATATATATATATGTATGTTTAGGGCTTCCTCTTTATCTTCATCAAGCTGTAAACAGTTTTCAATTTAATTTCTGTCTTTTTTGAAGGTTTTTCGATCACAGGACACTTCTTCTTTAGACAATGAGTCCTCCCAGAAGAGAAATGATGATGAACGGAATTCGTCCGACTCCCCTGAATATCAACAAAGAGTCTCATTTGATCCAAAAGCCATCTTCATCAGCTGAACACCAACAGAAGCGGCAAGGTCCCATCATCATTTACACGCACTCGCCCAAGATTATCCACACGCAGGCTCGGGATTTCATGGCCTTGGTTCAAAGGCTTACAGGCATGTCCAAATCCGACCGTGAGGTTGACCAAAACACTGCACCGGTACGGAAGAACCGCAAGGTTAACAGACAAGAAGACAACGAGACCTCTTCTGGGATTACGGATGAAAACGGCGGCTCTTGTGTTCCAACGACAACGATGACTGTCGGTGGTATGAGCCCTTTTTTCGCTGATATGCCTCTCTTCACGCCGAGCTCGACTGATTTCTTTTGCTCACCGAGGCCTGTTCATAGGTTTGGTGATATGGGGACTTTGAACTCACCAACTTTACTGGAATTCTTGAAAGGACTCCCAGATTACTGAAGCAAACTTTTTTTAGAATTTCTGTTGCAAATAATCATATCAATTGTTTAATTCGTGTTCATAGTTTTTGGTTATTAATTTTGTGATTGAATCTCACTTGGATTGATCCAGGCATCAAATGTATGAATTAGAAGCATATTTCATTCATTCATTCATTCTTGTTACCATATATATGAAGCTCAAAAGCTTTTTGTTATGTTCTTAATAAATAAATAGTAAATAATGTTTGTGGGATTTATCCGAGCATCCATCCATCACCATCATCAATTATTTTATGACTAGGATAAAATATTTTCTCCATCTCTCCCCTAACAAAAGAGGATTTTTCTTTCTTTTTCTCAAAGAGATAGCTCTAGAGGACTCCCTTCCTCGGCCTCTATACTAAAGAATTGTTGAATAATCGGGTAAAGAAAACTGAAAGAACACAAGAATTTTAACGAGGTTCAGTAATGTGCTTACGTCCTCGGTGTAACACCCCAACCCGTATCCGGCCCGAATACGAGTCCGAGATGTCACATTGACTTTTTAAAACACTTATTAACAAAATAACCAAAAACGTTTGGACTTATATTAATAAAATACTATAATATACATATGTTTATACACAGTTCACAAAATGCTCAGAGCATACACAACTTAACATTTGATTACATGCCAACATGGATTTACATAACAAAAATGACATACTATTAAGTTGCTTCTGATATGATAGTTGTAGGAGTAACGCTGTCCTTGCCGTCTAACCTTGTTGGTCTTTCTTCTCGGATCCTACGTGTGAAACACTCACACGCTAAGTCATTGACTTAGTGAGGCATTATAATAATAATAACAAGGAAATATAATGAAAATGCCATAATGATATGAAATGTAATGAAATCATATATTTAATCAATGCAGTTTACATAACTATGTTTCTTACCCATAAGCTTGTCAAATTAACATTCATGAGTTCATATTAATAAGTTCACTAGCCCATGATACCATACTGAGAACCTAAGGTATATGAGTATAGTGAGGTTGTGCACTATGTTGTCACCACAGCTCGTATAAATGCACCGAAGTTCCACGTAGATTTGCACCGAATTGTCGCGTAGAAATGCATCGAAGTGCCATATAATATGTCCCTAAGGACCACATAGAAATTCCTTAAGAATCATATACATACCAAGAATCAAGTATGTGTCTCGAAAGACCTCACACATGTTCCAAAGAATACATATATGTCTCGAAGGACCCCGTAGACCCTCTACTCTTGGCATGCCAACTATACCTATAGTTCTCATCTACATAACATGGGATTTTCTCAATTTACATAGTGTATCTCATAGACATATAATTTCTTACCTTTACCGCATAACTCATGTAACTTTTCATGCATATTCATTTAAAACATGTTACACAATACATATGGTATGAATTCATATCAAGTTTCATAATATGAAATGAATCATGCATCAATGTATTAATAAATCTAGACTTATCACAAGTCTAGAACTGAATATACTACTATAATCATGCTATGCATATGCACTCACCTAGATCTCTTTGCCTTTCCCTCGATCATTCTTACTTCCCAAATATTCTGGAACCGCTTTAGGCTCACTATCTACATAAATATAAATTTTAAGGCAATTATCAGATATCTACACCTTGTACTTTGATACTAGCAGCTTAAACGAATTTAATGAACCAATATTAACTTTTTCCTTTAGGGGATATCGATACACTAAGGCTGTATCGGTACACAAATTAGGTTCGAAATTTTCATGTATCGATACATGCTTGTGTGTATCGATACACAGGTATCGGTACACCTCTGAATGTATCGGTACACCTCTGAATGTATTGATACACCTCAAAGTTGTTCTTCAAAATTTGATCTTAGTGTATCAGTACCTATTCATAGTGTACCGATACACCTGCCTAGAATAGACTGTTTTCACCCAAAAATCATCAACACTTCACCCAAATTTTCATGTATAAAACTCTTATTATGCTACAAAACTCATATATAACCACTTTAACTAATTTCTATCATTCAAACACCTTGTAATCTCCCATGTTTCATCCAAATTCTTAAAGATAAGAATCATACCAAATTTTCCATGTTATCCAAACTTAATTCTAACACTTATAACTTCTTATTCTCATATATGGCAAGTCAAATTCAATTCCTAAACTCATTTAAACATTCCAATTCAAGTTTTCACTTAAATGCTTAGTATCTTAAATTCTCCATAACTTGTTATTCTTTTAGTTTTCAAGTTCCTTTTTCGTTCCATCATCTTTCCTAAAGTTTCATTAATCAAAATCATACTTGACTCTTAAGAATTAACTAAGAGAAGACCAACTCACCTTTTCTTAAGACTTCACGGTAGAGAAGAAGCTAATGAAGAAGAGAAGTCTGGAAACTTTGTTTCCTACACATGCCCCATGTGGGTATATAAAATATCCACAAAAAATCTTTAATTACTCTTTCTTATTAAATGACCTTCTTGCCCCTTTCTTTCTCCTTCATTTACTAAACCATCCTACACAAATATTTGTAATTAAGTCCTTAAAATTTTCAACTTATCTACTTTGGTCACTGAATTTTAAAATTTCACGATTTGATCACTAACCTGGTATAGAGGATGTTATAAATCTTCCCCTTAAGAAAATTTGTCCTCAAATTTTCATTGCACGAACAAATGGGGGTATTGATGACGTATATCCTCTTCACGCTCCCACGTTGCTTTCTCAACTTTGTGATTCCTCTAGAGAACTTTGACCAACGAGACTGTTTTATTCCTCAACTGTTTGACTTCATAAGCCAATATTCTCACTGGTTCTTCTTAATAAGTCAGATCCGATTGGACTTCTACTTGTTCTGGTGCAACGATGTGAGAGGGATCGAACCTATAGCTCTGCAACATGGACACATGGAAGACATTATGAATTTTCTCCATTTCTGGTGGCAAAGATAACTGGTATGCCTTTGGTTCTATCCTCTTAACAACCTCATATGGTCCGATGAATCTAGGACTTAACTTTCCTTTCCGACCAAACCGTAATACTTTCTTCCAGGGAGATACATTCATAAACACTTTATCTCCCACTTCAAATTCAATCTCTTTTCTCTTAAGGTCAGAATAAGACTTTTTTCGATCAAATTCCACTTTGAGGTTATGCTGAATTCCCCAAACTTTCTCTTCTACCTCTTAAATCAAATCTGGACCAAGAACACTTCGATCTTTGAGTTCATACCAGTTTAATGGCTTACGACATTTCCTCCCATATAATGCCTCATAGGGTGCCATCTTGATACTGGATTGATAACTATTGTTGTAAGTGAATTCTGCCAATGGTAGATACTTCTCCCACGACCCTTTGAACTCGATTATATATACTCTCAACATATCTTTCAAGATTTGAATTGTCCTCTCTGATTGCCTGTCAGTCTGAGGGTGAAAGGCCGTACTAAAATTTAAGTGAGTCCCCAATGCTCCATGCAAGGATTTCCAAAATCTCGAAGTGAATCGAGGGTCTCGGTCAGAGACTATGGAAACAGGTACTCCATACAATCTAATAATTTCTCTAATATACAGTTCCGCGTACTTTTCCATAGAGAAATCAGTTCTAACAGGAAGGAAATGTGCTGAGTTGGTCAATCGATCAATAATTACCCAGATTGAATCTCTTTTATTCAGAGTCAGAGGTAACCTTGAAACAAAATCCATCGCCACATTTTCCCACTTCTATTGGGGAATGGAAAGTGGTTGCAATAATCCTGATGGAACTTGATGCTCGGCCTTGACTTGTTGACATACCAAACACTTAGACACAAATTCGGTGATACTTTGTTTCATCCCTGACCACCAATATCGATCCTTTAAATCCATATACATCTTGGTTCCACCTGGGTGCATCGTCAATGGACTGCAATTACCCTATATCAATAAATCTTTCTTCAAATCCTCATTGATGAGTATCACAATTCTTCCTTTATAATACAAATTCCCATCCGCCTTAACCTCAAAATCTTTAATTTCTTTATTTTTTATTTGCTCTATTCTTTTCAAACATATTTCATCTTTACTTTGTAATTCTCCTATTCGATCCAACCATGCTGGTTTAAGCTTTAGCTCTGCACATAGACCACTGTCTCCAGTTAAAGATAATCTTGCGTTCATAGCTCGTAAGGCTGCAAACGTTTTCCTGCTTAAAGCATTCGCTACCACGTTTGGCTTTCCGGGATGATAGTTAATTATTACATCATAATCTTTTAAGAACTCAACCCATCTCATTTTCCTCAAATTAAGCTCTTTTTGAGTCATCAGATACTTCAAGCTCTTATGATATGTATACAAGTAACAACGTTCTCCATATAGGTAGTGACGCCAAATCTTGAGAGCAAACACTACTGCAACCATTTCTAAATCATGGGTAGGGTAATTCTTTTCATATAGTTTAAACTGTCTAGATGCATACGCTACCATCTTCCCTTCTTGCATTAATACACACCTTAACGCATTATGGGACGCATCACTGTACACTACAAAATTCTTGCCAATTTCAGGATGAACCAACACGGGAGCTTCTGTCAAAATTCTCTTTAAAGCTTCAAAACTCTCTTGACATTCAGGAGTCCAAACAAATGGTATATTCTTTCTCATCAGCTTTGTTAAATGCAACACTATCATCGAAAAATTCTTAACTAATCTTCGATAATAACCGACAAGTCCAAGGAAACTCTGAACTTCCGATACATTCTTTGGAACCTCCCAATCTAGAATAGCTTTTATCTTTTGAGGGTCCACCCGAATTCCTTCTGCCGAGATCACATGCCCAAGGAAAATCACTTCATTAAGGCAAAACTCACATTTGGACAATTTGGCATAAAGCTTTTTATCTCTGAGAATTTGCAAAACTATCCTCAGATGTGCGCTATGCTCTTCAGTGGATTTCAAGTACACCAGTATGTCATCAATAAAGACAACTACAAACTGGTCCAAATATGGTTGAAAAATCCTGTTCATGAGATCCATGAAAGCAACATGTGCATTCGTTACTCCAAATGGCATTACGATGAATTCATAGTGGCCATATCTCGTTCTAAAAGATGTCTTCGGAATGTCTTTCTCCTGAATCTTCAATTGATGATAACTAGAACGTAAGTCAATCTTCAAGAATACTGAAGCTCCCTTTAACTAATCAAACAAGTTGTCAATTCGGGGGAGGGGATACTTGTTCATAATTGTCACCTTATTGAGCTGTCGATAAGCAATACAGAGACGCATTGAACCATCTTTCTCTTAAAAAATAACACTGGAGCTCTCCAAGGCGATACACTCGGTTGAATAAATCCTTTCTCTAGCAACTCTTGTATCTATCACATTTACAAGAAAACCTTTACATCCTTGTAGCATCAACTTCTTTGCGGACATCACGGATATTACATTTGCTAAAGGGTTAACTCTTTCACTGATCACATTCACTTTTATTCATTCTTGACTTCTCAGAGTTACCTTTTTCAATCTACAATCAACATTCCCATAATAACGAAACAACCAATCCATTCCCAGAATCACTTCAAACTCATCAAAGGGTAGTTCCATCAGATTAGCAGGGAATTCAATTCCCTGAATCCTTATGGGACATCCCTTACAGACCTTATTTACCCTAGCACTATGCCCTAAAGGATTTGTTACTACCACCTAATTACTCATAGCTTCTAATGGGATTCTCAATTCCTTTACTAATTTGCTGGTAATATGAGAATAAGTAGAACCCGGATCAATACCAGTACTAATTTATCAAACAACTGAAAAGTAACTGCTATAATATCGGGATCATCACGGTCTTCACTTGTCTTTAAATTGTATACCCATGCAGTAGAGCAAATTTCAGGTTGTGCAGAAGATTCAGAATGGTTTCTTCCTCTGCCTCTTCCTCGTCCTCTCTGCGAGGCAGAACCAACTCTCTCAGATGGTGCATGCTCACCAACCATTAACAGACAATCCTGGATAAAATATCTGACATCTCCGCATCGAAAACAGGCTCCGAAAGCCATCTGACATATCCCAAAATGGTTATTTCCATAATGCTAACACTAGCTTGACCTTGAGGGGACCTCCCAGCACCGAATCCCACCGATTGCGTCTGTCTAGGTCTCGCCTGACTTGCTTCTCTAGCAGAGGACGCAACAGATTCTGATCTAGCTTGTGATCGAAACCTTGAATCACTTCCTCTTTTTGGTGATGCTGAGCTGGAAGAAGCACCCATCCTCTTAGATGTCTGAACTCTTGAGTCCCTGAATCTATCATTCTGAGCTCTTTCAAGAGCTTTTGCATGATTAATCACCTCTTGTAACGAGGAAAAGTTTAGTACTATCAACATCTCTTTCAATCTAGGGCGCAAGCCCTCCACAAACCATTCATAAGCGTATTTCTCTGTAGGAACAAGCTCAGCTGCAAACCGACTCATCTTATTGAACTCGCACTAATACTCATATACGAAGCGATTCATCTGTTTCAAGTTCATAAACTCCTGCTTCATTTGTCGAATAAACTGATCTCCAATATACTTGTGTTTAAATTCTTCCAAGAACAGAGACCAAGTCAATTGCTCGTTTGACATCCTCATGGTAATATTCGTCCACCATATCCTCGCTTGTCCTCTTAACAAAGACACATCTCCATCCAATTTCTCCACTTCAGAGCAGTGGAGACCATCTAATATAATTTTCAAATTGTTTAACCAGAGATCTGCCACAACCGGACCTTTCCCGGCTTCTCCCTTAAATTCGGGTGCTCCTACACCTCTTAACTCTTTTGTTATATTCATTCTTGGAGTTGCTGGAGCAGGAAGTTGAAGATGCATTAGAATATCGTCCAACGTCCTGAAAAACGTATCCTAGTCTTGTACAAGCACTCCCTGAGATATATGTCCTTCACCTTGCTTGGACAGGGCAAGTGAATTACTACTTTTAGGAGGCCTATCATCTCTCGCTTCACTTCGGGAGCTACTATGTCCAGACATCTAATAAGAATACACACATCGTTCTATTAGTAAAACAACATACTCATTACTATACCAGATCAGAAGTTCTCATTATATGTTGGCATGTATTCAATTTAGAGACTATTTAGACTCTGGTTTATGCATAGAATCGACTAAATCATAGCTCTTATACCATTAAATATAACACCCCCAATCCGAGATTTCACATTGACTTTTTAAAACACTCTTCTTAACAAATTAACTAAAAACATTTGGACTTATATTAATAAAATACGATAATATACATATGTTTATACGCAGTTCACAAAATGCTCAGAACAAACACAACTTAACATTTGATTACATGCCAACATGGAATTACATAACAAAAATGACATACTATTAAGTTGCTTCTGATCTGATAGTTGTAGGAGTAACACTGTCATTGCCGTCTAACCTTGCTGGTCTTTCTTCTCGGATCCTACATGTGAAACACTCACACGCTAAGTCATTGACTAAGTTAGGCATTATAATAATAATAACAAGGAAATATAATAAAAATGCCATAATGATATGAAATGTAATGAAATCATATATTTAATCAATGCAGTTTACATAACCATGTTTCTTACCCATAAACTTGTAAAATTAACATTCATGAGTTCATATTAATAAGTTCACTAGCTCATGATACCATACTGAGAACCTAAGGTATATGAGTATAGTGAGGTTGTGCACTATGCTATCACCACAACTCGTATAAATGCACCGAAGTTCCACGTAGATTTGCACCGAAGTGCCACGTAGATTTGCACCGAAGTGTCGCGTAGAAATACACCGAAGTGCCATATAATATTCCCTAAGGACCACATAGAAATTCCTTAAGAATCATATACATATACCAAGGATCAAGTACGTGTCTCAAAAGATCTCATACATGATATATTTCCCGAAAGACTGCGTAGACCCTCTACTCTTGGCATGCCAACTATACCTATTGTTCTCATCTACATAACATGGTACTTTTCTCAATTTAGATAGTGTATCTCATAGACATATAATTTCATACCTTTACCGCATAACTCATGTAACTTTTCATGCATATTCATTTAAAACATGTTACACAATACATATGTTATGAATTCATATCAGATTTCATAATATGAAATGAATCATGCATCAATGTATTAAATCTAGACTTATCACAAGTCTAGAACTGAATATACTACTATAATCATGCTATGCATATGCACTCACCTAGATCTCTTTGCCTTTCCCTTGATCGTTCTAACTTCCCAAATGTTCTGGAACTGTTTTAGGCTCAGTATCTACATAAATATAAATTTTAAGGCAATTATCAGATATCTACACCTTGTACTTTGATACTAGCAGCTTAAACGAATTTAATGAACCAACATTCACTTTTTCCTTTAAGGGGTATTAATACACTAAGGGTGTATTGGTACACAAATTAGGTTCGAAATTTCATGTATCGATACATGTCTTTGTGTATCGATACACAAGTATCGGTACACCTCTAAATGTATCAATTCACCTCAAAGTTGTTCTTCAAAATTTGGTCTTAGTGTATCGATACCTATTTATTGTGTACCGATACACCTGCCCATAATATATTGTTTTCACCTAAAAATCATCAACACTTCACCTAAATTTTCATGTATAAAACTCTTATTTTCATTTATAAAATAACCCTGTACCGTATCGCGGGGGTAACCCACATTATCGTAACCCCCACTACGATATTTTCTTTATAAGGACAGATGATGTTAGTTCACTCGGCTCCGTCCTCTATTCTTTTTACCGGTATATTTATGAGCCATACCTAGAAAATCTCCACATTGGCGAATATCCTATCCCTTAGGAAACACTTAATGTGGGTTGGGCTACCTTAGTTCTTCAACATCTCAAAACATTAAACAAGTCCAAGCAATGCATGAACTTGTCTGTTATAACTGGCTTGGTGAACATATCAGCGGCATTCTCATCAGTATGTACCTTATTAAACAAAATCTCTCCAGATGCAACTAACTATATGATCTTGTGAAACCTTACATCAATATGCTTAGTTCTAGCATGATATACCTAATTCTTAGCCAAGTGAATAGTACTTTGATTGTCACAAAGCAACTGAACTCCACTTTGCTGAACACCCAACTCCTTCACTAAACCAGTAAGCCATAAAACTTCTTTTGCAGCTTCAGCCGCTGCCATGTATTCAACTTCAGTTATAGATAATGGAACTACATATTAAACAGTAGACTTCCAACAAATAGGCTCTCCACCAAGAGTAAAGACATACCCTGTCGTAGATCTTCTATTATTCAAGTCACCCGCATAGTATGAATCCACATATCCTACAACCAAAGGATTATCCCACTGACTACCAAAACAATTCCATGTCCCACAATACTCTTTAAGTACCTAAAGATCCACTTGATTGCTTCCCAATGTTGCTTACCAGGTTTAGACATGTACTTACAAACTTGACTAACAACATGAGCTAAATCAGGACGAGTACATAACATTACATACATCAAACAACTAACAACATTATAATACAAAACCTTTGCCATATCTTCAGCTACCTTATCTGTCTTAGGGCGTTGTTCTGATGAAAGCTTAAAGTGATTCGCCAATAGAGTGCTCACTAGTTTTGCGCTGCTCATCTCAAACCCTCTAGCATTTTCTCAACATAACCCCATTGAGATAGCCACAATTTCCTTGAGTCTCTGTCCCTGCAAATTTCTATTCCAAGAATTTTCTTTGCAACACCTAAATCTTTCAAATCAAATTCCTGACTCAATAAAGCTTTCAAACTGATAACATCATCCATGTTCTTCGCAGCAATTAACATTTCATCAACATACATTAACAGAAAAATAAAAGAACCATAATCAAGGCTCTTAACATAGACACAACAATCATACTTACATCGCTTGTAGCCAATCTTGATCATATAGGAGTCAAACCGTTTGTACCATTGTCTTAGAAATTGTTTTAATCCGTACAAAGATTTCTTCAATTTACAAACTAAATGCTCGTTTTCAGGTTGAGTGAAACCTTCAAGTTGCTGCATGTAGATCTGCTCCTCTAAATCACCATGAAAAAAGCAGTTTTTACATCCATATGCTCTAAATACAAATCCCAACTAGCCACAAATGCAAGTACTTCTCGGATTGAAGTGTGTCTGACCACAAGAGAAAAAAATTTCATCACAATCAACTCATTTCTGCTGTGAAAAACCCTTTGCTTGAACTTCTCCCCCTCTTTTTCTGTTACTGCTGGTTTCTTTTTATACACCCATTTACAACCAATATGCTTCTTACCCTCAGGAAAGCGAATTAACTCCCATGTGCGATTATGATTCAAAGACTCCATTTCCTCAACCATGGCAGCCATCCACTTGTCGTTTTCCTGACTAGTAACAACATTATGAAAAGTAATCGGATCATCACTCCTAACAGTTAGTGCAAAAGAGACCAAGTCTTTAAAACCCAATATGTTCGGAGGCTTTATATTAGTCAGTCTCACCCTGTCTCTGGCGAGACTATAATCCTGCAAATCAACCGTAGCCAACCACCAGAAGTCATTTGAGAAGTTTTTGTTTTCTCAACTGGAAACTGCTAGAAATCTGCCACTGTCGTGTCTTTCCGCTGCTGCAACATGGTTTGTTCATCAAAAACAACATCTCTACTGATCACAATTATCTTCGCAACTGGATCCCAGAACTTGAATCTTTTGACACCTGTCTTGTAACCCAGAAAAATGCACTCATTCAATTTTGCATCAAGTTTGGATCTCTCATCAGTAGGTACATGCACATAAGTAGGACAACAAAAAATCTGTAAGTGATCAAAAGTAAAATCATGACCAATCCATACCTCTTCTCAACTTTCCCAGCCAATGATGCCCTTGGTGATATATTGATAAGATAACACGCCATGTTAACTGCCTCAGCCCATAAGTGTTTGGGAAGCCTCACATTCAACTACAAATATCTGGCTCTTTCATTCAACACCTGTTCATCCGTTCTGCAACACCATTCTGTTGTGGTGTCTTGCACATTGTAAAATGTCTCTTAATTCCATGCTCTTTACAGAAGTTTAGAAACTATTAATTTGTGTACTCCGTACCATTGTAAGACTGCAAACACTTGATTTTTCATCCTGTTTAGTTTTCTACCTCATCTTTCCACATCTTGAACTTCTCAAAAATGCCAGACTTCTGTTTCAAAAAATACACCCAAACTTTCCATGAAAAATCATCAATAAAAGTAATATAATACCTAGATCCACCCAAACACGACGTCGTGAAAGGCCCCCATACATCAGAATGCACATAATCAAGAATCCCTTCAGTTGTGTGCTTCCCAGTCTTGAAACGAACTTTAGTCGGTTAACCAAGAACATAATACTTGCAAAAAGAGATCTTACAACTTTTAACACCATGCAATAGATTTCTTTTATGTAATTCAACATTACCATGTTCACTAAGATGAACAAGACACATATGCCACAGTTTGGTAGTATTATCACAAGACTCAACAGAATGAACTCCACCTACAACGGTACTCCCTAATAATATGTAAATATTCCCTGCAATCATCTTTCCTTTCATCACAGTCAAAGTTCCTTTAACAATTCGAATGGTTTCCCTATCCTCATCAGCCTTAGAGATAAAACCATTCTTGTCCAAAGTACCCAAAGAAATCAAATTATTCTTCAAATCTGGGATATATCAAACACTACACAACGTCCGAACAAAACCATCATACATCTGAATTCTGACATCACCAATACCAACAATATTGCAACATCGATCATCACCCAAATAAACAGAACCAGAATTAACCGACCTGTATGTCGAAAACCATTCCTTTTTTGGCGTGATGTGATAAGAACATCCAGAATCAAGAATCCAAGCATCCATCAATTGAGTCGTTGAAATAGAGAGCATATCACCCTCATTGCAATCAGAATTGTCATCCTCGACCATATTCACAGACTTAGATGAGTCATCACGCTTCTTATCAGTCTGCTTTTTCAACTTCGGATAGTCTCACTTCATATGTCCCACCTCCTTGCACTTGTAACAGTGAATTATCTTCTTATCCATAGATTTGGATCTGAAATTTTGCTTCCCAGACCCTGCATTCTCTGGCTTCCATCCACGGTCTCGATTACCCTTGACATATAAGCTATCAGCTTGAGAGCTTTCCCCTATATTATGCTTCCACTGGTTGTGAGCCAACAAGGCTGCAGTAATCTCCTCAACTTTGATAGTATCTTTCCCATATGTAAGAGTAGTCACCATGTGTTCATAAGAGAGAGGCAACGAATACAACATAATCATGGCTTTGTCTTCATCCTCAATTTTCACATCAAGCCGAGTCAAATCAGAAATGATTTGATTGAAGACATTCACGTGTTGCACCAAATCATGATCATCCTACATCTTCAGCACTTACAACCGCTACTTTAGATACAGTTTAGTCATTAAGGATTTGGATATAAACTGACTTTCCAACTTCTTCCAAAATTCATCTGGAGACGACAGATGCATGACGTGATACATGACCTCGTCCGCCAAACATAATCGTATAGTTCCAGCCGCTCGCTGCTGTAATTCTTCCCAATCTTCCTCCTCCATCGATACCGACTTTGTAGGTCGTAAAGCCTTCAGGATCCCTTGCTACGCCAACAGATCCTTCACCTTTTTTTGCCATAATCCGAAGTTACCTTGACCATCGAATTTCGGAACTTCGAATTTGGCTCCTGACATTTGATACCAAGGGTGAATGATCTGTTGGCGCAGAAAGGGATCCTGAAGGCTTTACGGGTAAAGAAAATAGAAAGAACACAAGAATTTTAACGAGGTTCAGCAATGTGCTTACGTCCTTGGTGCCCTAGACGGCGCTAGAAGAACTTATATATATGCTCTTAAAATACCCCAAGCCCAGGTCATACCATGGAGCAATTCTTTCTCACAATAATAGGGTGATCTGTTTATGATCATCATGTACCATTGTTTCTCTTGTTATACATTACTATTTGTGCGATAAGTGTAGATTGTTAAAAATTTGTAAGCAAAAATTTAATCAAAATGATATCAATTTAAAATAATGTATGTGTAAGAGACGAGATTTAATGTAATTTACCCTTTCTTACCTCAATATATGAGAAAAATAATAATCCATTATAAATAGACCACCAAGAGTATAAATATATATCCCTAAAACTTGATACATATTCTAAAATCTGATGCAACTAAAAATACTCTCCTAATATTCTTATAAGTTTTATTTCTACAATATAAACCCTAAAAATTACAGATACTACAAAAGAATTATCTCTCCAAACTGAGACTTTCATCACAATTTTAAATATTAAGAGATATTCTCTATTTATAGAGCCAACTATTTTATCATTAAGAATCCTTATTCTTATAATTTTTTACATGAGTAAATTGAATCATCAAGTAATCTTCAACCAATAGAATTATAATAAAAGCTAACTTAATTTCTAATTAGAATTTGAGTTAATATCTAACAATATCTCTCGTCACACTGTTGGTAAAGTTGACTGTAAAATCACACTGTTAGCACTTACTGGAATAAATAAATAAAAATAAATATTTGATCAACCGAAATTGTGTCGTGGTAAAAACACTTCCTTATAAACAAATTCGCCCCGATGTGTGTAATTGCTCCAATTGGTGGATCGTCCCCTTAGGTTAACACAGTCGCTCCAAATTTTGTACACCCGGAATTGGAGTAGACTGTTGGTGGTACTGCTCCTCTGATATGAGTTTAGAGATATTTGAGTGTATTGTGGGATGAGTTGAGAAGCCAAATGAGCTATATATTTATAGGCTAGATATAGGGTCATTTTCGTCTAACACAAATCATAAATAAATCTGTTTTTATTTCCCGAAATTAACTCTGTGTAACTGCTATCTTTAAACAAATGAAACTACTGAATTAAACAGTATAACTCATAGACATTTATAACTCCTGCAGTTACTTTTGTAACTCTCGTAATTGGCATAATTAATATCTCAATTCTTATCTTGAACAGAGAAGTAAAATTGATCATGTTCATTCTAATGTTTACAAATTAAGAAAAAATCCTTCTGAAGGTACGAGCCTTGACAACGTCCACGAGCACAAGACGAGACGGACGGATGGCGGCAGTGCGCGAGAAGACCCTTTTCTTCTCTATCACTCAACGAGGGAGTGAAGAATAAAAACCTTAAATACCCAAAACCCAATGTATTTCCCACTCTATGTGGGATTGAGCATTACTAACACACGCAAATTTCATTAGAAAATTAATCTTCAGATTTCCAATAACTTCGCCAAATATTCGTTGAAGCTCTATTGCTAATACTTCAACAACTTTAATTCTTACGCAATATACGTTGAAATATCACTAGATCGATCAAAAATTAATTCCCTACAACTAAAAAATTCATTGATGTAAAATTCCTCTTACATGTCTTCAATATCATTATAAAAATCCACAACAACAAATTTCTTTAGAACTCCACAACTTAAACCATAGCTCCAATACCATTTTGTTAGAAAATAATGTCAAATATAATGATTGCATAATAAAATATATATCAAGATTTTATGTGAAAAACTCATTTGACAAAAATCACAGGTAGAAGAAGATAATTTTCACTAATATTTAAAAAAATATAATCTCTTGTTCGGAATTCGTAAGTGGAAAATTAAAGAAAACAGAATCAACATAAAATAAAACACGCATAATTAAAGTTATTTAATCTGACCTTTACAGATGAAAGGAAAAATAATCAATTATAAATATAAGAATCACAAAGAATACACGTATAAGATATCTCATGTATTTTAAAACTTATATATATATATATATATCAAATCTCAATATTTCAAAAAAGAAATCAATACACACATTATAGTTATAATAAAATTGTGTGGAACTATAACGCTCTAAACCCAATTGGGCTTAAAATGTCATATTAGGCTGTCGAGACAACCCTTGGTTTTAAAAAATCTATTCATTTTCATTTTAAAACATACTGAATGATACCATAATAGACATAAACAACAGTTATCAAAACACTTTTATAAATCGGAGCTCCGTGACACATAATTTAAAATAATCAAAATAATACAACTCAATGTTATAAAATCTGATTACAATAACAAGGGTCCTATGAATACATATGCCCACTAAAGCTATAGTATATTTCTTTGGAAGAGATACTGGAAGTCTTGCTCCAATGGTGCTCCTTAAATGGCTCAAGCTAATAACCTGTGAATGGAAAATATCCGAGCGTTAATCTTACAAAGCCCAATAGTATAATCGCTAATCTAGAGCAACATTATGAGTCTCATAAACATAAGCATTCTAAAGACATTGTACTAAGCTCTAGGTACATGCATGATCTTAATCAAGTGCTACCTATTTAAGGTTTAATTGTTCTATCACTGAAGTATGAGTCTCATGTTTCCCTTAATCCTCTGCTAAAGGCCTCACCATGAGTACACCTTTAATGAGTCTATAACCACAATGATTGTAACTGCTACGCATTATCTGAATGCAACTCTGACATTATTGTGCATTATCTAAATACAATACTGACACTGTTGTGCATTATCTGAATGTAACACACTGCTAGTATATGATCTCACATAGCCATCAGACACTAGTTAATTAAGGGAACATGTTGTCACATAACATCGATAAAATTTCCACTATGTAGGTGAATGATATACTGGTCTCACATAGCCCGTCAAGTATATCATGGAGGGGAAACCCGGTGTCACATAGCATCAGTACAATTCCCGCCCTGACTCGAAAAATATACATCCTTCACTAGACTCTAACTTGACCTAATTTTTTAGAGTATAAATCCGACCCGACCTGAAATAAATTAAGGATTTAATTAAAAAAATAATAATTTTTTTAAGGAAATTATATTATTATCATTGGGTAGGGTCAGATTTTTTTACCCTCTGCCCAAACTCGATCCGACCTAAAACTTTTATACCCTACATTTGACTCGACCCGACTCGAACCTGATTTATTTTTTAAAAAATATGACCCGATCGTTTTCTCATCTAGAAAGTTATGCCAAGTTTATTAGTCTATTATTTCAGATAAATTATTAACCTTCACTTTTTTATAATTAGTACTTAAGGGTATTTTAGTCATTTCTATCTCTAAAGAGGTCTATATGTGTTTCATGATTTTACGACGGTTATTATGGTTGTTAATCACTGGCTATACTACTAGCTAGCCTGATACCTAACTCAGGTTCATTACTGAGTAGCGACACTCTACTCACTCTTATCGCGCTTATCTTCATTACTGGTAGCGTAATACGTTCTCGGTTCACTGGCGTTCCCAGAGTACACGATTTCGCTATTATGTAATCTAACTTAATTATCGTACCGCTTGTCGGTACATCCTCTGCAATGATCATTGTTCTTAATTATTCGATACAGTCTCGATTAAATATATATTTGGACGTATTACGCTTAGTATGGTTACTTCAGTTGTAACCCAATTCTATGAGTGATTTTAGGCCCTCTTGGTCATTTATGTCCCTCATGAACCAAGTTTCACTATTACGGATCATTCTTAACTTTTACGGGCCTCAATGAGGTCAAATATAGCAATCCAAAGTGGGTAGTATCGATAATCTACTTGTAGTATCGATACCCTAAGGTCAAGTATCGATACCCCCATGAGTATTGGTATAAAAAATAGCTTTTGTTTGCTAAAATTGACCCAGTATCGATACTATAGGGGCAGTATCGATACCCTCCTTCTCATTATCAGTACTCCATGCAAGAAATGCCTAGATTTCATCGAAGTTCATCCAATATCGATATTGTTCATCCAATATTGATGCTCGAACCCAAAGATGCATGTTTAAGCTCGGGAAACACCCAAAAATCATATCAAAAGGTCTTAGTTTGGTTTCTAATCATGTGCTAAGGCTTTTGGAAGTTACTTCGGGTCATAAAGTGTCATAAAAACACATGCTTTATATCAAAATGTCATCTAATCATGAAATCAAACATAAACCCTAAAATGCTCAAATACTCAAATCTTAACAAATCATCAATGTTATGAAAGCCTTAACACCACAAAGGATTACAAATATGCTACCTTGATGTTAAAAACCCAAAATGAAGGTCCTTTCTCAACAAGCTTTACTTCCTCACACTCTTCTTGAACTAAGATGATTCTCACCCCTTTCTCTAGCCAAAAAAAAGTTATGAGATTCTAAACATAAAGGATGTTGCTGGAGGGATTAGAGACGAATTATAAAGTTCAAAGGAATCTCCTCTAATTATGAAACTTAGAGAAGAAATGAGAGAAGGAAATGAGAAGGAATTGAAGAGAAGAATGAGATGAAAGAGATAAAAACTAGGGGTGATAAAAAATACTCGATTCGATTGACCCAACCCATTGACCTGAGCCTTAAAAAATCGGGTAATTCTCTAAAACAAAATTACCTGACCAGACTGGGTACTTGACCCGGGATTTTCTCCAAGTACTTGGGCCAAGTTTTTTTATAAACAGGTACCTGACTCGATCATGTAGTTTTAATATATATATATATATATATATATATATATATATATATATAGAGAGAGAGAGAGTGAGAGAGAGAGAGAGAGAGAGAGAGTTTAAATTATATTTTTTATGTTACTTAATATTTTATCTTAAAATTAAATTTAAATCCCTAAATTTTTCTTAGGTTTGTATTATTAACTTTTAAGTTTTGAATTTTTCAAAAAAGATTTTTATTAATTTGTCAATATGAGATTCGAAAGAAAAAATCATGATCGATTTTAATATTTTCTTTTGGAAATAAACTTTAATATATATATATATATATATAAATATATATAAATATATACACACACAAATATTTATCCTTAAGGTTTTAAAGGAAGAATCCATACTAGATGATGACCTTAAGAGGATGCAGCACAACCAATACACGAGGTGCTGTCTTGTTTAATTCTTCTCTTATGTGATACTCAAGGCGATCCAAACGAATCATACTACAGTCACTGTGGAAGAAGATGTTAAAACATTAGCAAAAGTCTAGGCAAATATGAAACGCCAGGTTTGTCTTTCATGCATGTATATATAGTGCACCAGACCATCACTACACATAACAAGTGAATAAGATGAGAATGTGCATATTCAACTTTCTAGTGATTCCAATTCCTTGAGCAAAAGAATTTATCGCAGTTGAAGTCACACCCCTACGCCGTAAACCAGCTAATGTCATGAGACGAGGATCATCCCAACCATCAACATATTTGTTTGTCATAATGTAGTTTAACTAAATCACAACATAGTGGATGCAAATCAGGCATTAACTTAATCAACTTAGTAAAACAAACAAACCTTAGATGCAAAATTATCTTATTTTGTTTCGCCTTCCGTTTAGACATCACAGTGTTTGTAACATTCAGTCGCGAGTTTTCCCACGCATATGGTTGGTAAAGGTCCAGTACATGTAACAGCCAATAGTATGAAGCACGCCTCGTCTCAAATTCAAGTGTACATAGCTACACAAAAGAGCCAAAATATAAATATTTTTAAGAATGACAACCATTTAAATAATCAACTGAACACTTTATAAAGAACTCAATAAACTATTTGTCAGGAATGACAGCTAGAAAACATAGATCTTCCATGCCCTAGAAGACTGCATACTTTCGAGATTTCAAGTTTAATTCAGTTAGTCCAATAAAAGAAAAATCAGAAACATCTTTTATTTGCAACATTAGGTCCATTAAGAAAGAAAAATTTAAGTCCAAACTGACACAGGCGTAAACTAAAAGGGATTCACCAAATAAATCCTATATCACTAGGGGTGAGCATTCGATCGAGTCGAGTCAAAAAATTTCTAGTTATTCGAGTTGAAGAGTCATATTTTACAACTTAAACTTAACTTGAAACTTTTTCCGAATCGAGTTTAAGAAATTTGAGTCGAGTTATTCGAGTTTCTGTACTAATTTTATTATAATTATTTATAGTATTATGGCAAAGATTTGTTCCAATTTTGTGACTTTCTTTAACCATATAATATATATATATATATATATATATATATAAATATTCTTTTCGCGTTATAATGTTATTTAATATATCAAATACAATCTAAAATTATAAAATATATTCATAATGTTATATTTTAAAGAAAGTATTTTGAGGGTGAAATATTGATGAGAGTATAAAGGAGTCAAGGAATTGATGGGAATAAAGAATATGCAAACAATTGTAATCAAAAAACCAAATTGAGTAAAATGCAAAGTCAATCGACTAAATAAAAAATAGAGAGTACATTTTTAGTAAAAATGTAGGAATTAAAGTTACATAGGTATTTTATTGTGGTTCAAATTTGGTAAAAACAAACTTAAAGATAAAGGATGAACAGAAGAAATATGGAAATTATGAAAAATTGAGGGACTAAATTGAAAAATAATTTTTTATCGAAAAGAGGAATTGAAAGTACATATGTATTCTACTATGGTTTAGGAGAATGTAGTTCAAATTTGGTAAAAAACGGACTTAAAATGAATGATGAATTGAAAGAATAATGAAATCAGAGAATAAATCGTAAAACAATCAAAATACTTAGTCAAATTTTCAGTTTTCGAATAACTCAAAATTTAAACTCGACTCAAACTCGAAAACTGAATTTATAATTCGAGTTGACTCGAATATCTCGAAACTGGAAAAAAAAAATTTTGAGTCGAGTCGAATTTTGTTCACCCTTGTATATCACACACATCTAGCTTTTCCATGCTTTTAGTAGATACACTGGTTTAAAGGCAAGTTGCCCAACGCCCTTTAATGTTCCACAATCAAATAGGATATTTAAAGAAGAAAGCATATCGAATGTGTTATATTCTCAAGGGAGTCCACGATGCAGTGAGCGTAATCACAGCTTGGATAAATGCACCACTTGTTACCAGCATGAGGATGAGGAGTAAACTGGAGAGAGAGCAAGATAAAGGATATCAACAATAATTGCATATGTTAACAGGACTCGTGTAAGTAATTAAACATCAATAAGATAAACACTTGATACGATAAGCAATAAGGTCATACATATTAAAGTTATCACTCTGCATATCCTGCTTCATCCTAAGTGTTGCTTTTCCCTCTTCTATCAGACCTCTCTTCATGTCATCAAAGAGTTTTAATGACTCCGCAATTGGTCTATCTCTCCAGGGGCTGTTCATCTTTCCCCCCCCCCCCCTATACTACATTCCAACAGCCAACCACTAAACTAAGTCGAGGAATAAAAAAATTCCATAGAAAGAAATATATAAGTTAAACTGGTTCCATTCACATCCTCATTTTTTCTCCACAACATTACTTTTCTCTTTAATGGTGTCTACACCCTCATCAATCTTAGGACTATTCTTAGGGCCAATTTGATATAACTTTTGAAAAATATAGTGAAAAAATACTTTTAAAAATGGCTTTTAAAAATACTTTTGTTTGTTTAATTTAAAATTTTGAGTGTTTGGGATTACGGTTAAATCATGTTTTAAGTAGGATAATGATCGTTTTAGAATTGCAAATGAATAGAGCCAACGTGACATAAGGATGAAAATACAAATATGCTTTCAAACGCGATTTGGAAATGGAAAATTTGGATTTTCTAACTTTTATAGTTGGTTTAAAATCAACGTTTCAAACGCATTTATCATTTTAAATTTTAGCCGTTTGATATAGTTTTGAATTCATATGCCTCTTTCTTCATAAACAACTTCTTTCGTTTTTGGATCTTCAGCTTTTGTTTTTGTAATGAAGTTCTGAAAGTTGTGAGACCTGACATGGTGGGCAAAATAAAACAAAAATATAACGTTTGATATGATTTTAAAAATAAAAAATTAATTAAAATAAAATAAAAATAATGGTTTAGACCCATGTTTATTTGGGTAGGACTTGATCAACTTCTTGGTCTAGTTCAATGCTGGAGGCTAGACCATTCGTCTTGGTTCAAGCCTCCCAAAACCAAAATTTGGTTTTTATTTTTATGGAATGAGGTGGTCACCATCCTAAATAAAATTATTAACAACACATACAAATTGAATAATAAAAAAAGTTCTTTTGAATATAGAAAAAGGTTGATGTAGCACGATTATTTGAAATCCAAGAAAATATAGCATCATGAAGTTAACAATCACTACTTCTATTCAATGAGAAATAAAATTTATAATTACTAAAATCATAACATCAAGAGTCCCTATACATTTTTTAAATAAAATTTTCCCTTAGAACTATTTTCAAAGATATTTTACATCTAAATTATCAAGAATCATCTTCATTGTTTCATTTTTAACATCGTTAAAAAAATCGATCGATCAGAGCATACTCTGTAACAAATTTTCAAAAAAATTTGATTACATGTTCAATTGTATTTTACTAGAGATGACTTTACTATTTGAATTGAATTGGGAAATTTTTTGAGTTGGTCAATTAAGTCCTATTTAATTTGGGTATTTGCCAAGTTTTTTAAATGCAGTTAACACAATTCAAGATGAATAAATTTGTATACTTAATAATCTGGATCCTATAGTCAAGTCCAAAGTTAGAAATGTATAATAAAAAGACTAGAGCATTAGAACACTTGAATTGCACTCACAACCTAAATCAACAGCTAAACATCAAAGATGGAAACTAGGTTCTTTATACAATATTATTCAGCTTAGGCAAAGAAGAAATTAATGAAGTGCATTTATATGAAATGCAGGGAAAATTCAACATTTATATGAATTTTTCCCGATGGTCAGAAAATTACCATACCTAACGGAAACAATCCATCTGCACAATCAAAACCATTTGTTTGGTTGCTGAGAAATTGTTGGAAACACAGAAAAAAAGGTGGGCAAGTTTAGGTTTTTTTTCTTTCCCTTTTTGAAGTCATCGCGTTTGGATATTCGAACTTGCATTGCCGTTTCCAATGAGCTCAGGAACCTTGTAAGAATCCACCGTCACCTCCGTCAGCTGTAAGCCGGGAAACAACGACTGCGGCCACAAGCAAAGCTCAGTCAAATTGAAGAAGGGCAAAAACAATCGGAAAATCATTACCGGAACGAGTGGAGAAGAAAGATTGAAACTTACATCCAATTCATTTTGAAGATAGCGTCGGCGTTTCTTTGGCCTCTTACGAGGGCGACGCCCAACCATAACCATGAAATCCTCCTCGATCTCTTGCTTCGACAGTGTCACCGAGAATTCCGGCCGTTCCCTTTTCTTCTCGTCAGCCGCCGCCGACACCACCGGTTGTCCTCTGTCTCTTACTCTGAGTGAGTTGATCACCTCATTCCTCGTCGCATAATTGTAGTTGTTGTTCATTCCTCCTCCGTCAATCGGAGCCTTGCACGCCGCGCGCCTCGTCCTGAGATTCCACGGCCTCGCCTTCACTTCCACCGCCGGCGATTTTTCCCTCTCTTTCTCTTTCCGTTTGAGTTTAGGCTCTTCGAATTCGTTCTCACCGGCCTCCACCTCATCACCGTCGGAAGCTTTATCTCTAAAAATTTCATCTTTGATCTTATCTGCCGCCGTTTTAAGATCCTTCATAATCTTCTCCCTGACTGCCTCGATCTCCTCCGCTGCCTCTCCTTTCGTCACCCTAACTCGCCCCTCCCGCCCATAGTCGTTGCTCGGGTACGACTCCGACTCTTGCCGCCTCGTCCCACCAACCATTAACCCCTCAAATTTCGACGACGGAGGAGATCGGCGTCTCTGAACCACATGAAAACGCCGAAGAAGATGAAGATCAACGAAGGAGGAGGAAGAGACGGCGGCGGTGGAAGCATGGCCGAGTTTCATACACCTCAGGTGCCTCTGATTCCCCCACTTCAAACATGGCAGCTTGAAATTGTGAAGAGGATTCAATCTGTGGGATCCCATGGCCATCTCTGTCTCATCAGAATACACCATTGATCTCATAAAAAAAAACAAAGTGCTGACTCAATCTTTAAACACTCGACGGAGAACGCTTCGAGAGTTTATATATATTTGATTTCCCGTTGAGGAATCATTGAGATTTCTGGGGGTGTTTTAGTAATTCGATTCTTCCGTGGACTGCTTCTTGCTAAAGTGCGCCTTGGTTTTAAGATTAGGGGATTTTTTGATGATTTTGTTGGGCGCCTAAAAACGGCGTGACCTGTTAAATAAGTAATCGGTTAAAATTTAAATAAGTTATATTATATCATTTAATCAAAAATATTATTAAGTACAATAATATATTATGTAGCGCTTATATAATGTAATAGGTAGCACTTATAGTAATTTATTTTCTAACTAAACATGTATATTTAAACCGATAACATTACAAATTTACCTATTACATTATAATTATCGGTTTTGTTGTTTTTTGGATTATACAATTTTAAATGTATCGACACTTTATGCTTGCACCTCGTTGTGTTTTCATTTTGGGAAAAAAAATGTTGACACATATTTAAAGAGTGTCGATACATAATGTAAACCTATTTGCTAATTAACCAGTATATTTTTACCGGTTACATTGTATTAAAATATACAATGTTATTTTTTTGTTACTGTAAAGTTTTTGTTCTTTTCTTACTGAGTTTTGCCTAAAATATCCAACTTTTCGTATTAAAAAAATGAAAATTCTGAAATAAAAATAACCACACAAACACACTTTTTTACTACCGGTTTTGTCATTTCGAGATCGATTTTATCATATTTTTACCTGTTATATTGTTATGGATCGATACATTTTTATAAAGCATCGACACTTTATTGGCGCTATAACTTCTATTCTTTTAAATTCCAAAAATGTCGATACTTATAATAAAGTATCGACGCTATCAACATATCCGGTAGCTCTTTACCGGTTTTGTCATTTCGAGATCGATTTTATCATATTTTTACATGTTATATTGTTATAGATCGATACATTTTTATAAAGTATCGACACTTTATTGGCGCTATAACTTCTATTCTTTTAAATTCCAAAAGTGTCGATACTTATAATAAAATATCGACACTATCAACATATCCGTTAGCTCTTTACCAGTTTTGTCATTTTGAGACCGGTTTTATCATATTTTTACATGTTATATTGTTATGGATCGATACATTTTTATAAAGTATCGACACTTTATTCGCGCTATAACTTCTTCTCTTTTAAATTCCAAAAGTGTCGAAACTTGTAATAAAGTATCGACACTATCAACATATCCGGTAGCTCTTTACCGATTTTGTCATTTCGAGACCGGTTTTATCATATTTTACCTGTTATATTGTTATGGATCGATACATTTTTATAAAGTATCGACACTTTATTAACGCTATAACTTCTTCTCTTTTAAATTCCAAAAGTGTCGATACTTATAATAAAGTATCGACACTATCAACATATCCGGTAGCTCTTTACCGGTTTTATCATTTCGAGACCGATTTTATCATATTTTTACCCGTTATATTGTTATGGATCGATACATTTTTATAAAGTATCAATACTTTATTAGCGCTATAACTTATTCTCTTTTAAATTCCAAAAGTGTCGATACTTATAATAAAGTATCGACACTATCAACATATTTGGTAGCTCTTTACGGGTTTTGTTATTTCGAGACCGATTTTATCATATTTTTACCTGTTATATTGTTATGGATCGATACATTTTTATAAAATATCGACACTTTATTAGCGCTTTAACTTCTTCTCTTTTAAATTCTAAAAGTGTCGATACTTATAATAAAATATCGACACTATCAACATATTTGGTAGCTCTTCACCGGTTTTGTCATTTCGAGATCGGTTTTATCATATTTTTACCTGTTATATTGTTATGGATCGATACATTTTTATAAAGTATCGACACTTTCAACATATCCGGTAGCGCTTTACCTGTTTTGTCATTTATAAACCGGTTTTGTCATTTTTTACCTGTTTTATTGTTATTGATCGATACATTTTTATAAAGAAATGACACTTTCAATATATCTGGTAGCGATTTACCTGTTTTGTCATTTATAGACCGATTTTGTCATTTTTTTACCTATTATATTGTTATGGATCGATACATTTTTATAAATTATCGACACTTTCAATATATCCGGTAGCGCTTTACTTGTTTTGTCATTTATAGACCGGTTTTGTCATTTTTTACCAGTTATATTATTATGGATAGATACATTTTTATAAAGTATCGACACTTTCAATATGTCCAGTAGCGCTTTACCTGTTTTGTCATTTATAAACCGGTTTTGTCATTTTTTTTACTTGTTATATTGTTATGGATTAATATATTTTAATAAAGTATCGACACAAACCGACAAACTAAGTTTGCCGGTTGTCAAATTTTTTAATATTTCTTCATAATTTTCACCTATTATATTATTATTACTCGATATTTTCGATAACGCTAAACCGAATTTATCAAATATCTTTTAATATATTCGGTAACGTCGTATATTAACCGTATATTAGTCCGCCTTTCCGGAGACAATCCCGGATTTTGGGCCTTGATACGCAGTTTTGAGTTTGAGGTTGGCGTAACTACCATTTCTCACAGGCACACATAGTAACATCCGCTTAATGATACATAAAACTACAAAATTTTATATTAATTTATAGTTATTAGATTTAAATAAAAAAATAAATTTAATTTAAATTTATAATTTATAAATAAATATCTTTTAAGTAAAACAATCTCTTTTTATTTTAATCTCAAATCTCAAACCCTAAACTACTAAGGGTCAATTTAGTATAACTTTTAAAAAATAATTTTTAAAAGTGATGTAGAAACGAACTTTTAAAAGTATTATATAAAAGTGCAATTTAAAATTTAAGTGTTTAAGATTGTTGTTAAATAGTAAATTTAAAAAGATAAAATGTTCATTATATACATTATGTTGTAAACTAAAAATATAACATTTAAATTATATTTTACAATATATATAAATCATATTAATTTAAACTATAATAAATTTATTAAAAATTATTATTATATATAAATTATATCAATTTAAATTATAACAAAAATAAAAATAAAAAATATAATTATAGTAAAAAAATATATTTTATATAACTCATATTAATATTTTTAATATATAACTTATAAATTTTATTTATTTTTAAATAATTAAAATAAATTATTTTTAAGGATATTAGTATTAAATTATTAAAATAAAATGTAAATACATAATTGAATGAAATTCATACATTAGTAAGAGTAAAATTATAATTTGATTTCAAACGTAAAATTAGAAATGAAAAAGCTAGAAATCCTAGTTTTTGTGGTTGGTTTGAAATCACTATTTCCACTACAATTTTTTTATGTATTTCCCGTTTGGTATAGATTTTACGGTCAAAATAGACTTTTTAGCTAAAAGTATTTTTTGAAAGTTTTACCAAGCAGACCCTAAATTCCAAATACTAAAACTCCTACCCAAACCTCAAACCCTAAATCATAAATTCAATGAAAGCTCAATCACCCTACTGCAACTACTGATGCTTGAACCCATGATCTCTAGGAACAACAACGATTTCTTTTACCATTGAAATAAGTTGGTTCGTGCATATCCATAGTATTTTGATTACGATATATTAGTAAGTTTTTTATAATTTAAAATTTTTGGGTAAATGATATAACTGATCACTTAGCTATTGTCCCTTTATATTTTGACCATTATTTTCAAAAATTTTATCAATTAAATCACTCAACTATTTAAATACATTCAATCAAGCGACATGCCATTAATATTTGACGAAAATGCTGATGCGAAAATTAATAAAATAGGTATAATTACATATTTGATCCTCAATACTTATATGTTTTATCAATTTATCATAATTTTAATTTAATTTAATTTAATAAATTTAATTATCTAATCAGTGACATTTATCATCTAATTATTTTTAATTATTTTTTCTTTCAAACTAGATACTGAAACGTGGTATAATCTAATTGAATGAAGAATAAATTAAAAAGAATACCATTTAAAGGGCTAAAGAGGTCTTGTACCCTGGTCTAGGATATGGAGTGCGCACCATAACCATTTATCCCAAACATTTGTGTTGTGAAATACACAATACTATATATATTTTATACTTTAATTAATACAAAAAGAAAAGAAAATGGTAGTGGTAGGATTTGAACCTGGACCAATTGTATGACTTAATAGCACAAAATCATTGAAACAAATATTTAATTAGTATTTAGATAGATTACATATATAGATATATTTTAAACACTAGTTTATACAAAATTAAAAGAAATTAAATTTAAGTTTTGCACACATTAAAACTGATTTCTAATTACACATTTTAACTATACAATTCGATAAAAAATCAATTAAAATATAAATAATTAGTATATATTTTTGATAAAAAGTAAAATATGGAATAAAAAAGAGTATCAATTTTTAGACTATATTTATAATCATTAAACTATAAATGTTAAACATTACTTTATACAAAAATAAAAAAATTAAATTTAAGATTTACACATGTAGACACTCATTTTCGTCCGGAGTTTTTTTATATATCATAATATCGGATATTTTATTTGAAAGAATTTTTTACATTTTTTGAAACATAGTTTTTTTAAAAATTGGTTTTTGAAATATATATAATATAAAAATTTTGAAAACATTTTGAAAACTTATATAATATATAGTTTTTGAAAACTTATATGATATATAGTTTTGAAAACATTTTGAAAACTTATATAATATATAGTTTTGAAAACATTTTTTAAAAAACATATATAATATATAGTTTTGAAAACATTTTGAAAGCTTATATAATATATAGTTTTGAAAACATTTTGAAAACTTATATAATATATAGTTTTGAATTTTTTTTAAAAAACATATATAATATATAGTTTTGAAAACATTTTGAAAACATATATATAATATATAGTTTTTTAAACATTTTTATATAGTTTTGAAAGTGTTTTTACAATTTTGAAAACGTTTTAGAAAATATATATAATATATATTTGTTTTAAAAAAATACTCTTTTTATTTTATTTTAATTTTTTTCACTATTTATTTATTTATTTTGTTTTCTTTTTTTTCTTTTCAGGTCCAGCAAAGGTGTGGGCTGCCCAACCGAGTAGGCAAGCCTGACTCAGCAAGCCCACCTTGATAAGGGTTTCAAAATTTATCCAAGGTGCCGCGCATTTTCGGCCGTGAGATCAAGCTAGGATCAACTACCCATATCAAGGATGGTTAGTGTCACAAAACCCTAAAATAAAGAAATACCAATGCACAATCGCAAGAGGGCCGTTAGATATGGCCATGTGATCTAACGGTCCAAATTACACCAGGAGGATTGATATGATCTCGATTATATGTTTTGAGTCATATATGTGAATGTCCGATTGTGATTCTAGTAAGAAACCCCGTAATGATAGCTTGAACTCTGAAATTGCATAAATATAAACATAAAAAGGAAATGATATGGAATAATAATTGAAATAATGGAATAAAAATAATGAGGAAGTTGTTTGAAGGTAATGGAAGAGTGATGGTTGTTGTGGTTTAATGATAATGAAAATAGATGGTGAAATGTGAATGACGTTGTCGTGGCAAATGGTGTTGTCGTGGTAAGTGTTGTAAGGTTAAAGTGGATTGTGACCCGTTAGCTATTTGGAGCTAAGAACCAACAATATAAAAAGATGGAATCGAAATGGTAGGGTATGGAACGTGACCCACTAGCTATAGATGAGTTAGGAACCAACACTATAACAAAAGGAAATGGATGAACTACAAGACTATCTTGAAGCCGATAAAGTTATACAAGAGAACAAGAATGAAAGAAACCTCTCAAAGATGTTTTATAAATCAAACGTGTTTCTACAAATGATCCCAAAGGTGTCTATTTATAGTGTTTCTATGCAGCATATGAAAAGACTCAAAAGATGAAAACATTCTCATCAATTTAGCAATAAAATGCACTTGAATGCTTTGTCTTCTTATCTTCAAAGTTGGCTGAATATTCTAGATCATTTTGGGGATGAATCTAGACAATTTGAAGCTGAATTTAGCCTTAATTTCGTCCAAGGGGTGGAAGACCCTTGCTATTCCATGCTGAAAATTGTCTTAACAAGTGAATTAAATCACCCTTCATTGCATGCTCCCTTGAAGATTATGAACAACCCTTGAACTTAGATGATAACAATCAGCTTTGAATGTCTTGAATGGGTGAATTAAAAATCCTTCAATGGCTTGTAACTTGGCTGAAGTAAAATTCCCGTAACAAAAATCCAGCCTGCACTGTCTTCAATAAATCGATCATATCTCAAGCTCCCGATATCAGATTAAGGTGATTCAAAAGGCGTTGGAAAGACAAGAGATAGAGGAATAATGTCCAATTGATTTCTAGAACCAAACACATATGTATCACATCCAAAATTGGAAGACATTTTGACTGACATTCTTGCATATGATGAAACCATTCAACTTCTCTCATGCACCTAGACACAAAGGTGAACTTTATTCAATATTTAATTGAAAACATGCATGAAACAATTAAGAGATAATTTAATAAAAGAATAGTTTGATGAATGAACTAGATGATTTAAATGCAATGCATGCTTGAATGAACATCACACTTATTATATGCAATGAATGTTATGCAAACTTTAAATTCTCATTCAAATTCATGCATAAGCAATGCAAAGTGTTCCTCCCTTTTTATTCCTTCTTCATCACGTTCAAAACTTGATGTAAAAATAGTCTCCATGGCTGCTTGAAACTCCTTAGCCCTTGCTCGTGTGATGGGGCCACTTGGGTACTTTTTCGGGTCTTTGCTATTGGCTATCATATCAGTCCCTCCCTCTTTAAGGCGCCTTGTCTCCAAATCGTCACCTATATCATAAGGAGACAAGTCAGCAACATTGAAGGTTGCACTGACATTAAACTCACATGGAAGATCTAATTGATAGGCGTTGTCATTGATCTTCTTGAGTATTTGGAATGGTCCATCTCCCTGAGGCATTAATTTGGACTTTCGTTGAGTCGAAAACCTTTCTTTCCTCATGTGCAGCCACACCCAATCCCCTGGCTCAAAAGTAATTCACTTACAACCCTTATTTGCTTGATGCTCATATTATTTAGTTCGCTTTTCAATGTTCTCCCTCACTTGTTGATGAATCCTCACAAACTCAGCTTTCTTAAGTCCATCTTTATACATAATTTGATCAGTGGGTAATGGTAACAAGTCTATCGGTGTTAATGGATTGAACCCATATACCACTTCACATCCCGATCAGACACAGTAGTTCTGGGTATGCCATGTAGTCTTAAAATTCCCTGAAAAATAAATAGCGATATGTGAGACATCATTAGTTTTGTCACAGGGAATGAAATGAGCCATTTTGGAAATCTATCAAGAACTACGAAGATGGAGTCTTTTTTGTTCTTTGTGCGTGGAAACCCTAGCATAACTTATCATGTGGCATGACTTTCGATTTGGCCTTCTTGCAAGTAATGCAACACTCACATAACCTTTCCACATCTCGTTTCATTTTGGGCCAATATAGATGTTCTTGAAGTATAGCCAAAGTATTTGCTATCCCAAAATGTCCCATTAATCCTCCTCCATGGGCTTCCTTAGTAAGTAATTCTCGCATGGAACTTTGAGGGACGCATAGTCTCCCTTCCTTGAATAAAAAACCATCATGCTTAAAGTATTTATCAATCGTACCTTTCTTACAAGCTTTGTAAATTTCCCCAAAATTTGAGTCATAAACATATAAGTCTTTAATAAAAGTAAAACCCAACAACTTACATTCCAAAGTGTTTAAAAGAACTTACCTTCGAGACAATGCATCGACAACTATATTCTCCTTACCTTTCTTGTACTTGATAACATATGGAAAAGTTTCAAGAAACTCTACCCATTTGGCATGCCTTTTGTTGAGTTTATGCTGCCCCTGAATATATTTCAACGCCTCATGATCGGTGTGAATGATGAACTCCTTAGGCCAAAGGTAGTGTTTCCATGTTTCCATTGCCCTTACAAGAGCATACATCTCTTTGTTGTAGGTAGGATAGTTAAGCGTACCTACACTTAATTTCTCACTAAAATAGGCTATAGGACGTCCACCTTGAGACAAGAATGCTCTAATTCCTACACCTGATACATCACATTCAATTTCAAAAGTTAAATTAAAATCAGGTAAAGCAAGTAAAAGGGCATGTATTAAATAATCTTTAATGCTATTAAAAGACTTTTCTTGATCTTCCCCCAAAAGAATTTATAATTATTCTTAATAACACTTGTTAGTGGGGCGGCTATGGTGCTAAAATTTGGGACGAATATCCTATAAAAACTTGCAATTCCATGGAAGCTCCTAACTTGAGAAATGCTTGTTGGTCGTGGCCACTCTTCATTGGCTTTAACCTTCTCTTTGTCAACCTCCAAACCATCAGAACTCACAACGAAACCCAAGAAAACAACTTTGTCAGTACAAAACGTACATTTTTTAAAATTAGCAAACAATTTTTCCTTCCTCAAAACAAGTAAAACTGACCTCAAATGTTGAACATGTTATTCCATGGTTTTACTATATATTATAATGTCATCAAAATAAACCACACAAAACCTACCCAAAAATGGCCTAAGAACATGATTCATTAACCTCATAAATGTGCTTGGTGCATTATTTAAGCCAAAAGGCATAACCAACCACTCATAAAGACCTTGCTTCGTTTTGAATGCTGTTTTCCACTCATCACCTTCCCGCATTCGTATTTGGTGGTAACCACTCTTAAGATCAATCTTGGAAAAGAGGTTAGAACCGCTAAGCTCATCTAACATGCCATCTAAGTGAGGAATAGGATGACGATACTTTACCGTAATTTTGTTTACCGCTTGATAATCCATACACATGCGCCAAGTTCCATCCTTCTTTGGAACAAGTAGAACAGACACGACACATGGGCTAAGGCTTTCCTTCACGTAGCATTTTGCCATCAACTCAGTTACTTGCCTTTGTAATTCCTTAGTTTCTTCGGGGTTGCTTCGGTAAGCTTGTCGGTTTGGAATGACAGCTCCAGGAACAAAGTCTATTTGATGTTCCATGCCACGAATAGGTGGCAACCCACTTGGTATTTCTTCCGGAAATAAGTCATCAAACTCCTGCAATAAAGGCACAACAAAAGTAGGCAAATTTTGATCAAGGTAGTTAGTGTTCAAAATTTTTTCCTTGTACATGAGCACAAGTGCTTCCTTTGCCGTCATTAAACACTTTTCAACTCTCTCTCTTTAGAATAAATGATGATTTTCTTCCCTCATTTTGATCACACTTTTTTGCTTTTACCTCCATTTTGGTCTCTCTCTCTTTGGCTCTTTCAAATTTTCCCCTCAATTGAATTTGGTCTTCATGTATTTGCTTTGGTGAAAGTGGAGCTAAATTGATCTTCCTTGCCCCATGGTTGAATGTATACCGGTTGGTATAACCGTCATGGATCACTCGCCTATCAAATTTCCAAGGCCTTCCAAGTAGTAAATGGCTTGAGTGTATTGGAACGACATCACATAATACCTCATCTCTATACTTCCCAATAGAGAAAGCAATTCGAACTTGCTTGGTCACCTTGAGTTCTCCTCCATTGTTGAGCCATTGCAGTTTATAAGGTTGTGGATGCTTTTTTGTTGCCAAGCCAAGTGTATCTACCATTAGGGTACTAGCAACATTAGTGCAACTACCTCCATCAATTATAACAAAGCATACCTTTCCTCCAATGTGGCAGCGAGCATGGAATATATTTTCACGTTGTTCATCTCCTCCATTGGATTGTACGTTTAGGTTTCTTTTGACGACAAGAACCTCTCCTTCCATGACATGCTCTAATTCTTCTTTATCAATGGTAGCATCTTCATTCTCATCATCTTCTTGTTCCGATTCAACTTCTCCATCATCTCGAAGAAGCATGGTGTTGCGATTTGGACATTGGATTGCAATGTGTCCACACCCCAATCACTTAAAACATTGTATGTCACGGGAATGATTTGAAGTGGCGACAATCTTACCCTTGTTGGTTTTGGAAATGGGCTTACTTCCTTTGGGTGGTCCTCCTCTTTCGTATGATGACAATGGAGGAGTCTTCTTGTATGAACTTCGCTCCCATTTTAAAGTTGCACTCCCATAAGATTGTGTGGCACCCTTCCTTTCGAGTTGCTTTTCCACTTTTATGGCCATATGCACCATGTCTTCCATCTCCACATAATGTTACAACTCAACCACGTTTGCAATATCTAGATTAAGTTCTGCTAGGAATCTTTCCATTTTGGCTTCTCGATCCTCATCGATGTTGGCTTGAATCATGGCCACCTCAATCTCTTTGTGATAATCTTCAACACTTCGGTTACCTTGTGAAAGGTTTTGAAGACGGTTGAATAACTCTCGATGGTAGTGGGTTGAAATGAATCGCCTTTGCATTACTGCTTTCATTTCATCCCATGTAGTGATAGGATGTTCTCCATTTCGTCTCCTACTTGATGTCAATTGATCCCACCATATTAGTGCATAATCCATAAACTCAAGGGCAGTGAGTTTTACCTTCTTGAGTTTGGAATAATCATGGCACCCGAAGATGCGCTCTACCTTCTTTTCCCATGCTAGGTAAGCCTCGGGATGTGTCTTGCCTTGGAATGGTGGAATGAAAATCTTGATATTAACAAGATTATCATCCATTAATGGATGAAACCTTTGGGGCCTTATACCTCGATTTCCCATTCTTTGTTGTGATGCAAGATCTTCTTCTGGTCTTTCCACTTCTTCATTTCCTCCTTGATTGACATCTTCTTGCTCTCGAAATCCTTGAGTATGCTCCTCTTCAATACGGTCAATACGTTCATGGAGAGGTTCCAACTCTTCCCTCAACATCCTAGTCAATTTACGCACCATGGCTTGCATTTGTAGGTTTGGTTCAACGTTACTTGTAACTTGAGAATTATCTCCTGAATAATGAGACATAATTAATAAAAAAAATAACCTCACAAAAAAAACCTCACCAAACACTCCAAGAAAAATCACTCCCACTCGTGTTTCACTCGGGATGGCTTTTACCCTTAATGATCACTCTTGCGTTTTACCCTTAATGACCACTCTTGCCTTTTACCACTCGTTCTTTGATTTCAAGTCCTTTTGGGAACTTTCTCAAGGCTTACAGGGTCTAGTGGACTTCGGCTGAAACAATTGTGGCTTGGTAGTAATGATAGTGAAAAGAAATTGGCTACAAGGAAAAGAGATGGTAAGTAAAGGTACTAAAATTGAAAATTGAATATAAAGATGAAGTAAATATTTTTTCCTTTAAAGATTAAAAGAATTAATCCCTCCCTCTTTAAACTTTTTTCTTTCTTTCTTTTGTTTTTTTATTTGTTTTTGATTTTTTTTTTATTTTTTACTAACCCGAGAGAGAGAAAATAAAACAATATGCTTACTAAATCAGCTAGCTCTGATGCCAAATGATATGATCTCGATTATATGTTTTGAGTCATATATGTGAATGCCCGATCGTGATTCTAGTAAGAAACCCCGTAATGATAGCTTGAACTCTGAAATTGCATAAATATAAACATAAAATGGAAATGATATGAAATAATAATTGAAATGATGGAATGAAAATAATGAGGAAGTTATTTGAAGGTGATGGAAGAGTGATAGTTGTTGTGGTTTCATGATAATGAAAATAGATGGTGAAATGTGAATGGCGTTGTCGTGGAAAATGGTGTTGTCGTGGTAAGTGTTGTAAGGTTAAAGTGGATTGTGACCCGTTAGCTATTTGGAGCTAAGAACCAACAATATAAAAAGATGGAATCGAAATGGTAGGGTATGAAACGTGACCCACTAGCTATAGATGAGCTAGGAACCAATGCTATAACAAAAGGAAATGGATGAAGACTACAAGACTATCTTGAAGCCGATAAAGTTCTACAAGAGAACAAGAATGAAAGCAACCTCTCAAAGATGTTTTATATATCAAATGTGTGTCTACAAATGATCCCAAAGGTGCCTATTTATAGTGTTTCTAAGCAGCATATGAAATGACTCAAAAGATTAAAACATTCTCATCAATTTAGCAATAAAATGCACTTGAGTGCTTTGTCTTCTTATCTTCAAAGTTGGTTGAATATTCTAGATCATTTTGGGGATGAATCTAGACAATTTGAAGCTGAATTTGGCCTTAATTTCGTCCAAGGGGTGGAAGACCCTTGCTATTCCATGCTGAAAATTGTCTTAACAAGTGAATTAAATCACCCTTCATTGCATGCTCCCTTGAAGAATATGAACAACCCTTGAATTTAGATGATAACAATCAGCTTTGAATGCCTTGAATGGGTGAATTAATAGTCCTTCAATGGCTTGTAACTTGGATGAAGTTGAAAAGACTCTCCCTTGGCTCAAACTCATCCAAATCATCCATGCATAAAATTCCCGTAACAAAATTCCAGCCTGCACTGTCTTCAATAAATCGATCATATCTCAAGCTCCCGATATCGGATTAAGGTGATTCAAAAGGCGTTGGAAAGACAAGAGATAGAGGAATAATTTCCAATTTATTTCTAGAACCAAACACATCTGTATCGCATCCATAATTGGAAGACATTCTGAATGACATTCTTGTATATGATGAAACCATTCAACTTCTCTCATGCACCTAGACACAAAGGTGAACTTTATTCACTATTTAATTGAAAACATGCATGAAACAATTAAGAGATAATTTAAAATAAGTAGTTTGATGAATGAACTAGATGATTTAAATGCAATGCATGCTTGAATGAACAACACACTTATTTTATGCAATGAATGTTATGCAAACATTAAATTCTCATGCAAATTCATGCATAAGCAACGTAAAGTGTTCCTCCCTTTTTATTCATTCTTCATCACGTTCAAAACTTGATGTAAACATAGTCTCCATGGCTACTTGAAACTCCTTAGCCCTTGCTCGTGTGATGGGACCACTTGGGTACTTCTCCCGGTCTTTGCTATTGGCTATCATATCAAGGGTGGTGGTCACCGTTCAATGGCGAGTGAAGGTCATGCGCCTGCAAAATCATCCACCGAATGAGATCCTCGGTACCCGAAGCCAGAAATTTCACAAAATCAAGGCAAAACGCTCCATAAACCCAAAGCAAAATCGGAGAATGGGTATACCATAAACCAAAAAGTTTGCCACGAACGTCGAACGGGACTAACCCATCCCGGGATGTTCGACAACGACTTCCGACCGAGAGGGTATAAATAACCCTACCAATATGATGTAAAACACAAGAAAAAACCACAAATACGAGCAACACAACTGCAGTAGCCATCAAAATACGAAGATAAACAAAACAATATACAGTAAAAATAACGCCATTAAGCGAAAAGAACAAAAATAACAACGTAGAAACAGCCGAAGCAAAGCAACGCAAGGAGTAAATGGAGTGTCGGTCTCGGATCGAGTGGGAAGAGCCACCAGAAGTCGAAAAGCTCATCGGAAAAGTTAAAAACTGAAGGGGTGTTTTTAGATCTACGTCGAGGGGGTTTGGTTTTGATGTTTTGGGGTTTGAATTTAGGGTCTTGAGGGTAAGATGGGTGTTTCGAGTTCGCTCGGCTACCAGTGGCGGTGGTCGGTGCAGCGGTTGGCACGGCGCTGCACGGCGGGGTTGTGGCTGGTGAGCGGTCGGTCGGAGAGGATTTTGGGAGAAGGGTGGCAAAGTTTTGAATTTTTTTCTGGAATGTGGATAAAATGATTTTTTTTCTTTTGGATTTTGGGCTATTTATAGGGGAGGGACCATATTGTAATTAGTAAATAGTTAAATCATTTCCGGAGTTCCTCCAACTTTGAAGTGTAATTCGTTTTGGTCACATATTTCAATTTTGACTCCGAATTTTCAATTTATTCAATTTAATCCTTGTTTATATATTTTATATTTTGTAAATTAACCCCCTAATTTTGTTTTTTTCTATTACAACTCATTTTAGCATTAATTTCAATCCATAAATTCCCATTTAATTTAATTTGATCCTTCGATTTTATCTATGTATTTCTTTTTTTTCTTTTTTTATTTTTATTAACATTTTTTCTATTTTTTATTTCAAAATTTAACATTTTTTCTTTTTATTTTCTTTTATTATTTTTTTTTATTTTTTACTCAATTTTTTTTATTTTAATATATATTTTTTATATTTATATATTTCGCAATTTAATATTTCTTTTTGACTTTTTAGGAGAATTTTTAATCAATCAAAGGTAAGTGATTAAAATCGGGTTTTTAAATTTTAATTTCAATTTCAATTTTCGCAACGAAGACAACCGACAAATTAATTGGTACCGAAAGGGCAGTACAAGGGTATTTATCCTTCCTTGACTGTAACAGACTCCCGAACCCGACACATTTATGGTAAAACTCATATTAGTAAGATGGTGTCCGATCAATATAAATATTGTTTTAAATGATTCGGTGGCGGCTCTACCCATTTATTCAAGTCGAAGCCTAATTCCGAGCCCACCTGAAAGACGGCTGCGACAGCTTGGCGACTCTACTGGGGACAAGTAAGTGAGTCAAGCCAAAATTAATTTTTGGTTGTCTTTTTAGCGAGAATTGTAAGTTTATATTTTAATTTAACTTTTCAATTCTTATTATTTATATTATATTATTTTTTCAAATAAATAGTTGTACTGACGTTTTTTCAATGATTTCAGATTTTTGAAAAGTTTTCATCTCTGGCTCTATACCCGAGCTCTGAACCCTTTTTAAGTACGGGTGAAAGTGATACCTTTGTGAGAATTTATTCTCCGTGCGGGCCTAGCAAGTAACCTTCGGGATTCATATACCTTATGTATTCGTGAGAATTTATTCTCCGTGCGGGCATAAGGGAATGTATCCTCTCGAGTTTAACTTAGTCCACATGAGCTTGTAATGAGCTTAGGACTAAGGGTCTGGCAAGCCTGAGGGGGCACCGACAAGAAGAACTATGGTACCTTTCTTTAGAACGTAAACCAGAGACTACAGGGAATTAGAACCTGCCTTAAAACTCCATTTCAAAACCTAGGATGTTTTACCTTAATCATGCAGTTTGTTTTTTTTATTTTTGCTTTCATCATCATTATTTTTATCTTACTAACTATTGTTTCTTTCATGTTTGTTTTTTTATCATTTGCATCATAAAACAAGGTCATTGATTCATAAAAAGCTGTTCGTTACACATAAATAATCTACTTTAATGGACAAAGGAGTTATTATGCAAGAGGTGAAAACACTGAGGTACGACTATGGTCCGAAAAGATTCAGAAAGAAAATGGAGACAGTCTTCAAGGAAGCTATGTGTCAGAACTGGTTAGCTATGCCTCGGTCAGCCTAAAGCAGAATGATGTCCAAGAGCTACGGAGCATTTGGGACAGTTGGAAGAGTGACCGGAAATGGAAGTTCAGCCAGCGGTATGGTGATATCACATTCTTACTCTATGTCAAGACAGATGAGCCCTTAATAGAGAATTCGTACAATTCTGGAATCCGGGGTGCAACTTTTTCACCTTTAACCATGAGGACATGGTACCCACAATCGAAGAATATACCACATTATTGTATTGGGAATCAGAATGGATCGAGTCTACATAAAGTACATCAAAAGTCAGCATTTCAAGAACTGACTAGCAAAAGTTGCAGGGGCAGATGATAAAAAGGTTATTGAATTGGAGAGTCCCTTCAAAGACAACGAGAACAAGATGGCCAAAACGATAGCTGAAATTTGATGCCATTGTTGACGAGTTTCAGATAGTTCATATCGATGGAGGGCTCCAATGGCGTTTTCATTGTAAACAGGCTCAACAAAGAGTAAAAGCCAGAGACATGGTTATTTGAGACTTATGGGAACAAGTACAGAAAGTAGTACATCACCTATATGACCTGGTGAAAGAAGCCGGAGTGGCCCAACAAGGTATTCAGTCGGGGACATATGAAGGAAGAATATTTGTCAACCTGTTAGAAGCTGCTCGGGGTCTAAAAGGATTGGTCAAAATGTACCTTTAGGGGGTTTTGTGTCTTAAAAATAAAACACTTTTATCCCTAATAAAGATTATTTATAATAACATACGTGTTTTTGGATCAATGCGTCGAACATTTCATGCATAGTATATTTAAACAAATTTTGCATTTTGTTAATTTGATTTGTTTACATTCACATTAACTAACAGAAGAATGTATCATTAAAAAAGGGAACAAGCATTGGACATACCGCCCCGAGCATTGGACACACCTCATTCACATAACACTCGTTAAAAAAGAAGAAGATGGAAGTAAGAATCGCTCAACTCGAAGAGAACATGTTGAGGTTGCAGAGGGAGTTAGAAGAAAAGATAAGCCAGAATAATTAAAGTACTCTGGATACGATCACTAAGAGCCAAGAATCTTTGGTCGATCATATTGTTGCCAAGTTAGCTGGACTACATCAAGCAAGTAGACCGGACAGGTTCATCTGAAGGAGTAGTTATGCCTTCTACTTCGCAGTTGGTTATCTCACCTGGAAGTTTACCAGGATTGTAAGGGGACTCATCCGATGCAAAAGCAAAAGCCTTATCTGCTGTAAGGATACATACTTTTATATCTAACTCTGAGAATAATCTGGGTGATTACCATATAACAGATTTGGACGAAGAGGATGAAAAGGCAAAGAATATGGAGGAGAAAATCAAACAATTAGAGGACCAAATCAAGGTAGTTAAAGGAGACCATGACTTCTATGGAGTCGATGACACAGAACTCAGTCTAGTCCCATACTTGGTTCTTCCTCTGAAATTCAAGTCCCCAGAATTCTAGAAGTTCGATGGGAACAGTTGCCCATCTGCCCACATCACCATGTTCTGCCGAAAGATGACAGGATATATAGGAAACGACCAACTCCTGATGCATTGCTTCCAGGAGAGTCTGTCTGGTTCAACCATCCGGTCGTGCAATCTGCTAAGTCGATCCCATATCAAGACTTGGAAATATTTAGCCAAGTATTTCTTGGAAAATTACAAGCACATAAACAATATGAGACCAGATCGAGTTATGCTACAAAGCATGGATAAGAAGCATAACGAAAGTTTCAGATAATACGCACAAAAATGGAAGGATTTAGCTATGCAAGTTCATCCACCCTTGGATGAGAAAGAAACCCGAAAGCTCTTCATGCAAACACTGAAGGCTCCTTACTTCGGGCACCTGGTTGCAATCATATCTGGTAATTTTTCAGACTTAGTCATGGTCGGGGAGATGGTAGAAATGGCCATAAAGCAGGGCAAGATTAGGGAAGGAGAGGCTAGTAAGAAACCACCTATGAAGGAAAGGGATGGAGAGATTAACAACATCAACACCTACCACGCCAATAAAGGTGTTACAATCTCCAACCCAAAATCAACTGCAACTGTATCGTCAGGTACTTCTAGATAAGATTCAAGAGAACCTAGAAAGTAAAGGGAACATTTCGACCCTATTCCCAATACCTATAAAGAACTTTATCAACAACTTGTCAATACTCACGTAGTGTCAGCATACCCGGTGGAACCCATGAAGCCCCAATACCCCAGATGGTATGATGAGAATGCTCATTGCGAATATCATGGTGGTATCCCAGGGCACACTATTGAGAACTGTTACACATTCAAGAGAATCATGCAGAACATACGTAACAAGAATTAGATCGACTTCAACAATTCGGGGGAATCCAAATAAGGAAGAAGATCATTTCACTTCATCATGAAGCTTTACTCCATTTGTAGCATTTTGTTTGAATTTTTTTTTTCATTTTTCTCAGATTTCTGTAAGGATATTTAAATGAGTTTATGCTACTTTAAAAATGGTGAGCAATGAATCAAATTTGCAGACTTGAAATTCTTTGAATATTAACTGAATTAAAAACTCTATAAATGGTTGAAGTTATAGATCTTTGACAAAATATCAAGATTAAAAACTGATAAAACAAGGACTTTGATTTTACCCTGAAGACACGCTCGAATATCATACCCTTCTCTTGCAAGAACCGATATACTCTTCTCCTCTCATAAGGGAATAAACAAGAGGCTTGGTATTTAGGTATGTATAGGAGCGATCAACATGGGGCATCTCTTGCATATAACATTACAAAACTAACTAGATCATACTTTTGTTTACGACGTTCAATGATGATCATGATCCTTATAGGTGGAATAGTCGAGTAGGTGAATGTAGTTTAAGTCAGTTGCTTGGAAATTGAATTCTAAATATGATATTTTTTTACTTTCAACAACACCTAGACTATAACAGGTTCTTCTTGACGATCTAAAAAAATTGAATTCGCTACGTTGAGCTATTCCACTAAGGCATTTGGTTATAGAGGAAACTCGAAAGACCTGTCTTTATGAATAGATTATATTCAAACCATGACATTGCTCGGACACTTGGCAATTCGGTGTTTGCTCTACTGCAATTGTCAGGTCGAAGACTTTGTGATGAGATGAAACCTTCAGTTAACTTGATAAAGGTGATTATAATATTGAGTTGTCCCTCTAGAGCAATTGGTTAAACGCCCCGACTTTACGGATAAGATTCAGCTAACCATTAAATCAAACTTATCTAAATCAGAAATTTGGTAAAGATGGACTAAGGGAGTTAAGGAATACCTGTTATAGTCAATTTCACATGAGCACTCAAGAATTTCATTTTTAGACCGATATTTCTGTACTACCTTTGTTAGAGGAATCTACGAAGCTTGAACGAATGAAAGATTTCAGAGAACTGAAATAGAAGTGTTCTGGAAAGTATAATAATTGATTATGCTAGTTGCTTCATTTTGTCTACATCCGATTAAAATACCAAGACAAGAAATAGGGCATGTTGCAATGTCCAAAAGAATTGATGAGAAATGACATTTTGGTGGCCGAAACTTTAGAAAATATAAAGCTAACCTGAAGCCAGCTCATCAATTTGGATATTTGTCAAAGAGCTATAACTCTGAAAGTATTAAAGAGCTATCGATTCTTTTGATTTTCTGTGAACTCATGTTTATGATTTGATTGATTGTGAGCCTGAATTAAGGGGCAATGTTTTACAAAATTATTATATTCTCATATCTTTTTTCCCTATTAAAATAAGAGAAATGAGAAAAACAACTTCAAACAGGATAATCTCAAATGTGAAAGGTCCTTGAAGCTAGTGAGGCTCATTTTACCCCTATTGAAGAAAGAATGAACAATGCCAGAATAATGGAGCATTTCACATTCTTGGAAGCAAATAGTCCGAGTGATCAGATATGAACTTGTGGCATTGTCAGCAACCCGATAAGAAAATGGGGCATGGTCGATTCCAAGGACAAGACCAGCAGACAAAAAGGAGGCTTCATCCAGGAGATAAAACATAACTAGTTCATGTCGTATACATCTTAGACATACTTAAGAGCATCACATTTATCATTTTTTAGCATAAATAAATTTTTTGCAGCTTTAGAGTCAAGTTTCAACTTCAGGACGAAAGATACTCGACTCAAAAGAACTTTCAAAAAATTGATGGTGGTGGCTTAACTCAACAGTGAGGAGCTACACCTCAATCAACTTGACATATTAAAAGATTGTCAGATCTTAGAATCAACTTCAGACGGGTTCGAGAGCCAATTCAGAACAAATCCAGTTCAGCTTAACTCAACGAGAAGTGGCTAGTTTCTAGTTAACGTTTTCAAGTCATATTTTAACTCCATGACGGATAATATCTGGCTGACAGAATATACCACTTGGCTTTCTCACGAAGGGGAGCCATCTACAGAATTATGACCGGCTTAGGCTCGTGAAGGGGAGTTATTCATCACTTAACTGTTCGCAGCATAACTTAAATCAGAAAAGCTAGCTGTCAATGAAAACCTTCTAGTTTGATTACATTCAGCTCAAACGCATATCAAATTTACAGCATAGCTCAAGGCGAGAAGGGTTATCTATCAACAAACCTTCGAGTTCGATTACATTCAGCTCAACGGCCTATCAAATTTACAGCATAGCTCAAGGCGAGAAGGGCTATATGTCAACAAACCTTCGAGTTCGATTACATTCAGATCAAGGGCCTATCAAATTTACAGCATAGCTTAGGCGAGAAGGTCTATCTGTCAATAAAAACCTTCGAGTTCGATTCTATTCCACTCAAGGTCATATCAAATTTACAGCATAGCTCAAGGTGAGAAGGGTTATATGTCAACAAAAACCTTCGAGTTAGATTCCATTCAGCTCAATGACAGTGAAGAACTACTTTCTAGTTTAAGTTTAAACCGAGGTCTTTAAGTCAAGAAGGAGACATAGGTTAGCTATGTTTTAGTGACAAGAAACTATCTTCCAACAGCATAGCTTAAATCAAGAAAAGCTATCTGTCAACGAAAACTTTATAGTTCGATTCCATTCAGCTCGAGAACCTATCAACCACAGGGTAATATCGAGGAACTACTTTCCATTTGAATTTTTAAACTTTGGTCTTTAGACCGAGGAAAAGACCAAGGTTGACTACGATTTGGCAACAAGAAGCCACCTTCCGATTCAAATTTCGAACTACAACTACAACTTCAATTTCATATCATTTCAAGATTGACTCGACTTCGCGACGGAGGAGTCATTCGTAACTCAATTTAACAGGGAGTTAGTCCTATTTGCAATATCAAAGTCAATTTTCAGCTTTACAAGGGAGGATATTATACTCAGGGACCCCTTTATACCGAACAAAAATTTGTGTCCTTTTATCTTTATCCTATTTTTCGTTACACGAAAAATGTCAAAGAGGGGCAGCTGTAGATACTCATTTTCGTCTGGAGTTTTTTTATATATAATAATATCGTATATTTTTTTGAAAGATTTTTTTACATTTTTTTTGAAACATATAGTTTTTTTAAAAATCAGTTTTTGAAATATATATAATATATAGTTTTTGAAAACATTTTGAAAACTTATATAATATATAGTTTTGAGAACATTTTGAAAACTTATATAATATATAGTTTTGAGAACATTTTTTATATAGTTTTGAAAATGTTTTTGAAAATTTGAAAACGTTCTAGAAAATATATATAATATATATTTGTTTAAAAAATATTCTTTTTATTTATTAATTATTTTTTTGCTTTTATTTATTTATTTATTTCCTTTTCAGGTCAAGCAAGGGTGTGGGCTACCCAATCGGGTAGGCAGGTCTGACCCCGCAAGCCCACCCGGATTATGGTTTCAAAATGTATCCAAGGCGCCGCGCATTTTTGGACGTGAGATCAAGCTAAGATAAACGACCTAGATCAAGGATGGTTAGGGTCACAAAACCCTAAAACAAAGGAATACCAAGGCATAACCGCACGATGGCCATTAGATATGGCCATGTGATCTAACGGTCCAAATTACACCATGAGGCTGGTGGTCACTGTTTAACGATGCGTGAAGGTCACGCGCCTGCAAAATCATACACCGATTGAGATCCTCGGTACCCGAAGCCAGAAATTTTACAAAATCAAGTCAAAACGCTCCATAAACCACGAAGCAAAATTAGAGAATAGGTATCCCATAAATCGAATAGTGTGCCACGAATGCCAAACGGGACTGACCCATCCCGGGATGTTCGGCAACGAATACTGGCTGGGAGGGTATAAATACCCCCACCAAGATGCTGTAAAACACAAAGAAAAATCACAAATACGAGCAATACAACTGCATTAGCCATCAAAATAACAAGAGAAACAAAACAACATACGGTAAAAATAAGGCCATCAAGTGAAAAGAACCAAAATAGCAACAAACAAATAGCCGAAGCAAAGCAATGCAAGGACTAAATGGAGTGTCGATCTCGGATCGAGTGGGAAGAGCCACCGGAAGTCGAAAAACTCGTTGAAAAAGGTAAAAAAATCGAAGGGTTTTTTTAGATCTACGTCGAGGGGGTTTGGTTTTGATGTTTTGGGGTTTGGATTTGGGATCTCGAGGGTGAGACGAGTGTTTCGGGGTGTTTTGGGTTCGCCCGGCCATCGATAGTGGTGGCCAGAGCGACGGTTGGCATGGCGAGGTTGTTGCTGGTGAGCGATCGGTCGTCGGCCGGAGAGGATTTTGGGAGAAATGGTTAGAGAGTTTTGAATTTTTTGGAATGGGGATAAAATGATATTTTTTGGTTTTGGGCTATTTATAGGGGAGGGACCATATTATTCTTAGCAAATAGTTAAATTATTTTCGCAGTCCCTCCAACTTTGAAGTGTAATTTGTTTTGGTCACTTATTTTAATTTTGACTCCGAATTTTCAATTTATTCAATTTAATTTGTGTTTATACATTTTATATTTTGTTAATTAACCCCTAATTTTATTGTTTTTCTCTTGCAGTTCATTTTTAGCATTAATTTCAGTCGATAAATTCCCATTTAATTTAATTTGATCTTTCGATTTTATCTATCTATGTATTTCTTTATTTTTATTTTTTATTAACATTTCTTTTCTATTTTTATTGCAAAATTTAACATTTTTTCTTTTTATTTCATTTTTAAATTTTAATTTTATTTTATTTTAATTTTTTTACTCAAATTTTTTATTTTTATTTATTTTATTTCAATATTTTTTTATATTTATATATTTCACAATTTAATATTTCTTTTTTACTTTTTAGGGGAATTTTTAATCAATGAAAGGTAAGTGATTGGAATCAGGTATTTTAATTTTAATTTTAATTTCAATTTTCGCAACTAAGACAACCGACAAATTAATTGGTACCGAAATAGAAGTACAAGGGTGCAAATCCTTCTTTGAATGTAACCGAGTCCCAAACCCAACACATTTATGGTAAAACACAGATCAGGTAAGATGGTGTCCGATCAACCTAAATATTGTTTTTAAATGATCGGTGGCGGTTCTACCCATTTATTCAAGTCGAAGCCCAATTCCGAGTCCATCCAAAAGATGGCTACGACAACACATGATTAAAATCGACTTCTAATTACACATTTTAACTATATAATTCAATAAAATTTAATTAAAATATAAATGATTGGTATATTTTTTTAATAAAAGTAAAATTATTAATTAAATTAAAAATATTAATTTTAAAGTATGTTTATAATCATTAAATTATAAATGTGAAAAATATTAAATTAATATACAAAATTTAAATTTAGTTTCTCTTTTGATCTTATATAAACTAGTATTTAAAATATATATACGAACTCTATCCATAAATCAACCAAGTAAAATATTTGCCTAAGTGGTTTTGTATTGTCGAGTCTTGTTTTTAGCCTAAGTTCAAATCCTACAATAGTCATTTTTTCCTCTTTTTTCTGGTATTAATTAGAATAATATATATTATTTTGTATTACACAACACAAACTATGGTGTAACCTAAGTGGTTAGGGTGCCCACTGTTCACCCACGATGTGAGTCCGAAACGTCTTAAGTTCTTATAAATACTTAGCTTTATTATTTGTTTTCCATTCAACATGATGGTGCCACATGTCACTATCGGATTGGAATAAAAATAATTAAATTATAAAAAAAACTTTAATCAAATAGTGACACGTGTCACTATCTGATTATAAGATTAAATTTATTGAATTAAATTAAAATAATGACTAAATTGATAGAATATGTAAGTATTGAGAATCAAATGTATAATTATACCAATTTTATTAACTACCATATCAATACTTCCATAAATGTTAACAACAAGTGGTTTGATTAAATGCATTTAAATAGTTGGATAACTTGATTGACAAAATTTTAAAAATAGTGGTCAAAATGAAAAAGAACAACAATTAAGTGATCAATGGTATAGTTTACCCTAAATTTTTACACTATAATAATTTGATATTTTTATATTCATTATATACCATATTTGTATTATAATTATAAATATTTCTATATTATGTAATCATATTGTCAATGTATAATATGTAATACCCCAAATCTCGGGTTAGTAGTTTTGAGTTAACCTGAGTGAATTTAAATTAACCCATTAGCCTTATAAGGAAGTTTAACCCACATGGGTGTTCAATTGGTCTTGTTTGGGGTCTAATGGTTAAAGGGCATGTTTAACCTTGAAGTAAAATAGGAAGGACTAGGAGAGCAATAATCCCCTAAACTTTAAAAAAGATGAAATTTATTTAATTGCACGCTCACCTCCTCTCTTTTTTCTCTCCATTGCTTTTCCATTTTCCTTCTCCTTAACATTTCATCTTCTCTCTTCATTCTTCCTTCAAGTTTAACCAACAAAGGTGGTATCTTGGTAGCCCATCAATCCTAGCATGTTTCAGTGGAGGTAAGAATCGAAACCAAAACCTTTAGAGCTTCCTTTTGAGACCACAAGATTAAGTTTTGCTCATGGTGTTCAAATGTGAGGTTTTAGAAACCTAAGTGCAATTAACCTGTTTTTGGAGGGATTTGAGCCTCAAGTAATGTTCTAAACACTTTCTTAATCTTCCCAATAACATTAGTAACTCTTGTGTTTAATTTATTGCTTAGTGAGAGAAGTTAGAGAAAGCTCCGAGGTTAAAGGAAAGGAAAAGCTAGCCCTTGGTTGAGTCTTGGACACTTCCAACAGCTTAGAAACTCAAGGTAACTCACTTCTAACTCAACTATACCACATATAGGAAACCATGTGTGTTTGGTTAGCTGGCATGAGTTATGAAGTATGTTCATGGTAGATTCAACATTTAGTGTTTTTCAGAATGTTTATGGATGTATTATGATCCCTATTATCAGATATAACACTCTAATAATGTTTGGGGACCTCAGTAAGATGTTTGGGTGAGTTAGAGGGTCATTTTCGTGCCTAAAATAGGGCATTTCTAGACGCGAGTATCAGTACTAGAAGAACAATACCTATAATATTCTTCATATACTAAGGTATTTCCCAAAACATCAAAGCCAAAATTGGTATCGATATTATAACCAAAAGTATCGATACTCAAACTAGAGTATCTTTACTAGCCCTTTGCTATCAGTCTTCAATAAGTCAAAAAATTGATACCAAGAGGTTAGTAACGATACCGAGGGGCTGAGTATCGATACCCACGAACAATTTTGGGTAAGAAACCCAAGGGTTTTAAGGGATAGATTTGAGGGACCCAATAATACCATAATACATGAAATAACACTACAAGTGAGAACAATAATAAGCGCAGAACAGTTAAGAACAATAACAGTTAGGATGACATAAAACTAGCCTTGTTTGATGCTCGGGAAACAATCAAGACACTTGAGTCTCTCTAGCAGATGATGAGCGTATAATTCAAATATATCCTAGTCAGTGCCAAGGCACTTTAGATGCCAGCTGGGCGCAGATGCCCTATGTAATACCCCAAATATCAGGTCAGTGACTATATTGAAAGGATTTAAAAAATTTTGAGGATTAAATTGAATAAATGGTAAAGTATAAGAAAATGATTTAGAAATTGTGATTAAGGCTAAGAATGAAAGAATAAAAGGGTATTTTGATCCTTTAGAGGGAAATGGATTTAAAGTTCATTTTAATTAGGGTATTTAAGAAAAGAGGAAAAGGGGAAAGTGAAAAATACACTAAGCTATTTCTCTTCTTCTTCCTCGTGAAAGTGCTCTCCTCCATAGCCAAAGGTAAGGCTTCATCTAGCTAGCTTTTCCTTTCGTTTTTTGTTTGCTCTTGAAACCTTTAGTATTATAAAGGCTTAAGGAAGGGTTAAATAGAATTAAAACTAAGAGATAGATGATTTATTTGAGATTGAAGAAAGTGGGTTTTTGAATGATATGTTGAAATATGAGTTTTTATTGAGATTTACTAGTATATTTGACTTGTCAAAGAAGTAAATAGGAGATTAAAAGCATTGGATGTGATTAAAATCATGTTAGAAAAAGTAGTATGATTCTTGGTTTTAGATGTTCTTTAGAGAATTTGGATGTTATAAGAAGCTAAATGGAGGAAAGTTAGTTGGATTAAGTGATGATAAGTTTAAGGGTATTGTTAGAGGTAAAATTAAGATAATTAAAAGAAAATTTGGTGAAATCGAGCTGAAAATTGGAAAATCTGGGTAGGGGTATCGGTACTAGAAGAACATTACCGATACTATAAGTTTAAATTTGAAGAATTACGATGAACAATATCGATACTGATGTGGGTATCGATACTAAGAGAAAGGTATCGATATCATAGATTCCAGAATGTAGAAATGGTATCAATACTCAAAAGGAGTATTGGTACCATAGTATATAAGTATCGATACCATGGTAGGGGTATCGATACTATTGAGCATGAAATTGTAAGATAGGCTAAAATTGTAATAAAAATTGAAAATATAGTACTTTTGAGTATTATTAAATATAATTGTTAGAGAGTATACTAGAATTGGTATGGTATGTGTACTTAATGAATGCTTGTGTAGATTATAACCAAGCTCCTGAGTCAAGCAAGAAAAAGGGCAAGGATAAAGTTGTCGAGTAGTTGGATGTTATTACAACATACTAGGGAGGTATATCATGTGAGTGTATTTATTGTATTTATATGAGATGAGGAAGACTCGCAATGAGTCAACTTATAATGTTTTGATTTACTGTATGTTTTACAGTATTTAATATACTTTCATTATATGTATGGAAATAATATTATGAATAAGTTTTATACTATGAACTGATCTAAAATGATTGAATAAATGAAAATGCATAACGGTGCTTTATTGGCATGAAAGGATGCCATAAATGAAAACACATAATGGTGCATTATCGGCATGAAAGGATGCCATAAATGAAAATGCATAATGGTGCATTATTGGCATGAAAGGATGCCATAAATGAAAATGCATAACGATGCATTATCGACATGAAAGGATGCCATAAATGAAAATGCATAACGGTACATTATCGGCATGAAAGGATGCCATAAAAGAAAATGCATAACGGTGCATTATTGACATGAAATGATGTCATAAACGAAAATGCATAACAATGCAAAATCGGCATGAAATGGTTCCACAAATGAAAATACATAACGGTGTATTAACGACATAAAAGGTGCCACTCACGGTATTTATAAAAGATAAATGACCATTTGGTACTTTGGTGCATTACATGTACATTACTTTCTCATTTAACATACATAGGGCAAATAAAAAATAATTGGGAAAAATATACAGAAAAATAGGTATGTTAGGCATACTAAGAATAATTTCGATGATTGTATGAAAGAAATTTGGTTTAACTGAGAATGATTTGTTTGATCCTTATGGAGTATGCGATTTAGTTCGTAATTAAATAGCCATGATATACTTATGTATAAATTGCAATTTCTTTATAATATTATGTCTCACTGAGTAAATACTTAATATGTGTTGATTTCATGCGTAGGTAAAAGCAAAGAATAGCCGGGTAAGGGGTGCAGTAGCAACTATCACCAATCTAAGGTTGACTCACATTAGTAACAGTAGGACAATCATGTTTATTTTGAAAATTAGATGACATGTAATCGACGTTATGAAAAATGCTATGGAATGCATTTAAAGTGATAAATTTTAGTAATATGTTTCAAGGAATGTTTTATTTTTGTAATAAAATGTTTTGTTTTAATTTCGAAACAAAATTTTATGGGTTTTACAAATGAGTGAATGTTTTTAAAAGACATGTGACACCTATAACTTGTGTACGGAAACGTATACGGGAAATGGATATTACATTTATTGGTATCAGAGCTACAAGTTTAGTTGTTTCTCTGTCGAAATCGAGTTTAATTAATTTGAAAAAAGGATTATATGCCATTAAGATTGTCAAAGTTACTGATACGGTGTTAATTAGAGTGTGATTGATGTCAATCTTTACTAACTTGAGTGTTATTATTATGTATGTCCTAATAGATGTCGGAAACTAAAGATAAACGTAAGAAAGTTGATAATGTTGAAAAGAAGGTCGAGATCAAAATTGACCTAGGAGAATCCAACATGACTTTAGTATCACGCCTTAGAAGGGTAGATTTATGAATCTAGTGATGATTCTGAGGCTACTTCAGGTAAGCTTAAGTGATTGAGAAATATTTAAGTGATGCATTAATTTTTTTTAAAACATTTTTAATTTGAGTAAGAGAAAATGAGTAAGCGGTAAATACGTTGATCACTAAAAGTTTATAGGAAGTTGAGTTATTAGTGAATCAAATGATTATAAGTTTATTTGAGAATAAATGTTAAGTTTTATGGACTTGATAGTGTTATTTTTTAGAAGGTAATTTGTGAAAATGGATTTTCTACCCATTTCATGCTATAATGAATTATTATTTTGAATTGAGATTAATTCTCAAGAACTTGGAAAAAATGACATAGTTCGTAACGATAGGAAAAAGAGTAAATTTGGTTACTAGTGTAATTTTAGCATTAACTGCTATGAAGTTATTACTACAAAGTTGTCAAGTTTTCTTATTAAATGATGTGAATATTTAGACTTTCATAGTTGAGGTAGAAAATGTTTCAACTGCTCGAGAATATTTTCAATTGATCCGGAAAAGTTACACATATTACCTCAAGAAAAAGAAATAAGAAATTTTAAAATAAAATTATTCTATTCAACTTAATCTCGAGTGAGATGATAGCAGTAAACCCTATGGGTCATGGTGTAAGTGCGAGTTAGACAGGTAGTAAATATTCGATAAAGATTCCAGGGATTATGTTCCCTGTGAATTTGATGGAATTATCAATTGATGAGTTAAGATCATATTGGTTATAGATTGTTGTCTCTAGAAATGATTATTTCAGAAAGATGCAGAGGATATGGAAATTATAGTTTTGGAGAGAAAGCAAAATCATTGCTTAAAGTGATATCGACAATGATTGTGAAGAAAATGATGTCAGAAATATGTATAGCTTTTCTGGCTAATACGATAAATACTCAAATAATTAAGTAGAATTGTATGATAGTTCCACAACTAGGGAATTTATAGATGTCTTTTCAGATGATTTAATTGGGTTACCTCCAGATCGAGAGGTGGAATTCAAGGTTGATGGTTATCAAGGTATTGAGCATGTTTCTTGATTTAGTATTGAATGAATTAAGCGAGTTAAGAGAATTAGATGCTCAATTAAAAGAGTTGATTGATCAAGGTTTCATTAGACCGAGTGTATTATCTTGGGGAATATTTGTGTTATTAGCGAAAAGAAATATGAATCTATCTGGTTATGCATAGATTATTGACAGTTAAGTAAGGTAACAATAAAGAATAAATATCCTTTTTCGAGGATTGATGATCTGTTTGATCAATGGAAAGGCACATAAGCGTTCTTTAAGATAGACCTTAGGCCAGGATACCACCAATTAAAGATTAAAGATGAGGATATATCAAAGACAACTTTTCAGACTCGGTATGGACATTATGAATTTGTGGTGATGTCATTCGGATTGACGAATAATCCTGCAACATTTATGGACTTGATGAACCGAGTATTCCAATCTTACTTGGATCAATTTGTGGTGGTATTTATAGATGATATTTTGGTGTATTCCAAGCCAAGAGAGTTTTGAAATGCTAAAGAGGATGTTAATAGAAGCACCAGTGGTTATACAACTTTAGATTATGTGGTTTTTAGTGATGCATTTCCTAACGGCTTAGAAATGGTGCTTATGCAAAAAGATAAAGTTGTGACACATGCCTCGATAAAGTTAAAGACTCGCAAGAGGAATTACCCTAAGCATGATTTAGAGTTGGCAGCAGTCGAGTTTACCTTAAACGATTTGATGCCATTATATGTACGGTGACCAGTGTTATAGTTGTGCTAATTATAAAAGCCTAAAGTATTTTTGGACTTAAAAAGAGTTGACCCTGAGACAGAAAAGATGTAAAGAAATTTTAAAGGATTATGATGTGATCATTGATTATCTTCTAGGAAAGGCCAATGTTGTTCAATATGTACTTGGTCAGAAACCATTTTGATAGTTTTGCGAGTTAAGGATATGCGATTAGTGTTGAATGAAAATGACATTGTGGGCTGAATTAAAGATGAAGCCGATGTTTTTATTAGATCGAATAAGAGAATTAAAAAGGAAAGACGGAAAATTTCTTGATAAGAATTGTATAGTAGAAAAAGAAGAGGTCAAAGATTTCGAAATAAGGGCTGATGGATGTTTATATTATAATGGAAGACTTTGCATTCCCAATAATGATGAACTGAAGAAATATATTCTTTCTGAGGCACACTATATTCCTTTGACGATACATCCAGGCGGGAAGAATATGTATTAGCATTTAAAGAGTTGTTATTGGTGGCTTGGTATGAAAAGTGTTGTATCAGAGTTTGCTGTGAGATGCTTGATATGTTAGCAAGTGAAAGCTTGTAACCCCCTCAGACCGATGCGGATAACCTGATCCGATCCGGGGTGTCACATTAGGTCCACCGGAGCGACCTACTCTAAAAATAATGAAAATTTTAAAACTTTTATTAAAACATGTAACTTATAAAATGATTTATCAGTCTGCAGAAATAAAACAGATTTTCAGAATCGTATATAAAACAAAATACAATTACATGCCCTCTAATCACATATACCATACTCTGCAAGCAATGCCGGAAGAACTTCTTTACTGATGTCAATAGATGCACTGGTATGATTCTTTTAACCTGAAAAGGTGAGTAACAGAGTGAGCTTTGGAAAGCTCAGTAATACAGAACTACCAGATGATGTTGAAGAACGTGCAGATACAGATAAACAAATACTTCCTTATTGGTTTCGAAATCTACAGATTTTTAGGCTGAGATGAGGTCTCATTGATATTTCAGGTAGTAACACATAATATTTAGTTCAGATGGAAATATTTGGGATGTTTAGGTTTAGGAGATCATAATAGATTATCTAGTGTGTTCCCACAAAACCATGTAACTTTTTAGATCTTTTTAAAACATAGTTTTTTTAAAATTCAAAAACCATAGAAATTTTCCCAAACAAACACGTCCAAAATGTGTAGGTTCCCAGAACCATACAACCCCGTCACGTCCAGTAAGGCCCTGAGCACAAAGCCGAGGAGCCTACAAGTATTTTTCCTCCAACAATACCCCCAAATATAACATGTTTCGTCCGTAAACGGATATATAAAAAATCAAAACATAATTGAGGCCAAGTATCAGATCATAATCCATGTCAAACATCATATCAGAATCCAGGTCAAGTATCAGATCAGAATCCATCTCAATTATCAGATCAGAATTCAAATAGAAAATCAGATAAAATATTCATGTGAGTAGGGAACACACTAGAGTTTCCAGATATTATTCAGAGATATTGGATAATCTTAGCAGGCAGAGAAACACAGATTTTCAGTATACCGATAGAATATCAGAATTCAGAATAACTATTAGAAGAGTTCAATAACTGATGCAATCATCAATTATTCAGAATGAAACTTGAGTTTATAAGGAAGAAATAAGGGTTCAGGAAAATTACAGTCTGTATCGATCTATCGAATTATCAAAATAACTCAAGCTTAATAACTCCTAGAATTAATGCATGTTGACCGGTTCATTCTTTATGCTTAAGGTATTCGCTCTTTAATAACAACAATTAATATCCATAAATCATTTTTAAGTCATCGCTGAATGGGTCTTCCAAGAGCCATTATTTCATTTCCACGCTTGAATGATATCATGAAATGCTGACGTACCTGATTTCTGGTTCATAACCCATAGTAATTGTACACTATGCAAACTCATCAGAGTTTCCAGACTTATCCAAATCACTTACTTAATCCTCAGTCATTGAGGTTAATTAGTTCATTTAGTAGTCAAGTCCATTCCAGTTACTTTGGAGTTTTCCAGAGTAATTCAGACGTTTCTAAATTTTGGATACATATTGTACTTCCATTCAGTTCAATATGGTCTTCGTGGTTGACTTGTCGAACAAATATCCAATTCTTAGTATTGAATGCGATCTAGAGTTGAGGTGAGCCGAATACTTCCAAAATTATCATCGAGCCAAACTTGAGTAGACGAACACACATTAAAGTAATATATATGCAGTTCAGGTACGTACATATCATTAAGGTTGATCAACTCACTTAAGTTGTGTCCCATAACTTTTAAGGGTAGTACAACACCATTATTTACTTGGATTCCTTAATTAATCCAAATAATTTAATTTGTCTAGGCCATAAGGGTATTTTGGTTATTTTGGTGTTCAGTTTTATTCCATTCATTTCAGAGCTCGAGGATATCCAATCATTCCTAAGCTTGGTGATATTCTTGGGCCACTTCCATTATAGGGGTATTTTGGTCATTTTACAGATCTAGTGTATTTCAATCATTTCCTTCCATATGATCTTATTATTTAATTCAAACGTATCATCTTTTCCAAACTTTTTGAACAATTCTGACAAAAGAGCACCCTCGATAATTTATTCTTAACTCGGAAATTTTCAAGTCAATTGTCTTTTCAGAAGTTATCAACAGGTTATCAGGAATTTTCTGTACAAAGACAGAATCTTAACAATTAAATCCGTAATTTATCGAGTTAAAAACAATCCTCAAAGTACTTTCTCATTCTGGGTCAACTCGGACTATTTTTACCTCTCAAGAGCATTTTCATAATTTCTTAACCAGATAACTTCGGTATTAACTCTTAACAAAAATAATACAATTTAGAGATCCTATGGTTAATTGTTTTCCCGAACATTCTCTGATCTTGAAATGATTTCCTTAACAGACTTCTAGCATCTTACACAAACCCTCTTGGGATTAAAAACCAATTATCCAAATTTTCCAAGCAAAACTAGCATTTCTTATGCACATATGTAGTTTTATCGGATTAATATGTCTTTTCAGAGTTATTAACCAACTTTTAGGGATAAATCTTATAATTTTACAATATAAGGTTATTTTCGTAATTTTACCCTACCGGAGTATTCCGATAATTTCTCATCTAAACAGTATTCAGTTACCAAATTTTTACCGTATTCATATCGAGTGTATGAATTAATTAAACACCCAAATGAGACAATTTCATTCATGCATTTACCAATACCAACATGTTCCATAAAGAATGAAAAGGTAGTAACGTATTACCTCGATTTCCATGCCATACTGATCGTCCAAAAAAATTCCCTTCGAACGCCCTCGATCTTTAATTCAACTTCCAATAATTCCTCAAATACATAACAATAGAAATTTCATAAAAAATAGGGCTTAATTCCGAAAAATAGATCAAATCGGATAATAAATTAGTGAAAACCAGCTTATTGGGTTTGAATTTAGAGAAACAGACCCCAAAAACGGACTCAAGACATCGAAAAACATTAGAATAGGTATACCCAGAAAAAGTCAACGGTCGTTCAATGGTCGGTTAACACCGATCAAAGTTCTGGTCAACGGGTGGTCAACAGTGGTCAACGTCGGTCAACAGTCAACAGTCAATGCTGGTCAACGGGTCGAGTCGGTCAGTCGGGTCGGGTCGGGTCGGATCGGTCAAACCGGTCAAATAGGTTTTCTTTCTTTTTTTTCCTACTGCCAGACGAAGCCCACTCTCAGGGGGTGGCGCGTAGGGCATGTGAACAGTGTTACGATGTCCGAAAAATTCCTGAAAATTTTCCAAAAATTATTTTAAGGCATTTTGAGACACTTACTAAACTCGGTTCAAAAATTGGAGAGCTCGATTCTGAAACATCGAAAACTTTGAATTCCTCACCCCTTCACGCGCCGATGATGACGGAGACACGGAGGACATCAGTGGACTCGGAACGATGCAAGGAACACGATGGTACGGAAGGTGTCGAAAACAGATGGCCGGATCGACGTGAATCGACGAAAAACCAACAAAAATTGAGTTAAAACCGACGATACTTTCGATTGAAATTAACGAAAAACGGTGCCGATTCACGATGAGAGGTTTGAGGGGTTTTGTTTATCAGTCGTCAATGAACACTATGGTGGTTTCGGTTCATCAAACGGTGGGTGAACGGTGAGTAGATCGGAGTTTAAATAAGGGTTGAGGAGAATGGAAAAATGGGAAGAAATCTGAAAAATCATACGGAGAGGGGGATTATATTTTCAACATATAAGAAAAATGGTCAAATTCAGGACTAAGTCACTGAATTTCCTGTACTTCCAAAAATAGTCTACAAACTTTGAAATTTTATAATTTAATCCTCAATTTCTTCCAAAATACCAATTAAATCCACCACTTTAGAATTTCTAAAATTTAGCCCCTGAATTGGGGTGTTACAATTATCCCCTCCTTAAAAGTATTTCGTCCTCGAAATTCATTCATATCACATAATTGCAAAAATGAAACTTCCATCAATTCTTTCATATCTTTCAGTAGCTTTTACAGAAGTACCGATTTCTATTAATCCTTAACCAGTTGAGTATATATTTTTATCAGAACTTTACTTTATTCCAATAAAAACAACAGAATATATTTATCCTTTTGGACTCAATTCAGCCTTGGTTATGAGAATAGGCTCATAGAGCAATACCATATCCCAATTTCATTTCTGGAGTTGATCGGAATTTTTCAGATGAGTAACTCTCACGTGGTTCGTAAGGTACTTTATAGAGTTTAGACAGACGTTACTGGTATTCTTTTTTGCAAAGGTAGAGCTTTAATGGATAAAAACTTCGGTTTGCTCGTTACAGATAGGGACTCAACCTTGGAGTTCTGGCTCAGAGAAGTACAGTTGTAGTATAAGGGCATGTACTGATCAGACATCTTTTGAAATTCGACCGGCCGGTCTATATAGTAAATATTTGACTCAACCTAAAACTCTATTACAACTAAATGTAACCCCTCAGACCAATGCGGATAACCCGATCCGATCCGGGGTGTCATATTAGGGCCACCAGAGCGACCCACTGTAAAAATAACGGAAAATTTAAAACTTTTATTAAAATATGTAACTTATAAAATAATTTATCAGTGTGCAGAAATAAAACAGATTTTCAGACTCGTATATAAAACAAAATACAATTACATGCCCTCCAATCACATGTACCATACTCTGCAAGCAACGCCGGAAAAACTTCTTTACTGATGTCAATAGAAACACTGGTACGATTCTTTTAACCTGAAAAGGTGAGTAACAGAGTGAGCTTTGGAAAGCTCATTAATATAGAAATACCAGATGAGGTCCCAATGATATTTCAGGTAGTAACAGAGAGTATTCAGTTCAGATGGAAATATTTGGGATGTTTAGGTTCAGGAGATCATAATAGATTATCTAGCGTGTTCCCACAAAATCATGTAACTTTTCATATCTTTTTAAAACATATTTTTTTTAAATTAAAAAACGATAGTAATTCCCCCAACCAAACACGTCCAAAATGTATAGGTTCCCCAGAACCATACAACCCCGTCACGTCCAGTAAGGCCCTGAGCACAAAGCCGAGGAGCCTACAAGTATTCTTCCTCCGACAATACCCCCAAATAAAACATATTCCGTCTGTAAACGAATATATAAAAAATCAAAACATAATTGAGGTCAAGTATCAGATCAGAATCCATGTCAAGTATCAGATCAGAATCCATGTCAAGTATCAGATCAGACTCCAGGTCAAGTATCAGATCAGAATCTATGTCAAGTATCATATTAGAATTCAAATAAAAAATCAGATAAAATATTCATGTGAGTGGGGAACACACTAGAGTTTCCAGATATTATTCAGAGATATTGGATAATCTTAGCATGCAGAGAAACACGGATCTTTAGTATACCGATAGAATATCGAAATTCAGAATCACTATTAGAAGAGTTCAATAACTAACGCAATCATCAATTATTCAGAATAAGACTTGAGTTGATAAGGAAGAAATAAGGGTTCAAGACAATTACATTATGTGTCGATCTATCGAATTATCAAAATAACTCAAGCTTAGCAACTCCCATAATTAATACATGTTGACCGGTTCATTCCTTATCATTCAGGTATTCGCTCTTTAATAATAACAATTAATGTCCATAAATCATCTTTTGAGTCATCGCTGAATGGGTCTTCCAAGGGTCTTTATTTCATTTCCACACTTCAACGATATCATGAAATGCTGACGTACCTGATTTTTGGTTCATAACCCATAGTAATTGTACACTATGTAAACTCATCAGAATTTCCAGACTTATTTAAATCACTTACTTAATCCTCAGTCATTGAGGTTACTTAGTTCATTTAGCAGTCAAGTCCATGCCAGTTACTTCGGAGTTTTAGAGAGTAATTCGGACGTTTTTGAATTTCGGATACATATTGCACTTCCATTCAGTTTAATATGGTCTTCGTGGTTAACTTGTTGAACAAATATCCAATTTTTAGTATTGAATGCGATCTAGAGTTGAACTGAGCTGAATATTTCCAAAATTATCATCGAGCCAAACTTGAGTAGACGAACATGCATTCAAGTAATATCTATGCAGTTGAGGTACAAACATACCATTAAGGTTGATCAACTCACTTAAGTTGTGTTCTATAACTTTTAAGGGTAATACAACACCCATATTTACTTGGATTCCTTAATTAATCCAAAACATTTATTTAGTCTAGGCTATAAGGGTATTTTGGTCATTTTGGTGTTCAGTTTTATTCCATTCATTTTAGAGTTCTAGGATATCCAATCATTCCTAAGCTTGGTGATATTCTTGGGTCATTTCCATTACAGGGGTATTTTGGTCATTTTATAGATCTGGTGTATTTCAATCCTTTCATTCCATATGATCTAATTATTTAATTCAAATGTATCATCTTTTCCATACTTTTCGAACAATTCTGACAAAAGAGCACCCTCAATAATTTATTCTTAACTCAGAGATTTTCAGGTCAATTGTGTTCTCAGAAGTTACCAACATGTTATCAGGAATTTTCTGTACAAAGACGTGATCTTAGCAATTAAATCTGTAATTTATCGAGTTAAGTACGAATCCTCAAAGTACTTTCTCATTCAGGGTCAACTCGGACTATTTTTACCTCTTAAGGGAATTTTAATAATTTCTTACCCAGATAACTTCGGTATTAACTCTTAATGAAAATAATATAATTTAGAGATCCTATGGTTAATTGTTTTCCCGAACATTCTCTGATCTGGAAATGATTCCCTTAACAGACTTCTAGCATCTTGCACAAACCCTCTTGGGGTTAAAAACCAGTTATCCAAATTTTCCAAGCAAAACTAGCATTTCTTATGCACATCTGTAGTTTTATCAGATCAATATGTCTTTTCAGAGTTATTAACCAACTTCCAAGGGCAAATCTTGTCATTTTACAACATAAGGATATTTTCATAATTTTACCCTACCGGAGTATTCTCATAATTTCTCAACCAAACCGTATTCAGTTACCGAATTTTTACCGCATTCATATCCAGTGTATGAATTAAATACCCAAATGAGACCAAAATGTTCATTAATGCATTTACCAATACCAACATGTTCCATAAAGCATGAAAATGTAGTAATTTATTACCTCGATTTCTTTGCCATACTGATTGACCAAAAAAATTCCATTCGAACGCCCTTGATCTTTAATTCAACTTCCAATATTTCCTCAAATACATAACAATAGAAATTTTTAAAAAACGGGGCTTAATTCTGAAAAACAGATCTAATTGGATGATAAATCATTGAAAAATAGATTGTCGGGTTCGAATTTGGCGAAACGGACCCCAAAAACAGACTCAGGACGTTAAAAAACGTCAACATAGGTATACCCAAAAAAAGTCAACGGTCGTTCAATAGTCGGTCAACGCCGGTCAAAGTTCTGGTCAACGGTGGTCAACGTCAGTTAACGGTCAACGCTGGTGAACGAGTCAATGAGTCAGGTCAGTCAATCGGGTGGGTTGGACCGGTCAAACTGGTTTTCTTTTTTTTTTTTGTTACCAGATGAAGCCCACTCTCAGGGCTGGCGCGTGGGGCGCGTGAATAATGTTACGATGTCCAAACAATTCCTGAAAAATTTCTAAAAATTATTTTAAGGCATTTTGAGACACTTACCAAGCTCGGTTCAAAATTTTGAACGGTGGAGGGCTCGATTCTGAAACATCAAGAACTTTGAATTCCTCACCCCTCCACATGCTGGCGACGACGGTGACACAGAGGACACCTGTGGACTCAAAACGATGCAAGGAACACGATGGTGCGGAAGGTGTCGAAAATGAATGGTCGGATCGACGTGAATCGATGAAAAACTAACAAAAATTTAGTTAAAACCAACGATACTTCCAATTGAAATTAACGACGAATGGTGCCGATTCATGACGAGAGGTTTGAGGGGTTTTGTTCATCGGTCATCAACGAATTCTATGGTGGTTTCAGTTCATCAAACGGTGGCCGAATGGTGAGTCGATCGGAGTTCAAATGAGGGTTGTGGGGAAGGAAAAATGGGAAGAAATCTAGAAAATCTTACGGGGAGGGGGATTATATTTTCAACATATAAGAAAAATGGTCAAATTCAAGACCAAGTCACTGAATTTCTTGCACTTCTAAAAATGGTATGAAAACTTTGAAATTTTATAATTTAATCCTCAATTTCTTCCAAAATACCAATTAAATTCACCACTTTACAATTTCTAAAATTTAGCCCCTAAATTGGGGTGTTACAAAACTGAACACCAAGTGTTATCTGGATTACTACAACCTATATCCATTCCTGAGTGGAAGTGGGAACGAGTTACAATGGATTTTGTTTCAGGGCTACCTTTGTTACCAAGTAAAAAGTACTCGATATGGGTGATTGTTGATAGATTTACCAAGACAACTCACTTCATTTTGTTACGAACATAGTAGTCGATGCATAAATATGATGAGATATATATGTAAGAGATAGTTTGGCTGCATGGAGTGCCAGTATCGACCATATCTGACAGAGATTTAAAACTTACTTTAAGATTTCAGAATTATTGCTTAAAGCTTTGGGTATTCGATTGAATTTCATTACGACTTTTCATCATCAGACGGATGGTCAGTCGGAACGTAATATTCCGATATTGGAAGGTATGTTGAGGGCATGTGTATTTGATTTCAAGAGATCATGTGAAAAATACTTGCCTTTAGCAGAATTTGCTTACAATAACATTTATTAATCGAACATCAAGATGGCTATATACGAAGCTCTATATGGGAGAAAAAGGCTAAACACCATTAAATTAGTTTGAGTTAAAAGGTCGAGATCTAGTTGGCCCTGATTTAATGAAAGAAATGGAATATTAAATGAAAGTTATCCAAGATAATCTTAAGATAGCTTCCGATCAACAAAAGTCTTATGCTAATCTAAATAGAAATCGAGAATGTGATAAAGTGTTTCTAAAAGTATCGCCTTGGAAGGAAGTATCGCAGTTTGGACTGAGTCCGATATTTATTGGACTTTATGAGATTTTATCCATTAGCTTTGCAACCCGAAATGTACAAGACCTATAATGTTTTTCATGTGTCATTTTTTAGGAAATATCGATCAGATCCATCGCATGTTCTTACATTGGAGGAAATAGAGATTCGATCAGATTTGACTTATGAGGAAGAACCAATACGGATATGGACTCGAGAAATCAAGAAACATCATAGCAAAACGATTTCTCTAGTTGAAGCGCTTTGGTAAAAAGCATAAAGTCTTTAAATTTGAAGACGAATTTTCTTAAGGGGGAGAATTGTAATACCCCAAATATCAGGTAAGTGACTATATTGAAAGGATTTAAAAAATTTGGAGGATTAAATTGAATAAATGGTAAAGTATAAGAAAATGATTTAGAAATTATGATTAAGACCAGTTAGTAAGAACGGAAGAATGAAAGGGTATTTTGGTCCTTTAGAGGGAAAATGATTTAACATCCATTTTAATTAGGGTATTTAAGAAAAAAGATGAAAAATACACTAAGTTATTTCTCTTCTTCTTCCCCGTGAAAGTGCTATCCTCCATAGCCAAAGGTAAGACTTCATCTAGCTAGTTTTTCCTTTCGTTTTTTATTTTCTCTTGAAACCTTCAGTATTATAAAGGCTTAAGGAAGGGTTAAATAGAATTAAAACTAAGAGATAGATGATTTATTTGAGATTGAAGAAAGTGGGTTTTTGAATTATATGTTGAAATATGAGTTTTTATTAAGATTTACTAGTATATTTGACTTGTCAAAGAAGTAAATAGGAGATTAAAAGCATTGGATGTGATTAAAATCATGTTAGAAAATATAGTATGATTCTTGGGTTGAGATGTTCTTTAGAGAATTTGGATGTTATAAGAAGCTAAATGGAGGACTGTTAGTTGGATTAAGTGACGTTAAGTTTAAGGGTATTGTTAGAGGTAAAAGTAATAGAATTAAACGAAAATTTGGTGAAAATCGAGCTGAAAAATGGAAAATCTGGGTAGGGGTATCGGTACTAGAAGAACAGTACCAATACTATAGGTTTAAATTTGAAGAATTACGATTAACAATATCGATACTGATGTGGGTATCGATACTAAGAGAAAGGTATTGATACCATGGATTCCAGAATGTAGAAATGATATCGATACTGAAAGGGAGTATCGTTACCATAGTATAGAAGTGTCAACACCATGGTAGGGTATCGATATTATTGAGCCTGAAAATATAAGATATGCTGAAATTGTAATAAAAATTGAAAATAATAGTACTTTTGAGTATTATCAAAATATAAATGTTAGAGAGTATACTAACATTGGTATGGTATGTGTACTTAATGGATGCTTGTATGGATCATAACCAAGCTCCCGAGTCAAGCAAGAAAAAAGACAATGATAAAGTTGCCGAGTAGTTGGACGTTATTACAACATACTAGGGAGGTATATCAGGTGAGTGCATTTATTGTATTTATATGAGTTGAGGAAGACTCACAATGAGTCAACTTAGAATGTTTTGATTTATTTTATGTTTTACAACATTTAATATACTTTCATTATGTGTATGGAAAAAATATTATGAATAAGTTTTAGAGTATTTAGAGTATGAACTGCTCTAAAATGAATGAATAAATGAAAAATGCATAATGATGCATTATTGGCATGAAAGGATGTTATAAATGAAAATGCATAATGGTGCATTATCGGTATGAAAGGATGCCATACATGAAAATGCATAACGGTGTGTTATCGGCATGAAAGGATGCCATAAATGAAAATGCATAACGGTGCATTATTGGCATGAAATGATGCCATAAATAAAAATGCATAACAGTGCATTATCGGCATGAAAGGATGCCATAAACAAAAATGCATAAAGGTGCAAAATCGGCATGAAAGGATGTCATAAATAAAAATACATAACAGTGTATTAACGGCATAAAAGGTGCCACTCATGGTATTTATAAAAGATAAATGACCATTTGGCACTTTGGTGCAATACATGTACATTACTTTCTCATTTGACATACATAGGGCGAATAAAGAATAATTGGGAAAAATATACAGAAAAATAGGTATGTTGGGCATACTAAGAATAATTTTGATGATTGTATGAAAGAAATTTGGTTTAACTGAGAAGGATTTGGCAGATCCTTATGGAGTATGCGATTTAGTTCGTAATTAAATAGCCATGATATACTTATGTATAAATTGTTGTTTCTTTACAATATTATGTCTCACTAAGTAAATACTTAATGTGTGTTGATTTCATGCGTAGGTAAAAGCAAAGAATAGCCGGGTAAGTGGTGCAGTAGCAGCTATCGTCAATCTAAGGTTGACTCTCATCAGTAACAGTAGGACAATCATGTTTATTTTGAAAATTAGCTGATATGTAATCGACTTTAAGAAAAATGATATGGAATGTATTTAAAGTGATAGTTTTTAGTAATATGTTTCACCGAATGTTTTATTTTTGTAATAAAATGTTTTGTTTTAATTTTGAAACAAAATTTTATGGGTTTTACAAATGAGTGAATATTTTGAAAAGTCATGTGACACTTATGACTTGTGTATGGAAACGTATATGGGAAATGGGTGTTACACCCTAGGACTCGACAGAGTAAGTTGACCGGGTGTACATTTCCGATGCAGTTCCGAATCTCACCCAAAATACCCAAGGGTATTTTAGAAAGGCTAGAGTGGTGTGCATTTCAAGATGTAGAACCCTCAGCCACATCATGATGCCTACCTCCACATGTCGTATCAACATTTCCTTGACTTCATACCTATGCTATTAACATACGCATTTAGTGAATGCATGTAGTATAATACAATTGTTAGTGTGACACTGAGCTCGTAAGCTCATTGTTCAAAATGTGTTTTTGTGTGCACTTTCTTAGGAGACCTTCCGTGGAGCTTTATCGTCACCAGATATTCCAGCTCAACAGAGACTTCAGAGTACGTTTTGATTTATATTAGAGGGCATGCACTATTTGCAGACCCTTGTATTTTGTCATAACTATGTTTTGTATTAAATTCAATATTTTTATTTTGAATGACTTGAGAGCTCCCCGTACTTGTAAACTCGGTTTTATTATGTTTTTATTTTAAATTATTATTGATGAATTTTTATACATCACGGTTTGCAGTCATTTTAAAAAGAAAATTTTTGGATTAACCATTTTGATGGTCCTGTGTAGTACTTTAATCCTTCAATCTTCGGGCCGAATTGAATTAGGGTGTTATAGAATATGTGAAATAATAATTTATAGTAATTAAAGTTGTGGAAAGTGAGGTGACTAGACTAGTGATTTGCTATTCACCGCTCTTGATATAAACTAAGAGTTATTGATTGACCGGAGTGTAAGTTGTGAGATCAAATTTTAAAAGAGATATTTTGATAATGATGTCGTGACTCTAATGCCATGATTTGCCAATGTGTCATTTGATTAGTGGATTACCATATTTTTTTTATTATCTTTTTTAATCGTGACTATCTCAAAAGGTTATATAAGTTTACTCTGTTTGTTTAAATGATTTCTCGTGATATTAGTCTCCGTAGAATATTCGAGATTGTATAGTGAGAATTGTAAGTTAAATTTGATCTAGTCTCAACGTAAACGTTTTCTGTTAAATTTCTAAAATGGTGGGTATGTATAGATGTTCTATTATGTGTGCTAAGTGACAATTTGAGTCATGTTTTAATTTGGAGTAGATTGTATTTTTGTATAACTATATATGTATGATTTTGGTTGCTCTGATTTTAGAAGTCTAATTATGATACGATTCTAAGATGGTAAAGATATGATCCTTGCGTCCTCTTATAAAAAGACATGGTAAGATGATTGTAAACAAGCTTAGTTAGTGATGAAGTATAGGTGAAACTGCGTGTTGGAGATTAATAGGAAAATGTACAATTTGAGGTGGAATACCTTAGTTGGATGATACTTCGGTTAGTGAACTTTTTTAAAAGGTTAGAAGCATGTTTTGAAGAGTATTTTAACAATTTGATGCAAACGTACTAAATTATATTGATATAGTCTTAACGATATCAATATCAAATTAATAAAAAGTATCAATGCTATTTAAAAATATCAACATCAAACTAATAGGAGATATCAGTATTACCTAAAAAATATCGATACCATAAAACAATTTAATGTCATAGTGTTAATTTTGGTATCAATATGCTTATGTTTATGCATATGCATGTTATTAATATATGACACATGTCCTCATCTTAGATCCAGTGTTTGATACATGTAAATTTGTTTCTCTTCTAGTAGCTACGTTCTTTACCGTTCCTTGTGCATGTCCAACTACGTTCTTTACCGTCCTTATTCATATCTACGATCTTTACCGTTCCATATGCATATTTTGTTTAGGGTAAGTACTCGTCTTCAAATTCAATTTTTTCTTTAAATTTCATTTTTTCTTTTGTTAGATATATATTATATTAATTGTGTCCGTGTTAAAATTTTATTTATACTCACCCACATTAAAAAAATTATGTTGTTAATATATATATACTTACCATCAGAAATGATATGGCTTAATCATAATTCTAACAGGTCAGTTATAGATCTATCATTAGTGCAGGAAAGGAAACAGATGTCACTACAAAACTCGTCTATAAGCTCCCATCAAACTTCGCTCATTTATGTCAGTTCGTAGGCAGATGGAGCTCACTATTAAATTGTGTGCACAGTAACTCATAAAACAGAAGAAGCACTCAACTTGGAAAGGGCAACAATATAAATCGTCACTAAAGTGAAGTACATGAGGAATTAACAGAGACATAGTCAAATAGAGAAGGTTTGCAGCAAGTTCAGCAACACACATTGTTTGGTACCCACTCTGGGCCGACTCTATTTTTCATTATTACATATTCGAAAACAGAATCAACTACCGATTAGTTCTAAATCCAATCTAATGCTAAACTAACTATAGCATTGCCAACAAAAAACACAAACATGAATAAAAGGGGGGGAAATATCCTTACTTGAGAGCGAGCTTTCGGTAAGCAGTTTTGATCTCCTGATCGGAAGAATCCCTTGAAACAGACAAAACTTCATAAGGGTCTCGACGTACAGTCGGGGCCGAAGGTCCTTCCATCTTCTTTGAATGCATCTCTTTTTTATTCCCCTCTTTTCCCTCTATTAAAAACACACTCTCTTTTCTTTCTTTTATCTGAAAAGTGTCTTCAAATATGTTTAAATTACAAGCGCAGATCTGCAAATCTAGAAAGGAAACAGAAAACAGTAAAAGATAACAGTTTCAAAGAGAAAATCGAATCACGCGAAACTCAACGTCGTGTTGGAGAGCTCCCTTTCAACTCCAGGGAAAAGGAAAAGGCACAGAAAGAAAGGAAGTAGAGATCCGAGTTACGAAAGAACATAAAGAAAAACGAGGGAGCTAGCTAGGGTTCTGAAATTTCAAATTCACAGAATTCCCAATTAAAAGATGAAACTTTACTGTAGAGATCTGCTTTTTCCCCCTCTTAAATACGTTATGGAGAGAGGGGATGACAGAAGAAATGAATGGCTTCTCATTTAAAAGATTATTTATACATGCGATTGGTAAGACGAGGAATGTTTAACATTGATGATGTATGCAATTTGCAGTATAATTAAGATTTTTTATCAAGGAACGTGAAGGAAAAAAACGCTCTAGCCCTCAAAGGAACTTTTCGCTGTGGCGGCGGCACCAGCCCTCAAGGCTGGTTGTTGGCCGCCGATTCTTTTCTTTCTTTTGTTTTTCTTTCTTTTTAATAAGTATGCTTTTAAGCAGCATGGTCGGTGTTCGTCGCTTCTATCTCTCCTTTGGCCGCTTCTATCATGATCTCATAAGCCCACAGTGTCATTGAATCCTTTCCTTTGTTCTTCGACCAAGGGATTGGTCGGCCCCGTACAGGTGTTTTTGGGGATCATAGTTCTTTCGGCTTTCGTCCCCAAATTTACTTCTCGATTGTTTGGGTTTTCTGTTCTAGCTTGGTGAGATTGTTTGCTGCTAATTGTTTGTTGTTTCGTTGCTCGAGATTTCGCTTTTGTATGATTTAGTTTCATAGTTTTGAATTATTGTGTGGTGTTCTAGCCAACTTTTGGAGTCAGATTGGATAGTTAAATCTGCATGCAATTTGTTTGTGTTAAAGTCAATGTGTATCTGTCTATTGCTCGATTGTTATTATTCGGTATGTGGGAGAGAGTTTCATGTCTTTCGTCGGAATTTGTTTCTCTGTTTGTGGTTATTCTTCAAACTCTCTTCAATGGTAAGGTTTTTGGCAGATAGTGGGTCGCTATGGTGAGGCTCTGAGTGTGTTTTTTACATAGAAGAGGAGTCGTGTAGGCTTTGGGTTTGGATCCATATATGATGTTGATTCTGATAGAGATGTTCTCAAGGATTTAGCGTCTCCAGATTTGTTTGAGGTTGGTGTGTGACTGTTAGGGGTTTGTGGTCCTTGTGGAGGTTTAAGGCTTTAGTCTTGAGGTTTTTGTCGTGATTTTTAGTGGAGCTGGAGCATGTTTTCAATTAGCCGTGGTTTTTCTGCGAAAGCAATCTTTGTTGATCGGACGAAGTTTGCAAATGAAGCGGTGGTAACGTTTTGTGTGGGTGAGTCACCGGGCAATGTTTTCTCAACTACGATAGGTGGTGATTCAAAGTTTGGAGCTCTATGAGCTCTTGGGTAAGCTTGATTCGGGAATCAAGGAGGTTGTCGGAGATGGTGATCTGTCATGCAGGCACACGCATGCTGCTTCTCTTGGTGGAAATAAGGAGGTTGTTAGGTGATTGTAAATTCTTTTTCAAGTTTCAAGGTTTTTATTGGATTAAGGTCAGCATGGTATAGGCGTTTAAGTGGAGCAAGGCATGGCATGGTGAGTAAGTGGAGCATGGGTGGAGTTTGCGTGGTGTTAGTTGTGTGGGATCCATGAGTGGTGCTCCCACTTTTGTTAAATAGAAAACAAATCTATATTTAATGGTTTGCTCTAATTTTAGTACAGTGGGGTTTGACGTGGTCTTTTGTAGTGCTCTTAGTTTCATACCATTGCTTTTGCTATTTGTGTATGTTGCTTAGTGTGTTCGGGTGGGGTTACGGTCTGAATCATGTAAAAGTGTTATATGTATTTGTTCTTCACCATCCTAAGGTACACTCTTTTTCCTCCATTTAGGATTAGGGAGGTTTTTAATAAGATCCTTAAGGTGGTGTACTTTGTTATTCTTAATACAAAGTACCCTCTTTAAAAAAAATTAAAAATAATTTTTAGAATTGAAGAGAGATAATATTTTATAATTAATTATGATGATTTTATATTATGATTATTAATAGATTTAATATGAAAAAGGTGTTCAAAATATGTTTTTTTAATCTAAAAATCAACCTTATTTTATAATAATACCGATTAAGCACTCAATCCCTAAAATTTATCGATCTAACACTCTTTCTGGCAAAGAGATAATAAAGTATGTCGCAGGAAATGTGCTTTGCACATGTAGAGGGAAGACGCGTTGCAGGGGCACCTTCCTCAGGTTTCGTCTGAGATGGAACCACGATGGATACAAGAAACGAGTATATGAATGCGCTTTTTTGGACACGTGCCTTTTAAATCCACTTATGGTTTAAGGTTTTTGGTTTAGGGTTTTTTGGTTTAAAAGTGATTTAGGTTTAGAGTATTTTTTATGTTAGAATGGTTTAGGGTTTTGAAAGTATTTTAGGGTTTAAAAGTGGTTTTAGGGTTTTTTAATGGTTTAAGGTATTTAAAATGGTTTATGGTTTTTTAAATCGGTTAAGAGTTTCTAAAATTGTATTAAAGTTTTTTTAATGGTTTAGGGGTTAGATAAAAATTAAAATTTTGGTTGTGAGAAATAAACCTTAAACCGAAAATAATGAATCTTAAGCATTAAATTATACACACAAACACACACACACACACACACACACACACACACACACACACATATATATATATAAATACATGTTTTAAAAGAAACAAGCTCAAATTAACATTAATTGAAAGTAAAAGAAAATGAAATAAGATTTAAGAAATTACAATTTGCATGAGTGATGTTCAACGGTTAAGTGATGATAAAAGAGATGGACATTTATTTCTATTGTGGCTTAGCTTTCTACAATGTCCACATCTTTTGTATTCTTTTGATGTCTCTCGAATATCCATATCACAATAAATTTGAGTGGATTTTGGACGACCCGTCTCCCTTAATAAGAACATATATGGTATAATTGTAAGTCAAGTCTGAATCTTATTTGAGTCTTTCTCATTACTTATTGGGGAACTCAAATTCATATACCTTGAATACTTTTGAAAGTTGGTATACAAGATCCATATAACTTTTATAGTCTTAATGATAATGTGAGCAAGCTGCTATGACATGGGGGCATGAATACTTCAAAGCTTGAATAAACCCATAGTCACACCACCTTTCTTGTAGATTATCTCTGAAAGAGTTAGATTCAATCCCTTGAAGAGGTCGTTGCATTTCAATGACACGAAATAATTCATGAGTTCGAGAAAAAGTTTGTTAGCAACATTGCAATAGATTCTGCAACTTTTTTTTGTAGATCTGCTACTAATCTTGGGTGGTAAACATGATCATTTTGCATCCAAGTTAGAACTTGTTCCCCGAGCTTGGCAAAAAGTTGACCTAAACGAAAATACGTCGTTTTAACCAAAACAATTATTGGTTAATGACGTGCCCCATTTAAGGTTGAATTGATAACCTCAGCCAAGTCGTTTGTCATATCGATATCCATTATCGTACGCATTTGTCCATATTTTTGTTGTTGATGGAGTTCTGTAATTGTATCATTGCTCATTGTTTTCATGCAACTCTTGAAGCATGAACTCAAACCTTTGAGGTAATAGTTCGTAACCTAAGCATCATATGGTAGTACTTAGTGTGAGGATGAAAAAAAAAATTGAAAATGATTGAGAAATGAAATTTTAAAAAGTGGCATACCCATGCATATAAGTAATTAGCGTTCATCATTCTTCTTAAATTTTACATGGTAGTTTGCAAACAATATGTTGGATACAGTACTGATGTTGGACATGGAGTGGTTTCCACATTGAACCCAAAGAGTCCATTGTTGCTTTGATCCTAGCTCCGTGGTCTAAAATGATGCATATGTTATCCCTGATGACAACATGAAATCATAGGTTTTTTAGGAAAAAAGATCAAGAATTTGTATCTTTTCCTTTTACAAGGGAAAAAGCAACAAGAAGAATGTTGTGGTTACCAACTTGTACAACTGCAAGTAATAAAACCTGCTTGTATTTTCCATACAAGAATGTCTCATCAATTTGGACCATGAGTTTGCAATATTTCACAATATTCATGCACTGTGGGTAAGTCCAAAAAAGATGGTAGAATTGACATCAATCTAGAAGCACTCGATCATTCTAGTATGCATGATGAGTTTCGAACTCAACTATTATCCCAGGATTTAGTATTTGTACTATGTTAAACCAGCTAGGTGGTTTGTTGTAAGATGAATCCCGCTCGCCGTGTAGAATTTTAATGGCATTCTATTTTGTCTTCCATGCTTTTCTATCGGAGATGGTATACACATATTGAGATTGTATAGCAGAAATCAACATTGTAATAGGTATGCGAGGGTTTGTGTTAGGATTTTCAAAGCTCAATTTGTTCAACCGAAAATTGCACAAGGGGGTGAATTGGCAAAAAATTTGTTTAGGGAGTAAGGATAAAAAAAGGTAGAAAATTTTGCACAACGATTTATAGGGGTTCGACTTCTCAACTAAGTCTACCTCTACTACCTTAACTCCTCACTAAGGCTTTTCTAACAAATTCACTAATTTGTTCTTTCTTTTTCAAGGATAAAGAGATAACCTTTACAAGACTCCTTAGCTTTTAAAAGGCTCAGCTAGAACCAAAACCCCTTTACAAGGAAAAAGATGTAAACAAATAAAACCTTTAAAAAGGAAGGTGTTTACAAAAATTTAGCTCACAAGAACAAAATATTTACAAGAGAATAGGAATAAAGAGTGAAAAGTTATTCTCTTGTGTTTAAATGCTTGGATAGGTGTTCTAACCCTTCTTCAAGTATCTTGAACTTATATTTATATGTTGGAATAAGTTTGTGGTCGTTTCTAGCCGTTGGGAGTGATTTGGAGCTGTTGGGGATGTTTTCTCTGCAAAATAAACTGCCTAATACAGATGTATCAGTACTCCTATAGGGGGTATCGATACTACCTTTGTTATTTTTAAATAAAACCAGCCGTTGGGCCTAACAGTATCGATACTAAGCCTATGGTATTGATACAACTATGCAAAGTAGTATCGGTACCCCTTTGGGTATAGGTACCATTTTTGCATTCTGGAATTTGAGCAATGATGGTAGTATCAATATTACATAGTAAGTATCGATACTTCCCTTACCTTTGGTATCGATACCATATGAAAAATATCGATATTGTTCATGAGGTATCGATACTGTAAGAACATTATCGATACTTCTTGTCCAAAAAATCATTTCGTGCTCAATTCCAAGTTAAATGGACTTTGAATTATTTTTGAAAACTTTGAATAAATTCAATTCAAGTCCAAAAATATTTTACCTTAATTTGTTATATCAAAATATAGTTCAACAATCTCCCCTTTTTGATATAACAAAACATTTGAAAAATTATTTTTGGCAAAACTCCCCCTTAATAAAATATTTAATGAAAAATATACTAATTGTTGGAAAATGTTCAGCTCCCTTTTTTTCATTAAGAAATTAAAATTTTCAAACACATACTTCTCCCCTTTTTTGTTATATCAAAAATAATTTAACTTTAAAGTTCAAAAATAACATTGGAGAGTAAGTGATAATTTTAGCATTAAAATCATTTGAAAAATCAAAAGCTCTCCCTAAAAAAAATAACATTCCAAATAAAAATAAACTTTAAGAGCTTGACACTTAAACAAAATTGAATTTCAACAAAGAATAACAAACATGTTAGTAACACATGAAATTCAATATATCCAAGTCTAAAATTCTTTATGCAATACTAATTGTTGAAATTAAGTGCATATGCATAAAGTTATCCAGAAATGTTATGCATTTGAAAATTTTGGTATCAATTGTTAGAGAGATATCATTTGCATTTTAAATCACATGCATAAACATTTAAGTTTAGGTCAAAAATTAAAGTTTGTCAAATTAAAGCATTTAAAAAGTTTATATCAATTGTTAGAGTGACATCATTTGCATTTAAAACCAATTTTTACCAAAATTCATTATGATGAACTAAAAATTATGAAAAATCATTAAAACTTTAAAATGTTCATCATAACACCTTTTTAACATACATGAGATAGAAAAACGTAAAATCATTTAAATTCAAGACTCATGCATGCTTAAAAACTAAATGAGCAACCAATTAATCAAAAAACAAAAACATTATGCTCAGAGGTTACCCATTCCTTTTCAAGTGTGGCTAGAGCATCTCAATTCCTTCACTTTGTCGCCATTGCTCCCACACACCTACAAGAGACATTTAAGTAGATTTTGGTATCCAAATTGCTTTGGATCCTTGAACGTTAATTTCAATGCCCCTTGTTCCCTTTTCTAATTTTAAAAGATTTTCTTTACTTTATAGGACATGCATGTTCCTTATGACCATGAAAATGGAAATGTGATCATTTTTCTATTTTTAAACAAAACGAGTTGTTTTTAGAAATTAATTATTTTTCTTTTGTTAAGCATTCAAGCTTAACTTTCAAATAAAAAAAAATCTTTTTCTAAATCATTGATTTTGATTTTTGAAAGCTCTAAATCACTTTTCAAAATTTCATTTAGTTTGTCAAATTCAACTTTTGCTTTCAAAACCAAATCATTTTCAACTTTAAGTTTTGAAATTTATTTTTTATATTTGGAATTCATGGTCTGAAATTACAAATACAACTCATTATAAGTAACTTGTAACTCATCAAAATAATAAGAATAGAATTCATTTGAGTTAGAAATTACCATTGAATCTTCTTTGATGGCTATGAAGCATAGGTTGGCTACTGCATCTTCATTATTGGAGCCATCTTTATCACTCCAAGCCGCCACAAATACCTTTTTCTTTCTTGATCCCTTCTTCTTTAGGAGAGGACATTCATACTTGACATGCCCCGTTCTTTGTCAATTGAAGCACACTGGGGGACTCTTCTTCTTGCTTGATTCATACTTCACTTCCTTAGAAGTCATGAATCTCTTAAATCTTTTGAAGAGCTTGGCCATCTCTTCTTCTTCATCATAGTCTTCATCTACCCCTGCACTTGAATCTTGATTTCTCTCATTGGTGGATTTAAAGGAAATGCATACCTCTTTCTTTTTCTTGTTTTGATTCTCTTTATCTTCTTCCTTTTCCTTCACCATCAACTCATGAGTGAGAAGAGAACCAATCAACTCATTGAGAGTGAGAGACTTTAGATTCCTAGCCTCAATGATCGACGTCTTCTTTAATTACCAAGTCTTTGGAAGAGAGTATATTATTTTCCTCATAAACTTCTCGTTAGAGATTACTTCTCCAAATCCCTTTAGACTGTTGAAAATCACAAAAAATTTATCCGTCATAGCTATGATATATTCATCCAGTTTCATCTTGAAATTCTTATAGCTATGGTTAAAAAGACTTATCTTGGTTTCCCTCACTTCATGAGTGACTTGGAGCTTATCCCATATCCTATTGGCATTGGAAAAAGAGGAAACTCTTTCATATTCATCCGGGCCTAATTCACAAAAGAGGATGTGAATAGCCTTAGCATTGAGTTGAAACTTCTTCTTCTGTCCATCACTCCAATCATCCATCTCACTGGGTTTTGAAATGGTGATATACAAAGAAAATTTATTCTGGAAACTTGATTTTCATTGCTGAATCACAACCAATTTATACATTGTAAGTGTAGCTACAACTAATAGATTCACTAACAGCTTTTCTAACTAACTAACAACTGATCCATTTAGCTAATGCCACGTGTATAGTACAGTTACAGTCGGTTATAGTCAACTAAGTGATAATTTGCTTATGTTGATGACTTGCTTCTGCTGGACTGCCAAATTCTCCCTACCTCTTCTCGTCTTCTTTTTTTTAAAAAACACAAACACATACTTTGGACCGGAATTCTTCAAAAGCAGCTTGAGTAAGCGGCTTGGTGAATCTATCAGCAGTTTGGTGCATTGCAGGAACATAGCTTACACACAGTTGGCCAGCTGCTACTTTCTCACAAACGAAATGAACGTCCAGGTCCACGTGCTTAGACTGTGCATGGTAGACGTGATTAGCGCTCAAGGCCACAGCACTGGTGTTATCACACCAGACAACCGGTTCACGACCCTGCTGGATGCCGTGATCAGTTAGGAGCGCATTTATCCATGCTATATCAGCTGCTGCATCCGCCACACTTTTGTACACAGCCTCCATAGTGGATCGGGAGACTTTCCTTTGTTTCTTAGAGTACCATATAACCAAACACTTACCTAAAAAGACTCCATACCCGATTATATACCTTCGATCATCGATGTTGTCTCCCCAATCTGTATCAGAAAAGACAACCACATTCAATCCACTATCAACAGGTGAAAACGAGAAGCTAAAGTTCAGCGTTGCACCTAGGTACCGAAGTATCATTTTTACTGCAACATAATGAGCTTCTTGTAGAGCATGCATAAACTGGGCAACTTGAGCCACACTAAACGATATGTCTAGTCGTGTATGACAGACATATAACAGTGATCCCACAATGCTTCTATAGTCAATAGCATTGTTTAGAAGATCACCTGCTTCATGAGAGAGTTTAGACAACACCACCATAGGTGTGGCACATCTAGTAGCTTTCGACATCCCTATTTTTTCTAATAGTTCGAGCACATACTTCTTCTAGCTCAAGAAAAGTGAACCATTGTTACGTTTGACTTCAATGCCCAAGAAGAAGCTCAATTCACCCAGGTCCTTGAGTGAAAACCGTTCTTGTAGCATGGACACTACTTCTTGAATTAAGTTAGACGACTGACCTGTGACAACTATGTCGTCTACATATACCAGTATATAAACTTTTCCTCTATGATAATTCTTTACAAACAACGATGGGTCAGATCGAGATACCGTGAACCCCATTTATAGTAGGTTATCTTTGAGTTTCTCATGCGAATTACGAGGAGCTTGTCGAAGACCGTATAATGCCTTTTGAAGTTTGCAAACAAGGGGCTTGCCATCCTCATCAAATTGTTCAAAAACAGGAGGTTGACGCATATAAACATCCTCACTAAGATCTCCATTAAGAAACGTGTTGTTTACATAAACGTTTCAAAGCTCCCATCCTCTGGAAATAGCAACTGCTAGGACCGTATTGAACGTTGAGAATTGAACTACTGGGCTGAATGTGTCTAAAAAATCATACCTAGGAGTCTGAGAGAACCTCTTAGCAACTAGTCGAACCTTATATCGAAGAACAGTCCCATCTAGATTTCGTTTAATGTGAAAAATCCATTTGCATCCGACTACAGTTCTTCCTTCTGGTAGTGTAACTAGTGACCATGTACCATTATTTAGTAATGCATTATACTCTTTATGCACTGCAGCAGTCCAATGAGGAGATCGAAGTGCTGCTGTTATCGTGGTAGGGATATCATCATCCTCAGCAGCCATGAAGACTTTGGGCTTAAAGATGCCACACCTGTTACGCGTCATCATGGGATGAATTCGAGATGAAGGTCCAGCATCATTAAAAGCTGTAGCATCATCAGGGTTGATGCTAGCAGAGACAGGCTCACCCGTGCTGTTGCCAGGATTCAACGAAGACTCAGTGCTAACAGACTCGGGAATATCATTTGTGTGTTCATGAGCACTATGATCATGATCAGTGGTAGCAACCACGTCATTGGATTCAACACTTCTCGATGCAAAATTGTTTGGAGTACCTTCAGACTCGCTGTTCATAGTAGTTTGTATTACATTGCCTGAATTATCACGTGTGCTTTGAAGCCTTGTACCCCTTAAATCTACAACAACTCGAAGAGGCTGGGATGACCGAGTGCCTGAGTTTGTAGGTACATAGGAGTTGCACTTTTCTCGGCCTGCAAAAGGAAATATAAATTCATTAAACACAATGTGTCTGGAAACATAAACTCTTCTATCAGATGCCAAACACTGAAATCTTTTATGTCGAGGACTGATTCCCAAGTAGGTGCAGGATTGAGATCTGAATGAGATTTTGTGCTTTTGAAATGGTCTGAGATGAGGGAAGCATTGACAACCGAAGACTCTCATCATGGAGTAGTCTGGTTTCTTTTTATACAATTTCTCAAAATGAGATATTCCATGTAGAACTTTAGCAGGGAGTCTATTTATTAAATAAACTACTGAAACAACAGCATAGGACCAATATTTTACTGGCAGTGACGCACCTCCCCAGTCAGTTTTTAGAGCTTTGATTGAAGTACCAAACTGATCTGCTACAATCTTTTGAAACATTCGAAAAGCCAGCACTACTTCATCATTACTCTTTAACAAATAAATCAAAGTGTGCCTTATGAACACATCTACAAATGAAACATAAAAATGAAAGCCATTTAATTGCTCATGAGGAGGTCCCCATAAATCCGAGTATACAAGATAAAAAAGAGCATTGACTGATGTATTTGAATCAACAAAGGGTAGCATATTGCTTTTTCCCATATGACAAGCTACACAAAGCTTATTTACATTGGAATGCACCTTCATGCATATTTCATTAGCTAGTTTGACTAATGTTTCAGCTGCTGGATGACCAAGACGCCTATGCCAGAGGTCTTCTATCGAGGAGGAAGTTCAGTAGCTATTAACTTCTGCAAGATTAACTCCTAACAAACTGTTATCCATAGTGAACGAGTATAAGCCTTCATGTTGCTCTCCATGAAGCAGAATATCACCGGTTGCTTCATCACGCACATAACAACTCTTTGCATGAAATTCTAAAAACACGTTGTTGTCTCTAGAAATCTTAGAAACAGAGAATAAGTTCTTAGTTATTTGTGGAACATGCATCAAATCTTTGAGAAACAACACGCGTGAGGAGGTATTTATATGGGAGTGACCAACTAGGTTTACATCAAGTGGCATGCCATTTCCAGCAAGAAGCTTACCAGAACCAAGAAATTCTGCTGGACTCAAAAACATTATTAGTGTCTGAGGTCACGTGGTGTGTGACACTGGTGTCTACCACCCAGCGATCCGAGGACATGGAGGAGGTATTCGCTTGTGCTTGAATAGCCATAAATGAGCCAGAATTACGTTTGGCAAAGTATTCACATCCAGTTTCAGAGGATGAATTGTATGTTAAAGAAGTTACTCGACGAACTGACTGATTGGATCCACGATTTGTTAAAGTTACACATGAAAAATCCTCATCAAACCTGTGCTAACACTGGTCTACAAGATGGCCTATTTTTCCACAGAGTTGGCATTGCACTCTTGATCTACCATGGCCTCTACCACCAGTTCGAGCTCCAGACCTTGAATCATAACATGAGTTAAAACTTGCTAAGTTGCGAATTTCCCCTTAAGCAAAATTGACACTTATTGGTAAAGCCTTCAATTGATCTTCAAAACTGGCGAGTTGTGTTTCTGCATCAAGATTCATGGTGTAGATGCTATACAAGGACTCTCTCATTTAGGTTATAACTGCCATGAAGGGCTGGTATTCCGTGGAAGACCTTTGAGGAATGCTTGTAATGTACTTGACTTGAGGTACAACACTGCCACAAGAGGCTAAGGCATCGTAAACCTCTTTCACTTGAGTAAGGTATGTATGCATAGAGTCACCTCCTTTCTTTAAGGACTGAAGTTTATAGTGGAGACTCATCACAACCGTTGTAGAGCGATTGGAAAAAAACTGAAGAACAGTGTTCCACACGATCGTCACAGTTTTAGCTCCAACGAACTGATGAAGAAGATGATTGCTGATCATGGATAGTAACCAGTAGGCAAGAGAACTATCATGTGCTATAAACTCTTCATAGGCTTCATTGACTCGTGTTATGCCATCATCATCGACAATCATTTCAGGTGGAGTTGCCACAGCACCGGTGAGGAATCGTTCTAAGCGATGGCTCCGAATTGTGAGCAGAATTTATTGTTTCCAAAGGAAAAGTTCATCTTATCAAGAAAAATATTTACTTTCTTGTGAGTGAATGATTTTGCATTGGCAGAAAACTCCATTAAAGGGAAACTTCAAGCAGCGAAGGGGAAGATCCCAAGATCTTTGGCGAGAGATATCATGTTGGAATGGTGATATACAAAGAAAATATATTCTGGAAACTTGCTTTTCATTGCTGAATCACAACCAATTTATACATTGTAAGTGTAGCTACAGCAAACAGATTCACTAACAACTTTGCTAACTAACTAACAACTGATCCATTTAGCTAATGCCACGTGTATAGTACATTACAGTCAGTTATAGCGAGCTAAGTGATAATTTGCTTCTGTTGATGTCTTGCTTCTGCTAGACTGCCAACACTGGGTGGAGTGGAGTAACTCTTCATGATTGAGTTCCAAGCTCGTAGATCATTATTCTTCCAATACGTGTAGTTTACTCTATTGAAATACAGTGGCTTATTGAACGGTTGAGAATCTTCAAGGTAGTACGAGTCGGATGTCGAAGCCATCTTTTTGTCGGTTGCATCTGGAATCGGTAGAGCTTATTCTAGGACCATCTTAAGGTTGTTAAACCTTCTAATCAGTTAAGCTCTGATACCAATTGTTAGGATTTTTGAAGCTCAATTTGATCAACCGAAAATTGCACAAGGGGGGTGAATTGGCAAAAATTTGTTTAGGGAGTAAGGGGAAAAAGATAGAAAACTTTGCACAACGATTTATAGTTGTTCAAATTCTCAACTAAGTCTACATCCATTACCTTAGTTCCACACTAAGGATTTTCTAACAAATTCACTAATTTGTTCTTTCTTTTTTAAGGACAAAAAGATAACCTTTACAATACTGCTTAGCTTTTAATAGACTCAGCTAGAACCAAAACCCCTTTACAAGGAAAAAGATGTTAACAAATAAAACCTCTAAAAAGGAAGGTATTTACAAAAATTTAGCTCACAAGAACAAAATATTTACAAGAGAATATGAATAAAGAGTGAAAATATCTTCTCTTGTGTTTGAATGCTTGGATAGGTGTTCTAACCCTTCTTAAAGTGTCTTGAACTTGTATTTATATGTTGGAATGAGTTTGTGGCTGTTTCTAGCCATTGGGAGTGATTTGGAGCCGTTGGGGATATTTTCTTTGCAAAAAGAAACTACCCAGTACAGAGGGCATCGATACTCTTATAGGGAATATCAGTACTATCTTTGTTATTTTTAAATAAAACTAGTTGTTACTAGCTGTAGGGCCTGACGGTATCGATACTAAGCCTATGGTATCGATACTACTATGTGTAAAGTAGTATCGGTTTTCCTTTGGGTATCGATACCATTTTTGCATTCTGAAATTTGAGAAATGCTAGTAGTATCGATACTACCTAGTGAGTACCGATACTTCCCTTACCTTTGGTATCAGTACCATATGAACAATATCGGTATTTTCCATGAGTTATTGATACTGTATGAACAATATCGATACTTCTTGTTCAGAAAAACATTTTGTGCTTAATTTCAAGTTAAATGGACTTTGAATTATTTTTGAAAACTTTAAATAAATTCAATTCAAGCCCAAAAACATTTTGCCTTAATTTTTTATATCAAAATATGGTTCAATAGTTTGCTTTGAGCATGGGCATGACGGCTTGGCAAATAATGTTGGAGTCTAAGTTGGGATGGTCCTGGTTGATCCCTGTAGCATAGTTTGCATGAGGACCGTTGTATCTTGTTAGTTCCCATATGTTGTTTTTTCTCTTCCTCTTTGATACACAAACCATCGAGTTGTATCTTTTATGACGTTGAACACAGTGGTAGACATACTTTTCGGTGGTAGATCGATCGATTCTGGATTTAACTGAATTAAAAATATTGTAATTATTAATTACAATCATTGCTTCATATTTGGATGGGAACTCCATGTCGATATATAACTCATCATAATTGATTGATGATGAGTTAAATATGTAGTCACTAACATTAGGCATATCCGGAAGTTCTTGCCCATACATTGTGTTATAGTCGACTTCATACATGTGAGCTAGAGGTTCGATTTGTACCATATTTATGGGAACCTTATCTACATCATCATTGAAATCCATGTTGAATTGTAGTGATTTAGGTTTAACGAATAATCCAATCTCAGTACCATCGACACTTGGATCACGAAGAGGTTCTTCTGGTGGAGATTAGGGTTCTTCTGTGATTATAATGTTTAGGTCGAACAAGTTCATAGATGAATGCCTTCCCATTGAACTTGAAGGCATAATGTCATATGCATTTTGAAATGACTGTTGTGTTGAAGGCATCCTCATATTGAGGTCGAAAAAGTTGGAAGATTAATACCTCCCCCTAGAATTTGAAGGTATAATGTTATATGGGTATTGAAATTTTTTTTGTGTCGAATGCATCTTTATATTCATAACAAAGAAATTGGCAGATGAATGCCTTCTCCTTGAAAAGTGATGTTGCCATAATGGAGTTTTCGTGGAGCCACCTCGGTAGAGATCATAACTAGTTGCTGATGAATGTCTTCCCATTTAACTTGACGAAATGGTACCAGGAGGTGAATTTGCCATTAATAAGATGAAATCATTACACATGACTTGAGTTGGGCTGTCAACCTGATCAACTTAAGGAGCCAACCCATAGTGAGAGCTTAATGGCATACCACGAACCACATATACTTCAACAAATACGGCATATATTTCTGTAACAAAGTCTGAATTTGTATTGAAGTGAAGATAATATTCTAGTACTTCCAACATGAGTCTTCGTTGAAATTTTTGTGATTAACCCCTTAAGAGTGATATTTATCTTAAAGGTTATGGGGATATAATGATCTGATTAAAAAAAACTCAAGCTTCATCTTCTTGAATTTCTCCATCATAATAAATAATAGATGAAATACGCCCCATTTTGAGAGTTTGAGAGTTTTAAAGATTGAGAGTTAGCAGGTTTGAGAATTTGAGAGTTTAAGAGATATAGTGTTTGATACTTTTAGTGTTAAGTATTAAAAAGAAGAAATGATGTCGATAGTTGGGGAACTATTCTCGTCAACAAAATTTATGTTTGATAGGGTAAGACACTATGACATGACAGAGATTCTCTGAGAAAAGGAAAAGTGCTTCCCTTAGAACAAGCCTTTCCTTTTTGTCTGATTTTATTTGCACGCCTCACTAAATTATGTTGAAGTTATGATGTTGGTAGTCAGGCAACTATTTCCGTCAACCAAATTTATGTTTGATGGGATGATACACAATGACATGACATAGATTCTCTAAGAAAATAAAAAAACGCATCCCTTGAAACGAGCTTTTCCTTTTTGTCAGATTTTATCTGCATGCCTCACTAAATTATGTTGAAGTTATGATGTTGGCAGTTAGGGAACTATTCCCGTAAACCCAATTTATGTTTGATAGGATGAGACACTATGACATGGTAGAGATTCTCTGAAAAAAGGAAAAGTGTTTCCCCTAGAACGAGTCATTCCTTTTTCTTAGATTTTATTTGCATGTCTCACTAAATTATATAACGATAATTAAATCTAAATATTAAAATTTCAAAACGTACATTTGTTCCAACTTTTTGATCAATGAGTAAGCATCTTTTTTCCAATTCATCAGGTATGACACGATAATTTTTCCTTGTTTATAGCCACCTATTCAATATAAAAAATATTGCATTATATACTAAACAAAATTATTTATATATGAATTTAATATTGAAATTACCTCAACAATAATAGGAAGACAAACGACTCATTCACGATCAGACATAAAAAGGGCATACAATACCACACCCATGACTAGAGAAGGAGACAGCCGCCAATAGCAATTTTTTGATTATTCGCTATATGTCACATTTTTCTAAACATATATGCCAAAACTGTGGAGCCCCAACTAAATATTTCAGCTACTCAAAAATCAATGAGGTGATGCAACCACATACAATGAACTTGGTTGTGAGATTTTTCAGGCATCAAGATCCCTCCTATGACTCGTAATATGCATGCCCGAGAAAATGCTTTAGCCTCATTTTTAGAATAGTTTTCTTTCAACCGTTTAAAATTTGATCACAACCATTCTAACAATATTCGATTATCGTTGAACTCAGGCGAGATACCACCAAGATACTTTTGGCACATCGAATGTCAATCATCAGATGCCACACCACAAAGAACATTTCCATCTATCGCATGGAAACATATTCTATGGTAATAGTGCACTCTCAACAGGAAAGATGGAATTAATGTGTGTCTCTGGTCTCCACTCTCAGTTATTGTAGAAATAAGAGTGGATACAAGTTTACAGTTTCCTTCATATTTGGTTATGTAACTAAACCCATCCTTGGCTAAATACCTCCAGATAGGATGTGTTATGTCCATCTTAACGATACGAATAAATAGTTCTAATATACGACCATTTCCCTAATTATTAAACAATATACAAATTAAAATTTAAACTAATACTAAAAAATTTAAATTAATATAATATTCACAACAATTAAAATAACAAAACTTAATATTGTTACTGTATTGGCAAAATGACAAAATATATGATTTGCATCCAATCACAACATCTTCCATTTTACAACTGCAAAAAATAAAATAATTACTTATTAGAATAAAATCTTAGAAAATAATAAAATATTAAATAAATATAATAAAATTTAAAAATAGATTTTTACCATCTAAATACTATGAGAACGGTAAATACTACGAGAAAATCTAAAAGCAAGATTAGAGAAAGGAGAGAATTTTAGGTGTGATTTGAGTGTCAGGATGGGGTATTTATATGTAGAGGGGGATGGGGTTTAGGCGGGAGCGGGTAGGTGGAAATTAAATAACAGGCACGCCCCCTACAACGTACCTTCTGACATGTCACCAAAATCATGTGAATGTGCATTCCCGGGAATGCGTCTTTTCACTGTAGCACCAGCTTAGACGGAACCCGGGGAAGGTGCACCCCCTTCAACACGTCTTTCTTCCACGTGTGCAAAGTGCATTTTCTGCGATGCGCCTTATTATCTCTCTGTCATAAAGAGTGTTAGATAGGTAAATTTTGGGTATTGAGTACCTAATTGATATTATTATAAAATAAGGATGATTTTTGGATAAAAAACCCTTCAAACTACACCACAACCTTGGTAAATTATTATTGAATAAATTAATAATTTTTTAAAATAACAATTTTTTAATTCTAATTTAATTTAACGTCTAAATTAATAATTTTGATAAATTAATAAGATAATGATTTTTTAGAAGACTCTTATATGAATTTATGGTTTCTTCAATATTATAAATTAATAATTCTATAAAATTACAAGAATAACTATAGTAACTTAGTAAAATATGATTATATTACTGTTTTTTATACTTTTTAGATGTGAAGTCATAATTGATTTTTAAACATCTTTTAGATGTAAAGTCATGGTGGTTGATTTTGATTTTTATTGATTAAGTAAGAATATTTGATGTTGTTTATAAAGTGATTGATTTCCTATTGTACATTAACTAGTATTAAGTTGCTACATATTATAATGAACTTTGTTTTCTATGGATATGTATTATATTTAATTAGTCACATTGTATGTTAACATCATTAAATTTGTCAATATAATGTTTTATTCATGAATAATAATGTAAGTTTGCTGAATTGAAGAAAATCTATATAAATTACTAAATTATAAATTTATTGATTATTTAATACCTCTTTAAATTAATAAAATCACATGATTTTGATATTATTAATTTATAGAGGTTTTACTATATATCTCTTTTTCTATTTAGGTGTCTATTTTTTTAATCAATGTTGATGTCTAACATTTTTTTTAATTAGCATTTTAAATACTTATGATGTAACAATTGTTAAAGAAATGATATTAATCACTTAAAATATGAAACATGACCGCGTTTATAAATTTTAAAAAAATGATGTCAATCTTTTTTTTATTATATTCTAAAAAACTTCAAATTATTATTATTCAAGAACATCTGAAAATTTTCTAAAATCTAAAAGAATTCCTAAAAGTTCTCTAAAATCTAAAATCTAGAACATCAACTCCATTCATCGGTCATCTCCCGCTGGTGTCATCTATCTATCTGTCGTCACCTACCCAACCATCATCAGTCATCACCTGCAACATCAATCTCCCAAATTTTTGAACTCAAACCCCTAAATATCAACAAATATCTATCTCAATTGGTGAGTAAGTGATCGGATGATCGCCAACGGTGATGACGGTCGATGATGAAATTAAAAGTTTTAGGATACTTTAAAAAATTAAGATTTCTTTAAGTTATAAATTTTATTTTTAAAAATAAACAAAATAAAAAAGTTAGGTCACGTGTCAAATATTAATTGATTGATATTTTTTAACATATTTTTTAATGATCATTATGATGTAGACATTTAATATGCCGGTGTTAAAAACATTAGATACTTATATTGATTGACAAAAATTAAATATTTAAATAAGAAAAGATTATACTTTAAAATTTTCTTTATTAAACCTTTTAAATATAGGATTCAATGTCATGTAATTAAATAATAAAAGAACACTGAAAAACCTTTAATGAATTAATATGGGTAGTTTTATATGATTTTTATATTGGTATTTTGAGTAAGACATCTGAGTTGTATAGATTGCACTTAAAGCTTTTAATTATCGGTTTCGTAATTAAAAAAAGTATTATTTAAAAAAAAGGTATTTTACATATATAATCTCATAACTACCTTAAACCATTAAAAATTTATTAAGAGTGTTTATGTTTCTCCTTTAACTGTTTTCCAGAGAAAGGGATAATGTAAGAAACAATTCTCGGCCTTATTAATTTTTTTGGTAAAAATATATCAAAGGTCCCTGTACTTTAGAAACAATTTTCTAATGTGTTTTTTGCTTTTTTTTATTAATATGAGATCACTACAAGATAGTATTTGTTCAAAGCTCTCAACCATTTGACATTGAACGCTCACATACTTGATATTTCTGATGCTCGAGCTCGAGACCTCAAAATATAACAATAATTCCTTTGTCACCGAGATTGCTTGATTCGTGCTCTACCTTATTACTTAAATACACTAAATTATGGAGAATAATATGAATGAAAATAAAATAGAAAAATAGAGATGATGTAAACTTATTTAGGAAAATTAAAATAATATTTATCAATGTTATTGTAACAGATAAATTCGTTTGCAGTTTGAGAATAATTTTGTTCTAATATTTTTTATAATTTTAGGATCAAATTGTAACAAATGAAAAATTAGTTGAGCCGACTTAGTTTTCTCTCTCGGTGCATGTTAGCTAGACTAATAGCGAGAGAAGACGAAGCTTTACTCTTCTGTTCTATTGATCTTCTCTTCTTCTTTTGTCAAGGTTCTTTGGGGGTTTTATTGGACTATGCCTGGTGATACTGCTACGAACTGGCGTGAACTTTTTGCGGCGGGAATCGATCAGGAATTAGAATTTTTTTCGCTAGCGGTGATTGAGGGCTCTTGTGTAGTCAAGCCGCCGAAAGATGTGTTCGAGGAGGGAATTTCGGAGTGGAAATTTGCTCTTGTTGGACAGTTTATTGGTTCGGCTCCAGCTTTTGGTTCCATTCAGAGAGTTGTCTCTATGCTATGGGGGAAGGCTTCTCCGATTAAGGTGAGTCTTGCTGGGCAAAATCTATACGTTTTTTCATTTGCTAATTCGGTTGCTAGGGACTGGGTTTTAGATAATGGTCCATGGCATATACAACATAAACCGATCTTTCTTAGGAAGTGGGAGCCTAATTTGAAAGAGCTCTAGTTTGATTTGACTCGAATGCCGATTTGGATCCACCTTTACAATGTTCCTCTGGAGCTTTTTTCAAGGAGGGGACTTAGCTACATTGCTAGCGCCGTTGGAAGGCCACTCCATATGGATTCTGTCACTGCTACTCGGGAGAAGCTTGAATATGCTCGAGTATGTATTGAAATCACTGCTGGATCTCCAATTCAGGACCACATCGATGTTGTTTTGGCTGATGAATCAGTGGCAAGAATAAGAGTCTCAATTCCTTGGATTCCTAGCTCTTGCAGTGATTGTGGGCGTTTTGGTCACTCTGTAAAGTTATGCCCTCGGGGGAAAAGAACTGAGCAAGTTTGGAGGGTCAAAGGGCCTGTTCAAGATGCTAAACAGAATGTTTTTCCTGACAGTGGTGGGATCTTAGTTGTCACTACTAATTCAGCATCAGAAGGGATTAGCCCTGGCAAGGATAATGATCATGCAGTCAATCATGCTGGACTCAATGGATCTCTTGTTGAGAGTAACGTTGTTGCCAAATCAGTGCTGGATGCAAATTGCACCGTCACTTTAGATCTGGTCAAGCAGATTGAAAGTAATGTTGTTGTCAGCACAGTGCCTGAGGGGGGCGTGGATTTCATTGTCTCAACCAAACAGGTTGGCCACCTTAATAATCCTCTTGTTAAAAGAGGTAGAGGAAGACCTGCTAAGGAGGGTAAGATTACTGGAGGAGCTTCAAAGAATAAATTCGACATTCTTAATACTTTGGATCCTCATAATGCACTGGAAATTTCTGTTGTTGATTCTGGTAGAAAGCAGAGAGGTGCTTCTATGGGAGTTGCTAAGCTTGTTCAGGAACTAAAAATGAAAAAGAAAGAGCATGTGGATAAAGTAAAGAAACTAGAGGAAAGAGGGGGTGCTTCTTCCTCTACCCCTGCTCCATGCTAATCTGTTTTTGGAACACTAGGGGTTTTAACAATCCCCTCAAGCAAGGAAAGGTTCTGTACTGGGCTGTCAAGAATCAAATTAGTATCCTTTGCCTTCTGGAAACTAGAGTGAAGGAGAATAAATCCTTAGCTATACTGTCAAGTAAGTTTAATGACTGGCAGTATTGCTGCAATTATGGTTTTGCTGATAATGGTCGTATTTGGGTTCTTTGGAAAAGTTATGTCGTCTTCTCCATTATTTCTACTTTTGATCAAAGCATCACAATTAAAAGTTGTTTTAGGGGTATGGACTTCTTCTTTATTGTTGTATATGGCTTGAATGATGGCTCCTCTCGTAAGCGCCTTTGGACCCAACTTTGCTCCATGGATGCCTTTGTGGATAATAGATCTTGGCTAATTGGTGGTGACTTTAATGTCATCCTCAATGCTGAGGAAAGTTCTGCTCAAATCAACTCTGGAACCTTAGTCGACATGGTTGATTTTCAGTGCTGTGTTGAGGACTTGGGGCTTATAGATCACCCTTATACAGGTCCATTGTTTACTTGAACTAACAAGCAGCAGGACACTCACTTAGCTCGCAAGTTGGATCGGGTTCTTGTTAATCCAGCTTGGTCTGTAGCATTTCCTGCCTCTGATGTTGAGTTTCAGGCTCCGGGTGATTCTGATCACTGCCCAGCTCTTGTTTGGCTTCACAAAGAAGTTCCTGCTGCCAAGCCAACCGTTCAAATTTTTTAATTTCTGGGCCATGCATCCTGATTTCATGTCCTTAGTCAAGGACTCCTGGCAAGTCCCAGCCCCGGCTAATGCTAATCCAGCTCAGTGTATTCACTTAAAACTTAAAAGGCTGAAAATGCGTCTTAAAGAGCTTAACAGGAATAATTACAGCGACATATCTGGACAAGTAAGGGAGAAAAGGGAAAAATTAAAGATTCTTCAGCTTGCTAACCTCGATCCGACAACTACTGGAAGTAACATTAATGTTGAGTTGGTAGTCGAGAAGGAGTTGAAGATCCTTGAGCAGGCTAAGCTACTGTTCTACAAGAAAAAAAGCAAAGTTTGATTGGATTAGGGAGGGGGACCAGGGTACTCAATTTTTCCACTCCATAGTTGCCACTAAAAGGAAAAGCAGTACAGTTAGAGTTCTTTACAATCCAAGTGGTTCCAGGCTTGACACTTTTGAAGATATGTCTAATGAAGTGACTAGATTCTTTGTTAACCAACTTGGTGTGGCTGACCCCGAGGTTAAAGCCACTTCTGCTAGCATTATTAAGGATCTTCTTGGCTTCTCCTTGTCAAGTGAAGCTGCAAATAGTCTTTGCGGGACTGTTTCTGAGACTGAGATCAAAGAGGCCTTATGGGGACAAGGGGATAACAAGTCACCTGGCCCTGATGGCTATAATGCCTTCTTTTACAAAAAGACTTGGTCTATTATTGGCGAGGATTTCTTGGCAGCAATCAGGTACTGCTTCGATCACTCTTTTATGCTCCCTTCATTCAATGTTACTGCTGTGGTACTTGTCCCTAAGATTCCTAATCCTAGCTTAGTGAAGGATTTCAGGCCCATATCCTGTTGTACGGTGGTTTATAAAACTGTTACAAAAATCCTAGTAAACCGTCTCTCATCTATTTTCCCTGATATGATCGCATTGAACCAAACTGCATTTGTGAAGGGTAGAAGTATAGTTGACAACACCCTACTTGCACAAGAAATTGTTAGGGGTTACTCTAGAAGTAAGATTTCCCCTAGATGTGCTCTTAAGATAGACCTCCAAAAGGCTTTTGATTCCTTAAGCTGGGAGTTCATTGATGTGATTCTGCATGCCATGGGAATACCTGAGAAGTTCATTGGTTGGGCACGGGCCTGTTTTGCAAATCCTAGATACTCCATTGTTTTCAATGGTAGTCTTGTAGGATATTTTAAAGGAGCAAGAGGAGTGCGGCAGGGTGACCCCCTATCACCCTACATCTTTGTCCTAGCAATGAATGTCTTGTCTAGTCTCCTTAATACGACTTCTACGAAGGGTATCTTTAGCTTTCATCCTAAGTGCAAGAGGATTGGGCTCACTCATCTCTGTTTTGCGGACGACCTCCTCATTTTTTGCAAGGGTACTATTGACTCTATCATGGGAGTGCAAGCTGTGTTGGACCATTTCTATTCCATGTCAGGGCTGAAGCTGAATGCTAGTAAGTGTGAGATATTCACTGCTGGTATCCCTGATGAGTAAATCAGTATCATCAAAGAGAGCATGGGTTTCAAATTGGGTAGTCTCCCAGTGAGATACTTGGGTGTCCCATTAATAACCAGGAAATTATCTGTGAAAGATTGCCAAAGTCTCATCGATAAAATTAGAGCAAAGCTTAGCTCGTGGGCCAGCAAGCACCTCAGCTTCGCTAGCAGGTTGCAGCTTGTCCGTTCTGTTTTGCTCAGTATCTCTAGCTACTGGAGCAGGCAACTTATTCTTCCTCAAGAAATTATTAGGAAGGTTGAGCAGTTGTGCTCTCGGTTCTTCTGGAAAGGGTCTGATTTTCTTGCTAAAGGTGCACGAGTAAGCTAGAAAACCATCTGCTTGACGAAATCAGAAGGTGGACTGGGGATTCACGACGTAGGAGGTTGGAACAAATCCTGTTCTGTTCAGCTAATCAGAAAGCTTCTCGCTAATGATGGCTCTCTTTGGGTGGCGTGGATGCACTCTTAGGTTATTAGAAACGCTAACTTCTGGCAGATGGAAGTCCCTAAAAATGCTAGCTAGAGCTTTAAGTACCTGCTGAAAATTAGGCATGAGGTTGCTCCCATCCTTGTGAGTCAAGTCCAAGAGTTTAGTACGCGATACATCTGGGACAAATTGTGTTCCCCTGCTTTCAAGGTCCCTTGGCACCACCTAGTTTGGTTCTTGGGACGTATTCCCAAACATAATATTATTGTTTGGATGGCCATTTTAAACAGACTTCCTACTCGGGTTAGACTCCAGCGTATGGGCTTGGCTATAGAAACTGATAAATGTTTGCTGTGTGGTGAGGAGGCAGAGACAAGGGACCATATTTTCTTTGATTTCCAATTTGCTAAAGAGCTTTGGGAATCAATTTTTGAGTTCTGCTGCATTTCTCGTGGAGCTTGCAGCTGGGTTAGTGAACTGGCGTGGGCCACCCTTCTATTCAAGGGTAACTCCCTCATAGTGGGGATTCTTAAGCTCGCCTGGTCTGGGCACATTTATGGTATATGGAAAGAGAGGAATGACAGATTGTTTGGGAATAGAGCAAGATCGAAGGAGGAAGTGCTAGGTGACATCAAGGAGGCCATCCGTATCCGGCTGGTGGGCAAAGCTTTTAACCGGTCTGATCTGTCTAATATCGCTCTGTGTTCTAACTGTGGCATTACTTGAATCTTATTGTTCTGCTATAGCTAGCTGGTTGTTCTCTGTGTTTTTTCCCTTGTTCTTTTGTGCTGTCTATCGACTTTGTTTACTGTAGCAAGATTTCCTGCTTCTTGGGTAATGAAATTGATTTATCCAAAAAGTACAAACTAAAACAAGAATTTTAAAATTATCTATTTAATACAAAATAATAAATTTAAAAAATTAAAAATTTTGGTATTTAAATTACATTTATATTGTAAAACATTGAAAGATCATAATTTTGAGTTTAAGTGTTCAATTGATATAATATTTTTAATTTATATATTTTTTAGAGATCTACACGTCGAGAATGAACAGAAGGTACCTTTTCATTGTTTTGTTTTTTTGAAAGATGAGTACTTTGCAACCTTATCATTGTTTTGCCGCCAAAAACATAATCTTTCTTTAATTTTAAATATTAATATTTTTATTAAAAAATTGAATACGTACTTGTAAATCATTTTATTTTTTATATTCTTACTTTTTAGAATTTATATTCTAATTTTATAATTACTATTATTTTATTCAGTTTTTTTTATTTTCTAAATGAAACGGACTCTAAAATTTTATATTTTTAGGGAGGTTAATTTGCTTTTTCAATTACAAATATCCGAGTAATTTAATCATAAAAGAGAAATACGAATATCTTTTAAATGATATTTTTTAGAGTTTTTATATTTAAATAGTTACGTTTATATGACGTATATATATTCTTAATTTATTAAAAAAATTAAATAAATATTATAATTTAATCACTCATATCATTATGAAATATGTGAAAAAACATTCAACTCAAAATATCATGTTTGAAAGAATTTTTATATCAAAAATATAAAGTAGACTTAATTTCAATATTCAAGAATAATAATTATTCCTTTAACTACTGGGATAATTTGATTTGTTCAATAACTACTGTAATTTAATTTCTGTATATATGTTACATGAAACTACCTAGCCTAAGTCACCAACCACCTCTAACAAAAAATGACAAGATGGAGCTCACCCAATCCATGGGATAAGGCGCTACCCGCCAAACCTCATAAGGTCATCGTACACGTAAGGTTAGGCTATTCACTTCATCAATACTTACCTTCTACATGTATAATATATAGAAAAATGTGAAATCACATTAATTCCACCTTACTTTAAAAAAATAGTAAAGGACACGACACCGAACCTAAATTCTTGCTCTCTACCACACATGGTTGTACATTCCAGTAGCGTGACCAAATATGCAGCAGCAGCTCATTTCATGCACATCTACCACGGTAACGCCTAAACTTCTGTTATCCGACGTTAGATCTTAATTTATTATTGTTTTTAATTCAAGTTAGCTTAATCCTCACTTTTATCTACATTTACAAGAAATTGCTGTAAAGTTTGTAAATCAGGCATATTAGCTTTTAATGGCACCATTAATGTGATCATTCATGGATTTACATACGATTTTAGGTCTTACCCTAAACTCCACCACTTTAAACCATCGTTTTCGGTCCTAATTTTCCGTGTCAAAAATGATTAAGCGGTTTGAAATGACTGGTTTCGTTAGGGAACTCTACTCTCGCATTAGAAGAAAGTTTCATATTACTATAACGTCATTGTTTCTGCTGTCAATGACTTCTTTTGTGGTTGTTCTCGGGACTTTCACATTGAAGTTGTTGGTCTCTAAAGGCTCCTCGTCTTGCTTCCCAAAACTTAACCGATTTGCTCCGCCACCGATGAGCTCTCCGTATTCGTACATTTTCTCTAACTTTGGTTTCCGATCATCCCTTCCCCACCCACCTTTTAACTCTTCTTTGGAATCGAAAACTTTGATAGGCGCCCCGGACCACAACGGCACGTTGCATTCCGTGACAGATGATCGGGAGCTGATGCGACGTGCCGTTGTCGTATGTCCAAATGTTACCGAATCCTCAGAAAACCTGACCCCGAAGGTAGCCTTCATGTTTTTAAGCAGGGGGTCGCTGCCTTTAGCACCCCTTTGGGAAAAGTTCTTCATGGGAAATGAAGGGCTTTACTCCATTTACATTCATAAATCGCCGGAGTTCGTCGATGAGCCATCCGTAACATCGATGTTCTACAAGCGCAAGATACCAAGTAAGGTGAGATTTAAGAAATGAGGACTATAGAACAGTGTGTAAACGAGGCTGATTGGATTATTCGATTCATATAAGTATACAATTCGAGTTTTTTCCTATGTAAATTCGATTCTCTTTTGCAGCCTGTTCAGTGGAGAAGCGCGACAATGGTAGATGCCGAGAGACGGCTGTTAGCCAATGCGTTGCTGGACTGCGCCAACGAAAGATTCGTGCTGCTCTCAGAAGCATGCATCCCGCTAGTCAACTTCACCACCGTTTACAACTACCTCATCCACACCAACCAAAGCTTCATCGGTTCGTTCGATGATCCGAGGCCAACCGGCCACGGCCGTTACAACAAGCGGATGTTGCCGAAGGTCTCATTGGCCGATTGGCGAAGAGGGTCGCAATGGTTCGAGGTTAATCGAAAGCTCACCCTAAATATAATATCAGATGAAATTTACTACCCTCTCTTCAGAAACTATTGCAACCCTCCATGTTACGTAGATGAACATTACGTGCCGACTCTTGTCAACAAAATCTCGCCGGAGCTTAACACGAATCGGAGCATCACTTGGGTCGATTGGTCGAAAGGTGGTCCACACCCCACACAGTATGTGAGAAAAGATGTATCGATGGAATTGCTGAATCGAATTAGGCAAGGATTTGATTGCAGTTATAATGGTCAGACACGCTCGATTTGCTTCCATTTTGCCAGGAAGTTTCATCCGAATACACTTGAGACTTTGCTTAGGATGGCTCCAGCGTTGCTTGGATTTAATTGAATGTTAGATATGTTATTTTGATATTAAGTATTAAATAGAGTAACTAGTAGGAGTAAATAAAAAATATATGTTTGGCTTAATTGTGATTTGTAATCTATGTAAAATGCAACGTCAGTCCTTAACGATAGAATGGTTGAACTCACATAAATTTGATGGTGGAACAATTTTACTCCATCGAAGATGAACAAATATTTATTTATTTATTTGTTTGTTTGTTTATTTATTAGTAGGGGTATCAAAATGCAAATGTTGTATAAGAATTATTATAATATTTTTATTCAATTATAACTCACATAATTCTTTAATTTTATAACTCTTCAAATTTGGTCCAAATGTTACAATTAAATTATGAATATCATATTAGTTGTCGAAATGAAAAAATAATTTATTGATTAATTATATAAAAATATGATTAATCAATTAAATTCAGAAATTAAACGTAATTATTACTTATTAATGATGAATGATTATTTTTTATAATACAGAAGCCACTAGTAATTAACTAGAACCAAAAATATCCTTGTTCAGAATGGCCATAACTTCTAGTGGAGATATGTGAATTCAAACCCATCGATGAAAGCTCCGCGATTCAAAGCAGCCATACGATCAGTTGAAGTATTTTGGTCCCTATGAATATGTCATAATTTTATCCTCCATTCTCGATCCCAAAACTCCAAGAAAGCAGCTACCAAGGCACTCCGTGCTAACACCTCTGAATCTCTGTTACAAATTCTTGAAGCCTCAAGAATATCTGTTTCTACCTCCATGTATCGAATGTCTAACCTCCAAACATGGCTTAAGATGTCATGAATTGCCCAGAACTCGGCCACGAGAATTGAGCATCTCCCCATGCTTCAAGTAAACCTGAAGATCCAAGCACCATCGGCGTTTCACAGCAATCCACCAGCAGCGACCCTTCTATTGTTTGATCTCACAGCTCCATCTGAATTAGCCTTGATACCCTGTTGCAAATATTGAAAATTAGGGTTGTAGTATGATAATCTAAAAAAATTCCGTTGCAATAATATAGTTAAAAAAATTGTGAAATTAGAATAGAACCTGTAATCAGATGGAACTGAATAAATAGAAGTAGAGTTTTGTTGAGGCCTGTATGAACAGTTTCCTTAAGATATATTCGTCCTCTCCTCGGTGCTTTGAGTAACGTTGGACGTCGGTCTCCCAAGATACAACAACAAACGTTCACAACAATAACCACAAGCGTAGTGAACAATCGAACACAATCTTTGTCTTTATCTATCACCAGAAAATGACTTTGGAAGAATCGAAGATTTAAAAGGAAAGTATTTGAAAGAAAAATGAAAAAGTTGTGTGCTGAGATGTGTCACAACTTAGCCTTTATATAGGAAGAGGAATTTGTATTGAAAGGTTAAAACCTTTAAATAAAATGACTTAAGAATTTGATTAAACAATTTAACCTTTTGATGAAAAGGTTAACATGAAAAGACCTGACTTTTTGGGTGAAATGAATTAACTATTTTTCATGAAAAGACTTAACTATTTTTCATGAATAGAGATGTTGAATAGTCATGATTGAATAAATCAATTCATTCATATTTTTCCAACAATCCCCCACATGAATGAATTTGAATGTTTAAAACATTGACTCGATGTGGTGATAGATTCTACGTTCAAAATTTGCATAGGATAGGTAGGCGTCCCCCTATGAACCTTCTCTTGTGAAAATATGTTTACCTTATTGGCTGTCCAGTAGACATGATGTCCTTGAACTGTTCTACCATTTGTGTAAGCGATGACATAGCTCACATAAATATCTCACTGACAAGAATTTGGTTCTCATGGTAATGTCCATATATAGCCGTGAACATTTCCTGGTTATGCAAGAGCTTAGAGAACTATGCCCCAATAGTCTCTTTGAAGCGGCTTCACTTCACTCTCACATAGATGACTTATGTTGTTTGGTTCAACGAAACACATATTGGTCATTAAAAGCATTGCTTAACCTCATCCACATTTTAGTCATTGTTTTTATCATAGGAATGGACTTGGGGATAACCCCCCACAATGACCTCACAAGGTCTATGCAAGTAGGTTGTCCCATTGAACCTAGATCTTGGGATCTCCAGTCAACTAGGTTGGGTTTTCCTTCAAATAGAGCCTTAACAATTCATGGGCTTTAGTCTCATTTCTCTTGATGTTTTATCAACTTGATCTCGATTCAACCCTTTGGTTAGCGAGTCCACAATGTTATCTTTTGATCTTACAAAATCAATAGAGATAACTCCAAGTGAGATCAGTTGTCTAATGATATTGTGTCGACGTCGCATGTGTCTCGACTTACCATTATACATTACATTTTGTGCTCTACCAATTGTTGCTTGGTTATCACAATATATACATATTTTGGGTATATTCTTTGGCCATTCAAGAATATCCTCAAAAAAATTGCATAACCATTATGCCTCTTCTCCAGTTTTGTCCAATGCTACAAACTAAGATTCCATCGTGGATCTGGTTATAATTATTTGTCTTGAGGATTTCCATGAAATAACTCCTCCTCCCAATGTGAAAATATAACCACTTGTGTCTTTTGCTATCTTGAATATCAGATATCCAACTAGCATCAGAGAATCCTTCTAACACAGCAGGATCTCTAGAATAATGAAATCTAGAGTTTTGAGTATATCTAAGATATCTCAATACCTCACAATTGCTTTCCATTGTTTCTCCCCTGGATTGCATGTAAATATGCTTAAATTGCTTAAAGTGAAAGCAATATCAGATCTAGTGCAACTCATAAGGACATTAGACTGCCTATGATACTTGCATATTCCACTTGGTTAACACTTTCACCTTTATTTTTATATAGATGTTGACTTGTATCTATTGGAGTTTTGGCCACACCAGAATCATTTATATGATTGCCAATAGCAAAGATCCGGAGAAGTACCCAAGTGGCCCCATCACATGAGCAAGGGCTAAGGAGTTTCAAGCAGCCATGGAGAGTATGTTTACATCAAGATTGGAACGTGATGAAGGAGGAATAATAAGGGAGGAACACTTTACGTTGCTTATGCATGAATTTGCATGAGAATTTGAAGTTTGCATAACATTCATTGCATTTAATGAGTGTGATGTTCATTCAAGCATGCATTGCATTTAAATCATGTATTGCATTTAAATCATGTAGTTCATTTAGGGAAGTAGTTCATTAATTAAACTAGTTCATTTATTAAATTAACTCTTAATTGTTTCATGCATGTTTTCAATTAAATATTGAATAAAGTTCACCTTTGTGTCTAGGTGCATGAGAGAAGTTGAACGGTTTCATCATATGCAAGAATGTCAGTCAGAATGTCTTCCAATTCTGGATGCAATACAGACGTGTTTGGTTCTATAAATCAATTTTAAATTATTCTTCTATCTCTTATCTTTCCAACGCCTTTTGAATCACCTTAATCCGATATTGGGAGCTTGAGATATGATCGATTTATTGAAGAGAGTGCAGGCTGGAATTTTGTTACGGAAATTTTATGCATGGATGATTTGGATGAGTTTGAGCCAAGGGAGAGCCTTTTCAACTTCAGCCAAGTGACAAGCCATTTAAGGAATTTTAATTCACCCATTCAAGGCATTCAAAGCTGATTGTTATACTCTAAATTCAAGGGCTGTTCATATTCTTCAAGGGAGCATACAATGAAGGGTCATTTAATTCACTTATTAAGACAATTTTCATAATGGAATAGCAAGAGTCTACCACCCCTTGAACGAAATTAAGGCCAAATTCAGCTTCAAATTGTCTAGATTCATCCCCAAAATGATCTAGAATATTAAGCCAACCTTGAAGATAAGAAGACAAAGCATTCAAGTGCATTTTATTGCTAAATTGATGAGAATGTTTTCATCTTTTGAGTCTTTTCATATGCTGCTTAGAAATACTATAAATAGGAACCTTTGGGATCATTTGTAGACACATTTGAATATATAAACATCTTTGAGAGGTTTCTTTCATTCTTTTTCTCTTGTAGAACTTTATCGGCTTCAAGATAGTCTTGTTGTCTTCATCCATTTCCTTTTGTTATAGCGTTGTTTCCTAGCTCATCTATAGCTAGTGAGTCAAGTTCCATCTACTTCCATTTTGATTCCATCTATTTATATTGTTGGTTCCTAACTCCATATAGTTAGAGGGTCACAATTCATTTTCTTTTTAATCCATTTTTCATATTCCACACCATTACCAACCCATACCTTCGCCATACTTTCACTACATCCAACATCCAAACTACAACTTCCATCCTCTTCCGTTCAAAGCAAGCAATTTAATTTCATACTAGAAACACGATCGGACAATCATATATATGATTCGAAACTCATAATCGAGATCATATCAATCATCTTTCCCAAAATTTTCAAGAATATTGTCTACATAGTGTGACTAAGTGAATATGAGACCTTCAGATGACCTTTTGATTTGGATGCCCAATATCATGTCAGCAAGTCCCATGTCTTTGTCAAATTTTGAATTTAACATATTTTTGGTACGTTTTATCATTTCATCGTTACTTCCAACAATGAGTATGCTATCAACATATAGGCATAGGATTACATATCCATCAACAGTGGTTTTGACATACACACATTTATCACTCATTTATTTTAAATCCATTTGATATCATAACACTATAAAATTGTTCATGTCATTGCTTTGGTGTTTGCTTAAGTCCATAAAATGACTTTACCAACTTACATGCTTTTTTTTTTCTTGTCTTGGAGCTATATAACCCTCAGGTTGTTCCATGTAAATTTCCTCATCTAGGTCTCCATTAAGGAAAGCGATCTTAACCTCCATGATGATCTGAACAGATTTTTCACATGTAGAAGATCTCCAGAAACCATCTCCTTCTGATTCATGCACATCTTTTTGAGGTCTTTTCACGTTAGAATTCTTCTGTGCAATCTTCTCTCGACGATTGAATACAAATCGTTGGTAGTTTCTGCCAATTATTTCCCATTCATCACTTGAGAAGAAAAACCCTGGGTTGCATGAGTAAACATTGCTGACCTTGAACATATCTCTAAATTGATCTAAACTTGCAACCACATTGTCGTTGTCGGCGATGAGCATGGGGAGATAGATTGAAAGTATCTCGATGCCACTAGGGTTGAACACTATGTCTAAAGGACGCCACTAGACTTGAAGAAATCTTGGCGGTAAAGAGAGCTGATGGAATGGTGTTGGATGGCTTCAAGATCAGAGTTTTTCATGAATATTTTTCTGATAGTCGTGGTAAGAAGGTAAAGGAGGTTTGCAGTCATCATAAGGTTTGGAAGCCAGCTTTTAGGGTCGATAGGTCATCCAAATAGGTTGAGGGAGGTACGATGCCAGAAGGTGGGTTGTCGGTTCTGAATTGTGTTGGTAAGAAGGTTGAGATTCATAGCGGTTCTGATGCAGTTGTTAATGTTAGGGTAGCTGATGAGTGTGAAGCTAGTTCTTCTGCTTTTCCTTCTGTGGATTGTAGGAGTGTTATAATCTCTAAGTGTGAGCTTTCTTGGAAGGAAAGTAGCTTGGTTGGCATAGTTAAGAACAGGGTTGATGAGAATGTTATTAAATCAGCTTTCAAAGTTAAAGGTTTAGATGTTAAGGTTAGTTACTGGCAAGACCGTTTGCTGATTATCCAATTCAAGAATACTACTGATTGTCAAGCTTGTTGGGTTAAAAGAGACGATTGGATTCGTTCTTGGTTTGAGGAGTTGGATATGTTGGAGGGTTATGTTAATAGGCTAAAATATAAAGTGTGGGTCTCGCTGTTAGATGTTCCTCCTTCGATTTGGAGTGCTCATCTATTCATGCCATTGGAAGCTTGTGGGGTCGAGTGCTTAAGATAGATGATGATACTGTAAATCGAGTTAAGTTTGATGTTGCTAGAGTTTTGTTGGAAGTGCACTCCTTATCATCTATTCCAGACAAATTTTTCATTGTCGTTGATGGTCATTTTTTCTCCATTATCGTTCATTCTGAAATGCTGGGAGAGGCGAAAGGAATTCTTGAGGAAACCAAGGTGGTTGGTGGAGCGTGTTGTGCGGAGGTTGACGAAGGTTCAATCTCTTCTATCTTCGAGATGGTGGGTGCTGCAGGAGGTGGTATCGTGGGGGGTTCTGTCGTGCACGATCATGGAAAGTTGGTGAGTCAGAGTTGCGTCGAAACCATTGGATGTTTGGAGGATGGGGGATAGCTTGTTGTGGACAACGTGGACTGTGCAGGGCTCCATATTGTGCCTTTCTTCTCTGTTAATGGACTGCATGAGGAGCATGATATTATTGATAAAGTTAATGGTTTTATGGATGATGGGGGACAACTTGCTGCTGATAAAGTGGAGTGGAGTAGTGAGCAGCATGTTGTCGACGATAGTGCAAGTTTTATTAATATCAATAGGGGATTGGATCCAGCATGGGCGTCTCTACCCATCCCCACCAGTACTGGGTTTTTTGAAGTGGCTTTTGAGGTGTCTTCTCCCCTCGTGTTGGATGACGATCATCCGGTAGCTAATTGCGTTAATATTAAGAGACATATTCTTCCCAGTCCGGGTATTGTGAGAGTTTCTAAGGCTAGAAGAAGGTGGGCGTGTGGGGTCAGTCTGAGAGCATCGTCAAGACTCATCTTTGGTAAGAGGAAAACCTTTGATCGTAGGTGTCGGGGTGGTTGGCCTAACGTTAGTAGCAGATGCAATCTTGTTAGAGGCAGAGATGAAGTGTATTATGAGGGAGTTCGAGGCGATTATGATGAAGCTGAGTTGGCTCTAGCGGCTGCCGTTGCTTTGGGGTGGAATTTGCAGAGCTGAGAAGTCTTGGATGCTCCTTTATTGATCAAGTTCCTTGTTGTTCGTTGGTTCCCATTCATCAAGCTTCAGCTCCGTACTAAGCAAGGCTATTGTTTTTTCTATTGTTCTCGTCTTCATGAAGGTGTTTGAGGTTTTGATTCTTGTCTTACATCAGTAAGGTTGTGGCTTTAATGGTTTTTATTTTGAGGCTGTAGTTCGATTTGGGTCCTGTTTGACTGTGCTTAAGTTTTGTTAGTGTTTCATTCAGTGTGTAGTCTGCAGATTATTTAGGTTGTTATGGGTTGTTTTAGTGGTGCAGAGTCGGACTCTTGCTGTGATGTATTTGAGACTTTGGCTGATTGGTTTCCACTCCAAGGTTACTCTTTTTCCTCCACATAGGCTTAGGGAGGTTTTTTAAGGAGGTCCTTGGAGTGGTGTACTTCTGTGTTTATCTAATACAAAGTACCCCTTTTTCAAAAAAAAATTGCATAGATAAAAAAAAATACATCTCTTAAAAATAATTTTTTCACATAATTTTATAAATTTAAACATACCTTCTATTTATAGAAAAACAAACTAAGTACACTAAGAATCTTTATTATATAAGGATTCATATCGAAATAAATGTAATTCGAACTAAACTTTACCTATTAGAATTATAATAAAATTTAATATTATTATCAATTAAAATTTGAATTAATATATAACAATGTTATTGCAACCTTAATTTTAAAGGATTGGTACTTGAATTTTCTTGATATATTGCAAAGGTTGATCATAATGATCGATATATCATCTAGGGGTGTGTATTTTTAGATATTGGATATCCAAAAATTTTCTAAGTAATTTTTTAACAACTCAAAATACTGCTCCTCACTCGAATGAGCAATGAATTGAGTTAAATAACAATTTTTTTATAAGTACAATTTGAATAAAATTTTACCATACTTAATAAACAACGAGTTGAATAGAACAATAATTTTTTTTTAACAAACATGAGTAGAATTCTGCTCCTCACTCGATAAGCAACTAGACTCTCTTAATTAACCGGCACCTTCCGGATGTTTCACTGTCTTTTACTTGTTCTGCAGGGCTGAGTCGCAGTGGCTTCGATTGACCGACACTGTAAACTTGAATTGAAAAGAAAGGTCGCCATTGTCAACATATAATTAATGAGTTTGACATATTCCCCTCAAATCAAACTAAGATTAAGCTTAAACTTTTTTCTAGGAGTTGCATGTCTTTCAACATTGTCGGGACCATTCATATGGAACCAATGATTTAAAGTTTTTCCACCTATGTGGTTTTCAACAATCTGGGTCGAATACTATGGCGAAAACTAGTTTCCTCCTTCCTCTTATGTTTCTGCTGCTATTTGCAAACTATGGGGCTATTTTTTCTGTGAATTCATCAAACGCCACCACCGATCAATCGGCCCTTCTAGAACTAAAATCTCATATAAGTCATGATCCATACAATCTCTTAGCAACCAACTGGTCTACTTCTATCTCTGTTTGCGATTGGATTGGTATCACCGGTGGATCCAGACACCACAGAGTCACTGCTTTGAATTTGTCAAGTATGGATTTCAGAGGCACCATCCCATCTCAATTGGGCAGTTTGTCTTTCCTTGCCTCCCTCGACTTTCGTCACAATAGTTTCCATGGCTCTTTACCAACTGAATTAGCAAATTTGCATCAGCTGAAATATTTGAACTTTGGTAACAAGTAACAACAGCTTCAGTGGAGAAATCCCATCATGGTTTGGTTACTTTGCTCAACTTCGAAGCTTGTTTTTGTACGGCAATAACTTCACCGGTGTTATCCCATCTACTCCGGGCAATTTGTCAAAACTAAAAAAATTGAGCTTGTTTGATAATGATTTCAAAGGCCAGATTCCTATGACCATGGGAAATCTTTCAAACTTGAAATGGTTATATTTACACAATAATTCTCTTTCAGGTTTTATACCTTTCTTGATCTTGAATACATAATCTTTAACATTTCTTCAATGTTATCGGAGATTATGGGCCTTGTAGAAAAATATTACTACTAAATTACCACGAATTCGATTATATTTTTCAGGTAAAATTCCATCGGTTATTGGAAGCTTAACTTCTCTAATATTACATTTATGCAATCCCTTTTAGTTGTCATGTAAAGCTAAACAGAAATTGCATGTTTTTTCAAGTACACCCGATAGTGTTCAACAAAGAAATTAAGGCCATTCAGAAAAATATTAATAAAATTTTAAGTACACCTGATAATGTTGAATTCATGTTTTCGATTGTTTTCTTAATTACGACTTATAGCAAAAACTTATATTTTTTAATAGTATGAGATGATTATACTATAGTATTTGTTTATTAAATAATATTTCTTTTTATCACTAAAATCACTTAATGAATTCACAAAAATTACATTTTTTAAAGTTGATTGATTTAATTATATGTTTCAGGTCCAATTCCTCCTGTTTTTCAAACATTGACTTCTCTCATATACCTTTTTCTTTTCCAAAACAAATTGACAGGTATGATTTCATCTTTCTTTTCTTGACCTTTTTGTTCAATGCAATCATTTGACAATCTTTTAATTTTGTTTAGATAATGTCAATTAAGTCATTTGTCGTTAACATTTGACTGAGTAATCGAGGTGACAATTAACAAATTTGATATAATCACATTTTTGGTCCTCTTTACTTACACATTATGTCAATTAAAATTTATTGAATTAATAGAATATGTAAGTAAAGAGGACCAAATATATGATTACACCAAATTTGTTAACTGTCGCGTCAGCTACTCTTTCAAATGTTAATGTAACTTGATTGACATCATTTAAATAGTTAATTGATCTAATTAGAAAAATTAGAAGGTCGATGGTCAAATTAAAATCTCTCATAGTTAAATGGTCAAAATTAGAAGATCGATGGTCAAATTAAAATCTCTCATAGTTAAATGGTCATAGGTGTAGTTTACCCTTGTTTTTATTCACTATACACTCGTGCATGTATCATGTTTCATACAGCCAATTCTAATTCAATTCCAATTTTCTCAAGGGCGAGTCCCAAGTCCACCACCGTCATTGCAGTTGTATGATGTTTCAGAGAACAACTTAGCAGGAGAATTCCCTGCCTCACTATGCAATTTGAGTGCCCTTTCAGTTCTCAATTTAAACAATAATAGTTTGGGTGGAACAATCCCAAAGTGCATTGGGAACTTCAGTTCTTCTCTTTTAGAAATTGATCTACGGAACAATAACTTTCATGGTAAACTACCACAAAGTTTTATGTGGATCAACTACAAGTTCTTATCTTGAGATCGAATAGATTCTACGGTCAAGTGGATGATTCTGATGTGGTAGTTTCCTTCACTTGTTTACGTGTCATTGATCTTTCTCACAATAACTTCAGTGGCTACTTACCTACCAAAATTTTTGAAAATTTGCATACCATTAAAGAAGGGTTGAAAATGGATTACATGATAGATAGAATGACGGATGGAACGATGTATTATGTGGATGGTTTATCTTTTGGTACAAAAGGGTTGGAAATGGAGTTTCATTCACTATTAACCATTTGGATGGTAATTGGTTTTTCGAACAATCAATTCTTTGGAGAAATTCCTGAAACAATTGGTGAGCTTCATTCACTTATTGTCCTAAACCTGTCTCATAACTGTTTAACAGGTCCTATCCCATGTTCATTAGGTGAATTGTCAGAACTTGAATCATTAGATCTCTCATCAAACAACCTCCATGGAAGAATTCCAACAGAGTTGAAAAATCTTGGATTCTTGGCCGTGTTAAACCTTTCTCAAAATAATCTCACTGGACACATTCCTCAAGGCAAGCAATTTTGATACTTTCACTAATGAATCATACATAAAAAACTTGGGTTTATGTGGATTGCCATTATCAACAAGGTGTGATAATGATGAGGGAACTCCAACCAAATTAGATAGAGACGCTGATGATGATGAGTTGAATTGGAAATTTTCTATACTGATTGGATATGGATGTGGGTTAGTGCTGAGACTGAGCATGGGCTACATTGTATTCACAATTGGTAAACTGTGGTGGTTCATTAGGTTTATTGAGAGAGTTCAGCAAAGATTTACAAAAGAATCGAACACTTTGGCGGATGTTTTGCAAAACAAGATGTGAACAGAGCAGAAAACTTCATTGCTTGGAGTTAGGGGAGCCTTTTCCTCTAGCTGTTTTACATTTGTCTTGGTGTCTTGTTGTATGTTGTGTTGTTTTGTTGGTGTTTCCTTATCATTTCAACAAACTTGATGTAAAAAAATATTTGCAACAAGGAATGGATGCTCCAAGGGAGGTTAATTTCTTCCAAAGATTTTGTGAGGATCAAGGGAGATAAAGTAATGCAAAATCATATCTGTTAGACTTTTGTATTGAATTTGAATAATGGTTTTGCATAGTATATCCTCCTTGCTAGGAGGATTGGAATCAATCATGCCTAAGGTGGCTAAATTGGTTTTCTGGTCGAGTTCGTGGGCGTTGCGAAAATGAAACTCAATTACAGACAGATCCTCACCGCCAAGCAGTACTCTGCTAATCAAATTAGTGACGTCCCTTTCAATGATCGCGTGTTTTCGGCCATTAGCCACTGCAAGTTGTGTTCATTCAGTGAGGGCTTGAGCTTCAGCCACGCTTGGATCCGCCAATCATCGCAGTATCAAAGCCAAAACGAAAACGCTATATCGCAGTATATTATTATTTACACTTTGCATGAATCAATTTCATTGCATATATATATATATATATATATATATATATATTTGAAACATCACAAACGACTCATAAATTATTACAAAAAAAAGAAGAGGCAATTTGTTACAATCTGATTCTGCGATATTCAGTCCTCGTCTTCCATTGTTGCGGTAGTAGAATTACTCTTCCGAGCAGTTTTTCTTATCTTACAAATAACCCATTCTTTAAACGTCGATTCAGCCGATACTCATACATAATCCAATCCGTTTTTCACCTGTAGATGATCTCCAAAAACCATCTCCTTCTGATCTATGCACATCTCTCTGAGGTCTTTTTGCGTTAAGATTCTTCTGTGCAATCTTCTCTCGATCGTTGGTTGTCTCTGTCAAGTATTTCCGATTCATCGTTTGAGAAGAAAATCTCTGGTTTGCATGAGTAAACATTGCCAACCTTGAACAGATCACTAAATTGATCTAAACCTGCAACCACGTTGTCATTGTTGGCGATGAGCATGGGGAGATAGATTGAAAGTATCTCGACGTCATTAGGGTTGAAGACTATGCCTGGAGAAAGATACTGCATATTGATTTTCAAGTTTATATTCCTTGAATCTTGTTTTGATTTTTAGGTTTGTATTTCTTGAATTTTTCTTGAATATATAGGCATGTAAATGAAATCTATATCCTCCTAGGATTTAGATTTATTATTATTTTATTATTTTTTATTATCGATAATGTTTATCCTCAACAAAAACAATAGTTATTTTAATATTTTTATAAAATTAAAATAATTTATAATGTGTATTTCTACTCAAGAAAAAAATATTACTAAAAGATTTTTAAAGATTAAAACATAAATATATAGAAATAATAATTTTAATTATGTTAAATAAAAATTATTTATTTTAATATTTATATATCAAATTAAAATAACTTATATTGTATCTTCCTCGTCAAGAAAAAAATTATTACTATTAAATGTTAAATGATAAAACAGAAACATATAAAAATAGTAATTTTTTATATTAAATAAAAGGTTTTTATCTTAATACTTCTTTTATATAAAATTAAAATAACTTGTATTGTATCTTTCTCGTCAAGAAAGAATTATTGCTAACAATTTTTTAAATAATACAACAGAAATATATAAAAATAATAATTATAGTTATATTAAATAAAATGTATTTCTGGAATTTTTAGGGTAGTTATGAAGCCATCTAATAAAAAGTTGATATATATTCAATCATTTCAATTAATATATATTCGAGATATTTTTGTCCAATTCCTTATCACTCAATCGTTTCAGCTAAATATAAAACAATTAAGAGTACGAAACAGTAAATAAATCAAATTCGATATATATCACGTCAAATATTTTTTAAAGTATTATCACCAAGTTCTAAACAATTTCAATTCTTACATAATATTTGATGAAATATTATTGATCGATTGAAAACTACTCTAATATAATTCAAAACTCGTTGAAATGAAACTCTTTTTGCATGTCTTCAATATTCTTAGCAATATCTGCAACAATAAATTCCTTCAAATATTTACGAGTCAAACCATAGCTTATATATCACTTGTTAGAAATTAGAAACGAAAAAATGGATTAATTTGAAATAAGACATGCATAAGAAATGAGATTTGACGTAGTTGTCCTTAGTTGCATCTTCGAATGAAAGAAACAATAATTTATTATAAATGTTAAAATCATGAATAGTATAAATATATCATATCTCATTTATCAAGTGTATCACAAAATATTCTTTCAACATTCTTACAAAACTCATCTTTGTAACATAAATCTTACAAATTGCATAGATAAAAAATACATCTCTTCAAACTAATTCTCATAATTTTATAAATTTAAACATACCTTCTATTTATAGAAAAACAAACTTAGTACACTAAGAATCTTTATTATATAAGAATTCATATCGAAATAAATTTAATCCAACTAATCTTTACCTACTAGAATTATAATAAAATTTAATTTAATTATTTTTTAAAATTTGAATTAATATATAACAATGCTATTGCAACCTTAATTTTAAAGGATTGGTACTTGAATTTGTGCCTAATGGAAGCCTCGAGAAATAGTTATATTCTCGCAACTATTTTCTTGATTTATTGCAAAGGTTGAACATAATGATAGATATATTATCTATCCATATGTATTTTTAGATATCGGATATTTAAAAATTCGGATTACTAAAAATATGATTCATATCTGATCCGATAAAAATTAGATATTTAAAATTTTGGATCGGATAGTCAAAAATTCAAATCCGAAAATAAACTTTAATTTGACAAAAAAAAATAAATTTAAATTTATTGTATTTTATATATTATTATTAATATTATTAATATTATTATTATTTATACATTTTTGTAGCCAAATAATGTTAAAGTTTTTCTCTGTTAATATTAAGACCAAGTAGCTAAAAAATGCAGTGGATAAAATCTCCACTGCCTTAACACAATCTGATTCTAACTCGAGCTTTATGAATCCTATGTTCCATGCATGGCTTAAAGAATCAGGAATAGCCCACATTTCTGCCATAAGAACCGAGCAGATAACTAGGCTACGAGCGAACCCAATAATCCATTTAGCTTGGTCGTCTCTCAAAACTCCACCCGCCGCTGCCATCTTCAAAGGTCCTCCTACAGCTCCATCAGAGTTTACTTTAACCCAACTCGTGGCAGGCCTGCACCACCGATCAGTAGCTCGAACAATACCTTTTAACTTCGACCCAAAGACTTCGCTTGATAGTATTTCATTCTTGAGTCTAACAGAATGCACCAGAAAATCTTCATGTTCGATGAAATTCTCTTGAAAAAGCATATTACACCTACGTTTCCAGAGTTCCCAACAAATGATAGCAAACAAAATATTCCAATTACTTCCACTGATCGAGAACTCACCTTGGCTCTTCACATTTATAGGTAACCAATCAACATAGGGAATGGACAAAAAGAGTTGGATTTTGTCCTTACCAATCAGTATACGGCAAACACCCAAAGCAAACGGGCATCTTCATAAGACGTGATTCATGTCTTCATCTTCAACTTGGCACAAGAAGCATCTAGCAGAAGCAGTAATATGGCGACAGTGCCTCTCCTTGTTTGTCATCAACCGTCCATGAAGGGCCAACCAAAGAATTGTCCTTATTCTTTGCGGAATATTTAGCTTCAACACCACCCTCTAAGGATCCACACTCTCATTTGAGCCACTAGGGGATAATTTATTATATGTGGATTTAACAGAAAAGCTATGATTCGCCTCCCACCTCCATCCCGGGTTGTCGTTGCCAAGATCGGGTCTAGGTGGACACATAGCAACAATATGATTGCAAACCTGTTCCGGGATGCATGTTTTTATAACTTATCCCAATCTCATGCACCATAAGCAATGGTCATCTCGCATACTGGAGTGGGCTGAGGAAGATTATTCTGCAACCTATGGTCAACGAGAGGTCCGAATTCATCAAGCCAAACATCCTGCCAAACCCATTTTGCCATGCATGGAGTGAATCCCTTCTTGAGAAATAATGATATTGTCAACTATATTTTTCCTAGGGACAAAACTAGTTTGATTTTGGGAGATCCAATCCGGAAACAGAGACTTCAATCTATTAGCCAAAATTTTAGTGATAATTTTGTAGGGAACAGTGCGTTAATTAATGGGCCTAAACTGCGAGATCCTCTCAGGCAGTTCGACTTTTGGGATTACCACCAAGAGAGTTTTATTTGCTAATTCCAGTAAAGAACCAGTCTTAACGAAATCATTCACAAAATGAAAGACATTTCCACCCAAGGTACTCTAGTTCTTCTAAGAAAACCTCGCATGGTAGCCATTAATACCTGGAGCTTTTAAAGGATCCATCATGAATAAAGTTTGTCGTACCTCTTCAATGGTCACAGGGCGCGTTAAAAAGCTCCAACGGTTTGCATCAATCTGTTAAAAATCACCCAAGCAATCCATTCCCACATTACGACAAGGTTCAGAGGAAAAAAGGTTGCAAAAAAAATTAATCGTGGCTTTGAACAATAGCTTGGTCTTCACACCATTCCCCATCATCCAATTTAAGAATCCATATATTATTACGATGCCTCTTGTTTAACATTGAAGCATGGAAGAAACTCGTATTACGATCCCCATTCGTTATCCACTTGCATCTAGACTGTTGGTGCCATAAATTTTCTTCATGTTCAAAAACCATGTTCAGATCTTTTTTGAGGTTCTCATATAGATCCAAGTGGAATGGAGACTCGGAATCTTCCAAGGCCATTTCAATTCAGCGAATTTGGTTTGGTTACTGTAGGTTTCTAATGAAGAGATAGGTTTTTTTGTGCTCTGTTGATGTGTTGGTTTTTTCTTTGGAGAGAAAACGATGGACCCCCTCGTCTGGTTTTGTTACTTGTTATATTCTCCCCCCCCCCGCCCCCGTTTTTTAATTCCCCTCTCATATTTTTCATTTTTGTTTGCATGCACGAGACCTCCTGTTTGTGTGGTTGATCTATGGATTTTGATAGGCTCCTTACGCCCTTTCGTTGGAGTTTTGCAACGTTACCCTCTGTTCTTGTCATTGTCGAGGGAATGTGGCAGGGGGGGAACATACGGCCGCTGCAAGCGCTCGGGTACAGCAGAGGCTGTCGAGGCATGGGCGCGTGGAAGCTTGGGAGGCTTACGTGCATCCAACGTGCAAATCCGAACGGTTTGATGCTCCCTGTCTGAATCTGGACCGTTGGATTGCTGATTAGATTCAACAGTTGTAAAACGTTGGCGGTAGCAGCAATATTATAGGGTAAACAAACCTAAATCAGACCTAATATGGACCGTTGAACTTCCCTTCATCCAAGGGATGATGACTGGCGACGCACGGATGATGAGGAGGGCTGGGTTTCTCTAATCCCTAAATGCTTGGGCCATCAGACTTGAGCCTCCTGTTTTGGGTTGAGCGTATTTTGCCTTGTAATACTCCGGGCTTCTTTTACTAATGTTTAGGTTTGTAAAGGGACATGAAATAAGATTAGTATATTTTAACTTAATATTTTATGTATATAAATATATTTAATTTAATTTAATTATTTATATATTCATATAATCGCATATATATATATATATATATATTCATACGTATATAATATAAACACACATATATGATATCTATTTATATGCTTATAATAAATACCACACGCACGCAACCATATAAAACCATATATATAATGTATATTTTTGTTTATAATATGTAACACTTTCATAATATATATATGTCATAATATAATATAATACTAATATATATATATACAAACACACGCGTAACCAATAATATAATATAATATAATATAATATAATATAATATAATATAATATAATATAATATAATATAATATAATATAATATAATATAATATAATATAATATAATATAACTAGCCCAATAATCTTTTGGATTTAAACTAATTAATAATATATATATAAACATAAATGAACTTGGATGTAGTCCCGGACAAAATGAGTATCTACATTATAGACACTCAATGTCTCCTAATTAAGGGAGGTCAAGAAAGGCTAAAGAAGAAGAAAAACTCCCTTTAACTTTCTATACTGAAAGATTTTATATTGACTAGACGTAGGGTTATAACGACTACTCATAGGTTAACAACTTAAATAGATCTAACTGTTAAATATTAAATTCTAGATCATGCATGTCTATCCAATGTCACATCTAAAGATTGTAATTTTCTGAAAGACACGAAATCCCTAGAACATAATATGACCTGCGAAGAAGATATAAGAAAATACAAAATAAAAACATTGGAATCACCTCAACGTCATTACATAAACATGCCAATGACATATTTTCCCACAACAAATAAAAAAAAATGAAGGTGGTACTCATGAGTTACGACTAAATTGTAATGTCCAATTTCCATGACTTTTCATGCTTATTGCAACATAAAAAGAAACAATATGTGCTCAAATAACTAACATTGCTCAATTCTTCCAACCAAAGTCATCATTGTACGATTGTTTAGTTATAATGTTAGAATAAAAATAGTAGTTTGCTGCTGGTAGTTGTTCTTAATGAGATCTCCATGTTAGAATATTTGAGCAAAAACTATGATTGCTTATAAAACCCTACTTTCTAAAATCTCATAGAATACTTATGCTCTCCACTAGATTAAGCAATAAGGGAACAAGTGGAACAATGTAATCATAGAATACTAGAAAGAGATTGTGGTTATGATATCTAAAGCACTGTATAAGAAACTGCCTATAATATATGAATGTTTATGCAATTGGATATGCTAGTACTTTAATGGTTAACCCACAAAGAGTTTATTACGTGTTTAGAATTGTCATCGATAATTTTAGTTACATATGACCGAACACTCTTAAAACCTAGTTTGTATCTTCATCTATAAAATATAATTTGTAGTCACAAATTTGTATACTGTAATTTTATATTTCATCTTAGTATTGATGTCGAAGATTTAGCATTGATATCAATAGAGCATTATAGATACTTCAAGAATGAGTAACAATTTCTCTTCAGAATTTGCTTAGAATTTTAGGGAAATTTCATACTGTATCAATACCAAAGCCCATAATTTTCCATTTCAAGTTTAGAAATCACATCCAAATCACATCAAAACACAAAAGAGAAATTATATTTTACCTCTTTTGAATCCGAATCACTCAAAATCACTAGAAAGTTTGTTCTTCTGATTGCTAGAGCCATAGGGCTTTGAAGGAGAAAAAGATGAATATAAAAGGGGTGGGTGAGCTAATATCTCAGCTTTCCCCCTTAAACCCACATAAGAAGTGAGGAAATCAATCATGTTTTTTCTCAATAATATAATTATTCTTTTGGTCCTTTCCTTTCTAATCTCAATTAAAAAATTATATTTTTAGTGACAATTCAGCCTATTTTTTTTCTGGATTAGGCTCAAACTTTACCTAACAAATCTAATCTCTCAAATTGGTCCATAAATGTCTTGGGTCAACCATCATACATCAACTCGAAAATTCATTGTCGTATATATATATATATATATATATATATATATATATATATATATATATATATATATATATATATATATATATTTCATTTGTTAAGGAATGATCATAGTGTTAATATTATGATTAGAGGGCTTTGCTTAGAAGAACATCATTCCTAGAAATTTAATAATAAAAGTTTAGTGGCCAAAGAAACATGGAACTAATAATGGATTGCCTTTGGAAAAATTCCAAAAATTTTCCTAAAGTACACTTTTTTATTATAATGGAATTAAAGTTACTTTGAGATTAAAAAATTTAAAATGATTTAGATGGAACACCAAGACTTCTCTAATAATGATGATGAATTGAACTGCAAATTTTCTATATGGATGTGGGTTGGTGCTGGGATTGAGCTTGAGATACATAGTATTCACAGCTGGAAAAGCATGGTAGTTCATTAGGATCTACGAGAGAGATCGAAAAAGATTTGCAAAAAGATAGAGAAGTGAACTCTTGAAAAAGAAAATTTGTTGCAAAACAAGTTACGGACAGGGAAGTAAACTTCATTGCATGGCAGTAGGCAGGCCTTTATCTATAGCTGTTTTATATCTGTGCATTACTTATGTAGATTGCATCTTCGGATATTCTCTATTTTTTAATCCAGAAGTTGAATTTGGATATCTAATATGCAATCTACATAAGTAAAATATATTCGAATAATGCATATTCAGGGGTGTTTATTTGTATCTATCCCAAATTCAAAACGGAAAATAATTAATTTTAATATCTGAATCTGTAAATTCTCTTCTAGTGAAAAGTACGGCGACGATGATGAAGAGCTTAACAACTCTGTTGCATTCAATGAAACTAATGCAGAAAAGGAGACATAAACCGCCTCTCCAGTTGATTCAAATAAAGAAGAGGAGCTTTTGACAATGTTAAGAAGATGTCTGGGAATCAATTCCTTAGGGTGCGTTTGGTTCACGGAATGTAAGATTACCGGCGGGAATAAGATTATTGAGAATGTTGTATTTTGTGTTTGGTTTGTTTAGTAGTAATGTAAGATTATAGTGTTTGGTTAAAAGAATAAAAGATTATTGAAATGTATATTTTACCAAATTGTCCTTATTATATATTTGTTTTTTTAACAAGTTGAATTCTACTATAATATTATTATAATTAATTTATATACTTTCTTTAAAAATTTTAAATTCATAAAATTTATATAATTATTTTTACAAAATTGAAAAGATAAATAGATTTAATGAAAGGGTAAAGTTTTATTTTAACCCCTGGACTTCATATAAAATTCTAATTATGATTTTTTTTGTAAATCTAAAATAGTTTAAGGATAAATTTGTAATTTAACCTTCATAGAATTTTTTTATTCAACGACAGAAGAATGATATTTTTGAAAAACAATTAAGGGTATTTTAGTCCAAAACGCCGAGAATATAACAATATATAAGGGAAAAGAGGTATTCACATTCCCGGTAATATACCCCCAAAATATCACTGTTTGGAATAACTTATTATCGAGGGTTGGGAATGTTTGCCAACCAAACGAGGGAATGACATTTGGATAATGTTGGGGGCAATCTGATTGCTTTAGGAGAAAACACCAATAACGTTTGTGCTTTAGGAGAGCAACATTGCTCATCATGTCTCATTGTTTCGTCAATACAAAATATTATACAATCAAAAGGTTAAGTGAACACTTGTATATCTCAATTTAAGATTTAGTATCATGCTGGTGTTACATGCATCAATATTCTCTATGACCATGGCATAGAGCAGGAAAGAGTGCTGTTAGGAGTTCCTTCCAATATCAAGATTCACGCTTTTACCAGGTGCAACAATATGTAAAAGTATTAATAATATGATTAGAGGGTTTTGCATGAGAAGAACATCATTTCTGGAAATTTAACAATGAAAGTTTATTGACCAAAGAAACATTGAACTAATAATGGATTGCCTTTGGAAAATTTCCTTAAAGCTTTCCTAAAGTACACTTTTTGTTTCTTTAAAATGGAATTAAAGTCACTTTGGATTAAAAAAACTTAAAATGTTTTTGTTGGAAGACCTAGAATTTCTATTTATACTTCTATACTAACAATGACTAGCTTGCAATAATTTCATTTCATCTACTTTCCTTTCCCTCCCAATTCCATTTCAAGGAATAAAAAGAAGAAGAAAAATGAGTTTCCTCCTCCTCCTCCTTCTTATCCTCCACCGCAAGAGCCATCTCGCAGCATCGTGCGCTCATGGCTGTTAAATCCTCCATTACTGACGACCCTCAAGCTTACCTCTCCAACTGGAATGCAACTACTCCGCTTTGCTAATTCACCGGTGTAACTTGCGATTACACTAGTCGTCATGTGACCTCCATAGACCTAACCGGCTTCACCTTGTCGGGAACTCTTTCCCCATCATTTTCCCACCTTCGTTTCCTCTAAAACCTCTCCGTCGCAGCCAACCAGCTTTCCGGTCCAATTCCAATGGAACTCTCTGCCCTCTCTGGTCTCCGTTACCTCAACCTTTCCAACAATGTTTTCAACGGTTCCTTTCCTACCCAGCTTTCCCAGCTGAAATACCTCCAAGTCCTTGATTTATACAACAATAACATCACTGGGGAATTGCCGGTTTCTGTCACTGAGCTTCCCAATCTGCGACACTTGCATTTGGGAGGGAACTATTTCACTGGTCACATCCCGTCAAGTTATGGCCTCTGGGAGCATCTCGAATATTTGGCCGTTTCGGGCAACAAACTCGGTGGGAAAATCCCACTTGAAATCGGCAACCTAACCAAGTTACAGCAGTTGTATATTGGTTATTTCAATACTTTTGAAGGTGGTTTGCCACGAGAGATTGGAAACTTGTCGGAACTCGTTCTTTTCGATGCCGTTAATTGCACGTTAACCGACGTAATACCACTAGAGATCAGGAAGCTGCAGAAGCTCGACACGTTGTTTCTCTACTCCAATTTACTGTTTGGCCCCTTGAATCCGGAGCTGGGAACCTTAAAAAGCTTGAAATCCATGGATTTATCAAAAAATATACTTACCGGTGAGATTCCGGAGAGTTTCGCTGAGCTTAAAAACTTAACTCTGCTCAATGCTTTTAGAAACAAACTTCAGGGACATATCCCTGAGATTATTGGTGAATGGCCGGAGTTGGAGGTATTACAGTTATCGGAAAACAACTTCACGGGGAGCATTCCTCAGAATGTGGGGAGCAACAAAAAGCTTTAGTTTTTTGATTTTTCATTGAATCAGTTGTTGGTTTTTGGCAAAGTCCCACATTGGTTGTGTATAAGGAGAAGGGGAAATTCTTTTGTTATAAGTAAAACCATCATCCTCCTTAGTTAATCATCCCTAAAATATAAGCCTTCTTCTATATTAAAGGCTATTTGTATTCTTTCTTTCTCTTTGTAATATTTCCTCTATTAGTGAAATATTATTTTAGTAGTGTTAGAGGAGGTAGGCATAATTTTGGCCTAACCTCGTTAAATTTTGGTGTTCTCTTTATGTCTATTTAATAGCTATTGTTGGGTATAGTTGTTGTTAATTATTGTCCTATTAAAATTACTTGTCTTGGTAGTTCTGTATAAGGAAAGTGGGTTTTAAGAGGGACCATTGTGACCCCTCCTCTTTCCTGGGAATCTACCTTGGGGTGATTTTTAGTACAATCGTTTTCACACTAGTCACCCAGATAATAGTTTAAAGGTGAATCTGTTATTGGTGGAAATTAACCCGAATTTCACAACAATTGGTATCAGCGCTCTTGGTTTATTTTAGTATGCTCTGTGGTTGCGGCTTAGGCTGATCTTCCACATCAGAAAAAATTTCCTTGGGATAATTGACATTCCGCATTGACAGTTATTAAATAGAATTTGTAGCAGAAATGGCAGACGCTTCTTCATCTTCAATTTTGGCAATAAATGCTGTGACAAATGTTAGATTTGCAGTGGAGATTTTTTATGGCACCGGTCATTTCGGCATGTGACAAAGTGAGGTTCTAGATGCCCTATTTCAGCAGGGTCTAGACATTGCTATTGAATGAGAGAAACCAGATGATGTTGAGGAGAAATAATGGAAGAGGATCAATAGAATGGCATGTGGTACTATTCGATCGTGTCTTTCTAGAGAGCAGAAGTATGCAGTTTCTATGGAAACTTCTGCAAGTAAATTGTAGAAGGCACTGGAGGAGAAATTTTTGAAGAAAAGCGGTCAGAACAAACTCTACATGAAAAAGAGATTGTTCCGCTTCAACTATGTACTAGGTACCACTATGAATGATCACATTACTAGCTTTAATCAGCTGGTGACTGATCTGATGAATATGGACGTGACTTTTAAAGACGAAGATCTGGCTCTGATGTTGATGGGATCACTTCCTGATGAGTTTGAGTATCTTGAAACTACTCTACTTCATGGGAAGGTTGATGTGTCTCTCAGTGAAGTAACTGCTTCCTTGTATAGTTATGAATTGAGAAAGAAAGACAAACAAGAAAACACAAGTGTCGAAGCAGAAGCTCTTGTTGTTAGAGGCCGTTCGAAGAGTCAGAATAAAGGAAGCAGAGGGAGATCGAAGTCAAAGTCCAGATTGAGCAAAGATGAATGTGCCTTTTGTCGAGAAAAAGGGTACTGGAAGAAAGAATGTCCCAGGCTAAAGAATAAAGGCAAACCTGAAAGGGGGAAGGCTGTCTCAGAATCAAATGTGGTCGAGTATGATGATGTAGATTCAGATTTCGCATTCGCTGCTACGCCATCAACCAGCTGTTCCAGTTCATGGCTGTTAGATTCAGCTTGTAGCCACCATATGACCCCCAATAGAGAATGGTTCTTTGATTTTAAAGAACTAAAAGGTGGAATTATCTACACAACAAATAATTCCCCTCTTGACACACTTGGGATTGGTTCAATTTGCTTGAGAAATCAGGATGGATCAATCAGAACCTTAACAGGTGTCCATTATGTACCAGATTTAATGAGAAATCTCATCTCTGTGGGAACCTTAGAGTCAAAAGGTTTAGAAGTGAGGGCAAAAGATGGGATTATGAGGATTATTTCTGGTGCACTGGTGATAATGAAGGGAATCCGAAAAAGAAACAATGTGTATTACTTTCTGGGTAGTACAATTGTTGGGACAGCAGCAGTGGCAGCAGTGGCAGCTTCTACTGATGAACATGAGTCAGAAGCAACCAGTTTATGGCATATGCGCTTGGGGAATGTTGGTGAAAAATCATTGAAATTACTCATAGATCAAGGATTATTGAAAGGTGCTCGGACTTGCAAATCAGCTTTTTCTGAGCATTGCATCAAAGGGAAGAAGACGAGGGTGAAATTTGGAACAGCAATCCATGATACTAAAGGTATTTTGGATTATGTTCATTCAGATGTATGGGGGCCTTCCAAGACAACTTCATTGGGAGGAACACACTATTATGTCACCTTTGTTGATGATTTTTCCCGGAGAGTTTGGATGTATCCAATGAAGACAAAGGATGAGGTGCTAGGATTTTTCCTTAAATGGAAAAAGATGATGGAGACTCAACAGGCAAAAAAATCAAACGTCTCCGTACAGACAATGGTGGAGAGTACAAAAATGATCCATTTCTGAAAGTCTGTGAAGAAGAAGGTATTGTCAAGCACTTCACTGTCAGAGGTACACCACAATAGAATGGGGTTGCAGAGCGTATGAACCGGACATTAGCGGAGAAGGTTCGGTGTATGTTGTCTAATGCTGGGTTAGGCAAAGAATTTTGGGCTGAGGCTTTGGTCTATGCTTGTCACCTTGTCAACCGCTTACCATCGACTGCTATTGGTGGTAAAACACCATTAGAGAAATGGTTTGGAGTACCTGCTACAGATTATGATTCCTTACATGTGTTTGGTTCCACTGCATACTACCATGTTAAGGAGTCAAAGCTGGATCCAAGAGCAAAGAAGGCGATCTTTATGGGGATCACCTCTGGTGTGAAAGGCTATCGTCTTTGGTGTCCAGAAATAAAGAAAATAATCTTCAGTAGGGATGTTACCTTTGATGAATCTACCATGTTGAGAAAGGTGACTTCAAAAAAATTGGACCGGACAGATGGAACTCCCAAACAGGTGGAGTTTGAAGGAAGCAAGATTGTCCCAACCAGTAAAGAAACTGATGTTGACTCTCCTATGGTAGAAGAAGAGTCAGATAAAGAAGAGGTTCAGACCCAAGAACCTCCACAGCAACATGAATCAATTGCACTTAGAAAGGGAAAGAGGACCATTAGACAACCTGCTCATTATGCTGATATGGTCTCTTTTGCATCACCAATTGCAATTGATGACGTTCTTACCACTTTTAATGAAGCAGTTCAAAGTTCAGAACATAAAAAGTGGAGGATCGCCATGAATAAAGAAATGCAATCCCTTCAAAAGAATTAGACGTGGAAACTAGCTAGTCTTCCAAAGGGAAAGAAGGCAATTGGGTGCAAGTGGATATATGCAAAGAAAGATGGATTTCCTGACAAGAATAACATCCGCTACAAAGCAAGATTGGTGGCTAAAGGCTACGCTCAAACGAAGGGAGTTGATTATAATGAAGTATTTTCTCCAGTTGTAAAACATTCCTCCATCAGAATTTTGTTAGCTTTGGTAGCGCAGTTGGATTTGGAACTAGTTCAGATGGATGTAAAAACTGCATTTTTACATGGAGACTTGGATGAGGAAATCTACATGACTCAACCAGATGGATTCAAAGTTGTTGAAAAAGAAGAGATGGTGTGCAAATTAGAAAAATCGTTGTACGGATTGAAGCAATCTCCAAGGCAGTGGTACAAGCGATTTGACAAGTTTATGATAGGGCAGAAGTACACAAGAAGCAAATATGATCATTGTGTGTATTTACGCGAGCTAGAAGACGGATCCTATATATATCTTCTTCTTTATGTTGATGATATGTTGATAGCTTCCAGGAGTCAGACAGAAATTGTGAAACTAAAGACTCAATTGAACAGGGAGTTTGAGATGAAGGATCTTGGTGAAGCGAAGAAGATTCTAGGCATGGAGATATCAAGGGATAAGAAATTAGGGAGACTTTGTTTGTCTCAGAAAGAATATCTGAGAAAGGTACTAAAACGTTTTGGCATAAATGAGATGTCAAAACCAGTTAGTACACCTCTTGCTCCTCATTTCAAGCTCGGTGCATCAATGTCACCTAAGGATGATGCAGAACGGGAATACATGTCAAAGGTTCCGTATGCAAGTGCTGTTGGTAGCTTGATGTATGCAATGGTGTGTACGAGACCCGATATTTCACAGGCAGTTGGGGTTGTGAGCAGGTATATGCATGATCCTGGAAAGGAGCATTGGCAAGCTGTGAAATGGATTATGCGGTATATTCTGAACACCGTAGATGTTGGTTTGGTCTTTCAGCAGGACAAACAAGACGGTCAGTGTGTAGTTGGGTATTGTGATTCAGACTATGCAGGTGATTTGGACAAGCGTCGATCAACTACTGGTTATGTGTTTACATTTGCAAAGGCACCAGTCAGTTGGAAGTCCACCTTACAGTCAACAGTGGCTTTGTCTACTACAGAGGCAGAGTATATGGCAGTTACAGAGGCTGTGAAGGAGGCAATTTGGCTTCAAGGGTTGCTTGGTGAATTGGGAATGGAACAAAAGCACATCAAAGTGCACTGTGACAGTAAGAGTGCTATTCATTTAGCAAAGAACCAGGTTTACCATGCAAGGACGAAGCACATCGATGTTCGATATCACTTTGTACGAGAGATTTTAGAAGAAGGTGGAGTCATAATCCAGAAGATTCGGACCACTGAGAATCCTGCTGATATGTTGACAAAAGTGGTAACTGCGGTCAAGTTTAAACATTGTTTAGACTTGGTCAATATTGTTACAAATTAAAAGATTGTTTTTTTAGAGATGTGTGTGGAATTTGCCAAGGTGGAGATTTGTTGGTTTTTGGCAAAGTCCCACATTAGTTGTGTATAAGGAGAAGGGGAAATTCTTTTGTTATAAATAAAGACATCCTCCTCCTTAGTTAATCATCCCTAAAATATAAGCCTTCTTCTATATTAAAGGCTATTTGTATTCTTTCTTTCTCTTTGTAATATTTCCTCTATTAGTGAAATATTATTTTAGTAGTGTTCGAGGAGGTAGGCATAATTTTGGCCTAACCTCGTTAAATTTTGGTGTTCTCTTTATGTCTATTTAATAGCTATTGTCGGGTATAGTTGTTGTTAATTATTATCCTATTAAAATTACTTGTCTTGGTAGTTCTGTCTAAGGAAAGTGGGTTTTAAGAGGGACCATTGTGACCCCTCCTCTTTCCTGGGAATCTACCTTGGGGTGATTTTTAGTACAATCGTTTTCACACTAGTCACCTAGATAATAGTTTAAAGGTGAATATGTTATTGGTGGAAATTAACCCGAATCCCACAACATCAGTTAACCGGTAAACAGAAGCTTCTATCTTTTTCTTTAAGGGTAAATTACAAATTTGGTAAATTACAAAGTTGGAGGTATGATTTTTTTAAATAGTTAGATGATTGAAACAGAAACACAATAATAGGTAGGTGACTAAATAAGTAGTTTATCGTATAATTTATTTAAATTTTCTTTTAAAGAATAGCCAAACTCTTAATTCTAACTCTTTCCCAAATGTTTTTCCTAGGGAAAATTCCAGCCCCACCACCCTCGTTGCGGTGGTACGATGTTTCAATGAATAACTTAGTTGGAGAAATCCCTGCCTCAATATGCAATTTGAGTTCCCTCAATGTTCTCATTCTTATGGAGAATAGATTGAGTGGAACAATTCCAGAGTGCATTGGAAACTTGAGTTCTTCTCTTTTACACTTTGATCTGCAGGATAACGATATTCATGGTAAATTACCAGAAAATTTTGTTAAACATTGCAAGTTGCTAAGTTTTTGGATCAACAACAATCATGTAGAAGGGTCACTGCCACGATCTTTGGGTAATTGCAAAGATTTGTACCTTCTTGATGTTGGGAAAAACAAGTTACATGACACATTCCCATTTTGGTTAGGAAATTTGGATCAACTACAAGTTCTCATCTTGAGGTCAAACAGATTCTATGGACAAGTGAATAGCTCAGATATTGCAGTTTCCTTCACTCGTTTGCACGCCATTGATCTTTCTCATAATAACTTTAGTGGTTACTTACATACCAAAATTTTTGAAAATTTGCATGCTATTAAAGAAGGGGATGGAAAGAAAGTTGAACTAGAATACATGAAAGATGAATTGGCTGACGGATCAGTGTATAATGTGCAAGGTTTATCTTTTACAATAAAAGGGTTCGAAATAGAGTTTCAAGTACTTCTGACCAGCTGGATGGTAATTGACTTTTCCAGCAATCAATTCTTGGGAGAAATTCCTAAAACAATTGGTGAGCTTCATTCTCTCATTGTCCTAAACCTCTCTCACAATTGTTTAAAGGGTTCTATCCCATCATCATTTGGTGATTTGTCAAAACTTGAATCATTAGATCTCTCATCAAACAAGCTCCAAGGGAAGATTCCAATGGAGTTGAATAATCTTGGATTCTTGGAGGTGTTAAACCTTTCTCATAATTATCTAGTGGGACCTATTCCTCAAGGCAAACAATTTGATACTTTCTCCAATGATTCCTACATAGGAAACTTGGGCTTATGGAGGTTGCCATTATAAAAAAGTCGTGATAATGATGAGGAAACTCCAGCAAAATTTGATAGAGATGATGATGCTGATGGATTGAATTGGAAATTTTCTATACTGATGGGGTACGGATGTGGGTTGGTGCTGGGACTGAGTATGGGCTACATTGTATTCACAACAGGAAAACCATGGTGGTTCATTCGGAGCTACGTGAGAGTTCAACAAAGATTTGCAAAATGGTATAGAACTAAACTCATTCGCTGATTCCTTTGCAGAAAAATAAAGGCCTTGGACAGAGCATTAAACTTCATTTCTCGGTGGTCGGTATTGTTTTCTGCCTGGGTGCTTTGTTGTATGTTCTGTTGTTCGTATTATGTTTTACAGGGTCTTCTCTCATGGAAGCAGTGTCCGCTTGTGTGTTTATAGCTTGTAAGGACTATCTTAATCGGCATCTTATTTGTATTTCCTTCTCTTTTTAATAAAACTGATGAAACTTTACACACACACACACATATATATATATAAAAGAAAGTATGTGCGACAATGGATTGTTTGTTTCGGGAAGGCCGAAGCAGCTAAAAGAGCAACAATCGACAATGTCATTAAGGTCAGTGCCATACAACGGCAGTGATATCAAGAGATCCGGTGAGCTGGGGAAAATGTTTGATATCCCAGTGCTTGATCGTTCCTCGTCCAGTGGTCCGCCTTCGAAACCCAACTCAAAGTAACAATAGCAAGTTCTGCATCCTTAACGTGCTTCATATTCTTTTCATCCCAGAAGTGGATCCAAGTGACCCGGCTCGAACACGAGCACGATCACGAAATCGTCCAGGTCCATGTCGCTTCAACCTCATCACTTCAGGTCCACTAAGTCCTCCATAGCGTGCTTTGACTAGTGCTCTTAACCCAGGTTGAAAATTCGATATGTAGAAATTGACAACATAGGTCTGGTTACAAAATAAACATAGCCTAAGAGAACAAACAGAAAAACCAGAATTGTCAAGTTCACCAATCATGATCGACCATAAATCCTATACCCTAAACCCTAATTATTCTAAGCCAAAACAAACACCGCAGAATGTCTACATCCCCAGGAGAAGTTGCGATGTTTAGGATTTGCAGATTTTCCACCCCATCCTTAATACTCGTACAGTTTGGTGGAAACATATACGCATCTCGGCAAAAACATAAGATAATGGATATGATAATGGGATTACGTGTTTATGTTGAATGTTGTTGCTATATTGATATCAATGCTAAATCTTCGACATCAATACTAAGATGAAATGTAGAATTACAATATACGAATTTGTGACTACAAATTATATTTTATAGATGAAGTTACCCTTTTGTCTTTCTTTTATTTTTATATATGTTCAAGAATTTAAATAGTGGTTTGTTAGTAAAATAATGATCGTTAAATAATAGTAAAGGTGTTATAAAAAATAATTATCGTAGGATCTCACAATTGTAATAAAACAACACAATCGATAACATAGTTGCAATCATAATATTTGTTCTGAATACTTTCAACTATCTAATAATGTATGTTCAATCATCCTTGTTGTAGTTGTTAGTACTCGAACTCATGAGTTCTAAAAATAATAATTATTCCTTTAGCCACTGAGATAATTTGATTTGTGCAATAGAAGCTATAATTTAATTTCTATATATGTTACATAAAACTACTTAGCCTAAGCCAACCAACCACCTCTAACAAAATAAATGACAAGATGGAGCTCACCAAATCCATGGGATAAGGCACTACCTCGCCAAACCTCATAGGCCCCGTTTGGTTCACGGTATAATTCATTCTTGGGAGGAATGTTTTTTTCCCAAAAAAATATACACACGTTTGGATGATCACTTTACCAAATGCCAGGAATGAATTAATACCAGCAGTGATTTTTCCCTGTTTTCTCGGTAATATATATCCCCCCATCTCTTTAGGTGTTTCATTATTCCCGTCCCCGTTGTCTAAAATAACCTTCTTCCCACTTCGTTCTAGCTATCGGGATTCATCCCCTTCTTCTTCCTCCTCCCTCACGTAGCGTTTGCTTATCACCATGGTTTCCCCTCACTGACTCCCTCCTCCGCAAATTCGTACGTTTCCCCTTTCATTTTTTTCCTTTATTCAAATTTCATTTATCATCTAATAAAAATATTTTATTTCTCCTTACTTTTTGTCTCTTCCTTTTTTCCCTTTCATTTTTATTCAATCTCGTATATGTATACAAAACCATTATGAAATTGTTGTTCTTTCTGTAAATGATTTGATATTTTTTATTTTATTCGTCTTTTCGATTAAATTGTTGATTTAGTTTTTTGATCTCATACTCTAAAGTTGAAATTATTTCTGTGAATTTTGCATTGAATGAATCTATGTTATAGTTTTTAGATTGATTTGAACACTGAATTTGATTATTCATTTTGTGTGCAAGAATCGTTTCCAATTCTTACTTTACGAGCCGAAACTTAATATTTGTAATTTGAGGTTCATACTTCTTACTGCTCTTTTTTTTCTTGTTTATTATGTTTCATTTATTTCATAGTTTTCGCAGCCATTATTGTTTAGTTGCTTCTTGGAAGAGTTTTCATTTCGTTGAGTGACTAATAATGTAATGTCACTTTGAAACCGATTGCCAATATTTACTTAAAAATTTTATTTTTGTTATGAAATTAGTTTCATTAGGAGTTCTATATATAGAAAAACGCTTTGAACTCATTGGAAAAAGATAATTTTGTTAATTGGATATTAATTTGTTTATCTGAGACTCAGATTAATATGCATCCTCATTTTCCTTCAACTTCTTTCATTTCTAACCATAGATGCTGATTCAGCTCAGGCCGATATCAGTTCCAAAGCAACGAAGTTGGCATCTGAGGGGATGATCATGTTTTTCCCCTTAGAAATTCTTTGATTTTTTAAAGCAGATCTAATGTTTCACACGAAGTTCTGAATTGAATGGACTGTAAGCTTGTTGTATTGGCAGTGAAATATCTATCTCCGGCTGTGCTGAATTTTTAGTATCTGTTTATAAGCACCTCAAACAATATAGTATGGAGGAAATTGAGTGGGCAAAAACAAATTTGACTATTTGAAATGCAAAAAATATAAAATAAGAGTATTTGAAATAAATTTTGAATACTTCAAAATGCTGCTTTTCATTAGGTGGTAGCACAACCAACAAAGGTCAATAAATGGATCCTAGATGTAGTGTACTGAAAATATAGGTTGTTGATTTTGGATGTATGGTTTATGTCGTAACTTTGACACTTCTGCTACTTTAAATTTATTCAATCATTTTCAGTCATTTACTAAATTAGGTTATGACATTTATTTGTAACTTCAAAATTGATGGACAATGGGTCAGCATCATCTAGGTTATATAGAAGGCAATTTTATACGATAACCGGTTACTCTATCCCAAACCCCTTACCCAAAAGAAATGCTTCTTCTAAACCTAATGAAAAACTATACTTTTCATCAACTCAGATTCTAATCCAAATGGAAAAATCTATATTTGTGGACTAATCTTTCATTCCAAAGATCATCTAGTTTCTTCCTTCTGCTGAGTTTTGGAACATATGCTTTACCTCTCTTTCACACGGTCGATGTGCTTATTGCTTTGGTATTGGTGATATTTGTGAATTTATTAGCTTTGGATTTGATCTTGGTTTTATTTATTTATTTATTTATTCTGCGTACGCACATAGATGCTTGTTGGAATTAGAATACTGACTGATGTTTGTGTCACTTTATTTGCAGGAACATGGAACTGTCTTGCTCTAAAGCCCAGGAAGTTACAGACAAGTTTGTCCGAGAAATTGAGAAGGCAATAGGGATGATGCAGTCAACCACCGTTGATTATAAATCTGTACTTGCTGAACTGAAGACAAAATTGCATGAAATTGCTCCACTCATAGCTTTGGTAGCTCTGGAACATATGGGGCAATTTATCATGGCAAATGGAAAGGTTCTGATGTAGCAATCAAGAGAATTAAAGCCAGCTGTTTTACAGGGAAGCCTTCTGAAAGAGAACGATTGGTAATAACTGTTATCACTTTTCCTTCCATAGCTTTTGTAGCTTGTAATTTGAGGCTTCTTGATAGTTAAAAGAATGACAATTGATTCAGAATGACAAATGATTCACCTGATCATTTGTTTCTAGCTTCATTTGTTCCTTTAATTTAAGTTATCTTTTATCTATGCCTTTAGGTTTTACTAGGGAGGGATTCTCACACCTGCACTGCCGGAGCATTCGGTTATTTTGCTACAAGAATTGGACATACAGATGCAGGCTTTGTATTAGGCACCGGGAAGCTTATGCGAAAGGCGTGTTAATTATTCTTTGATGTTTTACTTGATTAAAAAATGTGTGTGCGTTTGTTTTTGGTGCATTTTGATTTTTCGTTTGGTTTCATACTAGTATTTGGTTACCTTAGGTTCGTAGCGTAATAGCGTTATGCCCACCATAGAATTATAGATGTTATTTTTTGAATAAGAATTTAAGGTGGTCCAACTCTGTTATCCAAATTCATTGAAGGATGTTTGACGAAGTTGTAGCTATTTGATGAATAGTTTTGTCCTTCATATCCGTTGCTCTAGGCATATAGTTTAATCTGGTAGACCATCTTGGCATTTTCTTTTGCAAACGGATATTCATGACTTGTATGAGTTGAAGGTTGGCACTTAAAAAATTACGATTAATTTGGTGGTATATATGTTGCATATTCGATTACGGGTTCCACCAACTTTGATATTTGTAATGGATGGTGAAATGCCTCCTTATCTGCTTGCAAAGGATATGATTTTGCAAGAAAGATCGTAATATAAATTCATGAGATAAATAATAATGATAAAGTATGCAAAATTAAGTATAAATATAAAAGATAAATAAATAAATTATTGTATATAGAAGATATAATAAATATTATATCTTAGATAACAAAAATAATTTACAACTTTTTATTATTATGAATATCTATGATAAATTATTGTATATAGAAGAATGTAAAATTTTAATATATTTTTACATAAATTATATAAAATTTAATACTAATTAAAATTAAAATAATACATTATATATTTAAATACTCAAGTAATATATTATCAACAGTTAAAATTTTTATATATATAATTTTTATTTAAATATTTAGAATTCACTTGTTAAAAAATATAGAACAAAGACAATTTGGTAAAATATGCATTTCGATAATCTTTTATTCCTTCAACCAAACACTGGAATCTTACATTTCAGCCAAACCAACCAAACACAGTAATGTAAGATTCCCAGTAATCCTATTCTCTGATAATCTTTTATTCCTATTGATAATCTTACATTCCGTGAACCAAACGCACTCATAGGGTCATCGTACACGTAAAGTTTCAGTTCATCAATACTTACCTTCTGCATATATAATATATAGAAAAAAGTGAAATCACATTAATTCCACCTTACTTTAAAAAAAAATAAAGGACACGACACCGAACCCAAATTCTTTCTCTCTACCACACTTGGTTGTACATTCCAGTAGCGAGACCAAACATGCAGCAGCAGCTCATTTCATGCACATCTACCACGGTAACGCCTAAACTTCTGTTATCCGACGTTAGATCTTAATTTATTATTGTTTTTAATTCAAGTTAGCTTAATCCTCACTTTTATCTACATTTACAAGAAATTGTTGTAAAGTTTGTAAATCAGGCATATTAGCTTATAATGGCACCATTCATGTGATCATTCATGGATTTACATACGATTTTAGGCCTTACCCTAAACTCCATCACTACTTTAAACCATCGTTTTCGGTCCTAATTTTTTGTGCCAAAAATGTTTAAGCGGTTTGAAATGAATGGTTTCGTTAGGGAACTCTACTCTCGCATTAGAAGAAAGTTTCATATTACTATAACTTCATTGTTTCTGCTGTCAATGGCTTCTTTTGTGGTTGTTCTCGGGACTTTCACGTTGAAGTTGTTGGTCTCCGAAGGCTCCTCGTCATGCTCCCTGAAACATAACCGATTTGCTCCACCACCGATGAGCTCTCCGTATTCGTACATTTTCTCTAACTTTGGTTTCCGATCATCCCTTCCCCACTCACCTTTTAACTCTTCTTTGGAATCGAAAACTTTGATAGGCGCCCCGGACCACAACGGCACGTTGCATTCCGTGACTGATGATCGGGAGCTGATGCGACGTGCCGTTGTCATATGTCCAAATGTTACCGAATCCTCGGAGAACCTGACCCCGAAGGTGGCGTTCATGTTTTTATGCAGGGGGTCGCTGCCTTTAGCACCCCTTTGGGAAAAGTTCTTCATGGGAAATGAAGGGCTTTACTCCATTTACATCCATACATCGCCGGAGTTCGTCGACGAGCCATCCGTAACGTCGATGTTCTACAAGCGCAAGATACCAAGTAAGGTGAGATTTAAGAAATGAGGACTATAGAACAGGGTGTAAACGAGGCATATTGGATTATTCGATTCATAGAAGTATACAATTCGAGTTTTTTCCTATGTAAATTCGATTCTCTTTTGTAGCCTGTTCAATGGGGAAGCGCGACAATGGTAGATGCCGAGAGACGGCTATTAGCCAATGCGTTGCTGGACTGCGCCAACGAAAGATTCGTGCTGCTCTCAGAAGCATGCATCCCGCTATTCAACTTCACCACCGTTTACAACTACCTCATCAACACCAACCAAAGCTTCATCGGTTCGTTCGATGATCCGAGGCCAACCGGCCGTGGCCGTTACAACAAGCGGATGTTGCCGAAGGTCTCATTGACCGATTGGCGAAAAGGGTCGCAATGGTTCGAGGTTAATCGAAAGCTCGCCCTAAATATAATTTCAGACGAAATTTACTACCCTCTCTTCAGAAACTATTGCAACCCTCCATGTTACGTAGATGAACATTACGTGCCGACTCTTGTCAACAAAATCTCGCCGGAGCTTAACACGAATCGGAGCATCACTTGGGTCGATTGGTCGAAAGGCGGTCCACACCCCACACAGTATGTGAGAAAAGATGTATCGATGGAATTGCTGAATCGGATTAGGCAAGGATTTGATTGTACTTATAATGGTCAGACACGCTCTATTTGCTTCCTTTTTGCCAGGAAGTTTCATCCGATTACACTGGAGCCTTTGCTTAGGATGGCTCCAGCGTTGCTTGGATTTAATTGAATGTTAGATATGTTATTTTGATATTAAATATTAAATAAAGTAATTAGTAGGAGTAAATAAAAAATATATGTTTGGCTTAATTGTGATTTGTAATCTATGTAAAATGCAACGTCAGTCCTTAACGATCGAATGGTGGAACTCACATAAATTTGATGGTGGAACCATTTTACTCCTTTGAAGATGAACAAATATTTATTTATTTATTTATTTATTAATTAGTAGGGGCATCAAAATGAAAATGTAGTATAAGAATTATTATAATATTTTTATTCAATTATAACTCACATAATTCTTTAATTTTATAACTCTTTAAATTTGCCTTGATCAACCCAACAGGGCGCAACCACACCAAAGAATTAGCACCTAGTTCGTGTCCACTGTCTGCTATAGAGATCTTAGTTGCTGTAAATTCATTAGTCAATCTCTTGCACATCAAAATAAACTCCTTCCTTTGCACATAATTAGGGTCAAACAACAAACTATATATGTGCTTCCACAGTTGCCAACAAATTACAACAAAATATAATGTTCGGTTACCATTAAAGTGATCATACCTCATATGGTAAAGAGAGGAACTTCCCCAACTTCTCCGTTCGAATTACCCTCATCCAAACATAACTAGCCATTCGACACCGACGCAGCACATGGTCGACATCTTCCGCTTCACTAACACAAATTTGACAATCAATCTTTGTTAGATTGTTGTCAAAGAAGAGAAAAGGAAGAGCGGGAGGAATGTTAGGCTGTTGTCAATGCAGCACATACGTGGAGAGGTGGTTAGTCTGTTAGCTAAGCCAGTTAGTTTGTTAGATGGTTAGTGGTGAGCTAAACCACTCTTATAAATGTAGTGTGCCAGCTGATATGAATGCAAGCATTTTCTTTACTGTGTATATTTTCTATTATACACGTTTATTAATTTGGTATCAATCGCCAAACGGTCCTGACCTTGTTGTTCTTCCGCTACATGGATTCTGTTAGCTCTATTGTGATTACATTTCCGTCTCGAGCAGCATATTATGTTTGAGATCTTCAATGTACCTTCCATGTACGTTGCCTTCCAGGCTGTTCTTTCCTTGTATGCTAGTGGTCGTACTACAGCGGGGGGATTCCAAGTTGATCCATTGATCGAGCAAGTAACGGACAGTCACGATGGAGCCGAGCCACCGCTGCTGACGGCGGAGCATCACTTCTCTCTATTCAAGAAGCGGTTCAAGAAATCGTACGTGTCACAGGAGGAGCACGGTTATAGGTTCAAGGTTTTCCAGTATAACCTGAGACGAGCGGCGCGTCATCAGAAGCTTGACCCATCTGCGACTCACGGGGTGACTCAGTTCTCTGATTTGACTCCGGGAGAGTTCAGGAAGGCGTATTTGAAATTAAGGAGATTGGTATTGCCTAAAGATGAGACCGAGGCACCGATTTTGCCTACCGATAATTTGCTTGAAGATTTTGACTGGAGAGAAAAAGGAGTTGTTTCATCCGTCAAAAACCAGGGTTCATGCGGATCATGCTGGTCTTTTGGTACAACAGGAGCCTTGGAAGGTGCTAACTTTTTGGCAACCGAAAAACTTGTGAGCCTCAACGAACAACAGCTAGTCGACTGCAATCATGAGTGTGATCCAGAAGAGAAAAGTTCATGTGATTCTGGATGCAATGGTGAACTAATGAACAGTGCTTTTGAGTATACCCTCAAAGCTGATGGACAAGTCATTACTATCGGAGCTGAGAGATTCTGTTGTCCTGAAGTCATCTTCCAACTATCTTTCATAGGGATGGAAGCAGTTGGAATCCATGAAACTACCTACAACTCTATCATGAAGTGTGATGTAGATATCAGGAAGGATTTCTATGGTAACATTGTTCTTAGTGGTGGTTCAACTAGTTTCCCTGGTATTGCAGACCGTATGAGCAAGGAGATCACTGCCCTTGCTCCAAGCAGTATGAAGCAGAAGGTTTACGTGCAAGGAGGATGAAGAAGTGTTAGTAGTTAAGCTGTGAAACATTGTTGTTATAGAATAGTTTTTTTTAGATTTGTTTTTGTTGAATGTTCATTCACGTCAAAAGTTTGCGTTGATTCAAGTCGAACGGAGGGAAGCATCGGCAGTTCCGATTCAATTCGAACGGAGGGAAGCATCGGCAGTTCCGATTCAAGTCGAACGGAGGGAAGCATCGGCAGTTCCGATTCAAATCGAACGGAGGAAAGCATCGGCACTTCCGATTCAAATCGAACGGAATGAAGCATCGGCACTTCCGATTCAAGTGAACGGAAGGAAGCATCGGCACTTCCGATTCAAGTCGAACGGGAGGAAGCATTGGCACTTCCGATTCAAGTGTTCATCCTTTCATCAAGAAGGAAAAATAGAGGGAATGTTAGATTGTTGTCAAAGAAGAGAAAAGGAAGAGCGGGAGGAATGTTAGGCTGTTGTCAATGCAGCACATACGTGGAGAGGTGGTTAGTCTGTTAGCTAAGCCAGTTAGTTTGTTAGATGGTTAGTGGTGAGCTAAACCACTCTTATAAATGTAGTGTGCCAGCTGATATGAATGCAAGCATTTTCTTTACTGTGTATATTTTCTATTATACACGTTTATTAATTATCTTATTCGAAATATGGTGCCTTGATCTCTCCATATTAGTGAGTAGTCTCTCATAGCCGGCTAACCATAAGGTCTTTACCCTTTGTGGAGCTTAAACTTTTCAATTTAACCTTGAATCTTTAGGTTGCATGAAAGAGTTATAAGCCGACTTGGTTGTAAATGATCTATTAGCTTCCCAATGCCAACCAGGTACATTGCTTCCCAAATGAGCTTGAGGGGGCTTAACAGCCGCAATAAGTTGTATAACATGCTCAGGCAACACAGTCAATAACTTGTCCCAATCCGAAGAGTCCGATGGAAGTGTCATGCATGTCACAAATCAATGTTGTATTTGGCGAGTCGGATCCTGTATATTCGAAAACAAGTCGATCTTCTATTTCCAACCAATGATCATACCAAAAATCGGTTGCTTTATCATCCCGAATGTTTCATGCAATGCTTTCATTCAGATCTCTCCAAATACATTGTAGTCCTTTCCAAATACGAGATACATTTATTCGGTATAACGTAAACGATAGAGAATCTTCCCATTTATATTTCGATCTAAGAGCTTGTAACTAGAGTATTTTCTGACCTTGTGACCAACTAAAAGCCAACTTTCAACAGAAACGCCTTATTCTGTTAATACAAATTCTTCATTCCCAATCCCTCATTAACAATGAATTTTTGCATAATTTTTCAATTAACGAGAGATATGTTAGAATTCAAACTTTATTTTATGTTTACAAACTATGATTATCTTATCTACATGTGGCAAGCAGCTTAAGAAATGCTTAAACAATTTGATTGGCTAAAAACGTGGCGACAAAGTTTAATTAACAAGAAGGCAAAGCTTGGATAAAAGGTGGAAGCAACACAAGGATTACTTTGCAATTAAGGATAGGATTGAAACAGTAGTTAACAAATTCATGACGGCAAGGAATTCAAGCTTGAAATGTGGTATCAATTTGAAAGTTTGCAACTACAAGTGAATTAAGTTGGCAGCGGCTAATTCAAAGCCTATTAATTAAGTAAAAGAAGCTTTAAAATTTAAGTTAAACACGACATAGAGTTGAAGCAAGCTTAGGCGGTTTATTATACACACTATGTGTGTGTTTTGTAGCTAGTGTAATATGAGTGAGGAAAGAGAAAAATGAGAGCGAAAGAAGCAGCAGCTTTGGTTGCGTGTTGCGTTCGTAAACTAGCTGCAACTAGTGTTATATTTGTGTGGTGTTTGTACTCTTATTTTGTTTCGTATTAATAATATCGTACAAGTTACAAAGTAAATTGAGTGCCCACCAACGCTTCCACTAAGTTGTATGATAGCTTGGTTTGAGTTTGATTTGAGTATACGCAGCGGTGAAAATGACCAACTTGATTCAATCACATATCTAGAGGTTGATAAAGACGAACTATGGTTATTGGAGTATCCAAATGAAGGCCTTACTCGGCTCGCGAGATTGTTGGGACATCGTAGAGGAAGGTTATGTCGAGCCTAAAAATGCAATAGTAGAAGCGACTTTAACCAATGAAGAGAAGCATGTACTGAAAGAATTTTGTAAAAAAGACAAGAGGACATTGTTCTTTGTTTTTGAAAGAGTTGAAGAATCAACCTTCAAAAAATTTTCAGATGTGAAGACCGTAAAACAGACACGAGAGATTTTAAAAAATCTCCCTAGGGTGCCAAAAAAGCAAAAAATATATGTTTACAATCTCTAAGAGTTGAGTTTGAAATGTTGAAAATGAAAAATACGGAAAGAATCGATGATTATGTTATCCATGTTAAAGTAGTGGTAAATGAAATGAAAATAAATGGTGAATCGCTCAACGAGGTTAGAGTGATGAAAAAGAATTTGCGGTTGCTGATATGAAAATTTGACTACATGGTCGTGACAATTGAATAATCAAAAGATTTATCCCAAATTTTGATATGGGTTCACTCCAAGCCCACGAGCAGAAGATGAAGCAAAATGAAAATTCTGAAAATTTGGTGCAAGCTCTACAGAGAAAGTTCAACGTCAACAAAGGTAAAGTCAGCATCAGTTACACACGAGGCCAAGAAAATCGTGGTGGTTATCGTGGAAGATATAGAGGTGGACAAAGAACACATGGACGTGGTGGTCGATCATATACCACTAATCAAACGAGTGAAAATTATCAGACATCAGGTCGTGGATGAGGATTCAGAGGCCGAGGTAGAGGCAAATATCAACAATGAAATAAATCATAGGTACAATTTTATAACTGCAATAAATATGGTAATTATAGTTATGAGTGTAGACCAGCTCTCAAACAAGCAGAAATAAATAATGTAGTAGTAGTTCAAGAAGAAAATGTTGAAAAATCCCATGTATTCCTTACTTACAAAGGAAATGAAGAATTCAAAAAAAAAATATTTAGTATCTCGATAATTATGCTAGCAAGCATATGTGTGGTAGAAAGGAACTGTTTGTGAAATTAGATGAAATAGTCCATGATCAAGTAATTTTTGATGACAACTCGTATGCGAAATTCAAAGACAAAGGTGAAGTTATGATTACACAAAAGAATGAAGAACATAAGTACATCTCAAATATTTATTATGTAACGACTTTAAAAAGCAACATCATCAGCATTGGTCAACTCTTGGAAAAAAAAGATATAAAGTCCAGATGAAAAAATGCTCCCTCGCCATAAAAAATAAAGATGGAGATTGATTACACAAGTTGACATGACTCAAAATTGTCTATTTACCATTGATATCGAGTCAGGAGAAGCCAAGTACATAAAGATGGTAATCAAAGATGATTCATGGTTGTGGCATCTATGATATGAACATCTTGGATTTTAGGTTTGAAATTGTTATCAAAAAAGAAAATATAGTAAAAGGACTACCATAAATTAACCCTCTAGATCAAATATATGAGACATGCTTTAAAGGAAAACAACATAGACAAAGCTTTGAAGTTAGCATATCCTAGTGAGTGATGCTATGATATTGCTACATCAATGTGCAAGCATACACTATTCTATTCAAGTAATAAAGTGAAAGCTATACAAGTTTCGGATGTCAAATCCACAGAGAGAAAAATATGTTACAAAAGAGTTGTATGGCAAGTGATAAAAGATATTGGTTTAAATATTGAAATAAAAGATGATTAGCAAATAGATAATTTAGAATGGGAAATGTCAAGCAGTGCTATAGAAAACAGGAGAACATCAGATCAATAATTAAATGTATGCAGATGATATAAGACAACTTCTATTATGATGCTTAAAATAGTGTGTTCATGTACCACCAAAGGTTAACAACATTTAATTAACAAGAATCAATCTTCACTGATCCAAGTAATTAAACAATTAACAATGTATGACAATTGGCAGCATACGACTCATAATACTAACTTGCCTTTACGACACCAATGCTGATAAAAAAATATATGAACATTTCATAACTTTCTTTTCTAAAACTTATAGAATTTTCATACATGAAGATGATTTTATTTCGAAAATTAACTTTTAAGCTCGACAACCCATTAAAATAAAGTTCAAACATTAAACATAATAAAAACATTTAATCAAACACATAATGTTCGAAACCAATTATCATCCCCAACAATGAAAAACATCCACTGTAAATTGCAACTTCCCTATCTCAATGAAAGAAACAACATAGAGATGAATCCTCTTGATCACCGTTGCTACAAGACAAAGCTCCCCCAACTGCTACTGCACTTTCCGATAGAGAACTTAGGTGGCCATGAATTTTATGCGGAGATTAATTTTTTAGAAGAAAAGAGTCATCTAAATGGTGTGAATGCTTCTCCTATTTATAGGCTAAAATTTCAAGCCTTCAATCAATAAAAGCGTTCCACATTTTAGGTGACAATTAGACCAAATGAAAGCTTTCCAGCTAGCTATCCCCTTCCAGAATTTTCTTTAACCATCTATGACTTAGTCGTTGTCGCTAGTTCTGCACAGCGAGTGTCACAACATCACTTCTCATCATTACCTACAACATAAAGCAATGCCACAACATCAATGTACTCGTTTTCAGTAGAAATATCATAGAAAACCCAAAAGATCCAAACACATTCTTATGATACAAATAATGTAAAAACATGTACAAATGCTCCTAATATTCTCTTAATAGTGTTGGAGTTCAAACTAAACCTATGTTAAAAGAATCTAAATGATAACTCTTTTGGAGAGTTATCACACCCCCAAAAATTAAGTGTTTGCTTGTCTTCATGCAAAACACATGAAATGCAACTACGTCTAACAATAATGTTACTGAATAACATCATTCAATTGAATCGTATTTTTAGCTTCCTTTTTTAGCTCTTAGAATATTACCGTAACATTAGATACAACATACATATGATCTTAAATTAGGGAATGCAATTTCAACTAATTAAAATCCGAATCCATAAAGTGTAGTATTATGCATCTAGGTGTATCCAATCAATACTTAGCTATATTAAAAAATATTGTCCATACTCACTTATTAGTTTCAATGCTATAACAATCCTCTTATCATATAACTAATGTTGGAGTCATCAACAGTCACTCCATTTTATCATTACCACTACTTAGCTTAACTAGGCCTTCAGCTCATCACAACCACCTTCTAGTACTTGAGTAGTATGATGATGTCAACAACGAACCCCCTAGCCTTTTAGGTAGAGTCATCATGTGAAGACTTTCATTCACTCATGCTATTCAAAACTATATTTCCTACTTAGTATTCGCTAAGCATACTAGACTTGCCTTAGCAGCAGAGTGTCCTAGACCTAAAAGTTGGCATGATCAATTTATTCAGCTAGAGCCAGTTTGGCACCTCAGGCAATTTTTAAAAAAAATAAAGTTCAACATATTGCTATAACATTTAATAAAGATGTGAGATTTAAAGTTAAAAAATGTCTAATTTCTCTAAGTATTGAGAACATTGATGTATTGTGCAAAAGGGCTTCTATGGATCCTAATTTTAGCAAGTCTCTAAAGCATTCTAATAGCATTTCACTATTCTAACTTTTTCATCATAGGGCATCATCAAAATTTTACTAAGTATTAAATCAAATTAAACATGCATCATTACCTATGCAATTTCTAAATGCTTAAACATAACGCTAACAAAATGCTCAACAATGCAAAACATCATATAACACAAAATGCACTACTAAAGAAATTTGCTATCCTAAATATCACACAATATAAACATAAAAATTAACTACACCCTCCAAACCTAAGGATTGCATTGTCCTCAATTCATGTAAACAATAAAAACAACTTAAATAAAAATGCGAGGAGTAAACGATACTCCCCTAGTTTGACTTGTTTGGGCTCTTCCTTGGATTGGCAAATTCAGGTAGACTTTCTTTGTTGAAACTTTGGTCTTCATCAAAAGTTTTCACTTCATTGCAGTTGACATCGACGTGGTTTTAACCACGACAACAGTAGGGACTGTAGTTGTAGAATCTACAACAATATATTTTCCTTCAGTTTCGTTTGACTGTACTAGTGCGCCGCCAACTGGCATAGAGACAACTTCCTCAGGCACAAAAGTCTCATTTCCTTTCATGACATCCTCAAGAACATTGTGAATAATTGATTCAATGAAAAAAATCTTGTGTTTCCTCAGCTGCATCATCACGAGCAACTTTATCATCATTTAAATCCAGTAGTTGTCGTGCAACTTCTTTTTCTAGGTTTGCATCTTCCTTAGAATTTTGTTCCTCCTAAGGGTGGATAAACTTTTCCTCGTCAACTTCCGTAATTTCTACATCCTCATAGTCTACAATATCTTCAGAAATAGACGCCTAAGAATTAGCCTCCTTTTCCTCTTCATTAATTGCAATTTCTTGTTTAGGACCATCTTACCCTAGTTCAACATCTTGGGTAGCATCCTCGTCCTCGTTTTTAGTGTCTTCCTTGTCAGTGCTTGTAGAACTATTTTTAGCATCTACTACAGCTGGTGGAGCAAGATCCTCCAAAATTTAACTTGGAAATGTTGAAAACATGAACACTATTTTGCGCAATTTTTTCATGAACACCTTTTGAATTGATTTATCATGCTATTGCGCATACTCCCAATATTGTACTTGTGCATAGATCATTTGAGATTGGTTTTGTAAATTATGACTCAGTATTGATAGTATTATATCATGTTTTACTATAACTGAAGCCAAAGCACTTTGCAATTCTTGCAAAGTTAGGCCTACTTGGGTTGCAACAGTAGGTGTAGCTTCAATAACAGCAGTGACATCGTCCATTGTTTCATCTTTCTATTCTGGATCCAGTCCTTCTCATAGAATTGTCCTTCTTATGGAGGCCGATGTAATCGCACTTCGATTGTCAAATATATTATCAGATACAATTGAAACCACTTGTGCTTGTTTGCACAATGAAGTGATTAGGGAGGGAAAAAAATACTCAATTTTATTTTGGGCACATGTAAAGAGTTTAGTAGAGATGATTTTACCCAGATTAATGTATCTATCATAAAGGATTGAGTGTAACAGCAAAATTTTGTCCTTAGTGATAGTAGAGTAATGCATGGTAGGCATTAACCAATTTGAAGAAAAATGAGCCATACCCTTGTTGACAAGTTAAGATCAAGTCTTTGGATAGCGTATTTGTAGATTTAATCCATGTGCTTCTAGGCAAGAATAAGTCAGTACTAATTTGTTTCAAGTCATCGTCTGTGAGATTAGCAATGAACTGTGTATGCTCACACTCGGTTTCTTCAATGCCCAACATCATATTTATAAGTTTTTCCCACCAATGAACCATTTTCTCTTGAACATAAGCCAACAATTGTTCTTCGAAAGTGAGATTGCAATAAAATTCCCAAACCATTTGCTGAACTATATCTCTAGGGTGGGTGAAAAAAGTCTCACATTTGAGCTGTGTTATGGTGTCCGTACTATAAACAAATGCATGCGGGTCCTCAATCGATGATAGGTCAAACCCTTACTCATAATAGAATAACTCCTCATTGGAAGGACGCTGCTGCTTGACTTTGAGAAACCATACCAGACATGTGTTGAAAATAGTTAAATTCAACTTCAATGGTGCTCGTAGAGGTGGAGTCGACATTCAATGGGTAGCTTTGACAGTAGCTTTCTTTTTAGGAGCCATTGATGGAAGCTTAGTTGTACATCGAAAATGGAAGAAAGGAGAAGAATAAAAAAATAGAACCTTTGATATGTTTAGGAAAGAAGCAGCTGAATAAATAAAGTGAAGGGAAAAGTAAAAGGTGAAGGTAAGTTTTAGGGTAGATAAAAAATTATCTTTTCATTTGAATGGATGGGTAGATAAGGATGAAGCAGAGATAATATAGAATTTGAAATGGACAGTGAATATATGGCTAAGGGAATGATTGGGATGAATTGGGTGAAAAAGTGAGTGAAAACTCACAATCACATTTTTTCCATTAAAAGTTACCGCCCAACTATCGCTGCACAACAAAAGGTGAAGAAAACCATTGATGCAACATGGAATGTTAAGGTATCCCCTGTTCAAAAACAAAAAGAAATTAAAATACTAAATGAAAGTAAACTAAACTAATGTCAAAATTGACTTATTAAAAGTAACACTATAACATCCATCTCCCGTATACCATTCCGTACAAGAGATATGAATGTCACATCACTTTAAAATAATATTTGTCATTAGAAAACCCGTAAAAAAATGTTTCAATTTTATTAACCACAAAATAGAATATTTTTAAAAGCAACATACAAAAATTACCATTTAATTTCATTACAAAATGTTTACCATAATTTGATTACATGCCAGTAAGTTCTTAAATTGAATAAGATTGTCCTACTGTTATTGATGAGAGTCAACCTTAACTCATGATACCCACTGCTACTGATGCCCTCCTTACTCAATTTATCCCCATTTTTACCTACGCTTGGAAACAACACACATTAAGTATTTACTCAGTGAGACATAATATTATAAAGTAACCTTTTTGTATATAATTAAGTATGTCCTTTTTATTTATTTTGTACTAAATCGTATATTCCTTAAGGGTTCTATTATCTATGTGGTTGGTATACCCATTACCAATATAAAGATCTTTTTTTTTTCTTATTATGAAATTCTTATGTTTATTCACATATATTTCTTATGCGAAAATTCATACACTTAATATATTGAAATTGTTGTCATGATTCTTTCTTTTCGTTTGTAACCTCCATTTATGTTTATAATACATCATTATGCATTTTAAACTCTAACATCTTTTATGTTGATAATGCAACCATATGCATTTCAACTATAGTATACTTTTATGTTGATAATGTACCCATATACATCTTAACCATAATATACTTTTCTGTTGATAATGTACCCATATACATTTCAACTCTAGCATACTTTTCTGTTGATAATGCACCCATATGCATTTCAACTAGCTAGTATACTTTTCTATTGATAATGCACCCATATGCATATTAACTCTGGCATCCTTTCATGCCAATAATGCACCCATATGCATTATTCTGTTATGCCGATAATGTACCCATATACATATCAACTAAGGAATCCTTTTATGCCACTAATGAACCCATATGCATTATTCTTTTATTCATTAGTTTTAAAGCATTTCATACTCTAAAACTTATGAATAAAATTCTTTCCATACCTTAAATAAAACTTAGTAAATATTGTAAAACATACTTTACAATTTAAACATTTTAATTGTATTGATTCTATACAATGAATGTACTCACCTGGCCCGCCTTGCTTAGATATCCAAAAAGGAGAAGATAATTATTTCAGAACTTGGCCCTTGAATTTCGACTTACTCGACTCAGGAGCTTGTTTGCGATCTATTCCATATTCATTAAAAACATGTATAATATCAATTGTTAGTATGTTTCCTAACAATCATAACTTAACATTATTCAAAATATTTATTATTAATCTCCTTCAACATTATCAATTCCAATTTAACAGTTAGGGCCCTCGGGTATCGATACCCTCACCATGGTATCGATACCCCTATGTTATGGTATCGATACCCTCTATAGGTTTCGATACCCAAATTAGATTCGATGTCTACTGGTATCGATACCCTTACCATGGTATCGATACCACATTGCTTGGGTAACGATACTGGTTAAATCAGTATCGATACCTCTTATATAATTTAGCCTAATTCTTGCCTAGGGTATCAGTACTGTTCTATAGGGTATCGATACCCCTACCCAAATTTTCTAGTTTTTCAATCGAAATTTACCTAACTTTGGCCAATTTTCCTCTCATTTACCCCAAAAAATTCTATTAAACTCATCCTTAACTATCCATACTAACATTCCCTCATTTAGCCTCTTAGAACATCTAAAATCATTCAAGAACATTCAATTGTTAATAATCAAACCACTTTTTCTAATATGTTCTTTAACCAATCTAATACTTCTAATCTCTCATTTATCTTTTTGGTAAGTCAAATATACCAATAAATCTCAATGGATACGGAATGAATGCTCTTCGATGCTAGCTAGGTATTTATGGACGGACACTTACCTTTTTTGACAAAGGGTGGGAAACACCAATATACTAACATTTCATTTCAAAACCTATTTTCTAAAATCACCAATATTTTCTCCATTTCATGACTTTAATCTCCATTAATCCTTTATTATGCACATATATCACTTAACATAACCAAAGCAACCCATAATTTAAAGAAAACAATAGCTAAGAAGAATTTACCTTATGTTAGGGAAAAGAGGGCACCCATGTGAAGAAGAAAAAGAAGAAGAAGAAGTGTAGAAAATACACTTACTTTCCTCTTTCTTTCCCATTTAAAAATCCATAACTATTTTTAAATTTCATTTTTCTCTCAAAAGACCAAAATACCCTCTTAACTCATTTATTGTTACAATTTCAAGATACTATTTCAAATCTTTTGCTCATCTTTTACCAATTATTCAATTAAATCATCAAATTTTAAATTCTTTTCAATTTAGTCCCCAACCTAATATTTAGGGTATTACAATTCTCCCCCTCTTAAGAAAATTTGTCCTCGAATTTTAAAACTTTATGCTCTTACCACAGTACTTCAAATAAATAAATTGTTTTGTTACTCGTTTTCTGGATTTATCTAATCCAAATCTATATTGATTCTTTTTCATAACTCAACTTTAATCGAATCCCCATTTACCAAAGTAAGAACATGCAATGGATTTGATTGGTCATTAATAAACAATAACACATGAAATCATTATAGGTCTTGTCCATTTCGGAAGACAAAAGCTAACTGATAAAATCTATTAAGGTTAACTACTTCTCGAACTTAGTCCAAACCACAATATTTTCTTTCAAAACAATACTATTGGGAAAACTTTATCACTTTCTTGCCACTAAACTACTTTTCTCTTTAAATCAACATAAGACTTTTGTAATTAGCACCACTATAGCATCGCTTACCATACAATTAATAACATCAAATCTTTTAAAGTACTCGACTAGGACCGACTCTAAAACATGTGTAGATAATTCCTATTGTGAGTCTTTAACTTTATTGAGGCATATGTCACAATTTTACCTTTGTGCATAAGCACACTTCCTACATCTTTGATATATATATACATTAGTAAAAACTACATAATCTTTACTTAACTCAAGTTGTATAAACGCTGGTTTTCCTGTTACAATCCTTTTTAGTATTTCAAAACTCTCTTGACCCTTTTTCATGCCCCCAATAAGAAATATATTTCCTTAGAATCTTGATTAGCAACAAAGCTAACGTCAAAAAGTTTTTCACTAACCATTGATAGTAAACAGCAAGCCCCAAAGAGATCCAAACTTTAGGATCATTCTTTGGGAGTTTCCAATTTACTACACCATGAGTTTTTCTTAAACTTTACTCTTATACCTTCTACCGAAACAACATGGTCAAATAAAACTATCTTAGTTAACCAAAGTCCACATTTGAAAAATTGGGTAAACAAGTTCTTCTCTCAAAGAGTCTGATATAACTATCAAAATCTATGTATAACCATATAGATTTATCTTTCTTTTCACTATTAACACACATATTTGATTCACTTGACTCACTTAAGTCATTTAATTACTAAATCTTAGAAACATGTTCAATGCCTTATTAACTATTTACCTTGAATTCCACCTTTCGATATGGAGGTATCTCAATAATTTACTTGAAAAGACATCTACAATTTCCCAAATTATTATGAAATTATCAAACTATTCTTCTTTAATCATTTGAGTATCTATCACATTAACTATAAAAGCTATATATATATATATATATATATATATATATATATATATATGACATCATTTCTTCACAATCATAATCAATATCACCTTGAGGGATGATTTACTTTATCACTAAAAACTATAATCTCCATAACCTCTGCACTTTTCTGGAATAATCATCTCTGAAAAAAATAACTTATAATCAATATGATTTTAACTTATCAAATGATAATTTCATCAGGTTCATAGGGAGCATAGCCCCTGGAATCCTTATCGATTATTTACTACCTGTTCAATTCATCTTTGCACTATAACCCACTATGGTTTACTGCTATCTTCTCACTCAAGATTAAGTTGAATATAATACTTTTACTTTTATAATTTTCATTTCCTTATTGAGGAAATCCGTATAACTTTTCCAAATCCCTTTAAAATATTCTCGAACAGTTAAAACATCTTCTATATCAACTATGAAAATCTAATTATCCACATCATTTACTAAAAAGACTTGAAAATTTTGTAGCAATAATTTCACAGTAGTTAATGCTAAAATCACACTAGTAATCAATTTACTCTATTTTGCTTTTCATCAAGAACTTGACACTTTACCAAATTCTCAAGAATTAATCTTGATTTTAATTAAAAATCCATTGAAGCATAAAACGGGTAGTAAATTCATTTTCACAAATTACTTTCTAAAATAACTCTATTAGTTTCATAAAACTTAGTCATTTATTCTCAAACAACTCATAATAAATTGTTCCACTAGCAACTCTTCTTTCTATAAGCTTTCAACGGTCAATATACTTACGCTTATTCATTTCTTCTTACTCACATTAACCATACTTTAAACACTTCACTTGATTATTTCTCAAAATCAGTAACATTGTTAAATGCTAGGGCATTTCTTGCAAAGAATAAAGGAAAAATCCCTAGTAACTTTTACTCTTCTAAGACATGATACTGAAGTCATGTTGAATTCTCTTGAATCAATGTTGATCTAGACCTTCTTTTCAATATTATCAACTTTCTTACTTTTGTCCTTAGTTTACAATATCTATTAGAACATACGAAATAAGACACTTGAGTTAGTAAGGTGTGATGTCTATCACACTCTAATTGACATCATATCAGTAACTTTGACAATCTTAATGGCATGTAATCCTTTTTCTTAGTTCAATTAAACCCGATTTTAGCTGAGAATTGGCTAAACCTGTAGTTCTGATACCAATAAATGTAACACCCATATCCTGTATACCCTTCCGTACAAGAGATGTGGATGTCACATCACTTTAAAATAATGTTTTCATTTGAAAACCCGTAAAATTTTGTTTCAATTCGATTAACCACAAAATAAAATATTTTTTAAAGAAACATACAAAAATTACCATTTAATTTCATTACAAAATGTTTACCATAATTTAATTACATACCACTAAGTTCTTAAATTGAATAAGATTGTCCTACCGTTACTGATGAAAGTCAACCTTAACTCATGATACCCACTGCTACTGTTTCCCTACTTACTCAATTTATCCCCATTTTTATCTACGCGTGGAAACAACACACATTAAGTATTTACTTAGTGAGACATAATATTATATATAATTTTATGTTGATAATGTACTCATATACATTTCAACTCTAGCATACTTTTCTATTGATAATGCACCCATATGCATTTCAAATCTAGTATACTTTTCTATTGATAATGCACCCATATGCATCACAACTCTGCCATCCTTTCATACCAATAATGCACCCATATGCATTATTCTGTTATGCCGATAATGTACCCATATACATATCAGCTAAGGCATCATTTCATGCCAGTAATGCACCCATATGCATTATTCTTTTATTCTGCATTTTATACTCTAAAACTTATGAATAAAATTATTTCCATACCTTAAATAAAACTTAGTAAATATTGTAAAACATGCTTTACAATTTAAACATTTTAATTGTATTGATTTTATATAATGAATGTACTCACCTGGTCCGCCTTGTTTAGATATCCAAAAAGGAGAAGATAATTATTCCAGAATTTGGCCCTTGTCTTTCGATTTACTCGACTCAGGAGCTTGTTTGCGATCTATTCCACATTCATTAACGACATGTATAATATCAATTGTTAGTATCTTTCCTAGCAATTATACCTTAACATTATTCAAAATATTTATTAATAATCTCTTTCAATATTATCAGCTCTAATTTAACAGTTATGGCACTCAGGTATCGATACCCCTATGCTAAGGTACCGATACCCCTATAGGTATCGATACCCAAATTAGATTCGATGTCTACTGGTATCGATACCCTTACCATGGTATCGATACCGCATTGTTTGGGTATCGATATTGGTTGAATCAGTATCGATACCTTTTATATAATTTAGCCTAATTCTTGCCTAGGGTATCGATAATGTTCTATAGGGTACCGATACCCCTACCCAAATTTTCCAGTTTTTCAATTGAAATTTACCTAACTTTGGTCAATTTTCCTCTCATTTACCCCTAAAAATTATATTAAACTCCTCCTTAACTATCCATACTAACATTCCCTCATTTAGCCTCTTAAAGCATCTAAAATCATTCAAGAACATTCAATTTTTAATAATCAAACCACTTTTTCTAATATGTTCTTTAACCCATTTAATACTTCTAATCTCTCCTTTATCTATTTGGTAAGTTAAATCTACCAATAAACCTCAATAAACACCAATATACTAACATTTCATTTCAAAACCCATTTTCTAAAATCACCAATATTTTCTCCATTTTATGACTTTAATCTCTATTAATCCTTTATTATACACATATATCACTTAACATAAACAAAACAACCCATAATTTAAAGAAAACACTAGCTAAGAAGAATTTACCTTATGTTAGGGAGAAGGGGGCGCCCACGTGAGGAAGAAAAAGAAGAAGAAGAAGTGTAGAAAATACACTTACTTTTCTCTTTCTTTCCTATTTAAAAATCCCTAAATATTTTTAAATTTCAGTTTTCTCTCAAGAGACCAAATTGCCCTCTTAACTCCTTTATTGTTACAATTTAGTTCAAGATAATATTTCAAATCTTTTGCTCATATTTTACCAATTATTCAATTAAATCATCAAATTTTAAACTCTTTTCAATTTAGTCCCCAACATAATATTTGGGGTATTACAAACATATAATAAAAAAGAAAAATGCAATGTGACAAAAGCAATATGTAGACTTTGTTGATGGCAATAATGTTTTAAAGGTTGCCCATAATTTTGAATGTACTTTCATCCATTAAATTCTTAGGAAACACTGTTCCATGAGGATAAAATTCAAGAACTTCAAATGGACCAGACCAACAAGATTTAAGTTTCCCATGAAAAAACTTCAACCGAGAGTTAAATAACAACACATGCTGGCCAATATAGAATTATCGTGGAAAAATATGTTTGTCATGTCATTTATTACTCTTATCTTCATAAATTCTAGCACTCTCATAGACATCATTATGAAGTTCTTCCAATTCATTGATGTCCAACCTTCTTTTCTCTCCAGTAGCATCTAAGTCATAGTTTAGCCTTTGAAATACTCACGTTGCTTTATACTCCAACTCTACAGGAAGATGGCAAGATTTACCATACACAAGGCGATACGGAGACATAGTCAATGGGGTTTTATAGGCTACATATATATGCCTACAATGCTTCATCAAGGTGCAAGGACCAATCTTTTTTAGACTGGTTTACCACATTCTCCAATAGTTTCTTTATTTTATGATTTGAAACTTCTGCTTAACCATTTGTTTTAGGATGATATGTTGTGACAATACGATGTTTCATGTCATAACGTTGTAGAGCATTAGTAACATGCTTGGCTATAAATTGGGAACCCTCGTCACTAATAAATACCCTCGGAGTCCCAGAGCGAGTGAAAGTATTTTTATGAAGAAATCTTAAAAATGTATTAGTATTACTAGATGGTATTTCTACAACTTCAACCCACTTAGACATATAATCCAAAAAAATTAGAATGATAGATTACCACAAGATAAAGGATATGGTCTCAAAAAATCCAATCCCCAAACATCGAATAACTTAATCTCCAATATAGGTTGCATTGGCATTACATTGCGATGCGAATTCTATCAATTCTTTGAAAACAGTCACAATGCTTGGAAAAATCATTGGCTTTCTTGAACAACGATGGCCAATAGTAACCACATTGAAGAACTTTTTCTATTGTATGCATGCCTCCAAAATGTCCTCTATACGATGTATCGTGGCAATGATGTAGACTGATTTACTACTCACATTATGGGACACAACATCATAGAATTTGATCATTACATTACTTGAAGTGATATGGTTCTTCCCAATGATATTGTCGGACACCACACAAAATATTTTTCTTCGTTGGTGATTTAAGTCTACTGGCAACATACGACATACTAAATAGTTAACAAAATCCACATACCAAGGCAATGCCTCAATAACAAGAAGTTTAATAGAAAAATGATCAGGAATCACAGTTATTTTACCATTTGCCCTATCAGATTCCAATTGATATAGATGATCATCCACTTGATCTTAGAGCCTATTTTATCTCTTACTTCAATATCAAATTCTTGAAGCAGCAACATCCATCGTATAAATCGTGGTTTGATGTCTTTATTGGAAAAATGTTTCAATACTGAATTATATGTATAGATAATGACCTTAATTCACACTAAATAATATCTAAAGTTGTCAAATACAAACACAACAACGAGTAGCTCCTTTTTTATTGTTGTGAAATTGACTTGAGCTTCATTCAATATTCTGTTGGCATAATGTATAGCATGGAAATATTTATCTCTTCTTTTTCCAAGCACTACTCTAACAACATTGTTACTAGCATCGCACGTTAATTCAAATGGAAGATTCCAATATAGTTCCATAATAATAGGAGCATTGATAAACTTCAATTGAATTTCCCATTTTGTTCCAGTAATGAACACAATGGTCAAGCAATTTTGGGAAAATCTTTAATAAATCTTTGATAAAATCTAATATGTCCTAATAAACTTCTTATTGCTTTTACATTGGTAGGGGTGGAAAATTCTCAATCACTTCCACCTTAGCTTTGTCCCTTTTAATTCCTTAGTGAAAAATGCGATGCCTAGCACTATGCCCTCCGTCACCATAAAATGACATTTCTCCCAAGTTAATAATAAATTGGTCTCTTCACATCTTTTCAATATACTAGCTAAATTTTCAAGGCAATGATCAAAACACTGATTAAGAACTGAAAAAGTCATCCATAAATACTTGAGGAAGATTTCAACCATGTCAGAGAAAATAACCATCATACAACGCTAAAATATTGCTGGAGCATTGTATAAACCAAAAGGCATTCTTCGAAAGTCAAATGTTCCATAAATACAAGTGAATGTAGTCTTTTATTGATCTTCAGGAACAATAAATATAGGATTATAACCATTATACCCAACAAGAAAACAATAAAAAAAAACTTTTCCAACAAGCCTATCTAACATTTGACCGATAAACATTAAAGGGAAATGATTTTTTCTTGTAGCCTTATTTAACTTCCTATAATCCATTCAAATGCGCCAGTCTGTAGTAGTCCATGTTGGAACCAATTTATTCTTTTCATTAGACACTACAGTGATGCCACTTTTTTTTTTGGAACACATTGAACATGGCTTACCCACTTATTTTCCGACCAGCATCCAATCATTTAATCTCTTTCTGGACTACTTCCTTCATAATTAGTTGAGTCTTATTTGCTGCTCAATAGAACCATTATTGGGATCCTCAAGCAGGATTTTATGCATACAAAAGGCCGAGCTGATGCCTTTAATATCATAAATACTCTAAGCAATTGCTTGTTTATGCTACTTTAGAACAACAAGCATTTTTTCTTCCTCTGATGCATCAAGCTTTGTTATAACAATAACATACATAGTTTCATTTTCCCTAAGAAATGAATAATTCAAATGCTCGAGCAAAGGTTTTAAGTCAAGTGTGGTGGCTCTTTGATAGAAGGTATACGAGTTTTACTAGGTTGGTTTGAAAGTTCTAATGACTCAAAATACTGCATGAAATTTCCTTCCACCTCCTCATCATCAGTTAGCCCCTCTATGGTTACAACATGGCTTGTGGCAACATCTTTGATGTAATATTCATCTCATTGTTCCTGCTCAAAAACATCAATAATATCAATTGAATAACATTTAGCATTATTATCTATATATGAAACATTGTTCAAAACATTGAATGTAATATGTTCATCATTCAAACGCATATTGAATTATCACTTTTCAATATCAATTAAGGCTCGACCGGTGGCAAGGAATGATCAACCAAGTATAGTTAGAACATCCTTGTCAGCTTCACAATCTAAAATGATAGTTAGTATGAATTTTTCCACTCGGACTAGCATATACTCAACAATGCCACTGGGATACACGGTGGAGCGATTAACAAGTTGTAAGGTAATTATGGTTGGCCTTTCGTCCCAACTTACAAATTTCCTAAAAAAGGGCAAGGGCATAAGATTAATGTTAATACCGAAATAACATAATATTCTACCTAAAAATTGATTACCAATAATACAATAAATAGTAAAACTCCATGGATCTTTAAGTTTTGGTGGTAATCGACTTGTAGCCATAGCACTACATCCTTCAGTAAGTGCAACAGATTCAAATTCTCCAAGACATCTATTCTTAGAAAGAACTTCTCGCGTGAAACATAATTCGGGTTTTGCTCCAATTCTTTAATCAATAGAATATTAATTGCTAATTTTCTAAGCACACCCATGAATGCTTTAAATTGTTGGTCCCCCTTGGTTTTCTTTAATCTTTGAGGAAATAGTAGTTGTGGCCTTGGATTAGGTTGTCTAATAATATGTGGTGGAAATATAGGTTGGGGTATTGTCGACATTGATGATGGCAACAATGTAGAATTACTATATTATCTAGTCTCTTTTGTTGTAGCATCCGAAGTTTGTGTATCAATATCTATTTTTGTTGCCTTCCCTTTATCTTATTGTCAAAGTTTCTCATTATCATCATTCTTAGGTTTTTGGGCAGGCTTTCCAATATAAAGACCACTTCGAGTTGTAATGGCCTTACAATGCTCATTACATTGAGCTTTTCCATGTAACTTTGGATTTTCGGCATTACTAGGAAAAGTTCTTTATTTTCCGTTATTCATAGCATTAGCCAGCTATACTATTTGATTTTTTAATGCCCTTAATGATCCTGATTGACTTTGAATCAAAGCTTTATTCCTCTCGTTTCTATAAATATATTCTTTCAATAGAGACTCAAGAGAGGTTAAAGTGGTGGCCTGATTAGATTGTTGTCCTTGATAATATTTTCGTTGTTGTGATTGTGTTACTTGTGATTGTCACTAATGCTGGGGCATCATCTATTACTGATTGTATTGTTGTTGTGGTTGGTATTGCTGCTATATATATCCATAATTGGACTAAAATACCATGTTGGGATTTGCAATATTTTGACTCCTCTAAGATAGATTGGGATGGTTCTAGAAATTGACATTATAAGAGTTCCAATAGACATTGGCACGATCATTCCTATTTTAATTTCTCATAAAGTATATGGATTTAGGATTTTGTGAGCATTCTTCAAAGTTATGAGAATTACTACAATAAACAAAAGAAAAAAGAGATGTAGCCTTTACCTCATACATGCCTCCCAATTTTTATAATTTATTTACAATGTCTTTTAACTCAGTTATTTCAGAAACCATTGAATTGAAAGCTTCATGATCCGTTAATGCTGCAACATTCCGTCTACCAAACATGTTCCTGGTGTTGGGATATTAGTAATCGTTGTTGGATATTCTTTCCAAAATATCATATGTTTCATTGTAAGTTTTATCCAATAATGCCCTATTGGTATAAGCATCAACAACCATATGAGTTTACATATTTAGTCCATTATAGAACACCTCCATTTGTGTTAAATGTATGAAACCATGCATCAGACACTTACGCAATAATTTTTTGAAACGTTCCCAAGTTTCATAAAGATTTTCATCCTACAATATTTTTGAATGAAGTAAGATCATTTCTTAGCTTAGCATTCATGTTCGGAGGGTTAAAACACATAAAACAATTTTGTGTTAATTCATTCTATGATGTTACAACACCAATCAGTAGTGAGTTAAGCCATGCTTTAGCTTTGACACAGAGAGAATAATGAAATAATTTCAATTTCAAGGCTTCTTCAGGTACTCATTATTATAGAAAAGAGTCATGCACCTCTATGAATGCTCGATGGTGTGCTCTAGGATCTTGAGTAAATGATCTGCTATATTGTTTCATTGACTGCTACATTTGAAATATCACTGGTTTAAATTCAAAATGAGAAACATGAATGGCATGTCTAATGATGCTAGGATTAAATCATCCAAAGTATGAACAAAATGCTCTCGAATAGGTCTATTTCAGTCATCCATGTAGTAGTGATGATGATTGCATCCATTTTGTTGAGTTAATCGATTGACGGAATCGGCCAAGAGGTGGGTGAATTGACAATAAAAATTTTGGTGGAAGCTTTTGCAGAAAATTGAAATAAATTGCACAGCGATTTAGAGTGGTTCGACTTTCTCAACCAAAGTCTACGTCCACTACCTTAGCTATCCACACTAAGGATTTTCCACAAATTCACTAATTTGTCTTTCTTTTGAGGACAAAGAGTAACCTTACAATCCCTCAAGAATTATACCCCAAATTCTTGAGAACACTCTCTCCCAAAGAGAACAATACAAATTTGCAAACTTACAAGGAAATCCTCACAAGGTAGATTGTTTGCACAATTCTAGAATAAAGAAAAGAACACTCAAGAATGAATACAATTGAGCACAATAAGTGTTCTTGAAAGCAAAAATGAATATTGAATGAAAAATAGGCTTGAAATGCTCAAACTTGAGGTTTGATGCTTTCTATTTGATTATCTCTTGATTCTAGTTGCTTGATGTTTCTTGTTATTGATCAATGGCTTCCAAGCTTGCTTAAATACACCTTGAATCACTTTTGAATGTTGGGGATGATTAGTGGAGTCAATATAGCCGTTTAATTGTGAAAACAATTAATTAAAAACAATTGGGATCGTCAGTGCATCGATGCATACCCATGGTGCATCGGTGCATCAGTGTAAAATTCAAATATTTTGACCGTTGGACCCTTAGTGCATCGGTTCACTAAGAGTGCACAATGCATCAAGTGCATTCGATGTTTCAAAATAGCCAGAGTGCATCGATGCATGGCTGGTGCATCGATGCATTAAATGCATTCGATGTTTTCATAAAATCCTCAGTGCATCGGTGCATGGTATGTGCATCGATGCATGAAATGCATTCGATGTTCAATTTAATTCATGGTGCATCGATGCATGGTTGGTGCATCGGTGCATCACTCTGAAAAATTGATTTTAGGCTTGATTTTTGGTTCAAAACAATTTTACACATTTAGTAAGGCTTGAAATTGATCTTTAAAAACTTGGAGTAATAATTTGACATTCGATTAATGAAATCGAATATATTTATAAAAATTGTTTGTAAAATCTTAAAATTTATTTAAACTAATTTGTTATATCGAAATACAAAAATGTTTTTAACAATGTCCCCTTTTTTGATATAACAAAACATTTGTGTTATTTTAAGATTTTCTAAAAATTTGAAATCAATTTCAATTTAGAAAAATTACTCCCCCTTACTATAACACTTCCCCCTTTGAAAACATTTTGACACACTTAACATTTACTTAACATTTCTCCTCATTTTTGTTAAATAAAAAAGACTTAAAATCGATTTGAACAAGGTTTTGAAAAACATAGCCAATTGATTATATATAGCTTAAGCTGCTAAGATCACAATCAAAAGAGAGTTAGCCATTAGTTTCATAATCAATATTCATAATAAAAATGTGAAATGGTAAATTGGTCATATTGCAACTAAAAAATAAATGATGCATATGTTGTAATAAACCAAAATATCAAATATCAAACAGTCATCGAACGATCAAATAAAGTTAATCCAAAATGTTTTAACAATGCAAGTTTAACCCAAAAACAATGAAAAATAAGTCTATTCATCCATTGAAGGATCGGGAGGAGGAGGAGGGTAACGAGCTCTCATCTCAAGCGTGAGTGCATCCAAACGATCATTCATATCTTGTTATCGAGCTCACAAGGTAGAGAGCTGGGACTCAATGAATGTGAAGCGCGAATCCATGGACGCATACCGTAAATCAAATGTCTCTAAAAAAGAATGAAAATACGAAGGCATTTGTTCTTCTTGTGGAGCTGGTTCCGGTGTAGGCTCGTCATCAGGTACATGATCATCGATGTCTTGCATAAGTTGTTGAAATTCAGGATCATCATCATCAGCCAGAGCTGGAGGAGTAGGAGCACGAGAGGAGCTAGGAGCAGCTCGTGAGGAACTAGCTCCCGGAGTTTGCTTTCCGGGTCTAAAAACCCATTGACCGGTAACCTCATCTTGTTTCCAATCCACGTTCTTCAAGGATGTGAGATTGATTTGATTTTGAAGTGGGATAGGATTGTCAAGAGAAACATCTAGACCAAGTTTGATAAAGAGGTTACTAAGAAGACATCCATAAATCAATGTTTCAACATGTTTTGAAGGAATAATGTTTATGATGTCCTCCAGTTGACTAAATATAATATGGGGCAGATTTATTTTGATTTTTTTAAGACAAAATATCCACCATAAATCCGTAGCACGAAGTGTGGAGTACCTACCTCCGGATGGTCTAAACCACCAAGAGATCATCAAATGGAGAAAACGATCGTGATGAGATCGTAGAGTACTAAAACTTGAGTTTGGAACATAGGGATATTCCACATTTTCACTTTCATTATATACACCATTATCATCTAGCCCAAATCGAAAAGCTATAGTCTCGGGGTCAATATTAATATATTGGCCTAAAAGATAGGATCTAATGGCTATAGTTCCACATTGATTTTCATTTTGAATACACACCGCATTGGAATAGAAAATGTAGACCAATTGTTGATAGACGATAAGTTTAAGCTTAAACAATTTATCAAACTTCCAAGCTTTAAGAATCGGAAGGTATTCGAAATCAATGTCAACCATAGCTTGAAGCGAAGGAATACGCTCTTCACAGATTCTATAAGTTTGGAAAGAGTTTCTGTACCTAGAGTACAATTCGTCTATACGACGCTCAGGCATGTTAAAACAAGACCCTAATAGAGATGAAGATAGAGGAAGAATGGGATTAGAAGGTTGAGAAACGGGAGGACAGTTTTGGTTTGATCGACTCGAAGATGACCTAGGTCGTTTAGGATTTGACATGATTAAAGGAAATCAGAATAAGGAATGTCACCTGCAATTTGAAACACATATATGCATAATCAATCCCAAAACTCAAATGAGTCCTCAATAATTCAATGTTCTCTAAACCATATCCTAATGGGCATGTTTTGAAAACTTTTTACTAATATCATAATATAGTTTTCATGAAAACAACACAATTAAATAAAAAATATTACTAATTTTTTATTTTTTTTAATTTCGAAATTCAAAGAAAAATCTTGAAAAATTGTTTGTTTTTGACGAAGTTGGTAGTAAAATCTAGTTTAGAACCAACAAACAATCAATGCCCGATATAACGTTCATCCTAGAACTAATCAAAACTAGTTCTAAAATCAAAAATTTGTAAAATAGAGGTTTTTAGAAAAATACCTTGAAAATTCGGATTGAGAGGGATGAGAAGTTGTTTTACACGATTTAATGATTGAAGCAGGTTTGCAAGTTGAAAAGCTTGAAGATTCTGACGAAAAATCGTTGATTTTGAGCAAGAATGGAGATTTTAGAGTGAGAGGGACGAACGGCTTGGAGAGAATAGATTTTAGGTTTTGAGAAAATGAAGAAAATGAGGCATTTTAACCCAAAACCCGACGGATGCATCGATGCATGACCATGTGCATCGAGGCACATTCAAGGCGTGCATCGGTGCATCAACATAATGAATCGATGCAAATTCAAAGGGATGCATCGATGAACTGTTAAGTGTATCGATGCACTAAGCACAAAAATGAAAAAAATTCATTTTAAAATACTAAAAATGCTAAATTAATTTGCTCTAGTGGTATTGGTAACTCATATATTGAAAATTAATCATGTTCAATTAATCAAATTAATCCTTAAACAACTTTTGAACATAAAATAAATTTTCATCAAGAATCATAAACTCCCCCTAACTAATAGTAATGAATGTAATAAAAAATTAAGCATTTTTCATTTAGTCTTAAAAGTGCTACAATTATTTTAAACACTAAGTGAAGATAGGTTGGTCAAACCTAATTCTCTCCTAAGTGTCCAAAATCTTTCCTTGTCTAAAGGTTTTGTAAAGATATCCGCTAATTGGTGTAAAGTATCAACAAATTCTAGAACTACATCTTCCTTAGTGACATGGTCTCTAATGAAGTGATGTCTTATTTCAATGTGCTTAGTTCTAGAGTGTTTGATGGGATTTTTAGTGAGACAAATAGCACTAGTATTGTCACACTTGATTGGAATGGTACCAACTTCAATTCCATAATCAAAAAGTTGTTGTTTTATCTATAAAACTTGTGCACAACAACTACCAGCTAAAATGTATTCGGCTTCAGTGGTAGATAATGCAACACAATTTTGTTTCTTTGAAAACCAAGAAATCAACATATTTCCAAGGAATTGGCAAGTACCGGAGGTGCTTTTCCTATCTAATTTGCATCCTCCATAATCCGTATCAGAAAAAGCATGCAAGCTAAAGCTAGAGTCTCTAGGATACCAAAGTCCTAAACTAGGAGTGTCCTTAATGTATATAAAGATTCTCTTAACAGCTAGTAAATGTGATTCCTTAGGGCATGATTGAAATCTAGCACATAAGCAAACACTAAACATAATGTCCGGTCTACTTGCAGTTAGATAAAGTAGAGATCCAATCATTGACCTATATAATTTAACATCTACACATTTACCTTCTTCATCTAAGTCAAGCTTTGTTGAAGAGCTCATTGGAGTGTCATGTGGTTTGCCATTTTCCAGTCCAAACTTTTTGAGCATGTCTTTGACGTATTTAGCTTGATTGACGAAGATGCCATTTTTTCTTTGCTTGATTTGGAGTCCCAAGAAAAATGAGAGCTCCCCCATCATGCTCATTTCGAATTCAATTTGCATTAGCTTAGAAAATTCTTGGCAAAGAACATCATAGTAGAACCAGATATTATATCATCAACATAAATTTGAACTACTAATAAATCTTTACCTTTATGCTTTAAAAAAAATGTAGTGTCAACCTTTCCTTTTGAAAAACCTTTTTCAATTAAAAAATTTGACAATCTTTCATACCAAGCTCTAGGAGCTTGTTTTAAACCATAAAGTGCTTTTGTCAATTTAAGAACATGATCCGGAAATTTTGAATCTTCAAAACCTGGAGGTTGTTCCACATACACTTCTTCCTTTATAAAACCATTAAAAAATGCACTTTTAACATCCATTTGATATAATTTAAATTCATGAAAACATGCAATTGCTAATAACATTCTAATTGCTTCCATCCTAGCTACGGGAGCGTATGTTTCATCATAGTCTATGCCCTCTTCTTGAGTATACCCTTGAGCAACAAGTCTAGCCTTGTTTCTCACTATATTACCACTCTCATCAAGCTTATTCCTAAACACCCATCTAGTACCTACAATATATTTATTACTAGGCCTTTCAACTAATGTCCATACTTTACTTCTCTCAAATTGATTTAATTCTTCTTGCATAGCCATAATCTATTGTTCATCATTTAATGATTCTTTAATATTCTTAGGCTCTATGCATGAAATGAATGCAACATAATTACAAATATTTCTAAGAGAAGATCGAGTTGTTACCCCTTTGGATGGATCACCTATAATCTTACCATCCTTGACATAGTTGTACTCTCTTGGATAAGATACTTCCCTTTCTTCAATGGTTGGATTCTCAAGAGGATCATGAGTTACCTCATCTTTTGTTTCTTCCTTTGATGATGATTCTCCAACGTCATGTCTAACGTCATTTATATTTATAATCCCTACATCATCGTTAACACAAGAATCCTTCCTCGGAAGGGGATTATCATCGAAAACAACATGTATAGACTCTTCAAAAACTAAAGTTCTTTTATTAAATACTCGATAAGCTTTAGAATTTAAGGAATAACCCAGAAAAATTCCTTCATCACTTTTAGCATCAAATTTGCCAAGGTTTTCTTTACCGTTGTTCAAAACAAAACATTTACATCCAAAAGGATGAAAATAACTAATGTTAGCCTTTTTATTTTTGAAAATTTCATATGGAGTTTTCTTTAAAATTGGCCTAATCATTACTCAATTTACAACATAACAAGCAGTATTTGTGGCTTCCTCCCAAAAATATTTTGGCAAATTATTTTCACAAAGGATGGTTCTAGCCATTTCTTCTAAAGTTCGATTTTTCCTCTCAACAACTTTATTTTGTTGAGGAGTTCTAGGTGCTGAAAAATTATGGCTAATACCATTAGAATTACAAAACTTAGTAAATTCAAGATTTTCAAATTCAGTGCCATGATCACACCTAACACTAGAAATGGAGTAACCTTTTTCATTTTGGATTACTTTTGAAAACGTGATGAATTTTTCTAATGATTCATCTTTAGTACTTAAGAATAGAACCCAAGTATATCTAGAATAGTCATCTACCAAGACAAATGCATATTATTTTCCACCCAAGCTAGTAGTCCTAGTTGTCCCAAAAAGATCTATATGGATCAATTGTAATACTCTACTAGTTGATACGTCATTAATAGATTTAAAAGAAACTCGCTTTTGTTTTCCTTTAGCACAAGCATCACAGATTTTATCATTATCAAATTTAAGCTTAGGCAACCCTTGAACTAAATCACCTTGAATTAGCCGTTGCAAAACACTCATACTAGCATGTCCTAGTCTCCTATGCCATGACCAACTATCATGTTCATCCTTAGCAACTAGGCACAAATTAGTCATATCAATAGAATCTAAGTGCACTATGTATATGTTTCCTATTCTATGACTAACAAGCATAATCTGATTAGATGCAATGTCAATGACTTTACAACCATTAATATCAAACATGACATTGAATCCCTTATCACAAAATTGACTAGTACTCAATAGATTATTCTTTAATCCATTCACATATAAAACATTCTTAATTTGTATGGAAGAGGTATCATCAATAGTACCAATACCTTCAATGTGACCTTTTGAATCATCACCAAAAGTTACTTCTCCTCCATTTTTGGCGTTAAGCTCAATGAACCGATTTTTGTCTCCGGTCATGTGTCTTGAGCATCCACTATCAAGGTACCATGAATTTGGATTTGTTTCCCGTGCCTTGTAGCAATGTTCCTTTTCCTACAAACATAGATTAATTTCTAATTTTTGGTACCCAAATTCTTTTGGGTCCATATTCATTAGTTTCCAAAATCCTAGTCCCCTTAGGTATCCATTTGTGTAGTATATCCTTATCTTTAGTAGTAATGAGCTTTTTAGGAACCCATATACTTCTAACGATTTTTCCATTAGAGGTTCTTTGGGGACCTCTATGATTGTAGTTTTTAAAACTTTTTCTAACAGAGTTGGATTTTGAATTTTCTCCATTTTCAAAACGTTTTGTTCCAACTTTATCAAAAGAAGTTTTAAGATCATCAATTTTCTTTTGATGATCATCATTGACCTTTGAAAGTAAATTTTGCAAATCCAAAATTTTCTTTTCAAACTCCTCTAGTTTGATTTACAAATATTTGATTTTACTTTCAAGATCATTGTTGGTTTTGGATATGAGTTTATTTTCATTTTTCAATTTTGAAACATCATTTTTATATTTTAAAAACAATTTCTCATAATCCGTAGCCAGCCCATTATATTCCTCTAATAACTCATCATAGGATAAATCATCAAAATCAGATGAGTTAGAGGTTACCTTAGAATCTTCCCCGAATGCCATCAAGCACAAGTTTTCTACTTCTTGTTCCTTTTCATCGGAACCTTCTTCATCGCTCCATGTAGCCACATGAGCCTTGTGCTTATTCTTTGATTGACCTTTCTCTTCAGTTGTGGGCAATCATATTTGACATGCCCCGGCTTTTTGCATTCATAGCAAATGATATGGTCCTTCTCTTTTGGTTCATTTTTGAGGCCTTTATTTCGTTTAAATTTTCTTCCTCGGTAAGGTCTCATCATTTTTCTGAACCGTTTGGCAAACAATGCCATTTCCTCGTCATCGTCATCTTCATCCGAATCACTCTCATTTTTTGTGGATTTGAGAGCAACTCCAATGTTTTTCTTCTTCTCCTTCTCCTTTGGTGTCTCTTCAATCTTATCAAGGTCCACCTCATCTTCAAGCATCATTTCATGAATGAGGCGTGAACCGATTAGCTCTTCAAGAATTAAGGATATTAGATCCTTAGACTCGATGATTGCCTTCTTCTTTGATTGCCACAATTTTGGGAGGGAGTAGACTAACTTCCTCACAATCTTTTCATTTGAAATAATTTCTCCATATGATTTGAGACCATTGACAATCGTTAAGAATATATCCGTCATAGCTTTGATATCTTCATTTGGTTTCATCCTGAAATTTTCATAGCTATGAGTTAGAATACTAATTTTAGATTTCTTTACCTCATTAGTACCTTCATGAGTGACTTGAAGTTTGTCCCATATTTCTTTGGCGGTTGTACAAGATGAAACTCTTCCGTATTCATCTGGTCTAAGAGCATAAAATATGATATGGATGGCTTTGGATTTGAGCTGGAACATTTTTGTCTCTCCTTCACTCTATAATCTTGGATGAGTGAGAGGCTTGAAGTATCATTCTTCTACGATATTCCATGCTCCCATGTCACTTGCTTGAATGAAGTACATCATCCTATTTTCAAATAGGCATAATTAGCCCCATTGAAGAAAGGAGGCTTGTTGACGGGCATCGAATCGAGACCGGAGTCAAAGTTTGAAGTAGAGGCCATTGATGACTTTAATTATCGATATATCTCTTCCCGAATCGACTCAAGAGGTGATTAAACCTTCAAATGAGTAAGACTCTGATACCAATTGTTGAGTTAATCAATTGACGGAATCGGCCAAGAGGGGGGTGAATTGGCAATAAAAATTTTGGTGGAACCTTTTGCAGAAAATTGAAAGAAATTGCACAGCGATTTAGAGTGGTTCGACTTTCTCAACCAAAGTCTACGTCCACTAACTTAGCTATCCACACTAAGGATTTTCCACAAATTCACTAATTTGTCTTTCTTTTGAGGACAAAGAGTAACCTTACAATCCCTCAAGAATTATACCCCAAATTCTTGAGAACACTCTCTCCCAAAGAGAACAATACAAATTTGCAAACATACAAGGAAATCCTCACAAGGTAGATTGTTTTCACAATTCTAGAACAAAGAAAAGAACACTCAAGAATGAATACAATTGAGCACAATAAGTGTTCTTGAAAGCAAAAATGAATATTGAATGAAAAATAGGCTTGAAATGCTCAAACTTGAGGTTTGATGCTTTCTCTTTGATTATCTCTTGATTCTAGTTGCTTGATGTTTCTTGTTATTGATCAATGACTTCTAAGCTTGCTTAAATACACCTTGAATCACTTTTGAATGTTGGGGACGATTAGTGGAATCAATATAGCCGTTTAAGTGTGAAAACAATTAATTAAAAATAATTGGGATCGTCAGTGCATCGATGCATACCCATGGTGCATCGGTGCATCAGTGTAAAATTCAAATATTTTGACCGTTGGACCCTTAGTGCATCGGTGCACTAAGAGTTCATCGATGCATCAAGTGCATTCGATGTTTCAAAATAGCCAGAGTGCATCGATGCATGGCTGGTGCATCGATGCATTAAGTGTATTCGATGTTTTCATAAAATCCTCAGTGCATTGGTGCATGGTATGTGCATCGATGCATGAAATGCATTTGATGTTCAATTTAAATCATGGTGCATCGATGCACGGATTGGTGCATCGGTGCATCACTCTGAAAAATTGATTTTAAGCTTGATTTTTGGTTCAAAACAATTTTACACATTTAGTAAGGTTTGAAATTGATCTTTAAAGACTTGGAGTAATAATTTGATATTCGATTAATTGAATCGAATAAATTTAGAAAAATCGTTTGTAAAATCTTAAAATTTATTTAAACTAATTTGTTATATCGAAATACAAAAATGTTTTCAACACATTTCCAGCTGGTAATTCTTCCTCATCATGTAGCAGTGGTGGTAAAGCATTGTTACCATCGACATTCATATTTTATTGATTATGATTTGCTTCTCTGCAAGGGCAAAGAAATGTTCATTCAATTTCATGATCAAAAGGCTCTAAGTCGTGATTGCCTCGATGAGACATACACAAACAATAAAAAGAAATAAATACTACAAACAAATAACGATGTAAGTAAAAACAAACAACTCTAATGTAAAAACATTGCATTCTGGCAACGACGCCAAAAATTTGATGCTATGATAATGCTATAGCAAAGTGCAAGCATACACTATCTTATTCAAGTAATAAAGTGGAAGCTATACAAGTTTCGAATGTTGAACTCATAGAGAGAAAAACATATTATAATAGAGTTGTGTGGCAAGTGATAAAAGATATCGATTGAAATACTGAAATAAAAGATTATTAACAAATAGATAATTCAGAATGGGATATGTCAGGCAATGCTACAGCAAACAGGAGAGCATCAAATCAAGGATTAAATGTATGCAGATGATATAAGGCAGCCTCTATTATGATGATTCTTAAAACAATATGTTCATGTGTCACACAAAGGTTAACAATATTTAATTAATAAGAATCAATCTTCACTAATCCAAGTAATTGAAAAATTAACAATGCATGACAGTTGGCAACATACATCTCATTAAATTAACTTGCCTTTGTAACACCAATGTTGATAAAAAATTATATGAACATTCTATAACTTTCATTTCTAAAATTCATATATTCATACATGAAGAAAATTTTATTTCAAAAATTATCTTTTAAGCTCGACAACCCATGAAAATAAAGTTCAAACATAATAAAAGATTTTAAAAAAACACATAATTTTCGAAACTAAATATCATCCCTAACTATGAAAAACATTCACTCTAAATTAAAACTTCCCTATGTCAATCAAAGAAACAATATAGAGATGAATCCTCTTGATCACAGCTGCTAGACGACAAAGCTCCCCCAACTCCTGCTGCACTTCCCGATGGAGAACTTAGATGGGCATGGGTTTATGAGGAGATTAATTTTTTAGAAGAAAAGATTCATCCAAATGGTGTGAATGCTTCTCCTATTTATAGGTTAAGAAGTCAAGCCTTTAACCAATAAAAGCGTTTAATGTTTTAGGTGATAATTGGGCTAAATGACAATTGTCCAGCCAGTTGTCCCCTTCCAAAAAACATTTTAACCATATATGACTCAGTAGTTACTGCCAGATCTGCACAACGACCTGTCACAACATCGCTTCATAGCACTGCCTTCAACATAGAGCAATGCCACACCATCAATGTACTAGTTTTTAGCAAAAATATCATAAAACAACCTAAAAGATGCAAATTTATTTCTATGAAGCAAATAATTTAAAAACTTGTACAAATGTTCCTAATATGCTCTTAATAATGATAGGTTTCAAAATAAAGATGCAAATACATTGGAGATTGTACACACAAATATAACTATTTCTTTTGATATACCATCACTTGGTGGAAACATGTATTACCTAATCTTTATTGATGATTTTAGTTAAAAAAGTTGGGTTTATATTTTAAAATAAATATCAGAAGCACTGGAGAAATTGAAAGAATTCAAAGGAATGATGGAAAAGCAAAGTGATCAATATTTAAAGATACTCAGATCTGATAGAGGTGGCGATTATACATCAATTGATGATTTTAGTTAAAAAAGTTGAATTTATATTTTAAAATAAATATCAGAAGCACTGGAGAAATTGAAAGAATTCAAAGGAATGATGGAAAAGAAAAGTGATCAATATTTAAAGATACTCAGATATGATAGAGGCGGCGAGTATACATCACATTTATTTGAAGAATTCTGCAAAGAGAATGGAATCATCCATCAGTTGAAAATTAGATGCACACCTCAACAAAATGGATTCATACAAAGAAAGAGATGCACAATCCTTGACATGATGAGAGTATGATAAAAGGTAATCACCTACTAAGAAATTTCTGAGCAAAAGATGTTCGTTGTATAGTTTACCTGTTGAAACGATGTCTAACAAAAAGTGTGAAGTATATGACTCCAAATAAAGCATGGAGCGGTAAAATATTGGGGGTTGGACACCTCAAAAATTTTTCATGTATCACATATGCACACGTTCCCAAGAAAATAAGAAAGAAGCTAGACGACAGATGACAGAAATGTATTTTCATCGGCTATGATGGAAGAAGTAAAACCTATAGGCTATATAATCCTCTCAAGAAGAAGGTAATAATTCCAAGAGATATCGTGTTCGATGAAGCAAAAAACTTGAAATGGGGCAAAGATGAAAAGAAAGTTGAAGGACAATTTTTAATGAAGATAAAGATGATAATGATGATCTTATCAATCAAGATGAACAAGATGATGATCAAGGTCCTCAAAAAAAATTCATCATCATCAACAAGCAACAATAACAATAGTAGCAACAAAACATAAAGTCCTGAAGTACCTCTCACAGAAGTTCAAAGATCTACAACGAAGAGAAAAATAATGATTGTGAATTACGAAATGTTTCACTTTTCTTCTTACTTGTAAATAGTGATCCAATAGAATATAAAGAAGTGGTTCAAGATGAAAAATTGATGAATGTTATGGATGAAGAAATTACATCAATGGAAAGAAATGATACCTATGAGCTATCAAACCGACTAGAAGGTCACAACCCAATTAGATTCAAGTGTGTTTATAAGATGAAGACCAACAATAAAGTAAAAGTGAAGAAATAAATAGTAAGATTAGTTTCCAAAGGTTACAAACAAAAATAAGGGATAAACTACGATGAAGTAATCACTCTAGTAGTAAGGATCGAGAACATCAAACTTCTCACAATAATAACAACACAATATAAATGGAAGATTTATCATATAGATATGGACTAAACATTTTTGAATGGATACCTTGAAGAAGTTTATAATGAGCAAGCACTTAGATACACGAAAAAAAGGCATGAAGATAATGTATATACTAAGGCAAACAATTCTGTGCAAGTATATATAACCGAATCAAGAAATATAGGGTAAGTGAGTTATCGTCTCCTTAGGGATTGGTCGTTTATTTTTAAGCTTTACCACAACTAGAACTAGTTGTCACAAGCTAATTCCTATAATCTTATCAAATTAGAAAACTATTAGTAATAAAGAAAGAAAATATTATAAAGTATAATTGCTGAAATGTTTATGATTGCTTAAATGTTTGGTCGAGACAAAATAAATATGCAAGACTATGGAATTGAAATAAATAAGGCAAAGACAAACATTGATTCAAATATATTCAAAACAACCTCACATGTTCAAACTTGTCACAGAGCACTCATGCTAATCTTATGTATTGACAAGTAATTATTCTAAGTCCAGAATGAACTGTTATGACTTGCTTAAGCTGCCCGATAGGATTACTTAGTATTCTTAGACGGTTATTATGGCAATACTACTCACCGTTAACTACAACCCTTGGTTTGTCAGACTGTTGTTGTAGCAATACCTCTCAGCATAAACTATAATCGATGTCTATACTACTCTAGCGTCTATCCCTTTTAGTCGATTGAAACCCACTCCTTATCTCTAAGGCAGACAAGTTAGAACATCACCATATCAGACCCATTCTATTATTCACATAGATTTATGTTCTCTCAAATCTAAGGATCGATATCTAGACAACCAAAAATCTCTCGATGCTCTTACATTGCCAAGACATGTTTCACCAAGACCCCCGAGCGATCTCTCGAAGCTCTTACAGTGTCAAGGAAAAATATTTAAACAATGAACAAAATAGTCAAGAGCAAAATCATAATTCATCATTCATAAAGCAGAAAATAATTGTTTAGGAAAACAAAGATTAACACCAAGTAAGACAATTTATGGTGTTATAAAAAATTCAACCAAAATATCACCATTTTAATACAACCCCAAATACATAAAAAAATTAATAACAATGGAAGAACGACTCCCAAAATCGGGGGCTCTGTCATGACTATTCTGATCAACACCACGCCTGCCCTGGCGATCAGCCTCTCTCGATGTGTGAGAGTCGCTCTGCTACAGCCTGGCTATATAGGAAACCAAGTACGGTTGGTTGGTAAAAGATGGGGAAGCACTGGAGTTGATCATTCACACTTCAAGTAAAGGTCTTTTAACTTTCTTGCCTCTCTGTTGGCGGCTTTGGCTGGGTATTTATAAAGGGAAACCTCTTAGGGTTTCGAATAAGTAAAGATTCCCTAGATACCCGTTATTTTCTTGTCCAGGCTAAAAAAGGAAAAACAGCTGGCTATGTCACAATTTTGAGGGCTTGCTTGCACGTGAGGGAAGTCGTACAGCTGGCATGTGACATAAATGATTCGTCGTATCCACTTCAGACTTACAATATAAACCTTGCATTGGCGAGATAAATCTGCTCCTCACTATCTTTAACTTCTCTATTCCACTAGCCCTTATAAATTATATTGTCGCGGCTGAAATGTTCTTCCTAAGTAAATTTCCTGCACATAACAATCCATAAAGACCATTTCTCCTCAGCAGCATCATTAAAACCAAATAAATTTTGCTGAAGCAAAACGTATCCACCACAAACAAATATAACCTAAATGTAACTACTATGTTGTGAATACTATCTTCAGACGAGCAATAACTTAAGTAAAAAGACTAGAAATAGAGTCTTTTTTATGGAGTTATCACACCCTAAAACTTAAGCTATTGCTTGTCCTCAAGCAATGGACAGTGGCTAAAAAAAATTGAGATTGTCATGGCAAAGCAATATTAAGAAAATCATGTGGTTTGAAATTTCAGCCCTTAGCAGAATTTTGGCCTCAACATGTTTGACCATCATATTAGTCCAGTACCTTCCCTAGTCAGGATCCCTTGCTATTGTGTGAGTGTGATTGTAATCAGTCTATGCATTAAAGTAATTAGAAAACTTCAAGTAAGTGCTTCTGGTTTGTCAAGGCGTCAAATTATTTGTCAGGCTTAGTTTCCAATCCTAGTTATTTATCAAAATTTTTTAACGGGGAGTCAGCTCATCACACCTACCCTCCCACACTCTAGATGAAATAGAGCATACCTTCCACCCCCAAGCTAGTAGGGTAGACTCATCCTGTGACTACTTTCATTCACTCATATGCCTCGGTAACTTTTAGTTTTTATGAAGTTTTCTGATTATGCCATTACATAGAGGAGTGTCCCTTTTATTCTTTCAAGTTTTAATACTAAAGAGTTTGACCTTAACCTTAAAATTTTTCGATGTCTTGGCAAGCAGAAAGTTATTTCCTAAAATTTTTACTGATTACCTTAAGTAGAGGCAACCTACAATCGTGTTTATAAATTTTCAACGAATCAAGCCTAGGGTTTGTTCTCTTTTTTAGATAGTCTTAAAGATAATTCTGACTTAGGCAATCAAATTATGCATTCATCATTGGGCATCCCTAATTAATTCCAAACAATAAACTTAACATGATTTTATCATGACAACCAAAATTTTCAACCAACAATCATCAATTGCTTTTTAACAAAGTGTATTACAATACCTCCCCCAAACTTGAGGGATGTATTGTCCTCAATGCATGAAAAACTAAACTACATATATCTATATGAAAATGCTAAAAGGAAAAAAATTTAAAATGCGATCTTACTGTGGTGGTGTGACTTGAGTGGACGTACATGTTCTGCTTCGTTTTGGAGGAAGGGGACTATCTGATCTCGAATCTACTGCTGTAATCGTCGAGGGGGTTACTGAAGGACACGGCCCGCCATTCGCTTGATGTGTCGCTTAGTGCTCGAGGCTCATTTTGGTGTTTGTTGGTCTTCAGCTGGAGTGGGTTGTACAGGAACTAGAGTTTGACTTTGAGCTGTTTCAGGAACTGTCATTACTTTGACGAATGGGGGACTGTACTATTGCTTGTTCGGGTTGAGTTGGTGCTAGAGTGAAGTCTTCATTGGCAAAGAAACCGAGTAGAATCTCCGGAGTGCTATCGAAAGTAGAGAAAGAGGAAGAGCTGAGGAATTCATCTATGTCGCCTTGACTTTCCTCTGGAACGGACGAGACGTGAGTGGCCAGTGGGGGAACGTCTGTGGGTTTCACTAATGGAACATTCTGTGTCGAGGCATCGAATGTATTGTCGCCAGCAGTGTGTTTTAGGATGACATTGGGGAATGGCAGCATGTCTTCGTTTGTGATTGGGAGCAGTTCCTTAAAGAATGTGTTAAGTTGTGCATCCCGTGCCTTGACGTACCTAAAGAAGATCTCCATGTGATTCTTCAAATGTTCGATATTCTCGCGATATTCTCGCGTGTACGTAACCACTGCTGTCATTCTGACCGCGGCAATAGATTTTACTCCTCTCTCCAGACCTTCATGTGGGGCATTGTTATCAAAACTCATCAACTCTGTCACTTTCTTCTTGGTGATTCACTCCTTGGATTTTATGAAATCCTCAAATAGTTCTTCGGGGACCTTATTTTTCCTATACAGAGCAATTATCAAGTTAGGAAATAAGAGATTACCTCGGTTTGTTTTGGCACATTCATGGATTTGCTTGAAGATAACTTCTACATTGATTGCTTGCCTATAGATTATCGAATGTAATAGCATCATTATTTTCACTAGAACAGTCGTGTTGTGGGAGGTTGGCATTAGCTTTCCCTTGAGAAAGTGATTCCATAACTTTTCCACCGGTTTAAGGGCTCGATGATCAACTCGTTTCCTTGTTGGTACGTTTCCTTCGAGCAAACTTCTTCCAGTTGTGTTTTCAAACCACATCTATCACTTCCGGTCCAAATGGTTCTTTATTTTCTGATGGAAAAACGAAACCATCCTCCAAATATACTTGTCATTTTTGGAGGCTCTTGAATCGTGCTTCAGCTTCGGCTGTTTGGAAATGCTCAAAGCTTGGTATTGGGGCTGGGTTTCTCTTTGATCTGGCCATAATACTTGTTGGTATAGTATTTTTCACGGCGACGATGAGGGAGATTTTTAAAGGAAAAAATCTTTTGAAGGTAAGAAATTGATGCACGATGGGGAAGATGGGTTGGAAGTTGGTTTTTCTGGAAAAGTAATGGGTAGTTTCTTTGGGGAAATTTTGTCAAAACGATAGGGGAAAAGATATTGCATTGAATGCTCAATATTGGATTGGACGTAAAGTGGGGAAAATATACTTTCTCTCTTTACAATTGTCGCCCAAAATTTTCTTTGCTCTAGGGTTTCTCTTCCTTTCATGTGTAAGTTCTCACCCTATACTGCTACGTGTACTTTGCATGCCTACAATAAATAAATAAAATAGAAATAAAGTAAAACAGATGTCTGGTGCATAAAATAACTTAATTTATTTATGTACAGAATCAGATTTTCGTTGCCTAGGCAACGAATTTTGTTCAGGTGAGTAAGGTAAACTCTTGGGCATCATGTGTTGTGGATGCCGGTTTGTCACGTATGATTGTTGCTCCTTTGTATTCCTTTAGTCTCTGCCTGTTTACTTTGAAAATGGTTCCATCATCTCGGTTCTTGATTTCTATTGCTCCATTATTATGGACTTGATGTACGATGAATGGTCCTGACCATTGTGATTTTAGCTTGCCTGGGAATAATTTGAGTCTTGAATTATAGAGAAATAATTGTTGTCCAGAATAAAATCGCCTAGGCAAAATGTTTCTGTCATGCCATCGTTTCGTTTTTCCTTTGTATAGGCAGGCATTTTTGTAAGCGTGGGCTCTAAATTCATCCATTTCGTTTAGATCAAAGAGTCTTATTTCTCCAACAATCTGAGCATCCATGTTTAATTTCTTGATGGCCCAATAAGCTTTATGTTCGAGTTCCACAAGCAAATGACATTCTTTACCGTAGACGAGTTTGAATGGAGACATTCCTAGCAGTTTCTTAAACGCTGCGCGATAAGCCCATAATGCTTCATCTAGCTTTAGCGACCAATACTTTCGGCTTGGATTTACCACTTTCTCAAGGATCTGTTTGATTTCCCGATTAGAGACTCTGACTTGTCCATTAGTTTGGGGATGATATGCCATAGCTATCCAATATCGCACTCCATACCGTTTCAGCACCATGGCAGTTAATTTGTTGTCAAAGTGTGTGCCTTCATCACTGATGATTGCTCGCGGCGTTCCAAAACGCGTGAATATGTTCATGTACAAGAACATTAGCACTGACTTGGAATCATTTTTAGGTGTTGCGATGGCTTCCACCCATTTGAACACATAGTCTACTACCAAGAGTATGTAGTGATCACTGAAAGATGTGGGAAAGGGTCCCATGAAATCTATCCTCCATACGTTTAATGTAATACCCCAAAATTTAAATAGTGACCAAATGGAAATTTTGAAAGTTTGGTAAACAAAATATAAACTTTGGAAAAGTTTAGGGACTAAAATGGTAATTTTTAAAAGTTTACATTTTGTGCCTCGTAAATAAATAGTTTATCTCAAGAATAACATTTTAGTGGGAATCAGAATTTTAATTCGAGATGTGTAATAAAAGTTATAAAACAAGGAAGTTGAGAGAAAATTCGGTAAATCGAATCGAATAGAAAATCAAGGAAAATATGAAGGATGATACCTTAGACCAAAAAATAATATTTTCACATTAGTAAATGTTGAAAAATAATATAAATCTTTAGATTTAAGGGTTTAATTCCATGTTTAATTTGGACCGTTGGATTTAAAGTGGCAATATTAAGATTTTTGGAAAAAGGTAAGGGCAAATCGATAAACTAAGATTTTATTGGTTCATCTTTGACTTATGGGATAGGATAAGGTTCATGTGTCTTATTTTGGAAGATGATAAGGTTAGGTGTCTTGGTTTAATGGTAATTATGAAGTTTCATTAAGGGTGAATTGGTAATTTCCTAATTTAATGAATTTAAAATTCATTAGAGAGAAATTTAAGATAGACTAAGCATGAAAAATTTCTAAATTTCATGCCAAAGTTGTTCATCTTTCTCTCCATTGCCGTGAGCTATACCAAGGTAAGGGAAAAATATTTGTTTTCCATTTTTAAGTTATTTCCTTTGGATTTCAAGTTATGCCGTGAAATAGGAAAGTGATCTAGTCGAAAACACTATCTTTTGGTACCAATTATGCTTGCTCAACTTGCTTAATTTCAAAGATCTCAAATCTTAGGCTTTATATTCATGATATGGTTCAAGAAATTGATGATGAATATTAATGTTTTTGAGGTTGTAGATTCATTTCCAAGCATGAATTATGATTAAAACATGTTCAAATTTCCTAGATATGATTCTATAAATTTCGGTCAAATGAAGAAATTGAAGAACTTGGTGTTTTGATGAGATTTGATTAGGGCTTTGATTGTAGAGATGTTGTAAGGTTGATTGGAAGTTGATTTCATGCTTGAATTGAATCAAAATTGAGCAAAATCATGAAAACATAGTTTTAACGGATAAAGTATTCGACCATGGGTTATTTGAGTGAGAAAAAATATGGAAAAATAATATAAGGGCTGGAAATGATGTAAGAAGTATTCTACAAGCCTTATAAAAATTTGGGACCATTATGTAATTTTTAAAAAGTTAGGGGACCAATTCGGTAATTTTGGAAAAGTTGTGAATGGTTGTATAATTATTTAATAATTGATATACTATATTAGAAATCACTGTTTTAGGGGTTGAAACGAGTGTTTAGATGTGAAATATGATCATTTTGGAAGTTTAAAAAGGTTTGTTATTTAAGTACAACATTCGTATAGCTGAGGTACTTAAAAGTAATTATACATTTGTAAAAGCATTTGAATGGTAATAATTTCAATGCTGGAATTTTGGTTTTAGGAATCTAAGTGATAAATGGGGAATGACCATTTTGTGTAAATTGTAAAAGTTGGTGCCAATGTTAAAAAGGAATTATTAAGTGTTAAGTATTTTGCTAGAAAATAAGTTTCAAGTATATTATGGATTTTGTTTTGGGGATGTGTTGTGTTAGTACAATACTAACATAAGTATTGTTATAAATTTGTGATTTTTTATAGATCGTGATTGAATTGTGATTGAAGCAAATCAAGTATAAAATAATTATTGTGGACCGTAGTGAGGCAAATATTTTGGATTGATAAAGTGTCGAGGTGACTGCAATATATGTATGGCATGATACATAGATGTTTTATACATCGTGTACATAGATGTTTTATACATCATCAGGAAGACTTGCGATAAGTCGACCTTGTTTTATCATCATGAGATTTTGACATGGATGTTATTTTTGGTATGAACTGTCCTAATGTTTATTACATGGTTATACATTTCCATGGATGATTTAATTCATTACTATATGCCCAAGTATGTTTTTGAGGTTCAGTGGTATTAATGGCATGCCACAGAGTCTAGCAACTGCAGAATTAAGTAGTACTATAGTGTAAAATAAGATACATAGTACAAGTCAGGTGGGTAAAACCCGACCTCAACACTACGGTGCATTATTAGGTGAGCAATGCTCGACCTCATCACTTTTGTGCAATATTTGACTCCTGTACCGGGTTCCTCATGGATTAAGAGTTGTGGGCAATATTTGATGATAAAAATGATTTTTATTACATTATGTTGTTTTGATTTTGGCATTTGAAAATGATATTAAATTTCAGGCATGATTTGTATTGCACAGTTTATTGTTTTAAATTGCCTCACTAAGTATATACTTAGCGTGTGATGATTTTCATGCGTAGGTAAGAAGCCATTAGTATAATAAAGAGTTCAGAGCGACATCAACCATTGAGGAGTATATTTCCATTTCAGTAAGACAACCTATGATGTGATTTTGACTTAGTTAGTGGCATGTACTATAAATGTCCTAGTTGCTCTGTTGAACGATTTTGGAACTGGTTTGTAATAACTAAACTAAAATGTTTTACTCTATTTTTAGTATGTGATAGTTTTACGTGATATGATATTTTTATATTATCAGTTATATTTTTAAGAAAATAAATTTTAAATCAGTTTTGGAATTGGAAAATATTTTCAGAAATTCAAGTGACATCTATAATATATATAGGTATAATTATATGTGTTGTAGGTGTTACATTTATTGGTATCAGATCTTTCGATTTAGTCGTTTCTAGACATGAAATGGTCAGAAAGTTTGTTAAGAATGTATACATGCCACTAGGATGTCAAAAGTTTACTGATGGTTATATACATACTTTGATGATGCTCATTAGTGAGTAAAGTTACTCTTTACTAATGTAAGATGATTTTGACTGTGTTTAGATGTCAAATCATCAAGAATCGAGTAGGGCAGACGAGCATGTTACTCATGTACAGAGTGGGCGTAATGAGGTGAACCATATTCCACCTAATGCTCAACTGAATGTAGAGCCGTCTAATCTGAATCAACATGATATGCATGTTTAAGATCGGGGGTTGTTCTTACAAGCTCTAGATAACATTTTTAATCCTTGTACCCCAGTGTCAGTTCCAAAAGAAATGAGGAAGATGAGAGCACCTGAATTTCAGGGTGAATCCAATGCGGATCCGATCCTTCACATGTTATTGTATTAGAGGAAATTGAGATCCGTCCAGATTTGACTTATGAAGAAGAACCAATACAGATTTTGGCTCGATAAATCAAAGAAATGCGTAGCAAGACGATTCCTCTAGTCAAAGTGCTTTGGCAAAATGATAAAGTCGATGACGTTACTTGGGAAAGAGATGATGATATGAAGAAGCAATATCCATACCTTTTCATATCAAGTACGTCTTAAAAATTCGAGGACAAATTTTATTTAGAGGGAGAGTTGTAATACCCCTAAAATTTAAAGAGTGACCAAAATGGAAATTTTGAAAGTTTGGTGACCAAAGTATAAACTTTGGAAAAGTTCAGGGACTAAGATTGTAATTTTTAAAAGTTTGCATTTTGGGCCTCGTAAATAAATAGTTTATCTCAAGAATAATATTTTGGTGGGAATTAGAATTTTAATCTGAGATGTGTAATAAAAGTTATAAAACAAGGAAGTTGAGAGAAAATTCGGTAAATCGGATCGAATAGAAAATCAAGGAAAATCTGAAGGATGATACCTTAGACCGAAAAATATTATTTTCACATTAGTAAATGTTGAAAAATAATATAAATCTTTAGATTTAAGGGTTTAATTCCATGTTTAATTTGGATCGTTGAATTTAAAGTGGCAATATTAAGATTTTTGGAAAAAGGCAAGGGCAAAATCGATAAACTAAGATTTTATTGGTTCATCTTTGACTTATGGGATAGGATAAGGTTGAGGTGTCTAATTTTGGAAGATGATAAGGTTAGGTGTTTTGGTTTAATGGTAATTATGAAGTTTCATTAAGGGTGAATTGGTAATTTCCTAATTTAATAAATTTAAAATTGATTAAAGTGAAATTTAAGATAGACTTAGCATGAAAAATTTCTAAATTTCATGCCAAATTTGTTCATCATTCTCTCCATTGTCGTGAGCTATACCAAGGTAAGGGAAAATATTTGTTTTCCATTTTTAAGTTATTTCCTTTGGATTTCAAGTTATGCCGTGAAGTAGGAAATTGATATAGTCGAAAAAATGCTATATTTTGGTACCAATTATGCTTGCTCAACTTGCTTAATTTCAAAGATCCCAAATCTTAGGGTTTATATTAAAGATAAGGTTCAAGAAATTGATGATGAATATTGATGTTTTTGAGGTTGTAGATTCATTTCCAAGCAAGAATTATGATTAAAACATGTTCAAATTTCCTAGATATGATTCTATAAATTTCAGTCAAATGAAGAAATTGAAGAACTTGGTGTTTTGATGAGATTTGATTAGTGCTTTGATTGTAGAGATGTTGTAAGGTTGATTGGAAGTTGATTTCATGCTTGAATTGAATCAAAATTGAGCAAAATCATGAAAACATAGTTTTAACGGATAAAGTATTCGACCATGGGTTATTTGAGTGAGAAAAAATATGGAAAAATAATATAAGGGCTGGAAATGATGTAAGAAGTATTCTACAAGCCTTATAAAAATTTGGGACCATTATGTAATTTTTAAAAAGTTAGGGGACCAATTCGGTAATTTTGGAAAAGTTGTGAATGGTTGTATAATTATTTAATAATTGATATACTATATTAGAAATCACTGTTTTAGGGGTTGAAACGAGTGTTTAGATGTGAAATATGATCATTTTGGAAGTTTAAAAAGGTTTGTTATTTAAGTACAACATTCGTATAGCTGAGGTACTTAAAAGTAATTATACATTTGTAAAAGCATTTGAATGATAATAATTTCAATGCTGGAATTTTGGTTTTAGGAATCTAAGTGATAAATGGGGAATGACCATTTTGTGTAAATTGTAAAAGTTGGTGCCAATGTTAAAAACGAATTATTAAGTGTTAAGTATTTTGGTAGAAAATGAGTTTTAAGTATATTATGGATTTTGTTTTGAGGATGTGTTATGTTAGTACAATACTAACATAAGTATTGTTATAAATTTTTGATTTTGTACAGATCGTGATTGAATTGTGATTAAAGCAAATCAAGTATAAAAGAATTATTGTGGACCGTAGTGAGGCAAAAATTTTGGATTTATAAAGTGTTGAGGTGAGTGCAATACATGCATGACATGGTACATAGATATTTTATTCATCGTGTACATAGATGTTTTATACATCATCAGTAAGACTTGCGATAAGTCGGCCTTGTTTTATCATCATTAGATTTTGACATGAATGTTATTTTGGGTATGAACTATCCTAATGTTTATTACATGGTTCATTTCCATGGATGATTTAATTCATGACTATATTCCCAAGTATGTTTTTGAGGTTTAGTGGTATTAATGGCATGCCATAGAGTCTAGCAGCTGCAGAATTAAGTAGTATTATAGTGTCAAATAAGATACATAGTACAAGTCAGGTGGGTAAAACCCGACCTCAGCACTACGGTGCATTTTTAGGTGAGCAATGCTCGACCTCAGCACTTTTGTGCAATATTTTACTCCTATACCAGGTTCTTCATGGATTCAGAGTTGTGGGCAATAGTTGATGATAAAAATGATTTTTATTACATTATGTTGTTTTGATTTTGGCATTTGAAAATGATATTAAATTTCAGGCATGATTTGTATTGCATTGTTTATTGTTTTAAATTGCCTCACTAAGTATATACTTAGTGTGTGATGATTTTCATGCGTAGGTAAGAAGCCATTAGTAGAATAAAGAGTTTAGAGAGACAGCAAGCATCGAGGAGTATATTTTCATATCAGTAAGACATCCTATGATGTGATTTTGACTTAGTTAGTGGCATGTACTATAAATGTCCTAGTTGATCTGTTGAACGATTTTGGAACTAATTTATAATAACTAAACTAAAATGTTTTACTCTATTTTTAGTATGTGATAGTTTGATGTGATATGATATTTTTATATTATCATTTATCTTTTTAAGAAAATAAATTTTAAATCCGTTTTGGAATTGGAAAATACTTTGAGAAATTCAGGTGACATCTATAATCTATATAGGTATAATTATATAAGTTGTAGGTGTTACATTGAAAAGTTCAACATCCAGAATATTTTGCCATGGCATTTCATGTCTTTTTTATATGTCCCCTGTTCGTTGGCATCTATCAAATGACTTGTAGAATTTGTGCCATTTTTGAACAAGGTTGGCCAATAGGAACCGATTGAAGAACCTTCGCCATTGTTCTCATTCCATCAAAATGTCCTCCATATGAGTGACATTGATGTAGAAGTTCTTTCTGTTCTTCTTCTCGGACACAACTTCTGATTATTTGGTCTCCACACTGCTTGAATATGAATGATTCATCCCAGTAGTAATGTGGCACATCATGTATAAACGTTTTTCAGCCCTGGCTAGATAAATCTGTAGGCACAATACCACTTGTTAGAGTATGCCCAAAGACCAATCATATGATGATTGTAATAATACTTTTATTTACCGGTTTTATTGAATAAAGGCATTCCCGCTATTATTTTCAGTTATATATATGTGTTTAACATAAACTAGAAGATAATAAAGTCCATATAATGACATAATTGTTATTATTAAAAGATATCTAGTCAAGTATTATTATGGGCATGGACAATAATAATACGCTTAAGACTAACATGTTATTGATTGATGACAACGAGTTGTCATTGACATAGAGATGTAAGAATTGATACATGATTATATTGTTAGAGAACAATGTATTGGATTGACTTACCATGAGCATATGTCTTGGATTATTATGTGGCAGTCATAACATTGCTCATGGTGATGACTATATATATGATCCTCAGACTTGAGATTAATACTATCCCAATATATATTGTTGTATGTTTTGATGCAGTTAAACAAGCTCCATAAATGGTTTCTCTATAAAGACTGTTATTGAATATATCTCAATATATGTAGTGGGTGTGTATGATTAAGATAGGATTTGTCCTTCCTACATAATAGGAAATATATCATAGGCCACTTGATTGAGTGATACTAGAAACGCATCGCCATGCTCAAAGAAGTTGGTATGAGATATCATAAACTATTCATTAATTAAAGTCTACTCTAGATATCAAGAAACAATAGATGAGCTATACAAGTGTGACTATTCCAAGACGTGTGCCTATTCTAGATATAAAGGACATAAGGATGTAATACATAAAAGAGTTAATCACCAAGATAATATGTCGAATCATATTTTCTTGTAACTTAGGCGACAATGATATATTGCTAGATGTCACTCATTGTATGTAATATTAGAATTGTTCTAATAATTACTGCTAACGTTACAAGAACCTACAAGGTCACACCCTAGGATTGAAATGAGCAAAGATGTACAATTTCTTGTATGTTACTAAAATATATCTAGAGTTAATTTATGTATGTTTGATATACATATGTTTTAATAATCCTATATATTTAATTCCAATTAATTAAATATAGATTTAATTAATTTGAAATAATAAAATCCCTAATATGATTAGAGTAACTTGGATATAAAAGGATTATTAAATTCTAATTAATTAAATATAGATTTAATTAATTTGAAATAATAAAATCCCTAATGTGATTAGGGTAACTCGGATATAAAAGGACATGTTAGGTCTAGCAGCCATTTTCTAACACAAAATATAATCTTCAGTCGTTTTCTCTCAAAACAATTTTGGGGAAAACAAATATTGCACTCAATCGGTGAACTGAGTAGAGGCCGAGATAAGATTTCGTAGAGGCTTTTGATTCGAACAGTTCGTGATCACCTCTTCTCGTTGCTATCCTTGTTGTTTTATCAAGGAACCTGCTGTAAGTATTCGCATCCATTTCTCCCGTTTTCGGTTTTACGTACTTGGATCGATGTTGAGACCGTCGAGTTTTATTTTCGTTGCACCGTGGGGTGCGCCGACGGTCCTAACAGTGTTATCAGAGCCACTTGTACGATCCGAATTCGGGTTAAAATCTTGGTTGATGCGATATGTATGAGATGCATGTTTTAGTTTTATCGGTTTCAGTAGATATGCATGATATCATTGTTCGAATCGATAACCACAACGATTAATATGTTAATTTGTTAATATGTTTTTCAATCGATTTGTTGCTGCAAGGATTTTATGAAATCCATATGTCAATCGTTAACATAATGATCTATGGGTACAAATTGAAGGTCCATATTAATGTTTTTTAAAAAAGGCGTAACAACGTGTATATATGTATATGATATGTTTGTTTTGCACGGTGTTTGAGGTGCATGGTTATAGCCCTTGTTCAATTATACAATGGTTTATTTTAAAATATGGCCTGCGAGCCGTGCCTTTCTATATCTCTATTGTATTTCTCTTCTCATCTTACTCCCTCGTATGTAAAACGCGTTTCTTTTAAAATTGTAATCCTATGAAGATTCACAAGGAGCAGAAGAATGGCGAGAAGATACCTAGAGAGCAGTCTTAGGCTTTAGGGTTTTTTGGTTCTCCCATTGGCTTGGGAAGGGCCACCTTAGTCATTGTTTTGGGCTATAACCATTGCATCTTATTTATTGTTATATTTGTTATGTATGCAATGCATCAAATGATAAAATAAGAATGAATATTGATGAAGATCAATAAGGGCCTAATATTAAAACAATAAATGATGAGATAATTATGCAAATCCCTCTTTATAATATAAGTTAACTTAGTCGTCCAATATTGCCCTCGTTAAGGCTTCGATCGATATTGTGTGGGCTTTGCAAAAGTATTGGCATATAAATCTATCTTGGTTAAACGCGAAGAATAATCAAGTGATATTCACCGGTTGAAATATTGGTAATAACTTAGCTAGGTTATTCTAATAGGATTAGAAATCTAGAGGTTAAATATTTGGATAAGTCATGAGATGACTTGAACAAAAGTTGTTTACTAAAATGAGGAGTTACATGAGATGTAACTAGTAAAGTGTTATTTACCTAAATAATCACTATCCTAAAAGAAAAGCCAAAGCTGATTTAGGAAATTGATGTATTATTGATCCTCACCCACTAGAAAACTTTTCGTTGAATTTTTTTGAAATTCAAACAGAGAGGGTTTTTAATTTTGAATAAAATAGTGGGAGTAATTTGTAAATAAAGTCCTATTTATAAATTTTAATTCGGTAAATTTACTTACTTTAATATTTCCATTGTTGTAGATTTAATGGCAAACAACACTTTATCACTGCGATCACTCCTTGAGAAGGATAAACTTAATGGCATAAACTTCCTTGACTGGTTTTGTAATTTGAGAATTGTTCTCAAATAGGAAAGGAATGAATATGTCATTGAGGAACTTGTTCCTGATGAACCGGTAGCTAATGCTTCAAGAGCTGACAAAGACAAATTTAAGAAACATATGGATGATATGTTAGATGTCTAATGCTTGCCACCATGACTCCTGAGTTTCAGAAGCAACATGAGGACATGGTTACATATGAGATGATTCAAAATCTCAAAGAAATATATGAAGGGCAAGCACGTCAAGAGTGATATGAGAACTCTAAAGCTCTATTTCAATGCAAAATGGCAGAGGGAACTCATGTAGGAGCTCGTGTCATCAAGATAATGGGCTACATACAAACGTTGGAAAAGTTGGGATTTCCTCTCAAAGATGAATTGGCTACCGATGTTATCCTGCAATCGTTGCCAGATAGATTTAGCCAATTTGTTCTTAATTTCAACATGAATGAAATTAACAAGCCTTTGCCACAGTTACTTGGCATGTTACGAACTACTGAAAGTAACATGAAAAAGGTTGGACCTAAGCCCATTCTGATGGTCCACAAGGACAAAGGAAAGGGAAAGAAAAAGGTAGTGGCAAAGTCTAAAGGCAATGGTAAGACCAAACTAAAAGGGAAAAATGCATTGAAACCCAAAGGGGGAGTTAGCAAGGAAGGAAAATGTTTCCGTTGCGATAAGATCGAACACTGGAAGAGAAACTACCCTGTTTACCTTGAAGTGGTCAAGAAGGCAAAAGCAAACGGAACGTTTGTGTTTAGGTATTTATGTTATTAATGTTAATTTGTTAACATCTACTTTTTGGGTATTAGATACCGGTTGTGGTTCTCATATTTGTACTTCTGTACAGGGACTACAAAAGAGAAGGAATCTGGCTAAAGGAGACGTGGACCTACGAGTGGGAAATGGAGAAAGAGTTGTTGCATAAGCTATATGGACATATGTTTTATCTTTGCCTAGTGGACTTGATTTAAATCTAGTGGATTGTTATTATGTGCCTAGTTTGACTAAGAACATTATTTCTATTTCTTGTTTGGACAAGATTGGTTTTGTGTAAGAATAATTATTGTTCTTTTTATCTCTATAGTGTTTTTATGGTTCGACACAATTGGTTAATGGTCTCAATATTTTGGATCAAGAAAACACCATTTATAACATAAATACTAAGAGATCAAAAACAAATGACTCGAATCAAACTTATCTCTGGCATTGTCGTTTAGGCCATATAAGTGAGAAACGCATATCAAAACTCCATAAAGATGGATTCTTAGTTTCATTTGTTTTCGAACAATATGATGTATGTGAATTTTGCTTGTTGGGAAAAATGACTAAGGGTCTGTTTGTTTCACTGAAAACGTTTTCCGAAAAATGAAATCTGGAAAATGTTTTACAGAAATGTAAATCATTTTCCAGAAAACATTTTCTAGTGTTTGGATAGTACATTGTAAAATGTTTTACGCTGTTTGGGTAATTTTCCTGAAAACAGTTTTCAAAATTTGTTTTTAATAAAGAAGTTGTACAAAGAATATGTTTTATTATTTATTATTTTTAAAGGTTCATTTTTTATATATATAATTATATTTTATAAAAATCTGTATTTTAGATAATATTAATATATTATAAAGTTTATAAATCCTAAGAATGTTTAATTAGTAGTATACCAAATTAAAACAACAATAGTTCATAATATTGTAGTAATAATAATAATAACAGTGTCAAAATATATAATTAAAGGGTTTATCACATTAAAACAACAATAATATCCAACCGTAATAATATTATTGTAATGTTCTTAGACGTGAAAATGGACTTTTTCTATGTGGATTAAATGTTGTAATGATTTTGCTTTGAGAAAGATTGCTTCTAGTAGTAAACTAACAGCATGGATAGACATCGGAGGCGCGTAGTCATGAGAGTGTCTCTTTCGCATTTCTACTTTTCTAGTAAGGCCAAGTTTCATTTTGGGAGTTATTGCAGCAATATCTATTCCTTCAAACACGTGCAGTGCAGCTTCTATATTTCCTTTCTGATATTCAATTCTTCCCAATAATGTTCTAGCTTCCTGCAAATCGAAGGTACCTTAGCTAGAAAGAAAGTAAATAAAAGCACTTAAAGAATTGGCAAACAGGGGAGATGCAAAGGCAGAAACGAGTTCACTAAAAGGAAATAATAGGAAAACATATATATGTGCCATTTCCAATTTTCAGTACAATGCCACAGATCCCAAGGACATATAACGGCAATGCCGAACAAACGTATTCCGAAACTAAACTTGAAAGCTGCAAAGGATGAAGAATCAAATCTCATAATTCAATTAACTACGCTCACGCAGCGACAACTCAACTTCTTCCATATTCCCGGTATCTGGCCTTTTCTCACCGTTACTAGCTTTAGAATAATAATCACTCAGTGAATAATCTTCGGCAGCAAGGGATTCCAATGGAGGTATAATCTTTTCTACGTTGATTAATTGCTCTCCGGCGCATAAACACTTAACAGAACTCAAATAGAAGATCCAAAGAATGCATAATTCATATATAGCAAACATTATACACTACGATGATCAATTCAATATTATCAATTTACAGTGAAGTTCAAGCTTTTAGCCACATAAAAACATATTAGAAGAATCAAATTCTGAGTTATTAAAAGAGAAAAAAAATCAAGTATTTGAGATTTCAAGACATCCGCATAAACCAAGAGTGCAATCAAAATCCAACAGAATAATTTAAGAAACATAAACCCAGAATTCATAAACAAAAAAGTACTGATCAAAACTCAAAACCCATCTATATTTCACTAAACCCATTTTAAAATTCTCGCCAAACAGCCAATCAAATCCCTAGGTTATGAATTAAAAACAAAAGAGACACTAAAATTACCCCAAAAATTGTATGAGTTCAAGCAATGGGTGATCCAAAAACTAACAGTAGTATGAAGTCAATCTCAAGTTTATGCAGTCAAATAGAACGAAAAGCTCACCTTTGGTTCTTCCAAAGAGAAGAAAAGCAAAGAGACCACAATCTTTCTGTGTTTTCTGCCTCGTCGGTGAAATTAAAAATGGAAAATGAGGGAAAGATGAAACAAGAAAAGGAGATCAAGGAAGATGAAAAGAGAGAAGATGAAACAAGAGATACCTGAGAAGACGACCGCTCGCCTCACCGGTTAGAAGGATTCCAAACAGTCGATCGATTTTCCCATGTGGGGCAAGGGACGGGAGAATGAAAGACCATGCTTTTTGTGTGGAGCAAGTGACGGGAGAAAGCTATAAAATGACTTACTCTTTTCTAAACGGTAAGTCGAAATACCGTGTTTTCCTCTCCATTTTCCATTGACCGTAAAACGTTTTACGTTGACCGGGTGTTTTACGGGAACCAAACACAGAAAAATAGGGAAAATATTTTTCGTAAAATGTTTTTCCCAAACGAAACAGACCCTAAAGCTCCTTTTAATAGTAAAGGTGACCGAGCAAGTGATTTATTAAGGTTAATACATAGTGATGTATGTGGACTAATGAATACACAAGCCAGAGGTGGATTCCATTACTTCACTACTTTCACCGATGACTTCAATCGGTATGGGTATATTTATCTTATGCGCCATAAATCTGAAGCCCTTGATAAGTTTAAGGAATTTAAAAATGGAGTACAAAGTCAACTAGGTAAGAGTATTAAGGCACTTCGATCAGATCGAGGTGGAGAATACTTAAGCATAGAGTTTGATGAACTCCTAAAAGAATGTGGGATTGTCTCACAGCTTACACCACCTGGTACACCACAGTGGAATGGAGTTTCTAAAAGAATGAATCGAACACTGTTAGACATGGTTCGATCGATGATGAGTCATAGTGATCTTTTGACTTCTTTTTGGGGACATGTATTTGAAATAACCGTTTTCACGCTAAATCGTGTTTCATCTAAATCGGTTCAAAAGACACCATATAAGATATGGACTGGGAAACGTCCTAGTATGTCTTTTATGAATATTTGGGGTTGTGAAGCTTATGTAACACATCATATGTCTACAAAGCTCGAACCTAAATCTCATAACTGTATATTTGTTGGATATACTAAAGAAACTAAGGGATATTATTTCTTCAACCCTAACGAGAACAAAATATTTGTTGCTCGAATAAGATTTTTTCTCGAAAGAGAATTTCTCTCAAAGAAAGAGAAAGGTAGAAATATTGAACTTGGAGAAGTTCAAGAACAACAGATAAATGAACTTGAAGTTGAGCATGTTTCACAAGTTGTTGAGGAGCATTCAACAGATTTAGAAACACAACCACTTCTTAGATCCACAAGAGAACACCGTGCACCTGAGAGATTTGGAGTTCTCGTTACGACACATGGAGATGTTCTTCTTATGGATCAAGATGAGCCAAGGACTTATCAAGAGGCAGTGTCTAGCCCAGACTCTGAGAAATGGATTGAAGCCATGAAATCTGAGATGGATTCCATGTCAGTAAACCAAGTATGGACTTTGGTTGAACCACCTGAAGGGGTCAAACTTATAGGGCGTAAATGAGTTTTCAAGAAGAAAACCGACATGAATAGTAATGTACAAATATACAAGAGGCGATTAGTCGCTAAAGGTTTTCGACAAGTTCATGGTGTATACTATGACGAAATATTCTCCCCTATAGCTATCTTTAAGTCCATCCGGATCTTTCTCGTAATAGATGCATTCCATGATTATGAAATCTGGCAAATGGACATCAAAACCGCTTTCCTTAATGGAAAACTTGAAGAGGATGTGTATATGAAACAACCAGAAGGTTTTATCATTCCAGGAAATACTGGAAAGGTTTGTAAGCTACATATGTCTATTTATGGACTAAAGCAAGCTTCTTAAAGCTGGAATTTTCGTTTCAATGATGCAATCAAAGAGTTTGGTTTTATCAGAAATGAATATGAGCCTTGTGTTTATAAGAAGGCTAGTAGGAGCATTGTTTCTTTCCTAATCTTGTATGTAGACGACATACTCATCATAGCAAATGATATACCTACTTTACATTCTATTAAGACATGGTTAGGTAGTTGTTTTTCTATGAAGATTTGGGTAAGGCAACGTATAGCTTAGGAGTTAATATCTATAGAGATAGCTCAAGACGACTTCTAGGCCTGAGTCAAAGTACATATATAGACAAAGTGCTAAAAAGGTTCAGTATGGAAGAATCCAAGAAAGGATTTTTGCCTATGAGACATGGCATTTCTCTTTCTAAGGAAATGTGTCATTCAACTCCACAAGAAAGAGAACGGATGAATAAGATTCCATATGCTTTGGCTATTGGTTCTATAATGTATTCCATGATATGTACTCGACCAGATGTGTCATATGCTCTAAGCATGACGAGTCGGTAACAAGCGAACCCTGGTGAAAATCGCTGGGTTACGATTAAAAGTATCCTTAAGTACTTAAGAAGAACTAAGGATAAATTTCTTGTCTATGGAGGGAAGGATGAGCTTAATATAAAAGGTTATATTGATGTCAGCTTTGAAATTGACAAGGATGACTCGAGATCGCAATCGGGTTTTGTGTTTTGTCTTAATGGAGGTACTGTGAGTTGGAAAAGTTCAAAGCAAGACACAGTAATTGATTCTACAATAGAGGCTGAATACATTACAGCCAGTGAAGCAGTTAAAGAGGTTGTTTGGATCAAGAAGTTCATATAAAAATCAGGGGTTGTTCCCATCATATCAGATGTTTTACAACTCTGTTGTGACAATAATAGAGCCATTGCACAAGTAAAGGAACCCATATCTCATCAACGATCCAAACACATTCTTATGAGCTTTCATCTCATTCGAGAGATCATAGATCGAGGAGAGATGTGGAAATATACAGAGTACACACGGATGACAACATTGTTGATCCCTTGACGAAACCTCTTACACAGTAGAGGCATGATCGTCACACTGAGTCACTTGGTATTAGATATGTGTGTGATTGGTCTTAGTGCTACTGGGAGATTATTAGAGTATGCCGAAAGACCAATCATATGATGATTGTAATAATACTTTTATTTACCGATTTTATTGAATAAATACATTACCGCTATTATTTTCAGTTATATATATGTGTTTAACATAAACTGGAAGATAATAAAGTCTATATAATGACATAATTTTTATTATTAAAATATCCCTAGTCAAGTATTATTATGGGCATGGACAATAATAATACACTTAAGACTAACATGTTATTGATTGATGACAACGAGTTGTCATTGACATAGAGATCTCAGAATTGATGCATGATTATATTGTTAGAGAATAATGTATTGCATTGACCCACCATGAGCATATGTCTTGGATTATTATGTGACAGTCATAACATTACTCATGGTGATGACTATATGTATGATCCTCAGACTTGAGATCAATATTATCCCAACATATATTGTTGTATGTTTTGATGCAGTTAAACAAGCTCTATAACTGGTTGCTCTATAAAGACTGTTATTGAATATATCTCAATATATGTAGTGGGTGTGTATGATTAAGATAGGATTTTTCCTTCCTGCATAATAGGAAATATATCACAAGCCACTTGATTGAGTGATGCTAGAAACACATGGCCATGCTCGAATAAGTTGATATGAGATATCACAATCTATTCGTTAATTAAAGTCTACTCTAGATATCAAGAAACAATAGATGGGCTATACAAGTGTGACTATTCCAAGACTTGTGCCTATTCTAGATATAAAGGACATAAGGATGTAATACATAAAAGAGTTAATCACCAAGATGATATGTCGAATCATATTTTCTTGTAACTTAGGCGACAATGATATATTGCTAGATGTCACTCATTGTATGTAATATTATAATTTTTCTAATAATTACTGCTAACGTTACAAGAACCTACAGGGTCACACCCTAGGATTGAAACGAGCAAAGATGTGCAATTTGTTGTACGTTACTAAAATATATCTAGAGTTAATTTATGTATGTTTGATATACATATATTAAAAGATGTATGTTTTAATATAGATTTAAATAATAAAATCCTTAATATGATTAGGGTAACTTGGATATAAAAGGATTATTAAATTCCAATTAATTAAATATAGATTTAATTAATTTAAAATAATAAAATCCCTAATGTAATTAGGGTAACTTGGATATAAAAGGATGTGTTAGGTCTAGCAGCCGTTTTCTAACACAAAACATAATCTTCAGTCGTTTTCTCTCAAAACACAAATATTGCTCTCAATCGGGTGAACTGAGTAGAGGCCGAGACGTGATTTCGTGGAGGCTTTCGATTCGAACAGTTCGTGATCACCTCTTCTTGTTGTTATCCTTGATGTTTTTTTCAAGGAACCTGGTGTAAGTATTCGCATCCCTTCCTCCTGTTTTCAGTTTTATGTACTTGGATTGCTGGTGAGACCGTTGAGTTTTGTTTCCGCTGTGCCGTGGGGTGTGCCGACGGTCCCAACACCACTAACAAGAAAGTTGACTATGTCAGCATACCGCGGCACAACCGAGACAAATAAAATTTTCTTATTAGGGATATCCTCTTGAATCTCTCTTATGTCATGACAACTGATTTTGTTATATAGTCTAGACAAATAATTTACTACTAGATTTTCCGTACATTTTCTATCATTGACCTCTAAATTGAATTCTTATAGTAAAAATATTCATCTGGTTAGCATAGTATTTTCATCTTTTTTATCGATCAAATATTTAATGGTTGAGTGATCTGTATGCACAATTACTTTAGTTCCTATGAGACATGGCCTAAACTTCTCAATGCAAATACTACTGTAAGAAGTTATTTTTCAGTGGTGATATAGTTTACTTGTGCATCATTAAGAGTACGGCTACCATAGTAGATAACATGAAAAAGTTTACATTTTCATTGCTCTAGCACTGCCCCAATTGCGTAATCACTAGCATCGCATATGAGCTCGAAAGGTTCACTCCAGTCAGGTCGAACGACGATTGGTGCTTTCGAAAGTTTTTTCTTCCAATCTGTAAAAGCATTTAAACAATCATCATTAAATAGAAATGGTTGATTTTGTTGAAGTAAAAGACACAAGGGTTTTGAGATTTGAGAAAAATCTTTTATGAACCGCTTGTAGAAGCCTACATGTCCAAGGAAACTGCGTACACCTCTTACGTTGGTGGGTGGAGGTAGGTTTATGATTACTTTCACCTTGACTCTATCGACTTCAATGCCTTGACAATAAATTTTGTAACCCAACACTATTCCCTCGTTTACCATAAAATGGCATTTATCCCAATTTAGTACTAGGTTGGCTTCTTCATATCGTTTCAGTACTTTAGATAAGTTGTCGAGGCATCGGTTGAAAACGTTGCCTGAAACAGAGAAGTCATCCATAAATATTTCCATGCAATCTTCCACCGTATCCGAAAAAATGGCCATCATACATCTCTAAAAAGTAGGTGGATCGTTACATAACCCAAATGGTATTCGTCTAAATGCATAGGTACCATATGGACATGTGAAAGTAGTCTTTTCTTGATCTTCTGGTGATATGGCTATTTGATTGTATCCTGAATATCCATCAAGGAAGCAGTAAAATGCTTTTCCTGCTAGTCTTCAAGCATTTGGTCAATAAAAGGAAGGGGAAAATGGTCTTTCTTTGTTGCTTTATTGAGTTTTCTATAGTCCATAAATATTCGCCAGTCCGTGACTGTTCTAGTAGTTAAAAGCTCATCATTTTCATTTTTAACCACAGTTACACCTCCTTTCTTGGGTACGCACTGCACCAGACTGACCCATGAGCTATCGGATATAGGATAAATCACTCTCGCATTCAGCCATTTTATGATTTCCTTCATGACTACCTTTTTTATGATCGGGTTTAGTCTTCTTTGTGGTTCCACCAAAGTACTATGGATGTCTTCTAGGTTGATCTTGTGCATGCATATGGTAGGCATTATTCCCTTCAGGTCTGCCATGGTCAACCCGAAAGGTTTTTTCTGTTGTGACAAAACATTTAACAAACTATTCTCCTGCTCGAAGGTTAGATTGGCAGAAATTATCACTGGTAAAGTCTCATTACTACCTATATAGGCATATTTCAAATGAGATGGCAAAGTTTTAAGTTCTAATTTGGGTGCATGATTTAGAGAATATTCTGGGGGGCTCACTTCATTAAAATCTAAGTGTTCGAATTTCATACCTGATCTCATATGAAGGAAACTAGATTGTTCTTCTGACTCTCCTTCATAATCTGCTTTGTTGTCATTGGCAGTGAACCCGTTTAGTGCTTTAGTCAAACAATTGTTGCCAACACCATAGTTATGAGATTCATATTTTGAAAAATTTTCGCTTGGGCCATGATTGTTATGTTTATGTGTCATGGATATCGAGTCATGGCACAAAGTTCAATGTGGCCAAGAATTACCTTTTTCTCTTCTTCCATTGGGTCCATGTCTCTAATGCATTGGCTTTCTTTTGAATCATCCACATATTTCATGGAGTTAAATACATTGATTGTGATCATTTGCTCTCCAACCCGCATCCCTTTTCTCAATCTATTAAGATTCTTATAGTGGCTAATAATGGTCGTCCAAGGATGATAGGTGCGTTTTCATCGGCTTTGCAGTCCAATATGAGGAAATCAACTGGAAATACGAATTTGTCCACCTTCACAATGATATCCTCTATTCTACCCTCAAGACGCACATAAGATCGATCAGCTAGTTGTAGGATAAATGTGGTTGGACAAGCATTATACCTGTCTAGTTTTAAAAATATGGACCTTGGTATCGAATTTACACTCGACCCTAAGTCAACTAGAGCTTGTCCTACAAAGTTGTTACCAATTGAGAATGGTATCACAAAACTGCCTGGGTCTTTTTGTTTTGGTGGGAGTTTGCTTACTGCAGAGCAGATTTTTGTTACCTTGGCAACATTTTCTACCTTCATCTTCTTTGTAACAATGTCTTTTAGAAATTTAGCATAGGAAGGCATATGCTCGATGGCTTCAAGTAAAGGCATGTTGATATACAACTTATCCAGAACATCAACAAATTTCTTGAATTGGACATCATCATTATGTTTCTTTAATTGTTGAGGAAATTGTGGTGGAGGTCTCACGTCATTTTCTATGAATGTTGAGGAATTTCTGGCCTTGGCCATAAATTTCCCATTATATGGTTTATGATTTTTGAACACTTCATTATTTTCCTTCTCTTTGGGCAATTTATCATGTTCCACATTTTTAGTTCGATCTACTGGTTGTGTAATGCCATGGTGAGAATTGTTCACTTGTTCTCCCCCAAACTTGTCATTCTGGTTAATTTGTGTTCCACTCCTTAGTGTAAGAACAATGTATTTCTCTTTTCCATGATGTTTAGTGATTTTAGTATCACTAGGGAGATTTCTTTGTGGGCGGGAATGTAATGTCGTGGCGATTTGACCCACTTGGTTCTCTAATGCTCTCAGTGATGAGCTATGGCTTTGCAAAAGAGCAGCTTGACTTTGCAATAAATTTCCTTGTTTTTTATTGTCGATGAGTACTCGTGCATTAGAGTCTTTGTTGAAACCATGAAATATTTTGTTTAGGCCATGAATTCCTACAATGAAACTTCCAAGGAGTTAGAATTGGGCTTTTATTAGAGGAAGAAGTTGTAACTTTAGTGTTTTACTAGGGCGACTGATGATGCTGATTATAAAATATTGATGGTCCGAGTTACTCTGTTGTAGCCTATTGTAATTTGCTGCTTGATTTTTATTCCTTCCTTGACTACTTCATGAAAAATTAGGATGTTGTCTCTAGCCAGGATTGTATGTATTTGAGTAGGGGTTATTGTTGCTTCAGTTGTAATTGCCCACAAAATTGGTAGACTTATGGTATTCTGGAAACTCTCATGATGGTTACCATGACAAAATATGCATGCATTACTGGTTGCCTTGAATTATCTTACCTCATTAGGACGCTGTAAATTTTTCAACATATTAGTTATGGCAGAAAGTTGAGCAGCTATTGAATCCTTACCCTCAATTTCATATGCTCCAGATATTTTTCTGTCGGTTCCCATCCTTGTATTTGGGAATTGATAGTCGTTATTTGCTATCCTATCGAGGATATCAAAGGTTTCCTCGGGTGATTTTTCAAGTAAGGTACCATTTGCTAAGGCATCTAACATCATTCGAGTGGGTGCATTAACTCTGTTGTAAAACATCGCGACTTGAGTCCAATCATGAAATCTGTGGTTCACACACTTGCAAAGTAAACTTTTATACCTATCCCAACATTCATACATTGATTCATCATCTCCTTGGCGAAAACTTGCAATATCATTGCGTAGTTGTGTATTCATATTGGGTGGATTGTATCGAAGTAGGAAACTTTTTCATAAATCCTCCTAAGATTCCATTGAGCCTGAAGGAACTCCATCGATCCAAGCTCTTGCTCTATCGCGTAGGGAATAAGGAAAAAGTTTAAGTTTAAGCACATCTTCATGCACTCCTTGTTGCCGGAATGAATCACACACTTCAATGAAGGCACGAATATGTTGTCTAGCATCCTCATTAGTTGAACCACCAAATTGACTGAAGGAGTTCAGCATATTAAACATCACCAGTTTAAGCTTAAAATGGGTTACTTGTATTTCAGGTGCCACGATGCCTGGATTTATATCATCAAGAATTAGGTTCAAGTGATCTCGTATTGCTCGTGGTCTTGCAACTTCTCGCTGAAGATTAATTGTTGCATCAAGATCTGCCTGATCTCCCATGTTATTCCCTTGAAATTGTAGTTGATTCATATACTCTCTGGTTCGTTGGTTACGTCGCCTTTGTTTGAACGATTGTTCAATTTCAGGATTGAATGATTATAATGGTTTATCATTAGATCTCAGGTTCATACAATGATAAAAACCTACAAAAGAAAATAATAAAATACGTTAAAATAAGTAAATATAAGGTGACAATAAAGACTTGTTATGGCGAAAAATTAAAATTATGTTAGTTGCCAATCCCGGCAACGATGCCAGAAACCTGATCGCTTGTAAATATATATGCTAAGGCAAGTAATTCTGTGCAAGTATACACAATCGAATCAAGGAATATAGGGTAAGTGAGTTATCGTCTCCTCAGGAATTGGTCGCTTATTTTTAAGCTTCACCACAACAGAACTAGTTGTCACAAGCTAATTCCTACAATCTTGTCAAATTAGAAAATTATTAGTAATAAAGTAAGAAATATTATAGAGTATGATTGTTGAAAAGTTTAATCGAGACAAAATAAATATCCAATACTATGGAATTGAAATAAATAAGGCAAAGACAAACGTGGATTCAAAATATTCAAAACAACCTCACATATTCACTTGTCACAGAGCACTCATGCTAATCTTGTGTATTGACAAGCAATTATTCTAAGTCCAGAATGAATTGTTATGACATGCTTAAGTTGACTGACAGGATTACTAAATATTCTTAGACGGTTGTTATGGCAATACTACTCAGTGTTAACTACAACCATTGGTTTTTCAAACTTTTCTTGTAGTAATACCTCTCAGCGTAAACTATAATCAACTCGTTCCTTATCTCTAAGGTAGACAAGTTAGAAAATCATTATCCCGGATCCATTCCATTGTTCACATAGATCTATCTTAATTCTCTCGAATCTAAGAATTGATATCTAGACAACCAGCAATCTCTCGATGCTCTTACATTTCCAAGACATGTTTCACCAAGACCCCATGCGATCTCTCAAAGCTCTTACAGTGTCAAGGAAAAATATTTAAACAATGAACAAAACAGTCATGAGCAAAATCATAATTCATCATTCATAAAGAAGAAAATAATTATTTTGGCAAACAAAGATTAACACCAAGTAAGACAGTTTATTATTTTATCAAAAAGTCAACCAAAGTATCATCGTTTTAATACAACCCCAAATACATAAAGAAATTAATAACAAAAGAAGAATACTCCCAAAATCGGGGGCTCTGTCGTGACTATTCTGATCAACACCGCGCATTCCCTGGCGATCAGTCTCTCTTAAGGCCTGACTGGCACTCTACTATAGCCTGGTTATGGAGGAAACCAAGGATGGTCAGCTGTTAAATAGTGGGCAAGCATTGCAGTTGCTCGTTCACAATTCAAGTAAAGCTCTTCTAAATTTCTTTCCTCTTTGTTAGCGGTTGTGGCTGGGTATTTATAAAGGGAAATCTCCTAGGGTTTCGCATAAGTGAAGATTCCCTAGATACATGTTATTATCTTGTCCAGGCTAAAAAAGGAAAGACGGTTGGCTATGTTAGAATTTTGAGGGCTTGCATGCACATGAGGAAAGTCGTATAGCTGGCATGTGACATAAGCGATTCGTCATATCCGCTTCAGACTTTCAAGATAAACCTTGCCTTGGCTAGATAAATATGCTCCTCACTATCTTTAACTTCTCTATTCCACTGGCCCTTACAAATTACATTGTCGTGACTGAAATGTTCTTCCTAAGTAAATTTCCTACACATACACAATCCACAAAGACCCTTTCTCCTCAGCAACATTTTACCGAAGTAAAACTTATCCACCACAAACAAATATAACCTAAATGCAACTACTATGATGTGAATACTTTGTTCAGATGAGCAATAACTTAAGTAAAAAGACTAGAAATAGAGTCTTTTTATAGAGTTATCAAAGTGCGTGAAACATGAGAATATATTAATATTTCCAAAAAATAGGCTCATGAAGAGTTCATACGAGCATTCTTTATATACGAAGAAAACTGAAGATGGTGATATCATGATCATGTGTTTATATGTGAATTACATGATTGTCATGAGAAATAATCTAGGTATGTTCAATGATTTCAAGAAAACTATGACTAAAGAATTTAAAATGACAGATATTGGTGAAATGTCATACTTTCTTAGAGTCAAGGTGAAACAATTGCAAGATGGAATATTTATTTCCTAAAACAAGTACGTGAAGCAAATTCAAAATGGAAGATTGCAAGTCGGTGGCAACTCTAGCAAAACCAATAATTAAATTAAGTGAGAATTCAACAAAAGAGCCAGTAAATCTGACGTTGTTTATTTAAAAGCATCGTTGGAAGTTTTAGCTATTATACATGACCAGATATTACATACATTGTGAGACTGATGAGTAGATTCATAGAGAAGCCAAAACAAGATCATTGGATTTTAGTGAAGATAATTTTAATATATGTCAAAAGTAAAATTGATCATGGTCTGATTTACATATATTCAGAAAAGTCAAAGTTGGATGGTTATTCTGGCAACGAATACAGGGGAAACTTAGATGATTGAAAGAGTACTTCTTCATATTTATTCCATATCGGGTCTGCAACATTTTCATGATCTTCAAAGAAGAAACAAACGATAGCTCTTTCAACATGTGAAGCAAAATACATAGTTTAACACCCCAAATTTTAGGTTAAGAGTTTTGGGTTTTTCCATCAGGCATTAAAATAAAATTCCTTTAGCTTATTAAAGGCTTGATCTAATTGGGTTTTAGTTTGGGATTAGAATGAGCCCGATAGGAGTTAAAAATGATGCTTTTAATCATAAATCAATAGAATGAGGACTAAATGAGTAAATAATCCATTTCTTCAAAACAAAGTTGAAATTTCATTTAATGGGATGATATCACGTCTGAGATTCCTCTTCTATTTTCCACCCCTTCTTTGTCACGTTCTCTCCATTCATTAATCTTCGTTCTTTACTCAAGAGCCAAGAAAAGTTTGGAATTTTAAGAACTCCAAGCATCTGCTAGAATTTCCAAGGTAAGGACTGTAATCTAATCCCTTCAAGCTAAAATTCAAGCCCTCATTTGTAAGTTTTGGTTGAGTTATCCAAAAGTGGACTTTATTGGGGTTTATGGAACCATAGGATTTCAGTTTATTTTGAGAGATTTGAGTTATAGAAAATTGTTTCTAGCATTTCCCTAACTTCTAAAATGAGTTAACAACTCATTTTCTTTGTTTTGATTAGTGAAAGAAAAAGGGGAGACCTCTAAGGTAAGGGGAAAGGAAAAGCTGGTCCTTGGGTGAGTTAGGGACGTTTTTCAACAGCTAAGCAACAAGGTAACACATTTCTAACTTGTTCATACCACATGTAGATCAATATATGTGCATAAATAATTAGTTAAGTTCATGAATCATGTTAGAGTAATCCGTGGAAAATTCTATGTTTGATGTTTGTAAGAATGAAAGATGACTCATTTTTACCTATAAGACTCTGATAATATTTTCTAGCCTTAAGGGAGTGAATGGGTAAGTTGGGAGATTTTGTGCCCAAAACAGGGCATTTCAGGTTGTTCGTATTGGTACTGGAAAAACAATATTGATATTGTTCTTCATGTAATTTCAAAACAATGGCAATTTATGAGGGTAGTATGAATACTCACTCAAGGAGTATCGATACTCCTGGTCTGGTCTCGATACTCAAGAGGAGGAATCAATACAGGTGGCAAGTTTAGGATTCTAATAGCCAATTTTGGTACCAATACTCATGGGAGTATCGATACCAAGGGTAAAGTATACATACTCCCCATAGGGGAATCGATACCGAGTTATTTTCAAAACATCAAATCTATTTCTGGTATCGAAGCTCACCCTGAGTATCAATACCCAAGGGTTAGTATCGATATTGTTAGTATAGTATATAATCGTCATGAATTAGACAATTTTACTAATCTATTTAGGTGTTTGGATTTGGGGGCTTTGAGATCATATAAAATTTATGTACTTGAATACAAGTGAAAACTACTAAAGTGACTAATTTCACCCTAGAAATCAAGCGAGTTAGGATGACATAAAATTGGCCATTATGTGACGCTCAAGAAACTATAACCAGTATGCATCTGATGCATCTAAAATTTCGGATTGTACCCGATACACGAGAGCCTATATGTGTGCAAGATGTGAGCTTCTGATGCATGTAAAATTTTGATCCTCACCCTAAAACTCTCGAGTAGGTAGAATAGGCAAGGGAGATAAGTTCCAATGCACATAAAAATTTGGCTCTTACCATGAGATTATTTCGTCTTAAGATAGTCTAGTGTGTTGTCCGAGACACACGTAAAATTCATCCAACTGCATTACTAAACTTATCTCATGTTTATTGATGTACTTTTCCATATTCATGACTCTATGCACCGGCATGTTCATGAAATGAATGCATGTAGCATTGTATAGTTATTATCGTGGCACTAAGCTTGTGAGCTCAGCGTATGGAATGTGTTTCCATGTACAGGTCAGTAGAGGTTAAATATTTGGATAAGTCATGAGATGACTTGAACAAAAGTTGTTTACTAAAATGAGGAGTTACATGAGATGTAACTAGTAAAGTGTTATTTACCTAAATAATCACTATCCTAAAAGAAAAGCCAAAGCTGATTTAGGAAATTGATGTATTATTGATCCTCACCCACTAGAAAACTTTTCGTTGAATTTTTTTGAAATTCAAACAGAGAGGGTTTTTAATTTTGAATAAAATAGTGGGAGTAATTTGTAAATAAAGTCCTATTTATAAATTTTAATTCGGTAAATTTACTTACTTTAATATTTCCATTGTTGTAGATTTAATGGCAAACAACACTTTATCACTGCGATCACTCCTTGAGAAGGATAAACTTAATGGCATAAACTTCCTTGACTGGTTTTGTAATTTGAGAATTGTTCTCAAATAGGAAAGGAATGAATATGTCATTGAGGAACTTGTTCCTGATGAACCGGTAGCTAATGCTTCAAGAGCTGACAAAGACAAATTTAAGAAACATATGGATGATATGTTAGATGTCTAATGCTTGCCACCATGACTCCTGAGTTTCAGAAGCAACATGAGGACATGGTTACATATGAGATGATTCAAAATCTCAAAGAAATATATGAAGGGCAAGCACGTCAAGAGTGATATGAGAACTCTAAAGCTCTATTTCAATGCAAAATGGCAGAGGGAACTCATGTAGGAGCTCGTGTCATCAAGATAATGGGCTACATACAAACGTTGGAAAAGTTGGGATTTCCTCTCAAAGATGAATTGGCTACCGATGTTATCCTGCAATCGTTGCCAGATAGATTTAGCCAATTTGTTCTTAATTTCAACATGAATGAAATTAACAAGCCTTTGCCACAGTTACTTGGCATGTTACGAACTACTGAAAGTAACATGAAAAAGGTTGGACCTAAGCCCATTCTGATGGTCCACAAGGACAAAGGAAAGGGAAAGAAAAAGGTAGTGGCAAAGTCTAAAGGCAATGGTAAGACCAAACTAAAAGGGAAAAATGCATTGAAACCCAAAGGGGGAGTTAGCAAGGAAGGAAAATGTTTCCGTTGCGATAAGATCGAACACTGGAAGAGAAACTGCCCTGTTTACCTTGAAGTGGTCAAGAAGGCAAAAGCAAACGGAACGTTTGTGTTTAGGTATTTATGTTATTAATGTTAATTTGTCAACATCTACTTCTTGGGTATTAGATACCGGTTGTGGTTCTCATATTTGTACTTCTGTACAGGGACTACAAAAGAGAAGGAATCTGGCTAAAGGAGACGTGGACCTACGAGTGGGAAATGGAGAAAGAGTTGTTGCATAAGCTATATGGACATATGTTTTATCTTTGCCTAGTGGACTTGATTTAAATCTAGTGGATTGTTATTATGTGCCTAGTTTGACTAAGAACATTATTTCTATTTCTTGTTTGGACAAGATTGGTTTTGTGTAAGAATAATTATTGTTCTTTTTATCTCTATAGTGTTTTTATGGTTCGACACAATTGGTTAATGGTCTCAATATTTTGGATCAAGAAAACACCATTTATAACATAAATACTAAGAGATCAAAAACAAATGACTCGAATCAAACTTATCTCTGGCATTGTCGTTTAGGCCATATAAGTGAGAAACGCATATCAAAACTCCATAAAGATGGATTCTTAGTTTCATTTGTTTTCGAACAATATGATGTATGTGAATTTTGCTTGTTGGGAAAAATGACTAAGGGTCTGTTTGTTTCACTGAAAACGTTTTCCGAAAAATGAAATCTGGAAAATGTTTTACAGAAATGTAAATCATTTTCCAGAAAACATTTTCTAGTGTTTGGATAGTACATTGTAAAATGTTTTACGCTGTTTGGGTAATTTTCCTGAAAACAGTTTTCAAAATTTGTTTTTAATAAAGAAGTTGTACAAAAAATATGTTTTATTATTTATTATTTTAAAGGTTCATTTTTTATATATATAATTATATTTTATAAAAATCTGTATTTTAGATAATATTAATATATTATAAAGTTTATAAATCCTAAGAATGTTTAATTAGTAGTATACCAAATTAAAACAACAATAGTTCATAATATTGTAGTAATAATAATAATAACAGTGTCAAAATATATAATTAAAGGGTTTATCACATTAAAACAACAATAATATCCAACCGTAATAATATTATTGTAATGTTCTTAGACGTGAAAATGGACTTTTTCTATGTGGATTAAATGTTGTAATGATTTTGCTTTGAGAAAGATTGCTTCTAGTAGTAAACTAACAGCATGGATAGACATCGGAGGCGCGTAGTCATGAGAGTGTCTCTTTCGCATTTCTACTTTTCTAGTAAGGCCAAGTTTCATTTTGGGAGTTATTGCAGCAATATCTATTCCTTCAAACACGTGCAGTGCAGCTTCTATATTTCCTTTCTGATATTCAATTCTTCCCAATAATGTTCTAGCTTCCTGCAAATCGAAGGTACCTTAGCTAGAAAGAAAGTAAATAAAAGCACTTAAAGAATTGGCAAACAGGGGAGATGCAAAGGCAGAAACGAGTTCACTAAAAGGAAATAATAGGAAAACATATATATGTGCCATTTCCAATTTTCAGTACAATGCCACAGATCCCAAGGACATATAACGGCAATGCAGAACAAACGTATTCCGAAACTAAACTTGAAAGCTGCAAAGGATGAAGAATCAAATCTCATAATTCAATTAACTACGCTCACGCAGCGACAACTCAACTTCTTCCATATTCCCGGTATCTGGCCTTTTCTCACCGTTACTAGCTTTAGAATAATAATCACTCAGTGAATAATCTTCGGCAGCAAGGGATTCCAATGGAGGTATAATCTTTTCTACGTTGATTAATTGCTCTCCGGCGCATAAACACTTAACAGAACTCAAATAGAAGATCCAAAGAATGCATAATTCATATATAGCAAACATTATACACTACGATGATCAATTCAATATTATCAATTTACAGTGAAGTTCAAGCTTTTAGCCACATAAAAACATATTAGAAGAATCAAATTCTGAGTTATTAAAAGAGAAAAAAAATCAAGTATTTGAGATTTCAAGACATCCGCATAAACCAAGAGTGCAATCAAAATCCAACAGAATAATTTAAGAAACATAAACCCAGAATTCATAAACAAAAAAGTACTGATCAAAACTCAAAACCCATCTATATTTCACTAAACCCATTTTAAAATTCTCGCCAAACAGCCAATCAAATCCCTAGGTTATGAATTAAAAACAAAAGAGACACTAAAATTACCCCAAAAATTGTATGAGTTCAAGCAATGGGTGATCCAAAAACTAACAGTAGTATGAAGTCAATCTCAAGTTTATGCAGTCAAATAGAACGAAAAGCTCACCTTTGGTTCTTCCAAAGAGAAGAAAAGCAAAGAGACCACAATCTTTCTGTGTTTTCTGCCTCGTCGGTGAAATTAAAAATGGAAAATGAGGGAAAGATGAAACAAGAAAAGGAGATCAAGGAAGATGAAAAGAGAGAAGATGAAACAAGAGATACCTGAGAAGACGACCGCTCGCCTCACCGGTTAGAAGGATTCCAAACAGTCGATCGATTTTCCCATGTGGGGCAAGGGACGGGAGAATGAAAGACCATGCTTTTTGTGTGGAGCAAGTGACGGGAGAAAGCTATAAAATGACTTACTCTTTTCTAAACGGTAAGTCGAAATACCGTGTTTTCCTCTCCATTTTCCATTGACCGTAAAACGTTTTACGTTGACCGGGTGTTTTACGGGAACCAAACACAGAAAAATAGGGAAAATATTTTTCGTAAAATGTTTTTCCCAAACGAAACAGACCCTAAAGCTCCTTTTAATAGTAAAGGTGACCGAGCAAGTGATTTATTAAGGTTAATACATAGTGATGTATGTGGACTAATGAATACACAAGCCAGAGGTGGATTCCATTACTTCACTACTTTCACCGATGACTTCAATCGGTATGGGTATATTTATCTTATGCGCCATAAATCTGAAGCCCTTGATAAGTTTAAGGAATTTAAAAATGGAGTACAAAGTCAACTAGGTAAGAGTATTAAGGCACTTCGATCAGATCGAGGTGGAGAATACTTAAGCATAGAGTTTGATGAACTCCTAAAAGAATGTGGGATTGTCTCACAGCTTACACCACCTGGTACACCACAGTGGAATGGAGTTTCTAAAAGAATGAATCGAACACTGTTAGACATGGTTCGATCGATGATGAGTCATAGTGATCTTTTGACTTCTTTTTGGGGACATGTATTTGAAATAACCGTTTTCACGCTAAATCGTGTTTCATCTAAATCGGTTCAAAAGACACCATATAAGATATGGACTGGGAAACGTCCTAGTATGTCTTTTATGAATATTTGGGGTTGTGAAGCTTATGTAACACATCATATGTCTACAAAGCTCGAACCTAAATCTCATAACTGTATATTTGTTGGATATACTAAAGAAACTAAGGGATATTATTTCTTCAACCCTAACGAGAACAAAATATTTGTTGCTCGAATAAGATTTTTTCTCGAAAGAGAATTTCTCTCAAAGAAAGAGAAAGGTAGAAATATTGAACTTGGAGAAGTTCAAGAACAACAGATAAATGAACTTGAAGTTGAGCATGTTTCACAAGTTGTTGAGGAGCATTCAACAGATTTAGAAACACAACCACTTCTTAGATCCACAAGAGAACACCGTGCACCTGAGAGATTTGGAGTTCTCGTTACGACACATGGAGATGTTCTTCTTATGGATCAAGATGAGCCAAGGACTTATCAAGAGGCAGTGTCTAGCCCAGACTCTGAGAAATGGATTGAAGCCATGAAATCTGAGATGGATTCCATGTCAGTAAACCAAGTATGGACTTTGGTTGAACCACCTGAAGGGGTCAAACTTATAGGGCGTAAATGAGTTTTCAAGAAGAAAACCGACATGAATAGTAATGTACAAATATACAAGAGGCGATTAGTCGCTAAAGGTTTTCGACAAGTTCATGGTGTATACTATGACGAAATATTCTCCCCTATAGCTATCTTTAAGTCCATCCGGATCTTTCTCGTAATAGATGCATTCCATGATTATGAAATCTGGCAAATGGACATCAAAACCGCTTTCCTTAATGGAAAACTTGAAGAGGATGTGTATATGAAACAACCAGAAGGTTTTATCATTCCAGGAAATACTGGAAAGGTTTGTAAGCTACATATGTCTATTTATGGACTAAAGCAAGCTTCTTAAAGCTGGAATTTTCGTTTCAATGATGCAATCAAAGAGTTTGGTTTTATCAGAAATGAATATGAGCCTTGTGTTTATAAGAAGGCTAGTAGGAGCATTGTTTCTTTCCTAATCTTGTATGTAGACGACATACTCATCATAGCAAATGATATACCTACTTTACATTCTATTAAGACATGGTTAGGTAGTTGTTTTTCTATGAAGATTTGGGTAAGGCAACGTATAGCTTAGGAGTTAATATCTATAGAGATAGCTCAAGACGACTTCTAGGCCTGAGTCAAAGTACATATATAGACAAAGTGCTAAAAAGGTTCAGTATGGAAGAATCCAAGAAAGGATTTTTGCCTATGAGACATGGCATTTCTCTTTCTAAGGAAATGTGTCATTCAACTCCACAAGAAAGAGAACGGATGAATAAGATTCCATATGCTTTGGCTATTGGTTCTATAATGTATTCCATGATATGTACTCGACCAGATGTGTCATATGCTCTAAGCATGACGAGTCGGTAACAAGCGAACCCTGGTGAAAATCGCTGGGTTACGATTAAAAGTATCCTTAAGTACTTAAGAAGAACTAAGGATAAATTTCTTGTCTATGGAGGGAAGGATGAGCTTAATATAAAAGGTTATATTGATGTCAGCTTTGAAATTGACAAGGATGACTCGAGATCGCAATCGGGTTTTGTGTTTTGTCTTAATGGAGGTACTGTGAGTTGGAAAAGTTCAAAGCAAGACACAGTAATTGATTCTACAATAGAGGCTGAATACATTACAGCCAGTGAAGCAGTAAAAGAGGTTGTTTGGATCAAGAAGTTCATATAAAAATCAGGGGTTGTTCCCATCATATCAGATGTTTTACAACTCTGTTGTGACAATAATAGAGCCATTGCACAAGCAAAGGAACCCATATCTCATCAACGATCCAAACACATTCTTATGAGCTTTCATCTCATTCGAGAGATCATAGATCGAGGAGAGATGTGGAAATATACAGAGTACACACGGATGACAACATTGTTGATCCCTTGACGAAACCTCTTACACAGTAGAGGCATGATCGTCACACTGAGTCACTTGGTATTAGATATGTGTGTGATTGGTCTTAGTGCTACTGGGAGATTATTAGAGTATGCCGAAAGACCAATCATATGATGATTGTAATAATACTTTTATTTACCGATTTTATTGAATAAATACATTACCGCTATTATTTTCAGTTATATATATGTGTTTAACATAAACTGGAAGATAATAAAGTCTATATAATGACATAATTTTTATTATTAAAATATCCCTAGTCAAGTATTATTATGGGCATGGACAATAATAATACACTTAAGACTAACATGTTATTGATTGATGACAACGAGTTGTCATTGACATAGAGATCTCAGAATTGATGCATGATTATATTGTTAGAGAATAATGTATTGCATTGACCCACCATGAGCATATGTCTTGGATTATTATGTGACAGTCATAACATTACTCATGGTGATGACTATATGTATGATCCTCAGACTTGAGATCAATATTATCCCAACATATATTGTTGTATGTTTTGATGCAGTTAAACAAGCTCTATAACTGGTTGCTCTATAAAGACTGTTATTGAATATATCTCAATATATGTAGTGGGTGTGTATGATTAAGATAGGATTTTTCCTTCCTGCATAATAGGAAATATATCACAAGCCACTTGATTGAGTGATGCTAGAAACACATGGCCATGCTCGAATAAGTTGATATGAGATATCACAATCTATTCGTTAATTAAAGTCTACTCTAGATATCAAGAAACAATAGATGGGCTATACAAGTGTGACTATTCCAAGACTTGTGCCTATTCTAGATATAAAGGACATAAGGATGTAATACATAAAAGAGTTAATCACCAAGATGATATGTCGAATCATATTTTCTTGTAACTTAGGCGACAATGATATATTGCTAGATGTCACTCATTGTATGTAATATTATAATTTTTCTAATAATTACTGCTAACGTTACAAGAACCTACAGGGTCACACCCTAGGATTGAAACGAGCAAAGATGTACAATTTGTTGTACGTTACTAAAATATATCTAGAGTTAATTTATGTATGTTTGATATACATATATTAAAAGATGTATGTTTTAATATAGATTTAAATAATAAAATCCTTAATATGATTAGGGTAACTTGGATATAAAAGGATTATTAAATTCCAATTAATTAAATATAGATTTAATTAATTTAAAATAATAAAATCCCTAATGTAATTAGGGTAACTTGGATATAAAAGGATGTGTTAGGTCTAGCAGCCGTTTTCTAACACAAAACATAATCTTCAGTCGTTTTCTCTCAAAACACAAATATTGCTCTCAATCGGGTGAACTGAGTAGAGGCCGAGACGTGATTTCGTGGAGGCTTTCGATTCGAACAGTTCGTGATCACCTCTTCTTGTTGTTATCCTTGATGTTTTTTTCAAGGAACCTGGTGTAAGTATTCGCATCCCTTCCTCCTGTTTTCAGTTTTATGTACTTGGATTGCTGGTGAGACCGTTGAGTTTTGTTTCCGCTGTGCCGTGGGGTGTGCCGACGGTCCCAACACCACTAACAAGAAAGTTGACTATGTCAGCATACCGCGGCACAACCGAGACAAATAAAATTTTCTTATTAGGGATATCCTCTTGAATCTCTCTTATGTCATGACAACTGATTTTGTTATATAGTCTAGACAAATAATTTACTACTAGATTTTCCGTACATTTTCTATCATTGACCTCTAAATTGAATTCTTATAGTAAAAATATTCATCTGGTTAGCATAGTATTTTCATCTTTTTTATCGATCAAATATTTAATGGTTGAGTGATCTGTATGCACAATTACTTTAGTTCCTATGAGACATGGCCTAAACTTCTCAATGCAAATACTACTGTAAGAAGTTATTTTTCAGTGGTGATATAGTTTACTTGTGCATCATTAAGAGTACGGATACCATAGTAGATAACATGAAAAAGTTTACATTTTCATTGCTCTAGCACTGCCCCAATTGCGTAATCACTAGCATCGCATATGAGCTCGAAAGGTTCACTCCAGTCAGGTCGAACGACGATTGGTGCTTTCGAAAGTTTTTTCTTCCAATCTGTAAAAGCATTTAAACAATCATCATTAAATAGAAATGGTTGATTTTGTTGAAGTAAAAGACACAAGGGTTTTGAGATTTGAGAAAAATCTTTTATGAACCGCTTGTAGAAGCCTACATGTCCAAGGAAACTGCGTACACCTCTTACGTTGGTGGGTGGAGGTAGGTTTATGATTACTTTCACCTTGACTCTATCGACTTCAATGCCTTGACAATAAATTTTGTAACCCAACACTATTCCCTCGTTTACCATAAAATGGCATTTATCCCAATTTAGTACTAGGTTGGCTTCTTCATATCGTTTCAGTACTTTAGATAAGTTGTCGAGGCATCGGTTGAAAACGTTGCCTGAAACAGAGAAGTCATCCATAAATATTTCCATGCAATCTTCCACCGTATCCGAAAAAATGGCCATCATACATCTCTGAAAAGTAGGTGGATCGTTACATAGCCCAAATGGTATTCGTCTAAATGCATAGGTACCATATGGACATGTGAAAGTAGTCTTTTCTTGATCTTCTGGTGATATGGCTATTTGATTGTATCCTGAATATCCATCAAGGAAGCAGTAAAATGCTTTTCCTGCTAGTCTTCAAGCATTTGGTCAATAAAAGGAAGGGGAAAATGGTCTTTCTTTGTTGCTTTATTGAGTTTTCTATAGTCCATAAATATTCGCCAGTCCGTGACTGTTCTAGTAGTTAAAAGCTCATCATTTTCATTTTTAACCACAGTTACACCTCCTTTCTTGGGTACGCACTGCACCAGACTGACCCATGAGCTATCGGATATAGGATAAATCACTCTCGCATTCAGCCATTTTATGATTTCCTTCATGACTACCTTTTTTATGATCGGGTTTAGTCTTCTTTGTGGTTCCACCAAAGTACTATGGCTGTCTTCTAGGTTGATCTTGTGCATGCATATGGTAGGCATTATTCCCTTCAGGTCTGCCATGGTCAACCCGAAAGGTTTTTTCTGTTGTGACAAAACATTTAACAAACTATTCTCCTGCTCGAAGGTTAGATTGGCAGAAATTATCACTGGTAAAGTCTCATTACTACCTATATAGGCATATTTCAAATGAGATGGCAAAGTTTTAAGTTCTAATTTGGGTGCATGATTTAGAGAATATTCTGGGGGGCTCACTTCATTAAAATCTAAGTGTTCGAATTTCATACCTGATCTCATATGAAGGAAACTAGATTGTTCTTCTGACTCTCCTTCATAATCTGCTTTGTTGTCATTGGCAGTGAACCCGTTTAGTGCTTTAGTCAAACAATTGTTGCCAACACCATAGTTATGAGATTCATATTTTGAAAATTTTTCACTTGGGCCATGATTGTTATGTTTATGTGTCATGGATATCGAGTCATGGCACAAAGTTCAATGTGGCCAAGAATTACCTTTTTCTCTTCTTCCATTGGGTCCATGTCTCTAATGCATTGGCTTTCTTTTGAATCATCCACATATTTCATGGAGTTAAATACATTGATTGTGATCATTTGCTCTCCAACCCGCATCCCTTTTCTCAATCTATTAAGATTCTTATAGTGGCTAAAAATGGTCGTCCAAGGATGATAGGTGCGTTTTCATCGGCTTTGCAGTCCAATATGAGGAAATCAACTGGAAATACGAATTTGTCCACCTTCACAATGATATCCTCTATTCTACCCTCAAGACGCACATAAGATCGATCAGCTAGTTGTAGGATAAATGTGGTTGGACAAGCATTATACCTATCTAGTTTTAAAAATATGGACCTTGGTATCGAATTTACACTCGACCCTAAGTCAACTAGAGCTTGTCCTACAAAGTTGTTACCAATTGAGAATGGTATCACAAAACTGCCTGGGTCTTTTTGTTTTGGTGGGAGTTTGCTTACTGCAGAGCAGATTTTTGTTACCTTGGCAACATTTTCTACCTTCATCTTCTTTGTAACAATGTCTTTTAGAAATTTAGCATAGGAAGGCATATGCTCGATGGCTTCAAGTAAAGGCATGTTGATATACAACTTATCCAGAACATCAACAAATTTCTTGAATTGGACATCATCATTATGTTTCTTTAATTGTTGAGGAAATTGTGGTGGAGGTCTCACGTCATTTTCTATGAATGTTGAGGAATTTCTGGCCTTGGCCATAAATTTCCCATTATATGGTTTATGATTTTTGAACACTTCATTATTTTCCTTCTCTTTGGGCAATTTATCATGTTCCACATTTTTAGTTCGATCTACTGGTTATGTAATGCCATGGTGAGAATTGTTCACTTGTTCTCCCCCAAACTTGTCATTCTGGTTAATTTGTGTTCCACTCCTTAGTGTAAGAACAATGTATTTCTCTTTTCCATGATGTTTAGTGATTTTAGTATCACTAGGGAGATTTCTTTGTGGGCGGGAATGTAATGTCGTGGCGATTTGACCCACTTGGTTCTCTAATGCTCTCAGTGATGAGCTATGGCTTTGCAAAAGAGCAGCTTGACTTTGCAATAAATTTCCTTGTTTTTTATTGTCGATGAGTACTCGTGCATTAGAGTCTTTGTTGAAACCATGAAATATTTTGTTTAGGCCATGAATTCCTACAATGAAACTTCCAAGGAGTTAGAATTGGGCTTTTATTAGAGGAAGAAGTTGTAACTTTAGTGTTTTACTAGGGCGACTGATGATGCTGATTATAAAAATATTGATGGTCCGAGTTACTCTGTTGTAGCCTATTGTAATTTGCTGCTTGATTTTTATTCCTTCCTTGACTACTTCATGAAAAATTAGGATGTTGTCTCTAGCCAGGATTGTATGTATTTGAGTAGGGGTTATTGTTGCTTCAGTTGTAATTGCCCACAAAATTGGTAGACTTATGGTATTCTGGAAACTCTCATGATGGTTACCGTGACAAAATATGCATGCATTACTGGTTGCCTTGAATTATCTTACCTCATTAGGACGCTGTAAATTTTTCAACATATTAGTTATGGCAGAAAGTTGAGCAGCTATTGAATCCTTACCCTCAATTTCATATGCTCCAGATATTTTTCTGTCGGTTCCCATCCTTGTATTTGGGAATTGATAGTCGTTATTTGCTATCCTATCGAGGATATCAAAGGTTTCCTCGGGTGATTTTTCAAGTAAGGTACCATTTGCTAAGGCATCTAACATCATTCGAGTGGGTGCATTAACTCTGTTGTAAAACATCGCGACTTGAGTCCAATCATGAAATCTGTGGTTCACACACTTGCAAAGTAAACTTTTATACCTATCCCAACATTCATACATTGATTCATCATCTCCTTGGCGAAAACTTGCAATATCATTGCGTAGTTGTGTATTCATATTGGGTGGATTGTATCGAAGTAGGAAACTTTTTCATAAATCCTCCTAAGATTCCATTGAGCCTGAAGGAACTCCATCGATCCAAGCTCTTGCTCTATCGCGTAGGGAATAAGGAAAAAGTTTAAGTTTAAGCACATCTTCATGCACTCCTTGTTGCCGGAATGAATCACACACTTCAATGAAGGCACGAATATGTTGTCTAGCATCCTCATTAGTTGAACCACCAAATTGACTGAAGGAGTTCAGCATATTAAACATCACCAGTTTAAGCTTAAAATGGGTTACTTGTATTTCAGGTGCCACGATGCCTGGATTTATATCATCAAGAATTAGGTTCAAGTGATCTCGTATTGCTCGTGGTCTTGCAACTTCTCGCTGAAGATTAATTGTTGCATCAGGATCTGCCTGATCTCCCATGTTATTCCCTTGAAATTGTAGTTGATTCATATACTCTCTGGTTCGTTGGTTACGTCGCCTTTGTTTGAACGATTGTTCAATTTCAGGATTGAATGATTATAATGGTTTATCATTAGATCTCAGGTTCATACAATGATAAAAACCTACAAAAGAAAATAATAAAATACGTTAAAATAAGTAAATATAAGGTGACAATAAAGACTTGTTATGGCGAAAAATTAAAATTATGTTAGTTGCCAATCCCGGCAACGATGCCAGAAACCTGATCGCTTGTAAATATATATGCTAAGGCAAGTAATTCTGTGCAAGTATACACAATCGAATCAAGGAATATAGGGTAAGTGAGTTATCGTCTCCTCAGGAATTGGTCGCTTATTTTTAAGCTTCACCACAACAGAACTAGTTGTCACAAGCTAATTCCTACAATCTTGTCAAATTAGAAAACTATTAGTAATAAAGTAAGAAATATTATAGAGTATGATTGTTGAAAAGTTTAATCGAGACAAAATAAATATCCAATACTATGGAATTGAAATAAATAAGGCAAAGACAAACGTGGATTCAAAATATTCAAAACAACCTCACATATTCACTTGTCACAGAGCACTCATGCTAATCTTGTGTATTGACAAGCAATTATTCTAAGTCCAGAATGAATTGTTATGACATGCTTAAGTTGACTGACAGGATTACTAAATATTCTTAGACGGTTGTTATGGCAATACTACTCAGTGTTAACTACAACCATTGGTTTTTCAAACTTTTCTTGTAGTAATACCTCTCAGCGTAAACTATAATCAACTCGTTCCTTATCTCTAAGGTAGACAAGTTAGAAAATCATTATCCCGGATCCATTCCATTGTTCACATAGATCTATCTTAATTCTCTCGAATCTAAGAATTGATATCTAGACAACCAGCAATCTCTCGATGCTCTTACATTTCCAAGACATGTTTCACCAAGACCCCATGCGATCTCTCAAAGCTCTTACAGTGTCAAGGAAAAATATTTAAACAATGAACAAAACAGTCATGAGCAAAATCATAATTCATCATTCATAAAGAAGAAAATAATTATTTTGGCAAACAAAGATTAACACCAAGTAAGACAGTTTATTATTTTATCAAAAAGTCAACCAAAGTATCATCGTTTTAATACAACCCCAAATACATAAAGAAATTAAGAACAAAAGAAGAATACTCCCAAAATCGGGGGCTCTGTCGTGACTATTCTGATCAACACCGCGCATTCCCTGGCGATCAGTCTCTCTTAAGGCCTGACTGGCACTCTACTATAGCCTGGTTATGGAGGAAACCAAGGATGGTCAGCTGTTAAATAGTGGGCAAGCATTGCAGTTGCTCGTTCACAATTCAAGTAAAGCTCTTCTAAATTTCTTTCCTCTTTGTTGGCGGTTGTGGCTGGGTATATATAAAGGGAAATCTCCTAGGATTTCGCATAAGTGAAGATTCCCTAGATACATGTTATTATCTTGTCCAGGCTAAAAAAGGAAAGACGGTTGGCTATGTTATAATTTTGAGGGCTTGCATGCACATGAGGAAAGTCGTATAGCTGGCATGTGACATAAGCGATTCGTCATATCCGCTTCAGACTTTCAAGATAAACCTTGCCTTGGCTAGATAAATATGCTCCTCACTATCTTTAACTTCTCTATTCCACTGGCCCTTACAAATTACATTGTCGTGACTGAAATGTTCTTCCTAAGTAAATTTCCTACACATACACAATCCACAAAGACCCTTTCTCCTCAGCAACATTTTACCGAAGTAAAACTTATCCACCACAAACAAATATAACCTAAATGCAACTACTATGATGTGAATACTTTGTTCAGATGAGCAATAACTTAAGTAAAAAGACTAGAAATAGAGTCTTTTTATAGAGTTATCAAAGTGCGTGAAACATGAGAATATATTAATATTTCCAAAAAATAGGCTCATGAAGAGTTCATACGAGCATTCTTTATATACGAAGAAAACTGAAGATGGTGATATCATGATCATGTGTTTATATGTGAATTACATGATTTTCATGAGAAATAATCTAGGTATGTTCAATGATTTCAAGAAAACTATGACTAAAGAATTTAAAATGACAGATATTGGTGAAATGTCATACTTTCTTAGAGTCAAGGTGAAACAATTGCAAGATGGAATATTTATTTCCTAAAACAAGTACGTGAAGCAAATTCAAAATGGAAGATTGCAAGTCGGTGGCAACTCTAGCAAAACCAATAATTAAATTAAGTGAGAATTCAACAAAAGAGCCAGTAAATCTGACGTTGTTTATTTAAAAGCATCGTTGGAAGTTTTAGCTATTATACATGACCAGATATTACATACGTTGTGGGACTGATGAGTAGATTCATAGAGAAGCCAAAACAAGATCATTGGATTTTAGTGAAGATAATTTTAATATATGTCAAAAGTAAAATTGATCATGGTCTGATTTACATATATTCAGAAAAGTCAAAGTTGGATGGTTATTCTGGCAACGAATACAGGGGAAACTTAGATGATTGAAAGAGTACTTCTTCATATTTATTCCATATCGGGTCTGCAACATTTTCATGATCTTCAAAGAAGAAACAAACGATAGCTCTTTCAACATGTGAAGCAAAATACATAGTTTAACACCCCAAATTTCAGGTTAAGAGTTTTGGGTTTTTCCATCAGGCATTAAAATAAAATTCCTTTAGCTTATTAAAGGCTTGATCTAATTGGGTTTTAGTTTGGGATTAGAATGAGCCCGATAGGAGTTAAAAATGATGCTTTTAATCATAAATCAATAGAATGAGGACTAAATGAGTAAATAATCCATTTCTTCAAAACAAAGTTGAAATTTCATTTAATGGGATGATATCACGTCTGAGATTCCTCTTCTATTTTCCACCCCTTCTTTGTCACGTTCTCTCCATTCATTAATCTTCGTTCTTTACTCAAGAGCCAAGAAAAGTTTGGAATTTTAAGAACTCCAAGCATCTGCTAGAATTTCCAAGGTAAGGACTGTAATCTAATCCCTTCAAGCTAAAATTCAAGCCCTCATTTGTAAGTTTTGGTTGAGTTATCCAAAAGTGGACTTTATTGGGGTTTATGGAACCATAGGATTTCAGTTTATTTTGAGAGATTTGAGTTATAGAAAATTGTTTCTAGCATTTCCCTAACTTCTAAAATGAGTTAACAACTCATTTTCTTTGTTTTGATTAGTGAAAGAAAAAGGGGAGACCTCTAAGGTAAGGGGAAAGGAAAAGCTGGTCCTTGGGTGAGTTAGGGACGTTTTTCAACAGCTAAGCAACAAGGTAACACATTTCTAACTTGTTCATACCACATGTAGATCAATATATGTGCATAAATAATTAGTTAAGTTCATGAATCATGTTAGAGTAATCCGTGGAAAATTCTATGTTTGATGTTTGTAAGAATGAAAGATGACTCATTTTTACCTATAAGACTCTGATAATATTTTCTAGCCTTAAGGGAGTGAATGGGTAAGTTGGGAGATTTTGTGCCCAAAACAGGGCATTTCAGGTTGTTCGTATTGGTACTGGAAAAACAATATTGATATTGTTCTTCATGTAATTTCAAAACAATGGCAATTTATGAGGGTAGTATGAATACTCACTCAAGGAGTATCGATACTCCTGGTCTGGTCTCGATACTCAAGAGGAGGAATCAATACAGGTGGCAAGTTTAGGATTCTAATAGCCAATTTTGGTACCAATACTCATGGGAGTATCGATACCAAGGGTAAAGTATACATACTCCCCATAGGGGAATCGATACCGAGTTATTTTCAAAACATCAAATCTATTTCTGGTATCGAAGCTCACCCTGAGTATCAATACCCAAGGGTTAGTATCGATATTGTTAGTATAGTATATAATCGTCATGAATTAGACAATTTTACTAATCTATTTAGGTGTTTGGATTTGGGGGCTTTGAGATCATATAAAATTTATGTACTTGAATACAAGTGAAAACTACTGAAGTGACTAATTTCACCCTAGAAATCAAGCGAGTTAGGATGACATAAAATTGGCCATTATGTGACGCTCAAGAAACTATAACCAGTATGCATCTGATGCATCTAAAATTTCGGATTGTACCCGATACACGAGAGCCTATATGTGTGCAAGATGTGAGCTTCTGATGCATGTAAAATTTTGATCCTCACCCTAAAACTCTCGAGTAGGTAGAATAGGCAAGGGAGATAAGTTCCGATGCACATAAAAATTTGGCTCTTACCATGAGATTATTTCGTCTTAAGATAGTCTAGTGTGTTGTCCGAGACACACGTAAAATTCATCCAACTGCATTACTAAACTTATCTCATGTTTATTGATGTACTTTTCCATATTCATGACTCTATGCACCGGCATGTTCATGAAATGAATGCATGTAGCATTGTATAGTTATTATCGTGGCACTAAGCTTGTGAGCTCAGCGTATGGAATGTGTTTCCATGTACAGGTCAGTAGAAGATCGATAAGGAGCCTATTATATCGATACATTCCATATCAGTCATTTCAAAGTATGTATTGAGTCTGTTAGAGGGCATGTATTTATGTGGACCTTGTGTTTATTTTGAGTCATAACTCTGTTTTGGCTTAAAACTCGGTGGTTGTATTTTGTACTTATTGAGAGACTCCCCGATTTTGTAAACATTAATTTATGATCCATCATTCATGTTGAAGTAATTGATTATGGATGTTTTACAAATGTTTTGAATGGAAAATTTTGGGTTAGTCACTTGGGTGGTTCGTGTAACACTTTAATCGTATGATCTCAGGCCAAATTGGATTAGGATGTTACATTTAGTGGTATTAGAGCATCAGGTTTAGTTGTCCTTATGACCCGTGAGTCAGAGTCAATAAGTGTCGGAATGATTACATACCCCTAGGGTGTCAAGAATACTTAAGTTTCTCGAATTACGATAATGACCTCTTTTTCATTTCTAAATGTAGACTTAGTCGATGTCCGATAGCCTCGCTTCTAGTCATTAGGGTACAGTTTAGAGTCGTGCTTCCCTCATTAACGATATCGGTGACGAGTTCATCATAGGTTCTGAGTTTGAGATATTGGCTTATGCAAAAGTCGACCCTTAGGCAGATAGTTTATGCCATTCCCAATGTATCTGCCATGCCACCTCCCCCACCAGTACATCCGGTTCAATCTAATGTAGTGCCTTAGGAGTTCCCCGATTGAGAGTCTTCGTAGGTAAAAATCTATTGATTTCTATAGATCTAGGGATGATGACCTAATCTCTGTGGATCAGTGGCTCAAGAATACACTCTGTATATTACGTTAGATACACCTCACCCTCAAAGGTAAGTTAGAGTGCATCACCGCTCTCTTGAAGGGTAACATGATTTAATGGTGGGTGATGGTAGAGATGGCAATGGAGCCAGAGAGACCTACCTAGGAATACTTTCTGTCAGAGTTCTAAGATAAATATATCAAAGAGGCCTACAAGTATGAATTGATAGACCAATTCATGTATCTAACCCAAGACGACATGATTGTGCTAGAGTATAAGAGGGAGTTCCTCAGGCTGAGTTACTTTGTACAAGAGCTCATGTCGACCGAGGTTTACCATTGTAGGAGGTTTAGGGAAGGCATCCAATTGGACATCCTCAACCACCTGGCAGCTGACCCTCCTCATATCTTTGTAGAGTTGACCCATTAGGCAAAAGCAGTAGAGAGGATCCTTTTCAAGAAAGCGTAGGCAATGAGTGGTTCTAAGGGTTAGAGTCAGAGGGCTCTAGAGACACCTAGGCCATCTCATTATTCGATGAAGCGGGCCAGGCCCCCAAAGTTTGGGGAGATCGTGAACATGGCCGTCTAGAGGAGGAACTCAGAGTTCAGATCACGGGGATAGGTCTGGCCCTCGTAGGAGACCCTTATCAACAACTTTAGAATCGAGTACCGATAAAATAGAATGGGCACCAGTTCACCCGGCGTGCTCGACCTGTGGCAGGAGACACCCAGAGAGTGTTATTAGGCAACAAGAGGTTGCTTCAATTGTGGTTCCTTAGATCATTTTATTAAAGACTATCCGAGAGCTCAGAATAGGACCCCCCACATCATCACAGAGATCTGCACCATCTGTGCAGTGAGGTCGAGGGTCTTTAAGGGGGTAGAGTTGTTTCAAGGTCATATAGTAGGGGTACCGTCAGATCAGAGACTAATCAAAGGCCCAGAGTGGCCTCACGCCAGTATGTTGTGCGAGAAAAAGAGGAGTATGATGCGCATATATGATTTCAGGTATATTTATAGTGTTCCCCACTCATGTTATCATATTAATAGTTCCAGGTTCCACCCACTGCTACATTTGTCATGTTTTACTCCGAGTGAGGAATATCCCAGTCGAAGACTTAAAGATAGGGGTCAGAGTATGCAATCCCCTAGGGTTAGACATCTTAGTTGGCAAGGTTCACCGTTGATGCCCCTGTAGAACTATAAAGTCAGATGTTCTTAGTTGACTTAATGGAACTATCGTTTTGAGATTTTGAGTAATATTAGGGACGGATTTTCTTTTGGAACTCGACGCCAGTTTCAGGTACAAGGCAAGACAACTTAAACTTCGTAAGGATGGTGAGACCAAGTTAGTGATGAGTAACGAGAGTACGAGTTGATCAATCGAAGTCGCTTTCCAATATAGCTCAAAGACTGTTAAATCAAGGGTACGAAGCCTTCTTGGCTCATCTTGTGGATACGCGAGCTCTCATTCTAATGCTCAAGGACAAATGCACTGTGTGAGAGTTTTTTTATGTATTTCCAAAGAAATTGCTTGAGTTCTCTCCTAATTGTGAGGTTGAGTTCAGTATTGAGATGTTGCCAAGTTCAACTCCAGTTTCCATTGCTCCTTATCGCATGGTGCCGATAGAGCTTGAAGAGTTAAAGAATCAGATTCAAAAATTGTTAGAGAAGGGTTTATCTGACCCAGCATTTCACCGTGGGGAGCGCCAGTTCTTTTTGTTAAGAAGAATTATAGATTGATAACGTTATGCATCGACTACCGACAACTGAACAAGTTGACTATCAAGAATCGCCACCCTCTCCCTAGGATAGATGATCTCTTTGACCAACTTAAGGGAGCATGTTTATTTTACAAGATAGACTTGAGGTTGATGAACTACAAATTAAAGGTTAAGGACACTGACATAGCCAAGATAACCTTTAGAACAAGGTATAACGACTATGAGTTCCTCGTGAAGCCATTTGGAATCACCAAAGCCCAGACAGTATTCATATATGACATACCTGTGTACTCTAGGTCAAAGGAATAACATGACCAACACCTCCGTATCATTCTAAAGACACTTCGAGAATGTCAGTTATATTCCAAGTTTAGGAAATACGAATTCTGGTTGACAGAAGTCTAATTCTTTTGTCATGTGGTGGCAGCAGATGGCATTCGAGTAGGCCCTCAAAAGATTTAGACAATGATATAGTGGGAACCTCTTAAGAACGTATCCGAGGTGCGTAGTTTCTTAGGTCTTATAAGGTACTATCATCTCTTTGTTAAGGGTTTCTCAATGATAACAACACCTTTGACTAAGTTACTACAAAATAGAGTTCGTATGGAATGAGAAGAGTCAAGAGAGTTTCGACTGAATGGCTTAGGATGTGTTTTGATACAAGAAGGAAAAGAATTGACCTATGTGTCTTACCAGCTCAAGCCTCATGAGTATAATTATCCTATGCATGATTTGGAACTTGCAGTAATGGTTTTTACGTTAAAGATCTAGAGACACTACTTGTTTGGGGAGAAGTGTCATATATTTATGGACCACAAGAGCCTTAAGTACTTATTCACTAATAAGGAGTTGAACTTGAGACAGCGTAGATAGGTAGAGCTAATGAAGGACAATAATTGTGTGATCGACTACCACCCATGCAAAGTGAACATTTTTGCAGATACATTGAGTAGGAAAGCAATGTTAGAGTTGTGAGCCTTGCTGGCGCGTTTGAGCTTGATTGATTCGGGTAGCTTGTTACCCAATTTACGATTTGAATCTAAGCTAGTAGGCAATATCAAAAGCTTACAGGGTACAAACAACATTTTGAAGGCTCGAGTAGAGAAAGTCCTCCGATGTGAGGCCCTAGATTAAGAGTGTGTTATACTTTAGAGGGCATTAATGTATTTTGAAAAGACAAGCCACTACACGATAAGATCCTACATGAAGCACATTGTAGTTCTCTTGCAGTCCATCTGGGTAGTAAAAAATGTATCAAGAGCTCCGATCATTGTATTGGTGTGCAGGCCTGTAGAGAGAAGTATATGAGTTTATTGCAAAATGCTTAGTATACCAACAAGGAAAAACATCAGGTTCCCTCAGGATTGTTGCAACCAATTCAGATACCACAGTGGAAATGGGAAAGGGTGACCATGGATTTCATTATCAGTCTACCAATGACAAGATTCAAGCATGATGTAGTGTGGGTTTTAGTGGACCAATTGACCAAGTCAGCTCATTTTCTTCTGGTTCAGATGGATTAAACATTAAAGAGATTGGTGTAATTATACATCCGCGAGATAGTCAGGTTGCATGGAGTTCCTACCTTGATCATATCCGATAGAATAATCCATGGTATGCATAAATGGTTAGATAATCCATGGTAAACTTTATGTTTTATGTTTGTAAGCATAAAAGATGACTCATTTTGACCTCTAAGACCCTAAATAAGACTATGATGATATTTACTAGCCTTAGGGGAGTGAATGTGTGAGTTGGGTTTCAAATTTCGAACCAAAATAGGGCATTTCAGGTCGTTAGTATCGGTATTGAAAGAACAGTACTGATATTGTCTTTTTGTAGTGTAAAAACAAGGGCAATTTGTGAGGATAATATCGATACTCCTCAAGAAGTATCGATACCAGTGGTAAGTTAAGGATTCTAGTGGCTAATTTTGGTACTGATACTAATTGGAAAATTTTACCAATTGATTCAAGTGTTCGGGTTTGGGGGTTTTAAGGTTGTATAAACTTTATGTACTTGAATACAAGTGAAAACAACTAAAGTGACTAATTTCACCTAGAAATCAAGCAAGTTAGGATGACATAAAAGTGGCCATTGTGCAACGCTCGGGAAAAAGTCAGGACACCCGAGTTACTCTAGCATTATGACGATCATATTTTATGTGAAATATTCGGATATTGTTTGACCAAGTACGCATCCGATGCACGTAAAATTCTAGATCGTACCCAATACTCGAGAGCATATATGGGTTCGAGATGTGAGAATCTGATGCATGTAAAATTCTAATCCTCACCCTGACACTCTCGAGTAACAGAATAGGCAAGGGAGATAAGTTTTTATTAGGCTAGTAAACGAACTGAACGTTCAACAAACCGTTCGTGAACCATTCTGTGGGAATTTTGTTTATGTTCCTTTATTTATTAAACGAAAGAACATTAACAAGATTTTGTGTTCGTTTAATTAAATGAACGAACATAAACAAAGCACTCGTTCATTCATTTACATTTGTCAATGTTCGATAATATGTTCATTTATGTTTGTTCATTTATGTTCGTTTACTTTTGTTCGTTTATGTTTGTTCATTTATGTTTAGCCCAATCTCTCTAGACCCATTTAAAATATTGAGGCCCAATAAATTTTAATCTGATACCCATTAATATTTTAAAATTCAATTAATTATAAATACAAATAAAAAAAGCCCATAACAGGTAAATACAAATTAACTATGAAGTTGCAACTTATATTAATGAATTTTATGTGATTATTGTTGTTGTGGTTTATATTCATTTGTTTTTTTCATTTATGTTCATTTATTGTGTTCGTTTATGTTCATTTACATCTATTTGTTTATGTTCATTCATTTGTGTTCGTTCATCATTTAAATGAAAGAACACGAACAAACTACATTCCCTAACGAATGAACACGAACAAGAAATTTTTTGTTCATTTATGTTCGTTTTCGTTCATTTGTTCAGTTAAAGTTAAACAAACGAACATGATCATACCGCCGTTCATGTTCGTTCAGTTCGTTACAGGCCTAGTTCTGATACACGTAAAATTATGGCTTTTACCCTGAGATTATTTCATCTTAAGATATGATAGTGTGATGTCCGAGATACACGTAAAATTCCTCTGACTGCCATGTTGGACCTATCTCATGTATGTTAATGTACTTTTCATATTCATGACTCTACGCACTTGTATGTTCAAGAAATTAATGCATAGTATTGTATAGTTATTATCGTGGCATTGAGCTTGTGAGCTGAGTGTATGGAATGCGTTTCAGTGCGCATGTCAGTAGAGGATTTATAAGGATCCTATTGTACCAATACATTCAAGATCAGCTATTTCAGAGTATGTCTTGAGTCTATTAGAGGGCATGTATTTATGTGGACCATATATTTATTTCAAGTCATAACTCTATTTTTATTTAAAACTCGGTGGTTATATTTTGTACTTATTGGGAGACTCTCATATTTTTTAAACCTTAATTTATGATCCTCCATTCATGTTACGGTAATCAATTATGGATGTTTTACAAATATTATGAATGGAAATTTTTTGGTTAGCCATTTCGGTGGTCTGTGTAATGCTTTAACCGTACAATCTTTAGGTCAGACCGGATTAGGGTAATATACATAGCCGCACCAACGTACACTTGCCAAGCAATGTGGTTAAAAATATTTTGAACGAGTAAACTTGAAAAAAGAAGAAACTACTACAATTTATGTCGATAATGTAACATCCCAAATAGTGGTCTATAGTCTTGGATTAGTAGTCGGGTCAGTTTCCGGACTTTCGGTAAAAATATTAATTTCATATTTTTGTTGTATAAAGAGTTACTAAAATGGTTTAAATGATTTTGAATTATGGATTTTTATTTTTGGGTATTTATAATTTGGATTTTTTAAAGTGACTAAATTGAATGATTTTAAAATTCTATTTTTAGTGACTAAATTATAAAGATCACAAATCTAAAATTTATGAAGCTTATTTTACCAAGTCTTGTATTTACTGATTTCCCTCCAATTTTAATTGTATGTTAATCTCTACTTTTTACCAATATTCCATCTAGATTCATTCCCTAAATCTAATCTCATTTTCATTTTTTAATTTTCATTTTACCATATCTTTAATTTTCTCTCTTCCCAACACTTTGTAACTTCCCAAACTCTCTCAAGTTTTCTCTAATGGATGAACTTTTTTTCCTCTCATTTGATTGTTTGTTCTCATTTCTTTTATCTTGATTTTTCTCTCTCCAATCGAGATTGCATATCTTATTTCCTTCTTTTTGTCGATTTCTCCTTGATCTCATTGGTGTGCTATTGTTGATCTTCTTCTTCTTTCCTTAACTCTTTTACACCAAGGTAATGCTCATTTCTTGGGTTCTATTTTTTTTTCTTCAACAATTAATGATAAATGTGGTTGGTGTTTTTAATAAAATAATTTTAGAAACAAGTTTGTGAATTAAAAGTGATTTTCAGAGATAATTAAAGATTTAACTTTCTTGAGGTGATTACAATGTTTTCTTGATGTAATTAAAATTTTCTTGGGATAATTATAACCATACTAAATTAGTATTTCAATTGATAATGATTTGGATATCGATTTCTTTAAAACAAGCTTGATTTCGGTGTTTTTTTGAAAATTCAAGAATTGTGATGATTGCTACTATTTTTGTGGGGTTTTATTGTGTTTAGGTGCTTATTTTGATTTTTCTTGATCATATTTAATCAAGTTAAATTAGTCCCATTGAGTTAGGAGGTTTAGATCACGTTAACGATAAGATTTGTTTATCTTTCGGTTGATTTTCGTTATGTTTTAGAAGAATAATTTTCTTCTCTATTTAAGACACTTTTGTGACATGTTAAATTGCTTTCTAAGGTGCCTAAGGTGTATATGATTGAAGAAAAATGGTGCATCAATTATTGGTAGTCATTTGGTTAGCGTTTGGGGTTGAATCGCGTGGTTGCACCATCGAGTTGAGTGACTGTCCTTTTGCTTATGATGAACGTGTTCAACATTGAATGAAAGTTTAGTTATGTGTAAACTCTAAATTTTAGGTTCTAAATTTTGTATACTTGATTTTAATAATTGATCACGTGAATTCAAGATGTATAGATTAAAGTATGTGAATAACGTGAGCATATATCTTGTGACATGATTTAGGGAACATTGGAAGTGAATGATCATTATGAGCATGTGTAGTAAAGTGTGTTGATTATGAGGTGTGTTGATTATGAGTTAACATACATTAAAAGAATATGATTATGGTAAACATGTGAGTTTTGATATGGTAGCTATGATTTGTGGTGCATTAGAAGCAAGTGATATTTGTAAGCATGAGTATCTAAGCATGTGAATATGAGTTATGTGAATTGTGATTGTATTGTAAATGATGTATTGAGATTTTAAAAGTGTATTTGAAAGTGAATATATATAAGTGAAAGTGTGCATGGATGAGTTTACATCTCACTAGCCATATAAGTGTGGTTGATCATGACAACGAAAAGTGAAAGTGTTCCAAAATGTGTTTGAAAGTGTATATGTGAAAACTATGCACCATCAACAACCTCTTGATGAAGTTGGATTAATTAGATATTTTTTCTTAATGGGACATTTGGATATGAAAATCATGCTTAGGAAAGATTACTTTAAGTGTTTTGTACAAGTGTAAGTGATATCGAGATTATACGAGGAAAGGTTGGTGTTTTGAGATTTACTCCGAGAAGATCACGAGGTACAGTTGGTTCATTAAGCTTTGCTCTAAAAGTTGTGGGTTTTTGACCTAATTGAGTACAAAAATAAAATGGGAGTTTTATGGATTTCGTTTATCCATTGAGTGAGTTATTTTTTGAACAAAAGGCCATTGATCTTTAAATGGAAACAATGTATGTGTTGTTTGTGAGTTTGCCAAAAAGGTAATTGTGCATAAGTGCATGCGATTTGTTGCAAGGTGTATGATTATGTAAAGCATGTTTGTAATCTGAATTTTTTATGCATTTATGGTGCATTAAGTGAACATTGAAGCATGACATAATGGTATGATCATTGAGGTAAAAACAAGTAAGGTTTCATGGCATGTAGGTATGTTTTTCTTTAGCCTTGGCATATACGTCATATTTGAATGTTTGGTCATTCACTGAGCTTTATAGCTCATACTCGTTGTTTAACCTTTTTCAGGTTATCACTTTTTGATTCAAGAGCGTGAGGGGTAAGGCACTTGGTTGTGATTAAAACAAGGGATATCTTGTAAAGTTATTACAAACCTTGGTTTTAATTTGAGGCAAAATGAGATATTTGATTGAGTTTTAAGTGATTTGTTCTTGTGACACTTACTAGTGCATAAGTGGCCTATAATGACTTATATTATGATTTGATTCTTGAATAACTAATGAAATGATGAGTTTTGATGTTAAATAACATGTTATGAAATATTACCAAATATGCCTAAGTTGGTCAAAGTATGATTTATGTCTTGAATACATGATTTGATCACCTAGACAAGTTATAATAGGATTTCATAATATTTTAGACTCATAGGATGCATGAAACTACTAATAATGTACAAAATAGATATGTGACTTGTGGTTAAGTGGACTATTTATGCAAATCTTGACTTTGAATATCAAATGTTTGAATTGTATGTTAATTGATGTTATGAAGCATGCAACATGTGTATTTTGGCATGTTCTAACTGGTTCAAGTGTGTCCAAGTATGTTCATAGACCATAGGATTGATTGGATGAAAGTTTGGTGGCTTTTCCTTGCAAGTTCATATGAATTTTATGCAATTTCTAGAAAAAGAATAGATTCCTTTTGTAAAATGATTAATCCCTTTTGTAAGCTTGGATATTGTTTTAAAAAGGGTCGATCCCCCGTGAAAAGGGATTGATCCCTTCATTTTTTTTATTGATGAAAATAGGTGAAATTGAATTCAATAAAGACCTAATGTGTCCCCTAAGTCCTTTTTTGGTCCATAAATTTTAAAATGTATTCAATTTGGTCTAGAAACATGATTTTGTAATTAAAGCTTGGTTTTAACTCATATTTTTTTTAAATTTGTTCAATGACTCTATAATTATAATAATTTCATAATGAAACCTTAAATTTCATATTTTTGGTTTATTTTCATATTTTAAAAAGATTACATTTTAGTCCCTAAATTAAGCTTATTCAATTAGATCCCTAAACGATGTCCAATTAAGTTGAAATTTTGCATGTAACTAATTAAGAATTTATAATGGATATTGGTAAACTTAATTTATTATTTATATTTAAAATCATTTGATGATGTGAATTTATCGATTTACCCCTACTTAGCTAATAATGTATATCTTGCAGTGCATCGATTGTTTTAGTGCTATTAAATTGTTGTTTGTTTATTTGTTGCCATGTGTTTCATGATATATGATTTAAATTTTTATTCTTTCACATAGTACACATGTTTTAGGATTTTTGTTATATCCGACAAGATCGAAATCTAATGTACGCTCAAGTTTCCGGGTATATCTTCCTAACCGGGTATGTGGTGTTTCATTTGGTGGCATCATAGATATGATTCATGTATGTTTGAATGTATGTCAGGGTTAAATTCAGGAACCATATTGCCTCGTAAAAGTTTTGATCTTTCAGGAACTTGCCTTTAATCACCTGGTGTATCCTTACTCCATGTTTGGTTTATGCATAAATTGATTACTAAATTTGATATTTTGCACCTTGGACTCATTTTAGTACGTATTCAGATTTTATTCATTTCCTTTTGAATTTGTTCCTTTTTAATATGTCGTGTTATTGGATTTTTCGCACTCGAGATTCTAATTGTGAATATAATTTGATTATTACATTTTATATTATGCACCTTGAATTTACCGACATTTGTATACATATGAGTTATTGTATTTACTATATGTTGAATGTATCTCTTATTGCTTTTATTGAGATTTTTTATTCTCTACTTTCTGTATTCTAATTAGGTGTACATATGGTGGTGTTATATGATTTGTTGTATATATATATTGAGTGGATTCTTTGGTTTGGGTTTAAGACATTTACATGGTATAGAAGTGTTACTTGTTTGATTCGATGGTATGGTTCAGTTCAGTGACGTCACTATGGTCGTGTCAGTGTCTTTATGTTGGTGTTTAGTTGATAAGGTGAGTAAGATGTGTTCATAGGTACTCTTAAGTGTTGTGTTTTTTATTAGCTGTTTGAATCATCATTCTGTGATTTGAAATAGTTTCATACGTGGATAATGATGTGATTATTTGATGTATTTGAATTTTGGATCATTATATGTAAGTGCGTTGGTTTCTGATCAATTTTAATTTAGTAGTCTAAATTCTTTTAGTATGTTAATTCGATGGTGGGAAGCGATTGAGTTGATGGGTTGTGAAGTGTGCCTAGCTTGGTTGTTTAGTTCAATTCTCAATGAGTAGACTGTACAAGATATTCGGATCATTGACAAACTTCAGTATGTGTTCCTAGAAGAGTTTTCATGTTTTCATCGACTTCAGAAGTTGAATTTTGTATTGAGAAATGTTGATAAAGCTTCTTTATCTATTGATATTCGTCGCGTGATGTCAAGTGAGTTAGAAGAGAATGAGGTTTAGATTGCAAAAATTTAATTAGACCATAGTTTAATTTGGTCAAGTATCGCTTGAAGCTTGTGTGCATGAAAAGGCTTATGGTCAACATTTTGTTGTGGTTACGAGGTGCTCTTGTGTTGATATAAAGGAAAAGGGTGATGTGATATATAAGTATGTTGAATTTCATCAATGAAATAAGTTCGTGGTCATGAATTGGTACCCTTGTTGAGGATCGGGAACTAGTTTGATTTAGTTTTGGAAACATAAGGTGTTATCAAAGATTGATTCGTTGATAAGTTATTAATAGTTTAAGGTTTGCAAGTCAGAAATGATGAAGATTACTTTAGAACTAATTGGTGATGTCGTTCGTCTTGGCAAATGTTCTTGTTTCCAAGGGCTTGATGGGTCGTGTGTTTTGTTTGAAATTCAGTTGGTTGGTGTTAAAGTTCGTTGATGATTAGCTAGTGAGATTCATACCCAAAAAGAGTGAGATTGTGTTTTTTGAGATGTTGTTCAAGTTTTTATTTGAAGTGGTTAGATATGATGTTTGAAATTATAAGTGTTAGTCTCGGGTGGAAGTGTTTATGGGTCGTGGTGTTGCAATAGAAGGTTAATAATATGGGTTCAAAAGAGATTTAAGTTATTGTAGGCTAAAGGTCGCCGATGAGTGCTATCAAAGTTCGTGTTTAGCTAGAGTTCATCGATAATTGTAGTTGGGTTATTAGGGGTTTTCTTTATTGTGGCTTCCTTGTTGAATTTGCTTCGGGGATGGTGATTAGTTTAAGTGCTCCAATATGATGTTGAGTAGCTTGGGAAGCTTTTATTCAAGTTAATTAAGTTTCATTATGTTTTAGTTAGATTGAAAAGATTTTGTGACTGTGATGTTGTTGATATATGGTTTTGTTGTATGTTGATATTATATGGTAAGGTGATCATGTGTGTTCAAGGTGAGTAAGGTTATACAAATGTGATTATTTGATGTGTAGTATGGGGTTAAGTGTTTTCGAATTATTAAAGGATTGTGAGTGTTTAATTGCATATATTTGGGAAAGCTATTGTTGTTGATCGTTGCTTTTAGTTACGGTTAATGGAAAAGTTATGGGATTTGTTGTTTGGTGAGTGTTCAGTTAAAAGAGTATGGTTTGCTAAATCCATGTTAGTTGAATTTGTTGTGTTGGTTCAAGTGATGGGATGATGATTTTGTTCCGGTGTTGGTAGTGTTTTTAGCTTGTGCGATGGGTTATGTGTGTTGGTAAGTTTGAGTTGGGGATATGAGGTTGAGCTTAGGTACTCATGGTTTGTTGTTAAGGTTTATTGTGGAGTTCATGAGATTTATCAAAGTAGCACAACAAAAGCATGGTAGTCCGGGTTAGGTTGTGCATTTTGAGATTTTGCGTTTGTATGATGTTTCATTTTTTATTGTTTCATATCGTAAATTGTGTTATGCTAACGTTTGGGTAATGTTTTGGAGAGGCTTGTGTGCAAGCTTGAACTCAGTTTGGGTTATATCACATCGAATGGTGGTTAGTTCGAATTTTTGGTGAAGGTGTTGGAAGGTAGGCTTAAGTTTGTGTTAAGAGTTTTAGTGTCTTTTGATATGATGTTTAGGAAGTTATTCCCCTATGTGGTATGGTTAGAAGTTTTGTTTTATGTTGTTATGGATCTAGTGTTAATGGTGGTATGTTGTTGGTTTCAATTTGGGTTTGTGTGGTTGAAGATAAGTGAAGTTGTTTTTCGAGCTAGTTAAAGTTGTGGTTGGGTATCGGTAATTGTGCAGTGCATTATGGTATTATGGGGTTATGTTTTGAATTGGTTGTTTTGCTTCTAGAGGGTTTTGTCTTGAAATGAAGTTTGAGATATGATTCATGATTTGTGGCTTAGATATGAGGTTAATCAGTTCTTATATGGTTGTTGTATTGGTTTTGTTGCTTGTCATTTATGTCGGTCTTTTGAGTCCTGGGTGTATCTGTGATATTGCCATAAATTGATGTTAATAGGAAATTGTTTTGATTATTTGTAGGATTGCTTATCTGAATGTGATAAATGGTTGTGTATGTCTTTACTTTTATTATAGAGTTGTTAAGACTTAGCTCACTTAAGGTAATTCTTTGGATTAGGAAAGATTCTTTGGTATTTTATTATGGTGTATCCACAACTCCAGGTAAGTTGTTAGTGAATTTGATCAAGTGTGGTGGTTGTAATATTTGCTTCTATTCTCTAAGTTGATTTCGAGGACGAAGTCATTTTTACGAGGAGAGAGTTGTGGCATCCTAAAATAGGGGTTGGTAGTTTTGGGTCGGTAGTTGGGTCAGCTTTTAGATTTTCAATAAAAATATTAATTTTGGTATTTTTGTTTGATAAATAATTACTAAAATGGTTTAAATTATTTTGAATAATGGATTTCTATTTTTGGGAATTTATAATTTGGATTTTTCAAAGTGAATTGAATGATTTTAAAATTGTGTTTTTAGTGATTAAATTATAAAAATCACAAATCTAAAATCTATGAAGCTTATTTTACCAAGGCATGTATTTAGTGGTTTCTATCCAATTTTAACCATATCTTAATCTCTCATTTTTTTCCAATACTCAATCTAGATTCATTCCCTAAATCTAATCTCGTTTTCATTTATTAATTTTTATTTATCGTGTCTTTCATTTTCTTTCTTCCAAACACTTTGTAACTTCTCTATAATGGTTGAATCTCTCTCTTTATTTTTCCTCTCATTTGATTGTTGTTTCTCATCTCTTTTATTTTGATTTTCCTCTCTTCAATCAAGATTGTTTCTTTCTTTTCTTTTTCTTTTCTAATTTCTTCTTGCTCTCATTGGTGTGCCATTGTTGTTGTTTTTCTTCTTTCCTTCACTCTTTTTTAGCAAGGTAATGCTCATTTCCTTGGTTCTTTTTGTTATCAACGATTAATAATTAAATATGGTTGATGTTTTTAATGAAACAAATGTTTAAAGAGAAATTTGTGAATTAAAAGTGATTTTCTAAGTTAGTTAATGATTTAATTTTCTTGAGGTGATTATGAGGTTTTCTTGATGTAATTAAGATGTTTTTGGGATGATTATAACCATACTAAATAATTTTTTCAATTGATAATGATTTGGATATCGATTTCTTTAAAACAAGCTTGATTTTGGTTTTTTCAGAAATCCAGTAATTATGACGATTGCTACTGTTTTGTGGATTTTATTGTGTTTATGTGCTGATTTTAAGTTTTCTTGGTCATATTTAATCAAGGGAAATTAGTGTCATTGAGTTAGGAGGTTTAGATCACGTTAATGATAAGATTTGTCGATCTTTCAGTTAACTTTTGTTATGTTTTTGAAGCATAATTTTTGTCTATTTTATAAGATTTTGTAACATGTTAACTATCTTTCTAAGGTTCCTAAGGTGTTTATGATTGGTGTAAAATGGTGCATCAATTGTTGGTAGTCATTTGGTTAGCGTTTGGGGTTGAATCGTGTGGTTGCACCATCGAGGTGAATGATTGTTCATTCCCTTATGATGAATGTGTTCAACGTTGAATGAAAGTTTAGTTATGTGTAAACTCTTAATTTTAGGTTCTAAATTTTGTATACTTGTTTTTATAATTGATCGCGTGAATTCATTATGTATAGAGTAAAGTATGTGAACAACGTGAGCATATATCTTGTGACATGATTTAGGGAACATTGGAATTGAATGATCATTATAAGCATGTGTAGTAAAGTGTGTTGATTATGAGTTAACTTACAATAAAAGAATATGATTGTGGTAAACATGTGAGTTTTGATAAGGTAGCTATGATTTGTGATGCATTGAAAGCAAGTGATATTTTCAAGCATGAGTATCTAAGCATGTGAATATGAGTTATGTGAATTATAATTGTGTTGTAAATGATGCATATATATTTCAAAAAGCATATTTGAAAGTGAATATATATAAATAAAAGTGTGCATGGATGAGTTGACCATCTCGTTGTCCATATAAATGTGGTTAATCATGAAAACCAAAAGTGAAAGTGTTCCAAAATGTGTTTAAAAGTGTATATGTGAAAACAATGCATCATTAACAACTACTCTTTATGAACTTGGATTAATTGTGTATTTGTTCTTAATAGGACCATTGGATATGAAATACATGCCTAGGAAAGAGTACTCTAATTGTTTTGTACAAGTGTAAGTGATATCGGGATTATACGGGGAAAGGTTGGTGCGTTGAGCTTTGCTCTGAAAGTCATGAGTTTAGGACATAAGTAAGTCCACAAATAAAATGGGAGTCGTACGGGGTCCATTTATCCAATGAGTGAGTTGTGTTTTGAAAAAAAATGTCATTGATCTTAAATGGAAACAAGGTATATGTTGTATGTGACTTTGCTGATATGATGATGTAAAGCATGTTTGTAATCTGAATTTTGTGTGCATTTATGGTGCATTAAGTGAACATTGAAGCATGACATTATGGTATGATCATTGAGGTAAAAACAAGTAAGGTTTCATATCATATAGGTATGCTTTCCTTTAGCCTTGACATGTACATCATATTTGAATGTTTGGTCATTCAATGAGCTCTATAGCTCACAATCACTGTTTAACATTTTTCAGATTATCACTTGTCGATTCGAGAGCTTAAGGGGCAAGGCACTTGGTTGTGATCAAAACAAGGGAGATTTTATAAAGTTATCATAAACCTTGGTCTTAATTTGAGTCAATATTGGATCTTTGATTTATTTTTAAGTGATTTGTTCTTGTGACACTTTCTAGTTCATAAGTGACCTATAATGACATATATTATGCTTTGGTTCTTGAATGAATAATGAAATGATGAGTTTTGATGTTGAACTACATGTTATGTAATATTACCAAATATGCCTAAGTTGGTCAAAGTATGACTTATGTCTTGAATACATGATTTGATCACCAAGACAAGTTATAATAGGATGTCATAATATGTTAAACTCATAGGATGCATAAAACTACCAATAATGTACAAAATATATATGTGACTTGTGGTTAAGTGTACTATTTATACAAATCTTGACTTTGAATGCCAATTTTTTTCATTGTATGTTAATTGATGTTATAAAGCATGCAACATATGTATTTTGGCATGTTCAAGTGTGTCCAAGCATGTTCATAGACCTTAGGATTGAATGCATGGAAGATTGGCGACTTGTTCTTGCATGTTTATATGAATTTTCTGCATTTTCCAGAAAAAGGATCAATCCCTTTTGGAAGTTTAGCTATTGTTTTAAAAAAGGAGTGATCCCCCATGAAAGGGATCGATCTCTTCATTGCTTGATCGAAGAAAATAGGTGAAATTGCATTCATTAAAGGCCTAAAGTGTCCCCAAACTTTAAAATTATTCAATTTGGTATAGAAACATGATTTTGCAATTAAAGCTTGGTTTTAACTTAGATTTTGTTTAAATTTGTTCTATGACTCTATAATGATAGTAATTTCATAATGGAACCTTTAATTTCATATTTTTGGTTTATTTTCATATTTTGAAAAGTTTATATTTTAGTCCCTAAATTGAGCATGTTCAATTAGGTCCCTAAATGGTGTCTGATTAAGTTGAAATTTTACATGTGACTAATTAAGAATTGATAAAGAATATTGGTAAACTTATTATTATTTCTAGTTGAAATTATTCGATGATGTGAATTTATCGATTTACCTCTACTTAACTAATAATGTATATCTTGCAATGCATCGATTGTTTGAGTTCTATTAAATTGTTGTTTGTTTATCCGCTGCCATGTGTTTCATGATATATGATTTGTATGCTTCCGCATAGTATGCATGTTTTAAGATTTTTGTTCTATTTGATAAGACCAGAATCTAATGTACACTCAGGTATCCGATTATTTCTTCCTGCCCGGGTATGGGGTGTTACAGATAACAAGTCTATAATTTTTCTTGCAAAGAATCTCATCTCCCATAGTCGAAGCAAGCACATTGATACAAAGTATCACTTTATACGAGAGCAAGTGAAGAACAAAAATGTAGAGTTAATCTACTACGAAAATGAAGATCAATTAGCAAATATTTTTACGAAACAATTGAAAGAAGACATTTAACAAACTCAAGAAAAAGCTTGCAACGGAAAATCAAGTTTGAGGGGAGGGTTAGAATTCAAACTTTTTTTATGTCGACAAAGTATGATTATCTTATCTACACGTGGCAAACAACTTAATCACTGCTTAAACAATTTCATTAGCTAAAAACGTGGCGGTAAAGTTTAATTGATAAGAAGGCAAAGCTTGGATAAAAGGTGGCAGTAACACATGGATTACTTTGCAATTAAGGATAAGACTGCAGTAGTAGGTAACAAATTCACCGCGGCAAGAGAATTCAAGCTTGAAATGTGGCATCAATTTGAAAGTTTGCAACTACAAGTGAACTGAGTTGGCAGAAGCTAATTCAAAGCCTATTAAATAAGTAAAAGAAGCTGTAAAATTTAAGTTAAACACGGCATAGAATTGAATCAAACTTAGGCGGTTTGTTACACATATATATATGTGTGTGTGTTTTGTAGCTAATATAATATGAGTGAGTAAGGAAAGAAAAAAATGAGAGCGAAGGGTAAATCTTAAAAAAGCTTTGGTTGTGTGTGATGTTTGTAAACTAGCCGCCGCTAGTGTCATATTTGTATGGTGTTTGTACTCGTATTTTGTTTCGTATTAATAATATTATACGAGTTATAAACTAAATCGAGTTCCCACCAACGCTTCCAACAAGATATCCTCCATTTCTGTTGGCTGAACCTCAAACAAATCTTCTAATAATTTTGTTCATTTCATCGCATAGCCCTTATGGTAGCCAAGTATATTGTATAACATGCATTGGTATAGCCTGAAGGACTGCTTTAGCAAGCATTAGACACCCAGTCATTGATAAAGTTTTCACCGCCCATCCCGAAAGTTGCCTTAGTGACCCTATTGTGGAGTAAGGGAACACCAAGGTATTTTTCCATAACTTTAACCTCCTTAAATCCAAAGCCTCTAGGAATAGTTCATTCACCAGATAATCCTTGAAGAATTTTTTTTCTCCACATTGATACGATGACCAAAATCAATGCAAAATCCATCCAGGACCTCCTTAATTATTCCAAATTGACTCATTGAAGTCATTGCAAACAATATTAAATCACCCGTGAAGAACAAATGTGAAACATTTAAATGATTAAATGATTATTTAAATTTTAAAAAAAACAAATGAAATGACACATTTTAATACAAAATATTAAGGGAAATTAAATTTATTACTTTCAGTATACAATCCAATCTAAAATGTCGTTTTTCTAGATGTCGAAGTCATTCTTCCATGGCATAAATCATTTGAAAAAGGAAAACAAATGGGAGATGAATTAGAAAGTAGAGCACAGACCATGCCTACTAAAAAGGGATTGATTGTTATTTTTAGAGGTCTAAAATTTGTATGTGACGTTGATAAGAATATTTAAAAATTTATCATTAAATAATTGATAATATTTTAAATATAAAAAGAATTAGTAACTACATGTACAATTATAAATGTCAAACTAATATTCAAACCGTTAAACCAATTGAAAAATGAAATCTCTATTTCAGTTATTAAAACCATAGGTTTAGCCAACCCAAAAAGCAACCCATGGGTCCCAATACTTGTGTCTTATCTTCCTAGGAAAATGACGGATTGTGGTGTGTCGGCGTGGCATAATCATTTTATCAATTTGCTTATTTAATGAACAAAAATTAAACGCTTTTTATCAAAGTAACAAACAAAAATTGTATAATATTAACGATGAATTTGTAAAATATATATAATTTGATGATCAAAGTAGAAAATAGTTTCCATTGCCATTCCAAATAAGAAACTTTATGGATTTCTTCCTTCGGCTTTAGGCTGTTTGTTTGATCTTCGCCATGTGAGTTAGAGGAACAAGAAGTTGTTTGGGGCTTTTGCCTGTTGAACTTCTTCAATAAGTTCAATGGTTCAATTCCTTGGGATTTTGGAAATCTTTCTAATTGACAAGAAACTGTTGATTTGTTTCACAATCTCATTGCTGTTTTATATTTATCTTATAACAATTTAATCCCAAAATGGTGCTTTAATGAACAGAGGAACAACTGCATTAGTGGGCAATCCTGGTCTTTGTGGCTCCTCATCGGGGAACCCTTGTTCTTTGGACACTGCAAGTGCAAGTTCACATTCTTCGAATCTATTTCTTATTTGATTGAACTTAAATTCAACCTATTGAATTTTTATATTATAATTAATTTATTTAATTAATCTCTGCATAAGTGTTTGAACATTAATTCAAATATTGTCGTTAAAATTCTCTCATTCTACGAGAAAATTTCACCTTCAAATTTTTTGAATAGAACAATCACGAAAGATGAAATCGCCTAGTCTCTTTGGCTTCCATGGTTCTTCTGAGAAACCCTTACCACAGTCAGAGACGAATGTAAGATTTCATGGTGAGAGAGATGAATCTGTAAAATTTTAAATAAGAAAGAACTTATAAAGTTTTAGGATGGAGCGAAAACATATTTTCAATAGAAAATATAAAGAAAATATCTAAAATATATAAGAATTTAAAAAATTTAAGGGAGATCAACTGACCCCCACCGTCCCCTCTAAATCCATCTTTAACCATTGTAATCCTCCTGTTCTAAAGTTCTTTAGCCTTTTTGGTCAAAGTCTCCGACTCGGCCTCTCTGAAGAAAGCCTTCAACATCTACTTCACCGTGCTCAACCTTCTCTTGCGTCCAATTGTAGTGCAAATCCAAGATGACACCTACAAACGATCTTTCCGCCAATGGTCAACTCAATGCCTTTGTTTGAATCTGTCCTAAACCAATCAAACCTCTTATTTTATCATCTAAATTGAACCTAAATCAATAAAAAAAAACCTCCTTTATAAGTTTTATAAATCTGTAATTTTCATTGCTAGTTCATGTGTGTTACAGGATCAACAGTCAAGGAAAATGATTGGGATGAAAATTGAACGACGAAGAATCTACTATCTTGATAGTTCACATCGATCTACAAAAATCACTTCAATGAATGAAAGAAATGTGATCACCTCGAGAGTTTAGCACCAACGTCTTGTAATAGAATGTATGGATATATGTGGTTAGTTAAGTAGTTAGTTAAGAGGCACTTAGTATTAGCAGTTTATATATATATAAGTGTAAAGGACCAGTCTTTGAATGATAACAAAATTCATTCTTTCATTTCCTACAAGTTTCAATATGGTATCAGAGCATATTAAATATTCACAGAATTTCAAATCAGTTTTTTAAAAACTGTAACTCGATTAGTGAATATTACATTCACCCAAAACCCTTTTCTTGTTCTAATCTTTGCCTTGTTGACTGGGAGCAATTACCATAATTGGGCAAAATGGATGTGCATGTCTTTACTCACCAAGAACACGCTACATTTTTTCGATGGTCCGATTAAAGCATCGAGAGAGGACGATCCTAAGTATCAGGCATGGTTAAAGTGTAAAAATCTTATGATTTCTTAGTTACATCGAACCCTAAGTTCTGAAATTAGGCAAAGCATGATGTGGATCGATTATGCATATGATTTGTGGGCAGACCTCTGTGATAGATTTTTTCAAGGGGATTTGATGAGGAGTTCAGACTTACAGCAATATTTCTTTTCTTTGTAATAAGATGGTCTTACTGTAACTGCTTATTATACGCAATTGAATATAGTGAGGGATGAAATATACGATTTGAGACCCTTGAATGTGTGTGACTGTTCTACAAAAGAGTATAGGAAGTAAGATTTCATTCTTAAGTTCTTGAAAGACTTGAATGAAAAATTTTATGTTCAGAAATCTCAAATTCTAATGATGAAACCTATGCCTACTATTAATGAAATCTTTGCTATTTCTAGTCAGCATGAGAGGTTTGTTAGTGTGTCTATTTCTGCAAATGAGTTTAATATCATGCTTGTATGAAAATATGTGCATAATAATAGTAATATACAATTAGACGATTCTGAAAATGGATGTAACTCGAAGAAGTCTTTCAATACTGAGAAAAAACATACTTGTACATATTGTGAGATCTATGGACATTCTATAGACAAATGCTATCGCAAACATGATTTTTCACATGGTTATAAGAACTCTAACCGGACAAACTGGTAAAGCAAATCAGGTTTCTATTTCATATAATCAAGAATCTATAGTATTTAATTCTTTGGACACGAGAAATGGATCTTTTTCTCTTACAAAAGAGCAATACAATAACTTGATGTATTTAATAAAAGAAAGAGGGGATGCATAGAGTCCAGCATCTCATGTTAATGTAATTTCTTCAGTTTTTTATGCAACGTCAGCATTTGCTCAAGTATGGTTTTTACTTGCTTTAATCAAATTCTTAAAGATAAATGGATTGTAGACTCAGGGGGCTCCAGATCACATTGTGAATTCATTTAGTTATTTTAGGGATTATTATCATGTTGATGACAAGTTTGTTCAACTTCATAATGATCAATTGGTTAAAGTAACACATATAGGGACTGTTAAATTTTCATCAACTGTTAAATTTTCATCAAATTTAGTTTTTAAAAAATGTGTTTTTCATGCATGATTTTATCTTTAATTTGATTTTTACTTCTCAGCTTACAAAATATTGTTCTTGTTGTTTAATTTTTTTTCTTTAAATTCTTGTGTTGTATAGGATTTAAATTCTTGAAAGACCATTGGTATAGCTAAGCTAGTTGATGGATTGTATGAGCTAAAAACTTGTGCAACTCCAAACTCTTCTTTTTCTATTTGTAACACTTTGAATTCTGATATAATAGACTAGGAAATTCTGCTAGGCAAAGAATAAGGTTTTTCTTAGTTGAACAATGATGTTTTTGTTGATTTTAGTCTTGAATGTGAGACCTATCACTTGACTAAGCATGAAAAAAAAATCTCATTAGTCAAACTACTAGTAATGCTTGTTTTGATTTAGTTCATATGGATGTACATGGACCATTTCCTATTAAGTGCATAAATGGGCATACTCATTTTACTGTAATTATGATAAAATTAGATTTTTATGAATTTTTTCTATGAAAACAAAATCTAAGGTTAATTGTTGACTTTTATCAATTAATAGAGACTCAATTTTTTGTCAAAATTAAATGCTTTAGAACTGATAATGTTAAATAATTTGACCTAGTTGATTTTTCAGGGAAAAAGGGATTGTGCATTCAAAACTCTTGTACACACACCACAATGGAGTAGTGTAGTTGAAAGAAAGCATCAACATATTTTATCTGTTACAAGAGTTTTGAGAATCCAAACATGTCACACCCTAATTTAGGGCCTAGTTTTAAAGTATCGAATAAAAGTTGTAACAAAGGAAAATTTTAGGATCAAATTATAAGTTTACGAAGCTTTTGGGCTAGTTTCAAAAATCTAGGAAGTTCAGGAACATGGCCCTAAATTTTCCCAATTGTCTTGATAGTTAATACCTATTTTTCCCCGGTGAAATCCCTAAAATTCCAAAAACAAATCCCCCAAAACATATAACCCGAAGCAACCCCGTCCTTAATTCATCGACCATCATTTCGCCTTGTTCCAACCGTCGTTGTTGTGCCATGCCGCCATCAACAGATCCAGCATCCTTCGATGAATCAGCCCCGACCTCCTACGACCCCGTATTGGTCGTCGTTCGCCGAGGTTGAACGTTTCGAAGCTTCATCGAAACCCAAAAATGCCACCTTGATTTTCTTTATTTTTCGGTTATTCCAGCCACCATTCTGCCTCACGTCGGCCACCATTGCACTCCCCAGATGATTTCGATCAGAACCCGACCCATCTCGTCGCTTAGTGTTACATCGTTGTCGTGGCTAAGCTCGGGTATATATTTTGGTCAATTTTCTTCCGATTTTGGCATGGTTTTGATTAAATTTTGATTGTATTTGGTGAGTGCTTGAACAGGGAGTAATCGACTGCCAGAACTGCCCTCGTCGCAGTTGTCACGCACCATCACGTATCACCGTATGTGCGTAGGGCTTGTCCCCAACTTTGGTTTCTTCTAAAACTGGTTCAGCCAGTCTAGATCGGTCTGAACCAATCCAACCCAGTCCAAACCAAGTCAACCCGACCCAACCCATTAATTTTGACCCGACCCATTGACCATTGACCGTTGACCGTGAACTTTGACTTTGACTAAAAAAGTCAAATTTTCCGAAAAGTCTTATTTTATGGTTTTTTACATCCTGAGTCCAAATCCGAAGTTCATTTTGCCAAATTCACACCCGTTAAGCTGTTTTTCGATGTTTTATCTTCGGATTCAAGTTGGTTTTTTCCAATTAAGTTAGTTTCTGACATAAGTTCGATTGCTATGTATCTGAGACATTATGGGACTTGAAATTAAAGTTCTAGAGTAATTGAATGAATATTAAATGTTCGATTAGTGGAGCACAAAAATCGAGGTAATACTCTACTACATTTTGTATGCTTTTCTAAAAGAATTGATAAATGGTAAATGCATGAATGAAGTTTAGTGATTTAATTAGTAAATCAATCAATCTCAGGACTCGTAAATTCTGATTAATCTTGTTAAAGGTTAAATGTTGGAAATGAATGGAAAATAAATAACAAAAATACAGGTGTGATATTAAAGATAAGGATTTTCCGAGAAAGTGAAAATAATCATGTTAATCGCTCATGATCTTGAGATGGTAAAGGACTTAAAATTTCTAATTCCTGAGTGAACACCCGGAGGCTAAATTACCGAAAGTATCTTACACATCTGATTTACTCGAAATGGAAAAATTGAACTGAATGAAAGTATTGTATGTATCCAAATTTTTAAAATGATAAAATTACTCTAGAAAATCTGAAGTGACTGGGATAAACTTTAATACTAATTGATTTAAGTACCCCTAATGACCTTGAATTAAACGAATAACTTGGATAAGTTTGGAAACACTAATGATCTTATATGTTGTATCGTTCATAAGGGTTTTAAACCACGAATCAAGCACGTTGACATTTCTCGGCATCATTGCAATATAGAAGTGAAAAAACTACTATTGTAATATATGCACATTTCTCTAAGATCCATTCAGCGATGATTCTGAAGATGATCAATTCGAAGAGAGATGTCAGTATTAAAGAGTTAATACCCTTAAAGTGCAATGATTTGACTGATTGCCAGATATCAGTGCTGGGATTTGTTCAGTTCATGTTAACATGATATCCCAAAAAATCTACACAAATCTTAAATGCTCTGAATCTTCGTTTCTTCTTTATTATATCAAATCACTAAAAATTCTCCAAGAACCTAATTCCCAAAATGCCCATGATTTCCTTAATAATGGAATCACTCATGTCATATCTGAAAACACAAGTAACTATGATGCAAAGGATTTTGAATACATTTCTGATTGCATAGTGCCTCCAAAAAATATTTGAATACTATATGATCCTGATAAATCAAGTTCTAAATAACTGATTGATCTGTCAACTATCAAACAATTTTATGAGGATCTCGTTTCTAAATTAGTTTATAGAAGTTTCATGACTCTTTATCTGATAAATACCAAGCACCTTCGAAAAATAACTGGATCAGCTAGTGTGTTCCTTATATGTTATATGATTAGTTTTATCCGTTCTAAAATGTGTTTTACCGAGATTTCTGAGTTACTGAAGTTTTAAGTCTGTTTGTCTGATTCATGATCTTTGGATACCGTTTCTACTGAATTTATATGTTTGAACTTTGATTTCATGTTACCACTAATTACTGTCTAAAAAATGTTTTCTTTAAGGTACCTTGGGATCTGGTATGAAGTCTCTGGAGGTTCAGCTCGGTCAAATTGACAGTTCCTTAGATAGGTTCAGACCGATCCAGCTAGTAATTCCTTCTGGACCTAAGGGGACTCTTGGGTGAGCTCCTAGGCCTAATGGGCCTAGTGGTAAGACCTTATGGACCCTAAGGCACTCCCTTAGGGTGACTCCTCTACTGTGTGCATTGGGTAAGTCCTTATGGGTCTGAGGACACTCCTCTCAAGTGGGCACATACGTTTCGGGTAGGGTAAGACCTTATGGACCCAAGGTACTCCCTTAGGTTGGCACCTACGCCCTTGGGACCTAGGGTAAGTCCTTATAGATACAGTTATAGGGAACTGCATATTGCCTTTCGATTTGAGGGTTTTACTATGGTTTTTGAAAAATACGTTTTAAACTGCTACTGTTTCAAAAAGATTTGTACATTTTCACTGGTTTTGTGGGAACACACTAGACACCCTATTCTGATCTCCTCGGAACATTTACTTTGAGCTGGAAGCTTCCTGTCTTTTACTACCTAAAATATAAGTGGGACCTCAGCTCAGCATAAAAATCTATAGATGTCTGAATCAATAAGGAAAATCATGGTTACATATTATTTGTATGTCTTTCAGCATCATTTGGTAGTTCTATATTATTGAGCTTTCCAAAGCTCACTATCTTACTCACTATTTCAGGTTAAAAGAATCAAACCAATGTAGCTTTTGACATCAGTAAGGGAGTTTCATTGGCGTTGTTTGCGAAGTATGGTGTATTTGTTTAGGGGGCATGTTGGTGGTATTTTGGTTTTTATCCGAGTCTAAAACGCGTGTGATTTTAATTATGTCTGTAATATATGAATGGTTTTCTGAACTTGTATTTTAATTATAAATTATTTTATGATTTTACACGTTTTAAAAGAAATTTAAAATTTTTCCAGGATTTTTGATGTGGGTCGCTCTGGTGGCCCTAATATGACACCTCAGATCGGATCAGGTCACCCACATTGGTTTATGGGTGTTACATTTAATGGTATCAGAGCTTAGGTTGAGTCAAGTTTTCTGGGTAGATCAGCCGGTCGAATGTCATAAGATGTCTGGTAAATACATACCCCTAGATTACAACCGTTAGAGCTCGACCTATGCACGAAGGAATACCAGTAATGTTTGTCTAAATTCTATAAGTGTCTCACGAGTAATGTGAGAGTTACTCATCCGAGAAATTCTGACTCAACTTCATAAATGAAATTGGGATATTTTACCACTCTATGAAACTAACCTCGTAGCCAATATCGAATTGATTCCACAAGGATAATTATGTTCAAATTTGTTTACTTGGATGAGGGAGATTTTTGGCGAGAATGTACATTCAGCTAGTTAAGGATTAGTAAATGAATCGTACTTCTGCAAAAGCTACCTAAAGATAATAAAGAATTGTTGAAAGCTTCACTTATGCATTTCTATGACTTGAGTGAATTTCAAGGATGAAATTCTTTTAAGGGGAGGAGAATTGTCACACCCCAATTTAGGGGCTAGTTTTAAAGTATCGAATTAAAGTTGTAACAAGGGAAATTTTCAGATCAAATTGTAAGTTTTCAAAGTTTTTGGGCAAGTTTCAAAAATCTAGAAAGTTCAAGGATATAACCTTAAATTTTCCCAATTATCTGGATAGTTAATACTAATTTTTCCCCGGTAAAATCCCTAAAATTCCCAAAACAAATCCCCTAAAATAGATAACGCGAAGCAACCCCATCCTCAAGTCATCAACCACCATTAGGCCTTGTTCCAGTCATCGTTATCATGAATCGCCGCCATTAATAGATCTAGCATCCTTTGGTAAATTAGTCTTGACCTCCCAAGACCCTGTATCAACCAGCATACACCAGGATCGAAAGTTTGAAAGCTTCTCAAAACCCAAAACCGTCGCCTTGATTTTCCTCATTTCCGGTCATTCCAGCCACCATTTTGCCTCACGCCGACCACCGTTGCACTCCCCATACGATTTCAATCAGAACATGACCCATTCCATCGCCCAGTGTTACGCGGCTCCTTCCGTCGTCGTGTGTAAGCTCTGGTTTATAGTTTGGTTAATTTTCTTTCGATTTTAGCATGGTTTTGATTAAATTTTGATTGTATTTGGTGAGTGCTTGAACATGGAGTAATCAGCAGCTGGAACTGCCCTCATCGCCATCGTCATACGCCACCACGTGTCGCTGCATGCGCATGGGGCTTGTTCTCAGCTTTGGTTTCTTCTAGAACCGGTCCAGTCGGTTTGAACCTATCTGAATTGGCACAACCCGATCCGAACCGAATCAACCCGACCTAATCCGTTGACTTTGACCTGACATTTTGACTTTAACCTGACCTGTTGAGCTTTGGCTGGTCTGGCCGTTGACTTTGACCGATCTGGCTGTTAACTGTTGATTTTGACCAAAAAAGTTAAATTTTTCAAAATGTCCTATTTTATGTATTTCGACGTTCGGAGCCCGAATCTGAAGTCATTTTTTCCAAATTCACACCCAGTAATCCGTTTTTCAGTGTTTTATCTTCATATTCAAGTTGGGTTTTTTCAATTAAGTTCAGTTTCTGACGTAAATTCTTTTGCTATGTATACTTTTCGATTATGGGTTGTAGAATTAAAGTTTAAGGGTGATCGAATGAAGATTAAATGTTCAATCGGTGGAGCACAGAAATCAAGGTAATACTCTACTACCTTTTGTATACTTTTCGAAACGAATTAATAAATGGTAAATGTATGAATGTAAATGATTAGTCCATTAGGTGTATTTAACTATCATTGGACTCAAAACGGAATTTGGAATAAAGACAGAACTCTGTATAAGACTCAGACGGCTCACAAAAGAAATTGGTAGATCGATCGAAAACAAATCTAAGTTCAGTGATTTAATCAGTAAAACAATCAATCTCGGGACTTGTAAATTCTGATTAATCTCATTAAAGGTTAAATGTTGGAAATTCTTGGATAAGAAATAATGAAAATACTAGTATGATATGAAAGATAAGGATTTTCCCGAAAAGTGAAAATAATCATGTTAATCGCTCATCATCTTGATATGGTAAAGGACTTAAAATTTATAATTCCTGAGCGAACACCCGGAGGCTAAATTACCAAAAGTACCTTACACATCTGAATTACTCGAAAGGGCAAAATTGAACTGAATGAAAGTATTATATGTATTCAAATTGTTAAAATGATAAAATTACTCTGAAAACTCCAAAGTGACTGGATAAACTTGAATACTAATTGATTTAAGTACCTTAATGACCTTGAAATAAGAGAATAACTTAGATAAGTCTGGAAACATTGATGATCTTATATGTTGTATTATCCATAAGGGTTTTGAACCACGAATCAAGCACGTCGACATGTCTCAATATCGTTACAATACAGAAGTGAAATAACTACCATTGTAATATCTATATGTCTCCCTAAGATCCATTCAACGATGATTCTGAAGATGATCAACTCGACAAGAGTTGTCAGTATTAAAGAGTGAATACCCTTGAAGTGCAACAATTTGACCAGTTGACAGATATCAGTGCTAGGATTTGTTTAGTTCGAGTTAACGCGATATACCAATAGATCGACACAAATATTAAATACCCTGAATCTTTGTTTCTCACTTATTATATCAAATCACTAAGAATTCTACAAGAACCTAATGCCCAAAATGCCCCTGACTTCCTGAATAATGGAATAACTCTTTTCATATATGAAAACACAAGTAACTCTGATGCAAAGGATTCTGAATACCTTTCTGATTACACAGTGCCTCCGAAAAATATATAAATACTATATGATCCTGATAAATCACATTCTGAATAACTGATGGATCTGTCATTTATCAAACCCTTTTATGGGGATCTCATTTCAGAATTTAATCAGTTTACAGAAGTTTCATGACTCCTTATCTAATAAATAGAAAGCACCTTCAGAAAATAACTGGATCCTCTAGTGTGTTCCCTATGTGTTATATGATTTGTTTTATCTGTTCTGAAATGTGTTTTATCAAGATTTCTTAGTTACTGAAGTTTTAAGTTTGTTTGTCTGATTCATGATCTCTGGATACCATTTCTACTGAATTGATATGTTTGAACTCTTATTTCCTGCTACCACTGGTTACTGTCTGAAAAATATTTTCTTCGGGGTACTCTGGGATCTGTTATGAAGTCTCTGTAGGTTCAACTCGGTCAAATTGGTAATTCCTTAGATAGGTTCAGACCGATCGAGCTGGTAATTCCTTATGGACCTAAGAAAACTCTTGGATGGGATCTTAGGCCTAATGGGCCTAATGGTAAGACCTTATAGACCCTAAGGCACTCGCTTAGGGTGGCTCCTCTGCTGTGTGCATTGGGTAAGTCCTTATGGGCCTGAGGGCACTCCCCTCAAGTGGGCACCTATGTTTCAGCTAGGGTAAGACACCTCGCCCTCTGGGCCTAGGGTAAGTCCTTATGGATGCAATTCTAGGGAACGACATATTGGCGTTCGGTTGGAGGGTTTTACTATAGTTTTTGAAAAATACGTTTTAAACAGCTATTGTTTTAAAAAGATCTATACATTTTCACTAGTTTTGTGGGAACACACTAGACACCCTATTCTGATCTCATGAACCTAGTCCTCCGAACGTTTATTCTGAGTTGGAAGTTTCATGTCTTTTAATACCTGAAATATCAGTGGGACCTTTGCTCAGCATAAATATATGTAGATGTCTGAATCAATAAGGAAAATTATGCTTACCTATTATCTTAATGTCCTTTAGCATCACTTAGTAGTTATGTATTACTGAGATTTCCAAAGCTCACTCTGTGACTCACTATTTCAGGTTAAAAGAATCAAACCAGTGCAACTATCGACATAAGTAAGGGAGTTTCATCGGCGTTGTTTGCGAAGTATGGTGCATGTGTTTATGGGGCATGTAGGTGGTATTATTTTTTATATCCGAGTCTGAAAAGTGTATGTGTTTAGTTATGTCTGTAATATATGAATGGTTTTCTGAACTTGCACCTTAATTATAAATTGTTTTATGATTTTACACGTTTTAAAAGAAATTTTAAATTTTTCTGAGATTTTTACTGTGTGACGCTCCTGTGGCCCTAATATGACACCTCAGATCAGATCGGGTCACCTGCATCAATCTGTGGGTGTTACAAAACAAATCTTCCTTTTATTTTTTGGATGGATTACATCTTGCATTCTGCTTTTCTTATAAATATTACACCTACACTAGTGTTACCCCTTTTGAAGTTTTATATAAGAAGAAATCAACTTTGGATCAACTTAAAGATTTTGGGTGTTTAAATTTTGTCTTTATTTTATATAAATCAAGGTTTCAAGTTATATGACTTAGAAAGTAAAAAATAAATTATTTTCAAGGGATGTTGTTTTTACTGAAAACAAAATTTCTTGTAAAAAGGATGTGAGTTCTTCTTCTTCTCTTGATATAATTCTTCCTGCATATCACAATGACATAGTGTCTAAAGAATTTATCTATTCAGATAATCAAATTTCTCTTGGAGAACAATTAGCTTGTTCCCCATCTGTTGAGATTCACTTTACTGAGTACATGTCTATTGCAAGTGAACATGTAGCACCTTCATCTGTAGTAAATAAACCTACAACAAGCCCATATGCAATTTCTTTACTCAATCTACTCAAGGGAATCACAACACAGTTGTTGAAATACCTCATTCTGCAAATTCATCACCAACAGCTTCTAGGGTGGTATCCTCTCAGTCAACCAGACCTTTTAGGAGTGTTTATTTACCCCCAAAGGTATACGGATTTTGAAGTATCTTTGCCTAAAACAAGGACCACCTCCCACAGTATAGCTTAGGTAGTATCTTATGACATATTGTCTTATAGGCATAGGTCCTATGTTTGTAGTGTTTCTATTATTGTTAAACAAAAAAACTATAACCAGATTGATATACGTAATTGATGGAAGGAGGCCAAGAATGTTGAAATTAAAGCTCTAGAGACTAATAACACTTGGGACTTAGGGTCCGTTTGTTTCACTTAAAACAGTTTCCGGAAAATGAAATCTGGTAAATGAATTATATTCATGGAAAACATTTTTCAGAAAATGTTTTCACTGTTTAGATGGTACATTGTAAAATGTTTTACATTGTTTGGTTAATTTTTCTGAAAACTGTTTTCAGAATCTATTTTTAATAAAGAAGCATACATATTCGATATGTTTTTATTATTTACCTTTTAGTTTTATTAAAGGTTCATTTTTTATATAATTATATTTTATAAAAATTTGTATTTTTATAAGTATGTCAAACTAAATTTTTGGATAATATTAATAAGTTATGTTGATTGTGTTATAAATACACTACTTTAGGTTTAAAATCTTTATGATGCTTATTCATTAGTATTTTTAGAAATGAATTTCAACGTATAATTAATATTATGTAGGTTTATTTTTAGACATGATCATAATGGTGCATCAGAACCTGAAAAAGATCGGTACAACAGCTGCAGCACCCATGAAAACTGTTGGAATATCTAATATGATGATCTTAATACTGTAGTAAAAAGGAACTAAACCTAGAACAATGCAATAGCACATGTAAGATCAGGTATTCAACACTTTAGGTCCAGAAAATCAAATCCAATGCAAAATGAAAGGGACTAAAGGAAAACAGTCGGAGACCATAACAGAGGAAGTGATGAGGGAGACCATGCGTATTTGTGTGTGTGAGCTCTATCCTTATCCATTATAACTAATCTAGACAGCATTGTGATGGAAGGGTAATGGACTCCAATATGCAGAGTTCAATAAATGAAAACAAGAAAGCACAAAAAGACACAGAAATAAATATATATTCGACGAAAAATTTATATAACTTGAACAATATGCAAACATTATCAGTGACAACACTAGGAAAGTGTAAACGACTTAAATCAATATCCAAACATTAATGGTGACAACACTAAGAATGTATAAACAACAAAAAAATGATGTACCGCCCAGTACTGCACGAATTGTTCTTCAGGTTACAGCTTCATTTACCCTCTTCAGTTTTAAGCACTTAATTCATTCTGTTGAGCTACATCGTAAGTGGCATGAAGGCCAACTAACAGCTAGTACACTATCATTACTGCACTGCAAATGATAAACCTCAAAAATGCCACAAGACTCAAAGATCCTATGAGAAACAAGTTCATCACAATTGACAAAGATGGCAACCAAGGAACAAGTGGAACTCCCCAGACCTTTGGAACACGCTGCTTGGAAAGAAATGCCATTCCCAAAGTCCCCGAGAACCAAACCAATCCAGCCACAGTGTATCCAATCCAGCCTCTCTCATCAGAATTCCAAAGTCCTGAAACTCTAATTGAGGAACCAATAACAATGAGCAAGCAGATGAGAAATTTTATCAAAACATTCTTTGGAGTAACATCCTTCACATAATATCGTCTCACAAGCAATGCAACAGCAATTAGCATAAAAATAAAGAGCGTACTGAAGGATAAAACGCTAGACAAAACATCTAAACTAGAGAAAAATGCAAGATAGCACTAATCGATATCACCAGCAGGGTAGCATATACAGGAATTCCAGTTTTGGGATGGACCAAAGAGAAAATAGGAGGAATCATGTGAGCTCTAGCAATCTGAGTCGTGTATCGAGCTTGGCCAAGAGATCCAACCAACAAGCTTGTGGTCATTCCCTTCAGTGCACATATGCTAACCAAATACTTGGCCCAACTCATCCCAATTTGTTCAATAACAACGAATTAGCAATATCGAACATAAATTTAGTTCAACAACAACGAATTAGCAATGCCATCAGAGAGAGCAACAATCCTACTTAAAAAGGCAGTAAACAAAACCATTTCAATCAGCTACCGAAATAGTCTTAAACAAGATTCATCGACTCTAAACCATACTTCGAGAGGAAGAACGAGATCAATATCGAACATAAATTTAGTTCAACAACAACGGATTAGCAATGCCATCAGAGAGAGCAACAATTCTACTTAAACAGGCAGTAAAGAAACAATTTGTTTCAGAAATATCAATGAATCTCACAACTTAGTAGAAACAATCAACCAAAATTACAATAAGAAAAGAAATCCTTTGTTAAAACAAATGAATACCCATTTTCCCAAATGAACTGAGAAATCAAGTACTCAATCAACCACAAACTTAAGACCCACAGCTAACATACAAAAAAGATACGAAAAAAAACAATATAAAGAGTGAGGGAGAGACTTACATCTTGGAAAGGTTGTTAGGTGCACCGTTGGTAGGCTTTAGCAACACGAAGAAGAGCAATTTCAGCTTTGAGATCTTTCAACTGGACTAAAAGCTCGGTTTTTGATTTCTGCCTCGCCGGTGAAAATGAAAATGGAAGTCAACGAAGATGAAACATCTATTAATAAGGAGGTTGAAGATACTATTTTTTTTCTACATTTTCTATTATTATTATTTATTATTATTATTATTTTATATATTATTATTATTATTTTATTTATTATTATTAAAATTATTATTATTACAAACAGGCCAAGTCCGGCCCAACCCAGACGAGCCCAGTTACAAGAGACCAAACCCAAACCCAGATGGTCCAACAATAACCCTAAACCCATCTAGGGTTTGTATCATCACCAGCAGCCGCCTCCACCTCAACCGTTGGATCTGGTAAGATCCAACGGTCCAGAAGCTTCCAGAGGAAAACCCTAGGGTATCACAACCCTAGGGCCACGTCCCAACCGCCGCTGCTTCCAGAAGACCCCAGCTGTCGCCTCCAGATGTTTTCAGCCGCCCCACGTCAACGTTCCAGCTGCCGCTGCCCTCAAAGAAGCCTCCAGAAGTGCCACTGAGCCATCCACGTTGCTACCCTATGGTGAGTCACCACCATAGTTCGGTGACTCACTGAGGGCCATTTCATTACACGGTCCGATGAACGTCTCGACAAGGCTATAAAGCCTCGGTTCGCCTGAAAACAGAGGAAGAGAGCAAGAACAGAGAAGAAAAAAGGGAAAAAAACAGAAAGCAAACCATAAAACAAAAAGAGAAGAGCGAGAGAAACTTACCAGGGAAGACAACACCTCGATCGGAGTCACCACCGGCCTCCAAACGTCACCAAAATCCTTCGAAAACCGAAGGTATTTTCCTAGATTCGCTCTGATCGGGAGCTATTTAAGAGAAAGGAACACCGGAACCGTCATTAGGATGGTCCGATCTATGTTTTGGTATAAAAATAAAATTTTCCGGCCACCGGATGCGGTGGCCTGCGGTGGGGATTACGGCGGCAGACGGCTGCCGGCCGATAACCGGCTTCCCTCTGGTGAGGGAAGCTAGAGAGAAGCGAGAGAGAATTCTCTTCTCTCTCAGTTAGAGAGAGAAGAGAAAGAAGAGAAATGGAAACGTTGGCCCTTCGGGCCAGCTGGAAGGGGAGTATATACCCCTTCCCAAACGATGTCGTTTTGGGAAGGGGTATATCCGTAATTTCACTTTTGGCCAAACCCTTTCCGCAGCCATCTTAGTTTTGTAACATTCCATTTTAGTCACTGAAATCAAATTCTAAATGTTTTAATTTGGTCTTCTAATTTTGTTTACTTTATAATTTAATCACTAATATGTTTATATAAATATTTTAGATAAAATACGGATTTAGTCCTTTAATTTTGATAATTAATATTTTAATCCCGAGTACATATTTTTAATTTATTTTAATCTGATATTCGAATTTAATATAATTTTATTTTAGTCACCAAATTAATAAATGGATACAATAACATGTTTAATCCCTGTAATTTTAAATAATTAATTACGAATTAGGTATTTAATTATATTAAGTTATAATTTAGTCACTAATTTCAATTTTTATAAGTTTTATTTATTTTAAATATATATAGTTTTAATTTTGTTCATTATATGTTAATTTTATATGTTTACTTTTAATTATTATTATTATTATTATTATTATTTAGCCATAAATATATATATTTATAATATTTATTTTATTTATTAAAATCTTATTTAATTACTTTTAACTTATTTTAATCTTGTTTTAATATTTATTTATTTTTCAATATTAAGAAAGGGCAGTCTTAAAACAACTGGATGTCCATTTTCTAATATTTTTAAATAAATAAATATCCTATTTTATAAATTATATATTAATTGTTTTAATTATTTATTTATTTTTTAATATCGAGGAAAAGAGCTGTCTTAAGGCACCTAGAAGTCATTTTCTAATATTTCTAAATAAATAAATATTTATTTATAAAATATATAAATTAATATATATTTTTCATAATTATAATTTTAAAATAATAGGATTATAATTTAAATATATTTTGAATTTTTAATTTCTAATAATAAGAGACAATTTATAATTAAAAAGTACCAATTTTGGGCGTTGTAGGGGTGTTAATCCTTCCCTAAACGTAACCGACCACGAATCTCTTTTTATTATTAAAAAGAATGAATTTTTGGTTAAAACGCAGATCAGTTTATCTTTTAATCGATATTTTCTTAAAAACTCTTTTAAAGGATGATTTTTAGGTATTCGACCTACCTGACCCAAAAGGCCGATGGCGACTCCCAAATTATTTTAAAAACCATTTATTCACATCACTTTTCCTGCCAAGTAAAAAATTCGTGCCCGGACAAAAACCGGTTACGACAGCTTGGCGACTCCTCTGGGGACCGTCAAACTTTAAAATCAATTGTAAATTGTCTCTATCAGTTGGAAATTAAAAATTCATATATTTAATTTTTAATTCTTTTCTTTCAAATTTTTTATTACTTATTATTTTTATATTATTTTATTAATATTATTTTATTTATTTTATTCAGGTATTAATTATTTTATTTGTATGTCAGAGGTTTGAACATTTCTCCTCACACAAAACACTTGCATTGCATAACATAAAGCTCTATAATTGAGTTTGTCCCTTTTTAAGTGGGAGTGAAAGCGACGTCTTCGTGAGAATTTATTTTCCGTGTCAGACCTAGCAAGTAACTTTCGGGGTTCATATGCTCTATGTCTTCGTGAGAATTTATTCTCCGTGTCAGGCATAGAGAAGTGTATCCCCTCGAATTGAACTCAATCCACTTTAGTCTGTGATGGACTAGGATTGAGGGTTAACAGCCCAAGGGGGCACTAACAAGGACAATTCGGGTACCTTTACACTTAGAACTGAAAACCTGCATATAATAAACCCTAAAAACTCTCTCGATCTGAAACCATGCCGAAATTTTGTCAGTAGGTATACACAAAGGAGAAATAAGCTCTAGCTTTTAATTCCTTTTCTATTTCCTGAATAAATGCCTACGAACTAGAAATCATGCAGTTAGGTTAAATTTTCCAAACAAAGCATGGAACTAGAAAGCATGAGGTTAAGATTTATACATTGATAGATAGAATTTTTATTTCTATTAATTGGTACTAACCAATTTATTTTCCTTTCGCATTTTATTGTGCTCTAACTTGTTTGCATGAATTTCTTTTGTTTGCATTGCATGATCATGGCATAATCAAAAGGTGTTGACTTGAAAGAATGTTCATCAAATTGGAAAGAAATCGTAAATGGACAAAAAATTTTATGATCAAACAAAATATGATGCGGCCAAAGAAATACATCCTGAGGAAACTCCGAGAATAGAAGCAAGCAAAGCACACAGAGATCCTGTTATATTAATACCAAAAGTACTCTACAAAGATCCTGCCAGATTGATACCAAAAGCGGTTTATGGTAAGAGTATGAGTCAGGGCATTCAGAGTAGTGGAGGTTTTTATGAAGCTCAAGCATGTTATTTGAAGGACTTGAACGACCAAAATAAGAAATTGAGCACAGAAATGAAAACCATGCATGAAGATTTTCAGAAGATCAGTCAAACCTTTCAAAATGCTGGCCTAGGAAGTACCCCAGAAGAGTGGATAACAGGGGTCACCAAGTTGAAAAAGAGCTGCAACTTATATGAAGATCTTGTTCAAGAACTTCTTGGACAGAAAGGTTCTCTTACAAGGGAAAATGAGCAACTCCGAGAAGTGACACAGAAGATGAAGGAGAATGTCATGGAAGAAGTTACAGTCCAGACAAGCAATATGTCCCTTAAGCTGATAGATTAATTTGGCTTTGGAGAAGTTAGGAATGAAATATATCCCTATATGTAAAGTTTTGTTTGATGTACCGAAACTTTTGCGTTCAATGAAATATGTTCTAAGATGATCACTCTTGAGTAACACCTTTTCATACATGCATTTGTATTTTGCATTTGTACATTTTTACGTTTGTATTTACATTTACATTTTTAAATTTATATCATGCATTAAAACATATGTAATTAAATAATAATGTTTATTTATTTTCAATATCAAAGAAAATGGCAGTCTTAATATAACTGGATGTCCTATTCTGGTATTTTAAATAATTTACATTTACATTTTTACAATTGCATATTTACATTTGGCATCTTTGCATTTGTATTTTTATGTTTGCTTTTATATTGCACAATTTGTATTCTTATTATTACATTCACATATTTACATTTGCCTTTGGCATCTTTGCATTTTTTATGTCATAATACATTAAAACATTCATTCATTAAAATAAGGATTTCAAACGAAGTGATCTTGGTTTTTCCTTGAAGCAAGAACGCTCAGCACGACACAAGAAAAATGTCTAAAGAAACTGAGGATAGGCTAGCCAAATTAGAGATAGAGCAGAAAGAAATACAAGAGGAATTAAGGAGCCAGTTGGCACAAATTGAAGCTAGTATCACAAATTCTCATATCGATCTACTGAATAATATGAAAGAAATGATTGAGAAGCACCAGACAGCTGGAAAGAGTCTTGTTAAAAACCCCACAAATTCTTTGGGTGTTACACATGTTCATATTCCTGAGTTCACCTCTGTACCCCAGGAAATTCAATCACTGATTTACTTCGCTGTTAAGAACTCACCATGTCAAGCGGGAGCATCGTTCCCCACTGATTGTCCTACTACTTCTGAGTTGAAGCCTGATGAATTTTGTATTAGTAATGAGGTCCTTGACCTAAACAAATCAGTTGAGAAGGAAAAATTCACTCAACGACTGGAAAATATAGAAGAGGTGATAAAATCTATAGAGACAGTTGACTCATTTTATGGGTTTGATGCCAAAGAACTAAGTTTGGTCCCTGGCCTGGTTATTCCACCAAAGTTCAAGGTTCCATATTTTGAGAAGTATAATGGGACCACATGCCCTTCATATCATATCACTATGTATTTTCGTCGTATGACTGGCTATGTAGAGAATGAAAAGTTGTTGATCCACTGTTTCCAAGACAGTTTATCTGGGTCTGCATCCAGATGGTATAATCAGCTAAAACGTACTCAAATACGTTCTTAGAGGGATTTAGCTCAAGCTTTTTTGGGTCAATACAAGCACATGACTGATATGGCCCCTGATCGAACAATGTTGCAAAGCATGAACATGAAGTGCAATGAAAGCTTTTGACAATATTCACAACGATGGAAAGACGTTGCTTCTCAAGTACATCCACCATTGACTGAAAAAGAGTTCACTACTTTGTTCATCAGCACATTAAAATTTCCTTATGTTAATCACATGATAGGGGTTGTCCCTAATAATTTTTCTGACATCATCATAAGTGGAGAAATCATCGAAATGGCTATCAAGAATGGCAAGATAAGAGGCTTTGACAATACTAAAGTCAAGAAATAATTCAGGGTTAATACAGTGAGGTCTTATTCAGTTAAACATGGTACCAAACCTTATAGAGTGATCAAGAAGAAAAAGAATGTGCAGGGATTTTAATTTCCTCCCTTTCACTGTTCGAGTGAAAAATTGCATCCAAAAATGCTCTCAGCCAGATCAGTTACTCCACAACTTGATCAATCACAGTGGCCTCCAAATGAGAATTGGACCTATAAGGAAGTTCCTTGGATAAATCAGACTGGAATTCCAAATTGTTCAGTTAAGGTTCCTGGTAACCTTAAGGGAAATTGCCAAGACCCTTTAGAGCAAGCAATTCAAAAATGCAAGATAAAAGAAGGGGTTAAGGTTCAATGTTCAGAAACTGTTGTTGCAACAGAAACTAATGTAACCAAATCCTACGAAGAATATCGGGCACAAGAAAATGGGAAAAGAAATCAAAAGGCTCCCATGGATGTAATTCGAGATTGGCCTATAGGTCTACAAAAGAATGAGGCAGATATAACCCAGAAGACACCTCATATACGTGTATCAGATTTTTCGAAAACCAGTAAGGCAAAGGACAACTTAAGAAATCTGGTTAATATTACCCCAGTTATAGCTGAAATGAGCATTCAGAACCCCCTCGATAACATGAGAGCATTCATTCATTCAGAACGATCAAAGAAAGTGATAGCCTCGCGAGCGAGAAAAACTCTGAAGGTGTTTCAAGAATCTATCTCAGACCTGTACCCTCATTTGGTTAAAGGTCAATACATTACACCAAGATTGGTGAAGGTGTCACCAAAGCCTTATTCCCATTGCTATGATCAAAATAGCTTCTGTAGTTTTCACTTGGGAGTATCTGGACATTCAACAGGGAATTGTTGGTCACTGTTAAAGGAAATAGAGACGCTCGTCGACAAGGGAGTCTTGACATAAGAAATGATCAAGAAATGTAGGGAAAATAAGGATAAAAATCCTGGGCCAAGTACACACCCAACAATAGAGGGGTAATGATGCATAAACAAGTGGAAGTGTTATCTACCACTGTAGTACTTTCTATTTTCAGCATCTTGTTTGAATATGTTTTTTGTTCCTTTCTCCGCCTTTTGTGCAATAAATAAATATGTGTTTCTTTTATGGTTATGAGCAAGGAGTCAAATTTTAATCTTGAGATTATTGAGTATCAAGTAGATTAAATATTCTTTTAATTTTTCAAGATTTATAGATCTATTGGCAAGTGGTAAAATTATATCTTCAATATCCCATCCAATGCCAATTACTCAAACCAAATCCTGACACTACAAAGATTCCGAAGAAATGTCTCCACCTGTTTTTGAGACACCTACTCCAAATGTTTACCTTTTCGGGTAGAGTTGATTGATGATACTACATTCCACCATATACATGACTTCAAAAGTCACACATTTGTCTTTCCGAACATAAAACCATCATAAACCAAAAGACCTCAAAAGAACCAAACTTTCAATTATCCGTAAATCTTACTACAAGAAGAGACGAGATGAGGCATCATGGACCAATTCATCGAACATAATTTCGAGTGATTAGAGCATACTCAGAGAAAAAAATGATTGATTGAAATAAATATGTCATGCATTAATTACATTTTTCATGTAAGTAAAGTTAATCTTGAATATTCATTCCCCTGGAGATACCTCTTTTTACAAAGACTTCTATATATGAGATGACTAACTTCGCGCCCAGATCAAGCACGCCAACTCATTGTCATATTACCCAAAGATGAATGAGGCATTTGCAGGAGCAAATAAGAACATTAAGAGGATCATTACAAAGACCACTGAAGCTTACAAGGATTGGCAAGAGAAGCTACCTTTTTCCTTATATGCATATTGAATTACTGTGCGAACATTTATTGGGGTAACACCTTATTGTTTAGTCTATGGTATGGAAGCAGTATTACCAATTAAAGTTGAGATCCCATTATTTTGTATCCTAAAGGAGGACAAATTAGAGAATACTGAATGTATCTAAGCTCGATTTAATCAATTAAACCTTATTGATGAGAATCAATTGAAAGCCATTTACCATGAGCAAATGCATTAGAAATGGACAAGAAAATACATCCAAGAGAATTCCAAGAGGATGATCTAGTGCTGAAAAAGATTTTGCCTATACATAAAGATTTCCGGGGGAAATGGATGCCTAATTGGGAAGGGTCATACGTTGTAAAGAATACCTTTTTCGGAGAAGCGTTGATCTTGGAAAAAATGGATGAGAAAGTTCTGAGAAACCAAATAAACTTAGATTCTGTCAAGAAATATTATACTTGAAGAAGAAAAAAAGACAAAAAGGAAAAAGAGGTATTCAAAGCAATTGAAGTCTTATACTCATCCAAGAAAGAAAGAAAAAGGAAAAATCCAACAAAGAAAGAAAAAAGAAAAAAAAGATGAAAAAGGAAAAATGAAAAAAAAAAAAGAAAAAAAGAGGGAGAAATTGAATCAAGATGGGTGACTCCAGGGAGCCTCAAGTTACAAGATGGATCAAGTACAATTAATTCAGATATTCATATTCAACAAGAAGAGCAAGAAATGATGAAGATATGAAAAAATGGAAATAAATCCAAAATTTGGCATTCTAGAGGGATCCAGATGATGGAAAAATCCCCAGCAAGGCAGATCCAAGTCAAGCAAAGCAAGATTGAAGGCATCTAAAGAGAATATCTTCAGATTTTATTCCGCCTCTCAAGATTGATTTTTATTTGCAAAAATTGGTTTTTAAAATCTTTAATGCATGATATAAAAATGATAAAAGGGGTTTCAAGATGTAAATTTTTAAATAGCATCTTGAAACCAACGGAGGATTCGAGTTGAAAACCTAAAAAGACGGCTCGAATATTGAATGGTGCAATAACGACATAAGAGACGATTTTAAGCTCTTAAAAGAAGCACCACACATCCCAAAGACATTCCTGAGATTTTGGAAACGAGAAGCATCTTTACAAGATGAGCATAACAACCTTTTCTTCAAGTTAGTGGAAGCCGAAGCGACATACTGAACCAACTTGAAAGAACCTACTTTACAAAAATCAACCTACACCTCAAATCAGTCAATAATTTTAACACTTGCCATAGGACTATGATTTTTGAATGATTTAAAAGTGTAGTTGATTTATTGGATATTCATTAAACTTATTGTTTATGATTTTATTATATTGTGAACCTGAAAGGGGTAATACTTTACAAAATTCTTTCATTCTTCAATAAAGAAAGGAGAAAAAACATTTTCAAACAGGACAGTCTCAAATGAGGAAAGTCCTTAAAGCAATTGTTGCTTATTCTACCTCTGTTGTAGAAAAAGAATGAACGAGGCCAGAATGATGAAACACTTCACATTTTTAAAGGCTAGTGGTCCAAAAAGCCAGAAAGTCTGGAGAATTGAACTTGTGACACTCTCATATGACATTATTAGTAGCTCATCAAGAAATATTATCGTTTATCTCATGCTGAGGGTGATAAGCATCACCAGACAGATTATTTTCCCCAACCATCAATTCATGTTCTCTAGAAGATTACATCATAGAGCCATGAACAAGTCACTACCTGCACTCTGGTTATACCGTGATGCTGGCTCAAGTCTTAATACATCATTGCTACTTCTTCTATGCCGATCATTTTCTTTGTCAAGATGATATCCATTATGTCCTTCAGAAGATTGCTGAATTTGAATTTGAGGATTTATAGCACAGAACAAGACATTGGAACAGAATCTACCCTTATAGGCCTTTTATATAGGGTAACATTGGTTACAGGATTCCAAAAGTTGAAGATGACCAGTTTTACTGTCAACTAAACTGTTCCATGATTCGAAAAGAGTGGGATATATTGGAGCAGCAGAAAAGACAGCTGTCGTAGCAGTCATTGCAAGAAAATGCACCAACAAAAATCTTTTAGTTCATCCTGACGATGTTTATTTCTTCCAGTAAGGTTGTTATGCTGGATGCCACCGACAGCAATGTCGAATTCGACAAATCTACTCATCAATTGCTCCAACCGATCATTATTCAGTTCTTGCACATTTGTTTTCAAAAGTATGCTAAGACAGTAGAAGGCGATCTTTGCATCACTGATCCCAGAAAAGAGACAGGACATTGATACCACCATGGAACATGTCTCTATACAGATCCTCCTCCTCGTGTATGGATTTTAGGGAAACCTAGAAGTATTTCCACCTCATCAGGTTCAAGTGGAAAAATTTTATTCCTTCCAACCCATACCAGATTCCATTTTCAGCACTCATTAAGAACATACTTTTGGACACTCGAAAGTGGCTCATCGTCATAAGCTTCAAGAGCCTTACAAATCATTTCTGTCAATTTGGCACTTCCTGTACATGTTTATAAACAGTTCAACTTTGTTCCTGGATCCCAGGAAGGCCATCATTTCTTTGTCAATGGAAAAATATCATGTATAGTGCGTGGAGAAAACAATATAAGCGAAAATCTGTTCTCAATTGGCAGATTATGAATATAGCCCTTTTCAGTGTAGCAGCATGAAAATACTTCGAATCTACAAATTCTGGCTCTACATCGAATAAGTACTGTAGTATTCCAGTCCAATAGCATCTTCTGGAAGTGTTCTTTGAGTTATCTGATCTGTTTTGGAATGAACCCAAAAAACCAATCATTGGATTTGAAAGATGAATTTGCTCATAGTAGAAATAAGGAGCCCCAATAGCATCTTCTGGAAGTATTCTTTGAGTTATCTGATCTGGTTCGGTAGGAACCCCAGAACCAATCATTGGAATTGAAAGATGAACTGCATGATCCTCTTCATTAAGAAGCTTCTTTTCAAGCTTCCTCTGCTTCTTCCTTTTCAAAAATCATAGCCCAAGTTTCGCCTTTGCTTGTAATTGGGATCATTGCATAATGGCTTCCTATCTTCTACCATAAGAAGTGCGTTAGTAACCTTAGCCATTTGATCAGCACATATAAAATCTGTCAAATCTACAATTGATGAATCTGGACCACATCTCTCCATGGCTATTGAAGCCTCAGCCTTTGAGAATCTCATTTTTGTCAAGTATAACAGTTTACTCTCCTCATCAGAATCAGAATTCATGATTTCCTCAATATTAGAAGAACTATCGATATCTGTGAAATCATCCTGAAAGATCGCTTCATAATCAGATGAGTTGTTATCAGAATCAACATGTTGCATGGGTGCGGATTTTTGATGAGCTTGTACCATTGTATATGAAGTCTTGCCATTGCATCAGATTACTGTTCGCGTAAATTGGTTTCTCTCCCACAGAAAAGTATATTTCAGAGATGGCCTTCACTGAAAGATGATAAGCCACTGTGTCAGCCTGGAACGGATTACCAAGCTATTTTTACTACTCTGTCTAATTAAATCCCTCTATATACAGAAAATGGTCACTTCATTCAAAAGAGGCACATATCTCAGACGTTTCTGTCAAAATGATTGATTGTTTCTTAAGTCTGTGACAACGTGAAGAGAATTCCTCCAGTTACTTGACAACACTGCTGTTTAGTGACAAAAGAATGAGAGTATTCAAAATAAATAGATTTGGGGCACGAATAAAGCTACAAGTACCTACAATAGTTCATCGTCAAAATTGGACCTCGTGGGGATCATGACATTTCAGTCAAACAGACATTGAGAGTGAATCAGACAAATTTAGTGGGGCATTCTGAGGGCCCACGTCAGTATGAATATTTGGGCATTTTGAAAGCTCATATCAACAAGAAACAAATGTTGGGGCATGCTGAAAGCCCATTTTAATCAGAAATTGGAATAACATTTTGAATATTCATATCAACAAATGTTGAGGCATGCTGAAGGCCCACATCATTATGTGTTAAAGATCATTGCTTTGAGCAAAAAATTCCAATGAGATAGAAAGATATGAAGAATGAAAATGGTGAAACAGTGACAGTCGAGCTGACTATACATAATTGCTTCGTTCATCAGGCAGTTACATTATGATCATGTTGTTGAACAAATATCTATTCAGCAAGTATGGTTTCAAATACCCAATCTTCTTAAACCATGTGTCACATGACAGTGTATTCTTTGTTAAGCTATATCATTGTTGCATGAATAAAGATGGTCCCTTTGTAGACCATTCGATCCAAGGATCAGTTCCTCGAGACCTCGAAATCTGAATTTGGCCTTTTGTGTATCGGTGATGATTAGAAATATTTCTTTGAGATTCCTGGAAGTTAATTTCAACCATATTATTGAGGTTACGAAGCTGTTTTTCACATCATTTTTTGCTTACTTGATGACATTGAAAAGGGAGACTCGACTCTCACTTATATTAATGTTATTCTCGTTGTTATTGGGATCATCATTGCTAGCCAGGGTGAACTGAGTTTTCATCTATTTTGGTTTTATCATGGGTGTTTCATCCCCAGCGACAAGAATTCCATGAACCTCTTTCTGTACATGGCCCCTATAGCTGATGTGTTTCTAATTCCTACAACGCTCATTACAGAAGAAAACGTGATCAATATCACACTTGTCCTTGCCCAAGATGATATCGAGATCAGTTGGTATCTTTTATTCAACTCGACACTAGCATATATCGTGAATTTGACCAACTTTTTAGTCATACCAACATCTTACTTGTATCCCCACTGAGTTTTGTTCTCAAGTGATCTTGTGATATCATACAAAAACTTTGAACACTAGGCAAAGAGCTTCAATAATTGAGAAATCTGAGCAGAAGCCACAGAAAAGGATGAATGTGTTGTTAAATGCTTTACGAACATTTGAGCTGAAACCACATGAGATGAAGAATGTGTTGTCAAAATGTTTTACAAACTAGTTATTCTGATGTTGAACCAATGTTGTGATCATATGGTTTCCATTTTTGATCCAAGATAAAGTTTGTCTTCTTCAACTTCAAGATTATAAGTTGAGATATGATGAAGATCTCTTTCTGCAGAAGGAGAGCTGAAATTTTAACAACAAGAAACTAGTGGAGCCAACTAAGGTTGAACGACAGGTTGTTGTTAAGCATCTCGGCATGATATGATCCAAGTTGTCTTATTCAAGAACCATTTAAATGTGGGGACATGAAAGGAATTGAGATAAATTCTCCTTATGATGTGTTTCAAGAGTCAAATCAGAACAGACTCTACTCCCCTAATTAATCCTCACTGAGTTAGACATATCTACATCTACACTCTTCAAAGATGATAGATTCTCTTTTTAAAGATGATAGATTCTCTTTTCAAAGATAAAAGCTTTATGGGATTTCTACACAAGTCCAAGCAAATAAAGTTGGTTTTATCCAAGACAAAATGGGGTATTAGGGTCATAATTTTGACTACGGCAAGACTTCCATAAATGAAACATGTCCTCTGAGACTTTCATGAAGCAAAGAAGATGCAAAGATACAAGTTGATCAGATAATTCTACGGAAATGCAAGCTTGATAGTATAAGTTGCTACACTGATATCCAGAGTTAACCTTGGCAATAAATAATGAAGTGAAGGAAGACCAAGTTAACCATTTTGAAGTCAAATAAAGATTGCATCAACATTCATGCATTCATAAGAACATCGTTTACACAATAGACAATGCATTACAGATCTTCAGAAGAACAAGAAGATTCATGGTAAAAAATACCTTACACGAAGAAGGTATTCAAAACCACAAATACAGGAATCACGCAAACATCTGAAGAATAGATGAACGTAATCCGCAAGAGTGAGCATTATCTTGAGATTGGGGCATGTTACCCAATCAACATGTTATTTTGAAAAATAATGAGAAAACGGTTTTCATAGTTTCTCATTCAATCTTTTCTAAAAATGAAATTGTTGAATAGTAAGAAGACGATTTTCATAGTTTCTTACTTAGTAAACTATTTCTCACATCTGTAAGTCCTACAGTGCATGATTTTTCCAAAAAGCCTTCGGGAGCTTTTTGATGTTTTCAAAACCTTCGGGTCAGCTGTAAGCCCTACAGTGCAGAATATTTTTTCTTAAAACATTTCCAGGTAGAGTTCATAATGAGAAGAACTCATCTGAAGAAGGAAGAAGAAGTTCATAATGAGAAGAGCTTGTTCAACCTTTTGCTCAAATCCATCACTCGATGGATCAGCTTTTCTAGAGATAGTTCATAATGAGAAGAACTCATCTAAAGAAGGAAGAAGAAGTTCATAATGAGAAGAATTTGTTCAACCTTTTGTTTGAATTCATCATTCGATAGATCATCATTACCAGGTAGAGTTTATAATGAGAAGAACTCATCTTAAGAAGGAAGAAGAAGTTCATAATAAGAAGAGCTTGTTCAACCTTTGGCTAAAATTCATTACTTGATGGATCAGCATTTCCAGAGAAAGTTCATAATGAGAAGAACTCATCTGAAGAAGGAAGAAGAAGTTCATAATGAGAAGAGCTTGTTTAACCTTTTGTTTAAATCCATCACTTGATGGATCAGCATTTCCAGGTAGAGTTCATAATGAGAAGAACTCATCTGAAGAAGGAAGAAGAAGTTCATAATGAGAAGAACTTGTTCAACTTTTTGCTTGAATTCATCATTCGATGGATCAGCATTTCCAGGTAGAGTTCATAATGAGAAGAACTCATCTGAAGACGGAAGAAGAAGTTCATAATGAGAAGAACTTGTTCAACTTTTTGCTTGAATTCATCATTCGATGGATCAGCATTGCCAGATAGAGAAGAACTCATCTGAAGAAGGAAGAAGAAGTTCATAATGAGAAGAGCTTGTTCAACCTTTTGCATGACTCTATCATAGAAATAGATAGATCATCATCAATATTTCAATTTTGAGGTTGAGTCATGTTACCCAATCAACATGATATTTTGAAAAATAATGAGAAAACGATTTCCATAGTTTTTCATTCAATCTTTTTTAAAATGAAATTATTGAAAAGTAAGAAAACGATTTCCTTAGTTTTTTTTATTTAGTAAATTATTTCCCACATCTATAAGTCCTACAGTGCATGATGTGTCCAAAAAGCCTTCGGGAGCTTTTTGATGTTTTTAAAGCCTTAGGGTCATCTATAAGTCCTACAGTGCATGATGTGTCCAAAAAGCCTTCGGGAGCTTTTTGATGTTTTCAAAACCTTTGAGTCAGCTGTAAGCCCTACAGTGCATAATGTTTTTTTTTCTTTCTTAAAAAATTTCCAGGTAGAGTTCATAATGAGAAGAACTCATCTGAAGAAGGAAGAAGAAGTTCATAATGAGAAGAACTTGTTTAACTTTTTGCTTGAATTCATCATTCGATGGATCAGCATTTCCAGGTAGAGTTCATAATGAGAAGAACTCATCTGAAGAAGGAATATGAAGTTCATAATGAGAAGAGCTTATTTAACCTTTTGTTCAAATCCATCACTTGATGGATCAGCATTTCCAGGTAGAGTTCATAATGAGAAGAACTCATCTGAAGAAGGAAGAAGAAGTTCATAATGAGAAGAACTTGTTCAACTTTTTTCTTGAATTCATCATTCGATGGATCATCATTTCCAGGTAGAGTTCATAATGAGAAGAACTCATCTGAATAAGGAAGAAGAAGTTCATAATGAGAAGAACTTGTTCAACTTTTTGCTTGAATTCATCATTCGATGGATCAACATTGCCAGATAGAGAATAACTCATCTGAAGAAGGAAGAAGAAGTTCATAATGAGAAGAGCTTGTTCAACCTTTTGCATGACTCTATCACAGAAATAGATAGATCATCATCAACATTTCCAGGTAGAGTTCATAATGAGAAGAACTCATCTGAAGAAGGAAAAAAAAGTTCATAATGATAAGAACTTGTTCAACCCTTTTCCAAATTACATCACAGAATGAGATATTATCATCCCCAACGGAAAGTTCATAATGAGAAGAACTCATCTGAAGAAAGAGAAGAATTTATTCAACATCTCCATATTAATCAAGTGAATTCAAATGGATAAAAAAATATTATTATCTTTTCGTCTTTGCTCTATTCTTGTTAACACGAGAATGAGCAAAGAGGGGCAGCTGAAGATACTATTTTTTTCTCCATTTTCTATTATTATTATTTATTATTATTATTATTTTATATATTATTATTATTATTTTATTTATTATTATTAAAATTATTATTATTACAAACAGGCCAAGTCCGGCCCAACCCAGACGAGCCCAGTTACAAGAGACCAAACCCAAACCCAGATGGCCCAACAGTAACCCTAAACCCATATAGGGTTTGTATCATCACCAGCAGCCATCTCCACCTCAACCGTTGGATCTGGTAAGATCCAACGGTCCAGAAGCTTCCAGAGGAAACCCTAGGGTATCACAACCCTAGGGCCACGTCCCAGCCGCCGCTGCTTCCAGAAGACCCCAACTGTCGCCTCCAGATGTTTTCAGCCGCCCCACGTCGACGTTCCAGCTGCCGCCGCCCTCAAAGAAGCCTTCAGAAGTGCCACTGAGCCATCCACGTTGCTACCCTATGGTGAGTCACCACCATAGTTCGGTGACTCACTGAGGGCCATTCTATTACCCGGTCCGATGAACGTCTCGACAAGGCTATAAAGCCTCGGTTCGCCTGAAAACAGAGGAAGAGAGCAAGAACATAGAAGAAAAAAGGGGAAAAAATAGAAAGCAAACCACAAAACAAAAAGAGAAGAGCAAGAGAAACTTGCCAGGGAAGACAACACCTCGATCGGAGTCACCACCGGCCTCCAAGCGTCACCAAAAACCTTCGAAAATCGAAGGTATTTTCCTGGATTCGCTCCGATCGGGAGCTATTTAAGAGAAAGGAACACCGGAACCGTCATTAGGACGGTCCGATCTACGTTTTGGTATAAAAATAAAATTTTTCGGCGACCGGATGCGATGGCCGGCGGTGGGGATTACGGCGGCAGACGGCTGCCGGCCGATGACCGGCTTCCCTCTGGTGAGGGAAGCTAGAGAGAAGCGAGAGAGAATTCTCTTCTCTCTCAGTTAGAGAGAGAAGAGAAAGAAGAGAAATGGAAACGCTGGCCCTTCGGGCCAGCTGAAAGGGGAGTATATACCCCTTCCCAAACGATGTCGTTTTGGGAAGGGTTATATCCGTAATTTCACTTTTGGCCAAACCCTTTCCGCAGCCATCTTAGTTTTGTAACATTCCATTTTAGTCACTGAAATCAAATTCTAAATGTTTTAATTTGGTCTTCTAATTTTGTTTACTTTATAATTTAATCACTAATATGTTTATATAAATATTTTAGATAAAATACGGATTTAGTCCTTTAATTTTAATAATTAATATTTTAATCCCGAGTATATATTTTTAATTTATTTTAATCTGATATTCGAATTTAATATAATTTTATTTTAGTCACCAAATTAATAAATGGATAAAATAACATGTTTAATCCCTGTAATTTTAAATAATTAATTACGAATTAGGTATTTAATTCTATTAAGTTATAATTTAGTCACTAATTTCAATTTTTATAAGTTTTATTTATTTTAAATATATAGTTTTAATTTTGTTCATTATATGTTAATTTTATATGTTTACTTTTAATTATTATTACTATTATTATTATTATTTAGCCATAAATATATATATTTATAATATTTATTTTATTTATTAAAATCTTATTTTATTACTTTTAACTTATTTTAATCTTGTTTTAATATTTATTTATTTTTCAATATTAAGAAAAGGCAGTCTTAAAACAACTGGATGTCTATTTTCTAATATTTTTAAATAAATAAATATCCTATTTTATAAATTATATATTAATTGTTTTTAATTATTTATTTATTTTTTAATATCGAGGAAAAGAGCTGTCTTAAAGCACCTAGAAGTCCTTTTCTGATATTTCTAAATAAATAAATATTTTATTTATAAATATATAAATTAATATATATTTTTCATAATTATAATTTTAAAATAATAGGATTATAAATTAAATATATTTTGAATTTTTAATTTCTAATAATAAGAGACAATTTTATAATTAAAAAGTACCAATTTTGGGCGTTGTAGGGGTGCTAATCCTTCCCTAAACGTAACCGACCACGAATCCCTTTTTATTATTAAAAAAAATGAATTTTTGGTTAAAACGTAGATTAGTTTATCTTTTAATCGATGTTTTCTTAAAAACTCTTTTAAAGGATGATTTTTAGGTATTCGACCTACCTGACCCAAAAGGCCGATGGCGACTCCCAAATTATTTTAAAAACCATTTATTCACATCACTTTTCCCGCCAAGTAAAAAATTCGTGCCCGGACAAAAACCGGTTACGACAGAGGTCAAGGAAGATGAAAATGGAGAAGATGAAAGGAGAGATACCTGAGAAGATGACCGTCTGCCTCGTCGGTGAGAACGAGGCTACTGGATCGCAAGAATTTTCGATGTGGAGAGAGGGAAGGGAAAATGACTTACCCTTTTCCAAACCGTAAGTCATTTTACGGTGGAAAGGGATGAGTTTTACGTTGACCGTAAAATGAAATTCCTTGGCTTTCATGTTTTACGGAAACCAAACATGTTCCACCAACCAAACGGACCCTTAGTTCAGCTTCCTAAAAAGTAAACAAATTATAGGTTGTAAATGGGTATACAAAATCAAACTTAAATTAGATGGTACTTTAGAAAGATACAAAGCTATGTTGATTGTAAAAGTGTATACACAAAAATCTGGAATTGACTTAATTGATACTTTTAACCTAGTAACAAAGATTACTACTATAAGGACTATTTTAACTGTTGTTACAGCAAAGAAATGAAATTTATGTCAATTGGATATTAATAATGTTTTTTGCATGAAGACTTGCAAGAGGAAGTGTATATGGACCTGCCTCTTAGCTTTATTCTAATTAATCTAGTGTTGTTTGTAAACTGAATAAGAGTTTATATGGTTTAAAGAAAGCAAGAGATTTGTAAAATTCAATCTTATATGCAGGATGTGTTCAGATTAAAGACCTAGGTGACTTTAAAAAAATTAGGACTTGGGTTACTCCTTCTAAGAGTGGCATTAATTTGTGTCAGAAAAAATATACCTTGAAATTATTACAGGAAACAGATTTTTTAGGTTCTAAACGAATTGCAACTGCTATAATTACAAATAGTAAATTGTCTAAAACACAACGTCGACCTCTTTCGGACGTTATTGTTTATAGAAAACTTGTTGGTTAGTTGTTGTATCTTACTAACACAAGGCTAGACGTTGCTTATGTTGTGCAACAACTTTTTCAATTTTTGTCAGCCTCTACTGAAGCTCACAGAGTTCTTCGTTATTTACAAGGAACTCCAGGGTAAGCTTGTTTTTTTAGCAAAAAATGATCTAAAACTTAAGGTTTTCAATGATTTTGATTGGGCTTAATTCCCTGATTGCGCTTGTTTGTTTTAGTAAAAAATGATCTAAAACTTAAGGTTTTCAGTGATTTTGATTGGGCTTAATGCCCTGATTCACGAAGATCGCTTACTGATTTGTGTGTTTTCCCAAGTTCTGCTCTAATCTCTTGGAAGTCTAAGAAGCAACAAACAATTTCTCTCTCATCCAGTGAAGTAAAATATCGAGCATTGGCTACTGTAACTTTTGAAATACAGTGGCTCCAGTTTTTTTCTTAATGATCTACATATTCCTTTTGTACCAACTAATTTTTATTGTGACAATTTATCAACTATTCCCATTGCAGAGAATCCAGTCTACCATGAGAGTACCAAAACATAGAAATTGACTGTCATTTAATCAAGGAGTCATTATCTTAATGTCAGTCTCATCTCAAAATCAGTTGACTGATTACTTTACCAAGGCTCTACCTACAGCTTCTTTTTAGCGATCTATTTTCAAGTTGGGCATTCAAAATTTATATGCATACATTAATTATTTTTATATGTTTCTGATTGCATGATTTGCCCCTTAGCTTAACAAACTCGCGCTACATTTGTTTCAAACTTAATTCGTACTAAAGCATCGTTTAATTTGATTCATGTTTGATATTTGTGGAGGGTATCATGTTTATTCTATAGTCGGTGTTTGATATTTTCTTACCATTGTTGATGACTATACTCAATGCATATGGATTTAACCAAAAATCTGATCATTATCATATAGTTAAGTAAGAGTCGTTGGATGGTCATTTTAGTTTTCAATGATAAGGAACAATTTATTTTTTAATTGAATGATCATTATTCTATCCTAAAAAAATGTCATCCAACGGCTCTAACTTAACTGCCTAATTAGAGGGAACATGTGCATTTTAGTTATCAATGATCATTTAAATCAGAACTCAAATTCACCAAACTTGTCATCGTTTACGGTTAACCTGATTCATGCATCCCTAGTCATATCAATGAATATCAAGTTAGTGTTTCTTTTCTATCAAGGGAAACCCAACATCAAAATCGATATTAGTTCATAAAATAGATACCCTATTCGTTATCTGAAGTTATTTCATATGAAAAATGACTAAAATATTTAACTTCTTTTTAACAAGTCTCACAAGTTAATTAAATATTGCTTCTTTTTAATAAGTGTCACAAGTTAACTAAATATTAATTCAAATAAAAATGTTTAAAGATTTAATGAAATTAGATGTTGAAAAAAATAAGGGGTGAAAAGATGAAGGATAAGTTTTTAAGGAATTAGAGATGTTTAAATAATATTTAAGAAAGTCGTCTATTGTCAGACGTCTTCGGTGAAAGTCGTCGTTTCCAGCAGGTGACTTCCCATATTCTTTTATTAAATCGATGACGTAGTTGTGAAGGTGCCATTTTATTGGCTATCAAAAAGACTGCGTAGGACATCAAAGGGAAGTCTTTCATTTAAAAATAAAGGTATCCCAGTACACACCTTCTAGTTAAAAATAAAAAATAAAAGCATGAGAAGTTGTCTACAACAGAAGAAAACTTTTATCGAACATTTTTTTTTCTGTTGTCCTCTAAATTCTAAGGTTTTATTTTAATTAATTTAAATTGATCTACATAACACACCTAATTATAATGGGTGAGTCTCTTAATAAGAATTTTCTATGTATACAAAGACTCAAATTCAAAACCTTGTTTAAGCAATATTAAACTACTTATTACTTTAACGATCGACCACTTTGAATCTAATATTCAAATATCTTTGATTCCCCTAATATTTAACCTTCATCCCTACACCCATGATATTTTCCCAATATCTATTTTTCACTAATTTCACTTGCACAATCTTTACAAAAAAATATCATATATCTAAAGATTAAACTTGTATTTAGTATTTATTGTACAAATTCTTTATCATTCCACCCATAATCATTATTGAATGAATTTTAGGGTAAATTATGCATTAAGTAGTAAAACATACCAAAATTGATAATTTAAGTACTAAATGCATTAAGATTTTAACGACGGAGTATTAAAATGAAACAAAAATTAAACATTAGATATGCTTTTAAAAAATTGAAAATTCAAGTACTAAAATGAACTAAAATTGATAATTTAAGTATTAAATACATAACTTTCCTTAAATTTTATTTACATAAATTTTTTCTTTATCCACAATATGAGTGACAGTGTAGTCATAAATTTGTATAATTATTTCTTAAAATATCCTTTTTAAGATTTACCCAAAACGTAATATTCGTCGTCCAACATGAGAATCAATGTAATTTTTTGTTATCAGAAACGAATGTGTTTGGAATTGCTTCACAACAACAAAGAATCATTTGATTAAAACTAAAAAGAAGACAAGGAAGAAGAAAGATGTATCCCCCATAATTCAATAATTGCTGCTGTAGAAACCATGGAGAGTGTCCCCCATGCGTTGCATTTAGCCCCAAATCATTTTATATTTATAAAATATATTATTAATTCAGTAGTTCAAAAATTAACGATAAAATAAAAATATAAACACAATACATCCCCCTATATTTTATTGACTATTTGATTTGAAATGGAAAAAAAAAGGGGGGGGGAGAACGGGAAAATGCAATTAAAATATTTTTAAGAAAAGAGTGAAAATGACGTGCAAAATTGAAGAGAAAAGTAGGCAGCCAGCCAGACCAAAACCAGGAGAAAATCAAAGTGAATTGCGTTCAAAGAAGAGCTTATGGCTTTCAAGATTACGATTAGATAAATAAACTGAAACTATGGCTGGAGAAAAAACAAAAGATGAACATGAAAAGAATAATTCAGGACACATACAAAATGGAAGTTTCTCAGTCAGAAATAACGACATGAAATATATCTTTAAGTATATCAACATTTTTAACATATTGAATTCAATTCCAATATGTGGATTGAATTTGAATTCAATTCCAATATGTGGATTGAATTTGAATTCAATTCAAATAACATAAGCAAAGCCTAAACTGAAGTTTGACAGCTGAAAATAATTTAAGAATGTCAAAATATCAGAGCAGCATAAGCCTTTCCCACCCAAACATAAGTATCAAAAGGTGACCCTTTAAAGATTTGAAAAACATTAAAAATTTGAGTCCGACTCCAGATAACATAAGCATGGGGCCTACTACTAGGTGAAGTTTGATAACCTAAAAGAATTTCCAGCAGAGAAAAGCAATACCTGTTAGCATACAAGAAATTCAAAGGAAATGATGCCTGTACCGCTTAATATCTATCAATCGAATACCAAGCCAATTATCCTAACATACCCATATTTGTCTACAGCAAAATCTGTAATCAAGTGAGTTGAAGAATTACCTTGACCAGTTGAAAGTCGAGTATGGCAACAGGCAGTGTTCTTAAGAGTATAATGTAGATGGAGCAACAAATGATTATTGTTATCAAGTATACAACAAGCAGAAGTAAGGTGGATGTATGAGATTTGAGGACTTATACTAAAGAAGAATTCTTTTGTGTAACCTATAAAACAAGCAGCATAAATAAATCTAGTGCACGTTCCTAGGGAATGAAACTAACCAACTGTAAATATCAATGATGAAAACCTAGCAGAATTCAAGGCAAGAAACTAGATATTTGCAACAATATGGATAGATTTTATCGATGGGGAGCCAATGAAGACAAACTTTGTTGAAGGGGTCGATAAGAGCAGAGAATGATCATAGTGTCTTTCGGTTTTGAGAGTGCTGCATGTCTTGGAGAAATTGCAGCTCCACCAAATCAAACAGTAAGATAAGTCTCCTTTATTTCAGGAACTTCACCTCAAGTCTCGTTTGGGTTAGAGACTTGGAAGAGTGTATCGATTTCGAACACTTTCTCCACAAAACTTTCGGAGTATTAGATCATATATGAACTTCAAGAAAAAATTTGCTTTCACAAATATATCTCTGCACACTTGATACCATAGGAACCCTGGATCAAGAATAATGTAAGAAAAAATTAACTTGAAATCTTTCACTGTTTTTGTATAACCATTATCAAGTAACAGATATATGAACTGCACACAATAAAAGAATTTGAGCTTTTACAGTATAAATCTTCAGATGAATTTCGTTTCCTGTGACAATACCGACAATATGACATACACGAGATAGTAAAAGACCATAGAGTTCCTTATTATCTTTCACAAATACATATAACAAACCAATGCAAAATTAAAAGACAGACACTAAAACAGAATTTAAAGATATAAACCAAACCCTTCTTTCAAAATTGTTGTTGCTTCCTTCTTGACTGATTTATATTGGCTGTGAAGTTCTAATCTGTGACTTGATGTTATCAGCCGGAGGTTGCGCAGATGCATCTGGCAAGACTACTCCAGTCATGGTTTCGTACTGAGAAGGCATATTCGGTGCCAGGGGCTGGGAATAATACATCTGAGCATGAGCAGGATCATTGAATTCATAAGCATATCTGGCAGTTGCGGCGGAGGTAGGTGCAACAGATTGTGAAGGATGATGAATCTGAGAGTAGCCCACAAATTGTTGCTGATGCTGACTATTTTGCAGTTGAACCAGTTGTGGGTTACCCGTATTCGATGTTCTGTATAAGCCGGTGGCAGCAGTCATTTCAGGATTGGTAAGTGGAGCATTTATCATTGGGATGTATGCTACATGAGTAGGAGCCACGGTAGGATTGGAAGGAGTCTGTGGACGGCTTGAAGGGATTCCTGTGGGGGCTTCACTGATGCTAGGTTGCTGAACATGCATGCTGTAAGCTTGGGGTTGCCTTGCAGACACATAATACAGGGGATATTGCTGATCAATCTGTGTTTGATGATGTTTCTGTTGGGAAGGGTATACAGGATAATAAGCTCCGGAGGGATGATGATGAATGTAATGTGGTGCAGCAGCAGCATGTAAGAATTGCAGTTGCTGCTGCTGCTGCTGTTGTTGCTGCTGGTCGAATTGTGGTTGCTGCAATACATAACCTGAATCCTGAACTGGTTGTTGTACCTGAACTCGGCCAATTGTGTTTGGATCAGAGATATTAAGCTTTGGATCAACAGCATTCACAGGAACCCTGTTAACCGCAGATGGGATCTGACGAGCTGGATCTTGATAAATCACAGGTTTTGGGCGTGATAATGGATTTGTAAAACTACTGTCACTGAAAAAATTATAAACAACAATCTCAGCAACTTTTAGATGGTAAATCCAAGCATAATTGAAGAACAGAAAGCAATTATAACAGCAATCTCAGCAACTTCTTAACAGAAAATCCAATCATAATTGAAGAACAAGAACTATTGCCACTGAAGAATCATAACAACAAACTCAACTTCTTAACAGCAAATCCAATCGTAATTGAAGAACACGAACAACAAATTGTCACTGAAGAACCATAACAACAAACACAGCAACTTCTTAAACGTAAATCCAGCATAATTGAAGAACAGAAATGTAATTCGAAGACTATGAAAATGTACCTTGAGATTGAATCTGGAGAAGCCAAATCTTGACCACTGCTATACTTCTGTTGATTCTGAAGAGGCTGAGGTTGTGGAGTTTGTGTTTTCCTATAACCCACAGGAAGCCCATGATCTGATCTCTCGTCATCTGAAAGAACCCGATTAGCAAACTCCCCACGAATCACACCTGAATTCAAGACCACCCCACCCCCAGAAGTGGCGATGCCCACCGGCATCGGCGGTTGGGATGACAAAGCCGCAAACACTTCATCCTGTTGCTTCATTCCCACACCAGCAGAAGCAACAGAAGAAGTCGTTACAGTAAACTGAGCAAACTGTTCCTCAATTTCCACTCTATACTCCTTCTGATCATCAGCAAGGACTCGAATAGGAGGTAAATTGGCAAGCGAAGGAGAAGAAGAAGTAGTTTCAAGCATGGGAGAATCAGGAACCGAATGAGCATCTTGAGTTTTCAAATTCATATTCTTCTGGCTCCCACTCCCTTCATCTTTCGATCCAACTTCAACACTGTTTCGCTGACGATCTTCATCCAATCCCAACAAATTCGCGTTAGTCATCGGATCCGAAAACCCTCGGTTCAACAACCCGGACCCATTCAAAGCGTTAAGAAACCATTCATCGGACTTGCTGGAATTGCTAATGATCGGCCCAATTGAATGAGAAGACGCTAGGGTACCGTCCGGAATGAGAGGGAAAAGAAAGAGGCGAATACGGGAGGACTTACTTGACGACGTCGTTTGGGAACAAGTTCGATCGTATTCATCGATCATGTTTTCGAGGTCTTCGTCGGTTGTAACGGTGATGAGAGAGTCGAGGTCTTCGGAGGGAAGTTGGTATTTGAGAGTAAAAGGGCAGCCGCGGAGAAGAGAAAGGGACAAGAGGTGATGGAGGGAAGCGAGGGTAGTGTGGCGGTCAACAACAACCATACGAGTGTCGCCGCCGATGTAGCACAAGACTTTGTCGTGGGGACGAGGGACGATGGTGCCGCCATAGCTGCACATGAGGCGGAGCTTTGAGTGGAGAGTAGTGGGAAGAGCTGGGTCGTCCCACGAGTCCGTGTTGCGGGAGCGTGGCGAGGAGTCTATGGAATCGGGAAAGGAGGCGGGAATGGAGGCGGTGGGAGCGGTTGCAGCTGCAGTTGTGGCAGTGGTGGTAGAAAGAGGAGGAACCGCCGCGGGCGGCGGAGGAGGGGATTCCATTTGAGGATTTTTTGTGGGGGAAAGGGGGATTTGGAGAGAGAATGAAAAGAATAGAGGAAAAAAATATGTGCTAGTGTAGCGGAAAGTTGATGCTTAGCTGGTTTTAGTTAGCTGTTTGGGTATCCTATATCATTAGTCACTAAATTATTTCTTTTTTACTTTAATCATCAAATTATTTTTTAATACAATCATCACTAATATACGGCAATTTAATATAACTAAAATAAGACGATACCGATTTTGTTATTATTTTAAATAATAAAATCAGTAAAAATGATCGAAAATATTATTATTTTTATCGGTTCTAATTACCGATATAGGTAAACTCGATAGAAAAAATCTTATAATATCTTAATTTAGGGGCTAAATTTTATGAATTTTAAAGTATTAATTTTAATTGGTATTTTGAAAGAAATTGGGGATTAAATTATAATTTTTTAAAGTTGACAGACCATTTTAGGAAGTGCAAGAAATTCAGTGATCAAACTCTTGGTTTACCAATTTATTTTATATGATGAATTATAAACCCAATTCCCAATAAGTTTCTGTTGATTTTTCTCATTTTCCTCTGCCCCTCAACCTTTCTTTGAACTTTGATTTATTCATTGTTCAGCCTCTGTTCGGCGAACTGAAACCACCATTGTGTTCGTTGTCGACCGATTTCAGTAGGAAGTATAGTTGGTTTTAACAAAATTTCCGTTGGTTTTCTGTCGATTCATGTCGATCCGGTCACCCATTTTCGACACCTCCCCCACCATCGTGTTCCTTGCATCGTTCTGAGTCCACTAGTGTCCTTTGTGTCTCCGTTGTCGTCGACGCGTGGAGGGGTGAGAAAGTTAAAGTTTTCGACGTTTCGGAATCGAGCTCTCCACCGTTCAAAATTGTGAACCGAGCTTGGTAAGTGTCTCACAGTGCCTTAAAATAATCTTTAGAAATTTTTTGGGAATTTTTCCGACACCGTAGCACTGTTCACGCTCCCCCACGCGCCGCCCCTACGAGTGGGTAGGGGTAAGCAACGAAACCGAGAAAACCGAAAAACCGACACGAACCGAGTAAAACGGTTCGGTTCGGTTTGGCTTTAAACGGTTCGGTTTTCGATTCGGTTTAAAGGCTTCATTTTTTTGATTCGGTTCGGGTTTTCCATATGGAACCCATTTGTTCCATATTGAACCGAATAGGCAATTTTTGTAAAAAAAATTATAGTTTCAAGTGATTTTTTCATTGAAAAACCGAAAAACCGAACCGAACCGAACCGAAAAACCCGAACCGTTAAAAAACCCGAACCGAACCGAAAAAACCGGTTTCGGTTTTTTCGGTTTTTTTAACTATTCGGTTTCGGTTTAAATATTGAAAAACCGTTTATTTCGGTTCGGTTCAGTTTTTGGTAAAAAACCGAACCGAACCGAACCGAATACACCCCTACGAGTGGGAGGCTTTGGAAACTGTTGGGGCAGTTTGACTCGATTTTGACCTGGCCTGTTTGATCCGATTTGACCCGACCTGTTGACCTGACCCGTTGATTGTTGACCGTTGATCGCCGTTGACCGTTGACTTTGACCGAAAAGTCAAAAAATTTTAAAAGCCATATTTAATATTTTTAGACGTCCTAAGTCTGATTCCGAAGTTCGTTTTTCAAAATTCGAACCCGAAAGCTTTGAAATTGTCAGTCAAACCCGTTGACTTTGACTTTGACCAAAAAATCAAAATTTTCGAAAAAGTAATATTTTATGTTTTTTGACGTCCTGAATTCGAATCCGAATCCAAAGTCTGTTTCGTCAAATTCGAACCCGGTAAGCTATTTTTGACTGATTAATCACCCGATTCGATCCGTTTTTCGCAATTAAGCTCCATTTTTTATGAAATTTTTGTAGATATGTATCTGATGAATTATTGGAAGTTGATTTCAAGATCGAATGCGTTTGAATAAAGTTTAAATGATCGATCAGTATGGCGCAGAAATCAAGGTAATACATTACTACCTCTTTATGCTTTATGGAACATATTGATAATGGATAAATGCATGAATGTATATGATTGGTCTATTATGCATGTTTGATTATGGATGGATTCGAACAGAATAAGGTTTAAGTGATAAATTAGTTAAGATTCTATTGAATTACAAGTCATGTGATTAAATGATAAAGGAATCAGTCCTGAATATGTAAATTATAATTTATCTCATTAAGGATACTTGGATGATAAATTATGAGAATACTTCGATTACGTAAAATTACGAAAATATCATTATGTTGTAAAAAGAAAAGAATTGATTCTGGAAGTTGGATAAGAAGTTTGTAAAGACATATTGATCTGATGAAACTACTGATGTGTATAGAAAATACTAGTTTTGCTTAGGAAATCTGGATAACTGATTTCTAAACCCAAGATGTCTTGTACAAGATACTAGAAGTTTGATAAGGAATAATTTAAAGTTTAGAGATTATCTGGGAAAGAGATAAACCCTAGAATCTCTGAATTATAATTATCTTTGTTAAGAGTTTTAATTTTGAAATTATATGGTTAAGAGATTACGAAATTACCCTTGAGAGGGAAAAGTAACCGAATTGACCCTGAATGGAAAAATACTCAAGAAATCAAGCCTAAATCGATAAATTACTAGTTTCATCGTTAAGTTATACGTTTATACAGAAAATTTCTGATAATCCGTAAATCTCCGAGTTATGAGTAAATACATGAAGAATAATTTATCGATGGTGCTCTTTTGACAGAATTGTTCGAAATGACTGAAATAAATGATAAGTTTGAATTCGATAATAAGATCGGACGAAATGAAATAATTGTAATACATTGGAGTTATAAAATGACCAGAATACCCCTGGAATGGAAATGTCCCAAGAATATCACCAAGCTCAGGAATGATTGGATATCCTCGAGTTCTGAAATGAATGGAATAAAATTGAACATCAAAATGACCAAAATACCCTTATAGCCTAGACTAAGTAAATGTTTTGGATTAATTAAGGAATCCAAGTAAATATGGGTGTTATACTACCCTTAAAAAGTTAGGAACACAACTTAAGTGAGCCAATCAACCCTAATGGTATATCAGTACTTGAACGACATAGATATCACTTGAATGAGCGTTCGTCTTTTCAAGTTGGCTCGATGATAATTTTGGAAGTATTCATCTCAGCTCAATTCTAGATTGTATTCTGTACTAAGAATGGGATATTCGTTAGACAAATCAACCATGAAGACCAAATTGATCTGAACGGAAGTACAATATGTATCCAAAAATTTAGAAACGTCCGAATTACTATGGAAAACTCTAGAGTAACGAGGATAGACTTGATTACTAGATGAACTAAATAGCCTCAAGGACTGAGGATTAAATAAGTGATTGAGATAAGTTTGGAAAATCGGATGAACTTACATGATGTATCATCCATATGGGTTATGAACCATAGATCAAGTACGTCAGCATTTCATGATATCGTTGAAGCGTGGAAATGAAATAAAGAATATTGGAAGATTTATTCAACGATGATTCCGAAGATGATCTATGGATAAGAATTTTTGGTTTTAAAGAGTAAATACCCTGGAAGGACAATGAATTAACCAGTCGACAAGCATAAGTTCTGGGAGTTGTTCTATAATTTGATCAATCGACATAGATTGAATCTTCGTTTCTTCTGTATCAGTTGAAATCACATTATGCATAATTGATGATTTTTTCAGTTAATGACTTCTTTCAATAGTGATTCTAAATTCCGGCATTCTATCGGCTATGTGCTCATGGCCTTACTAGTTGTGCGGGGTGTATGGTTCTGGGGAACCTACACAAACAGATTGTGAAAAAATGGGGGTAGTGTTATGTTTTAAATATATATATATATATATAATATATATATATATATATATGTTTTAAAAGATATGTATCTTTTTACTGGTTTTACGGGAACACACTAGATAACCTATTATGATCTCTTGAACCTAGATATCTGAAATATTTCCATCTGAACTGAATATTATCTGTAGCCTAAAAATATGTAGATATATGAACCAATAAGGAAATATATGTTTATCTGTATCTGCAAGTTCTTCAATATCATATGGTAGTTTTGTATTACTGAGCTTTACAAAGCTCACTCTATTATTCACCATTGCAGGTTAAAAGAATTGTACTAGTACAGCTATCGACTTCAGTAAGGGAGTTCTTCCAGCGTTGTTTGCAGAGTATGGTACATGTTATTAGGGGACATGTAATTGTATTTTGTTTTATATACGAGTCTAAAAATCTGTTTTATTTCTGCATACTGATAAATCATTTTATAAGTTACATGTTTTAATAAAAGTTTTAAATTTTACGCTATTTTTACAGTGGGTCACTCCGGTGGCCCTAATGTGACAACCCAGATCGGATCGGGTTACCCGCATCGGTCTGAGAGGGTTACAAATCCGGTCAAAAAATAATGTTTTAGGTAGCGCTTTACCGAAAATATTATTTTTTGACCGGATTTTTCTACCGCGATTACCTATGTCTGTAATTGATAATAATAACAAAACCAGTAGAAATAATAATGTTTTCGGTCATTTTTTTACCGGTTTTATTATTTAAAATAATAATAAAATTGGTAGTGCCTTTTTTTAACTGTATATTAGGCTGTCGCACCGTAGAACTTCCCATTATATTGTTTTTTCTATTTTGATTACTAACCCGATATAAAGTAACGTTGGTACTGAAATGGATTTATTTTTTATTTTTTAACTATTGATGATAAAATATATATAATAGTAATGAAGATTTTATAAAAAAAGTAATTTGATGATCAAAATGAAAAAAAGTAATTACTTGGTGAGTAATAATATAGTTTACCCTAAAATTTAAAGTTTTGATTACTTCTATAAAATCATAATTTCTAATGTAATTATAAAGTAATATTTGTTATAAATACTCTCAACTATTTCACAATAAACGCTCAATCACCTTATTACAAGTGCTAGTGCTCGAACTCATAACCTCTAAGAACAACAACAATTCATGTAACCACTTAGATAAGTTAGTTCATGCAACTATCAAAAGTAAAATATAACAATGAACGAACAATGATAGCCTGAGTAGCAAGAGCATGAGTACTTGAGGCAACGACAAACAGAAATAGATCACTCTGACGTCCTCGAGTATCAAATATAGATGAGAAAAACTAAGAATAAAACCAATAAAAATAACATGCATCGAAAATTCAAAAACATCGATAGACATAATACCCCTGACCGAAGAAAAAAAAACAAGAGAAAACATTATTATAAATAAATAAAAATAAAACTTAAAATTAAGAAAAGCAGACAACTAACACTAAAAAGAAAGATAAAAATACAAGATAATAAACGGAGAAAGCCACCACCACCGCTTCGACGCAGGAAAATTACGGTAACCGTTCAAAATAAAAAAACTGCAATAGAGCACTTTTTTAACTATAAAAAAAAACACACTGAAAAGTATATTGTAGGTCACTTGTTTTGTTAAACAAGTTATAAACGGATTGTATTTTTCTATAAATTATAATTTAATTATTTAATTAAAATATTATTATAAATAGATTACTAAAGGTTGAATATTAGATTAAATACTTTACTGAAATGGTATAATAATATTTTCGTTAACCATTGTTATACTAAACTTGCCATTTTTAATTAATCACAAATATATTTATTTTATTTTTTATTAATATTTTTTAAAAACTTTTTTATGGAAGCTATTAATTTTATTAAAAAAATATCTCAAATTACAATAAAGATTTATTTACAATTATAATAATGAATTTAACAGATAATTAGGATATTTTTATAAATTATTGACACAAAATTAGTAATTTAAAATCGCATAAAGATCCTATAAGAAAAGATTAAAACTTAACAAAAACACGAACAATGATAGATATAAACAGATCCGATTGCATCAACAAACGAGACGTAAAAAGGGATCAAGCTACTAAAATATCACCGACAAAATCGTAAATCAGAGTCGGACGACGTAAAAAAATTATCCACAAACACAAATCAAGTATCTAAATCCAATCCGATGATCCAAAGTAGAGAAGACTAGCATGGTAACATATAAACATAATTTTGATCAATCGTTATGATGTCAAAACAACCCTTAAAAAATAAATGAAAAACAACAGTCAGATGAACAAAAAAATACCTAAAGACAGAGAAAAAGTACCATAAATACAGATGAAAATGTGTCATAAAGGTAAACTTATTGAAAATTAAAACAAGAGAAAAATAAAGATGCAATATGATGTTCCAAAGTAAGGAAAATCAACATGATAATAGATAAGCTTAATCTTGATCAGTCGCGGTGATATTGAATCAACCTTTAAAAGGATAAATGAAAAACAACGGTCAAATGATAAAAAAAACATGCCAAAAGACAAAGAAAATTGTGTCATAAATATATATGAAAAATAACATAAACACAAATTTATTGAAAAATAAAAAAATAAAAATATAGATGCGATATAAAAAATACCGACACCGTTATCGATCAATATAAATAAAAGGAAATATGAATGACACACCATAAATGAGAGAAACTATAAAAGATTAGAGTGTATTATTATTTATAACATTTTGTTTTGAGTAATACGTCTATTATCATTTTATTCGAACTATAAGTTTATATTATAAAATATAAAATTGAACTAAAAATAATTAAGTTTATGAATCTTTAAAAAATATTTGCATAAACATATTTAATTTTCTAAAAGGAATTTGTTGACAACTTGTCACATCCGATCGCCAATTACATTACATTACATTACGAGAAAGATTAAAAGTTAAACACTTAAATAAATATGTAGAGTAAACTACATATTTAATATTTAAACTATTATTTTTAATTTATTTAGTATTTAAATTTTTAAAATTTTTAAATCATATATGATGTTTAGTTTTTATTTCATTTTAGTACTCACGGTTTAAAACTTAATACGTTTGATACTTAATCTATCAATTTTAGTTGTTTTATTACCGAAACTTTCAATTTTGTTTTAAAATTTAATGTTAAATTTTGAACATGGGTACTAGAATGAAAAAAAAAACTAAACTTTAAGTATGATTTTGAAAAAATTAAAGTTTAAGTATTAAATCATATCAAAATTGGTAATTTAGGTACTATACGTGTCATTTACCCTAATATTTATCAAAATTGACTTTATGGAAATATATTTACATTTTAAAATATAAAAATTCATGTTATTCATATAGATTTCAAGTTTGAGTATTAACGATTGCAGTAATAATAATTGAACATTCATTGTCAAATTATTGAGAATATTTAGAACATATATTATTTTATAAACACATTAGATTAATAAAAAAATATTAATGTATTAGAAAAACTATATTTAACCGGTTGATTAAGCTATCTATTTTTTTCTCTCATATTCTCTTAAATAATGAGTAACTCATTAAAATAATACTAATTATTCTTTTTAGTCTCCTTCTCCTTCTCTCTAGATAGATTAAGATTAGATTAGATTTTTTTACAAAAATTATTTATGTATTAATATTATATGTATCACAATGTATTTATGATTATATTATATAATTTTTAATATTTTATATAATTTATATTTATATCATATAATTATTTAATATATCACGAATTATTTTTCTCATCAAATAAATCTAATTGATCGTAATATATTTTTAAAAGTGAAATTAGGTAAGGACTAGTAGGGGTTATAGCCTTTCCATCGATGACTGCCTTGAAACTTACCCAGTCAGCTCCATATTTGCTTCACGCTTTCTGTTCAAAATGTAGGCCCCGCAGCACGCGGAGATTTGGGATTCTACTAGCTCAATTCAAATTCAACTGGCTTAATATAAAAACAAGTATCTAAATTATTTTTAAAATTTATTTTGGGTGTCTAAAAAATTTTTCGATAAAAATAAGTATTTAATTTTTTATGTTATATTTTTATGTACATACTATTAAAAAATTGTTAAATAAAACGTGTCATATATATATATATTTAAATAAAATATTTTTTAAAAATATTTTTTTTAAAAAAATCTTAGTATGAAACGTGTCATTTAACATATTTTTTTTAATAGTATGTATATAAAAGTGTACAAAAAAAATATTAGACATCTATTTTAATAAAAAAATTCTTTAAACACCAAAAATCAATTTTGAATATAGTTTAAGCACTAATTTTTGTATTAAGCCAATTCAATTTTAATAATGAATTTTTTATTTTTGGAAAATACTTTTAATGTTATTTTAAATAAGAAATGATCTCCCACGTCGTCTAAATCAATCTTGGAATATATTTATTTTATTTACTTAATATATATATTAATAAGATAGTTGGTGATATACTTACATTATCATTTAAATTTTATACCTTATAATCATAATATTAAATACACTGATACATTTTTATTGATAAACTTTTTTTCTGAAAACAGAAGAAAATTGATTATTATTGTCGACAAAGGAATATTTTGATTAAAATAAAGATGTCACTGTTTTTGTTGTTGCAAATTGCAAGTTAAATGAGCATAGCCTTGAAGTATGTGAAATGCACGCGAATTGGCCAACGAGATATTTACCAGAATATAATCGTTTTAAAAATTAATTACGAAATCAATATTTTTAATAATTCATTAATTAATATATTTTTCTATGGGAAGCCATTCAAAGTCTTATGGATTCTGTCTAAAATAAAATTTGAAATTGATAAGGTTGGAGATTTAGATGCAACAAAATTTGGCCCGAATCATTAGGTTGGTTGAACATGGTCTGGCCTGGGCTTTAGCAAAGATAATAATAAGACAAAAATAGGGTAAACCGCCTATATTATTTAGTTTTTTAGTCACCCAACTATTACTTCTTTTAAAATTATACTTAACATTATGTTTTTTAGCCTCCTTAGTACACGTGTATCACTTCTTTAATAACAACATAACATTCCCCCTACTTTTCCTTTCCTCCTTTTTGACAGCAACCTAACACTCCCTCTATTTTTCCTTATTTGACCTCTTTTACTTAGATCATAGACACCACACACACATTTCTTCGAAACTCCTCAAAGGCAGTTTTTGATAAGGCCTTGGTGAACCCATCTGCAACCTGGTGCGCAACTGGTATGCAGTTAAGTTTACTAAAAACTGTCCAGATGCAACTTTTTCCCGAATAAAATGCACATCCATATCAATTTGCTTTGATTGAGAGTGATAAATAGGGTTCACACTCATCGCTACAGCCCTTGTGTTGTCACACCAGATCACTGGTTCCTGGCGTTGCTGCAACCCGAGATCAGTTAATAGAACACCTACCCAGGTTACTTCAGCTGCCGTATCTGCTACACATTTGTACTTGGCTTCCATTGTTGACCATGATAATGTCTTCTGCTTCTTAGAGCTCCAAGCAACTAGGCACTTACCAGCAAAGACTTCATAGCCAGAAACGGATCGTCGATCATTAACGTTTGCTCCCCAGTCTGCATTAACAAACGTTGCAACAGCCAGCCAGTCATCTCCTGGTTGAAGCAACAACCCATAGTCAACAGATCCAGCCAAGTACCTCAATATTCTTTTGTTGCAACCATATGTGTTTCACGTGGAGCATGCATGAACTGTGTCACCTTTCCAACACTATAAGCTAGGTCTGGACGTGTATGACACACATACAACAAGAAACCAACTATACTACGATATTTTGTGGCATTAGATAACAATTCTTCTTCATTTGCTGACAGCTTGGGAGATAAAATCATTGGTGTTCCACAGCTAGCTGCACCTGTCATCCCAGATTTTCCAACAACTCCAGTGTGAAATTTCTTTGACTTAGTATAATATTGTTCCGTGATCGATGCACTTCTATTCCTAAGAAGTAACTAAGCAGGCCCAAATCCTTGAGTGAGAATCTTTCTCTAAATGACTGCACCACCTCTTGTATTTTTCTATATGATTGCCCGGTAACAATAATATCGTCAATATATACTAATATATAAGTTTCATTGCCATGTCCTCTACTAATGAACAAGGAAGAATCTACTCGAGATGAGTTAAATCCCATTTCCACAAGGCTGTCTCTAAGTTTGGTATGCCAATTTCTAGGTGCTTGTCAAATGCCATAGAGAGCCTTTTGTAATTTGCAGACAAGAGGGGTTTCATCCTCAGCCACTTGTTCAAACCCTGGTGGTTGCTTCATAAAAATATCTTCACCTAGGTCTCCATTAAGGAATGCGTTGTTAATGTCCACATGCCTCAATTCCCATCCGTTTGTCATAGTCAGGGTCAACGCAACGTTGAAGGTAGAGAACTTCACAACTGGGCTGAAAGTGTCAGTGAAGTCATATCCTGGCACTTGGGAAAAGCCTTTTGCAACCAATCTGGATTTATAACGATAGATGGTGCCATCCGGGTTCCGTTTGAGTTTGAAAAACCATTTGCAACCTATGGGTATACGTCCTACTAGTAGTTTTACTAACGACCAAGTGTTATTTCTTTGGAGAGCATCAATCTCGACCCGAACTGCCTCGCTCCAGTTGACAGACTGTAGTGCCTTATGAACCGTGGCAGGTATGTCATTATCAAAGTAACTGGAGTATGACTTGGGTTTAAACACACCGCACTTGCTACGTGTCAGCATGGGATGGCAGTTTTGTCTTACCAAGTCTATAACACCATTTTCAGTATCACTTGAGGTATTATCACATGTATTTTTTCATGCACTGGCATGGTCATTTGTATCATCTACATTGAGCAGTGTATTCGGACTGGAGGTCATGGTTGTGTCTAAAACATGAAAAATCTCATTGGTTGATTCTAGAGGGGTTGTGACCTCAAAAACGTCCTCAGGTTGTTGTGTTTGATCAGGAATTACTTCTTCAGTCATACCATCCTCAACATGGGCTGAGCCAACCACGTTGTACCACCTTTTGACATCAGCAACAATTAGAATATTTTGGGGCTGAAAAATAACAGCTTTGTACGGCAAGCTATATGCCTCCTTTACTGCAAATGGAAACACCATTTCATTAAATACCACATGACGTGATACATAAACCCTTCCATTACTTGCAAGACACTGGTAACCCCTATGCTGAGGGCTGAAACCCAAATATGTGCAGGGTTGTAAACGAAATGACATCTTATGGTTTTGGAACGGCCTCAGATGAAGGAAGCATTGAAACCCAAATACTTTTAGGGTAGCATACTCGGGTTTCTTGCTGAATAACTTTTCAAAAGGTGACAGTCCTTCAAGCACCTTAGTTGGTAAGCGATTAATGAGGTGAACAACTGCTGTCATAGCATAGGACCAGTACTGAATTGGTAGGTATGCCTGAGCCAACAAAACCAAACCAAGCTCTACTATGTGGCGGTGTTTACGCTCGACAACACCGTTCTATTCCGATGTATAAGGATAGGACAGTCGGTGCACTATGCCTGCTTTGGCTAGTAACATAGAAAACGGCGGTACTCTCATCCCCAGTCGGTTTGAACTGTCTTTATCGATACACCAAATTGATTTAAGATAAACTTGTGAAATAGCTGAAATGCAGACATGTCTTGAGCTTTATCTTTTAGAAAGTATACCCAAGTAAACCGAGTACACACATCTACAAACGAAATGTAGTATCGAAATCCATTAGATGTAACATGTGAGGGTCCCCATAGGTATGAGAAAATGAGTTCAAAGGGATTTTTGTATAGAGTTTTAGATTAAGCAAATAGAAGCTTGTGACTTTTGCCCATAATGCAAGCCACACACATTTTATTAATCTCATAATCAAGCTTTACATTGATTTCCTTAGCTACTTTATCTAAAGCATATTGAGCTGGATGCCCTAAACGACGATGCCATAGTTCATATTGAGCTTGAGTTACATCTGCAACCACGATATGAACAGCAGTACCAGGTTCTACTCTATGTGCACAAGCGAAGGCAAATGTGTACAGACCATCTTTTTCTTCACCTCGTAAGAGAACATCTCTAGACGCTTCATCTCGAACATAACATTTCACAGCATGAAACTCAAAATAAACTACATTGTCCCTAGCAAGCTTGGAGACCGAAACTAAATTTCTTGTTATATGGGGGACATGCAATAAATCATTCAAAAGCAAAGTTCTTGAAGAATCAACAACCGAATTAGCGATATTGTGAATATCAAGGGAAACTCCATTTCCTACAGTAAGTTTACATGGGCCTCTAAATTCAGCAGAGTTTGAAATATTATTAACATCAGGGGTAATGTGATGCGTTGCACCCGAATCCACTACCCAGAGATCAGCTGGTTTAGAAGCCATATTAACATGTGGTGTGCCTGCTGCTGTTTGAGACCGACCATTGCAACACTCACACCTCGAATTAAAGGTTTCAGCAACTGAATAATGGATATTAACAAGTTGATCTTTGTGAGGCCGAGACTCAGGTGTAACGCACATAAAGTCTTTATCAAATCGATGCCAACAGCGATCAACGAGGTGACCAAGCTTGCCACACAGTTGACACTGTACTCTGGTTCTTCCTCGGCCACGACCAACAGACCGATTTCCTGAGGATGGGCATGAAGGCCTGGAACCACGACTATCATCAACAAATTTCGCCTCATGTTGAGCAACATTGGCACTCATAAGCAACAAGTTCAAAGATTAATCAAAGTCAGCTAGCTGGGCTTCAACATCTAGAAGCATTGTACACAGTTCTTCCAGCGATAGAGTTTGTTTCATCGTTGTAATAACCGCCATAAACAGTTGGTACTCCCTGGGTAGCCCTTTCAACACACTGGCTATATGACCTACATTTGTACTGCCCTTCCACAAAAAGCGAGTGCATCACATACTTCCTTAACTCGAGTGAGGTAGATCCTTATACTGTCATTTTCTTTGTTTAGTGATTGCAACTTACAGTGCAATCCCATGGCTGCAGTAGTAGATCTTCTAGCAAACAGTTGTTTCACCGTACTCCATACTACGACAGCTGAGTCTGCTCCAACAAATTGAGGTAGAAGATGAGGGTTTATGGTGGAAAGAAGCCACGATGCCAGCGTGCTGTCATGTGCCATAAATTCCTCAAAGGAATCGTTGACAGTCATCTCGCTGTTGTTGTCAAGAACCATCTCTGGTAGCGACTTCAAGATCCCTGTCAATAACCGTTCTAGGTGGTGTTTCGAACTGTGAGCAAGATTTGCTGCTTCCACAGTAGGAAGTTCATTTCATCGAGAACAATATTAACTTTCTTGTGTGCAAAGCTCTTGGATGACTCCATGGCCAATATCAAGACAAAGCAACAATGAAAGTTTATAAATGATCCCCAAAATACTCGATGAAAGATACCATATTAAGAAGCATTACAAATGCTAGAATACACAAGAAAGTATATATCATTCATCTCAGCAAGTACACTATATTTATAGGAAAAGGTTAAGCTCATCAGCTCCTCTTTAACCGTCTAACAAACTAACAGACCTATCTAACCAGACTAACAACATAACTGCCTCCTTAGTACACGTGTATCACTTCTTTAATAACAACCTAACACTAAAATAGAATCAAAACGTAATGTTAGGTTTAATGTTCTAAAAAAAATAATAGTTGAATGACCTAAACATAAACTAAATAGTATTCTTGTGACTAAATAGGTAATTTACCCTTCTTTTTTATAGGTATTAGATGATCAAAGTCAACTATAGGAACGAAGCTACTCGAGGATTGAAAGGAATTGTGGGTTGCTAAAATAATTTAATATAATATATTTTAAGTTTTTTAATTATATATTAATTAAATAATTTTCTTTTAATTTTAATTTTAATTATTTAATAAATATTTATATTTTAATATAAAATAATAGTGTCATTTCATATATTATATCTTGAAATTTAAACTAAAAGTTTAGATTAGAGAGTTGAATCGATAAATCATGTGTTCAGATGAATTTTGATAATTCTAGGAAATTTTTGTATTTTTTTGAAAAATAATATTTTAATTCAAATTTTGAAAATTTTAAATTTTTTTTGAGAAATTTAAAATTGACTTTTATAAGTAATGTTTCCTAAATTAAAATTTAAAAATGGAATTGAATTAAATTTAATTGAGAACATAATTTAATATGGGATTGAATATTAATTTAATACGAGAATGATTTTGCTCGATTTAAGTTTGGATCTACAAATTTGTTTATCTAATTATCTTTATGGGATAAGTTTTTGTATCAATGTAGAGTTCTATGACATTTATATTGATATTAGCCCACGTCATCTGGATAGACAGACTTCTTCTATAATTTATTTCGAACATCTTTAATGGTGATTTCATTAATAATTTCATGCAAGTTGCACTAATATATTGTAATACCCAAAATTTCCCTAAATTGAAAACCCTAAAATTTAGGGAAAATATTTAAATTCCTAAATTGGACCTAGGGACTAAATTGAAAATTTCAGGAATTTGGGTGACATTTTTGTAAATCATTAATGTTTTGAGGCTATGGTGAAAACACCTAAATGTTTTAGTGACTAAATTAAACATTTACTCATTTTCCTTTATATCACGATTCCAACTCCAATTTTAAAACCATTGCGCAGCCACCTTAACTCTTTTTTCTTCTTTCTTTTCTTTCCCACGCCGCTGTTCCCATCTCGGTTTGCTGCCGTCGTTGTCTCCTTGTTAAGGTAAAGTAGCCGGTAAGATTCACGACGCTCCCTCATCTTTGTTGTCGCCTTTGATTCTCCCTGTGAACACCGATCAAGGCTCGGTTATTTTTCAAATCAAGCTCTACCCATCCGTTTGGTCGGTTTTCGGTTGTTAACGGCTGTTTGAGGGTTGAGGTAAGAGTGGCTTCGTCGAATCGGCCTGGTAAGGGCGACGCTGGTCGCTGTTGTTTGTGTGGGGTCTCTACCGGGTCTTATTTTGTTGATGTCGCCCATGTCGTTTAATGTTCATGCTTTCACCGGTCGTATAAAGCTACGGCAAGTGACACCCCCGACCCTTGGGTACCGCTGCCGGTGCACCCTCGTCGCCGGCAGTCCCCTCCAGTGTACCGGCATAATTATTTATTTTAACCGAAACGCTGCCAGCTCCTCCATCGAGTCGAAATTAAATTTCAGGATTGAGATTAATTTCATAAGTTATAAATTTTGCAGTACATTTTGAACCGGGAACCGAGTTACCGCCTTCCTCGACGTTACTCATGAAATTCGAATCGAATCGTATAACTCGTGTCAAGGTAAGTGCTAATCGATAAATTTTATCACCTTAAATTCGTAGTTAATTTTAGAATAATTTATTTGATTAAATTACTTGTCTTAGGTATTGTTTCAGATCGATTTACTGCTCAAACTGACCGTGGTAGATGTTGTTACCGTCGCTAGCTATATGTCGAAGTGTGTCTTTTTCTTTATGATGCTATATTAATTGTTTGATTGCTTGTTTGTATGGCTAGTTGAAATATAACTGAAGGCATGTTTGTTTGTGAATTTGTTGTGATAATTAGAATTTGAAAAATGTTGTCAAGTAATGCAGGTTTAATTGTCTGAATCGGAATATGACTGTGTGAATATATTGAGTAAATGTGATTGATTTTTCGAAATTGATTTAGGCTTCAGAAATACGGTTATTCGGATCGGAACAAACATCATATAATATATCATTTTGCATATTATGTTGGGACAAATTCTTGAAGGGGAAGTTCTGTTAATTTCTTCTGATTCAATGGGCTCTGTCTATGTGACAGACCCCACTCACATGGTGTGTTTGGCTGGTATATAGTGTGGTTACGGGGTGTGTTAGGAGTACGAGCGGGTGTATGAACATTTGCATACCATTACATTGTTATTACCGTTAATAATTGGATGTGTGAGTTATATTGTATGCTTCGAACTTTACTATTATATATATGTTTGACTGCACTTTAGAGACACACTAAGCCTTGTAGCTTACTCCCCCCTAGTTTCTCTTTCAGATACTCAGACTTAGAAGATTCGATACTTGGAGTTCGACATTTCCCCATTTTCATTATTTATATAGTACGACATTTTCTCAGACTTTGATTATTACTTTGTCAGTATTTTATTTAAAAAATATTTATTTATTTTTAAATATTTTGGGACATTTGATATTAATTTATACTGTATTTTCTTTAATTATTTATTTTAAAAATGTTTATTAGTTTTGGCTTCTAGCATTAAATGATTATTTTAGAATTCAAAATTTAAAATCAGTTTCGTGAGGGACAAATTTAATGTGACTTTCGAGATTTGACCTAATTTTCCTCTAAGTTGGATTTAAAGATTACATATATAATACAGATGAATTTAAGCATGTTAACTTATTTATCACTCATCAGCATATAGTTTATAGTTAAAAATAAATATTGCACCGATCTAATAAAATATAATATCTATAATAGGACGATTCTAGGAATATTATGAATGTTGATCATGATAAAATAAATACAATTGTATGACGATTTAAGATAAGTTACACTCTAGATTAGAGCTGGGTATATGGGTTAAGGCTCGCGGGCTACCCGTTTAATCCGCGGTCCGTGCGGGCTTCGGGTCTTAAAAACTAAAGCTCGTTTGCGGGTTTTTTAGCCTTGACTGTTAAACTCGCGGGTTTAATGGGTATATCCGCGGGTAGTCTGCTTAATTTAATTATTTTTTAATTTATTTTTATAATATTAAAGCAAAATATTATTAATTAAAAAATCAGTGAAACGACATAGGAGAATGATGTAGGCTAGGCTATTATGGATATATATTATCCGGCCACTATGAAATTGGGTGTTTTCAAATTAATACATATTATTCTATACAAACATGGGAGGAAGTAAATCCACCAAGGGCCCATCAGGTAAGGACCTGACTAGGGCTGGACTTGACAAAAATGTTAAAATTTGAGTTAATTTGACCCAATTTAAATTAAAATCTAAATAATAAAATTAATATTTATTTATTTATTTTATTTAAATAGTATGAGATGATTATAAGGTAGTAGTTATTCATATTTTTTTCTAACATAACGTACATATATCTTATAAATGTAGCTATTCGAATCCAAATCTTCTAAAGAGAATAACATTCATTTTTACCATTGGGATTATTTAATAGATTCAAAATTAATATTTATTTAAATTTATTAGTGTTATGGTGTTATTTATTTTAAACTTATTGAGATTTAATGGTGTTATGGTATTATTTATTTTAGACTTATTGAGACTTAATGGTGTTATGATGTTATTTATTTTAAACTTATTGAGACTTAATGGTGTTATGGTGTTATTTATTTTAAACTTATTGAGACTTAATGGTGTTATGGTGTTATTTATTTTAAACTTATTGAGACTTAATGGTGTTCTGGTGTTATTTATTTTAGACTTATTGAGACTTAATGATGTTATTTATTTACTTGTTTATCTTGAGATTTAGTGAAACTTTTGTTGCTACATTCTTTTTCAAGTTGTTGGATCGTTTTTAAAGGTGTAGCAAGTTAGAACTTTATTTTTTATTGCATTAAAAGCATTTAAAATTATTATTATTTAACAGGCCGCGGGTAACCCCGTTTAGTCCGCGGGTTAAATGGACGGGCCGCAAGCCTTAGAATTCAAAACCGATTATGATTGCGGGCTTTTTAAACCTTTTCGTTTAAGCTCGCACCGTCAAAACCCGCGGACTAAACGGGCGGGTAACCCGTATACCCAGCTCTACTCTAGATATTAAATAAGTTAATTAAACCCTGATAATGATTAAAGATAGTAAAAATAAATGTTTACTGGTTATAAGTTCATGATATGTACACATATGTTTATATTTATGAAACTCATAAAACATTAGAATAATTGTGAATCACATAGCTTCGTAAGTTTATCGTTCAAATTGTTTTTCGTTCGTAGGTTACAAGTTTTATAAACAGTAATGGGACAACAATATCACCATATGAATCTTAGTGAAGATAACAGAGTACAATAATGATTACTTAAATGGACATGCAAATGTTAGGATTTTTACCCGAGTTATGTTATAAATGTTTTATTCATGTATTTGTTTTTTTAATAAAAGAGTTCTAATTTTGTATTTTTATTCTATATAAATTATTTTAAAATTTTAAGTAAGTCATCTTACCAAAATTTATAAAGCTAAGGTTACCTTAGTGATCAAATGTGACATTCATGAGCTCCACATAAAGTAAAAGTCAAGTTTGCGGACGTTGTGAAAATATTTATTTGATTCAATTTTAATTTAAATATTTTCATCAAAAAGTCTTTAACAAAATTTAAATTTATAATTTTCTAAAACTAACCATTTAAATATTGTAGTGAATCAAAATCTTTAATTTTAATAGATATAAACATATATAATGACCAAAAATGCCTTATAATATACGATTTTAACCAACTTTTTTTGGATTTGCCAAAATGACCAACTAAATCGCAATGCGATCGATAATTCGCAACGCGATCTCCGGTATCGCAAATCAGTTTCCAGATTCGCAACGCGATTATGACTATCACATTGCGATTTTCCAAATTCGCGTTGCGATTTTCCTAATTCGCAATGCGAATACGTAAATCGCATTGCGAATACGTAAATCGCAACGCGAATCTGACTATCGCAACGCGATTCTGACTATCGCAACGCGATTCTGACTATCGCAACGCGATTCTGACTATCGTAATACTGAATTTCAAATTCGCAACTCGATTTCTGAATTTGCAACAGGTTTTAGTTTCGCAACACAAATGTTTTGGGTATATAACTACGCATCAGCAACAACTCATAACCTAAATCCCTAAATCGTAACTCATTCCATCTCCATCTATCACTCTCTCCGGCGACATCCGTTCCTATATCCAACGACATCATTCCCCATCTGGCAACATGTTTTAGTTTCGCAGCTCGTTTGTTTAGTAAATTAATTTACAATAATGAAATCATCTAATTTTGATCATGTTTGGATAGATTTGTGTTTTGGAGGGTCATGGGAGAATGTTCATGGTGTTTTACAATATATGCCTTTACCCATGAATCTTCAACTAAAACTGTCATTAAAAAAGTTAACTTATGAAACTCTAATGTTACGTGTTGCAAATAAATTGAATTTAGAGCCCCTAAGTGGATTTAGGCTATCTTATCAGAGAAATAGTAAAGTTTATTTGTTAACCGACAATGAAGATGTTGAACGATTCGTTGCTTACATTAGTGTTTCAAGTGATGATGTTACATTGTATGTTGTTGAACCTAGAAGTAGTGAAGTTGAGTCAGTAGCGGGTAGTAATCAACTAAGTTTTTCAACCCCAGTTTATGGTGCTCAAAATTTAATGGTTCCACCATAATTTCATCACCAAGAAAATATTGTTTCACCACATTTCCAATACCAAACACAATCTCAAAACCCACAACATTTCCCTAATCCAAATCCCAATCAACTTTCAGCACCAAATTCCGGTTTTCGTATTGACCAGTTAGACGATGATGAGCCAACAGAAAAAATTGTGAGTACTAGTCAGTATTCAAAATTTGATCTTGGTCAATACCCAGACTTTGATCTTGGCCAATACTCGGATTTTGATGATTTTTCAAAAGAAGAAACAGACCCTGCGTGTAATGATTTTGATATTGGTCAATACCCGAATTTTGATGATGAAACAGCAGTTGCCGAGGAAGATGTTGTTGATGATAATGAGGAGGAAGTTACGACTGTAAATGAACATGTTGAACATCCATTTTGTAATTCATATAACCCTGAAGAAGAAAAAGAAGAAGAAAAAATCCCCAAAGAAAAGTCCCCGAAGAAAATGCCACGGGAGTATAACTGGAATATTCCAGAATTACTTCAGATACCGGAAGAAGAGTTGGTAAAGATAGCAGTTGATTGTTACACAAAAATTATTCGTATCAAGAAAGATGATTGTTTTGATACAAAGGAAGACTTGAAGATAACTTTGTATACGAAATGTGTGGAAGATGGATATCAACTAAAAGTTAACAAATCAAGCAAATATCGTTTCGAAACAAGGTGTATGATTGACAAAAACTGTACGTGGCGTATGATTGCAAAGAGGATAAAAGATTACGAAATGTTTCAAGTTAGGACTTTTATTGATAAACATACATGTTCAAGAACCCAAGTTTTTCCTCACCATAGACAGGCAAACAGAAAGGTGTTGGGTGGTTTTCTGGCTGAGTTAATGTTTTTGAATGGCAGGGTATATCGGGGACATGAAATTATGACTGACATGAATGCTCGGTTCAAGATTAGTATCTCATATTCTCAAGCTTGGAGAGCCAAATGCTATGCCTTGGAATTGTTGAGGGGGTCGCCAGAAGCATCGTTTGCCCAACTGTCGGCTTATTGTCACAATTTAAAGCTGAAAAATCCTGGGTCGGTAACTCATATCAAAACAGATAGAGATGGACGCTTTGAGTTGTTGTTTATCGCCATTGGTGCTGCGGTTAGTAAATCAATATAATTTTGTTGACTCATTTTTGTTAGTTACATGCATTTCACATTTAAATGATTATATTTCTTGTGTATATGATTTTGTAGATTCGTTCGTTTATTACTTGCATGCGCCCAGTTATTATAGTTGACGGAGCACATTTAAAAGGTCGATACCTTGGAGTAAACTTATTAGCAGTAGCCATTGATGCTAACAATGGGATACTGCCAATAGCTTACGGGGTTGGCAAATCTGAAACCTCTGATTCATGGACATGGTTTATGGGGCATCTTAGGGATTGCATAGGTCCTATTAGTAATCTGACAATCATATCCGATAGGGAAAACTCAATTGACAACGCTGTTAGAAGGTGTTTCCCAGATGCTTTTCATGGACTTTGTGGTGTTCATTTGTATAGAAATCTAAAATCAAGGTCTGTTAGTATAAAAAATCACAAATGGACATACTGGAAGGCTGTAAAAGCTTATCGGGAAGTGGATTTTAATAACCATATAAATTGTTTAAGACGTGTTTTGCCTCAGTGTGCTCAAACACTAGAAGATGTCGGGTTTGAAAGATGGTCAAGAGTACATCAACTTGGAGCAAGATATTGTTTCATGACGTCTAATAGTGCAGAATCAATCAACGCTCTAAGTCGTCATTCCCGGAAATTACCTATTACTATGTTAATAGAGTTTTTTCGAGCCTCTATTCAACAGTGGTACTACAAGAAAAGAAACCATACAGGTATTATTTCTTTAAATTCGTAACTTATCATATATTTTACTAAGTATTATTTATTTAAATTTACAGGAAATTGGAACATCGTGTTACACCATGGACTGAAAAAAAGATAACGAAACGTGTTGTGAAGTCAACGTCATGGAGAGTTGAACCATGTTCAAACACTTTGTTTGAAGTACTGGATAATAACTTAAATGGGCTTGTCAATCTAAATGCAAATACGTGTAGTTGTATGAAATGGAAAACATCTGGTTATACGTGCGGCCATGTTATAAAAGTTGCTCTTCATCTAAACCAAGATGATTCAAGCGCATACGCTATGGATTGCTACACTACAGAAGTATATCGACAGACTTATGTCGAGATTGTCTGCCCTATTCCACATCCTTCTGAGTGGGACATACCAGATGACTTACAAACAGTTTTGCCACCAGCCATGGACAGAAGGCTACCTGACCGACCAAAAAGTCACGATCTTATACCGTCTAAGGGTGAAGAGAAGAAGAGATCGACATGTAGTCGGTGCAAGGAAAATGGTCATACAAGGTTGACATGTGGATCACCAGTGCCATCACAATCATCTTTTCCTCTAACAAAATATGGATCCTCATCAAAATCCCAATCACAACCGGCTTCACCTTTTGGGACTGTTAACTTAGGTGATTTTTAAATGCAAACGTTGTATTATGTGTATATTATGTGTGAACTTTTAACATTTTCAGTTAGGCATGTATTAGTAACTTGAGTTTGAACATTGCTATGATATGTTCAGTTGTTATCACTTATTAGACATTCATTTGACTATCGCAACGTGAATATGGCTATCGCAACACGAAAATGACTATCGCAACGCGGAAATGACTATCGCAACGCGGAAATGACTATCGCAACGAGAGAATCGCAATGCGAAATGAAAATCGCAACGAGATAATCGCAATGCGAAAATGAAAATCGCAATGCGAATTTAGTTTCGCGTTGCGATTTTCATTTTCGCATTGCAATTCTCTCGTTGCGATTTTCATTTCGCATTGCGATTCTCTCGTTGCGATAGTCATTTTCGCGTTGCGATAGTCTGTTTTGCATTCAACATAATGCAGATTGAAATCAACAAATCAACTATTACATTTCAATCAATTAAACAAGTACAAATAATAATTATGTACACATCAATTAAACAAATCAACATTTACAAATCATCTTTTATAAATCAATTAAACAATCAAAAAATAATAATAAGAATTATTTCCTCATCAATTATTGAATCAACTTTTGCACCCATACATCCATTTCACGCAGCTCACTTCAGGATTAACCTGCAGAAACCAAACATTGAATCAACAACAGTTTCTACACATCTAAAACCTACAAACATCAAATTATTGAATTCTAGCTACTTAACCAAACATTTTCAAACCAAAAAGAGTATATATGTTTAACAACACTTGCATTTGACTTACAAATTGTTTATGGACACTTTCATAACGCGGATGCAGGTAGGCAGCATCTCGCATATATCGCTCTAGCCATAAAATGCCGAAACCACAAGCCTACTGCACCTCTATCTCTATCGGTGGGAGGTAGAAACTGTGTACTTCCTGTCGTCAAACACTCCAAGCACATGCATACGAGAGGACCACAATCCCCTATGGCTTCCTTCGTTTGTTGTGACGCGGTCTCGTCTCTGATAACTGTAACATTGAACTTCTTTGGCTTCTTGTTTCCAGAATTAGTCCAATAATTAATTGCATCCAAGAATTTAGCCAAATGAGAGCTCCATCCCTTAATAATATCTCTCAAATCAGACAATGATATGTAATTTATCATGCTGTCATATACTATTATCTTTAGGGATGGGAGCTGAAGCTCGACGAGAAGCCAATGAGTACGTTCCAAAACAGGGATAAACACCTGCATCGAAATGTAATAATTCAAATTGCACACTTATTTATGAACACCTTTAAAATATTTAAACAAATAAATACTAACCTTATCGACCTCCCACCATGCAGGATAAAGTTTAGCTTGTCCATTAGCCAACATATATGATTCCTGTCGTTGATTCCTGTAGTTGATTCTTCAAGTAAACTATTCTTCTTCTGCAAATTGAAACTTGAATGGATTGCATTACTTCAACCAAAAGACAACCAAAAATAAATACTAACTTCACAGGGTTAAAGAATAAACAGTTAAACAGTATTGACAACAACCAAATGAATTTACTAAGCAATCTAAGTGAAATTACGAGTAAATATATCATCAAGTTAAATATGAAAAATATTAAACTTACCTCGTTGCGTAGAGTATGAACCTCGTTCTGCAACGATACTACAATCTCACGTAGAGCTGCTATCTCACCACGTAAAGTAGACACCTCAACACGCCATGCACCATTGTCATCGCGTAAAGTACCGACCTCCTCACGCAAGGCATTGACCTCATTATGTAACTCCCCTAACTCATCCCGTGGAGGTGGAGAACAGGGAGATAAACGTCGTGGCATCTTTGCCGGTCGCCTATCATGAGGTGATGGTGGAGAAGAGGCTCGATGATGTGACAGAATAGGTGATGACTCTCGTTGTGGAGGTGTATATTCGGGTCGATCAGGTGATGGCTCTAGGTGAGGTGATGGCTCTCGAAGTGGTGGTTGCTCATCATCCGTGCCATCAAAAAAACGCTTACTAGCTTGCCACCAATCAGTGGTAAGCTCAGCTTCCGTGGGTGTCAGCCTTTGTAATGGAGTGTTGGCCTCCTAACAATATAAAAGCTCAAACAAAGTTAAACGTGTACTAGTAATAACTTGTTTATAAAGATATGGTAGTATTTGTGTTAACTTACAGTATTTATTGTAGTATACGGTAGTAAATCATCCCATTGCTGCAAGGACCGTTTCCTCTTCCAGGAAATAGCCCTAGGAATATCATTAGAAGTTTTTAATGCATATGTCTGCATAGCGGGAAAGGCTAAAAAGCCGGCTTGCAAAAGTATTAGAAGGCATACTCGGACAACATCGAAGTCATCCATCCGAGTAAAACCATCTTTCTTATTCAATATTCTCGTCAAGTTTTCCATGTGTAAATTCGGCTTCTCCGTTGACAGCTCAGGAAAAACCTAGGAAAACCATGATAGGCGGGTAATATGTCTAGTGTACCAATCTACATCATCGTGTCCGAAGCGTAGACCGGTGATTAAGCAAAACTCCTCCCGCCCAAAACACGTATACGCCAGTGGAAAATCAAACCATATCTCTTCATCACGACGTTGTATAGTCTCTGGTAGATCGCTAGTCATGGTTTGAAGAAACATATGGGTCAACATAGCATCTCCACCCGGATGTTGTACTTTCAGCCATGGCCCGAAGCAAGTATCCTCAAATATTTTTCTTTGTGCAGGTGAAAGCTTCGACGCAATTGTTTTGGCCAGGCTTACTTTATTTCTTAAGGTCAATTGAGCCGAATAAAAGTTCTGCAAAAACAATAAACATACCAAGTTAGATATACCAAAAACTACACTGTGAAGATATAACAAGAACAATAAACATAAAGAGTAGTAGTTTATTCTTCAAACTTAAATTTGCAACACTGTGAATTTAGTATTTGTCTTTGTTTTTTGGTTGAATTAATGCAATTCATTCAAGTTTCAATTTGCAGAAGAAGAATAGTTTCTGAAACTTAAAATCGCAACACGAAAATGACTATCGCAACACGAAATGAAAATCGCAACACGAAAATGACAATCGCAACGTGAATTTGACTATCGCAACGCGAAATGAAAATCGCAACGACAGAATTGCATTGCGATAGTCATTCTCGGTTTCAAATACTAAAATTGAAAGAAACTTGAATGGATTGCATTATTTCAACCAAAAGACAAAACAAAGACAACTACTAACTTCACAGGGTTAAAGACTAAACAGTTTAGCAATATTGGCAACAATCGAATGAATTTAATAAGCAATCTAAGTGAAATGGTTAATCTATTATTGAAAACACCAGTAAACTTATCATCAATTTCAATATGAAAAACCTAATAATAATGCAAAAATTTCAAAATAAAAATAATTAAGAAAACTAACCCTCGGTGGTTGATTTGGTTGATTTTCCATTTCTGACCGTGAATGATTTCGCCAGAGATGGAGACTGATATCGTCGGAGATGGGGACTGATTTCGTCGGAGATGGGGACGGATGTCGCCTTAGAGAGTGAGAGATGGAGATGAGACTGAGTTGTGATTTAGGGTTTTAGGTTATGAGTTGCGATTACGGGATATACTGTGGATGGTTCAGTGTTCCGATATATTAATATATTCGTGTTTGGAATTTGAAAAAAAAAATATGCGTTGCGATACGAATGGCGCTATGTAAATTGCATTACGATAGTCAGATTCGCGTTGCGATTTACGTATTCGCGTTACGAATTAGGAAAATCGCAACACGAATTTGGAAAATTGCAATGCGATAGTCAGAATCACGTTGTGAATCTGGAAACTGATTTGCGATACCGGAGATTGCGTTGCGAATTATCGATCGCATTGCGATTTAGTTGGTCATTTTGGAAAATCTAAAAAAATTGGTTAAAATCGTATATTATAAGGCATTTTTGGTCACTGAGGTTATTTTCTCTTTATATTTTCATAGTAAATTTCAATCAAGTGGAATTCAATAATAGTGGATTTATCATGATAAAGAACTCATATAAGAAAATTAAAAAGAAAGATACTCTAGCTAAGAAACAAGTACTAACACTTAAATTATGTTTGTATAAACTAACACCAATAATATTTTTAATTCATGGAACCAAAATATATCTTTAAAGAAAGATATGTTTAATTAAGTGCACTTTTAATCGCCGTTTTTTGATTGACTGTAATTTAAAGTTAATATACAAACGCATGTGAAATCGTGATCGGTTGACGATAAATTCACGCGATTCTTATAGTGAATCGACAATAACTACAACAGTATATAATTAGGATGATGACAAGGACTACATCGACAGCAGTGGTCGTGGCCGGAGAGGGCGGCGACGGCGGATTAAAGTTAGGATTTGAGATTTTGGTACTCTTTTATAATATAAGAAAAGTTAAGGGTTTTTTTATAAATATAATAATATTTTTAATAGTTTTTATAAAATAAATTTCAAAATTATCAGGTTGTGATACATGTTACTTAATGGGAAAAATACGTTGATGGTCCGGACACCTAAAGTGTTAACGTTTGTAATGTTAGACATCTGGATGTGCTAAAAAAATGGAGGCACTTAATTGACATAAAAGATATAGTTTTGACACTTATTTGAGCATTAAGCCTATATTTTGCACTACTTTAATATTTTTAAAATGAAACTATCATTCGATTAATCAGTAATATTATTATTTTTTGACAATAATCAGTAACATTAATTTACTAATAGCTTAATATAATAAAAGTATAGAATATAGATTCACAACATCCAGTCCCTGGGAATTGGTTTGAAAACAAAGCAAAGTATCAAAACGACATTCCCTTCGCCGCCCTTCACAATCCATCCCACCAAAACAGAAGAATAAAAACTGCATAAATTATCCGTCACCCGCTCATTTCATTTCACTTCAAAGCCAACCCTTTCTCTCTCTCTCTCTCTCTCGTTTAATGCCTTGTCTTTCTTGTTTCAAATTAACCGACTCCAAGTAGAGCCAGAGAGAAAAAAAGAGATTGTTGGGTTTGTGATTTTCCATATCTTTCTCGGGAAAGTTTTAGACTTTCCAGGAAAAAAATACTACTAATTATACATACAACATTACCGTTACGTATATGAATGCTACTATACGGCCGGTAAGTTTTCCTTCGCTTTAATTTTGGTTCGATTTCACCTTATAATGGCTTTCTTATCTCGTCTTTTCTATTTCTTGCTTTGAATTTTGGAAGATGAAGATTCCTGTCGCTTTGTTTCTTTTTTGATTAATTATTATTATTAAATCATATGTCTCGTGTTTGGATACTTATTTTTACATTAAGCCTTAAAAAATTATAAATTGAGTAATAGGGCTTAAATAATACAAAAGTTTTAGTAATTATTGAATTTATTTTTTAAGTTAGAGTCAAGTCCTCTAACTATATATGATATATGTATATCACATATAGAAAATGTGAAGAAATATCTACATATAACGTATATGATTATAAAAAATTGTTTAGATTAAAATCAAATAGTATAATAATATTGTATATATTTGTAATTAAATTTTTTTAAAAAATCGACTTAAATTTCATTAATTCCACTTGATCAGAAGAAAATCAAATAAAATTGATTCGTCAATTTATACATTTATTTGTGACCATCTTTCTTTCTTGGTGCTGATTATATGACTTAATATATATGAATTCTGTGCTGCATCATCAGCGGCGGCGAGAACAGCAAGAGCAGTCGCCGTTGCAGTTGGAGGGAGCTCAGCTGGCCGCCCAGCGCGGCAGATATCCGATTAAAACTCACGGAGCCAAAGTGGCAAGGGATCATTTACATGATTGGCTAATATTAATGCTTCTGGTTACTATAGAGGTTGGTTTGTTCGTCATCCATCCGTTTTATCGGTTTGTTGGACAGGATATGATGGCTGGTCTCAAGTATCCCATGAAAGACAACACTGTCCCAGTCTGGGCTGTTCCTGTAAGATACTACCCTCTTTCTGGTTTCACGTTGATTCCACTAAGCATTTACTGTTTCATCCTATACTATAAAAATAATGTTCAGAGAATTCATTTCCTTGTGTTTGATTCAGATTTACTCGGTTTTGTTACCGATATGTGTTTTTATCTTCGTCTATTTCCGGAGGAGAGATGTGCATGATCTGCACCACAGCGTCTTAGGTAATAGCCATTGTGCTTTAAGAATTCATAAACCAGGAGTATTTTATTTAATGGATTTGATCACCACGTTGAAGGGCATGTCTGTTGTTTGGGGTACTGATTACTGCTGTTATCACGGATGCAATCAAAGATGCCGTGGGTCGGCCTCGACCGGATTTCTTCTGGCGTTGCTTTCCCGACGGGAAAGATGTAAGTACATTCTTCTTCACTGCCAAAAATGGAACATCATGAATCTACTGGTTTAAAATTTTCCTCAGGTTTATGATCGATGGGGTAACGTTGTTTGTCATGGAAACAAAGCCGACATAGAGGAAGGACACAAGAGCTTCCCAAGCGGTCATTCATCGTGTAAGTACTACTCCATCTTTCTTAGGGATGCATATCGAGAGTAAGTTTTACAGTACTTGATTCATCCTTGTTTAAAAATTTATTATTCAATTCGTTGTACGATGCTCAACTTGACTCGATAACTCACCAAAATTTTTACTTTACTTTTTAACTATATGTAAAATCTTATAAATTAATGATTTAGTAACTTTTTTATTGTTTATTCGTAAATTAGTAATAATTAGTAATTTAACATATTTCCTATTATCTATTACTCCATAAATTAGTAATTATTAATTAGACTTTATTAAATGGAATAATTTTTTAAGGTAATTATAAAAAATTAATAAATTGTTTGTGAACTTATCAAGTCGAATTGGATCTTGTTCGACTTAACTTGAATTTAAGTTGAATCAATCTAAATCAAACATTGATCGAGTTTTGATCAAATTGAGTTCGAGCTATTCACAAACAGCTAAACTCATTAGGCACCTGTAATCTTTCCTTCTTTGTTTATGCCACCATTCCAACACTTGGAACTTGCACTTGCACTGCAGGGTCATTTGCAGGGCTCGGTTTTTCGTCACTCTACTTATCTGGAAAAATCAAAGTATTTGATCGCCAAGGACATATCGCTTCCTCTGCTCGTTGCATCACTCGTTGCCGTTTTTCGAGTTGACGACTATTGGCACCATTGGAACGATGTCTTTGCTAGTGGTTTCATAGGTATTTTTCATTCTTCTTATAGATGCACAGCAGCACGTGTATGTTTTTGAAGTAAATTAGAATTCTTCAATTGTTGCAGGCCTTGTCGTTGCTACATTTTGCTACCGACAGTTCTTCCCCAACCCATACGATGATGATGGTAAACCCTTCTTTCTCCTTTATCATTCTTGCAGCAGTGTTAATGGACTGTATTGCTTTCTTAATCTTTCTTTATCGATTGATCGAAATATTAGATTAATTTCAAGGATCTTATGTGTGAAGCCTGCAAAGATATATTGATGTATGTTTTACAGGTTGGGGGCCTTATGCTTATTTTGATGCACTTGTGGAGGAATCCTCGAATGACATTGTGAATGCCGCTGCACAAACTACGAATGCGCTGACTGCGCAGGCTACGGAGGTTCATGTCGTAAATCAAACACCTCCGTCGAATGAAGATAACTTTTCAGCACCAGAATTGGATTATGGATCAACTTCAAGATTAGAAGATATAGAACTAGGAAGAAGGTGAACCACATTGTCAGCAAACAATTGCAGCCGAATCTTAAAATTCGTAAGTTTTTTTTATGTATGTGGATGTAAATATACATTTCGGTTCAGTTTGAGAATAAGAAAAGAGATTGTAAATGATGGAATTCCAACTTAAATGTAAAAACTTTCATCATCATCAAGGATGACTATAAGTATATGTTCTAACATATCAATCGGTTAGAGAAGTACTGCAGAAATTTGACACCTCCATAATAATGATTTGATGGGGTTGTCCAGTCCCTTCAAAATAAATATTGATCTCCTTAGACCGACTTCCAGAAATAATACAATCACGTCCAATTCCAATTAAATTAAAATTATTAAAAACTCAAAAGTTTAAATGTTGAATTATCAAAAAAAAATTAGTGAATTCAGATTACACAAGGAATATAAATAAAAGGTTAAAAAAATATAATCAAATAAACTTAAATAAAAGGCAGCTACGAATAGATATGGTCGTATGTATAAACTAACTACAAAATTTTAAGCTATTGAAAGACTATCGATAAATCATAAATAAGAATACGACAATGTGAAAAAACTATCCACTTACACAAATTGCATATCCAAACTCAATCCGAGGATTCAAAACATGCAAGATCATGATGATAACAAATAAACCTTATTTTTTTTCAGTTGTGATGATATCAAATATAACTTAGAAAAAACGATAAACAGAAATAAAATCAAATAATTAAAAATGTGCTGAAAGGCATAGAGAAATGTGTCATAAAGATAAAGAAAAACGTTTCATAACTAGTTTTTTTATCACAAAAAAATAAACTAATAACAGTAAAAAGAAGAAGATAAAACTAGGACAAAACCCTTATACCTATGAATTTATTAGTTAGTGTTAATAAAAAAGCTTTTTTTTTTATAGAAAGCCACTCATTTAATTAAAAATAGAAAATATACAGTCTTATAATGAAGATTTACAAGCATAACCGTAAACTAAATTATAATTAGAACATTTTTCTATAACCGTTGACATAAAAACTAGTCACCTAGATCATACGATCATACAAGGACTAAAGAAGGAAAACATTAAAAAACCTAATCAATGCTCGAGAAAAATAAAGATACGAACAAATCTGACTGCATCAGCAAACATCACAAAAAGGGATGAAGCTATTGAAAGACCACTGACAAATCACAAATCAGATTCAAGCAACGTGAGAAACTATCCACGAACGCAAAACGCATATCCAAATCAATCCGAGAATCCAAAGTAGAGAAGATCAACATGATAACAAATAAGCACAATCTTGATCAGGCATGATGATATCGAATCTAACCATGAGAAAAAAGATAAACAAAAACAACGAAAAAAGTACAAAAAATGTGTCACAAAAACAGAGATCAAAGTGCCATAAAAGTATAGATAAACATGTCACAAAGATATAATTATTTTCATTAAAAACTAAAAAGAAAAAAAGAAAATACAACCAACAGTCGACAACCAGCATCAAAACCCCGTCGAATAAACAAAAAAGAAAAAGTTAATTTGATCTATAGAAACTCACACAATTGTAAAGAGATAAAAAGGGACAGAAAGAAAGCAGTTAACGTTTAACCTTAGTTTTTTTAATTGATAAAATTAGTGTTAATTAAAAGCTAAATATTAACGAAAATCAAGTTTTATCAAACTTTCAATTCAAAATGTTAATTTTCGTCCAATCATAATTCTGGTCATAGGCATAAAAATTGATTTATCGCATCTAAATACTTAGTCAACTTATTTGAAAGAACCATAATAATATATATCTCATTCAATAAAACAAATTGGCAGGTTCTGCTGTAAGGCGTCTAAAATAAGGTTAAAAAAGGCTTGATCGACAAAAAATGTTACCGGTTAAAAGCGCAACTGATAATGTTATAATATGAAATTGGAATTTTTTTATCCGGATTAACATAACAGTTTTCAATATAATGTGTTACACAGTAAGAAAATAAGTTATCGAAAGTAAATGTTATGAATACTATGAACATTTTAGGTTGCGCTGAAAATGTTATCAGAGTTTAAGCTGATAGAGCGTTGGATTATCTCAGTATAAGAAAATAAGTTTAAAATTAAAAATGTTATGATCATATATAAGAAATATAGTTGCGCCCAATAATGTGATGATTCAATAATAAAAAAAATATTGAATCTAAAATGTTAATACTTTTAATAATAAAACAAGTTACACCAAAAATATTACCAGAGTTTAAGCTGATGGAGCCTTGAATTATCCCGGTATAAGAAAATAAATTTAAAACTGAAAATGTTATGAACATATATAAGAAATATGGTTGCGCCCAATAATGTCATGATTCAATAATAAAAAATGTTGTAATGTAATACCCCAAATATCAGGTCAGACTTTAGTGTAAAGATTTGAAAAATTGAGATTTTATTTGAATAAGTGGTAAAAGATGAGAAAATGATTTGGAATAGTGTTTAGACTAAATTGTAACAATAGATAAATTAAGAGGGCACTTTGGTCTTTTAAGGGGGAGAATGAATTTAAAATATATCCCTTATTAGGGATTTTAAAAGAGGAAAAGAGGAAATTTAAGTTATTTCTATTCTTCTTATTCTTCACTCTCGTGGGTAGTGCTCTCCTCTCTAACATAAGGTAAACTTCAATTAGTTAGTTCTTCCTTTAAATTTTGGGTTGCTCTTGTAACTTAAAGTGATATGTAAGCTTAAGGAAGGATTAAAGAAGATTAAAACTATGTGGTGGATGTTTTATATGAGATTTAAGGAAATGGGTTTTTGAATGATATGTTGATATATGAGTTTTATTGAGGTTTATTAGTAGAATTGACTTGTCAAAGGAGTGAATAAGAGATTATAAACATTGTATAGGATTAAAAACATGTTAGAAAAATTGATATGATTCTTGGATTGAGATGTTCCATGGAGAGTTTAGATGTTATAAGAGGCTAAATGAAGGAAAGATAGTTGGGTTAAACAAAGAAGAGTTTAATAGTATTCTTGGAGGTAAAAGTAAAAGATTAGAAGTGAAAATTTAGTGAAACTCGAGCTGAAAAGGGTAAATATGGGCAATGGTATCAGTACTGATAGAACAATACCGATATTATAGGTGTAAATGGGTAAAAATGTGACGAACAGTATTGGTACTGATGTAAGTGGTATCGATACTGATGGGGTATCGATACTAACATGGGGAAGTATCAATACCATGGATAACAGAATGCCAAAACGATTTCGATACCGAAAGGGAGTATCAGTACCATAGTGTAGTAATATCTATACTGAGAGAAAGGTATCGGTACCATAGTATAGAAGTATCGATACCATGGTAGGGGTAACGATACTATTGAGCCTGGAACTATAAGATAGATTAGAATTGTGATAGAAATTGAAGCAATGGTACTTTTGAATATTATTAAAGTATAAATGTTAGAGAATATACTAACATTTGGTATGATATATGTCTTTAATGGATGCTTGTGTAGATCCTAACCAAGCTCCTGAATCTAACAAGAAAATGGGGAAAGATAAAGTTGTTGATTAGACAAACATCTTTACATCTTATTAGCGGGGATTACCAGGTGAGTACATTTATTTAATTATTTGAGATGAAGAAGATTCACAATAATTCAAATTAGAACGTTTTAAGCTAATGTATGTTTTATAGTATTTAATATGTTATTATTATATGTATGGAAAGGATATTATGAATGAGTTTTAGAGTATGAACTGCTCTAAAATGAATATATAAATGAAATGCATGAAATGATTCATTAAGGCATGAAAGGATGCCATAGATGAAATGCATGAAAGGATGCATTAAGGTGTGAAAGGATGCCATAGATGAAATGCATGAAAGGATGCATTAAGGCATTAAAGGATGCCATAAATGAAATGCATGAAAGGATGCATTAAGGCATGAAAGGATGCCATAAATGAAATATATGAAAGGATGCGCATGAAAGGATGTCATAAATGAAATGCATGAATGGATGCATTAAGGCATGAAAGGATGCCATAAATAAAATTAACAAATAATTACTAAAGAAAAAAATGTACATGAAAGAAATGTATGTTGGACATACTAAGGATGTTTATGATAGTAGTATGAAATAAGTTTGGTTGTAATAATAGGGAATTATCTAATCCTTATGGATGATACAAATTAGATCGAAATCAAATAACCATAATATGCTTAAGTATACATTATTGTTTCTTTACAATATTATGTCTCACTGAGTACCTACTTAACGTGTTTTGATTTCACGCATAGGTAAAGGCAGAGATTAGCTGAGTAAGGAGTGCAGTTGTAGCGGTGGTGATCATCAATTAAGGTTGACTCATAAGTGATAATAGGAAAATCCAGTTTATTTTGGAAAACTTATTTGACATGTAATTAAAGTACTAAAAATTCTCTGAATTTTTAATTAAGTAGAACTTTGTAACATATTACAATCAATGCTTTGTTGTATCTTAAAAATGTTATGTTTTAAGAAATCGTAAAACAAAATTTTATGGGTTCTCAAATGAGGAACTGTTTTATAAAGTAATGTGACATATGTACCTCGTGTACGGAAAGATATACGAGAGATGAGTATTACATTTATTGGTATCAGAGCCACAGGTTTAGCTGATTCTCGGGTGAAACCAATTTTATTTTAAAATAGAAAAGGGATTACATGCTACAAAGATTGTCATTGTTACTGGTATGATGTCATTAGAGTGAAATTAATGACATCCTTACTAATTGTAATGTTATTATTATGTATGTCATAATAGATGTCGGAATCTTTGAATTCGCGAAGAGTTGGGAACAAGAGATGCAAGAAGGAACTGGTAGTGAAAGTTATGAGGCTAATAGTGAACAGCCTCTCCCCTTTGAAAATGCTAGTGCACCTGCACCTCAGGGGATTCCGATGCCTGAGTTTGAAACTTTCATGCAAGCCATTAATTCCATACTGACGCCAAAAAAGCTGAAGAGCTTGGGAGCTCCAGAGTTTCGGGGAGAAGAGGGTGATGGTCCCATGAAGGTCAACTTATGGCTAAATGAAGTTATAATAAAGCTCAAAAGTCTTCAGTGCTCGGATCAGGAAAAGTTGGGTGGAACTGTATATTTACTTAGAGGATCAGCTCGGGTATGGAGGTCAAATACTATAATGTATGCACCATCGGAGCAAGTGACCTAGCAATTCTTCTTAGAAGAATTCAAGAACAAGTATGTGGGTGAACATGTCAGACGGGAAATGCTATTAAAGTTCCTTAATCTGAATCAAGGTAATTGAGCCGTATATGAGTTCGAGGTTGAGTATAACAAGTTGAGCCATTTTGCTACTGAAGTCGTTCTAAATGATAAAGCAAGACGTGATTGGTTTATAGAGGGTTTAAGGCCAAAGTTGGAAAAGATGATGTTGGCTTTGAACTTGCCGAGTTTACAAGAAGTCATAAATTGAGTCAAAGCTATTAAAAGAGCTTAGGAAGATACTTTAGATGCGGAACAGAGTTTACAGACGGGGAAAAGAGTGGGAATGCCTTCTACTCCCCATCATGTTAAAAGAGGCAAGGGCTTTAATTCTAAATATACTGTTAGAGATAGTTCTACAACAGCTTCACAGAAAAATAGACAATCTCAGTCTTTTGCTGCTAGCACAGGTAGAGCATCTGGGGAAAGAATTCTATGTTAAACATGTGGCAAGTTGCACAGTGGAACATGCATACTTCTTAGTGGAGTTTGTTTTCAATGTGGCGAGACTGGTCACTTTGCTCAAAATTATCCTAAGAAATCTGGGGAAAATTCGGCGCAATCTAAAAGATCGGTGGCAGCCTTAAATAGAAAGAGATGAAGGGGTAAATCCAGGGGACAATCGGATTTAATGCAGAGACAAGAGACTCAGGGAGTCACTAGAATTTACAATATTAAGACTAATGAGGATCGGGATGACCCTGAAATTATAACAAGTATTTTCCATCTTTTTGAGGAGCATGTATTTATTTTAGTTGATCTTGGTTCTACACACTCATACATCAGTAAAAGATTGGTTAGATCTAGAGGAATTTCTTTAGAACTAATTGTTAGTGAGATGATAGCAGTAAACCTTATGGGTCACAGTGCGAGAGTAACTTGAGTATGTAAAAAATGCCCTATAAAGATCCAAGGGATTGTGTTCCCGAAAAACTTGATGGAATTACCCTTAGATGAATTTGAAATCATTTTAGGCATATATTGGTTGTCTTCACATTATGAATGGGTCGATTGTAGTAAGAAACGCTTGTTTCTAAAAGATGCAGAATGTTCAGAAATCATAGTGATCGACGAAAAAGAGAAATCACCACCAAATGTGATATCAGCTATGACTGCAAGAAAAATGATGTCAAATGGATGTATAACTTTTCTAGCCAATGTGATAGATACTCGAATACCGGAAGTTAGAGTAAATGATATTCATATGGTTAGAGAATTTTTGGACACTTTTCCCGAGGAGTTATCAGGATTACCCCCAGATCGTGAGGTAGAATTTAGGATTGAGGTTTACCTAGGTATCGAACCTGTTTCTATGGCTCCATATAGGATGGATCTGACTAAATTGAGAGAATTAAAGGCCCAACTACAAGAGTTACTCGATAAGGGATTTGTAAGACCCAATGTTTCTCCTTGGGGAGCACCTGTGCTGTTTGTGAAAAAGAATGACGGGTCTATGTTATTATGTATTGATTACCGCCAGTTAAATAAAGTAACAATAAAGAACAAGTATCCACTTCCGAGGATTGATGATCTATTTAATCAATTGAAAGGAGCAACGGTGTTTTCTAAGATAAATCTAAGGTCGGGTACCATCAACTAAAGATCAAAGAGGATAATATTTTAAAGACAACTTTTCGGACTCAGTATTGGCACTATGAATTTGTAGTGATGCCTTTTGGTTTGACTAATGCACCTGCATCATTCATGGACTTGATGAACCGAGTGTTTTAACCTTACTTGGATCAATTTGTGGTGGTATTTATAAATGATAATTTAGTATATTCCAAGTTAAGAGAGGAACATGATACTCATCTTCGAGTAGTTCTTCAGACACTTGACGAGAAGAAATTGTAAGCCAAATGTTCAAAGTGCGAATTTTGGTTAGACAAAGTTGCTTTCCTTGGTCACATAGTCTCCACAGAAGGCATAAGAGTAGATCTAAGAAAGATCCAAGCTATAGTGGACTGGCAACCCCCAAAGAATGTTTTTAAAGTTCAGAGTTTCTTGGGACTTAATGGTTATTATAGACGGTTTGTGAAGAACTTCTCAATGTTAGCGTTGCCACTAATTAAGTTGTTATGAAAGGATATGCCATTTGTCTTGACAGAGAAATGTCAAGAAAGTATTTAAAGGCTCAAGAGAATAGTAACATAGGCCCCCGTGCTAGTACAACCTGAGTTAGGTAAATAATATATTGTTTTTAGTGATGCATCCCATAATGGACTGGGGTGTGTGCTGATATAAGAGGGAAAATTTGTGGCTTATGCCGCGAGACAGTTGAAGAATCATGAGAAAAATTATTCAACGCACGATTTTGAATTGGCAGCAGTTGTGTTTGTATTGAAAATCTGGCGTCATTATCTCTATGGTGAGCGGTGCCATATTTATACGGATCACAAGAGTCTAAAGTACTTGTTGACTCTGAAAGAACTGAACTTGAGGCAAAGAAGATGGATCAAGCTTTTAAAGGATTATGATCTAATTATCGATTATCATCCCAGAAAGAAGAATGTGGTAGCAGATGCACTGATTCGAAAGACTTTTACCTCTCTACAGGCTTTGAATGCGCATATGTCATTAAAGGAAGATAGTGTCTTGATTGCTGAGATTAAGTTAAAGCTGATGTTTTTGGATTGGATAATAGAGCTACTAGGTCAAGATGAGAAATGCTTGGCGAGAATGGCACAAGTCAAAAGGAAAGAGACCAAAGACTTCGAAATAAGAGATGATGGATGTTTATATTATTGGGGAAGACTTTGCATTCCCAATAATGATGATTTGAAGAAATACATTCTTTATGAGGTATATTATATCCCTTTGATGATGCATCCAGGCAGAAATAAGTTGCATCAGGATTTAAAAAGTCGTTGTTGGTGGTCTGGTATGAAAAGAGTTGTATCGAAATTTGTGGCAAAATGTTTGACATGTCAGCAAGTGAAAGCTGAGCATCAAGATACCATGGATTTTGTTTCAGGGCTACCTTTATCACCAGGTAAAAAGGACTCCATATGGGTAATTGTAGATAGATTGACCAAGACAGGTCATTTTATTTCAGTTCGAGTAGATTACTCGATGGATAAGTTTACGGAGTTGTATATAAAGGAGATAGTTAGACTACATGGAGTGCTTATTTCAATAGTGTCCGATCTAGACCCAAGGTTTACTTCAAGATTTTGAAAGTCGTTGCAAGAGGCTTTGGGTAATCGATTAAAATTTAGCATAGTTTTTCATCTACAGACAGATGGGCAGTCAAAACGAGTTATCCAGATACTAGAGGATATGTTAAGGGCATGTGTGATTGAGTTTAAAGAATCATGGGAAAGGTATTTGCCTTTAGCAAAATTTACGTATAATAATAGTTATCAATCGAGTATTAAGATGGCCTCATATGAAGCTTTGTATGGGAGAAAGTGTCGAACACGATTAAATTGGTTTGAACTAAAAGACCGAGACCTAGTTGGACCATAGTTAATTAAATAAATGGAGGAGAAAGTAAAAATTATTCAGGGCAATTTAAAGATAGCCTTCGATCGATAGAAATATTATGTTGATTTGAAACAAAAAGAAATCGAATTTCAAGCGGGAGATAAAGTATTTCTGAAGGTGTCGACTTGGAAGAAAGTTTTGAGATTTGGGCGTAAAAGAAAGCTGAGTCTGAGATTCATTGGACCTTATGAGATCTTGAAAAGGGTCGGACCAGTAGCAAATCAATTAGCTTTGCCTCAGAATATGGATAAGATACACAATGTTTTTTTACGTATCGATGCTCAGAAGATACCGATCACATCCGTCCCACATTATCACACCAGAGAAGATAGAGATCCGATCATATTTAACTTATGAAGAAGAACCAATACGGATCCTGGCTAGAGAAAACAAGTAATTGCGTAACAAAAATATTCCTTTAGTTAAAATGCTCTGGCAAAATCATAAGGTTGAATAAGTAACTTGGGAAAGAGATGAAGATATGAGAATGCAGTTTCCATACCTCTTTGGTTCAGGTATTTCTTTAAATTCGGGGACAAATTTTTCTTAAGGAGAAGAATTATAATACCCAAAATATCAGGTCAGGAACTTTATTAAAAAGATTTGAAAATTTAAGATTTTATTTGAATAAGTGGTAAAAGATAAGAAAATGATTTGGAATATTGTTTAGACTAAATTATAACAATAAATAAATTAAGAGGGCACTTTGGTCTTTTAAGGGGGAGAATGAATTTAAAATATATCCCTTATTAGGGATTTTAAAGGGGAAAGAGGAAAGTTAAGCTATTTCTATTCTTCTTCTTCTTCACTCACGTGGGTAGTCCTCTCCTCTCTAGCATAAGGTGAACTTCAATTAGTTAGTTCTTCTTTTAAATTTTGGGTTGTTTTTGTAACATAAAATGATATGTAAGCTTAAGGAATGATTAAAGAAGATTAAAACTATGTGGTGGATGTTTTATATTAGATTTAAGGAAATGGGTTTTTGAACGATATGTTGATATATGAGTTTTTATTGAGGTTTATTAGTAGAATTGACTTGTCAAATGAGTGAATAAGAGCTTATAAACATTGGATAGGATTAAAAACATGTTAGAAAAATTGATATGATTCTTCGATTGAGATGTTCCATGGAGAGTTTATATGTTATAAGAGGCTAAATGAAGGAAAGTTAGTTGGGTTAAACAGAGAAGAGTTTAATAGTATTGTTGGAGGTAAAAGTAAAAGATTAGAAGGGAAAATTTGGTAAAAATCGAGCTGAAAAAGGGTAAACATGGGCAATAGTATCGGTACTGATAGAACAGTACCGATACTATAGGTGTAAATGGGTAGAAATGTGACGAACAATATCGGTACTGATGTAAGTGGTATCGATACTGATGGAGTATCGATACTAACATGGGGAAGTATGGATACCATGAATAACATAATGCCAAAATGGTATCGATATCGAAAGGGAGTATCAATACCATAGTGTAGTAGTATCGATACTGAGAGAAAAGTATCGATACCATAGTATAGAAGTATCGATATCATGGTAGGGGTATCGATACTATTGAGTCTGGAACTATAAGATATACTAGAATTGTGATAGAAATTGAAGTAATGGTACTTTTGAATATTATTAAAGTATAAATGTTAGAGAATATACTAACATTTGGTATGATATATGTCTTCAATGGATGTTTGGGTAGATCCTAACCAAGCTCCTGAATCTAGCAAGAAAAGGGGGAAAGATAAAGTTGTTGATTACCTAGACATCTTTACATATTATTAGCGGGGATTACTATGTGAGTACATTTATTGGAATTATTTGAGATGAAGAAGATTCGGAATGATTCAAATTGGAATGTTTTAAGCTAATGTATGTTTTATAGTATTTAATATGTTATTATTATATGTATGAAAAAGATATTATGAATGAGTTTTAGAGTATGAACTGCTCTAAAATGAATCTATAAATGAAATGCATGAAAGGATGCCATAAATGAAATGCATAAAAGGATGCATTAAGACATGAAAGGATGACATAGATGAAATGCATGAAAGGATGCATTAAGGCATGAAAGGATGTCATAAATGAAAAGCATGGAATGATGCATTAAGACATGAAAGGATGCCATAAATGAAATGCATGAAAGGATGCCATAAATAAAATGCATGAAATGATGCATTAAGGCATGAAAGGATGCCATAAATGAAATACATGAAATGATGCATTAAGGCATGATAAGATGCCATAAATGAAATGCATGAAAGGATGCATTAAGGAATAAAAGGATGCCATAAATGAAATTAACAAATAATTACTAAAGAAAAAAAATGTACATGAAAGAAAAATATGTTGGACATACTAAGGATGTTTATGATAATAGTATGAAAGAAATTTGGTTGCAATAATAAGGAATTATCTAATCCTTATAGATGATATGAATTAGTTCAAAATCAAATAACCATAATATGCTTAAGTATACATTATTGTTTCTTTACAATATTATGTCTTACTAAGTACCTACTTAACATGTGTTGATTTCACGCGTAGGTAAAGGCATAGAATAGCTGAGTAAGGAGTGCAGTTGTAGCAGCGGTGATCATCAATTAAGGTTGACTCATCAGTGACAATAGGACAATCCAGTTTATTTTGGAAAACTTATTTGGAATGTAATTAAAGTACTAAAAATGCTCTGAATTTTTAATTAAGTAGAACTTTGTAACATATTACAATCAATGTTTTGTTGTATCTTAAAATTGTTATGTTTTAAGAAATCGTAAAAACAAAATTTTATGGGTTTTCAAATTAAGAACTGTTTTATAATGCGATGTGACATTTGTACCTCGTGTACAGAAAGGTATACGGGGAGATGAGTGTTACATGTAATGTGGAATGTTAATATTTTTAATAATAAAGTAAGTTGCGCCGAAAATATTTTTAGAGTTTAAGCTGATGAAGCCTTGGTTTACCCAATATAAGAAAATAAGTTTAGAATTGAAAATGTTATGAATATATATAAGAAATACGGTTACGCCCAATAATGTCATGGTTCAATAATAAAAGAGGTTGTAATCTGGAATGTTAATACTTTTAATAATAAAATAGGTTGCGCCGAAAATGTTATTAGAGTTTATGCTGATGGTGTATTGGATTATCCAATATAAGAAAATAAGTTTAAAGTTAAAAATGTTATGAACATATATAAGAAATACGGTTGCGCTAAATAATGTGATGATTCAATAATAAAAGAGGTTATAATATGTAATGTTAATACTTTTAATAATAAAATAGGGTTGTACCGAAAATGTTATTAGATTTAAGCTGATGGGGACTTAGATTATCCCTGTTTAAGAAAATAAGTTTTAAAACTTTAAAATATTATGAACATATATAATAAATACGATTGTGTTAAAAAATGTAATGGTTAAAAAATAAAATAGATTTTAATTTGGAATGTAAATATTTTTAATATTAAAATAGGTTGCATCGAAAATATTATTAGAGTTTAAGCAGATGGGGCCTTCGATTATCCGAGTATAAGAAAATAAGTTTAAAACTAAAAATATTATGAACATATATAAGAAATACGGTTGCGCCCATGAATGTCATGTGTTACTAAGAAATAGATTGTGCCAAAGAACATCATGGTTCAATAAGAAAGCATGTTGCAATCTGAAATATTAATACTTTTAATAATAAAATAGGTTGCGTCTAAAATGTTATCAGAGTTTAAGTTGATGGAGCCTTAGATTTTCCACGATAAAATGTTATCAATAAGTACGGTTGCACGAAAAGAAAGATCGAAACAATTAGTATCGATACATAATATAATAATATCGATATTTTAAGTATTAAAAAAGTTGAAGATAAGATCAAATATTAAAATATTGATACTTATGTGTTAATGATCGATACTTGTAAAAATTGAAAACGAAAACGATGATAAAAATATCATAATTTAAAATTAAATCATTTGAAAAGCCTTAAATCATTTGAAAAGCCTCACCAATCAAAAATTAAAAAATTGATAAAAAGATAGATACTTTTGGGGAAATGGTGGGTGAATCGTCACCTTGGCAAGGCCAATGGAAAGAAAAACATTAAATTGTTTCAGACTCAATTAATGATAAGTACAAAGCGCGAGGTCCCAATGAAATGTTGGCAATGAAAGGTTGCAAGGAAAATTATACATCTGGGTTTAGAGTTAAGGTTTTTAGTAATTATCTCTTTCAAAAAAATGGCAAAGAAAGTATGTTGTAATATTGTAGAATCAATCTCAGAGGAATTGTTGTGGAAAATTTTTATTCATGTGCCGTGTAATTCAATCATCGATTTCAATAATATTCGGTTGAGTTACAAGAATATTCTTGAAGCTTCGAAGAACGACTACATCTATCGCAACATTTCAATGAAGAATATTGATATCATTCCATGGGCTCAAACAGAGATAATTTTTCAAAAAAGATGTAAAGCTAGTAATAATCCTGAAGCGTTATACAAAACAAACATGTATGCTTATTTCAGTGGAAAGACCTATGAGTACAATATGCTTTGTTTGAAGCAAGCAACCGATAAAAGTAATAATAAAGCCATAGATGTCTATGGCATGTTTCAATGTGTTATGGGGTTGAAGAATTAAGAGAATAAGGACGTCGAATCGTGAAAGCTTTGAATCCCACAAATTATATGAAAATATATTTCGAAGGTATTTATTCAGAGATTCGAAGGTTTGTAGGCCTAATGTCGTGGTGCCACAACAAGATCGAGGTTTACGGTCTAAAACAAATCGACTGCAATTGTGATAAGAAGAACTGTCCTCTTAACTCAGTCGACCAAGTTTGGTAATCAAGGCCCAACCTCTGTAGTTGTTATGGTTATTATTTTTGGGATCATGAAGCAACTTTATTTTTTAATATGTTACAACCTGAGTTTGAGTTTAAATTTAAATAAATATTGTTGTTTCTATTAGGACCATGAAAACAACAATTATTATTATATAAAAAATTAAGGAATATAAAATACTAACATAATTATTATTATAGAAGACGCGACCTATAATGTTAGACTTATAAACTCATTCTGTCTGACTATTGCATAAAAACAGTTTGAAAAATATAATATTAACGGTTGGCAATTAAACAAATGTGCATTCTATAATGTTATAAACATGTTTTGTATTACTTTTGCATTAATATTAAAAAGGTTTCAAACATTTAACGTAAACGGTTAACAATTAAAGCATGCACTATCTATAATGTTTTAGTTATATACATGTTTTGTCTAACATTTTGATAATAAAAACGACATGAAACATATAATATTATCGATTGAAAATTCAAAAAAACACAACCTACATTGTGTTATACTTATAAACATGTTTTGTATTATTTTTGATAATATAAAAGGTTTTAAACATATAACGTAAACGGTTGAAAATAAAAAAGGCACTACCTATAATGTTATACTTGTAAACCTATTTATGTTGAGTTTGCATAACAAAAATGGATTCAAACATATAAACTTGTTTTGTCTTACTTATAAACATGTTTCTAAGGTTCTTTTCCAATTTCATTTGGGTTCTTGTCTAACTTAAAACAGTTTGAAACATATAAATGGAGTTATCAATAAAAAGTATCGATCCTGGAAATGAACTTAAATTGAAAGTAATTATTTAAGATATATCACACAATTTAAAATGATACTGAAATAGATATCAAATGTATCAATACATTTTCAGGACAATATATTATCTCCACATTCGAAATAAATTGTATTGAACTTGTCATGAAAAGTATCGATCCTGTAAGTGAAGTTAAATTGAAATCACTTATTTAAGATATATATTGTAGCGTTCATGGGGAGACAAATTATTATTCAAGAAAGCATTGCGAAATATAAAATATTGATACTTTATGTGATACTTTTTCGATAAATATAATATATATATACTTATGATCTTATGATCGATAATTGTTCATGACTTGATCCTTTTGAACCATATGCAACCTAAGTCACTGATCTACACTGAATTCATATACAACTTGAGTGAATAAAACTTCCCCTTGTTAATGAAGCAAGGCAAAAAGCTCAGAAGATGGAGAAGACAAGGAATTTAGCCTTATGAAGGCATCCTCTTCCGGTGGCATAATATATAACACTAATATGTGTATAAGTATTCATAAGAGTTCTGATAGGTTTCATGGCACCATAAGAGGATCTCTTTATAAGTAGTAGTCGTATTCATGCCACCAGAAGAGGATGCCTTATGAGAAATAGCATAAAAGAAAACAAAGAAGTAGCATTATAATAGAAAATTGGGATTGGAAAGAAAAGTTTAATTTTGTTTGTGAGGAGGGGACAAGGGAGGAAGAAGATCCTATTTATAGACTTTGGGTTACCTAGAAAACCCTTTCCTTATAACTTAACCGATTTCATTTACTTTTTCATAATGTATACAGTTTCAGCATATAACTTAACCAGTTAACATAACAAGGAGGCGCAACCTATAATGTTACCCAGGAAATTAGGTTTGTTTTATGTTTTCATAATGTACGAGGTTTGAGCCTATAAGTTAACCAGTTATCACAAGAACAAGGAACAACCTATAATTTTATTCAACAAACCAAGTTTGTGTAACGTTTTCATAATATACATAGTAGCATACTATAATTGACCCAGTTAAAATAACACGAATGCACAATCGGATACGTTACTCAAGCAAACAATTTTTTTAATACTTTATAATAATACAATAAAGTAGGTCAATCTTTTAAATATCGATACTTAATGCACGATGATTGATACTTTCAATTAATGTGAACGTTTAAATTACGTTTGAAGTTTGAAATATTAATATTTATATGCAAAATTCGGTATTTTTATTTAAGAATATTTATATATATATACTATCAAAACATTGCATCATGAGGGTCGATAATTTTTGTTAAAAAATATTGATGGTATGAGATGAAATTTTTAAAAATAGATACAAATGGTTAGAGTTGTCGATACTTTAGTGTGAAAATTTTGGTAAATTACAAATTTAGTTTCTATGCAATTGAGGAATCTTAATAGACTTTTACTCACATGCACAATGTACATTAAAGCTGAACTAGGTTCACATGAAAGTAAGAATTTAATTGATCAAGTCATGGAATCTTTACTGTGTTCCTCAGAGTTCATTGAAAAGTAAGAAATAAATGAATCTCTATTGTGTATGAAATAGAACATTTACTGTTACACATGCACATGTTTTCCTAAGTGTTACAATTGAAATGTATGTGTTGTAGAATGGTATGGATTTCCTATAAGACGAAAGAGAAAAAATTATTACAACATATATATCCACAATCACAGTCTTATAACACAACGACAAGCTTGCCACCCAAAAATCGTAAAATATAAACCATAAACAATACTTGGACTTCTTCTAAAAAAACTTCCAATTTATGTGTTGTAGCAGAAAACTATGGATATCCTGCAAAAATTGGACAGAGAGTTTGCTCTCATGCATAATCAGCCGGGAGAAAAACTAATGTCGGAAAAATGCTGTAATTTTTTGGGTGTATGCGATATCAAATGTGAGGGAGAGAGTATGGCGGGCGAGTGGAAATAAGACGGGAGGGAGGTAATGGGCGGGACGAGGAAATATTTTAGATTTCCAATGAAAACAACAAAATTTAAATCATTTCGAAATTATCGATATTTATGTATTTAATATCGATACATATGTACTGAATAAAAACCTATTACATTACAGTAAAAACTAGATTTATATTAAATTTAATAATATCAATGGGTTGTTTCCTATAACCTAAACGGTTGACAATATAAGAAGACGCTACCTGTATTATTATAAATATAGCATTGTTTTGTCTTACATAATCATAAAGGTTTCACACACATAACTTAAACGGTTGACAATACAAGAATACGCTACTTGTATTGTTATAAATTTACTCATGCTTTATCTTACAGTTTCTTAATAAAAAAGGTTTCAAACTTATCATGTAAACGATTGATAGTAAAAAAATGCCCTACCTATATTGCTATAAATATAACCCTACTTGGTCTTATATGTTCATAATAAAAAAGGTTTCACACTTATAACTTAAATGATTGACAATATAAAAAGGTGTTACCTATATTGTTATAAATTTAAACTTTTTTTTCTTATAGTCTATTAATAAAAAAGATTTCAAACATATCACGTAAACGATTGACACTATAAAAAGGTGTTACATGTATTGTCATAAATATAACCATGTTTTGTCCTACATGTTCATAATGAAATAGGTTTCACAGATATAACTCACATGGTTTCCAATATAAAAAGGTGCAACTTGAATTGTTATAAATTTAAACATGTTTTCTATTACAGTTTTTTAATAATAAATGTTTCAAATATATCACGTAAATGGTTGACACTATAAAAAGGTGTTACATTTATTGTTATAAATAAAACTATGTTTTGTCTTACATGTCCATAATGACACAAGTTTCGTACATATAAATTACACGGTTGACAATATAAAAAAGGCGCTACATGTATTGTTAAAATTTAAACTTGTTATCTCTTATAGTTTCGTAATAATAAAGGTTTCAATCATATCACGTAAACGGTTGACACAATAAAAATGCGCTACCAATATTGTTATAAATAAAACTCTTTTTGTCTTACATGTCATTAATGAAGTTGGTTTCACATATATAACTTACACTGTTGACAATATAAAAAGACGCTACTTGTATTGTTATATAAAACTGCGTTACATGGCTTCTTATATTAAAATCGATACTGATCATCAAAGTATCGACTCATTCTTTGGAAAATTATGTGCACAACCAATCGTAATTGTTATAGTATCGGACATTCCTTTAGAAGTTTCATTATATTGTAAATAACTTTAATTTCAAATAAATATTCGAATTATAAAAGTTTGATTCTTATTATATGCATATCGATACAGTTCAAATTGAAATATAATACTACCATTATTCAAATATATTCGAAATATAAAAGTTCGATGTTTATTTGCATATGGATATAGTGGAAATTATACTAGATTTATACTTATAAAGGCACGACCTAAAGTGTTATATTTATAGGCATATTTTTCCTTAGGTTTCAATAATAAGAATTATTTGAACTATATAAACTTGTTTTGTCTTACTTATAAACATGATTTTAGGGTTTTTATTTCATTTCAATTAGCGTTTTTGCTTTTTTTTATTGACTTCTTGTTTCATTCAGTTGTGTGAACGATGTCATTTGCAAAGTCTTCCTCAAACTCATAGGGAAGAAACTATAAAGAAATTTTCTGCGACTATGGGAACAAAACTGTAATTTGTACTTCCCGAAAAGAAGCAAAGGCCAGCGATTCTTTGGTTACCAAATTAGTTTCAAGTTAGTTCTTGCTCATGGAATGATGAACTATGGCAGTGTCCATAATTTTTAATGATGGTTAATTCTTTGGTTGTATGTTTTAAATGAATTTATTAAATGTGATACATGAGGATGGATGCAGCTTCTTTCGTTGGGTTAATGAAGATGTTATAGAGATATATGATAAGGACATTCTTATTGAAGTTATGACAGAAAATAACATGTTGTTAAGAGAGAATCTGGAGTTGAAGGTTGCTCAAGTATTGTTGAAATGCAAAAGAAAATGTTGTGTGAATGAAGGTTCAAAATTGTTGGAGGTCGAAGAGAAGTTGAGGAAGGCCAATTGTGAAGCTTCTATGTACAATTTTTTTATCTTGCCTTTATTATTTTTGTTTTTATTGAACTATACGACATGATTTGTGTAAGATTAGAAATGATCATAACTTGGATGGTTCTTCAACCATTTTTTGGTATTTAGGTAAATTAATTTAAGGGTTGTGCTAATTTGGAGATTCTTGTAGTATGATCAACTTGCATATTTGCATATTATGTTTTCCAGCTTCATTCTTTATTGAAGTAGTAATATGGTTTATTGTGGATTTAGTTAAAAATTTATTGATGCATATACTAAAAGTATGGATACAAAGTACAGACAGTGTACAATCTTATAATTCGAAGTAAATTGTATCGGATGCATATTGAAACGTATTGATATCCTTAGGAAAATTGAACTTAGATTGAAACAACGTATTAAAGCTGGACTTCTATGTACAAAGGGATACCTACTATGTTCCCACAAAACAATACTCCAATATCAAGATGGAATTGAAACCCTACTATGTATAAAGGGATACCTACTATGTTCCCACAAAACAATGCACAACAATTAGCAAGGCAGAAAAGTCGGAAGACGGAGAGACATTGTATAAGATACTGATTTATAAGGACTTCTGCCTTATGAAAGTATCATCTTCTGGTGGCAGAATTTCTCGCACTAATATTGACACACGTATGTATAGTAGTTATGCGATGTTTCGTGCCACCAGAATATGATCTCTTTATAAGAAAGAGTCGCATAAAGATGCACAAACAGACCTTGCCTCATGTTAAGAAAGATATAGCTGATAGCTTCAAGGAAAACATTGGTGTATAGATGTTTTTTTATCATCTACCGACGTTAACTATCCGAAGTTTTTACATGCCACCAAAAGATGATGCCTTCTGGAATCCATTATTTCTTTTGAAAGAACAAAAGAGAAAACACAGAGCAGTATAAGAAGATAAAGTAAATTGGAAAAAAAAATTAAAAATGTTTGATGTTGTGCGAGTGGGGAGAGAGAGGACAACGATTCTATTTATAGACTTATGTGTTACCCTACCAAGTAAACCCTAGCCTCATAACTTAATTGGTTTGTATTACTTTCCATTAATTTTTGTAGAAGGTTTCTTAACCATTCAATATGACAACAATGCACAATCTATAATGTTATCCAGGAAACCATGTTTGATCTATAGTTTGATAATATACATAATTTCGGCCTATTAGGTAACCAATTTATAGAAGAATAAAGCGCAACCTCTAATGTTAAATAATAAACTGGGTTTATATTAGTTTTTCATAATATACAAGGTTACAACCTATAAATTAAGTAGTTTAATTCACAGTTAGGAGCAACCGGTTAGAGGATTTATTTAACCAGGCTATTGCATCATGAGGGTAGATACTTTAAGTTAAAGAATATTGATGACATTAGTTCGATATTTTAAAAATTGATACAAATGGTAAGAGTGTCGAAACCTTCATTTGAAAATTTATTTGAAATACAAATTTAGTTCATATTCAATTGAAGAAACTTGACATGCTCATACTCACATGGAAGAGGTACATTAAAGCTGAACATAGGTTAATGGGAAAGTCAGGATGTGATTGATAAAGTCGTGGAATCTTTACTATTTTCCTCATTGTTCACAGAAATTTTTTTTGCACATACATCTTTCCTGTGTATGAACTGCAACATTTACTGGTACAATATTATCCCAAATTAATGATATTTTAGCTTTGATCTAAACAAATAGGTTAATTTCTCATTTGGTCATTCCACTTTCATGCTAAGGCTAAAACACCCATTTTTCATAGTATATTGGGCTTAACCTAAGCTCAAACACAAAAGTTCTTGGACCAAGGTCTCCTGCAACTAATGGGCTTATTAAAACCTCACTCGGGTTAGCCCAAAACTCCTAATATGGGATTCAAGGCATTACAACTCTCTCCTTTTAAGAAGAAATTTTGTCCTCAAAATTTACCTAAATAGAATAGATTAGGATACTGAAGCTGCAAATCCTCCTCGGGTTCCCATATTGCCCCCTCTATGCCTTGGTTCTTCCATAGAACTTTCACCAAATGTATTCTTTTGCTCCTCAATTCCTTGATACTTTTGACAAGGATTCTGATCAGTTCTTTCTTGTAAGTCAAGTTCTGCCTTACTTCAACTTGCTTAATAGTTATGATGTGGGATGGATCGGATCAAGTATCTTCGAAGCATGGAAATGTGGAACATATTGTGGATGCGCTCAAGTTTTGGAGGCAACGTCAAGCGATAGGCCACTGACCCAACCCTCTCTAATACTTTATATGGTCTGATGAAACACGGGTCAACTTCCCTTGCATCCAAATTGAAGTACATTTTTCCACGGGGAAACCTTAAGGAACACTTTGTCTCCCATTGAAAACTCTATGTCCTTGCGCTTCAGGTCATCGTATGACCTCTGTCTGTCAAAAGCCTACTTCAGTCAACTCTGAATCAACTGAACTTTCTCTTTGGTTTCCCGGATCAAGTCAGGACCTACAATCTTACCTTCACCGAGTTTCATCAAACACAATGAAGTTATACACTTGAACCTATACAAGCCTTCATAAGGGGCCATATGAATGCTTGCTAGATAACTGTTGTTGTATGCAAACTCTACAAAAGCCAAATGATCTTCCCAATAGCCCTTTAGATCTATAACCATACACCTAAGCATATCCTCCAAGATTTAAATAACTCACTTGGATTGTTTGTCTGTCAGAGGATGGAAAGCAGTGCTGAGGTACAGTTTGGTGCCCAAAGTTCCATGTAGCTCCTTCCAGAATCGAGAGGTGAAACGTGGATCTTTTTCATATATGATCAAAATAGGAACCCCATACAACCTCATAATCTCCTGGATATACAATCGAGTCAACCATTCTAGCGAATAATCCATCTGATCTAGAAGGAAATGAGCAGATTTAATCAGTCAGTCCACTATAACCCAAACTGCATCATGCCTAAATCTTATCATCGGTAGATAAGTTATAAAGTCCATGGTCACCTGTCCGCGTTTTGTGAGTACTAAATATGGACGTGAAATATGTGCAAGTGTACACAATCAAATAATTAATACATTAATGAGTGAGTGTCGTATCCACAGGAATTGGAGGAAATTTATAAGTTCAATCAAAGCAAATAACTACTTAATCTAAGTATAGTTAGTGTGATGGTAAATACTAATGAGAGTGTTGAAGCTAAATGAAATGTATGTTGGTGGGGATAGAATGATAGTGTGATGTAGAAGAAAATGGGGATGTCGTGGCAAAATAGATTGTGTGTAGAGTAATCAAATGAGAATGTAAAGGAAAAAATGTAAACATTGGATTTGAATAGAATAACTTGACAATCCTCACACAACAAGCTACTACGAGAAAGAATGATATGAGTCACTTAGGAAATTTAAGTATATCTTCTCAGGATGGTCTTACTTCTATGTCTTACTTACCTGACATAGTTTACTAAAGGTGCCCTACGCTATCTCTAGTCAAGGAACTCGATAGGTTGAGAATGCCTTGGCAATAACTCTTGGCGTTAGCAGGTGCAGGTATCCCATTGGTTCAGATCAACAGAATATGTCACGGTAATACCACTCGGTGTCAGCACTAGCATCTAACCTCTCGATCGAGCACTATTCGTTTTAGTCGATTTAAATCCTAGCCTTATGTCTAAAGGTGAATTAAGTCTAGTTACTATCTAAACCCCATTTCTTATATTGATCGTCCTTAGTTTCTCTCGAACACTAAAGATTACCTACTTAGTTTCTCTCGATCACTAAGTATTTTCCTAAGGGATGGCTACTTTCATAGCTCCTACAACCTTAAGACATTGAGCACCATAATAAAAAACAAATAAGAACATAAAGAAAAACAACCATCCATTAAAGAAAAAGCTTAAACATCCATAGTGAACTCCCACCAAATAAAGCTAGTTCATGGTGGGGTTCGAATATTCCAAGCAACAAGGCATGAAGATCATTCGTTCCATGCAACCCAAATATGATAAGTGATAAAAGCAGCAAAGGGATGGAGGCAAAGAATTTGACATGCACTGCCGGAGCTCCCCTTGGCAGCCACAAACCACCTTATCTTGCTAGCTCCTTTTGGATGTCTAGCTCGCCACTCTCTCTAGCTTGTTAATAGAGGAATACCACTGCAATAACGAATGACGAAAAAAATGAGGAACCTTTTTCTTCCAACCACCTGTTCACTCTTTTCACAAGATTTTTTTAGCTCAAAATGGTGTAAAATCCAGTCTCCTTAATCTGGTGGCTTCATCTCCTATTTATAATGGGGAATAAACCTAGGGATTTGTGTCAAAATTCCAATGATACCCCAAGTTTGTTCCCTTCCCATGAAGGGTAGTATAGAGGTGCCAGTGGTCCCCTCATGGACGGCTAATAGTTGGGCGTACGTACAGACAATATCAACCGACCAAGGTGGCAGATGTTTCCTCCTGGGTGTCTGGCAGCTGAAGGCACGTGAAGATAAGGACAACTAGCTGAAAAATATATTCCTGTCTTTTTCACTTCCGAAATGTCGTACTAGTTGGCATTTGCATTCTCCTCAGCATTCCCAATTTGACACGATAATTCTCCTCACTCATCCTTGCTCCCAAATCCTACACATCATCAAATAAAGCATATTCCCCATAACACATCATCGTTTTCAAAATAAAATACCATTGCAAAATATATTTCCACCACATGCAACTATATGATCCTAAATGCATCTATATGATCCTATATGAGTTCTTATTTAGTCAATAACTTGAGTGAAAAGACCCTAAATATGTCCTTTTTACAGAGTTATCATCATCTGTTCCACTTCCACTGCGGTATTTGAATCGATTGCAAATTTCCTGAGGGGACCTGATGTTCCACCTTAATTTGTTGACACACTAAGCACTTAGCAACAAATTCATACACGTCCCTTTCCACGCCCGACCACCAGTATAATGGTCGAAGGTCTTGGTACATCTTGTTACTACCCAGATGGACTGTAAGCGGCCTATAATGCGCTTCATGAAGAATCTTGTCGTGTAATTGCTTATCTACTGGCACACACAATTGCCCTCTAAAGTATAGTACGTTTCCATTATGCAACTCAAAACCTAGAGCCTCTCCTTGAAGGACTTTCTCTAATCAGGTCTTCAATCGTTCATCCACACTCTGCAACCACTTAACTTCGATCACTAACTCAGGTTCAACCCCCAGCATAGCTAACAAACTACTTGGGTCTGTCAAACTCAGACGAACTAGTAAAAGCTCGTAATTCCACCACGATCTTCCTACTCAAGGCATCTACAACAATGTTCAATTTTCCCGGATGATAGTCGATCACATAATTATAGTCTTTTAATAACTTTATCTATCTATGTTGCCTCAAGTTCAACTCATTTTGAGTAAGCAAATACTTAAGGCTCTTGTGGTCTATGAAGAAGTGAATATTCTCCTCAAACAAGTAATGCCTCCAAATTTTCAATGTAAAAACCACCACATCAAGTTCCAAATCATGAGTAGGATAGTTTCTTTTGTTAGGCTTGAGCTGGCAAGCCGTATAGGCCACAATTTTCCTTTCTTACATCAAGACACATCCTAGGTCGTTTAGCGATACGTCACTAAATACAGTGAAGTCTTTATTTGATTCCGATTTAGACAAAAAACGAGAGCTTGAGTGAGTATCTCCTTCAAACAGTTAAAATTCTATTGGCGCTTCTCGTTCCAGGTGAAAGAAACTCCCTTTTGTAGCAACTTGGTTAATGGTGCCGTAATAATTGAGAAACACTTGAGAAAGTGGTGATAATACCCTGTGAGGCCTAAGAGGCTATGTATCTCATATACATTCTTAGGCGGTTCCTATTCTAACATGGTATTGATTTTCTGGGGATATACTCTAATGCCATCACCTGTTACTACATGACTCAGAAATGCAACTTCTGTCAACCAAAACTGACACTTTCCAAACTTGGCATATAACTGACACACCCAAAGTGTTTGTAAAACGATGCAAAAGTGTTGATCATGCTCTTCCTTAGACTGAGAATACATAAGGATATCATCGATGAAGGCCACCACAAACTGATCTAGGTAGGGGTGGAAGACTCGATTATCAAATCCATGAATGTCACCGGGACATTGGTGAATCCAAACGGCATCACTAGGAACTTGTAATGACCGTATCTCATCCTGAAAGTTATCTTGGCTATGTCGACATCCTTGACTTTCAATTGGTAATATCTTGACCTTAAATCTATCTTGGAGAACACGTAGGCTCCCTTGAGCTGGTCGAAGAGATCATCTATCTTGGGGAGAGGTAACAGTTCTTGATTGTTAATTTATTCAACTATTGGTAGTCAACGTACGGCCACATCAACCCATCCTTTTTTTTACGAAGAGGACCGACGATCCACAGGGCAAAACGCTCGATTGAACAAAACCCCTTTCCAACAACTCTTGTATTTGGTTCTTTAATTCTTTCAATTTCGTCAGTGTCATACGATAGGGTGAAATAAAAAATCGGAGTTGAGCCCAAGAATACCTCAATACCGAACTCAACCTCATGATCAGGTGGTAGTATCGATAATTCATCTGGAATACATCGGGAAACTTTCGCACAGTACGAATATCCTCAGGTGTTGAAGCAAAAACTCGAATGTCTACCACATGATCCAAGAAGGCTTCGCATACTTGATTCAAAAGTCTCTAAGCCCCAAGTTCAGAAACAACGTTGGTGGTGTACTCTGATCTCTCGTAGGTCGTCACTACCTTGGTCTCATCATCCTTACGAAGTATAAGTTATACCATCTTATACTTAAAACTAGTATCGTGCTGTGTAAGCCAATTCATGCCAAAGATCACATTTAACTCCTGAAACGATAGCTCTATCAAGTCGGCTAAAAATATCTCACATTGAAACTCTATGGGGGCAACGATAGTGAATCTTGTAAACTAATACATTTAACCCATGGGGACTGGACACACGGACCCCTATCTCTAAATCTTCAGCTAGAATATTTCTTTTTCAAACTAGATCGTAGCAAACATAGGAGTGGGTGGAACCCAAATCTACTAATGTAGTAACAAGAATGGAGAATGTTGTAAATATACATGATATCACATCAACAACATCACACTCCACCTACGCTCACATGGCATACTGGCTTGAGGCCACTCTAGGCTCTTAGCAGGTCTCTGATCTAGCGACACTTGCCAAAAGCGGATCGGTCACCCCTCGAGGAACTCCGACCTCGCTGAACAGATGAGACATATCTTTAAGATGATGGGGGCTAAACTCTAAGCTTGATGAAAGTCTCTAATAAAGTGGTCCAAAGACACATAGTTAAAGAAACCTTCTATCACTTGATAACACTCTCCAGGGTGCCTCTGTCCATAAGTCGAGCACACTAGGTGACCTGGTGTCTACTCAGACCTACTGGTACTTGATCCAGCAATTAATGACAAGGACCTCATACGAGAGCTAGATCTACCTCCATGGTCTGAACTCTGAGTTACCCCTAGACGAATGTGTGAGGATGTTTAAGTGGAGGCTCTCCTTGAACCTCCTGCAATGGTGAGCCTCGATCGAAATAAGCTCTGACGTATATCTGCTCAGTCTAAGGAACTCCTTCTCATACTCTATTACGGTCACGTCGCCCTGGGTCAAGTGTAGAAAATGATCCCTCAAATCATCAGTATGAGACTCTCCAATGCACTTCTCTCTAAACTCAATCAGGAAGAAATCCCAAATGGGTCTCTTTGGCTCCATCGCCAACTCAACGGTCTTCCACCAATCGATCGCATCCATTACATGAACATATGAGCGCATGAATATACATAGACAAACACACAACAAACATGAGATAGGCCTATCAATATGGTCAGAGGAATTTACGTGCACTCAGACAACACGCCAGCCTATCCAGAGACGGAACAACCTTGGGGTAAGAGCTGAAATTTTACATGCACCGAAACTTATCTCCCTCGTCTATTCCGCCTTCTTGAGAGTTTTGGAGTGACGACCAGAATTTACGTGCATCGAACGCTCACTTCCCAAACCCATAGATACATGTTCTCGAGAGTCAGGTGCAATCTAAAATTTTACATGCATCGGATGTGTACCTGATCAGACAATCTCTAAATATTTTACAAATAGAGAACGATCGTCAAGTGCTAGAGTAACTCGGGTGTCCTGATTGTTTCCCGAGTATCACACAAAGGCTAATCTTATGTCACCCTAACTTGCTTGATTTCTAAGTGTATTTTTAGTTAACTTACTTGTTTTTACTTGTATCAAATACTTGAAGCTTGTATGATCTCAAAACACCCAAATTTGAACACCATTTCAAATGAACCAATTTGCCCAAAAATCAACGATGGTATCGATACTGCCCCAATAGTATCGATATTGACCCTGGGGTATCGATATTCACCCTGAGTATCGATACCAAAAATGGTTTCGATGTTATGAGAAATGCCTTAGTATCGATACCCCCTGTGGGGGAGTATCGATACTATACTCTAGTACCTGATACTTCCATGAGTATCAGTACAAAAAATGACTGCTGAAATCCTAAACTTTCCATCGAAATCGATACCACCCCTTGAGTATCGAGACCAAATCACGAGTATCGATACCCCTTAAGGGAGTATCGATAATGTCCTCACAATTTACCATTGTTTTTACACTACATGAAGAACAATATTGGTATTATTCTTCCAATACCAATACTGATGACCTAGAGTGCCCTGTTTTAGGCACAAAATTGAATTTAAGTCCTACTCATTCATTTTCCCTAAAGCTAGTAATGTTAACAAAGTCTTATTTAGGGTCTTAGGGGTCAAAACGAGTCATATTTCATGCTTTCAAACATCAAACATGGAATCTTCCATGGATTACTCTAACATACTTCATGAACTTAACTAGTCAATTCATGCACATATAATGATCTACATGCGGTAGGGACAAGTTAGAATCGTGTTACCTTGATCCTTAGTTACCGAAAATTTCCTTAGCTCAACCAAGGACCAATTTCTCTTTGCCTCCAACTTTGAAACTCTCTCCATTCTCTTGAACTAATCAAAACAAGGAAAATGAGTTACCAACTCATTTTGGAACTTAGGATGATGTTAGAAACGATCCTACAACTCAGAAATCTCCCAAAAATGGATTAAAATGCTAAGGTTCCATAAACCCCCACTAAAACTCACCTTAGGAAAACTAAGCCAAAATCTTACAAATGGGGGCTTGAATGAAAGCTTGGAAGATGTAGATTGTAGTTCTTACCTTGAAATTCTCAAGGGATACTTGGAATTCTTAAAGCTTCAATCTTTCTATGGCTCATGAGGAAGAAAAAAATGAGGTGAAGGGTGGAGACGAAGAGACAACAAAGGGATGAAAAAAAGGGGGCTTGCCAGATGTGATATAATCCCAAATTAATGAGAATTCAACTTTCTTCAAACAAATGGGTTAATTTCTCATTTGGTCCTTCCCCTTTTATGCTAAGGTTAAACCACTCATTTTTATAGTTTATTGGGCTCAACCCAAGCCCAAACACAAAAATTCTTGGACTAAGGTCTTCGTGCAACTAATGGGCTTATTAAAACCTCTCTCGGACTAGCCCGAAACTCCTAACCCGAGATTCAGGGCGTTACAAGAACATTTATCGTAGAATGGGCATGAAAAACACCACTTAATAGTAGTGTGATTTGACAACATTCGACCAAAAAGTGAACTTGAAATAAATTGAGTACATTTTTGTGAAATTTTGTGTTTTGAAATAATTAATCAATGTTCGATACAAAGGAACATATTTTAATTTTTATCTCGAACTTGCAAATTTCACTGTAACGACAACGTACAAGTGACCAGGTACCAATTTTGAGCATTGTGGGGTGCTTACCCTTCCCACGCATAACCGACTCCTAACCCTTTAAAATGAAGTTTTGGTAAACGCAAACTAATTTTTATCTTAAAAAATGATTTTTCTTAAACATGCTTTAAAAGACGTTTTTTAGATATTCGACCTACCAAACCTAAAGGTCGATGACGATTCCAAATTAATTCAAAATTTCAAAATATTTGAAAATAAAGTAATATTTGTTTTAAATTTGATTTTTTGAATTTTTCAAAAATGATTATTACAATTGGTTTTTTTCTTAAAAAGTTGCATTTATATTGTATCAGTTTTTTGAAGTATAATGTTTGATCCAACTTATGTTTAGGATAATTTTTTTATTGACTTTAATAAAAATATAATTATTTTTTTTATATATTTAAGAATAATTATAATAATAACTTTTTATATTTTTATTATATTTTACTTATCTAATAATATATATTTATGTCTCAAGTAAGTTGTAATTTTTTTCTTTAAAAAATAAATTAGATAGAACATTCCTAAATTCAAATTTAATCAAATAAAAAATGAAAAATAAAAAATAATCATATCAAGTTCGAATCAATAAAAAAATATAACTCAACTCAACTCATATAAATCTATACCTAAAAATAAAAAAAATAGTTTTTCCTCAACTCTATCAATGTTGGTAATAGTATTTTTTTTTTTTGCATGTTTTTAATTCTTTAACTTATTTTTAAACCCTTTTTGACATAATTCTAAATATTTGTATCACTTAATATTACTTGACATTAAGTGTCAAATTCAATCATAAATAATTTTTTACCCTTTCTTATATAAAAATTAAATATGATAATATGTGTATTTATTATAAATATTAAAAATAATATTATATAAAATTTGAAAAATTTTATTTGTTGTATTCGATTTATTCTATATCATATAATTTTTTCTTGCGTTAATATCCTATTTGTTGTAGAATCTTTTATTTTGGGAAATTTTATATATTAAATTTTTAATCAGTTCAAAATTATCATGTGCCTCTCTTAATTATTATTTTATATAAAAACTCGTATTCGTGTCCCTTGACTATAGCGTGGGTACGCCAACTCACCACATAGAGCTTTACCAAAAAACAACTTCACTACATAAATCAAAATAAAAAAAGAGTAAACAACAAATTCAGTATCTAAACTATTCATTTTGTTCCATTATGGTCAACTAACTATTTTTTATTTTAAAATCATACGTAATATTACATTTTTATTTCATTTTAGTCACTTATCGTTAAAAAATTAATGGTAATGATGATCTTTCACCATCATGTCATCATTGAAAAATTTTAAAAATTTCATATAATCAATTCTGTTAATTTTTTAAAGGCAGGTACTAAAATGGAACAAAAATATAACATTAAAAATGATTTTTAAAAATAGTTGAGTGACAAAAAAAAATAAAGATAAATAGTTGGGGCACTAAACGTCTAGTTTACCCAATATAAAAAAATAAAAAGCCCGTCCGTCCGTCCCCATCAGTTCCACCACATCGAGTTGGACGCGATTTTGAAATTTTCTTTTTCCTTCTTTCTAAAAAAAAGAAGAAGAAAATGATTTTTTCCAGCATGCCATAAATTTTCAACGCGATTTAAAATTTAAAGCTTCCTGAAAGCGGTGGAACGACGATATAAAGAGAGATGAATTAGAGAAGCTTTAACGCGCTTTTTAGTTTGCTGTCGACTGTAACTACGTTCGTTCGTCTCTTTGATCGGATCTTTATTCACTGAAGAACAGTTCAGATTTTCCTACGGGTTGGTTCATACTATCGCTTAGTTTCTGTTAGATCAACTAACCTTTTACTTTCCTTTTCTTTTTGAGCTTTTTTTTGCTTGTTTTTGTTTGCTGTGAAATCTAAGGCAAATAAACGGAAAGACGAAGGTAAAACTCGAAACGGAGTTTTGCTTGTTACTTCTCTGGATTGATGACAGTTTGGTGCGAGTATCTGTTTGTTTGTTTTCTTGATTCTTTGTTTTTGATTTTTTTTCCTTCCTAATTTTTTGGAGTTAGAAAAAGAAGAATATAGGACATAACTGCTTGCACAATATTTCTATTTATGTTTTTTTTTCTTTTTCCGCAGAATTTTTGTTTAATCCATGAGTTTTAAAGCAATGATTCTGTTGATGTTCGTTCTGGAATTGGATGGGCATGTTTTATTTAAATTTTTATGATCCCTTCTGAACAAGCTTCGTTTGGCTAATCGATTTGCATTTCTATTGATAAGGCAAGGTTTTAGATGAAGTCGATAGCTTTGATGTATATTTTCAACAGCTGAGAAAGGCATGCTTGTTGTTGTAGAGTCAACATTGCAATCGTTGGATAACGGTGTTGACTCCTTAGCTGTGCTTTGGATTTGTGAAGCTTCTTTCTTGAGAGGAACGCCGATTTGTAGAAATGTCTGAAGCGAAGTGCCCTTTGTTGAAGCAAAGTAACCAACATTGAATTGTGCTGAACAACCATCCATTGCTGTTTTCCTTTTCATTTCCTTGATCCACTTGTAGCGGAAACTACTTCTACAATTAGATAAACGTTGCCTTCGCATTTTTGGCTATGTTAGTATTTGTCTAACATGGGTGTCATCAATTATTCTTTTTTAAGTTTATCCCCATACCCATATCATATGAGTTGGACTTTGGATATGGGTGTTGGTACAATACTTAAAAAGACATGATGAGTTGGAGCAATCTAGTTCTTTTGTGTTTGTCTGCCAGATTTAGTTCTATTTGTACTGAAACAACAATGACTTTTGTGGAACATTTGATTTCTCTTTTCAACTGCAATTCAACAGTGGCTTGAGGTCCTTGGCCTGATATGGACAGGAGCAAAGCTGTAGTGATTTATTAGCTGTCTAGGTTGGGTCCCTGGCGATTAGTTTCATCCTGGAACTGAATTATGATTTTTAACTAGAAAATTCATCTTTCTGCGAAATTAGCATTTTATTTCATTGTTGTTGCTGGTTTGTGTTGTCCTATTAGCCTATTACTGTAACTGGTGTGTTCATGGCCATGATCCTTGTTTTCTTGTTTTATGTCTTTGTAATTTTAATCTTTACTGTATTCTTATATCATCCTTTTTCTTTTTCTTTTGTATCCTATAAATATCGTTTTTATTGTCATGTATTAACCTTTTCCGTATGTTTTAAAATCAGTGAGGATGCCAGAGATCCAGTTGGGTGCTCACACTGTTAAGTCCCATGGGGTGAAAGTTGCAAGGATTCACATGCATGACTGGCTCATTCTTTTGCTTCTCATTGTGATAGAGGTCATTTTAAATGTTATAGAACCATTTCATCGCTTTGTTGGAGAGGATATGATGACTGATCTGAGATACCCACTGAAAGACAATACTGTTCCCTTTTGGGCCGTTCCTGTATGTTCTAGCTTTGAGCCTTTGAGATATACCGTCATACTATAATTACTTTCTGGCAAAAGAGTTTGTTCAGATTCAGTCAATGACAATACTAAAGTATAATGCTTATGTTCTTCCTTACAACAGATGCTTGCAATACTGCTGCCATTTATTATCATTCTTGTATACTATTTCATCAGAAGGGATGTTTATGATCTACACCATGCAATACTGGGTAACATTACTTTTCCCTTGAGATTCTGAAAGTTCATATTTTGTCTGAATGTACTTGCATTTAATAACAATTGGTGTTTATTGTATATTCAGGCCTTCTTTTTTCTGTGCTTATCACTGGTGTTATAACTGATGCTATTAAAGATGCTGTTGGTCGACCTCGTCCAGACTTCTTCTGGCGTTGTTTTCCTGATGGAAAAGGGGTTAGCATCCTATTCTGTGATTTTTTTTAATTTAAGTTTGCATAATCAAGTCTCAATCAGTCCAATAGTTTGTCATTATGCAATTGTTGCATCAATGATGCAGGTGTTTGACCCTGTGACAAAGGATGTTATGTGTACTGGATTAAAGAGTGTCATCAAGGAAGGTCACAAAAGTTTCCCCAGTGGTCACACCTCGTGTAAGCAATCTAATTATTTCCAGCTTCATAGCATTTTCATCATGGTCACACTTCATATATGCACTAACTGGATTTCCCCTAAATATGTTTACCACAACAAATCTGTCTTCATCATTTCATTTTCATTTGGTGTGCTTACGCCATTTTCATTTTCCTCAATGGATTTAGTTTGATCTTCCCTTGTAGACCCACACATCCATTACCGTATCCTTATTAACATAGATACGAGCATTTAATCAGCATGGATATGCTAGATTTTTCGTAATTTTTCCATGTATTTGAATGATCCTTGGAGACCATATCTTTACATGTTTTGAAATGGACATAACATGAGGTTTTCAGTGCTATTACATGGCTTTTTTTGTTCTTTTTTTGTTTTAACCCCCTTTTTATTATTATTTCTATCTTTTACTTTATTCTTTGTACAACTATACATACAAGCCTGCTGGTTTAAATATGAACTCTGTCATAATTTTTTATGCTTGCATTTATTTTAACTAGAAAATGACTTTAGAGTAACTTTTTTCTTGAACATGCAGGGTCTTTTGCTGGTCTTGGTTTTCTTGCGTTATACTTGTCTGGAAAAATCCGGGTATTTGATCGCAGTGGCCATGTGGCAAAGCTATGCATCGTCTTCTTACCATTACTTGTTGCTGCTTTAGTGGGAATTTCTCGAGTTGATGACTATTGGCATCACTGGCAAGATGTTTTTGCTGGGGGGCTTCTAGGTTTGTCTCGTGGGCACTTCATTTTTCTTATTAATTTCTCTTCATATTCTGTCTTGTGAAAAGTACTTCTCCCTTTGTTTTGTTATCTTTCCTGTACTTCATTTTTCTTATTAATTTTCTCTTTTATGATCCTTACATCTTCTGGTCCGTTTCCTTTTGTTCTGTTACCTCTTTTTACAGGGATAACAGTTGCATCATTTTGTTACTTGCAATTCTTTCCAGCGCCATATGAAGTGGATGGTATGTTCCTTCCACATTCTCTATGTTCTTTTGGCTACATGTAACTATGTTACTTGGGTCTGGAATACGGTATCCGTTATTTCATATATATGTTTTTTCATGTATTCAGAAGGTCATTGGATGATATATATATTTGTCTTTGTTTTGGTCTTCGTCGTAATGGACACTGCAGGCTGGGGACCTCATGCGTATTTCCAGATGTTGGCTGAGTCTCAAAACGCAAATCCATCAAACGCCAATGTACAACAATCAGACCTGGAGGGCGGATATGTGGATTCACAGCATGAGAGGGAGTTATCAAGAGTCAATACTCACGACTCCAGCCCGATTCTTGAAGGAACGAACGGCATGATGAGATATTGAGCATGGAATGTTGTTAGACTCTACATAAAATCATCAGATGTACATAGCGTTTGTCATAAGTACGGTAATTTTGGTCTTGCACACAATTATATGTTGAAATATGGATTTGCTTCTCTCTGCATTCCTATTTGTTAATTCGTTTCCGATATTATGTTGGACCTTATAATTCCTGTCTTTTTGTTTATTTGTTAATTTATTTTCACGATTTCCTTGTACTTGAGAAATTTGCATGTTTTTGTTATAACCTTGTTTGCCATGGTTATGTTCAGTTTTTGTTTCCAAAATGTTCTATATTTATATGAATGCGAATGTCAGTTTACCATATAGATTTTGATGTTGGTACAAGCAAAAAATGTAGTTGAGCATCACAGGTTTAAGGTCCTATTATTTATATGACATCTAATGTCAATAATATGTCTACGTATTGTCCAAGTAGAAATTTTTAAATTTTGGGAACACTTTTAATTTGTTTAAAATATTGAGGTGAGTATTTTTGACTTTTGATTTATCCAAAAAAGAGTGTTAATAAAATTTTATTTTACTCCAAAAATAAATTTTAAATATTTCATGTGTATGTTAAAAAACACTTTAACACATTGATAACCACGAATACTGTAGTTTGAGAAATAATAGAGGATACTAAAAAAATTCAAGAAAATTATAGAATTTAAGTATGTTCAAACTTTAAAGTAACATATTTTGTTGTTCTTATCATTGTTAAAAGTTTCTTTGAAGAAAAGTTAATATGTTTGATCCTACTTTGGCCGAGGTTCACGCGTTCATCACTGGAATGACTTTAGCCATAGAACGAGGTTGGGTTAATGTTTATTTCAAATCTGATTGTGCTGTTGTGGTTAATAAGCTTTTTCGCGACAAGGAAGATATATCTACACCAGCGGTATATCTCCAGCAAGCCAAAGATTGTTTTAAATCTTTTCTTGATTTTCATTTTTTTTAGTTTAGCATTCTTGTAATGTGGTTGCTGATTGTTTAGCTAAATTAGCTCTTTGTTTTTTGTATTCGCTGTTCTTTTTTACTCAGTTTATCCCGAGATTATCTCTTCAAAGGTTTTGAACGATACGGTTTATTTAATTTAATCTAGCTTGAACACTCTTTTCCCCTCGTAAGACCAACACTATGGTGTTGGATAGGAGGAGTTTTTAACGAGGACCGTTTTCTTTTTTTTAAAAAATTACTTCTAGTGAATTTTAATATTTTTTTGAATATTTAATATTTTTTTAAAAATTATTAAATTCTTAATTTTTATTAAATAATTTCTTAATTTTAATAAAAATAATTAAATATTTAAACTTAATAAAAAAATTAGTTAAATTCTTATATTACATCATAACTCAATTTAGACTGTTATATCAAGGCAAGGATCATCACATCAATATAATTAATTTTTATTTTAGTACTATAATTGTTGATGAACTATGATAGTCTATGACAATTTTCGTCAATAAAATAATAGCATTTAAATTGATAACTAAGAATATATATCAAGATGAATGATTTAAAATGACTACCAATAATTTTTTTATTCATCAAATATAAATTAAATAATAAAAATTATTATTCTTTAATAATGTAATTATTATCATTTATTATAAATATTTGACACTTTTTTATACGTTGAAGTATAATTAATTATTTTTATGTGAAATAATGATCGTTAGATATAATACTTGATATATAATAATAAATAAAAAATATTATGTAAAGCGTTTTTCATTATTATTTGATTACGTCATAAAATAATGAATACAAAATTAATCTAATAAAATATATAAAACTAATTGAAAAAAATATTTATATTAATTAAACCACAAGTAGAATGACAAATAACTAAATTCTAAATCTTTAGTTAATAATTGTTCCTAACCCTTATTAAAATTATGGGTAAACTATACCTTTAGTATTTCAATTATCACTTTTATTTTGTTTTTCATTAAATTATTATATTTTTTTAAATTATATTTAATATTATATTTTAATTTTATTTTGGTCATTCATCGTTATGTAGACACCTATTTTTGTCCGAATTTTAAAAAAATTATTATTTATTATTATTTTTATTATTTATTATTATTAATAATAATAATTTTTAATCAATTTGCAGGTTTTTTTTAACCCCATTTCATTGACTTTTTCTCACCATTATCTCACTACCCCGTTCATAGCACCCCACCTCTCCATAATTCTTGGCCCCATGTTCACCACTTTCATCACTTTAAAAAAGCCTACTCCTAAATATAAAAAGGAGGGAATGGAATCAGTTCTGGGGGGAGCACGGGGGTAAAATCCCAATTGAACCATTGAAGTGGTTGAGCGAAATGTTGAGAAACTCAAGCTACTTTGCAGAAATTCTCTCGTTCAACATCCAACTCCAGTGCTGATTTATTTGGTAAAGTACCAACCACAACCGGACAGATGGGTGCTCTTCCAGGACATGTAGCAACAATTGCGGAACTGAAGCCTGGTGTGTTGTCGGTGCATAAAGGAAACGAAACTACAAAGTATTTCGTCAGCAGCGGTTTTGTTTTCATCCATGTCGACTCATTCGCAGATTTAATTGCTGTCGAGGCTACCCCACTCGATCAAACCGATGCTAATCTTGTTCAGAAAGGACTTTTGGAGTTCACCCAGTGATTTGGAGAAAGCTGAAGCACAGATCGGAATCGATGTTCATAGTGCACTCAACTCAGCTCTCACAGGCTAAAAGTGCCTGCTGCAATTATTTTCATTGGTTAGTGCTCTTCCTTTACATCTATCGCATGGATGCTGATGCTATTCTGAAGAGATATTGTTCTATTTATTTCTATGTTGAAAGCTGAACCAATATCTAAAGATTCTCATTGTAAAATCAATACGAACTTAAACATGATAATCAGAAATATGTTTCTTTGATTTATTTCTATTTCTATTTCTATTTATTTTTATTTTTTATTTCATTTTATTTTTCCTCTTCAATTTATTATCTTTTTTATGTTTTTATTTTTTTTATTTTTTTCCTTTGATTTATCTAGTATTTATTTATTTATTTTTTGCTAACATTTTTGATATTTTTATAGAAGAATTTCAACCAATCAAAGGTAAGTATAAAAATTGAATTTTTAAATTTTAATTTTAATTTTGATTTTTTTCGCAACAAAGGCAACCGATAAATTAATTGGTACCGAAAGGGCGGTTCAAGGGTGATAATCCTTCATTGACCATAACCGACTCCCGAGCTCGACACATCTTTGGGAAGACGCAGATTAGGTAAGAAATAAGGTATCCGATCAATCCATTTGTTTTAAAATAAATGAACGGTGGCGACTCCAATTCGTTTAATTCAAGTCGAAGCCCAATTCCTGGGCCCACTCGAAAGACGGTCGAGACAGTTTGACGACTTCTCTAGGGACAGGTAAGTGAGTCAGGTCGAAATTAATTTTCGGTTGTCTTTTTTAGCTAAAGTTATAAATTTAAATTTATTTATTCGATTCTAATTATTAACCTTTGATTATTTTTCAATTAAATAGTTGTACTGAGGTTTTTTAATGATTTCAGATTTTTCAAAATTGTCATCTCTCGCTCTATACCCGAGCTCCGAACCTTTTTAAGTGGGGGTGAAAGCGATGCATTCGTGTGAATTTATTCTCCGTATAGCATAAGGGAATGTTTCCTCTCGAGTTTAACTTAGTCCACATAAGCTTGTAATAGGCTTAGGACTAAGGGTCTGGCAAGCCCAAGTGGGCACCAGCAAGGAGAGCTCGGGTACCTTTTTAGAACCTAAACCGGGAGAGTACAAGGAATTAGAGCCCACCCTAAAACCTCATTCCAAACCCTAGGTTGCTTCGTTTCCTGCTTTATTTTCTGTTCAAAGCATGTGAACTAGACAAATATGCGGTTAGGATTTGTTTGAAATTAGCATGCGGGATAGAAATCATGTCCGATAGGAATTAAAGCATGTGGGGTAGATATCATGTGGGGTAGGATTTTTCATTTTTTATTGTTTTGATTTACCTCACTAACTCTTTTTATTTTGTGTTCTCTTTCATTTTGTTCTCATCATTCACATCATTTAAAAAGGTGTTGATCCACCAAAAACGTGTTTATTAAACATGAATAATCTGCATTAATGGACAAATGAGTTGTAATACAATAGATGAAAATGCAGAGGACAGTCTACAAGGCGACCATGTGTCACATTCAATCCAGAAGACGTGGTGCCCACAGTTGAAGAGTATATCACTCTGCTGCATTATAAAGGACTCGGAATGAATCGGGTCTACATCAAGCACAATGAAAGTCTATCTTTGAAGAACTGACTGGCAGAGGTTGCAGGGGCAAGATGAAGGTTACTGATCTTGGGAATCCCTTCAAAGACAACAATGGCAAAACGATAGCTAAAATTGGAGACCATTGCTGACGAATTCAAGAGACATACAAATGAACTTCATATAGTTCCTATCAATTGAGGACTCCAATGACGTATTCGTTGAGAATAGGTTCAACAAAAGATAAATGTCAGAGATGCAGTCATTCGAGACTTCTTGGGTCAGTACAAAAAGTAACTCAACATTTGCACTGTTCATCCAGAGAAGCCAGAGCGGTTCGAAAAGTTATTCAACCAGTGACAGACGAAGGCAGAAGACTAGTCAACATGTCAGAAGCTGTCAGGATATTTTTGTCTCTTAAAAGATAAAACACTTTTGTTCCCAATAAGGATTATTTCTAATAACAGACACATTTTTGGATCAATGCCTCGAACATTGCATGCATCATGCATTCCTGTATATTTCACATTATTTTTCTATTTTTTATTACATTCACATGTCTCATAAAAAATGAGAACATTTCGATCCTATGATATATAAGGAGCTTTACCAACAGTTGTTTGACGCACATGTGGTGTCACCATATCAAGAGAAATCCATGAAGCCTCCGTACCTCATGTAGTATAATGAGAACGCTCATTGCGAATATCATAGCGGTGTCCTAGAGTGACCTATCGAGAACTACTCCTTATTCAAGAGAATCGTACAGAAAATACATAACAAGAATTGGATCGACTTCAACAACTCGGGGGCATCCAAGTGAGGAAGACCATTTCATTATTTGAGGCATTCTGTTTGAGTTTGTTTTTTCATTTTTTCTCAAGTTTTTATAAGAACATTTGAATAAATTTATGTTACTTTAATGATGACGAGCAATGAATCACATTTGCAAACTTGCAATTCTTTGAATATCAACTGAATTAAGAAACTCTGTAAATGGTTCAAAGTTACAGATCTCTGACAAAGTAACATGATTTAAAACAAGGACTTTTTACCTTACCTAGAATATACACTCAAACACCGTACATTGCTCTTGCAAACCAATGTAACATTTTCCTTTCATAAGGTGCGGACAACATGTGTCATCATTTGCATATGACAATTACTATACTTTTTGTTCAATGATTATCATTATCTTTATAGATAGAATAGTCGAGTAAGTGAATCTAGTTTAGGTCAGTTGCTTGAAAATTGAACTCTAAAGATGAAATTTTTTACTTTCAACAACACCTAGACTATAACAGGTTCTTCTTGACAATCTTAAAAAATTAAATCTACAAAGCTGAGCTATTCCACTAAGGCAATTGGTTATATAGGAAACTTGAAAGCCCTGGCCTTATGAGTAGATTACGTTCAAACAATGGCATTGCTCAAACACTTGGCAATTCGGTGTTTGCTCCACTGTTATTATCCGGCCGAAGATTTTGTGATGAGATGAACCCTTCAGTTAAGTTGATAAAACTGATTATAATGATAAGTTGTCCCTCTAAAGAAATTGGTTAAACGCCACAACTTTATGGATTCAGCTAGCCAGATAACCACAAATTAAATCAAATTTATCTAAACAAGAAATTTTTGGTAATAATGAACTAAGGGAGTTAAGGAACACCTGTTATAGTCAATTTCACACGAGCACTCAGGAATTTCATTTTTAGACCGATATTTCTGCACTACCTTTGTTAGAGGAGCTTACAAAACTTGAACAAATGGAAGATTTCAGAGGACTGAAATAAAAAGTCTAGTAATTAATCATGCTAGTTGCGTTATTTTGTTCGCATCCAATTAAAATGCCAAGCCAAAGAAAAACATGTTGCAATAACAAAAAAATGACCATTTTATGACTGAAACCTTAGGTCAACCTGAAGTCAACTCATCCATTTGAACATTTGTCAAAGAGCTATAACTATGAAAGCATTAAAAAGAGCTATTGATTCCTTTGATATACTTTGAACTCATGTTTACAATTTGATTCAATTGCGAACAATGTTTTACAGAATTTTTATCCTTTTTCCCTCTTAAAACAAGAAAAATGAGATTTTCAAACAGAACAGTCTCAAATATGAAAGGTCTGTAAAGCCAAAGCTCGATAAGCAAATGGGGCACGATCGATTCCAAGGACCAGATTAGCAGACAAAACACGAGACTCCAATCCAAGAAAAAACAGAACTCATTCATGTTGCATGCATCTTAGACATACTTAAGAGCATCACATTTGTAATTTTTAGCACACATAATTTTTTACAGCTTTTAGAGTTAAATTTCAACTTCAAGATGAAAGATACTCGATTCAAAAGCGTATTCAGAAATTGATGGAGGTTGCTCAACTTCACAGCGAAGGGGCGACTGTCAACAAACAACTTTTCAGTTTTATTCAGAGTTAATTTCGACTTCACAACGAATGATATTAGACTCGAGACAACACAAGCTTAACTTCACAGCGAAGGGGCGACTGACTGTCAACAAACAACTTTTCAGTTTCATTCAGAGTCAATTTCAACTTCACAGCGAATGATATTAGACTCGAAACGGCACAATTTGCTCGAGAGTAGATTTCAACTTCACGACGAAGGATATCTAGCTCGAAGCCCAACTTCACAATAAAGGGGTCATCCACGGTTTCAACTTGACGACGAAGGGAATCATGTCCACCCATACATCTACGATTTCAACTCCACGACGGAGGATATCGTGCCATTTGAGGCTTAACTTCACGACGAAGGGGCTTCCTAGTTTCAGAACCAATTTCAACTTCACGGCGGAGGATATTGGACTCGAAACAATACAACTTACTTGGATTTCAACTTCACGACGAAGGATATCCAATTCCAGGCTCAACTTCACGACAAAGGGGACACCCACAGTTTCAACTTCACGACGAAGGGAATCATGCACACAAGCATCATACATCTCTAGATTGGATTTCAACTTCATGAAGAAGGATATCTAACTCCAAGAAGGAGTGTCTGTCAGCAAACTTTCCAGTTTCAGAGTCAATTTCAACTTCACAACGAAGGATATTGGCATCGGAACAGCACAACTTACATTAGATTTCAACTTTACGACGAATGATATCCAATTCAAGGCTCAACTTCACAACGAATGGGCCATCCACGGTTTCAACTTCACGACGAAGGGAATCGTGCTCACCAGCAGCATTCATCTTTAGATTGGATTTCAACTTCACGACGAAGGATATCCAATTCAAGGCTCAACTTCACAACGAAGGGTCCATCCGCGGTTTCAACTTCACGACGAATGGAATTGTACCCACCAGCAACATTCATCTTCAGGAACAAGAAAATTATCGATCACCTTTGAGATTGTTTCTCTCGAAACAAGAGGTCATCTCGCTTGAGACTAATTCCCTTCAAGCAAATTTTGTCTCTCTTGAGACAGTTTCCCTTGAAACAAATTTTGTCTCTCTTAAGATAGTTTTCCTTGAAACAAAATCTTTGAATATGTTGTACATTAAAAAAATTTCGTCTCCCTTGAGACAGCTTCTTTTGGAACTAAGTTTTGTCTCTCTTGAGACAATTTCTCTTGAAACAAATTTTGTCTTTGTCTCTCTTGAGACAGTTTCTCTTGAAACAAGTTGTCTCTCTTAAGAGAGGTTCTCTTGAAACAAATTTTGTCTCTCTTAAGACAGTTTCCCTTGAAACAAATTTTGCCTCTCTTAAGACAGTTTATCTTGAAACACCAATCTTTGAATATATTTATCTTGAAACAAAATTTTGCCTCCCTGGAGACAGTTTCTCTTGAAACACAAAAAAACCCTTTGAAATCGTTTCTCTTAAAACACAAAGACCTTAGAGTTCGATTCCATTCAGCTCAAAGGCGCATCATTTACAACATAGCTCAAGGCGAGAAGGACTATATGTCAACAAAAACTGAAGAGTTCGATTTCATTCAGGTCGATGACATTGAGGAACTACTTTTTGGAAGAATTTTCAAGCCAAAATATTTAAACCGAGAAGAATACAAAGGCCCAATTTCAGGAAGCCCAATCACATTTTAAAGGACCGGACAAAAACTGATTGTGTGTTTTTTTGTCTTTGCCCTATTCTTATTAACATAAAAATATGCAAAGAGGGGCAATTGTAGACACCCGTTTTTATCCGGGTTTTAAAAAAATTATTATTTATTATTTATTTTTATTATTATTTATTATTATTAATAATAATAATTTTTAATAATTTTGCAGGTTTTTTAACCCCCATTTCATTGACTTTTTCTCACCATTATCTCACTACCCCACCATTATCTCAACCCCGTTCCCATGTTCACCACTTTCATCACTTTAAAAAAGCCTACTCCTAAATATAAAAAGGAGGGAATGAAATCAGTTCTGGGGGAGCACGGGGGTTAAAAACCCAACTGAACCATTGAAGTGGTTGAGCGAAATGTTGAGAAACTCAAGCTACTTTGCAGAAATTCTCTCGTTCAACATCCATCTCCAGTGCTGATTTATTTGGTAAAGTACCAGCCACAACCGGACAGATGGGTGCTCTTCCAGGACATGTAGCAACAATTGCAGAACTGAAGCCTGGTGTGCTGTCGGTGCATAAAGGAAACGAAACTACAAAGTATTTCGTCAGCAGTAGTTTTGTTTTCATCCATCTCGACTCATTCACAGATTTAATTGCTGTCGAGGCTGCCCCACTCGATCAAATCGATGCTAATCTTGTTCAGAAAGGACTTTTGGAGTTCACCCAGTGATTTGGAGAAAGCTGAAGCTGAGATCGGAACCGATGTTCATAGTGCACTCAACTCAGCTCTCACGGGCTAAAAGTGCCTGTTGCAATTATTTTCATTGGTTAGTGCTCTTCCTTTACATCTATCGCATGGATGCTGATGCTATTATGAAGAGATATCGTTCTATTTATTTCTATGTTGAAAGCTGAACCAATATCTAAAGAGATTATCGTTGTAAAATCTAATGTTTTTAAAATCGGACCGGACATTGAATCGATTAAAGTATTAGTTCACTGATTCAATCGAATTTAACCGCGGTTGAACCGAATTTTATATAAAATAATATTTTTTTTAATTTTACATAATATTCAAAACAATATTAATATATATGTAATACTTTTTTTTAAGTTTACAATATTAAAAAGTATAAAAATATCACAAGTCATAATATGTATAAATGAAAAACCATAAAATCAAGTTAAATAAAATGATTCAAATCAACTACAACATAATATTTAAGGTAAAACATATTAAATAATAAATATAATTATATAACTATAATAAATAAATAAAAATTAGGGTTTAAAAAAATCATAACAAATGATGTCATTTAATTTAATTGTTTTAAAAAAAATAATCTCACATGGCTAAGAAACATAGAAGAGTATCCCAAAAGTTTAAAGAGTAAAAATATGAGAACAAAACAATCTCACATGGTTAAGAAACATAGAAGAACATCCAACTTACTTCTATAAATAATAGTAGTAATTTGACATTCAAAATCATTGAGCCTTTTGGTGAGCATAAAACGAACTATTCTTTCGCTTCAATTGAGCTCAAATTTTAGGCTTCAATCGAACTTCTAAATTTTTTTTTGAGTTTGAGCCTTTTCGATTTCAAGTTTTAATATTATATTTCGAGTTGATAATTTTTAGCTCGTGAGTTTTTGAGTCGAGTCGAGTTTACTTTTAAAGTTTTCAAGTTCGAGTCGAGCTCAGCAATACTCGAATTTTTTTTAAAGAAAAAAAGTGAACCGACGGTTCAAACCGGTTTTGCCGGTTTTCAGCCGGTTCACCCCGATTTTCTCGGTTTTCAGCCGATTCTTCCGGTTCTTTACCGGTTCTGTGCTAATCCGGTTTTGGAAGTTAACCGGACCGGACAGGCCATCGGTTCACGGTTCAACCGGTCGAACCGGCCGATCCGGCCGATCCGGTCCGGTTTTAATAACATTGGTAAAATCAATACGAACTTAAACATGATTATCAGAAATATGTTTCTTTGATTTATTTCTATTTATTTCTATTTTTTATTTCATTTTATTTTTTCCCCTTCGATTTATTATCTTTTTTATGTTTTTATTTTTTTCTTTTTATTTATCTAGTATTTATTTATTTATTTTTTGCTAACATTTTCGGTATTTTTTTAAAAGAATTTCAATTAATCAAAGGTAAGTATAAAAATCGAATTTTTAAATTTTAATTTTAATTTTGATTTTTTCGCAATAAAGGCAACCGATAAATTAATTGGTATCGAAAGGACGGTTCAAGGATGCTAATCCTTCCTTGATCGTAACCGACTCCCGAGCTCGACACATATTTGGAAAGACGCAGATCAGGTAAGAAATAGGGTATCCGATCAACCCATTTGTTTTAAAATAAATGATTGGTGGCGACTCCAATTCGTTTAATTCAAGTCAAAGCTCAATTTCCGGGCCCACCTGAAAGACGGTCGCGACACGTTAAAAGTAACAAAACTACAAAAGTGAAGTAATTTTTTTATTGATACTTTATAAAAATGATAATTGGGATACTAAACTTGTAATTTATCCAATAATTATATATAGAGAGTAAATTATATCAATCATCACTGAACTTTATTCTTTTTCATATTTCACTCATTGTATTTTAAATTCATTCAATTTTCTCACTAAACTTAATACATTTAGTTTTTTGGTCACTCCACTGTTTTCTCACTAACGACGTTATAAATTGATTGTTATATAGATACAAAACGATATTGTTTTGGTGAAAATTTTATATTTCTAAACGGTATTTTTTTAGAGCCATTAACTATTTAACGGTAGAGTGACAAAATAATTAATTATATTAAGTTGAGTGAGTAAACGGGACGGATTTATAGTATAATGAGTGAAATAAGAGAAATATTAAACTTTAGTGATGATTAGTGTAATTTATCCATATATATATATATATATTTAAAAATAGTGTTTTTTTTATAAATAATTCTAGATTGAAAAAGTTTGAAATTCCCAAACTTCTCTTATCTCTGTTAGCCGAACAAGCCTTCTTTCTCTTTTTTCTATCTCGAGTGCCTGATCCACTCTCTTGCATTCAAGTTTCCGACAGACCATGAAGGTGAACGAGGTAATTTTTGAAACACGAAATTTAACTTGAAGATTTCTACTCCCTGCCTTTGCTTTTGCATCTTCATCACTCCGTTATATTTCGTTTCGACTGCTTGTTACACTTCCTCTTCTCGAACTTTCTCTCTCTCGTACTCTATTGAGAATGAGAATCTTGTTAAAAGGCGCCGCTGTTGATATGAAATTTCTTCACCCCCGCTATTGTGGTATTTGAAACCCTGGTTTCGTTTTTCTTAACTTCTGTTTGTTTTCACGGAAAATACGATTTGTTTTTGCAGGCCGATTCAACTACGGATGACCTTGAGCCTCTATTCGATTACCGCCGTGTTCAACCCCTAAATATCGTTTGCATCGACGGTAAAAAGAACATTTTAAAAATTTCTTTCGTGGAGTTGTGTTCTTTTGTATGTCTTTTTTATGTTTCAATTGTGTTGACATTTATACAAATTAAATTATTAACTTCCTTGAGAGATTAAATACTTGTATCTAAATTATGGTAGTTGTATTACTCGTGTTTAAACATTATTTGTTGTGTTTCTTATACTGTTTTCATGGTTTGTTAACTCGTGATTTCATGTTTTCATACGGTGTTCATGAATCTCAACAAATGTATTGTATTATATTATATTATATTGTATTGTATTGTATTGTATTGTATTGTATTGTATTGTATTGTATTGTTTATTATGCTATGTTTGTATTTAATAAACATGCCGTGTCTTGTTTGGTAAACAATTTGTTTTCATGTGGTGTTTGTAAATTTCAATAGTAGCATAGAAATTGTGTTTATTGTACTGTTTATATGCTTAATAAACACGGGTCGTGTCTTGTTTTCATATGGTGTTCATAAATTTTAAAAATGGCATATAGAATTTACACTTAGGATTTGAAATTTGACTCATTTGTTATTAGAACATACTTTGTCGTGTTTATGAATTGCCCGTCCAGCTCAGTTGGTAGAGCACAAGGCTCTTAACCTTGTGGTCGTGGGATCGAGTCTCACGGTGGGCAATTCATAATTCTGACTGCCGGAGGTCTCCCACGGAAGCTGCTCTCAACTTGGCATTGGGGGCAGCTTACTATCTTACCTCCTCCTTATCCCATTACACATGGGAATATGGCCAACTATTTTTTTTGTCATGTTTATAATGCCTGCTTCTTTGTGTTTAATAAACCTGCGTTTTGACTTGTTTTCACATGTTCATGAATTTCGACAATAGCATATAAAACTGTTGTAGTTGGAGAAGAAAGGGAAGATCGAGGAAGTGAGCGAGATTCGAATGAGTATGAATTGGGGATGGAGGAGGAACGAGGGTTAGGGATTCTGGGAAGTAAATTGGGAATTGAATTGAAAGAGAGAAATGAAGCACGAGGGGAAAAAGAATTAAAATTACCTGATGGGTTGAAGCAGGCTAAAGTCAGCCAGAACAAGGAGGATAAGCTCAACCGGATGGCCCAGTACCTGTGATAACAAAGAATCAGTTTGTTAGGCAATCTGTTAGTGAAGAATGCCAGCTGACATTTGTTAGATTCCTGTAACAGCCTGTATGAAAATAAAACTGCTGTGTAAACAATATTTTCCTTATGAAATGAATGATGCATTTTTCTTCTCTATCAACTCTCTCTTTCGTCTAAATTCTTCTCCTAAACCTTTTCTTTTCTTTCAATCTATAACAATTGGTAATCAGAGCTACGATTCTGGCAAGAGAAATTTTTTTAAGGGCATGCCAAAGAAGAATCAATCTATGGCGGAAACTGATTTAGCTGGGATTCAGAAACAGATTGAGGATCTAGCTGCGTTGGTGAAACAAGGCCAAAATGAGACAAATCTACCTAAATGGTGGGAGACTCAGGAAAATAGGATTACTGCACTGGAGGCAAGGATGAACTCGAATCATGGCTATGTGGAGGATATTTTGAAGATCTTAACGGGCAGAAATGGTGAACAAGAGCAATCTGTAGGTGATCAAGTATACACTCCTAATAGCTCTAAAAATGGGGAGAAAAATCCTGTTTTGGTGACGGTAGTAAAGGATAAATCACGATTCAACTATAAAACTGATGAACCTGGAATTTTGAAGGATAAGCCTGATGCTTGTTTAGCCCTTAAGAATAGTTGTAGGTCTGAGAATCAAATGGGGGAAAACAGTAACACTAGACCTGTTATGTGGGGATTGGAAGCTGAAAAAAGGGGTACAGGGGGCTCATTTAACAGTTCAGGAAGTATGTGGCACAGACCAAAAATAGAACTTCCTTTCTTTGAGGGAGTTAATCCTAGAGGGTGGATCCAGAAATGTTTGAAGTATTTTTCTATTTGCAGTGTGCCTATGAAACAGAGAGTGGAGGTAGCCACTATGTATTTAACTGGAAAAGCAGAAATATGGTTTGATGGGTATATAATGCAGAAACACCATGTCAATTGGCATGAATTTGAAGCTGATATCTGTCACAGATTTAGTGATAGATCATTTTCTGATATTGTAGAGGAGTTTACTAAGTTGATACAGAAGGGGTCTATAGAGGATTATCAGGAGAAGTTTGAAGAGCTACAACCTTATATGCTTTTACAGAATCCTACTTTGACTGAAGAATCTTTTGTGCCACTTTTTATTAGTGGACTCCGAGATGATATTAAGCATAAGGTTAAGGCCTTAGACCCTAAGAGCTTGTGTGAAGCATGTAAACAAGCCAAGCTATATGAACTGTCAGTATAATTTGAAAGTAGAAGATTCAGGCCTTCTTTTAAGGTCCCACCCTACCCAAACCCCATACCTACATCCAAGACAAATGCCTTACCAGTAGCCACAAAACCTACTTCTATGTCAAATCCAAAACAAAATCTGATGGATTATAGAAGGCAAAACAGTCTCTGTTTTAAATGTGGTGAAAAATACATTCCAGGTCATCAGTGTAAAACCAGGCAGTTAAATATGAATACTGAGGAAATTGATACTTCTCTAGTAGAAGTATGTCCTACTGAGGCAGAGCAGTTTCAACAACAAGAAGGGGAGAATTTGGAAATCTCTATGAATGCTATTACTGGCTGCATTGGCCATAATACATTAAGAATCCAGGGCACTATTCAAGGAAAATCATTGAGTATCTTAATTGACAGTGGCAATACACACAGTTTCTTGACTCCTAAATGGGCTGATGCTGGCATACAGGTTAATAATGCTTATCCTTTGGCCATTACTGTGGCTAATGGCCAACAATTGTTCAGTTCTGCTAGATGTAACAAGGTCCAACGGGAAATGCAGGGCCATATTTTTTTACATGATTTTAGGTTGCTTAAATTGGGAGGAAGTGACATGGTCTTGGGAGTTGATTGGATGAAATTATTCAGTCCAATTTTGATGGATTTCAATAATATGACCTTAAGTTTTGATCATGGAGGAGAACAAATTTGTATTCAAGGTCAACAGCCTTAAACTGAATTACATCAAATATCAGGAGCTACATTACTTAAAATGACTGCAAGGGATTCTGATGTTATGGGCCATATTGTCCTATTAACTATGGCAGGAAACTCTTCCTCTGTTCCTAGTGAATTGCAACCTATCTTGGATAAATACAGCAAGGTTTTTGCTGAACCTAAAGGACTACCTCCTCAGAGGACACATGACCATACAATTCCACTGGAATCTACTGCCACACCAGTTAATCTAAGGCCTTATAGATTTCCTCACAATCAGAAGACTGAAGTTGAAAAGCAAATAGCTAATATGCTTTCTTCTTCTATTATTCAACCTAGCAGGAGTCCTTTTGCCTCTCCTTGCCTTCTTATTAAAAAGAAGGATGATACTTGGAGGTTTTTTGTGGACTATAGAAAACTGAACAGTTTGACAATCAAAGATAAATTTCCTATTCCTATAGTGGAAGACTTGTTGGATGAGTTACATGGGGCAGTTTATTTTTCAAAGATTGATTTGAGGTCAGGATATTGGCAGATCAGAATTCAACCAGATGATATCTATAAGACAGCCTTTAGAACTCATCAGGGGCATTATGAGTTTAAGGTAATGCCTTTTGGCCTTACTAATGCACCTGCTACATTTCAAGCTCTCATGAATGAATTATTCAGTTCTTTTCTTAGAAAATTCGTTTTAGTTTTCTTTGATGATATTCTGGTGTACAGTGGCAGTATGAAACAACATGTTGAACATTTACAGCTTGTTTTGGAAGTTTTGGCAGTGAATCAGTTATTTGCAAAAATGTCCAAGTGTTTTTTTGGACAGACTAAGGTGGAATATCTGGGTCATATTATTTCTGCTGCAGGAGTGTCTACAGACCCTAGTAAGGTGGAAGCTATGCATACTTGGCCCAAGCCTAAATCCCTTAAAGCTCTTAGAGGATTTTTGGGGTTGACAGGTTATTATAGAAGATTTATAAGAAATTATGGCATTATTAGCAGACCATTGACACAGATGTTAAAGAAGGATGGGTTCAATGGACTTCTGCTGCTTGTTCTGCTTTTGAAGAACTTAAAAGGGCTATGAGTTCTGCTCCAGTATTAGCTCTACCAGATTTTTCTAAGCCCTTTTATCTAGAAACAGATGCTAGTTCTGGAGGTGTGGGGGTTGTTCTGTCACAAGAAGGTAGGCCTATTGCTTATTTGAGTAAAGCTTTAAGTCCTAGACATTCAGCTTTATCTATCTATGAAAGAGAATATCTAGCTATTCTCTTGGCTGTTTCTAAATGGAGACACTACTTGGAAAGTAAACCTTTTGTGATTAAGACTGACCATGAGCTTTTAAAGTTTCTTCTAGAATAGAAACTGACTACCAGTATTCAGAAAAAAGGGTTGACAAAGCTGTTGGGATTAGACTATACTATTCATTATAGAAAAGGAAAATTGAATGTAGCTGCTGATGCTTTATCTAGGAGATGGGAGGAGCAAGCTCAGTATTTGGCTATGGGAGTGACAGTTTTGGTGCCTACTTGGATTTAAGATATTGAAGAAAGCTACCAAGGTGATTCTTTAGCTCAGAATTGGATTTCAATTCTGACTATTACTCCTTCTGCTGACAGTAAGTGGAAATATTCTAAGGTTGTTCTTCGATATGATGGGAGAGTTTATGTTAGAGCTAATGGGAGCCTTAGAGTGAAGATTATACAATCTCTACATGATTCTGCTCAGGGGGGACATTCTGGGGCACAAGCTACATATTACAGAATCAGGGCAAATTTTTATTGGCCAAACCTAAAATCTATGGTTGCTACTTATGTGAGATGTTGTGAAGTTTGCCAGCAAACTAAGGTTGAACATGTAGCAAAACCTGGTTTGCTACAGCCCCTGCCTGTTCCTAATTAAGCTTGGCAGATTATAACTATGGATTTCATTGAAGGGTTGCCTACTTCTTTTAAGAAAAACTGTATTTTGGTTATTGTGGATAAGTTTACAAAATACAGTCATTTTCTGCCCTTATCACATCCTTATTCTGCAGTAGAGGTAGCTAAACTCTACTTAGACAATGTCTATAAATTACATGGTCAACCTCAAATGGCCATCTCTGATAGAGACAAGACCTTTACTAGTTTGTTTTGGAAGGAATTGATGAAGCAATTGGGTACTAAGACCCTTTTCAGCACTGCTTATCATCCTGAAACAGATGGACAAACAGAAAGGGTGAATCAATGCTTGGAACAATATTTAAGGGGTATTTGTTTATATCAACCTAGACAGTGGGCTAAATGGTTACCCCAGGCAGAGTGGTGGTCAACACCACTTACCATACTGCTTTAAAACTGACTCCATTTCAGGCTTTATATGGGTACAAACCACCTATTATGGTTTGGCCTACAGATACTACTCTATAGTCAGTCAGTGAAATCATGCATAGTAGAGAACATATGAGGCAATTGGTTAAAAATCAATTGGAATTAGCTAGCAACAGAATGAAGCAGCAAGCAGATAAAAGTAGATCAGAAAGAAATTTTTCTGTTGGAGATTTGGTTTACCTCAAATTGCAGCCATATAGGCAGTCTTCAATTGCCCTACGAAAAAATTTGAAATTAGCAGCTAAATATTATGGCCCCTACAAGGTATTGAAAAAGATAGGGGAAGTTGCTTATAAATTAGGCTTACCAGCCTCATCAAGACTCCACCCAGTATTTCATGTCAGTCTCTTGAAGAAATTCATCGGAGACTCCTCGCGTGCTGCAACAGATCCTCCTGCCATAGAAGATGATGGTCAGTTCCGAATCAAACCCTTAAAAGTTGTTGGGAGACGAATCGTAAACAGAAATGGAAAACCAATCACTCAACTTTTGGTTCGATGGCAAAATCTGGATGAAGCAAATGATACTTGGGAAGATTATTCGGTCTTACGAGGGCAGTTTCCTACGTTTGATCCTTGGGGACAAGGCTCGTCTCGTGGGGTGGGTATTGTTGTAGTTGGAGAAGAAAGGGAAGATCGAGGAAGTGAGCGGGATTCGAATGAGCATGAATTGGGGATGGAGGAGGAATGAGGGTTAGGGATTCTGGGAAGTAAATTGGGAATTGAATTGAAAGAGAGAAATGAAGCAAGAGGGGAAAAAGAATTAAAATTACCTGATGGGTTGAAGCAGGCTAAAGTCAGCCAGAACAAGGAGGATAAGCCCAACCGGATGGCCCAGTACCTGTGATAACAAAGAATCAGTTTGTTAGGCAATCTGTTATTGAAGAATGGCAGCTGGCATTTGTTAGATTCCTGTAACAGCCTGTATGAAAATAAAACTGCTGTGTAAACAATATTTTCCTTATGAAATGAATGATGCATTTTTCTTCTCTATCAACTCTCTCTTTCGTCTAAATTCTTCTCCTAAACCTTTTCTTTTCTTTCAATCTATAACAAAAACTTTCATTTAGGTTTCAAAATTGAGCTCAATCATAATTAAAAAAGTTCTATTCTGTTTATTATACTGTTTCCATGATTAATATACGTATGTTATGCCTTGTTTTCATATGGTGTTCTTGAATTTCAATAATAGCATACAGTTCGCATTTAGGTTGTGTAACCTATCTCTATCATAATTTTTGTACTCAAATTGTTATAGTAATCATTACGAGTTCCATTGTAGATGACTGTGCAGATACTTCACCAATTCCGTCTCCAAAACGGAGGAAATGCCCTAAACCCGGTGTAAGATTTCTGCTCTATTTGCTTATATTACATATGAAAGTAAATTTGCATAATAATTTTTTTCTTTTATTAATTATTTTTATTATTATGGAATTGGAAATGGATTAGGTTGCAGAAGTAGATTCGGATAAAGATGTTGAACTGATAAAGGTTGTGAATGTTGAAGAGGAGGATTGGTTGGCTCCCCCTCCAATGGTTTCAAGTAATGCTCATAGCAAGATTGGTGAGGATTCAACCATAAAAGAGTTAAGGTATTGTACTTGGCAGTTTGAGTCTCTTTTTAAGCTTGAATCTACTTCCAACTTCACAGACATGTAATTTTGTCATACCTGTTTCTGGTGTTTCAATTGTGTTTAAAATTTCTGATTATTAGACATGGACTGGTAATTTATGATTCAGGAGATGATGTTTTCTGCATAGAATTGTTGCTATTGCTTGTTAACCATAATTGTAATATTTGCATTGCTTCAACTCCTCATTTTTCTTGAAATTCCCGTGTCCAATACATACCAAGATATGGATACATGGATATGACATTCCAAGAATCCTCAAAATAATGGAAAATCTTAAAAGAAACTGAACATACCCGTTTGTTTAATACACGAGTCCGAGTAACATAGTGTAAAAAATGTTAGTTTCCAGTCACATGATTTAAGAGCTATGAGATAATAAAAAATCAAAGGATCTTGGAACTTTGTGGGATCTGAAACAAACAATATGTTTCCTATTTTCTGGCTTAATGCTTTAATGTAATCTCTTTTTCCTATGGAACCTGTTTTACTCATTTTAATGTGAAATGATTCATGCAGGAGAAGGAAGCAGGAATTGCTTTCACTAGCACAATCTGCAAAAACCATGTTGCTAGAAGCAGAGGAATCTACAAAACGAGAACCGAGTGATTCGTTGAAACCTTCTTCAGATGCTGTAGCTGAGCAACCAACAATTCCTGCCTCTGAAAGGGCCAAAATAGTTATTTCGATCCAGAACAAGGATGAAGTGAAGCAATTTCGTGTATACACGGTATAGCTTTCTGCTGCACTTAGATCTTTTATGTCGGTAATTGCATACAGTCTGGGCTATGGAATAGGTGAATGAAAAAGTTTAGTACTCTGCTTTGCAGCTGCCTGATTCCAGATGTGGGAATAGAAATAAGTCTAGCTAAGTCCCTAGTTACAAGCAGTGGAGGAAATAAAATAATTGCATGTTGCATTCATATGATGAAAGACTGACTCAACCTTCCAAGTTAAAATTTTGCCTTGCAATGAAATCTGCTCTAGTTTCATATCCTCTTTATGCTGGGGAAAATAAAGATGCAAACCAGTGCTAGATTTACAAAATAAACAAATCTTGTATGTATTATGGACATCTGAAAAGGCAAATATCTGTTGTGTTTATGAAAATGTAGTTAGAAAAGCAATTTAATTCAGTATCTTGTCATTCATACATGGCTCATGTTCATATTTGCCTTATTTTCAAGGTTTACTCTATGCACTTCTCATTTCTTGATTGTGGAATCTTTCAAATGAGTCATTTCTACCTTTACTAACATAGAATAGAATCTCATGATTATTCTGTGATTGAACTGGCTTCTTAGGGTAACTCCATTTTCTGGAATTTTTTTGCTGGATTTTCATGTTTGATTTAATGGCTTAGGTTTTTTGTTTTGTATTTTTCATGTATTTCCCCCGTTTGAATGCTATTATCTTTCATGTGATGTACAGGATGTGCTGTATTGTAAATTTGTTTTACAATATAAGTTGAAGATATTTTTTTCTTCATTTTAATAGGATGATAAGTTTGAGAAGCTCTTCAGGTTGTATGCCAATAAAGCTAAGCTTGACCTGCAAAGCCTAGCGTTCTCTTTTGATGGTGATAAAATTAATGTGGATGCAACTCCTGCAAGTCTAGAAATGGAAGATGATGACATAATCGAGGTGCATGTGAAGAAGTGCTGATCGAGGTATGTTTCTTCTATAGTATTATATGAAAGCATTTAGACCAAAAAGAAGTTGAAATTCTGAATTGAGTAATACTGTGGTGAGCAAAATGGCATGTTACAAAATTAAACCTGTGCAGAGATTTTGTATGAATTGATGTATTCCGTCTTAAGATCCGAAAGGTTTCCAGATACTGAATAAAAATTTGAAGATGTCCACTCTTTCAATGATCATCTTTGTAGGGTCTTTTACCGAAGTTTATGTTTCACATTTCACAATTGTAGTGGGATGATGTTTTGAAAATGATCATAAATAGTCTTTTTATCAAAGCTTTCCCACAGCCTTGACGTGATGAAATGATTGATAGACTCACAAATGTAACTGATGACTGCTTCGATAAATTACTTGTGAAGGCATGAATAGCTAAAGATGATACTCCGACTCTTTATTTTAATTTTCAGGTCTTCATATTCGATATTTGTGACCGTTTATTTTATTTTTCAGGTGTTCATATTCGAATTGGATATAAGATGGTACTTCTAAGGATTATTGATGTACATTAGGCATGAATTTGACTAGCATAGCTTAAATGACTTATTGGATATGTGTACGACTACTATAATGAATTTGTTTTTGTGAAGCTTTGCCCGATTAAATACAAATTAAGGGTGTGTTTGGACGAGTGACATAGAAAAGGGAGATTTATTTTAGTTTAAAATTTTAAAATTCTAAAATCGAGTTAACTTCTTTAAGGAAAATTATTGGATGATTTTTACAAATAAAATGGATTACAAAAGGAAAGAATTAATTTAAATCTTTATTCAAATTATATTAAAACGGGAAGTTCTTCAAAGTTTTCTAATTTTTTTATTATGCTTTTATTATAAAAAAAAACTTAATAAATAATAATGGCATTTTTTACGAATTTAATGATTGCATATATATGATATATTTTACTACATATATATTATTTTTCCTCTCGTAATTACTTTTTATCTCTCCTTTTCTTAAAAAAAACAAAGTTTCATTATAGAAAGATCAACATTCTTTTGGAATATTTACAATTTCAAATTATAATTGGGTTTGACATGATTTCCATGGATATGTATTTTAGGGCTGATTCCATTAATGTATGAGACTAGGAGGTCATGTGGTTTTCTTTTACAATATCTCTTTTGTATAAACCTTGGAATTAGTTCTCCAACTTATCTTTCTTCTTTGGTCTGTCATTCAACAAAATGGACAAAAAATATCAACACGAAATTCATGTTGTGAATTTCATTAAAATGAAAAAAAAATCAGTCTCCTATAAATGAGTATGAATTCGCTGGTCCACCCCGGCCTATGTACTTTCATATTATTGCAACACTGACTCACAATTCGAGATTAAAAAAATAAAATATTTATAGAATTTAGGGTTATAGTTTCATTAAAGATTTTAAATGAACCTCAACATTTATAGGTGTTGAGATCAATATAAATTTCGAGTGATTTTGTTTAATTCTAATAAGTAACAGGGAAAGCACACAAATGGTCCATCGATTATGGGACGTTGCTTTGTTGAGTCATTCGATTATTAAAAATTACAAAATAATTATCTGATTATTTGATGTTATTTTGTTGAGTCCCCGACTATCAAAAGTTATAAAATGGTCACCCAATTCTTCTTCTCTCCTCCTTCTTCTCCTCCTTCTTCTTCTCCTTCTTCTTCTTCTTCTTCTCCTTCTTCTTCTTCTCCTTCTTCTTCTCCTTCTTCTTCTTCTCTTCTTCTTCTTCTTCTTCTTCTTCTTCTTCTCATTCTTCTTCTTCTCCTCTCTTCTTCTCTCCTCTCTCTCCTTCTTCTTCTTCTCTTCTTCTTCTTCTTCTTCTCCTCTCTCTCTCTCTCTTCTCTCCTCCTCCTCTTCTTCTCCTCCTCCTCTCTTCTTCTTCTTCTTCTTCTCTCCTTCTTCTTCTTCTCTTCTCTTCTTCTTCTCTCTCTTCTTCTTCTCTCTCTCTTCTTCTTCTTCCTCCTTCTTCTCCTTCTTCTTCTTTTCTTCTCCTTCTTCCTTCTCCTTCTTCTTCTTCTTCTTCTTCTTCTTCTTCTTCTTCTTCTCCTTCTCCTTCTCCTTCTCCTTCTCCTTCTCCTTCTCCTCCTTCTTCTTCTTCTCCTTCTCCTTCTCCTTCTCCTTCTCTTTCTTCTTCTCCTTCTTCTCCTTCTCCTTCTTCTTCTTCTCCTTCTCCTCCTTCTTCTTCTTCTCCTTCTTCTTCTTGAAGAAAAGAGTCTCATTAAAAACCCCTTCTAGGACCTACAAGGGGAAAAGAGTGCCCATGAAATATATTAACTAGCTCGGGACAAACCGAGTCAAAAAACAACGCATTCCCTGATCTAAATGCCCACGAGGATAACTCATGAGCCACCTTATTACAAATACACGAGACAAAAATTAATTTGAAAGATACATTGGTTTGCAAAATGGATCAAGCTTCAGCCAAATGAAATCCTAAAGTGGACAAATCTACCACATCACGTGACAGTTTATTAGCCACCATTGCCGAATCAGTCTCAAACACAACTTGGTGCCAATGGTTCTCTTGACCAAACTTTAAATATTTAATCATAGCATGGATATCTGCAAGACCCGCTTCGATGCAAATGGATGACGATAAAGCCAGACTGCCCAATGCTAAACCTGTAGAGTCCCGAGCTATAACACAAATGACAATCAATTTTTGCTGAGGGTTGAAGGCCCCATCTACATTAATTTTGACATAACCTGGATAGAAGGGAAGCCAACGAGCAGCCCATCCGTGCAACGAATGCACTGGGAGGGGGGCACAGGAGACATTCACCCTAGAGCTTGCTTCTTGGCCGCTAAGAACTCCTGGTGTAATATCCGAGCATTAAGAACTAGGATCCAAGGTGGTTGAACTTTATTGTCATGGATCTTTGTATTACGACCATTCTAAATATTCCAAAGAAGAATCATAAATCCTGCAAAACATTCCATAACAAGTGTAGATATCACAGATTTCAACCATTGTAAAGGAGTAGTGGTTTGACTAGATAGGAACGTACCTTGTAAGCCAGCCAATGCAAACGATTCTTGTGCAGATGAACAATCTCGCAAGGCGTGTAACACTGTCTTCTTGTGTAAATTACACATTGGGCTTGAAGTCGACCCCCTACAGGGAGACCTCCATGGGCTAATCTCCAAAAAAAACCCATATTTTTGGGAGTATCTGCAATTTTGTTTTGGTTTGCTAAGTCTTTAAAGTCAGCTCGGTTGAGTGTATCGGTTGTTGGAGCTAAAAATACCCTGAACATACATAATAGGTATCTGAATCATGATTAGCCCTCACAAGAACCTCGTCTTGACTAGGAGAAATCGATGTGGCTAGGATCGTATCTGCTTCAGCAGCTTCAAAAGTCTCTCGAACTTTCGACTCATCCCATCTTGCTTACCCTGTGTTATGAAACAAAGAAGCCTTAAAACATTGAATAGGAAGTGCAGAATAATCACCTAAAACTGTCTCGACTTTTGAACCACCCAATCTTTCCCGGAGTAAGTTTAGATTGATATCCATCCCTATCCTCTAATTAAAAGCTCCTTTAAACGCCTGAAGTGTCTTATGAATACCTTTTTATGCATATGAGCTCATATTACCAATGGGTGCATTAAAAAGGTCACCAGTAGAGAAGAATTTTGCCCGTAACACTCTAGACTATAAACAATGAGGATTTGTGATAAGATGCCAAATTTATTTGCCAACCATAGCCAGATTGAAAATTTGTAGGTCTCGTAATCTTAGTCCTCATTGTCTCTTCGGTTTGTAAATAGTCGACCAATCTATAAGAGGCCATCCACGTTATGATATTTTCCCCATCCACCAAAACCGACGCATGACGGAGGTCATCTTATCAAGCATCTATTCTGGAAGAAGATAACATGACATTGCATATTGTGGTAAGGTCTTAGCTACCGACTTTATGAAGACCTCTCGCCCTATATAGGATAAGAGGCGTTTAGTCCATCTTGTGACCCTCGTGACGACCTTTTTGCTCAAATAGCCAAATGTACGAGTCTTATTCTTATCAATGTAAAGTGGCAATCCCAAATAGTTCCCTAGAAAGTCTAATGCATGTATACCAAACACATTAGTCAATTGTTGATGGTGTTCATTAATTGTGTTGGGACTAAAGTAAATGACATTTTTCAAGATTCACACGTTGTCCTGATGAACGAACATATACATTTAGTATTCGTTTTATTTCAGTGGCCTCAGAGATTTTTTTTTAGGAAAACCAAACTATCGTCTGCAAAAAGTAATAAAGAAACCCAAGGGCTCGATTGGCTCGTACGAATACCCTTAATCTTATTGTTTCGCAACGTTTTATAAAACATAGCATATAACCCGTGTTGCAAAGAGGAACATGAATGGTGACATGGGGTCCCCTTGACGAAATCCTCGAGATGGGGAGAATTCACTAGTAAATGACCCATTGACCCTCACTAAAAATGTAACTAATGTAACGCAATGTATAATTATCTCCACAAAACCCAGTGCAAAACCAAGTTTCAATATAATGGCTCTTAATAATCCCTATTCAACCTGATCATAAGCCTTTTCAATATTTAGCTTAAGTGTTGCACCCTTATTAATTCCATTTTTAGAGGAGTTCATATAATGTAATAACTCATGAGCAACTAATATGGTATTTGCAATTTGCATGCCAGGTATAAATACTGCCTAGTTATCACTTATACAGAGTGATATAGATGGTTTTAGATGGTTAAGCGAAACCTTAAACACAATCTTGTAGATAACATTACAGAGGCTTATGGGCCTTATCTGTTTCATGTGTTCCGGCTCATCGAATTTTAGGATCAAAATGAGAATTGTCTTGTTAACTGTAGCCATATCCAGATGTCCATGAAGAAGTTATATGAATAGGTCAATGATATCTTATCCCACAATATCCCAATGAAACGAAAGAAATTTCTTGGTAAGCCATTAGGGCTAAGGGCATTGATGGGATTAATATCCCTAAAGGCAACAATGACCTCGTCAACTGTTATCACCATATCAATGGCATCAAGGATACTATCTTCTTAATCAGGATTGAAAGTAGTAAATAATTCTTGAAAATAATCTACTACAATCTCTTTAAATTTGTCATCTTTAGTAATCCAATGTCTTGATTTATCAAATAGATCGTGAATCTTGTTTCTCTTCCGTCATTGACTAGTTCGGGCATGAAAGAATCCCGTATTCCGATCACCATAAGATAACCAATTGACACGCGATGGTTGGGCCCAATATTTCTCTTATGTATTGAGAAATTGTTGAATTTCATGCTTCGCAACAAAGAAACGAGCCATATTATTCATGTTGAGACGTCTAGAGAGGTCGTTATTAACTTTCCTTCGAAAACTACTAATACATGCCTTAACATTTGAAAATATATCTAGTTGCCAGTTTCAAAGTATAGTACTAACAACCACTATTTTATTAATGACATTTGTAACACCCATACCCAGTCATGAAGAAATACTCGGATACCTGAGCGTACATTAGATTCTGATTATGTTAGACAAAACAAAATTCCCACAGCATGCATACTATGCAGAAGCAGTCAAATTCAAAACATACATCATTCAACATATGGTAGTTGATAACAAGAAATGAATTTAAAGTCTCACTACAATCAAAACGATGCAAGAAAATCGCAATCAATCAATCAGGGGTAAATTAGTCATTTCACCTAGGCAAATAATTTAAGGGTAAATTACCAAATTAAGTTCATCAATATTCATTATTAGTCCTTAATCGGTGACAAGTAAATTTTCAAATTAATCAGACATCAAACAAGGACTTAATTTAACATACATTTCTAAGGACTAAAATGTAAACAATACAAAAGTTGTAAGAAACCAACAAACATGCAATTGACTCCATTATTATGAAATTCAGTGTGTTAAAGTGTGGCTAAAAAATCTCATCAAATTTCAAGTTTAGGTATAATATTAATTATCATTTCAATTTCTGGACCATTTTGAACTTATACAAACATCCAGGGTCAAACTAAGACCTAGGAACACTTATGACCTTTAATGAATATAAATTTACCATTTTTCATCGAGCACACATCGAAGGGATTGATCTTTTTTTCCAAGGGGGATCGATCATTTTCAAAATAAAAAGTTTAGGATCAATCATTCTAGGCAAGGGATCGATCTTTTCCCCTAAGGGATCAATCCTTTTTCTGGAAAAATGCAAAATTCTAAAGAACATGCATAAATGTGTTAACAAACTTTCATATAATCAATCATAGGGACTAGATACATGCTTGGACACTTTTATACCTTCCTATACATGTTAAAATACACTTGTAACATGCTTTATAACACAAGTCAATACATCATACAAAGATCTAGCATCAACAGTCAATCATTGCATTACACTTTTAGCACAAGTCACATAGTCCATTTATGCATTTTGGGTCATTTCATGCATCCTATGAGTCTAACATATTTAGTACACTTAATGTCACTTGTCTATGCTCATCAAACGCTTTCTTAAGGCACTAATCAACATTCGGCTAATTTGGTGCTCAATTCAACCATCAATATGAGTTCAACATCCTCAATAAAAAAAATCGAGCCAATTAACATCTTTCAACACAAAATCAATGGTCCAATTGCCATACCACACTTATTACAACTCAACATATCAACAATTGTCTAGGTTCCAAAATGATCCCCACATTTCCACTATATGGATTCGAACCACATACATTTTATTTAATATTGCATTGCTTGACCACTTCGAATGCTTTCTCCTCACCTCCGATTCAACTACTAATCCTCTGAAAAGTGTAAAACATTGAGTATGAGCTGAAAAGCCTAGTGAACAACCAACATTCTAAACAATGCATATTCCAAAGCTAAATAAAAGTCCTATGTGCATTCAAGCCTCTCTTGTTTTTACCTCAACATTCATTTCAACATTTCATACATTTATATCCACTTAATGCATCATAAATGAACACAAAATCTAGAATATTTACATTCCATTCATCATAATAAATCCTACAGTAAACACATGCACTCATGCACAATTCCCTACTTGGCAAGTCACAAACAATGCACACATTATTTCAATTAAAGATCAATGTCCTTTTGTTCAAAACACAACTCACTCATTGGATAAAAGGACTCCATATAACTTCCCTTTATTTGTTGACTCACTTAGGTCCAAAACCATGACTTTCGGAGTAAACTCAACAAACCATCCTTACCTTGTAATCTTTTCGGAACATTGTTCATCGCACCAACCTTACCCCGTATATCCTTTTGATCACACACATATAGAAAACCATAGAGTACTCTTTCCTAGGCATGCCTTTCATATCCAAATGTACCATTAAGAACAAATAACCATTTAATCCAAGTATACAAGAGTGGTTATCAAATTATGCATAAATTATACACATATACACTTTCAAAATACACTTTCAAACACTTATTGGAAATGGTTGTCGTGATCAACCTTGTATGGACATCAAGTTTCTCACTTATCCATGTAAACATTAACATATATATACACTTTCAAATACGCTTTTAAAACCACTATGCATCAATTGCAACACATATACAATTCACATGACATATCCACATTTCATTTCACATTTCATATCAATGACGTGCATAAAAAAAGATTTATCTATACCAGAATTCAAGCTAAGAGAACATCCTAAACTAAACCTTCTTTTACCTTTGAACATGTTCATCCACAAAGAACGAAAGTCACCCACCTTTGTTGTCCACTAATCGGAATAACTTCCTGTAGACACTCATTTTCGCCTGGAGTTATTTTGTTTATATATATATATTATATGTATGCATATAGTAATATAGTTTTTGACAAAATATAATGTATAATTTTCGGAAAATGATTTTCGAAAATAAGTATATTATATAGTTTTTAAAACATTTTGAAAATATATATAATATATATATTTTAAAACATTTTGAAAACATATATATATTATATAGTTTTTAAAACATTTTCGAAAACATTTATATATTATATAGTTTTTAAAACATTTAAAAGTAAATATAATATATAGTTTTTAAAAACATTTTGAAAACATATATATATATATATTATAGTTTTTAAAATCATTTTGAAAACTTATATAATATATAGTTTTTGAAAACATTTTTGAAAACTTATATATAATATATAATTTTTAAAACATTTTTGAAAATTATATAGTTTTTAAATTTTTTTTTGAAAATTTATATATAATATAGTTAAAAAAAACGTTTTAAAAAATTTATATTATATAAGTTTTTAAAAATATTTTTTTACTTTGTATTTTTTTTATTATTCATTTTATTATTATTATTATTATTTTATTATTACTTATATTTTATTTTTTTGTTTCAGGTTCGTATAAAGGGTCCAAACAGTCCAGATTGGGCTTGAACCAACCCAACAGTGGTTAGGGTTTCAACATGTCATAGCGTCGTATAATCAGAGTCAAGAGTCAAACGGCCAGCAGTCTCCGACCGAGATCCCCGGGGTACTCGGCAACAACCCACAACATCATCAACATCCCGATAATATCGGGAACAACCCGTGGAGGGCGGAGCAGAGAACATCGGTGGTGGGTATAAATACCCCACCACCCATCATCAATGGAGAACATCAACAACAAATGGACGAACATCAAACACAACCAGACCAACAGACAACACAGTAAACCAAAGCCAATATCAGTCGAACACAGAGAACAAAGGAAACCGAGAACCTATCACAAGACAACATCATAACACCAAAACCACAAAAAACCAAAGGCCGAAGCCCCACAAAAATCCAAGCAAAATAAAAAAAACAAAGTAAAGTCGAGAGCTTTCGTCGGGAACGTTTCGAGGAAAACAAAAAGAACACCATCGGAACGCCAGAACCCGAAGACAGAGTCATTGGAAATGTGGGAGTCGAAGACTATCTTTTAGATCTATGATATTTGGGGTTAGTTTTGGAGATTTTGGGTTTGTAATAGGATTTGGGGTTTAAAAAGGGACATTTTAGGGGAGTTTAGACCCATACTTGCAAAGGGATCCGCGTGTTTTCATGTAAAAAAAGGATAAATCCCTTTTTCAGTCCCTCGTCCTCTATTAGAGTTCATATTGCCCCTTTAATTAGAATATATTGCTGATTTTCCTTTTTATTTCGTCCCCTAATTTCATTTTATTTTAAATTAGTCTTTTTTCATTTCCTTTTTGATATTTTATTTTTTAATTCTCATATATATGTTTTTTTATCATTTATATATATATATATATATATTATTGTTATTATTTTTAACATACATATATATATATATGTATATATTTTATTATTATTATTATTATTATTATTATTATTATTATTATTATTATATATCCCTTTTTTTATTTTATTTATTGTACTTATTTATTTTCCCTAGTTTTCATTTATTTATTTCTTATATATATATATATTCCTTTGGGGTCGTGATAGAATTTGGGGTTTAAAGAGGGACATTTTAGGGGAGTTTAGGTTTATCTGGCTACCGGAGGCGGTGGCCGAAGCAGTGGCGATCGGTGGCGTTCGGTCGTGGTGGCGTCTGGCTCCCTATCGAAGAGGATAATCGGAGAGTGGAGTTGAGAGAACTTTTTGAGAGGGGAGAGAGTTATCAGCGAGAGGGGGTTTGAAAATGAGAGGAAATGGGTTATTTTTGGCTTAAATACCGACCCGTCGGGCAGATCCATCGAACCGCGACCCGACTCATACCCGCAAAGGGATCTGCGTGTTTTCATGTAAAAAAGGATAAATCCCTTTTTCAGTCCCTCGTTCTCTGTAAGAGTTCATATTGCCCCTTTAATTAGAATTTATTACTGATTTTCCTTTTTATTTAGTGCCCTAATTTCATTTTATTTTAAATTAGTCCTTTTTCATTTCCTTTTTGATATTTTATTTTTTAATTCTCATATATATGTTTTTTTATCATTTTTATATATATATATATCTAATATTATTATTATTATATTATTATTGTTATTATTTTTAACGTATATATATATATGTATATATTTTATTATTATTATTATATATCCCTTTTTTATTTTATTTATTTTATTTATTGTACTTATTTATTTTTCCCTAGTTTTCATTTATTTATTTCTTATATATATATATATATATATTTTCCTTTGTTTCTTCTTCTTCTTTATTTATTATTATCATTATATTTTATTTCCTTTATCTTATCCTATTTATCTTTATTGTGTTTTTTATTTTCTTTATTTTATCTTATTTATATTTTACCTTATTTATTTCATGTGCTTGTAATTGTTCTTTTATTTATTTTTCATTATATTTTTTCCTTCTAACAAGTGTTATGACTTTTTAAACAAGATACTTTCGATCAATCAAAGGTAAGTAAATCGAATCGGGTTCTTAAATTTAAATTTTCGTAAATAAAGATAATCGGCAAATTAATTGGTACCGAAAGGGCGGTTCAAGGGTGCTAATCCTTCCTTGACCGTAACCGACTCCCGAACCCAACACGTTTCTGGTACAACGTAGATCAGGTAAGATGGTGTCTGACCCACCTAAATTCATTTTAAAATGGCCGGTGGTGACTCTAAAGCTTTTAATCCAAGTCGAAGCCCAATTCTGGGGCCCAACCGAAAGACAGACGCGACAGTTTGGCGACTCTACTGGGGATAGGTAAGTGAGTCAGGCCGAAATTAATTTTTGGTTGTCTTTTTTAGCAAAAATTACGAATTTAAATTTAAATTTATTCGATTCTAATTATTTATCTTTGATTTTTTTTCCAAATAAATAGTTGTACTGACGTTTTCTTTCAATGGTTTCAGCTTACTAAGTTTTTTTTCATCTAAGGCTCTATACCCGAGATCTGAACCTTTTTAAGTGGGGGTAAAAGCGACGCCTTCGTGAGAATTTATTCTCCGCACAGACCTAGCAAGTAACCTTCGGGATTCATATACTTTATGTCTTCGTGTGAATTTATTCACCGCACAGACATAAGGGAATTTATCCTCTCGAGTTTAACTTAGTCCACACAAGCTTGTAATGGGCTTATGACTAAGGGTCTGGCAAGCCCAAGGGGGCACCAGCAAGGAGAACTCAAGTACCGTTTTAGAACCTAAACCGGGAGAGTACATGGAATTAGATCCCACCCCAAAACCTCATTTCAAATCTTAGACTGCTTTGTTTCCTGCTTTACTTTTTGTTCAAAGCATGCGAACTAGACAAATATGCGGTTAGGATTTGTTTAAAATTAGCATACGGGATAGAGATCATGTCCGGGTAGGAATAATAAGCATGTGGGGTAAGATTTTTCATTTTTATTATTGTTTTGATTTACCTCACTAACTCTTTTTATTTTTGTTCTCTTTTATTTTTTTTCATCATTCACATCATTTAAAAGAGGTGTTGATCCACCAAAACGTGTTTGTTAAACATGAGTAATCTGTATTAATGGAAAAAAGGGTTATAATACAAAGAGATGAAAAGCTCAGAAGTCTAGCCATGGTCAAAGAATACTCAGGGGCAAAGTTTTTAGGGGTAAGACGAGGAAAAGGTTATTGACCCGGACGATCCTTTCGAAAACTACAAGAACAAGATGGCAAAACCTTAGCTAACCTGGAGACCATTATTGGCGAAACAAGCCGATAAACTTCGGATGGAGGGCTTCAATGGCACTTTCGTTAGAAACAAGCTCGACAGAGAGTGAAAGTCAGAGATATAGTCCTTTGAGACCTCTTTTTGGGGCAAACAACTCATCACTGGCACAAGTTTAGCCAAAGGAGCCGGAACGATTCAACAGGATATTCAACCGGTGGCAAAAAAGATGAAAGACGAATCAACTTGTTAGGGGCTGTTCGGGATCTATACCATCAAAATATTTTTTGTCTCTCCAGACGTCACACTTTTGTCCCCAATAAGGATTATTCATAATAACAGACACATTTTTTGGATCAATGCCTCGGACATTTCATGCATCATGCATTTAGACATATTTTCCATTTTGTTATTTTCTTTGCATTCACATTAACTAACGGAAGAATGTCTCATCAAAAGGAACACATACTGGATACACCACCTCAAGTGTTGGACACACCCCATCCGCATAACACCCGCTTGAAAAAAAAGAAAATGGAAACCAGAATTGCTCAGATCGAGGAGAACATGCTGAAGCTCCAGAGAGAGCTAGAAAATAAGATAAACCAGAGTAGTCTGAGTACTCTGAATATAATCATGAAAAACCAAGAGTCCTTGGTCCATCAAATTATGGCCAAGTTGTCTGGACTACATCAAGCGAGTGCACCTGGGGCAGGTTCATCGAAAGGGGTAGCTAAGTCACCTACCCCACAAGTGGTTATCACAACTGGAATATTACCAGAACTCCAAGGGGACTTATCTACTGAAAAAGAAAAGACCCCATCTACTGCCGAGATACAAACTGTTATATTTAACCCTAAGAACAATCCGCGTTATTACCATGTACCAGATTTGGACGAAGAGGACAAAGCAAAGAAGATGGAGGAAAAAATCAAACAATTGGAGGACCAGATGAAGGTAGTCGAAGGAGACCATGACTACCATGGAGTCGATGTCGCATAACTCAGTCTAGTCCTAGACTTAGTTCTTCCTCCGAAATTCAAGTCCCCAGAATTCGATAAGTTTGACGGGAATAGTTGTCCATCCTCTCACATCGCCATGTTCTGTCGAAAGATGACAAGATATGGAGGAAACGACTAACTCTTGATCCACTGCTTCCAGAAGAGTCTGTCAGGCTCAACCATCCGATGGTAAAACTAGCTAAGCCGATCAAATATCATGGCCTGGAGGGACCTGGCCAACTCATTTCTGGAATAATACAAGCATGTCAATGACATAAGGCCATATCGAGTTATGCTACAAAGCATGGAAAAGAAGCATAACGAGAGTTTCAGGCAATACACACAAAAATGGAGGGATTTGGCTATACAAGTTCATCCGCCCTTGGATGAGAAATAAACTAGGAAGTTGTTTGTACAAACCCTGAAGACACCTTACTTCGGGAACCTGGTGGCAATCACATCAGGAAGCTTCTCAGACTTAGTTATGGCCGGAGAAATGATCGAGTCGACCATAAAACAAGGAAAGATTAAGGATGGGGAAGCCAGTAAGAAACCTCCTATGAGGGAGAGGGATTGAGAGATTAACAACATCAAATACGTCAGTAAAGGTGTTACAATCTCCAGCCCAAAATCAAATGCAACTGTACCGTCAGGTACTTCTAAACAAGATTCCAGATAACCTAGGAGGGAAATAGAACATTTTGACCATATTCTCATGACCTACAAAGAGCTTTACTAATAACTTCTTGACACCCACGTAATGTCACCATATCCCGTGGAACCCATGAAGCCCCCATACCACAAGTGGTATGATGAGAATACTCATTGTGAATATCACAGCGGTGTCCCAGGGCATACTATTGAGAACTGTTACGCATTCAAGAGAGTCATACAGAATATGCGTAACCAGAACTGGATCAACTTCAACAACTTGGGGGCATCCAAGTGAGGGAGATCATTTCATCATTTGAGGCATTTTGTTTGAATTTGTTTTTTTCATTTTTTTCTCAAGCTTTTGTAAGGAATTTTAAACAAATTTATTTTACTTTAAAGATGCTGAGCAATGAATCACATTTGCAAACTTGCAATTCTTTGAATATCGACTGAATTAAAAAACTCTGTAAATGATTTAGAGTTACAGATCTTTAACAAGTTAACAAGATCAAAAACTGATAAAACAATGACTTTTGACCTTACCCAGAAGATGCGATCAAACACTCTACCCTTCTCTTGCAAATAACCAATGTAGTCTTCTCCATTCTAAGGCTTGATATTTAGATGTGCATAGGTGCATACAACATGGGGCTTCTTTGGCATATGACATTACTATACTTTTTATTAAAGACGTTCAGTGATGATAATGATCTTCACAGATGAAATAGTCGAGTATGTGAATCTAGTTTAGGTCAGTTGCTTGAAAATTAAACTCTAAAGATGAGATTTCTTGACTTAAAAAAACCCTAGACTATAACAGTTCTTCTTGACAAACTTAAGAAATTGGACCCGTATACCTAGGGATGACAACGTGCTGTGTTCGGGCCGGGTTTGGGCCCCCCGTCCCCTTCCCTATTTAAAAAACCCATATCTGTCCCCGCTTAAAAAATCCTGAGGATTTAAATGGGGATCCCAATCAGGTAATCGAGGAAAACCGTGGGGAAACGGGTATCCCCGTTTAGCATAAACGGTTATTTAAACGGGTATCGGGTCGGGTATATATATTTAAATGAAATATATAAATATTATATATATTTTTAATTTAAATTAAATTTATTAATATTATATATATATATATATAATTATTTTTAATATTTATCGGGCCATGTATCGGGCCTGGTAATCGGGGCGGGGATTACTAAACCCGTCCCCGTCCCCGTTTAACATAAACAGTTTTCTCCGTCCCCATTTAGCATAAATGGTTTTTCCCCGTCCCCGTTTAATTCAATTTTCAGTTTTCGTGTCGGGTTCGGGTTTTTTTGCCATCCCTGCGTATGCCCAGATTATAATATTATATATACAATAAAGCTTGAGTTGTCCCTCTAAAGCAATTGGTTAAACGCCCTGGCTTTATGGATAAGATTCGACTAAGCCTGATAAAGGTGATTATAATATCTATACAATAAAGCTTGAGTTGTCCCTCTGGAGCAATTGGTTAAACGCCCCGGCTTTATGGATAATATTCAGCTAGCCTGATAAAGGTGGTTATAATACCTATATAATATCATTGAGTTGTTCCTCTAGAGCAATTGGTTAAACGCCTCGGCTTTATGGATTTAGCTAGCCATACCATGACAAGTTTAAATAAGGAGTTTCAGTAAAGATGGACTAAGGGAGTTAAGGAACACCTGTTATAGTCAACTTTACACGAGCACTCAAAAATTTCATTTTTAGACTGATATTTCTGCACTGCCCTTGTTAGAGGAGTCTACAAAGCTTGAACAAATGGGAGATTTCAGAGGACCGAAATAAAAGGTCTAGTAATTAATTTTGCTAGTTGCGTCATTTTGTCCGCATCCAATTAAAATGTCAAGCCAAAGAAAAAAATATATTGTAATAACCGAAAGAATGACATTTTTTTTGCTGAAACCTTAGGTCAACCTAAAGCCAACTCATCCATTTGAACATTCGTTAAAGAGCTATAACTCTGAAAGCATTAAAAGAGTTGTTGATTCCTTTGATTTTCTTTGAACTCATATTTATAATTTGATTTAATTGTAAGCCTGAATTAAGGAACAATATTTTACAGAATTTTTATCATTTCCCCTCCTAAAACAAGAAAAATGAGGAAAAAACATTTTCAAATAGGACAATCTCAAATATGAAAGGTCTGTAAAGCCAGAGCTTGAGAAGCAAATGGGGCACGATCGATTCCAAGGATCAGATTGGCAGACAAAACACGAGACTCCAATCCAAGAGATAAAACATAACTCATTCATTTTGCATGCATCTTAGGCATACTTAAGAGCATCACATTTATTATTTTTTGCATACATGATTTTTTATAGCTTTTAGAGTCAAGTTTCGACTTTAAGATGAAGGATACTCGATTCAAGAGCACCTTTAAAGATCGATGGTGGTTGTTTAACTCAACAGCGAGAAGCTACACCTCAACCAACTCGACAAATTGAAAGATTGACAATCAACCTCAGATGGGTTCGAGAACTAATTTAGAACGAATCTATTTCAGCTTAACTCAACAATAAGTAACATGTTTTCAACCAGATTTCAATTCTACAACAGAAGATATTCAGCTGACAAAATTTATCAATGGGCTTTCCTATAAAGGGGAATCACCCAAAAATCATATCACTTGGTTCAGACCCACTCAGGGGAACCACCTGAAGAATTACGACCAACTTAGACCTGTGAAGGGAAGCCAATATTTTCTATTTTCAGTATAACTCAAGGCTAGAAGGGTTATCTGCCAACCAAAGACCTTCGAGTTCGACTACGCTCAGCTCCGAGGTACATCATTTGCAGCATAGCTTAAGTCGAGAAGGGCTATCTGCCAACCAAAAACCCTCCAGTTCGACTACACTCATCTTTGAGGGCATATCATTTACAGCATAACTCAAGGCTAAAAGGGTTATCTGTCAACAAATACCTTTGAGTTCGACTACGCTCAGCTCAACGGCACATCATTTGCAGCATAGCTTAAGTCGAGAAGGGCTATCTGTCAACCAAAGACCCTCGAGTTCGACTACACTCAGTTTCGAGGGCACATCATTTGTAGCATAAATAAAGGCTAGAAGGGTTATCTGTCAACAAAGGCCTTTGATTTCGACTACGCTCAGCTCAACGACACATCATTTGCAGCATAGCTTAAGTGGAGAAGGGTTATCTGCCAACCAAATACCCTCAAGTTCGACTACACTCAGCTTTATGGGCACCACGACGCAAATTCGACAGGGAGTTATTTCTAATTCAAGTCAATTTTCAACTCCACCGAGCGAAAATTTGTGTCATTTTGTCTTTGTCCTATTTTTCGTTCCACGAAAAAGGACAAAGAGGGCAGCTGTAGACACTCATTTTATTTTGTTTGTATATATATATATATATATAGTAATATAGTTTTTGAACATGTTTTTGAAAAAAATATAATGTACAATTTTCGGAAAACGATTTTTGAAAACAAGTATATTATATAGTTTTTGAAAGCATTTATATATATATATATATAATATGGTTTTGAAAAGCATTTTTGAAAACATTTATATATTATATAGTTTTTAAAACGTTTTGAATATATATATATAATATAGTTTTTAAAACATTTTGAAAACATATATATATTATATAGTTTTTAAAACATTTTCGAAAACATTTATATATTATATAGTTTTTAAAACATTTTAAAAGTATATATAATATATAGTTTTTAAAACATTTTGAAAACATATATATATTATATAATTTTTAAAATCATTTTGAAAACTTAGATAATATATAGTCTTTGAAAACATTTTTGAAAACTTATATAATATATAGTCTTTTAAAACATTTTTGAAAACTTATATATAATATATAATTTTAAAACATTTTTGAAAATTATATACTTTTTAAAAAATTATTTTTGAAAATTTATATATAATATAGTTTTTTAAAAGAACGTTTTAAAAAATTTGTATTATATAGTTTTTTAAAAATATTTTCTTATTTTGTATTTTTTTATTATTCATTTTTTTATTATTATTATTGTTTTATTACTTATATTTTAGTTTTTGTTTCAAGTTCGTATAAAGGGTCCAAACAGTCCAGATTGGGCCTGAACCAGCCCAGTAGTGGTTAGGGTTTTAGCATGTCACAGTGTCGCATAATCAGAGTTAAACGACCAGCAGTCTCCGGTCGAGATCCCCGGGGTACTCGGTAACAGCCCACAACATCATCAACAGGCCGATAATATCGGGAACAACTCGTGGAGGGCGGAGCAAAGAGCATCGGTGGTGGGTATAAATACCCCACCACCGATCATCAACGGAGAACATCAACAGCAAACGGGCGAACATCAAACACAACCAGACCAACAAACGACACAATAAACCAAAGCCAATATCAGTCGAACACAGAGAACAAAGGAAACCGAGAACCCATTGCAAGATAACATCACAACACCCAAACCAAAAAAAACCAAAGACCGAAGCCCCACAAAAATCCAAGCAAAATAAAAAATAAAGTAAAGTCGAGAGCTTTCGTCGGGAACGTTTCGAGGAAAACAAAAGGAGCACTATCGGAACGCCGTAACCCAAAGACAGAGTCATCGGAAAGGTGGGAGCCAAAGACTATCTTTTATATCTATGATATTTGGGGTTAGTTTTGGAGATTTTGGGCTCGTAATAAGATTTGGGGTTTAAAAAGGGGCATTTTAGGGGAGTTTAGACCCATACTCGCAAAGGGATCCGCGTGTTTTCATGTAAAAAAAGGATAAATCCCTTTTTCAGTCCCTCGTCCTCTGTAAGAGTTCATATTACCCCTTTAATATATTGCTGATTTTCCTTTTTATTTCGTCCTCTAATTTCATTTTATTTTAAATTAATATTTTTTCATTACCTTTTTGATATTTTATTTTTTTAATTCTCATATATATGTTTTTTATCATTTATATATTTATATATATATATATATATTATTGTTATTATTATTGTTATTATTGTTATTATTTTTAACGTTTATATATATGTATATATTTTATTATTATTATTATTATTATTATTATATATCCTTTTTTATTTTATTTTATTTATTGTACTTATTTATTTTCCCTAGTTTTCATTTATTTATTTCTTATATATATGTTTATATTTTCCTTTGTTTCTTCTTCTTTATTTATTATTATCATTATTTTTTCCCTTTATCTTATCCTATTTATCTTTATTGTATTTTTTATTTTCTTTATTTTACCTTATTTATTTCATGTGTTCGTAATTGTTCTTTTATTTATTTTTCATTATATTTTTTCCTTCTAACAAATGTTCTGACATTTTAAACAAGATACTTTCGATCAATCAAAGGTAAGTAATTCGAATCGGGTTCTTAAATTTCAATTTAACTTTTAATTTTCGCAAATAAAGACAATCGGGGAATTAATTGGTATCGAAAGGGCGGTTCAAGGGTTTTAATCCTTCCTTGACCGTAACCGACTCCCGAACCCGATACTTTTCTGGTACAACGCAAATCAGTTAAGATGGTGTCCGACCCACCTAAATTCATTTTAAAATGGTTGGTGGTGACTCTAAAGCATTTAATCCAAGTCGAAGCCCAATTCTGGGGCCCAACCGAAAGACAACCTCGACACTTCCAAACACTTAGTAAACGTTCACCAAACACGATGCACTAATTTTTATCAATTATCAACACATCAAACACCTTGGAAATAAAAAATAACACATCAAGAAAATATCCAAAACAGAGAAAAATTTTATGTTTCCAAAACAAAGTGAAAAGATCAAAATTACCAAAAACCTTACCAAAACGACGCTCTAAGCTTCCAATCCAATCGAAACTACTTCTCCCCAATAAGAGCTGATCAAGAAAAATTAAAATTAACAACTAAACTCAACCAGAAACCTCAGAAATAATCTCAATTAATCCTAATTCACGGATTTTCAAAAAACGCTAAAATCAAGCTTGTTTTAAAGAATTTCTTATCGAAATCAAATGAGATTGAAAAAATGATTTAGTATGATAATAATACCATTAAAAAATCTAAATCAACACAAGAAAATCTTGAAAAGTGATTAAGAAAAATAGCACATTAAATACCTCCGAAAATCAAGTTTAATTCACAAACTCCTCTTTAAAAGAATTGTTTAATTTAAATCATCAATCATATTGGATCATTATTCATTGAAGCACAAAAGGGACCAAGGAAAAGATAATTACATTTCTGGAAAAGAAGATGAAGAGAAGAAGAAGATCAACAATGGCAACACCAAAGAGATAAATGAAGAAACGATAAAGAATAAATGATAAAGAACGATCTTGATTAAAGAGAGAAAATCAATATGAAAGGAACAAGAATCAACAACAAATGAATAAAAAATGAAGAAGAAGATTTTTAGCCATGAGAGTGCTTTGAGAGAATTTTAGCAGAAAAAAATAAGATGATAGTGTATGGATGAGAGGAAATGAAAGAAATCGTTAATGACAATTAGGAAAGAAAATGAGAAAAGATTAAGAGAATGAATCTAGATGGAAAATTGACAAAAAAAAAAGATTAAAGATATAGTTAAACTTGGAGGGAAAAACACTAAACACAAACCTTTGTAAAACTAACTTCATAGATTTTGATTGTAATCTTTTTACAATTTAATCACTAATATCACAATTTTCAATTCATTCATTTTAGTCACCTTGTAAAGCTAATTATAAAATCCCTAAAATAGAAATTAATAATTTAAAAACTATTTAAATCATTTTAGGAAATATTTATCAATTAAAATTCCAATATTAATATTTTTACCTCAAATTCAGAAACCAACCTGACTAACGACCCAAACTTTGGGACATTACAACATTACCGTGGGTGTAGAATCATGACGTGTGGACACGATCCTTGCAAGCTTAGTCATTCAACCTGCATGAATCGTAATGAAAAGAGTATCCACGTGCATGCCTATTACCACCTTGATGCTGCCACTTTTTGTGGTCATAATGAGGTAACAATGGTCGAAATATTTTGCGTATTCTTAGACCACACGAAATTGTGGGAATATGAACATCCAATCTTTTAGAAATAGATGGTTTTCTACGAGTGTTATTTACCCATGTAAACCATCCATGGGAAGGTCTTAAATCTGATAGTCTGTTACGTTGTAAAGCATCACAAAATCTATCAACATACACTATTTTCTTACGGTTGCCTCCCTGTTTTTCAGAGTCGTTTAAAACTTCATTAAAATCCCCGCCCAATAACCATAACAAATGAGAGGTCGTACTTAAGTTATCAAGCATATTCCATGTTTTTATTTTGAGAAAATAACCTCAGTGACCGAAAATTCCTTATAATATACGATTTAACCAACTTTTTTTGGATTTGCGAAAATGACCAACAAATTCGCAACGTGAACTCCAATTTCGCAACCTAGTTTCCAAATTCGCAACGCGAATATGTGAATTGCATTGCGATTTTCTAAATTCGCAACAAATAAGTCAAATTCGCAACACTGGATTTTAAATTCGCAACTGAATTTCAAATTCGCAACTCGATTTTTGAATCACAACACGAATTTAATTTCGCAACAGGTTTTAGTTTCACAACACAAATATTTTGGGTATATAACTACGCAGCAGCATCAACTCATAACCTAAATCCCTAAATCGCAACTCATTCCATCTCCATCTATCACTCTCTTCGGCGACATCCATTCCTATATCCAACGACATCCTTCCCCATCTCTAATTTTATTTTTACATAATTTTATTTCTATATAATTTTTCAATGATTTCTCTCCCAAATTATCAACTATCAACTTAATAAAGGTATGTTTTTCTCTAAGTTAGTGATGATATGTAGTTTATAGCTCGTTTGTTTAGTAAATTAATTTACAATTTGTAGAATGAAATCATCTAATGTTGATCATGTTTGGATAAATTTGTGTTTTGGAGGGTCATGGGAGAATGTTCATGGTGTTTTACAATATGTGCCTTTACCCATGAATCTTCAACTAAAACTGTCATTAAAAAAGTTAACTTATGAAACTCTAATGTTACGTGTTGCAAAGAAATTGAATTTAGAGCCTCTAAGTGGATTTAGGCTATCTTATCAGAGAAAAGGTAAAGTTTATTTGTTAACCGACAATGACAATGTTGAACGATTCATTGCTTACATTAGTGTTTCGCAAGAAGATGATGTTACATTGTATGTTGTTGAACCTAGAAGTAGTGAAGTTGGGTCAGTAGCGGGTAGTAATCAACTAAGTTCTTCAACCCTAGTTTATGGTGCTCACAATGTACAACGTTGTTATTAAACTCAAAATTTAATGGTTCCACCATAATTTCATCACCAAGAAAATTTTGTTTCACCACATTTCCAATACCAAACACAATCTCAAAACGCACAACCTTTTCCTAATCCAAATCCCAATAAACTTTCAGCACCAAATTCCGATTTTCGTATTGACCAGTTAGACGATTATGAGCCAACAGAAAAAATTATGAGTACTAGTCAGTATTCAAAATTTGATCTTGGTCAATACTCAGATTTTGATGATGTTTCAGAAGAAGAAACATACCATGTGTGTAATGATTTTGATATTGGTCAATACCCGAATTTTGATGATGAAAGAGCCGCTGCCGAGGAAGATGTTGATGATAATGAGGAGGAAGTTACGACTGTGAATGAACATGTTGAACATCCATTCTGTAATTCATATAACCTTGAAGAAGAAAAAGAAGAAGAAGAAGTCCTCGAAGAAAAGAAAAAGAAGAAAATTCCCCGGGAGTATAACTAGAATATGCCAGAATTACTTCAGATACCGGAAGAAGAGTTGGTAAAGATAGCAGTTGATTGTTACACAAAAGTTATTCGTATCAAGAAATATGATTGTTTTGATACAAAGGAATACTTGAAGATAGCTTTGTATACGAAATGAGTGGAAGATGACTATCAACTAAAAGTTAACAAATTAAGCAAAGATCGTTTCGAAACAAAGTGTATGATTGAAAAAAACTGTACATGGCATATGATTGCAAAGAGGATAAAAGATTGTGAAATGTTTCAAGTTAGGACTTTTATTGATAAACATACATATTCAAGAACCCAAGTTTTTCCTCACCATAGACAGGCAAACAAAAAGGTGTTGGGTGGTTTTCTAGCTGAGTTAATGTTTTTGAATGACAGAGTATATCGGGGACATGAAATTATGAATGACATGAATGCTCGGTTCAAGATTAGTATCTCATATTCTCAAGCTTGGAGAGCCAAATGTTATGCCTTGGAATTGTTGAGGGGGTCTCCAGAAGCATTGTTTGCCCAACTGCTGGCTTATTGTCACAATTTAAAGCTGAAAAATCCTGGGTCGGTAACTCATATCAAAACATATAGAGATGGACGCTTTGAGTTGCTGTTTATCGCCATTGGTGCTGCGGTTAGTAAATCAATATAATTTTGTTGACTCATTTTGTTTAGTTATATGCATTTCACATTTAAATGATTATATATCTTGTGTATATTATTTTGTAGATTCGTTTGTTTATTACTTGCATGCGCCCAGTTATTATAGTTGACAGAGCACATTTGAAAGGTCGATACCTTGGAGTAAACTTATTAGCAGTAGCCATGGATGCTAATAATGGGATACTGCCAATTGCTTACAAGGTTGGAAAATCTGAAACCTCTGATTCATGGACATGGTTTATGGGGAATCTTAGGGATTGCATATGTCCTATTAGCAATCTGAAAATCATATCCGATAAGGCAAGCTCAATTGACAACGTTGTTAGAAGGTGTTTCCCAAATGCTTTTCATGGACTTTGTGGTGTTCATTTGTATAGAAATCTAAAATCAAGGTCTGCTGGTATAAAAATTCACAAATGTACATACTGGAAGGCTGTAAAAGCTTATCGGGAAGTGAATTTTAATAAGCATATAAATTGTTTAAGACGTGTTTTGCCTCAATGTGCTTAAACACTAGAAGATGTCGGGTTTGAAAGATGGTGAAGAGTACATCAACTTGGAGCAATATATGGTTTCATGACGTCTAATAGTGCAGAATCAATCAACGCTCTAAGTCGTCATTCCCAGAAATTACCCATTACTATGTTAATGGAGTTTTTTCGAGCCTCTATTCAACAGTGGTACTACAAGAAAAGAAACCATGCAGGTATTATTTATTTAAATTCGTAACTTATCATATATTTTACTAAGTATTATTTATTTAAATTTACAGGAACATTGGAACGTTGTGTTACACCATGGACTGAAAAAAAGATAACGAAACGTGTTGTGAAGTCAACGCCATGGAGAGTTGAACCATGTTCAAACACTTTGTTTGAAGTATTGGATAATAACTTAAATGGGCTTGTCGATCTAAATGTAAAGACGTGTAGTTGTATGAAATGGAAAATATCTGGTTATCCGTGTGGCCATGTTATAAAAGTTGCTCTTCATCTAAACCAAGATGATTCAAGCGCATACGCTATGGATTGCTACACTACAGAAGTATATCGACAGACTTATGTCGAGATTGTCTACCCTATTCCATATCCTTCTGAGTGGGACATACCAGATGACTTACAAACAGTTTTGCCACCAGTCATGGATAGCAGGCTACCTGGCCGACCAAAACATCACGATCGTATACCGACTAAGGGTGAAGAGAAGAGGATATCGACATGTAGTCGGTGTAAGGAAAGTGGTCATACAAGGTTGACCTGTGGATCACCAGTGCCATCAATATCATCTTTTCCTCTACCAAAATATGGATCCTCGTCAAAATCCAAAGCTCATATGGTGCCAAGCAGAAGGAAATCAAAATCGCAATCAAAATCCCAATCACAACTGGCTTCACCTTTTGGGACTTATTAACTTATGTGATTTTTAAATGCAAACGTTGTATTATGTGTATTTTATTTGTTAATGCATACATTTTCAGTTAGACATTCATTAATAACTTGAGTTTGAACATTGCTATGATCTGTTCAGTTGTTATCACTTATCAGATTATTGTCTGTTATCTTTTTGAAGGGTGTTTCCCTTGAATTCGCAACGCGAAAGTCAAATTCATGTTGCGATTTTTTATTATGATTGATGCAAAAGTTAAATTCGCATTGAGATTTTTGCGTTGTGATAGTCAAATTCGCAACGCGATTATCGCGTTGCGAAAGTCAAATTCGAAACGCGAAATCGCAAATTGAAAATCGAAACGCGAATTTGACTATCGCAACAAAAAAATCGCAATGCGAATTTGACTTTCGCGTTGCGAATTTGATTTTCGCGTTGCGAAAGTGTACCTTCAACATGTCTTTTTTGCCTTCAACATAATGCAGATTGAATAAACAACAAATCAACTTTTACAAATCAATTAAACAAGCAAAAAATAATTCTTATTTACACATCAATTAAACAAATCAACTTTTACAAATCAATTAAACAAGCAAAAAATAATTCTTATTACCTCATCAATTAAACAAATCAACTTTTACAAATCAATGTAAAATTCAATTAAACAAGCAAAAAAGTGTACCCCAAACAGTTGTTTATGCACAAATACATCAATTTTACGCAGCTCACTTCAGGATTAACCTGCAGAAACCAAACATTTGCTCAAACAACACTTTCTACACATCTAAAACCAACAAACAGTAAATTATTGAATTCTAGGTACTGAACCGAACATTTTCAAACCAACAAAGAGTATATGTTAACAACACTTGCTCAAACTTACCAATTGTTTATGCACACTTTCAGCATGCGGATGCAGGTAGGCAACGTCTCGTATATATCGCTCTAGCCATAAAATGCCAAAATCACAAGCCTATTGCACCTCTATCTCTATCTGTGGGAGGTAGAAACTGTTTACTTCCTGTCGTCAAACGTTCCAAGCACAAGCATACGAGAGGACCACAATCCCCTTTGGCTACCTCCGTTTGTTATGGCGCGGTCTCGTCTCTGATCATTGTAACTTTGAACTTTTTTGGCTTCTTGTTTCCAGAATTAGTCCAATAATCAATTGCATTCAAGTATTTTGCCAAATGAGCGCTCCATCCCTTACAAATAATATCTCTCAAATCAGAAAATGGTATGTAATTTAACATGCTGTCATATACTATTATCTTCAAGGATGAGAGATGAATCTCGAGGAGAAGCCAATGACGACGTTCCAAAACAGGGATAAACACTTGCAATATGCCATCATAAATAATTGCGCACATCAAATAAAAGACGTTCTAAAACAGGGATAAACACCTTTAAAATATTCAAAAAATAAATACTAACCTTATCGACCTCCCACCACGTAGGATAAAGTTTAGCTTTTCCATTACCCAACATATATGAAGCATCTCTCATATCCTTCAAGTGAGCTACGTGAAAAGACGTCGGCATAATAGTCTATCGAGTATTTTTTATTTTATTCAATTTCCTTATTATTAGAAGACGTGACACTCATGCATCAATATGTTGTTTTATAAAAAAATACATATATTAGTGAATTTATTAATAAATTTAAAAACTATTAATCAAAATGCAATATAAGAAGAATATAAGACTTACCACCCCTTCGAGATAGCTATTATCTTTAACCCCTAATAAAATACCCCACCAAGACCGATCAAGAAACAAATGAATAACATCGTCGAGTTTGCATATGTCAGAATAACACCCCTTGCTCCGCTCATGTAGATAAAAATCAACTACGGTCATAGCCCAAAGGGTATTATCCGTAATTGTGTCCGGTAGTGTTTCCCTCTCCTGCTGAGGAATGGTACTGGCCGGTAACACATACGAAAGCCAACTCGCATCCATCATATCGGGCACATGAGGGGGTTTATCAATATGTCGACATATGACGCCTTGAACGGTGGGAGGCACCTCTTGAACGATGACAGGGGCCTCTTGAACGGTGGGAGGGGCCTCTTGAATGATGAGAGGGGCCTCTTGAACGATAGGAGGCACCTCTTGAATGATGACAAGTGCATCGGGCTTCTTCTTACGGAGTCTTGGAACTAGTGGGGTGAAAAGAGACGTAATGGAACGTGCACGACGTCTAATGCGTGAACCCCGTCGTACAAGAAAAACCCGACGTAAAGCATCTACTTTATCGGGCCGCTAAAAATAAATCAATAAATAAATCAGTAAATAAATAAATAAATAATGTCGAAAAAAGGTTATTTGCATTTTTAGTATAGTATTAAACAAATTTACCTCATTGCGTAGAGTATGAACCTCATTATACAATGATGAAAAAATCTCACGTAGAGCGGCTACCTTATCACGTAAAGTAGATACCTTACCACATAGCGCACCATTGTCATCGTGAAAAACATCCACCTCACCACATAAAGATTGTACCTCATCACGTAGCGCACCATTGTCTTCACGTAAAGTACCGACCTCATGACGGAAAGCACAGACCTCATCATGTAACTCCCCTAACTCATCCCGTGGAGGTGGAGAACAAGGAGATAAATGTCGTGGCCTCTTTGTCGGTCGCCTATCATGAGGTAATGGTGGAGAATAGGCTCGATGATGTGATGGAATAAGTGATGGTGGAGGTGGAGAAGAGGCTCGATCAGGTGATGGCTCTGGGTGTCGAGTTGTAGAATCGGCTCGATCAGGTGATGGCTCTCGAAGAGGGTGCTCATCATCCGTCGCATCAAAAAATCGCTTACTAGCTTGCCACCAATCAATGGCAAGCTCAGCCTCTGTGGGTGTCAGCCTCTGTAATGGATAGTTGGACTCCTAACAATATAAAAGCTCAAACAAAGTTAAATGTGTACTAGTAATAACTTGTTTATATATGGTAGTATTTGTGTGTTAACTTACATCATTCATCGTTGTATATGGGAGTAACTCTTCCCAATCCAACAGGCGGATCCTCCTCTAGGTAATAGCCCTAGGAATATCATTTGAATTTTTTATCGCATATGTCTGCATGCTGGGGAAAGCCTCAAATATCAAAATCTACAAACAATATAATACACAAACATCAGTAATTGTTATATAATTAATTATAAATTTGGAAACATTATATAGAGATTCTTACCTTAAAGGCCCAAATAAAGCATGCTAAAGTGTATTTAGAACCATCGCCTCACAAACTTTTTCAGTCCTTAAAGGCAGACAACAACTTCTTCCAGGTAGCTTTCCATAGATATGAACCCCACGGAAACAGTTTCCATGCATTTAGGTCCTCTACTAATAATATTAGGTCCTCAGAAATAGGTTGTATGCCCTCTTTGCCTAAAAAGCCGGCATGCAAAAGTAATAAATGGCATACTCTGACAACATCAAGGTTATCCATCCGAGTAAAACCATATTTAACAAATAATCTCTTCAAGTCGTCGACATGTAAACTCGGCTTCGACTTTGCCAGCTCAGGAAAAACCCGAGATAACCATGATGGGCAGGAGATATGACTAGTGTACCGGGTTACTTCATCGTGTCTGAAGCGTAAATCAGTGATTAAGCAAAACTCCTCCCGTCCAAAACAAGTATTCGTCGGAGGAAAATGAAACCATATCTCTTCATCACCACGTTGTATCCTCTCGGGTAGATCGTTAGTCATGGTCTGAAGAAACAAATGTGTCAACATAGCATCTCCACCCGGATGTTGTACTTTCATCCATGGCCCGAAACAAGTATCCTCAAACAATTTTCTTTGTAGAGGTGTAAGCGTCGACGCAATTTTAGTTGCTAGGCTTAATTTATTCCTTAAGGTCAATTGAGCCAAAAATAATTCTACAAAAACAATAAACATACCAAGTTAGATATACCAAAAACTACAAATTATACACTATAAAAAGACATGATATTAAACAGTGAAAACAAAGCCAAATATAATTCAAACTAGCACGGTATTCACCTAAGTCATTATTCCATCATAGTTCACAAAATGCATCAGATAACATTCCAGAAGTAAGCACTTATAAAACATTTAAAAGGATAAAATATAGGTTTAGTGCAGTTTCAAGGACAACATAAAGAGTAGTAGTTTATTCTTGAAACTTAAATTCGCAACACTGTGAGGTTAGTATTTGTCTTTGTTTTTTGGTTGAAGTAATGCAATTCATTCAAGTTTCAATTTGCAGAAGAAGAGTAGTTTCTGAAACTTAAATTTGCAATGCGAAAATGAAAATCGCAACGCGAACATGAAAATCGCAACGCGAAAATGAAAATCGCAACGAAAAAATCGAAATGCGAAAATGAAAATCGCAACGCGAAACTAAATTCGCGTTGCGATTTTGGTGTTGTGATTTTCATTTTCGTGTTGCAAATTTAAGTTTCAAAAACTATTCTTCTGCAAATTGAAACTTGAATGAATTGCATTTCAACCAAAGACAAATACTAACTTCATCGCATTAAAGACTAAACAGTTTAGCAGTATTGACAGCAACCAAATGAATTTAGTAAGCAATCTAAGTGAAATGGTTAATCTATATATTGAAATTACCAGTAAATTTATCATCAATAATAATACAAAAATTTCAAAATAAAAATAAGAGATTACAAAAACTAACCCTCGGTGGTAGATTTTCCATTTCTGACCATGAATGGTTGTGAGGGTTGCTATGAGAGATGGAGATAGACGGATTTCGTCGGAGATGAGGACGGATTTCGTCGGAGATGGTGACGGATATCGTCGTAGAGAGTGAGAGATGGAGATGGGACTAAGTTGTGATTTAGGGTTTTAAGTTATGATTTGCGATAATACTGTTTACATTTGTGTTGCGAAATTAATATTGTGAAAATAAACGCGCTTTGACTTCTGTGTTGCGAAATTTGACTACAAAATTGAAAAAGTGAATGACTATAGACAGGCCCTTGTAATGCATTTTAAATAGATTAGAGCCTGTTTGAATTTTTGGGGAGATAGAGTCCTGATCGAAGTTTGACATTATCGCACGAAAGGAAAAGTCAAAGTCGGTTGCCTATACAATCCATAAAGAGTCTGAACCCTTAACTGAAATAAAATTCTAACAGAACTCCACACGTTATCGTGTACCAATGTAGAGCCACATCAGATCGTAGTCCATGAATTCCACCGTTGTATTTTATACGGGTCATGCATAAGAACATTTACGCACAATAAGGTACCAAAGAAAAGAGAAAACCCTAAGCCATTCCAAGTGGCCCTTACCATCTACATACATGTTTACATCAAACTCAAAGTGCCATGTTTACATCAAACTCAAAGTGCCATGTTTACATCAAACTCAAAGTGCCATGTTATAATTACTTTCATGAATCTCAAAGTTGTTGATGCTACGAAATTGTTACGTGTCATAACCCAAGTAATAAAGTGAAACTTCAAGAGTTTTGAGTGTCAAACCCACATAAAGCAAGATTTAATTACTAGAGAGTTGCTAAAAAGATAAATGTTTAAGATGACTGTAGACACTAATTTTCGCCCACATATTTTTTATATATACATATATATATCTATATATATATATATATATATTATATAGTTTGCAAATGATCTTTGAAAATACGTATATAATATATAGTTTCTAAAAATATTTTGGAAATGAATATAATATATAGTTTTTAAAATACTTTTGAAAACTATATAATATATTCATTTCCAAAATGTTTTAGAAAATATATATAATATGTAGTTTTTAAAATCATTTTGAAAACTTATATAATATATAGTTTTTGAAAACATTTTCGAAAATTTAATATAATATATAGTTTTTAAAAAAACATTTAAAAAAATTATATTATATAGTTTTTAAAATACTTTTTATATTTATTTATTATTATTAGTATTATTATTATTATTTATTATTTTTATTACTTATTTTTATTTTTTATTTCTTTTTGTTCCAGGGTCCAGTCCAATAGTCCAAACAGTCCAAAGTGAGCCTGACCTAGCCCGTACCAACAACCAAGAACAGGGTTTGCACATTTCAGTAAATAGTGCCGCACGAGTCAAGGCAACCAGGCAGTCAAAGGGCAAGCCGGCTGGGAAAATCAGGACTGCACCATCCCGGGATTCCCGACACGTGAACGTTGTTAGGCCCGAAGTATACGGGAGGGACCCCATGGTCATCAGAAATGACCCCGATGAGGGCCTGTATAAATATCATCGAAAGCCAACACCGGAGAGACCAACGGTACCCAGAATACAGTAAAAAACAGAGAACATCATCGACCGAGTAACATCGGGAAACAGGAACACACAAAAAAAGTAAACCGACGACAACACCGAGACCATCGTACCACCATCGAGCAAACACAAAACCCACAGAGATCATTAAACATGAGAACACAGTAAGCCAACCACCACAGAGCCAAAAAACCATCACAAATCAAACCATAACAACCACCAAATAAAGAGCCAAAACAGTCAAAAGTACACAAAAAAACCCAAAGCAAAACAACTCAAACAAAAACCCAATACACAGCATAAAGATGGAGAGCCATTGACAACCGAAGAGTCACCGAAACTCAAGAGACATCGGTTTTCAGAAGGTAAAATCTGAGGCTTTTCTCTTAGATCCTCGCCAAAGGAGACGCTCGTAGGGGATATAGGGCTCGGTTTTGGCGTAAGGGCGTAGAGGATAATGTTTTAAGGGGTTTTGTTCTTTTTCGGCCGCCGACAGTGGCGGCCGGAGCGGCGGCGGCAAACTTGACATCGGTAGTTGGCCGGCCGAGGGGAGAGTTGAGAGAACTCTCCCTTTTTTTGTGAAGTCTGGTTGTAAATAAAACAAAATAGCAAATTGTTGGAATATATAGGCGAGATTTGTAGGTAAATTGCATCTTAAACCATCCTACCTTAGCCGTGTTTTACATTTTGGTCCCTATGGGGGCCAAAATTGATATTATGCCAATTTGTTATGTAGGTTTTAATAATTTGGTAAATATGTTGTTTCAATCCCTCTAACTTAGCCGTTTCTTTACACTTTGGTCACTAGACCATTCGTTTTAGTTTATTTTAGTTTTATTGTTAAATTTTATTCTATTTTAATTTAGCCACTATTTTATTTTTGATTTAGCCACTACAATTTTAATTTTCACAATTTGATCTTTTTTATTTTATTTTTTATCTTTTTTAAAACATTTTTTCTTTTCAAAATTTAGCATTTTTTTATTTTTTTTCTATCTTTATTTTGTTTATTTAATTATTATTATACTAACATTTCTTTCCCTTTTTTGTTCTTACAATCTAATAATATTTTTGACCTTTTAGGGGAACTTTCAATTAATCAAAGGTAAGTAATTCGGATCGGGTTTTTCAAATTTTAATTTAAATTTCTTATTTACGCAATTAAAGATAGCCGATAAATTAATTGGTACCGAAAGGGCAGTTCAAGGGTACTAATCCTTTCTTGACCGTAACCGACTCCCGAGCCCGACAAGTCTCTGGTACAACGCAGATCAGGTAAGATGGTGTCCGACCCACCTAAATTCGTTTTAAAGTGGTCAGTGGCGACTCCAACCCAAATCAATTCAAGTCGAGGCCCAATTCTGGGGCCCACTAGAAAGACAGTTCCGATAGCTTGCCGACTCCACTGGGGACAGGTAAGTGAGTCAGGCCATAATTAATTTTTTGTTGTCTTTTATGCGAAAATTGTAAATTTAAATTTAAATTTATTTATTTGATTCTAGTTATTTACCTTTGATTATTTTTTTCTTCAAATAAATAGTTGTACTGACGTTTTTTAATGATTTCAGATTTTTCAAAGTTTTCATCTCTGGCTCTATACCCGAGCTCTGAACCCTTTTAAGTGGGGGTGAAAGCGACGCCTTCGTGAGAATTTATTCTCCGCACATGCCTAGCAAGTAGCCTTCGGGATTCATATACCTTATGTCTTCGTGTGAATTTATTCACCGTGCGGGGATAAGGGAATATGTCCTCTCGAGTTTAACTTAGTCCACATGAGCTTGTAATGGGATAGGACTAAGGGTCTGGCAAGCCCAAGGGGGCACCGGTAAGGAGAACTCGAGTACCTTTTTAGAACCTAAACCGGAAGAGTACAGGGAATTAGAGCCCACCCCAAAACCTCATTCCAAACCCTAGGCTACTTTGTTTTCTGCTTTACTTTCTGTTCAAAGCATGCGAACTAGACAAATATGCAGTTAAGATTTGTTTGAAATTAGCATACGAGATAGAGATCATGTTTGGGTAGGAATTAAAGCATGTGGGGTAGGACTTTTATTTTCATGATTATTTTTTATTATTTTCACCTCAATAACTCTTTTCATTTTTATTTTCTCTTCTTTTATTTTCATCACTTTCATCATTTAAACGAGGTGTTGATCCACCAAAAATGTGTTTGTTAAACATGAATAATCCGCATTAATGGACAAAGGGGTTGTAATACAAGAGATAAAAATACAGAGGACAGTCTACAAAACGACTATGTGTCACATTCAATCCAGAAGACGTGGTGCCTACAATTGAAGAGTATATCACTCTGCTGCATTATAAAGGACTCAGAATGAACTGGGTCTACATCACGCACGATGAAAGTCTATCTTTGAAAGAACTGATTGGCAAGAGTTATAGGGGCAAAATGAAGGTTACTGATCTCGGGAGTCTCTTCAAAGACAACAATGGCAAAATAATAGCTAAAATTGGATACCATTACTGACGAATTCAAGAAACAGACAAATGAACTTCAAGTAGTTCCTATCAATTGAGGGCTCTAATGATGTATTCGTTGGGAGCAGGTCCAACAAAAGATAAATGCCAGAGATGCAGTCATTCGAGACTTCTTGGGCCAGTACAAAAATCAACTCAACATTTGCACGGTTCATCCAGAGAAGCCAGAGCGGTTCAACAGGTTATTCAACTAGTGACAGACGAAGGCAGAAGAATATTCTTGCATATTTCGCATAATTTTCTTCTTTTTCATTGCATTCACATGAACTAACAAGAGATTTTCATAACGGAAGGGTACAAATACTGGACATACCTCCACAAGCTTCGGACACGTGTCATCCTTATTCAAACCAAAAAGAAGATGAAAGCCTGAATTACTCAAATCAAAGAGAACATGTTGAAGCTCCAGAGAGAGTTAGAAGAAAAGATAAATAAGAATATGCAGAGTACCCTAGATGCAATCACGAAAGGCCAAGAGTCATTGGTCGATCAGATCGTTGCCAAGTTAGCTGGCCTACGTCAGATAAGTGCTCCTAGGGTAGGCTCATCAGAAGGAGTAACCATGCCACCTACCCCGCAAATGGTTGTCTCACCCATAATCTTACTAGGACTTCAAGATAATTCGGATAGTTACCGTATTCTGAAATTTGATGAAGAGGTCAAAACAACGAGGGTAGAAATTACCATTAAACCAGGAGGTAGAACTAGTGGAAAGCCTCCCCTGAAGAAGAAAGAAAGAGAGATCATCAACATTTCAAAATAGTATGCAGTCGTACCCTCTTCTAGACAAGAACCAAAGAAGGAAAATGAGCATTTTGAACCCATTCCCATGACATACAAGGAGCTCTACTAACAATTGTTTGACGCACATGTGGTGTCACCCTATCCCGAGACACCTCGAAAGCCCCCATACTCCAGGTGGTATGAAAAAAATGCGCACTGTGAATATCATGGCAATGTTCCGGGGAAAGCTATTGAAAATTACGTCCCCTTTAAGAGGGTTATCCAAACGATGAGCAACATGGGTTAGATTCATTTTTCAGAATTACCCCACGTTACACAAAACCCTCTACCTAATCATCAAGAGAATAAGGAAAGTGCAATCACTAAGGAAAAGGGTAAAAAGGCCAAAACCAGAGTTTTCGAAGTGAAGACGCCTCTTGCTTGGGTATGGAGGCAAATGATAAATTTGGGGTTTCTTGTACCACATCCTAACACATCAGATTCCAAAGGTGGTAGTCATTGTTGTTATCACAATGAAGATGGACATGATGTACAAGAATGTGCCGAATTTAGAGCTTTGATCCAGCTAATGATGGACAGAAAAGAGTTGGAATTTTATGATGAAGCAATGACACTCCCAAAGAAGAAAGAGTCATGGCAAATGGGGCATCCTGATGAAGCCTTATTCAATTTTGAGGCATTCTATTTGAGTTTGTTTTTTTCATCTTTTCTCAAGTTTTTTGTAAGAATATTTGAATAAATTTATGTTACTTTAATGATGGCGAGCAATGTATCACATTTGCAAACTTACAATTCTTTAAATATCAACTGAATTAAGAAACTCTGTAAGTAGTTCAAAGTTATAGATCTTTGACAAAGTAACATGATTTAAAACAAGGACCTTGACCTTACCCAGAACATACCCTCAAACACCGTACCCTGCTCTTGTAATTAGCCAATATAACTTTTTCCTTTCATAAGGTGCGGACAACATGGGGCATCCTTTTGCATATGACATTACTATGCTTTTTATTTAAGACGTTTAGTGATGATCATGATCTTCACATATGAAATAGTCGAGTAGGTAAATCTAGTTTAGGTCAGTTGCTTGGAAATTGAACTCTAAAGATGAGATTTCTTGACTTTCAAAAACACCTAGACTATAACAGGTTCTTCTTGACAAACTTAAGAAATTGGATTTGTATACCCAGATTATAATATTATATATATATAATAAAGCTTAAGTTGTCCCTCTAGAGTAATTGGTTAAACGTCCTGACTTTATGGATAATATTCAGCTAGCCTGATAAAGGTAATTATACTATACAATAAAGCTTGAGCTGTCCCTCTAAGGCAATTGGTTAAACGCCCAGCTTTATGGATAAGATTCAGCTAACCTGATAAAGGTGTTTATATATTAAGTTGTCCCTCTAGAGCAATTGGTTAAACGTCTCGGCTTTATGGATCCAGCTAGCCATTTAATGGCAATGTTTAAATAAGAAGTTTTGGTAAAATGGACTAAGGGAGTTAAGGAACACCTGTTATAGTCAAATACACACGAGCACTCAAGAATTTCATTTTTAGACCGATATTTATGCACTATCTTTGTTAGAAGAGCTTACAAAACTTGAACAAAAGGAAGATTTCAGAGGACTGAAATAGAAGGTCTAGTAATTAATCAGGCTAGTTGCGTCATTTTGTCCGCATCCAATTAAAATGCCAATCCAAAGAAAAGTTTGTTGCAATAACCGAAAAAATGACCTTTTTATGGCTGAAACCTTAGGTCAACCTAAAGACAACTCATCCATTCGAACATTTGTCAAAGAAATATAACTCTGAAAGCATTAAAAGAGCTATTGATTCCTTTGATATACTTTGAACTCATGTTTATAATTTGATTCAATTGCGAGCATGAATTAAGGAGCAATATTTTACAACATTTTTTTATCCTTTTCACTCCTAAAACAAGAAAAATGAGAAAAACATTTTCAAACAGAACAGTCTCAGATTTGAAAGGTCGGTAAAGCCAAAGCTAGAAAAGAGAATAGGGCACGATCGATTCCAATGATCAGATTGGCAGACAAAGCACGAGACTCTATCCAAGAGATAACACATAATCCCTTCATGTTGCATGCATCTTAGACTAATTAGGTGCATCACATTCATCATTTTAGTATACATAATTTTTGCTGCTTTTAGAGTCAAGTTTCGACTTCAGGATGAAGGATACTCGATTCGTAAGCAGCTTTAAAGAACGATGGTGGTTGCTTAACTCAGTAGTGAGAAGCTACACCTCAACCAATTCGACATATTAAAAAGTCGATAATCAACTTCAGATGAGTTCGAGAACCAGTTCAGAACAAATCTAGTTCAGCTCAACAATGAGCAACATATTTCAAGTTAATGTCTTCAAGCTAGATTTTAATTCCACAACGGAAGATATCCGGCTGACAGAATTTATCAGTAGGTTTTCCCAGACTCGCTATGGGGAACCACTAGAAGAATTACGACTACGAGCAACTCAAGGCGAGAAGGGTTTTCTGTCAGCAAAGACCTTCGAGTTCGACTACGCTCAGCTCCAAGGCATATCATTTGCAGCATAACTTAAGTCGAGAAGGGTTATCTACCAACCAAAGACCTTCGAGTTCGACTACGCTCAGCTCTAAGGCACATCATTTACAATATAGCTTAAGTCGAAAAGGGCTATCTTCCAAAGACCCTCAAGTTCAATTACACTCAGCTTCGAGGGCACATCATTTACAGTATAACTCAAGGCTAGAAGGGTTATCTATCACCAAAGACCTTCGAGTTCGACTACGCTCTGCTCCAAGGCACATCATTTGCAGCATAGCTTAAGTCGAGAAGGGCTATATGCCAAAGACCCTCAAGTTTGATTACACTCAGCTTCGAGGGCATATCATTTGTAGTATAACTTAAGTCGAGAAGGGTTATCTGCCAACCAAATACCTTCGAGTTCGACTACGCTCAGCTCCAAGGCACATCATTTGCAGCATAGTTTAAGTCGAGAAGGCTATCTTCCAAAGACCCTCAAGTTCAATTACACTCAACTTTAAGGGCACATCATTTACAGCATGACTCAAGGCTAGAAGGGTTATCTGTCACCAAAGACCTTCGAGTTCAACTATGCTCAGCTCCAATGCACATCATTTGTAACATAGCTTAAGTCGAGAAGGGTTATCTGCCAAAGACCCTCAAGTTCAATTACACTCAACTTCGAGGGCACATCATTTACAGCATAACTCAAGGCTAGAAGGGTTATCTATCACCAAAGACCTTCGAGTTCGACTACGCTCAGCTCCAAGGCACATCATTTGTAGCATAGCTTAAGTTGAGAAGGGCTATCTGCCAAAGACCCTCAAGTTTGATTACACTCAGCTTCGAGGGCACATCATTTGCAGCGTAACTCAAGGCTAGAAGGGTTATCTGTCACCAAAGACCTTCGAGTTCGACTACGCTCGGCTCCAAGGCACATCATTTACAATATAGCTTAAGTCGAGAAGGGTTATCTGCCAAAAACCCACAAGTTTGATTACACTCAGCTTTGAGGGCACATCATTTGTAGCATAACTTAAGTCGAGAAGGGTTATCTACCAACAAAGACCTTTGAGTTCGATTATGCTCAGTTCAACAGCGCATCATTTACGGTATAGCTCAAGGCTAGAAGGGTTATCTGCCAAAGACCTTCGAGTTCGACTATGCTCAGCTCCAAGGCACATCATTTACAACATAGCTCAAGGTAAGAAGGGTTATATGTCAATAAAATTGCCGAGTTCGATTCCATTCAGCTCGATGACACCTCAATCACACTATTTTCTTACTGTAATCGAGGTTTTCAAGTTGCGAAGAAGACCTGGGTTAACCGTGCCTTAGTGGAAAAAAACTTGCCTTCCGACAGCATAGCTTAAGTCGAGAAAAGTCATCTGTCATCGAGGCCCTTTCGAACTCGATTTCATTCAGCTCGAAGGCCTATTACCACATGGTGGAGTCAAAAAACTACTTTCCAGTCGAATTTTTAACCAAGGCCTTTAAACCGAGAAAAAGACTGAAGTTGACTACAATTTGGCAACGAGAAGCCAATTTCCAATTCAAATTCCGAACTACGGCTTCAGTTCCATTTCAAGATAGACTCGACTTCGCGACGGAGGAGCTATCCACAACTCAATTCAAAATGAAGTTATTCTTCAACTCCACCGAACGAAAATTTGTGTCTTTTTATCTTTGTCTTATTTTTCATTCCACGAAAAAGGACAAAGATGGACACCTGTAGACACTAATTTTCGCCCACATATTTTTAATATATACATATACATATACATATATATATATAGTTTGCGAATGATTTTGAAAATACGTATATAATATATAGTTTCTAAAAACATTTTGGAAATGAATATAATATATAGTTTTTAAAATACTTTTGAAAACTATATAATATCTAGTTTTTTAAAGCATTTTAGAAAATATATATAATATGTAGTTTTTAAAATCATTTTGAAAATTTATATAATATATAGTTTTTGAAAACATTTTTGAAAACCTATATGTAATATATAATTTTTAAAAACATTTTTGAAAATTGTATAGTTTTTTAAAATATTTTTAAAAATTATATAGTTTTTTAAAAAAACGTTTTTGAAAATTTAATGTAATATATAGTTTTTTTAAAAAACGTTTTTGAAAATTTAATATAATATATAGTTTTAAAAAAACATTTTTTTAAAAAAAGTTTATATTATATACTTTTTAAAATACTTTTTATATTTATTTATTATTATTAGTATTATTATTATTTATTATTTTTATTACTTATTTTTATTTTTTATTTCTTTTTGTTCCAGAGTCCAGTCCAATAATCCAAACAGTCCAAAGTGAGCCTGACCTAGCCTGTACCAACAACCAAGAATAAGGTTTGCATATTTTCGTAAACAGTGTCGCACGAGTCAAGGCAACTAGGCAGTCAAAGGGCAAGCCGGCCGACCGGGAAAACCGAGACTACACCATCTCGGGATTCCCGACACGTGAACGTTGTTAGGCCCAAGTATACAGGAGGGACCCGTAGTCATCGAAAATGGCCCCGATGGGGGCCTGTATAAATATCATCGAGAGCCAACACCAGAGAGATCAACGGAACCCAGAATACAGTCAAAAACAGAGAACATCATCGACCGAGTAACATCTAGAAACAGGAACACAAAAAAAAACAGTAAACCGACGGCAACACTGAGACAATCGTACCACCATCGAGCAAACACAAAACCCACAGAGATCATCAAACACGAGAACACAGTAAGACAACCACCACAGAGCTAAAAAACCATCAGAAATCAAACCATAACAACCACCAAATAAAGAGCCAAAACAGTCGAAAGTACAAAAAAAGCCAAAGCAAAACAACTCAAACAAAAACCCAATACATAGCATAAAGACGGAGAGCCATTGACAACCGAAGAGTCACCGAAACTCAAGAGACGCCATTTTCAGAAGGTAAAAATCGGGCTTTCCTCTTAGATCTATGCCGGAGGAGACGCTCGTAGGGGATATAGGGCTCGATTTTGGCGTAAGGGCGTAGAGGAGAACGTTTTAGGGGGTTTTGTTCTTTACCGATCGTTGTCGGTGGCGGCCAGAGCGACGGAACGGCGGCGATAAACTTGACACCGGTGGTTGGCCGGCAGAGGGGAGAGTTGAGAGAACTCTCCCCTTTTTTTGTGAAGTCTGGTTGTAAATAAAACAAAAAAGCAAATTGATATTATGCCAATTTGTTATGTTGGTTTTAATAATTTGGTAAATATGTTGTTTCAGTCCCTCTAACTTAGCCGTTTCTTTACACTTTGGTCACTGGACCATTCGTTTTAGTTTATTTTAGTTTTATTATTAAATTTTATTCTATTTTAATTTAGCCACTATTTTATTTTTGATTTAGCCACTACTATTTTAATTTTCACAATTTGATCCTTTTTATTTTATTTTATTTTATTTTTGGTCTTTTTTAAAATATTTTTTATTTTCAAAATTTAGCATTTTTTATTTTTTTCTATCTTAATTTTGTTTATTTAATTATTATTATACTAACATTTCTTTCCCTTTTTTGTTCTTACAATCTAACAATATTTTTGACCTTTTAGGGGAACTTTCAATTAATCAAAGGTAAGTAATTCGGATCGGGTTTTTCAAATTTTAATTTTAATTTCTTATTTTCGCAATTAAAGATAGCTGACAAATTAATTGGTTCCGAAAAGGCGGTTCAAGGGTGCTAATCCTTCCTTGACCGTAACCGACTCCCGAGCCCGACACATCTCTGGTACAACGCAGGTCAGGTAAGATGGTGTCCGACCCACCTAAATTCATTTTAAAGTTGTTGGTGGCGACTCCAACCCAAATCAATTCAAGTCGAAGCCCAATTCTGGGGCCCACTCAAAAGACGGTTCCGACAATGACCAACAAACAAAATTATAGAAAATGTAAGATTCATTATAATAAAGTGTCATGTTGTATTACAACATTCAGGGAGAATTAAATTGAGGATAGAATGGATTTAGATGATAATTGATGGCTTCTACTATGGTCATGTAGAAAACTTTACATTCATGCGTTAAGCAATGATTAACAATGTTTAATCAACATGAATTAACCTTCATTAACGCAAAAAATTAAACAAGTAATATTGCATAACATTGGTAGCATATGTCTCAATACACTAAATTGTTTCTCACATACACCAATTGTAGACACTCATTTTCGTCCGAATTTATTTTTATTTATTTATTTATTATATATATATATATATATATATATATATATATATATATATATATATATATATATAGTGTAATTTTTTGAAAATGCTTTTGAAAAGATATAATATATAGTTTTCAGAAAATGGTTTTCGAAGATGTATATATTATGCAGTTTTGAAAACGATTTTTGGAAATATATATATATATAGTTTTTAAAACACTTTGAAAATAAATATATAATATATAGTTTTAAAAACATTTTTGAAAACTCATATAATATTTTTTAAATCATTTTTGGAAACTATATAATATATAGTTTTTGGAAAATTTTTAGAAAAATAATATAAAGTTAAAAAATGTTTTTGAAATGTATATATTATATATTATTATATTATTGGTATTTATTATTATTATTTCTTTTTTTTTATTTAATTTCGTTTTTCTCTCTCATTTTGTCCAGGGTCCATCAAGGTCCAAAACGGGCAACCCAAGTCACGGTTCAGAATAGGGCCTGACCCAGCCAATAATCGATATCCAAAGCTAGGGTTTCTACAGTTTCAACAGCGTCGCAAAGTCAGGGAGCCAAACGGTCAACAGTGCCAACGATCGGTCGATAATCCCGGGACTGACCCATCCCGGGACGACCGGCCTCACCACGGCCACGATCCCCCTCATCTCGAGGCTAAATAACTACCACACTAGGGCTATAAAAGACCTCCGGTGAGAACGCTGCCAGGGTACCCAACAATCGAAAGAGAGAACCCGAGAGATATCAACAATACACAGCAAATGAAGAAACCAACAGTAAACAAAAACCATCAACACAACCACGGTGAACATCACCGAACAACAATAAGACCACGACAATCATAACATCAACACAAGCAAACAAAAACCCAAAAATACCACATCAATACAAACACAAAAGACCCAACCACACATAAAATATCGAAGAACATACCACAAAGCCGAAGGCCTCGGGAAAACGAAGGGATACTGGCGAGAGGGGTAAAAAATCGGAACTTATGCTTTAGATCTACACTGTTTGGGACCATTTTTGGGGATTTAGACTTTGGATTATTGTTGGGGACTTCGAGGGGGAACTTTGGAGGTGTTTAGGTTTTTTCCGGCCACCGCCTGTGGCTGGTCATCCCCTCCGGTAAGGGGGCTAGAGAGAGACCAGAGAAAATTCTTCTCTCCCAATTTTGGAGAGAATATGAGAATGAAGAAATGAGGAAGAATGAGATGTTTTGGGCGTATTGGGAGGTATTTATACCCTCACCAAAACTACGTCGTTTTTAGGAGGGATCTTGTTATAATTTCACGTATGGGTGAACTCTGTACATAGTACCTGTAATTTATGTTCTTTACATTTTGGTCACTAAATTCAAGTTTCAGTATTTCAATTTGGACTTTGAACTTAAGAGGTTTACATTATAGTCCCTAATTCATGTTTCATTCGAAATGGCCCAGGTATTTTTTGCAGGTTTCAATTTAGCCACTATTCTTTTTTTCTTTTTCTGATTCGGTCACTGTTTGTTAAAATTTTACATTTTGATCCTTTTTACTTATTTTTTGATTTCTTTGTTAATATTTACTTATTTTTTCTTAATGTTTTTTTTCATTTTAATTTCTTTCCAATATTTAACTTATTTTTTTATTATTCTTTTCATTAAATTGCATTTTCTATTTTTTTTCTTTTCCTTTTTTTCTCTTTAATTTTATTTTTTTTAACTTTTTCCCTTTTGATTTATTATTTTGTTGATATTTTCCCTTGTTTTTACATCCTTTTCGTATTTATTATTTATTTAATATTTTTTTATACACGTTTCCCTCTAAAAAATTTATTTTCTTTTTTAGGGACAATTTTAACTAATCGAAGGTAAACAATTCGAATCGAATACTTTTAAATTTTAATTTTCTCAATTAAAGACAACCGAAAAACTAATTAGTACTGAAAGGGCGGTTCAAGGGTGCTAATCCGTCCATGACCTTAACCGACTCCCGAACCCGACACTTTTCTAGTACAACGCAGATCAGATAAGATGGTGTCTGACCCACCTAAATTCGTTTTAAAGTGGTCGGTGGCGACTCTAACCCAATCAATCAATTCCAGTCGAAGCCTAATTCTGGGTCCACCCGAAAGACAACTCTGAAAGCTTGGCGACTCTACTGGGGACAGGTAAGTGAGTTAGGCTAAGGTAATTTACAGTTGTCATTTTAACGAAAAGGGTAAGTTTAAATTTTAAAGTAACATTTCGATCCTTATTGCTTACTTTTGATTATATTTTCGAGTAAATAGTTGTACTAACCGTTTTCTAATGATTTCAGTCTCCCAAACTTGTTTTTCACTTAAGGCTCTAAACCTGAGCTCCGAACCCTATTTAAATGGGGGTGAAAGCGACACCTTCGTGTGAATTTATTCACCGCATAGGCCTAGCAAGTAGCCTTCGGGATTCATATACCTTATGTCTTCGTGTGAATTTATTCACCGCATAGACATAAGGGAATGTATCCTCTCGAGTTTAACTTAGTCCACACAAGCTTGTAATGGGCTTAGGGCTAAGGGTCTGGCAAGCCCAAGGGGGCACCGGCAATGAGAACTCGAGTACCCTCTTTAGAACCTAAACTGGGAGAGTACAGGGAATTAGAGTCCACCCCGAAACCTCATTCCAAACCCTAGGCTGCTTTGTTTCCTCCCTTATTTTCTGTTCAAAGCATACGAACTAGACAAATATACGATTAGAATTTATTTGAAATTAGCATGCGGGGTAGAGATCATGTCCGGGTAGGAATACTAAGCATGTTCGGGAAGATATCATGTAGGGTATGACTTTTATCTTTCATGATTATTTTTTATTATATTTACCTCACTAAATCTTTTTATTTTTTCTCTTTCATTTTATTTTCATCACTTGCATCATTTAAAAGAGGTGTTGATCCACCAAAAATGTGTTTGTTAAACATGAATAATCTGTATTAATGGATAAAGGGGTTGTAATACAAGAGATGAAAATGCAGAGGACAGTCTACAAGTCGACTTTGTGTCACATTCAATCCAAAAGACGTGGTGCCCATAATTAAAGAGTATATCGCTCTGCTGCATTATAAAAGAACTCAGAATGAACAGGGTCTACATCAAGCACAATGAAAGCCTATCTTTGAAGAACTGACTGGCAGAGGTTGCAGGGGCAAGATGAAGGTTACTGATCCTGGGAGTCCCTTCAAAGGCAACAATGACAAAACTATAGCTAAAATTGGAGACCATTGCTGATGAATTCAAGAAACAGACGAATGAACTTCAAATAGTTTCTATCAATTTAGGGCTCCAATAACATATTCATTGGGAAAAGGTTTAACAGAAGATAAATGCCAGAGATGTATTCATTTGAGACTTTTTGGGCCAGTACAAAAAAACAACTCGTCATTCGCACAGTTCATCCAGAGAAGCCAGACCGGTTCAACAGGTTATTCAACCGGTGACAGACGAAGGTAGAAGACTAGTCAACATGTCAGAAGCTGTCAGGATATTTTTGTCTCTTAAAAGATAAAACACTTTTGTCTCCAATAAGGATTATTTCTAATAACAGACACATTTTTTTGGATCAATGCCTCGAACATTACATGCATCATGTATTCCTGCATATTTCACATTACTTTTCTCTTTTTATTACATTCACATGTCTCATAAAGAGCTTTACCAACAGTTGTTTGACGAACATGTGGTGTCACCATATCCATAGAAATCCATGAAGCCTCGTACCCCATGTAGTATGATGAGAACGCTCATTGTGAATATCATAGCGGTGTCAAGGGCGCACTATCGAGAACTACTACATATTCAAGAGAGTCGTGCAGAAGATGCGTAACCAGAACTGGATCGACTTCAATAACTTGGGGGCATCCAAGTGAAGAAGATCATTTCATCATTTGAGGCATTCTGTTTGAATTTTTTTTCTCAAGTTTTTGTAAATACTTTTAAAGAAATTTATGTTACTTTAAAGATGTTAAGCAATGAATCACATTTGCAAACTTGCAATTCTTTGAATATCATTTTAATTAAGAAACTCTGTAAATTGTTCAAGGTTACAGATCTTTGACGAATTAACATGATTTAAAACAAAGAATTTGACCTTACCCAGAATATACCCTCAAACATCGTACCTTGCTCTTGCAATTAACCAATATGACCTTTTCCTTTCATAAGGTGCGGACAACATGGGGATTCCTTTTGCATATGACATTACTATGCTTTTTATTTAAGACGTTCAGTGATTATCACAATCTTCACAGATGGAATAGTCGAGTAGGTAAATCTAGTTTAGGTTAGTTGCTAGGAAATTGAACTCTAAAGATGAGATTCCTTGACTTTCAAAAACACCTAGACTATAACAGGTTCTTCTTGACAAACTTAAGAAATTGTATCAGTATACCCAGATTATAATATTATATATATACAATAAAGCTTGAGTTGTCCCTCTAGAGCAATTGGTTAAATGCCCCGGCTTTATCGTTAATATTCAGCTAGCCTGATAAAGGTAATTTTACTATACAATAAAGCTTGAGATGTCCCTCTAAGGCAATTAGTTAAACACCCCGGCTTTATGGATAAGATTCAGCTAACCTGATAAAGGTGTTTACATATTGAGATGTCCCTCTAAAGAAATTGGTTAAACGCCCCGGCTTTATGGATTCAGCTAGCCAGACAATGGCAAATTTAAATAAGGAGTTTTGGTAAAATGGACTAAGGGAGTTAAGGAACACTTGTTATATTCAAATTCACACGAGCACTCAAGAATTTCATTTTTAGACCGATATTTCTGCATTACCTTTGTTAGAAGAGCATACAAAACTTGAACAAATGGAATATTTCAGAGGATCGAAAAAGAAGGTCTAGTAATTGATAATGCTAGTTGAGTCATTTTTTCCGCATCCAATTAAAATGCCAAGCCAAAGAAAAAACATGTTGTAATAACAAAAAAATGACATTTTTTATGGATAAAACCATAGGTCAACCTAAAGCCAACTCATCCACTTGAATATTTGTCAAAGAGCTATAACTCTGAAAGCATTAAAAGAGCTATTGATTCTTTTGATATTTTTTGAATTCATGTTTATGATTTGATTCGATTGCGAGCCTGAATTAGAAAGAAATGTTTTACATAATTCTTATATCTTTTCCCTCCTAAAAGAAGAAAAATGAGGAAAACATTTTCAAACAGAACAATCTCATATATGAAAGGTCTGTAAAGCCAAAGCTTGAAAAGAAAATGGGGCACGATCGATTCCATGGACCAGATTGGCATGCAAAACACGAGACTCCAATCCAAGAAATAAAACATAACTCATTCATGTTGCATGCATCTTAGTCATACTTAAGAGCATCACATTTATTATTTTTCATATACATGATTTTTTACAGTTTTTACAATCAAGTTTCGACTTCAAGGTGAAGGATACTCGATTCAAAAACACCTTTAAAGATTGATGATTGTTTCTTAACTCAGCAGTCAGAAGCTACACCTTAACCAATTTCAGATAAGTTAGAGAACCAGTTCAGAACAAATCCAGTTCAGCTCAACTCAACAACGAGCAACATATTTCAAGTTAATGTCTTCAAGCCAGATTTCAATTCCACAACGAAAGATATACGGCTGACATAATTTATCAGTGGGCTTTCCCGTGAAGAGGAATCATCCAAAAATCACTTGGTTCAGATTCGCTCAAAGGAACCGCCTGAAGAATCATGACCGGCTTCGACCCGTGAAGGGAAGCCATTTTTTTTAAAGATAACATTTTCAGCATAACTTAAGTTGAGAAGGGTTATCTACCAACCAAAGACCTTCGAGTTCGACTACACTCAGCTCCAAGGCACATCATTTGCAGCATAACCTAAGTCGAGAAGGGCTATCTTCCAAAGACCCTCGAGTTCGATTACACTCAGCTTCAAGGGCACATCATTTATAGCATAACTCAAGGCTAGAAGGGTTATTTTTCACCAAAATACCTTCGAGTTCGACTACGCTTATCTCCAAGGTACTTCATTTGCAGCATAGCTTAAGTCGAGAAGGGATATCTGCCAAAAAGCCTCAAGTTCAATTACACTCAGCTTCGAGGGCATATCATTTGCAGCATAACTTAAGTCGAGAAGGGTTATCTGCCAACCAAAGACCTTCGAGTTCGACTACACTCAACTCCAAGGCACATCATTTGCAACATAGCTTAAGTCGAAAAGGGCTACCTGCCAAAGACCCTCGAGTTCGATTACACTCAGTTTCGTGGGCACATCATTTACAACATAACCTAAGGCTATAAGGGTTATCTGTGACCAAAAGACCTTTGAGTTCGACTACGCTCAGCTCCAAGGCATATCATTTACAGCATAACTCAAGGCTAGAAGGGTTATATGTCACTAAAAGACCTTCGAGTTCGACTACGCTCAGCTTAAAGGCACATCATTTGCAGTATAGCTTAAGTCGAGAAGGGCTATCTGCCAAATACCTGCGAGTTCGACTACGCTCAGCTTAAAGGCACATCATTTGCAATATAGCTTAAGTTGAGAAGGACTATCTGCCAAAGACCCTCGAGTTCGATTGCACTCAGCTTTGAGGGCACATCATTTGCAGCATAACTCAAAGTTAGAAGGGTTATCTGCCAACAAAGACTTTTGAGTTCGATTACACTCAGCTCAACGGCACATCATTTGCGGTATAGCTCAAGGCTAGAAGGGCTATCTGCCAAAGACCTGCGAGTTCGACTACGCTCAGCTTAAAGGCACATCATTTGCAATATAGCTTAAGTTGAGAAGGACTATCTGCCAAAGACCCTCGAGTTCGATTGCACTCAGCTTTGAGGGCACATCATTTACAGCATAACTCAAAGTTAGAAGGGTTATCTGCCAACAAAGACTTTTGAGTTCGATTACACTCAGCTCAACGGCACATCATTTACGGTATAGCTCAAGGCTAGAAGGACTATCTGCCAAAGACCCTCGAGTTCGATTATACTCAGCTTTGAGGGCACATCATTTGCAGCATAACTCAAGGCTAGAAGGGTTATCTGCCAACAAAGACCTTTGAGTTTGATTACACTCAGCTCAACGACACATCACATGCGGTATAGCTCAAGACTAGAAGGGCTATCTGCGAAAGACCCTACAGTTCGATTACACTCAACTTTGAGGGCACATCATTTGCATCATAACTTAAGGCTATAAGAGTTATCTGCCAACAAAGACCTTTGAGTCTGATTACACTCAACTCAACGGCATATCATTTACGGTATAGCTCAAGGCTAGAAGGGTTTTCTGCCAAAAAACCTTTGAGTTTCACTACGCTCAGCTCCAAGGTATATCATTTACAGTATAGCTCAAGGCAAGAAGGGCTATCTGTCAATAAAATATTCGAGTTTGATTCCATTCAGCTCGATGACACCTCAATCACTACTGTCCGGCTGCAATCGAGGTTTTCAAATCGAGAAGAAGACTTGGGTTAACCGTGCTTTAGTGACAATGAATTGTTTTCCGACAGCATAGCTTAAGTCGAGAAAAGCTATCTGTCAACGAAGACCTTTTGAGTTCGATTTCATTCAGCTCAAGGGCCTGTCAACCACAACGTGGGGTAAAAGAACTACTTTCCAATCAAATTTTTAAACAAAAGTCTTTAAACCGAGAAGAAGACTGAAGCGGACTACAACAAGAAGCCACATTCTGATTTAAATTCCAAACTACAGCTTCAGTTCCATATCATTCAAGATGACTCGACTTCGCGACGAAGAAGCCATTCGCAACTCAAATTTGACATGGAGTTATTCTTCAACTCTACCAAACGAAAATTTGTGTCTTTTTATCTTTGTCCTATTTTTCGTTCCACGAAAAAGGACAAAGAGGAGCAGCTGTAGACACTCATTTTCGTCTGAATTTATTTTTATTTATTTATTTATTTTATTATATATTATATATATATAGTATAGTGTAATTTTTTGAAAATGCTTTTGAAAAGATATAATATATAGTTTTCAGAAAACGATTTTCGAAGATGTGTATATTATGCAATTTTGAAAACGATTTTTGGAAATATATATATATATATATATATATATATATTATATAGTTTTTTAAACACTTTGAAAATAAATATATAATATATAGTTTTTAAAACATTTTTGAAAAATTATATAATATATGGTTTTAAATAAAAAGAATTTTTTGAAAAATTATATAATATATATATAATTAAAAATATTTTTGAAAACTCATATAATATTTTTTTTAATCATTTTTGGAAACTATATAATATATAGTTTTTGGAAAATTTTTAGAAAAATAATATAAAGTTAAAAAATGTTTTTGAAATGTATAAATTATATATTATTATATTATTGGTATTTATTATTATTATTTCTTTTTATTTATTTATTTATTTATTTTCATTTTTTTTCTCATTTTGTCCAGAGTCCATCAAGGTCCAAAACGGGCAGCCCAAGTCACAGTTCATAATAGGGCCTGACACAGTCAATAATCGATATCCAAGGCTAGGGTTTCTACAGTTTCAACAGCGCCGCAAAGTCAGGGAGCCAAACGATCAATAGTGCCAACGACCGGTCGATAATCCCGGGACGACCGACCTCACCACGGCCACGATCCCCCTCATCTCGGGGCTAAATAACCACCACACCGGGGCTATAAAAGACCCTCGGTGAGAACGCTGCTAGGGTACCCAACAATCGGAAGAGAGAACCCGAGAGATATCAACAATACACAGCAAACGAAGAAACCAACAGTAAACAAAAACCATCAACACAGCCACGGTGAACATCATCGAACAACAGTAAGGCCACGACAATCATAACATCAACACAAGCAAACAAAAACCCAAAATACCACATTAATACAAACACAAAAGACCCAGCCACACATAAAATATCGAAGAACAAACCACAAAGTCGAAGGCCTCAAGAAAACGAAAGGACACCGGCGAGAGGGGTAAAAAACTGGAACTTACGCTTTAGATCTACACTGTTTGGGACCATTTTTGGGGATTTTGACTTCGAATTATTGTTGGGGACGTCGAGGGGGAACTTTGGATTGGGACCATTTTTGGGGATTTTGACTCGTTGTGGTCGGTCATTTTCTTCAGTGAGGGGGCCAGAGAGAGACGAGAGAAAATTCTTCTCTCCCAATTTTGGAGAGAAGATGAGAATGAAGAAATGAGGAAGAATGAGAGGTTTTGGGCGTATTGGGAGGTATTTATACCCTCCCCAAAACTACATCGTTTTGGGGAGGGATCTTGCTGTAATTTCACGTATGGGTGAACTTTGTACATGGTACTTGTAATTTATGTTCTTTACATTTTGGTCACTAAATTCAAGTTTCAGTATTTCAATTTGGACTTTGAACTTAAGAGGTTTACATTATAGTCCCTAATTCATGTTTCATTCGAAATAGCCCAGGTATTTTTTGCAGGTTTCAATTTGCCACTATTCTTTTTTTTTCTTTTCCTGATTAGGTCAATGTTTGTTAAAATTTTGTGTTTTGATCATTTTTACTTATTTTTCGATTTCTTTGTTAATATTTATTTATTTTTTCATTTTCATTTCTTTCCAATATTTAACTTATTTTTTTTATTATTCTTTTCATTAAATTGTACTTTTTGTTTTTTTTTCTTTTTCTCTTTAATTTTATTTTTTTTAACTTTTTCCCTTTTGATTTATTATTTTGTTGATATTTTCCCTTATTTTTACATCCTTTTTGTATTTATTATTTATTTAATATTCTTTTTATACATGTTTCCCTCTAATATTTTTACTTTCTTTTTTAGGGACAATTTTAACTAATCGAAGGTAAACAATTCGAATCGAATACTTTTAAATTTTAATTTAATTTTTAATTTTTGCAATTAAAGACAACCGACAAACTAATTGGTACCGAAAGGGCGGTTCAAAGGTGTCAATCCTTCCTTGACCGTAACCGACTCCCGAACCCGACACGTTTCTGGTACAACGCAGATCAGGTAAGATGATGTCAGACCCACCTAAATTCATTTTAAAGTGGTCGGTGGCGACTCTAACCCAATCAATCAATTCCAATCGAAGCCTAATTATGGGTCCACCCGAAAGACGACTCCGACACCAATGTTGGACAGAAGTTGATGTAATACCAAAAATACTTATTTTTAAATATTATAGATAGAGCAATCGATAAGATGATTTTACTTTTAAAAACATCCAATGAAGTTTAGTAGCACATAAAAGTAAAATAAAATCATGAATCATAAAAAAAAAGCAATTACACAAACACGTGATTTTCATAACCAAATAACATCCCAATGTTTAAGTAAACATCCAAATCTAACTTGCTATTTCCCTATCTCAATGGAGTAATAAGGATAAAAGAGGATCTTCTCAATCACCCCTACTATACGATAATGCTCCCCAACTGCTGTAACACTCTCTAGTGGTGGACTTAAGCAATCATGCTGATCAGACAATTGGTTGTGGAGAAATATTGGAAGATGAAAAATTGGATGATTTAATGGTGTTAAAGCCTCCTCTTTTTATAGGCTAAAGGAATCAACCTTCATCTAATAAAATTGCTCGACTTGTTGAGTGAAATACAACCGATTGACAGTTGCCCAGCTAGCTATCCTATTCCAAAATTCCAATAACTGCATATGACATCAACAATTACTACCAACTCTTCACGGTAATCAAACCAGCATCACTTCATAGCATCACCTACAACAAAGAGTAATGCCATACCATAAGTATACTAGAATTCAATAGTAATTATAAAATTTAGCCAAAGTTACCCAACCAACTCTCATGATGCAAAATGTATAAAAAACATGTACAAATATTCCTAATTATGCTTCTAATAATGATCAAGTCCAAGCTATTCCTAGGTAAAAACAACATATATGCTAACTCTTTCTTAGAGTTATCACACCCCAAACCTAAGTGTTTGCTTATGCTCAAGCAACAACCTGTATGAAATGTAATTAAAACTGAAAATAATGCCATATAATAGTATCATTAAACCAAATCAAAATTTCAATTTCCTTTTTCAACTCTCAGGATGTTGTTGCTGCAATGCTTACAACATTCAGATGATCTTAAATTGGAGAATGAAGTGTCATCTTATTAAAATCAAAATCCAAAGACTACAATAGTATGCAGGCTAGATGTATATAATCAATACTTAGCAAATTTAAAAAAAAATTGTTCCTACTCAGTTAATGATTTTCAACATTGTAACAATTATTCTAAACTATTGTTGGATTATTCCAACTTATTTTCTAAAATGTTAGAGTTATTACCAACTTTTCCAACTTATTTAATTTTTTGAGCAATTGCTACAACATTTAATAAAGATATGATATTTAAAGCTCAAAATTTTCTAAAGTCTCTAAGTATTAAGAACATACACCAATAATGTTCAAGGGTTTCTAAGGACTCTAATTCTAACAAGTCTTTAAAGCATTCTCATAACATTTCACAATTCAAAATTTTTTATTATTGGACATCATCAAAATTCTACTAAAACTTTATTGGTTTTATAATAATAAACATATAACATTACAAATGCAGTTCCTAAATATTGTAACACAATGTTAATAAAACAACATGCAAATACTTAGATATTCTAAACACCATTAACAACTTAATTGGACACACAACCCCAAAACTAAAGGTTACATTATCCTCAATGCATGCAAACAAAAACATGAAAAGTAAAGAAAATAACATGAGGGGATGAACGATACTCCCCTATGTGAGTTTCCTTTGGCTCTTTCTTGGGTTGATTACGCTTGGGCGGATCTTCTTAGCTGTCACATTGGCCTTTATCAAACTTTTACGATTTTTTATGGTTGACATTACCACAGTAGTAGTGGGGATTGGAGTCATTGATGCAACAATAAAATCATTCTCTTTTGGTGGTGGTGCAGGTGATTGCACCTTTTGTTGCTTTATTTGTCTCGTAGCACCGCCAACCTTCCCAGCAACAAAATCCTTTGGTAGATTAGCTCCAGCTCTTATCGCTTTGACAACATTGTTGATAATCTTATCAACATCAAGGTCTTTCTCATCAGCCGTTGTAACGTCACGAGCAACTCTATCATCATTTAAGTCCAAAAATTGCCATCTAACTTGTTTCTTTGGGGTCTCATTTGATTCCAAACTTTGTTTCTCTTCAGGGAGGTTGGTTTTCTCCTCGTTGAACTCTATTAAGTCAACATCCTCATAATCTACAATAAGTACTTTAGTAGATGCTTCCAAAGCAATCTTCTTATCTCATCATCTTTCTCTTCATCAGTTTCTTTCTTAGTCTCATCATCCTGCTTTGTTTTAGCATCTTTGGCAGCATCATCTTCCTCAGTCTTTGTGTCATCTTCATCAATGCTAGTGGAACTATCCTCATCAACTGACATCTTTGGTGGGGTTAGGCCTTCAAATATTTGAGTCAAGAAAGCCAAGAACATAACCACCAACTTTTTAAACTTATTGGCTATCAGTTTTTAGAATGCTTTGTCATGTTCTTGCACATATTCCCAATATTGAATTTGAGCAGAGTGCATTTGAGATTGATTGTGCAATGTATGACTCAACATTGATAATATACCCTCTTTTCTCGCTGCAACAATCCCTAGAGTACTTTGTAGTTTTTGTAAAGTAGGGTTGATTTGTGGTGCAGGGGTCTGGTCAGTAGTATGTGTAGCATTATCATCATCATCTTACTACTCTGGTTCAAACCACTTTGCATTGTCCTCTTTATAGATGTTGGTGTAATAATACTCTGATTTTATAAAACCTGATCAGAGGACAAGGTAGCCACTTGTGCTTGTTTGCACAATGTAATGATTAAGGATGGAAAAAATAAATAGCGAGAAGTCTTTTGTGAACATGCATATAACTCTGCATAAATAATTTTTTCAACATTAATATGGCGTCCAAAAAGAATGGAGTGAAAAAGAAAAATTATATCCTTAATGATTGAGGAAAAATGCATTGTGAATATTAATCCATCCACGGTCGGTCAGACATAGATCTGCATTAATCTGCTCCAAATCATGGGCCGTGAGGTTTTTAGTGAACTCTGAATGCTTGCATTCAGCTTCCTCGATGCTCAGCAATATGTTTATTGGCTTGGCCCACCTATGAACCATTTTTTCTTCAACAAACACTGGGAGTTTTTACTCAGTAGTAAGGTTATTGTAGAAATCCCAGACAAGTTGTTGAACAAAAAGGTTTCCCACTTGAGTTTTACGATGGTGTCAGTGATGTAGGCATAGACACATGAGTCTTCAACCGAAGAAATGTCAAAGCCTTGCTCATAGCAAAACTCGCATCCAGAAAATTTTTCCTCATACATGCGTTGCTATTATGCCTCCATAAATTGCATGGGACCTGTGCTGGATACAACCAACAAGAGGGAAGGTGGTATTCGTGGTGGTGGCGTTGACCAGGGTTTCAAATCGCGGTCGCAATCGCGTTTTCGGTTATTTCAGATTTACCGTGATTGCGGCCGTCGCGGGCACTATTGCGGCTGTCGTAGATGTTATTACGGCCGTCGCGGGTAACTCGGACGGCGACGAAACCGCTATATCGCGACCGAAATCGCGATCGCAAACCGTTTTTTAAAACCCTGGCGTTGACATTCAACATGTCGTCTTTGCAGTAGCTAATTTCTTCTTGGTGACATGATCAAAGATTGAAAAAAATGAAGATAAACTTAGGGTTATTCCTAATTATGCTTCTAATAATACTTAAGTCCAAGATCCTCATAGGTAACAAGAACATATATCATAACTCTTTTTTAGAGTTATTAGTTGTATCCTGATGCGTCTTCTTAACAAGTATTAGTATTAGATTATGTAACAATGTCCCAATATTAATAATATAATTTATGAATATGTAGGAGCGCATAGATATTTTTGAGAGAATATACCTCTAGCCTGTACATATACTTGGTATAATTGTGATTATAGCAAATGTGGAAAAGATCACCTACCTTTGGTCGCCATTGGAAGATGTTTGGGAACATCCATACCAGATAAAATACCGTAATAATGGCCTGTCATACACTTTAGGAACCCATAGACATACATAGAGTTCTAAAAATATTGTATGACAAAATAAGATCCTCAACAAAGAAGTTGATACATGTGCTTGTACCCTAATGCCACTAGGAATTTCTACAACAATAGAACAAATATAAATTGTTTGCTGCATCACCCTCCACGTTGGGTCATGAGAATCCATGGTCTAAGCTATCCTTGAACATAATACATCATTGTTTACGAGACATTGGAAACTATAGGATAAGAAAATTCTGATGTAGCACGCAACTAATCTCCTTCTTAGAACCACGGAATTGTAAGGCAGTTGCGCCTCGAGCCCCGTGAGAGACACAAGCCTCCACCGAGATATGAAACCTCTTACAAGAACAAGAACCAGTCGCTATAGACAGTGTAACACTATGTCGATCCATGAAACAAGAATGAATTTGATCACTTTGAAGTTGTGACAAAACATGTGGCCAGAGTAAGACCATGTACCAAAACCTTGCATCGAACTACCATAAAGATAGTATCGATGGCCAGAGAATTCCACATCTAATCCAGACAGATTAAGATGGGAATCCGAATAGGAAAAATAGAGTTGAAACTGTGAAGCATTATGTGTAATTCTATAATCAACGCAACCAGACTTATGTAACCAATAAAAATAAGAAATCCAACAAAGAAATATAAAATATGAAACTCACCATGACCAAGAAGCAAAACCTTGCATCGAATCATTTAAAAAATGATATCGATGGCCAAAGAATTTCTTATCCAAAAGATAGAAGTCTGTAATCGTATGCGGATATTACAATCACTAATTCGAACAAAAATTCGCCCACATTGCCAAGAAACCATATGTATAACAGGAGTACTAAGATAATGCATAGCCAGACACAATTCATGGTTTGACCATTGATGGTTCATAATGTTTTGATAAGGCAAACGAAAAAGACTGATTTTGGAAGGACAACATATATTTGAAAAGCCATAAACATTAAGCTGCTAAAGTATCCAGTACGAAGAACCACTCAGAATCAAATTATCAACATTGAAGGAATCATCAAAACATGTCTGATCATGATGTATGAAAGTGTTCATTTGAACAACATACCCAGATTGTGCCCATTATATTTGGATACCGGTTATGATTGATCTTGAGCGTTCATTCCGAATGCAAGCGACACCCGTCCCTAATGCATCCCACATCGGACTCTCCAATGGTTCCAATCTGAAATAGACTAGACGATTATTGATGAGCACTCGTATAATCTTCAATTCTTATTGTCGAGCAATATGTTTGTTCCTCAAATCAACAAAATTATTGTGTAAAAACCCTAATAAACAATGGTATGCGCATTTCATGTAAACCAATAAATGACAAAGAACTAAATTAAAATATATCACCCAAATATATGTATTACTGTTGGATCGAAAGGGAAGCAGCACAGGATTGTAAACCCATTTTCGCTGCGGAAGAGAGGTCAGATCATTCACACACAAAGGCCAAACCATTCGTTTATCCAAGAGATTGAAAATGACTGTGCACACATGATATTGGAACCCTCGAAATTCCATAATAAAACGAAACCAATGAAAATATATGAGAACTTGCATCAATCTACCACGACCGTGGTTTTGATGGCCATAGAAATAGGCCTTCATGCCCAAGAAGAATAAGAGAATGGCACAAGAAGGAGATTCCAAAGAGAGAGGGAGAAGAGAAAATTCAGAAAAAATTCAGAGAGAATTTTCTCCATTGATTTTTCCACTCAAACATTGTAACTTAATTTTAGAAAAGATGATGACCAATTTAAGGTCGGCTCCCACCTAACTATTCATATGTTCCAAACCCGTCCTTATCTGTTAAAAAATTGGCAAACATCTGAACTGGACGTTAACATGCTGACTAAGATGTGATAAAATTTAATCTCATAATCGTTTGAATTGTATTTTATGGATTGACTGTCCATTTACATTTTACAGTCGAGTTAGTACTTAAAATATTATACTGTTGAGTCAATGCTTGAAAGTAACAATGGTGCAAGTGGACATCATTAAAAATAATTTTATCATATCCTAGTTAGTAGGTTAACGTCCAGCTCAGACAGTCGTCAAATTTTTAACAGAAAAAGAAGAATTTGAAACATATGAATAGTAGAGTGAAAATTTTGTAACTTTTAATAGTTGGGAGATTCAACAAAATATCGCCATGTAATTAGGGGTCATTTTGTAAATTTTAATAATTGAAAGACCCAACAAAGCAACACTCTATAGTTAGAAGATCATTTATGTACTTTACCCTAAGATTATTCGAGATTAATGTTGACTAAGATTTCTAAATTGAACTCGACATGTATAGTTATTAAGATTTATTTATATTTTTTAATGATTTTTTTATAATTTCTTAGAAGTTGATTTCGATGCTTGGAGTAAATAATTAGGTAAAATACACCAACGGTCCCCCGATTATAGGTTTTACTTTATTGAGTTTCTTGACTATTTAAAGTTATGCAATGGTTTCTTGACTATCCCAACTACGAAAAAGTTACATAATGGTTACCCAATTATTCATATATTCCAAACTTGTCCTTTTCTATTAAGAAATTAATAGCAGTCTAAGCTGGACGTTATCCTACTGATTGTGATATAATAAAATTTGATCCCAAAATATCAAACAATTATCATATCTCAGTAACATATTAATGTTCATCTCAGACTATCATCATTTTTTAACGAAAAATGATGACTTTAGAACATATGAATAGTCAGTGACTATTTTGTAACTTTTAATAGTCGAAGGACTCAACAAAGCAATGCTCTATGATAGTAGGACCATTTTATAATTTCTAATAATTGAAAAACTCAGCAAAGCAATACGCTATAGCCAAGAGACTATTTGTGTATTGTATTCTAAATTATTTGGGCATTTAAAGTGATAGTTTAATCCTTTGGACACCCCTCTAATCTTGAGGGATTCAGAATCGAATTTAAAATTTTCCCAAAAATTCAAAATTGAATTTTGTTCGGGTTTCTTGAAGGCTTAATTATATGCCCAAACTATATTGCTTTTCTCAAATAGGTGGTCAAACTTTTTTAATCATCTAAGTGCCCAACGTTACAAATATTACTACTTTAGGTGTCTGGGCTGTAATTGTCATTAATTTTCTACGTTAAGTGACACATGTCACGTTCTGGTAGTTTTCAATTTTTTAAAAAAATTAAAAATTATTATATTTATAAAAAAAACCAAATTTCTCTTAAATTACAAAAATCCTAGATCCCTAACCCTAACCCACCGATGTTACCCTTACTAGCCACGGCCATCGCCGTCAACATAGTCTCAACCATCTTCCTAATCATATGTTTTCATAGTTGTCGCCTATTTCCCGTCGGGATCGCACGGGGTCTCGATTTTCAACATAGGATTCATGGGGTACAAACGTCGATTGACCATCGATTGGTCACGATTTCATAGGGTTATTGATTGTCGGGGAAAGTGAGGTTGGGTGGAGCTTCGTTGGATGGTAAAGGGTAAGAATAAGCATGGGTTTAAGGGTTGAAATGAGGGTTTTTAAAGTTTTGGGACTATTTAAAAAACTTTGTGTGTTTTTTAAAATATATAATTTTGAATTTTAATTTTAAATAAAATTTTTAAAATTATCAGAACCTTACATATGTTCTTTAACGATAGATTTAACGGTTGTTATAGCCTGAACACCTAAATTGATAACGTTTGTAACCTAGACACCTAAATAGTTAAAAAAAATTGACCACCTATTTAAAAAAATTATATAATTTGAGCACTTATTTTATAATTAAGCCTTTCTTTAACATTGTTAATTGTCGTGTCGGTCGTAGCCGTCATTCTTAGCAATTATACAGCCACGTGGCAAGGTGTTATTGGAGTGGCGGGTAAGCTTCTTGATCACTTGACAAGGGAACTGAAACGCCAAACGAAACAGTTTCACAGGCACAATGGATAACGCTGGGGGTCCCACAAAGGATAACGTGTTAGTTTCACGTCAGCATAAAGTTCACGCCCTCGTTGCACACGTAATCCAAACAGGGTACAAGGCAGGTAAGATTAATGGAAAGAAGAAAAAAAGCGAAAAAGCAAATCAAAACAGAAAGGAATGTGAAGGTAAACGATAACTCAATCAAAAGCTAACAACTTTTCTTTTAATCTTGCTTTGATTTTTCTCGGAAAAATTTTTAGTTTCCTTCTATATTTATTTTTTCTCGAGAAACCAGCAAAAGGTACGTGTGTGTCGTTCATTTCGATTTGTTAAGTTTTCGATCTTTGTATCTTAAATCTCTTTTGTTTAACGATGGATCAGCTGAATATATATATAAGTTAAATTTGATGTTTATTCATAATTCGATTGTTTTTATTTTTTTCTTTTTTAATTTTGAAAGTTGTTTGTGGAGAATTCTTAAGACCGGAAAAGAAATTGCATGAGAAAGAATAATTCTAATTAGTTTCTGCTCAGTTAGTGATTTTATTTATTTATTTTTCGCTTTGCAGTTAGAACTGATAGAGATCAAGGGTACTTTCTTCTCTTTTCTCAAGAAAATCTAATTTTTTGTATATTAAGGTGCCTTTGCTTTCTAAATCAGATTTTCAAACATTTGTGTGTGTCGAACATGAATATGCGTATATATTCGTATTTGTTAAGATTTTGTATATCTAGAGAATTTTTGAAGGATCATATTCTAATACCGATAACCTGAGAACATGAAGAGTTCCACTACCATATGTAGTTTTGATTTCTCTGTAACTGTCATGAACTTTTGTAGATCTTGGAAGGTGGAGCTGGCGATTTCTTCATCAAAAGAACATCATCTTTTTGTTCCATTATCAAGCTTATGAATTTGAAGTGATCATTTGAATACACATACATACCAGAAGACATTTTTTTAATATTTTGGAGCTCTGACATGGAGAAAGTCTGTGAATTCTGTACAACTTCAAGACCAGTTGTTTATTGCAAATCTGATGCAGCCCATCTGTGCCTTTCCTGTGATGCAAAGGTCCACTCAGCCAACGCACTTTCGAACCGACACCTTCGTACCCTCCTATGTGACTCGTGCGGACTCTTCCCATCACATGTTTGTTGTTTTGATCACCGGATGTTCTTGTGCCCTGGTTGTGATCAAAGCGTCCATGATGCTTCTTCCCAGAACCACCAGAGGCGTGCAATTAGTAACTATTTGGGGTGCCCTTCTGCCAAGGATTTTGCAGCATTGTGGGGTTTTGAAATTAATGAATCAGATAACAATCCTCTTCAAGATCAATCTTTATCCAATTCGTGCATTTCTATGAATGCCAATGTGGTTGAACCGAGGAATTTAAGACAGTCTTGTTCGCGAATTGGTGTCTCTTTGAGTAAATCGGGTGTGTCTTCTCTCGCTGCTAGAGGACACAATTCCGGGTCAAACAGTCAACAAGCCAAGGTTAATTGACATGATTTATTTGAAAGAAGATCTTAGAGATTTGTCAATATTTTTCTTCAACTGTTATACTTTTCCTGTAAGTAGATCCTCCCAATCTTCGCAATATGCAGCAAACATATATCACCTGTGGTTAGCTATTGTGATCTATGTTGCTTTGAATCTTCGTTTTTCTTGAAGCACTTATGTTCGGAATATATTCAAACTTGAGCATTTTTGTATGACCTCTAGGGAACTCCGAAGAAAAAAAAATTGAGCATACACATGTCGAGCACATATTTGGACATGGGTATTTTATGAGATCAGTATTCTTTTTATACTTTGTTCTTGTTATTGCAGGTTCTTAACAAAGTTCAGCTGGTAAAGAATACTTCACTGATTCTGCAACAGATTCTTGACCTGAAAAGCCTTCAGCTCACTGAGGGAGACAGTCATTTTCCTTTTAATGGTGGCCTAGAACGAGCTGCCACATCTTCAATATGCACCTCTTCAAAAAATGTTGATAGTAATCTAGTCCATGATGTTGGTATCAATATCCATCGAAGTAACAATCCGCTTGAGGAGCTGAATATGGATCTGGACAACCTATTGCCATCTTCAACTTCCGGGATGCCTTTCTACGGGGAATCTATTTGGCTATGCAAAAGTCCAATCCCTAATAGTCAGGTGCGTTACACTGATCACCAAGTTACCAAAATTGATCGTGTGCATAATTGATCTTCATTTTTTTCTGAAGTAACAGTATTCCAATATATGTGTTTACAATGGGGTATGATGTTTGTTAAGTGTGTTTTCTAATTGAATTCTGCAGTTATGGTCACAGAATATGCAAGATCTTGGAATTTGTGAAGACACGTTTTGCCAAGATGACTTGAACATGCCTGATATTGATTTATCTTTCCGCAACTTTGAAGACCTGTTTGGTGTTGATCAGGGCCCAATGGGGGGACCACTTGCTAATAAAGATGTTCCGAGTTCATCCATAGAGAAGGAGATGACCAACAACAACTCGGATAATGTTAATGCTATTTCAATGGAGGTCAGGATCATGTCACTCATTTTTTTCTTTTTATCTTATGACTTATACAGATATTTGGCTAGTACTTGTATTTGATGCATATTACGATATTTGTCCGATGCATATAAAATTTGAACCTTAAAGAACCCTTTTGAACCAAATTGTTCATCACTGATTTTATATTTGGGAGAAAAAAAGATTTTGAAAAAAAAAATGATATCCGAGTAATATAGCCTTGAACCTTCTATTTGTGTGTTCCTTTATTGCCAAGACAGCGGACTCATTTGTTTTCACTATTCAGTCTGCTAACATAGAAATGGAGTTCTGACCCTTTATTTTTTTTTTAAAAGAATACTTATTTTCCAATATTCGTGTCCATTATGAATATGAAGATATGGTCTCCAAGGATATTTCAAATACAGAAATTTGAACGCACTCACGTTCGTGTCTGGGTAACAAAGGAAATTAATATGGATCCTTTCAGCTAACCACATTTCATTCATAACTTCCAGGGAATCAGCGCTTCTGCTTGCACAATTCAACCATCTTATTCAGCAATGTTGTCTGTTTCAAGGTTCAGTGCTGATACTAGTGCTCCCGACTGTCTTGATAATGAAGTTTCACCTCTCGTAGATGGGGAAGCTTCATGCATTTCACCGGACTTAGATGGCTTTCATTCAGAAGCCAGATAAGATGCCATGATGAGGTACAAAGAGAAGAAGAAAGCCCGACTGTGAGTATCAATTTTCTCTTTTCTTGCAGATTGTCTATGTTATTTGGATTTAGGTGTATATAAGTATGCGCTTGGAGTATGTCCTAGAGATACGAACATAAAGGATCATATCCGATTCAAAATACCTGTGTTCATCACCCATATTCGATATTTTGGACATGCGAGTAGAGATACGATCTTCAAAAAGACCTTTCAAATACATGAACTTTAAAAATTTGAGAAGAACCATGTCAAACACATCCATATCTGACAATTGTATTCAAGTCCAAGTAACATGATATTCGGCAATGGAGGCTTCCAAGTCAGTGGAAACAAATATACCAGTGTGTAACTTTGCTCCCAATTTCCACTGAAAGTTCACAGTTGTAAATTTATAACTCGTGCCTTGTACCTAATTTTTGCTCAAACTTTAAGTTCTGTGCATAAAGTTAGTACCATTGCAATTTGCAAACAAGCATGTTTATAGAGTTTTCTTGCGCAATTACCTAGTTTTGAGAATAGTAACGCAGGTAAAACCAATGTTACTCGGATTCTATGTTACATGAATTCAGGTATGTCTCATGTATATATTCAACATGGGTGTATTTAATATTTTCTCCATACTAGATGTCTGGGTATAGATGGAACATGAGCATTTAAACGAAAAGATTTGGAGCAACATAACCTAAAGTACTTGTGTTTGATACATGTGTCCTACATACATTCGAGTCGAGTATATGAAGACAAGAGTATGAATCCTTCATGCATGTGAAAAAATTCAGGAAAAAAAAGAAGTTAAACATACATATGTTGAACATATAACTGTCATTCCTCTTCCCAAGAGGAGGCAGCTCTCTGTTGTATTATTGTTTATTATATATAGTCTTTGAATGTTGCTCAGGCATGACAGACAAATTAACTGTGCATCCCGGAAAGCTAAAGCTGATGCAGAGAAGAGAGTAAAAGGGCGAATTCTAAAGACGGAGGACTATGATTCTGATCATCCAAATGTGGAAAAGTGCTATTAATTTCCTCTCTCTGTGTGTGTGTATATATATATATATATATATATATATATATATATATATATTGTACATATATTATGGAATATCATTTCCAGGTTCTGTAAGTACCACCTGTTACTCAATCTTCTATTCAAAACTCAACCAATTCTTCCACTTCCATCTGTTTAAAATTTTTTGTTAATCATCGCAGAAAGAAAAAAAAATGGCATTTTTTCTATTCATGAAACTAATGTCATGTAAGCGGTTTGCATCTATGCTACTGGATTCAAGTTTGATTATCGAATCTGAGTGTGTTTGTATTTATTGGTTCAGGTCTCAATATATATGTTCAGTTTTTTTTTCTAGGGACTGACAATGTCCAACACCTAACCTGAAATGTCCAACACCTTCATTAAACCATCTAATCCGTCTCAGTAAAACACTCATAGGTAAAGTCGCTGACCCCCATAGCTGCTGGCTCTGCAGCTTTCTCTTTATCTTCTTCTTCCTTCTCTTATAAATCCTCACATTTCCCTAATATCAAAAGCTTCTATTTCCTCTCTTCACCACTCAATCGCCGAGGCCTTGCAAGAAACTTCATCACTCTACCGCTGCTATTAACATGGATTGTTCCCCCATCTCATCACAACTCATCTCAGATTTACCATCTAATTACCAATTTCGAGCGCTGCCCGTTTATTTTCACGTCAAATCTGTTTTCTTTAAATATTTTTTAGCACTCTCCCGCACTTTCTTGGAAGGTAATATTTCTATTTTGATTAAAATTTATTGATTTTAATTATATTAAAAATAATTAATGATTTTTTTATTGATATATAATAATATACAGAAGAAAACATAAAATAAAAAAAATGGGTTGATGTATAATAATATTAAAGAGTTAAGATTGGAGATCGACATTAGAAGTAAAAATAAGATATATATAATTTGATGAATTAATGAATTTTAAAGTAACTTCTTTTTATTATTTTAGTTGAGTTGAATTAAATTTTTTATATATATATATATATATATATATATATGTGTGTGTGTGTTTATTATTCATAAATAATTTATATATTTTTAATGATTTTATAGTTTATTTGGAGGTTGTACGTAGAAGAAAAAATTACTGCAAGATGTTTGGAGGTGGTCCATTTTACTTTTGTTAAGTTCTAGTTTTTTAATAGAGTTAATGTAATTTGACTTCCACCAATCTTTTCAGTAGATTCTATACCTCTGCAAATTAGATGGACGAGGTAAACACAACAAGAATTGGGTTGAGAAGCATGCAGATTACATTAATATTTGAATAAATCTTACTCCCATTCAAGATGATGTCTTTGATTTTTATACTTTGGTTTACTTTAACTATTATGGTAACACCCTAAATTCTGAACTAGTAGTTTCAGGTTTATCTGAGAGGCTTATGGACCCCGTAGATTTCATAATTTAAGTCATTAGGTTTAGTTGGGTTGGAATTGGCCCAATTAGCCATAAAAAAGAGATTTTTTGAATAGTAAGAATATGAGGAAAGATTAAATGTGTAATCTCACCTTTTTAAAAAGATAAAAGCTTTTTTTTTCCTTTTCATCTCATTATTCTCTTCATTTCTTCCTTCTTTCTCATTTTCATTCTCTCATTGTCCTTTTCAAGTTCTATAATACAAAGGTAAGTTATTGAGCCTCTTTCATACTTCAATTTCATTCATAATCCCACCATCAACTTCGTTTGCCAAATCTCTCGGAGAACGGAGATGTCATTTCGGTGCAGGCAAACAGAAGCGTAAGCAGGCATAATCGGGACATAATTAGCAAGTAGACTATTTCCCTCCTAACATTGCAAATCCTCTGACCATTGACGTACTTCAGAGTTATGGGTCATCTGACTTGTTTTCTATATTTCCAAATACACTCTTTAATCACCAATTTTCAGCTTAACCCAAGGACCATAAAATTAGCAAACCAGACTCAGATCCGACCCAGGACCCGACCCAGTCCAGACCAACTGCCTGCCATGCCCACATGAAGCTGCCAACGGCACCATGCCCCTACGCCATGCACCCCACCATACTTCTACACCACCGACTACTGTTGTCACGTACGACAACTGCTATGGCAGCCCATCCCCTACAACACATCAAAACCAAATTCAAAGCAATGTCAGAATTTTTTTTTGTTAATACCTACTGTAATGGGTTATAAAACCCGATTGAAATGTAACACAAAGGGCATTATTATCAGCAATAAAAACAATTGAGGGCAAAAAAATTTCTGCTTATTTCCTTTCATTCGAAATATATATATATATTTACAATAATAAAAAAAAAGGAAAATGGAGAAGCTTACTATTCGGCCGGAGCCCATCGCCTACATTCAGTGGGTCATCTCGCAAATCTGAACGGTGAAGATGCTAAGGAGATGATGGAGAACGACATATCTGAAAATCAACCCGATCCAACGGCGAACAGTGGTGAACGAAGATCGGGAAAGCAGAACAATTTTTGGCTATTTCGTGATAGACGACGCATATCCTCGCAAAACGGAGACCAGATCGGAGACGAGGTGTAGTGGTTGTTTAATTTTTTTATAAATGCTTAAGGACTACTTTTGTAATTTTCCTTTTTATTTCAAATACCTTATTTTAGGTTAGAAAAATTGGAATATTTATGAAATAGCCCCTATATTTTTGCATGTTTTTATTTCGAACCTAAATGTGTTTATTTATTTATTTAATTCGAATATGTAGTTTTAATTTAGCCCCATGTTTTATTTATTTCTCATTTCTTGTAATTTTAGCATAGTATATTGAAAATGTTTATTTTAGTCACTTGTATTTTATTTTTGTTTCAATTTTATCATGATGGTTTGATTGTTTGTGCTTTAATCCTATTTTTATTTTATTTTAATTTTTGCATGTTATTTTCATATTGGTTCATTTTAGTCATAATTAATTTCGCCTGAAAGCCTCATAAGCATAACTCAACCGACTACAAAATTGGATTAAGGATAGTATTTATTTATTTTAAAATATGAAGAAAGGATTGTCTTAAAGTAACTAAATATATTTTCCGATGTTTTAAAATAAATAAATACCCCACTATAAAACCTAAACAATTTGATTGCATTTAAAATTAATTACGTTTGAAGGGAAAAAGAAATATTCACTTATTTAAACTTATTGAGACAATTCACCTAATTTTATTATGGATTAAGTCTAGATATTTTTAAATAATTGAATATCTCTTATCTTTTCTAATTATATAATTTGGATAAATTGGATGAATTTCTTTTTTAGGTCGAATAAAATTATTTTAATTCTTAGGAAAAATTATTTTATTCATTTTATTTTAGTTGGAAAGAGAAATATTTGTCTTAAAGCATTTTAGAGATTATTTTCTCTTCGATTGGAAATATTAGAATATTTTCTATTTCTCCTTAAAAATTTTCGTTCAATAAAAATTGCATGGTTGAATTTGGAATAATGGGATCGAAATTTAAATTTATATTTGAATTCTTAGATTTCCACTATTAGAGACAATTTATAATCGATGGGGTACCAATTTTGGGCGTTGTGGGGTTGTTTATCCTTCCACACACGTAATCGATCTCCGAACTCCTTTTTTATTTCAAAAAAAATGAATCATGGTTACACGCAGAATGATTTATCTTTTAAAATGATGTTTTCTTAAAAATTCTTTTAAAAGAAAATATTTAGGTATTCGACCTACCTAACTCAAAAGGTCGATGGCGAGTCCAAAACATTTCAAAACCTTTTCAAAAGAAAACCTCCAAGTCGTACTAAGTTTTCCTCCGTCCAAACGAAAAACGGTGCCGACACACTCAGTCTTTCAAACCAGGCCCTAGGATCCCTTTGAGTCCATAAATTGTCTTATGTAACTTGCAAACTAAGTTGCCATCACCATGCTCATAGCCTGATGGTTGCATCATGTACACTTCTTTAGTATGCAACCCATTAAAAAACGCGTTATTAACATCAACTTGCTTCAACGTCCAACCTCGTGTTAGGGCCAAAGAAAGAATCACCCTGACAGTAGCTGGTTTAACAATAGGACTGAAAACTTCATGAAAATCAATATCAGGTTGTTGAAGAAACCTCTCGCTACGAGACGAGCCTTGTATCTTGCTACTGAGCCATCGACATTCCTTTTGATCTTGAACCATTTGCAACTCACAGCTCTTCTATTTTCAGGAAGTGAAATAAGTGTCCAAGTACTATTTTTTACCAAACCTTTATATTCAGTTTGTGCTACAGCCTTTCAATGAGGACTCAAAGTCTTCTTTAATATTCCTCGGCTTATGATCAAAAGCAAGCAACCTGATAAACTTTTGGTTTCTTAATGGCATAATGCAAACAAATACCCCTAACGTTTGACACTATATGCATTTGTGCCCAAATCATTTTTTTTGAAGCAGTTCTACCCACAACGTTTGTTATGAGGCATAAGTCCCCCCGTTAGAGATGGAATCCGTCAGTCAACTGAAGGTCAACGGGTCCATCTGACGTGGCATGCACATATGGTCACCGACGATGACATGCTATTTCCATGTCACTATTTTATGCTGATGTGGAATTGACACAAATGATGACATGGCATGTCCACGTCACTAATATGTGCTAACGTGGAATTTACACGTTAGTTTTTTTTAATTTCAATTAAAATTTTGTACCAATAAGAGAGCGACACATGTCACTCTCCTATTGGTGCGTATTGGAAAGAATGAATAAAATATTGTTACTTACGTGGAAGGGGAATCAAACCTGGGGCAAAGGCATGAAATGAGATAGCCCTTGCCACCAAGCCAAGCATGCTACTTGGTTAAGTAATGAAACAAAATCTTATTTAACCCATCATCCGACTATAAAACAGAAATGGACGTGGAATACTATACACCTCTGCCTTATCTGTTTATAATACAATTACTAATGTTTAGAATTTATTAATTTTGGATACAATCTGTAAACTCATACACCAATATTCTGCTGACCATTCTCGATCAGTTCTTCGGTCTTCACCCGACGCAAGTATTGTTTGGTATCGAGTTTTAGACTACAGAAAAGATTGATAGCACATATTTTGTGAAGAGTTCACCAAAGTGGTGAAACGGGTATAAACGAGAGCCCAAATTCATTGAATCGATAGGCTCGGACGACATCGATGACGGTTTGGTTACATAATACGAGGTCTTGTTCTTTTATGACTTCTTTTGTGGTTATTTTCGATGAAATGACATCAATGAATAAGATGCCGAGTTGGAGACCCATAACGGCGCCGTGAACCTGAGCGTGCTTAGCTAATAACATGTGGGGTTTATCGCCAAGATCGAAGAGGTTGCCGAAGAGGACGATATTGACGATTGTACGGTTACAGAAGATGAGGTCTTGTTCTTTCAAGACTTCTTTCGCGGTTGTTTCCGATGAAACGACGACGGTGAATAAGATGCCGAGTTGGAGACCCATAATGGGGCCTTGAACCTGAGCGAGCTTAGCCAATGACCTGTGGGGTTTATTGCCAAGATCGAAGAGGTTACCGAAGATCAGCAGCCACCGTGGACCGGGTGAGAGCTTGGTTTCACTTTGTTTACTTCCATTTCTAAACAAGCTTAAAGCTTGAAAAGTGCTTACCTTTTCTTAATTGTCATCGCCGGAGTCAAAACGTCGGTTTAAGAAGTTGAGGAGCCAAGTTCTTCTAGATGTCGACAGTGGCTTGCGTCGGGTTTGGGGGCTCATTTTTTTAGGTTTAGATAGAGAAAGGAGTTGGGTTTGTTGTAGGTCCGAGTTTTGGTTAGGTAGACCACCATAGGTGGTGGCCGAAGGGTAGAAGAATGTTGATTTACGATGGCGTTGGTCTCTCTTTAGCTTCTGTCGAGAGTTTAAAAAAAGAATGGAAAGGAAGGTGAGAGTTGTCGGCATTTTTGGGTTTGTTTGGGCCTCTTTGACTGCCTCGAGTGGTGGTTGGGGAGTAAACTGTCGTCGAGGTCCGGTGGCTGGGGCGTCGTCGCATTGGGGCCTTTGGGGTTGAGTGGCGTCGCTGCTCGTGCATGTGTGAGGAAGAGAGTGGAGAATAAGAGGGTTGTTTAGTTTATGTTTTAGGGTTTCCTTTTAAGCAGATTAGTAATAATATGGACGTATATTTCTGTTTTATAGTCGGATGATGGGTTAAATAAGATTTTGTTTCATTACTTAACCAAGTAGCATGCTTGGCCTGGTGGCAAGGGTCATCTTATTTCATGCCCTTGTCCCAGGTTTGATTCCCTTTTCACGCAAGTAACAACATTTTATTCATTCTTTCCAATACGCACCAATAGGAGAGTGACATGTTTCGCTTTCTTATTGGTACAAAATTTTAATTGAAATTTAAAAAAACTGACGTGTAAATTCTATGTTAGCACATATTAGTGACGTGGACATGCCATGTCATCATTTGTGTAAATTCCACATCAGCATAAAATAGTGACATGGAAATGCCACATCATCATCAGTGACCACATGTGCATACCACGTTAGATGGACCCGTTGACCGTTAGTTGACTGACGGATTCCATCTAATGGGGGGACTTATGCCTTATAAACAAACATTGTGGGTAGAACTACTCCAAAAAAAATGATTTAGGCACAAATGCATATAGTACCAAACGTTAGGGGTATTTATTTGCATTATGCCTTTCTTAATTCCAAGCTTACTCCTTGTTACCATGAGATGGACATTGGAATTAACCACTGGTTCATCACAGACTGTAGGAATTAGAAGGACAGACTCACACATACCCTGCGCACTAGTCGTGCAATCAACTGGTAACCTTGTGCTGCCACAGACATCCTCATGCAACAGTGAACCCACTTCTGGTGTATGACTAGCTAAACCAAGATTATGATCACTGCTGGATGCATTAGACAACTGCCTTTCTACCTCGGGTAAAGAACAACTGCAGACTGCATCGAGTAAAAAACCACTAGGTAAAACACCGCCGCAAACTACTCTCGACTCATCAGGCAAAGCACTTCACATTTCTTAAACCCGTTGAATCATCCATTGTATCACCATGTAAACCATCACCAACCTCCTCGCTTAAAGTAACTACACAATCTGCATTAGACACAACAAGTTGTGGCTTAGTATTTGATGTGGTCAAAGCACCACCTGTCACTTCATGCATTCTCGTGAAACAAGGAAAGCTCATAGCTAGAGAAGAAGGTTCCTCACTGACACTCATGTTAACCCTAGAACTGCCCCTCAAGGGTAGAACTAACAGCAACACCCCAGTCGAAGCACCTTTCTTATCATGACAACTGCAATATGTCCTTGCAAACACTGTAAGGAAATGTCATCTCATAAAAAATGAGATGACGCGACACAAACACCCTGTCGTTTTTATCCAAGCATTTATAACCTCTGTGAGAAGAGCTATAGCGAAGAAAAACACACTGCTTTGAACGATACTCTAACTTGTGTTAATTAAATAGTCGCAAGAGAGGAAACACGCACAACTAAACACTCTCATACCTGAATAATTTGAGACATTTTGATAAAGCATCTCAAATGAAGATTTTCCTAACAAAACCTCGATGGTAACCAATTTATTAGATACACAACAATCGTAAAAGCATGGCTCCAAAACTTCATAGGCAATGCAGCTTGTGCTAACAAAGTTAACCTCATCTCAACCACGGGCCTATGCTTACGCTCCGCTTTCCATTCTGTTCTGATGTGCTCGGACAGGAAATCCTATGTTGAACACCATTCATTTGCAACCACCCTTTAAGAGCTTAATACTTACCCCCACCATCACTTTGCATAGCCATAGTCTTCTTACCAAACTGAATTTCAATCACTTTAAAAAAGTTAAGAAAATATTGACTCACTTCAGACTTCCTCTTAAGCAAATAAATCCAGGTATGTCGAGTAAAAACATCAATAAACGAAATATAGTATGAAAAACCATCAGAACAGGATAAGGGTGCAGGTCCCCACACATCTGAGACTATCAAATGGAAAGGCTCCTTGAGTCAAAGATTTACAAAATGGCAACTTATGAGCTTTAACTTGCAAACAGTCAGTATAAACAGTAGACAATTTATTCTCAACTTAAAAAATATTACAAGACTTCATAACTGTTGGGGAAAACGGGTTATTTCCCATACGAACATAGATTTAAAATTGACCTAAAATGTCAAGATTAAAACAACCAAAGGTTGCACAGCGGATAAACCTGTCAAACTATTGAATATTGAAACACAATGGAAAAGAACAGAATAAAAATAATAAAGGAGAGAACACACCAAATTTACGAGGTTTGACAGGAATATCGTCTACTCCTCGGGCACCACACCAGATGATAACTTCACTATATCACCAATATTACAACAAATGGAATTCTTTAGAATTCCCAAAGTGGGAGAATGAAGAATACAAGAGGAAGAGAGAACTTGCTTTTGGGATGATTTCTAATGGAAATACTTACGCCTATTTATAGTTGAGTTTTAAGAACAATATGTTCAAAGTTTGGTCACCTACCAAAGAATTTTCCAATGTGTACAAGTTAGCCACCAAATATGAAATTCACATGTTCAAAGTTTGGCCACCAACCAACATGAAATTTCCAACTCGTCAACTTAATTTCTAGACAAATCTAATAAATCTCCACCTTGGCTTGAAATTACCAAGCCTACTCAACTTCTTCAACTCCCCAAATTTGTAGTGCCTCTAATTGCGCTCACAAGCGCCACACACCCGAAGGTGTTCATACTTTCAGGATGTTAATCAAGTTCAAACAATGATTGAACTTGATTACTGTTACCACCTTGGTCATCATATCTGTAGGATTTTCTGATGTCGTAATTTTCTGAAGTATAATCTTTCCTTCTTCAAAGATCTCCCGCACAAAGTGATACCTCGCGTCGATATGCTTAGTCCATGAATGGTAGACTTGATTTTTCGCTAAGTGAATAGAGCTCTGACTGTCACAATAGAGACTAATGTGACTTTGAACAACTCCCAAGTCTTCCATCAACCCGTTAAGCCAAATTACTTCCTTTACAGCCTCTGAAATTGCCATGTATTCTGCCTCTGTAGTAGACAAGGCCACCGTAGATTGCAATGTAGACTTCCAACTTATTGGGGCTTTAGCAAGAGTAAACAAATACCTAGTAGTTGATCGACGCTTATCCAAATCACCAGCATAATCGGAATCAGCATATCCAACCACACACTGACCAAGTGCTTCATCCTGTTCAAAAACTAAACCAACATCCACGGTTTGTTGGAGATACCATAGAATCCATTTCACAGCTTGTCAATGTCCTTCTCCAGGATCATGCATGTACCTGCTCACAACTCCAACTGCTTGTGAAATGTCAGGACACGTACACACCATTGCATACATCAAACTCCCAATTGCATTAGCATATGGAACTTTTGCCATATACACTCGGTCTTTGTTAGTTTTAGGAGATAATTGAGAACTAAGTTTCAAATGAGAAGCCAATGGGATACTTACATGTTTGGTATTTTCATTCATGCCAAAACATTGTAATACCTTTCTCAGATACTACTTCTGTGTTAAACAAAGTTTCCCTCTCTGTCTATCTCTGCTTATCTCCATACCAAGAATCTTCTTGGCCTCACCTAGATCTTTCATCTCAAACTCTTGATTTAACTGAGCCTTTAATTTGTCTATCTCCTTTTGACTCTTCAAAGTGATCAACATATCGTCAACGTACAAGAGAATATAAGTGAAAGATCCATCTTTGAGCTTTTGCAAATACACACAATGATCATATTTGCTTCTAGTATACATTTACCTCCTCATAAAGCTATCAAATTGCTTGTACCACTGCCTCGGAGATTGCTTCAATCCATATAGCGATTTGTTCAGCTTACAAACCCATTTCTCACAACCACCATCTTTTTATCCTTTTGGCTGAGTCATATAGATCTCCTCTTCTAAATCACCATGCAAGAAAGCCATCTTTACATCAAGTTGAGCTAGCTCCAAATTCAACTGTGCTACCAAGGCCAACAATATTCTAATGGAGGAATGCTTCACAACAGGGGAAAATACTTCATTGTAGTCGATTCCCTCCTTTTGAGCGTAGCCTTTAGCTACCAACCGTGCCTTGTAGCGAACATATTTCTTACTATGAGATCCATCTTTCTTTACAAATACCCACTTGCATCCAATGGCTCTTTTACCTTTCGGTAATTGTGCCAGTTTCCAAGTGTTGTTCTTTTGGAGAGATTGCATTTCTTCATCCATGGCACTTTTCCATTTATCACTTTCCAAGCTTTGTATTGCTTCTTGGTAAGTGATAGGGATATCATCATCAACAAATGGAAGAGCATAGGCCACTATATCAACAAATCGAGCAGGTCTACGAATTTCTCTCATTGGCCTTGTAACTGCAAGTGGTTTTGGTGTCTCCAATGGTTCTTGGGTTTGAACATCTTCATCTTCTGATTCTTCTATTGGAGTTGAAGAATCAGCTGCATCAACTTCTGGGATCATTGTCTGCTGAAACTCCACCTATTTTGGAGTATGCTCCACCTGCTGCGGAGTACTACTTGTCTGGACAGCTTCACTTGTTACCTTCTTTACTAGGGCAGATTCATCAAAGGTAACATCTCTGCAACAAATTATCTTCTTGGTGTCTAAACACCAAAGGCCGAATCCCTTCACTCCATGGGTGATTCCCATAAAGATAGCCTTATTTTCTCTCAGATCAAGCTTGGATTCCTTCACATGATAATAAGCAGTGGATCCAAATACATATAAGGAATCATAATCAGTAGCAGGTTTTCCAGACCATACCTCCAATGGTGTTTTCCTCCTATCGCTGATGACGACAGACGATTGATGAGATGGCCAGCATATGTCATAGCCTCAGCCCAAAATGCCTTGCCTAACCCAGCATTAGACAACATACATCGAACTTTCTCCAATAGTGTTTGATTCATATGCTCTGCCACCCCATTCTGTTGTGGTGTATGTCTAACAGTGAAGTGTCGAACAATACCATACTCATGGAAAACGTCAAAGAATGGGTCACTTTTATATTCCCCTCCATTGTCCGTCCTAAGACGTTTGATCTTTCTACCAGTCTGGTTCTCGATCATATTTTTCAATTTCAGGAAAAATTGAAGCACTTCATCTTTAGACTTCATCGGATACACCTAAACTCTTCTGGAAAAGTCATCTACAAAAGTTACAAAATAATGGTTTCCTCCCAAAGACGATGTCTTTGAAGGACCCCATACATCTGAGTGAATATAATCTACAATACCTTTTATATTATGTATAGTGGTGCCAAACTTCACTCTCTTTTGCTTTCCCAGAACACAATGCTCGCAAACGTTCAATTTGCAAGCCTTTGCACCTTTCAACAATCTTTTCTTTGCCAAAATTTGCAAGGATTTCTCTCCAGCATGTCCCAACCGCATATGCCACAACTGGGTTGCGTCCAAATCATCACCTCCGAAAGCTGCTGCAACTGCTCCAATAATTGTACTACCTTGGTAGTAATACAAATTATTTCTCCTGATGCCCTTCATCATCACAAGTGCGTCATATGTGACTTTTAAAACTCCATCTCTCATAGTGACTACTGAGCCTTTGGATTCCAAGGCTCCCAACGAGATGAGATTTTTCTTCAAACTGGGCACGTATCGGACATCCGTCAGAACTCTGGTTGATCCATCTTGATTCTTCAATCGAATTGAACCTATCCCAACAGTTTTACAGGCATTGTCATTGCCCATATAAACAACTCCTGTATTTAGTTCCACTAAATCGGAGAACCACTCCAGATTAGGGGATATATGATAGTTGCAACCCGAATCTAATATCCACTCATCGGAATGGAATGTTGTTGATAAAGCAACCAATGATATGCCAGAGTCATGTGCATCATGCTCTGCACCACATGCATCTGGAGCAGCTTTTCCTTTCTTCTTCAGCTTCGGACAATCTTTCTTCTAATGGCATTTCTCATGACAAAAGGCACATTCATTTTTTCCCAGTCTGGACTTCGACTTTGACCTCCCTCTCCACTTTGGCTTTTGACTTTTCGAGCGACCTCTTGCCACCATGGCCTCCGCTGCTTCGTACTTGCTCTCCTTCTTGGTTTTCTTCCTGAGTTCATAACTATACAAAGAAGCAGTTACATCTTTAAGGGTAACATTATCCTTACCATGAAGTACGTTTTCTCAAGGTGCTCAAATTCATCTGGAAGAGATGACAACAACATCAAAGCCAAATCTTCATCTTTGAAGGTTTCATTCATACTGGTGTCTGGTTGATAATCAAATCTGAACAATATTTTCTTCATGTGGAGACGATTCTGAGATCTTTTCTTCAGGAATTTTTCCTCCAAAGCTTTCCACATCTTACTTGCAAAAGTCTCGTTCTTGTAGCCATACTTCTGCTCCCTGGAAAGACAAGATCAAATCGTGTTGCAGGCCAAACGATTAATTGTTCCCCATTCTTTCTCCTCTATATATTCAGGCTTTTCTTCCTCAATGGCGATGTCTAGACCTTGTTGGAATAAAGCATCTAACACCTCGCCTTGCCACATGCCAAAATGATCGGATCCATCGAAAAAATCCACCGATAAATTTACATTTGACATCACCCTCCTCACCGGTCCAGATGAAGAGCTTGATGTCTCAACTGATCCGTATTTTGGCATTTTAATTCTAACGAAAAATATTCAATATCACGAACTGTATCTTTTCAGCAACGGAACCACCAGGATAACCTTAACCGAAGCTCTGATACCAATTATTGGGGAAAACAAGTTATTTCCCACACGAACGTAGTTTTAAAATTGACCTAAAATGTCAAGATTAAAACCACCAAAGGTTACACAACGGATAAACCTGTCAAACTATTGAATATTGAAACACAATGGAAAATAACCAAAAAAAAAACAATAAAGGAGATAACACACCAAATTTACGAGGTTCGACAAGAATATCGTCTACTCCTCGGGCGCCACACCTGATGATAACTTCACTATATCGCCAATATTACAACAAATGGAATTCTTTAGAATTCTCAAAGTGAGAGAATGAAGAATACAAGAGGAAGAGAGAACTTATTTTTGGGATGATTTTTAATGGAAATACTTAGGCCTATTTATAGTTGAGTTTTAAGAACAATATGTTCAAAGTTTGGCCACCTACCAAAGAATTTTCCAATGTGTACAAGTTAGCCACCAAATATGAAATTCACATGTTCAAAGTTTGGCCACCAACCAAGATGAAATTTTCAACTTGTCAACTTAATTTCTAGACAAATCTAACAATAACATCCTTTACAACTCTAAGAGATGAATGACCTAGACGTTTTTGCCATAAGTCCAATAAACCTTGAGAGTTCGACACATTATTCACAAGACACCTCGACTCATTTTTCTTGTATGGCAGCAGCTGATATAATCCTTCATCCATGAGTTTCCCTTTCAGCAGAACAGTCGAGTATGAGAATCCTTCACAAGGAATTCAAACGAATGAAACTCAATAAACACATTTGTTTCGAGTGAACTCATACACAGACAACTTCTTCTTAATATTAAGTGCATGAAGCATGTTTTGTAAAAATAAAGGTTTGAAACTAGACTGCACAAAACCTTAACCGACATGAGCAATCTTAACACCCTCACAAATACCCATAAGAATGGTGTTATTACCTGTATGCACGGTACCTGAACTAAACTGAGAAAGGTCATTTGTGAAATGGTGCATAGCACCGGTATCAGGGTACCAGGTAGCATCAACCGGTTTTTGTGAAACATGTACTACTGAAGAAGCAGTAGGAACAATAGACACAAATACAATTGGTGAGACATACCCAAACAGATTTTATCCATCATTCGAAATAGCTTGAGTAGCAGCAAAAGGCCCAATCGACATTCCAGGCAGAGAATACAATATTTGAGTCGAGGGATAGGATAAACCATGATGAACATATATGGAATTAAAAGCAAGTAATCCAATAAACCCTGAGTTATATGAAACAAGAAGAAGAAAGTTAGTAGAATAATGAGTAAATGAAGGATTGAACGCAGAAGCAAACATAGAGTGAGTATAAGCCTGCACTCTAGAAGAAGACTGACGACTCTCAATAGCCAATATAGTCGAGCATTTCCAATTATCCCCGGTTTGAACCTCACTTACCGCAACCCCAGTGAACTTATCAAATATGATTGAATTTTTGCACAACATGCCCAAATTTACCACACAAATAGTATTGTGGCATATTTGAACCATAGGACCTTCCACTCCCTCGACCATGATAGCCACCTTACGACCCTTTCTCTTGAGAAAATTGCTTCTCAGTTAAGCCACCTTCTGAAGCATTCTGAATATTCAACTCACTACCACGCTCATCACTCGAGTGAACGGCCACATTAGCATAAATTCCTTCACTAAGAAAAAGCTTCTGTCTGGCTTCACAATCCTAGATCATTTCAGTCAAAACATCTAAAGACAATGCCTCTCGAGATGTTATAGGAATGATGGACTCGAACTCCACTGACAGTCCAACAAGAATAACATTAACATGGTTGTCATAACATTTTTTTAAAAATAATTAAATATTATTTAAAAAACAGTTATGATTTTTATTTTGAAAAATATGTCGTTAATTTGAAATAAAGTAAAAAGGAATCGTCATCGACCTTTGGGTTAGGTAGGTCGAATACCTAGAAACGTCTTTTAAAATAATTTTGAGAAAAATCGTTTTTAAGACAAAATTCGGTATGCGTTTACCAAAGATTCATTTAAACGAGTTCGGGAGTAAGTTACGTCTGGGGAAGGATAAGTACCCCCACAGCGCCCAAAAATTGGTACTGAATCGCTTACACGTTGTCGTAAATTGTGAAAAATATGATTCAAATATAAAATTAAAATATGATCCATTTATTGAAATATAATTAATTTGCTTCGAATTAATTAATTTTAGTGAAAATTCTTTAACTCGAAAAGAAACATCAAAATTAGCAATCCTCCATCGGGAAAGTTATTTCGACTATTTCTTATCCATAAAGAATATTCCCTCTTTGATAAAATGCGAATCGAATATAAATAGAATATTGACATTTTGCATAAAATAAAATAAATCGCTATTTAAAAACATGCATTGCATTATTCAACTTAAAATAAAAATGAATTAATTAACAAAAATAAAATCCATTTATTTCAAGTCTCATTTCGTTCGAACGTCGTGTCGGATTGTACCACTTCAATCAAGTGATACTCTCCACTCCCGTTCTACAAATATGTGTTTTTGAAACAATTCAGATAACATTAATAGTTAAGGAAATGGAAATAAATACGATTATAGACATGAGAAATATAATATTTACAATAAATAGAGTTAAGTGTATTTACTTACATATGATACAAATGGATATATAACATATAAAATATGTACATACATAAAGGATTTAAATAAATACAAATAAATATTACAAACCAAAACATAATGACTAAAAAGTAAGTACTTGAAATTAAAAGGACCAAAATAGAAAAAACATAAACTCAAAGGACCAAAATAGTACAAATAGGAATTTAAAAGACAAAATTGGAAAAAACAGAAACTGAAAGGGCTAAAACATTAAAAATAGAAACTTAAGGGTCTAAATGGCAAATACAGACATTTAAAGGACTAAAATAACAAAAACAGAAACTTAAGGGAGTAAATAGCAAAAATATAAAGTTAAAGGACCAAAATAGCACAAATAGAAATTTAAAGTGACCGAATCATAAATACACATGAACCAGAGTCAAAAAATAAAAATATTAAATAGTACAGATATTATAAATGAAATAATCCATAAATCATATTAGGGACCAAAATAAAATGAACATAATTATAACGGATCATATAATAATTATACCAAATGCCCAAACAGTGACTAAAATAAAATGTTTACAAATACATGGCCAAATTCGAATATCAAAGAAAATACACAACACCTAACATCAATGACTAAAATGAAATATTTATAAATATTGGGATTAAAGCCAAATATTTACAATAAAGATATAATACATAACACAGTGACTAAATTATAAGTACAGAAACATAAGTGCTCAAAACGAAATAAAATAAACTTACATTTAATGGTTAAACAAATATTATAAAGTATAGGGGACTAAACATGTAATTATCCCATAACTCGAAAAACACGGATAGGTTTGGGGCAAAACGATAGTGTTTTGACTTGGGTATTTATACCTAAACCCATATCCAAAATCTCCCAACTCACCTCATTTGTTTCATTCTAACCCAAGGGACAAGAGAGAGAAAAAGAGATTCTCCCAACTCTCTCATCGGAGAAGGGAGATTTGGCCATCGTCGGCGACGCCTACAGTGGCGCACGATGGCCTGAGAGAAAGAAAGCCTCCAAAAGACCCATCTTTATTCCCTTAAACTGAAACCCCACTTAGTTTCACTTAAAACCGCCCCTAGGAACGTAGATCTAAACCTTTACCTTTCGAAGAAAACGTAACTTCGGCGACCCGTGGGCTCTCATCGGCGTTCGACCGAGGTAAGCAGATTCCCCCTCTTTGTTTTCTTTCTTATTGTTCTTTTGTTTCTCTCTTTTTTTTGGTTTTTTTATTTTTGAATCAATCCACTTTCTGTTTTTTTCCTTTGATTTTTCTCTCTTAAAACCTTCCCCGATTGATCCCCTGTCCTTGGTTATCTATATGTTTTTATGTTGATTCCTCTGATGATTTCGTTATTGATGGGCTACTGGATATGATAGGGAATTATTTCCCTAGGCTTAGGCTTGAGTGACAACCCCAATTGCTTCAGGATTACATTATCCTCTTTATTATTTTTTTCTCTGATTTCTCTGATTTTTTCTTACTGATGTGGTGGTTGTCACTGTTGTTACTGCTCGAGGGTTGTTCGGCGGTGGCTCAACAACGGCTCATGCGCTGGTGGGGATGAAAGGTCTCTGGTTTGGCTTGAGCAGCGCAATGAACTTTTTAGAAACTTTTGTATTAGGGTTTTAGGGTTTTGGGTCAATTCGGATCGAAACTCCACTCAGGTCGACTTGAATGTTGGGTCGGATCCCAGTTAGGTTCCAGTGGGTCAGTTTGATGGGTCTGAACTGGGTAAGCATGGTTCAGCTGTTGAGCTTGCTTGTAGTTAGGCTCTGGGTTGTATTGGGTCTCGGGTGAGATTGTAATTGGGCTCCATTTTCAAGCTTGCAAAATATGTAAACAAAATAAATAATAATAATAATAATAATAAATATAATAATATTTTTGGTAGACTCGGACAAAAACGGGTGTCTACAGCTGCCCCTATTTGCATATTATTGTGTTAACAAGAATAGTACAAAGACGAAAAAGACAACCAATTTTTGTCTGGTTCTCTTTTTTTGGTTTTGAAATTTGATAGTGTTTGGTTGGGGATGACATAACTCATACGTGATGAAGAGGTCTGGTCGCCTAAAAGTGACACAGCTCCTACGTGATGAGGAGATCTGGTCGTTGGATGACATGGCTCATACGTGATGAGAGTTCTGGTCATCTTTAGGAAGGGTGATAACATGGTTCCTATATGATGAGGACAACTGGTTATCTAGGGATAACACGGCTCCTACGTGATGAGGAGGTCTGGTCGGGGGGATGACACAGCTCATATGTGATAAAGAGTTCTGGCCATCTTTAGGAAGGGTGATAACACGGTTCCTATGCGATGAGGATGGCTGGTTATAAGGCGTGACACGGCTCCTACGTGATGAGGAGATCTGGTCGAGGGATGACACAGTTCCTACGCGATGAGAATAGCTGGCCATCTTTAGGGATGATAACACAGTTCCTACGTGATGAGGACGGCTGGTTATCAGGGGTGACACAGCTCCTACGTGTTGAGGAGGTCAGGTCGGGGGATGATACGGTGTAAGCAATTCAGTACCAATTTTTTGGCGTTGTGGGGGTGCTTACCCTTCCCCACACGTAACCGACTCCCGAACTTGTTTAAATGAATCTTTGGTAAACACAGACCGAATTTTGTCTTAAAAACGATTTTTCTCAAAATTGTTTTAAATGATGTTTCTAGGTATTCAACCTACCTAACCCAAAGGTCGATGGAGACTTCTTTTTACTTTATTTCAAATTAATCCAAAACCGACCAATTTTTCAAAATAAAAGTCATAATTGTTTTTTGAATAATACTCTAATTATTTTTTAAAAAAAATGGTTATGAAAGCTTGGCGACTCTGCTGTGGACGTTTTTTAGAGAGTCAGGTTGTAGGTCGCTTACACATTGTCGTGGTGGTGGAAATTATGAGTTCGAGTCTTTAGTTAACCTATGATAAGTTTATTGAAGTTTTAATTGCTTAATTTTTAATTGTCATACTAACGTTTGAATTTTTGCTTTCAGCTCTGTCCAAGTTTTTGTCGAGTTTTTTTCTCTTTTTTTTGTTTTTGAGTCAAATGTAGGTATGTCCCTCCTCATACACATCATGAGCATTTGCATGACATGAGCTCTAGACACGAGCTTCGATCCAAATTAGTCTGGGTGAATGCTTTACTCTCGTAAGAATTTATTCTTCGTATGAGTTTTAGCAAATAATCCATGGGATACATACCTTATACCTTCATAGAGATTTATTCCTCGTATGGGTATAAGGCAGTGAATCCCCTCGAATTGAACTCATTCTGTTCGAAACCTATAATGGGTGAGGATTGAGGGTCTGGCAGTCCAAAGGGGTACTGACATCAAGGACAATTCGAGGACCATTTTCCTGTTAGAGCCGAAACCATACATATAGTGAATCGTAGAACTGTCACCCTAGGTGTCGTTATACAGAACCTCTGTCCGTTAATAGGTACCCAAAATAGGTGTACAAAAAGGAGGAACATTTTTGAACCTTTCATTTTACTTTAAGTTCGTAGAATATATTTATTATTTTCGAATAAAAGCATGCGAACTAGATACCATGCGGTTAAGATTAATCATTTTGGATAGATAGCATGTCCGGGTAGGAATGTTATTTAATTAAAGTATGTTAGAGTAGATATCATGATTGGGTATGTGTTATATTTATTTGTAGATAGCATCTTTTAACTATATTGATTATCTTGCTTGTACTAGCTAATTTCTTTTCTTTTGTTTGTGTACACTAACTTATTTCTTTTGTTTGTGTCATTTTCATCATTCTTTGCATTGCATTGCATCGCCATGACAGAATGAGAGAGTGTTGATCCGCAAGGGAATATTCGATGGAAAATTTCACAAGAAGAGGTAAAAGTTTTCAATCAAGCAGTCGCATATACAGACATACACCGAAGGCTAAGAGAAGTTCAGAGCACAAAAAAGAGATTTGTTGAAGGATCGTGCAACATTCCAAACTGAAATAGCGATCTATTGATCCAAGGAGTAATCCAGCAATAGATTCTTATCTACGATACTGCCAATGCAAACCACCAAAGATTGATGTACTGACTTCAGTACCGCAGCGGTATTAACGGGGTCAAGTTACAGAATGCTTGAGGGGCATCATTTTTAAGGACAAAGATCCGAGATGAAGCAGTGATCCAATTCATACTCAACCATCTAAGCGAAGGCATGTCTATAAAGTGGACTATCTTGTAATGTGAAGGATTTTATCTTTGGTGGAAATTTTCTATAGTATTCATCATTGGGATCAACAGTTTTACAACTGCATTTACATCTTTGCATTTTGCATATATATTTTATTTTTTTTCATTTTCACATGCATTAATCAGTGGAGGATTCGATGAAGTGGTCCTAATCACTTTGAGAATAGAACCAAGATTCGAACAATTAAAAGAAGATGCTGAAATCAGTACGGTAGGACTGAGCCTACCATGATGATCTAAGAAAAGAGTCCCATATCTTAAGGGTTATGATGTTGAAGTTATATAGGAAGCTCCACACATTCCACTAAAAATTATAAGGCACTGAAGCACAAGATCCAGAAACTGATGTATTCAGGGGCATGGGCAATCGAAGAAGGATGAGGGCATTGCATCTACCATTTACATCGAGAGCATTGTTTTGTTTGAACTTAATTTTGTTCTTTTTTTAATATTTGCTTAAATATTTTTTAATCTTTGATGACTGAATTTATGTTACCTTCTAAGGTTAAATAATTGAACAATTTTTAATCTTTAGTTCTTTGAATATCGAATGAATTACATATTCTTTTAATTCTTCATGAATTATAGATTTTTGACATATGACAAGATTAGACCTTTCTTATCCTGTCTAAAAACCCCAAAATACAATTTCCTAATTTTTTACCCAGAATAATTCCTAATCACTACTAAAGAACCAAATTTTGACATTATCCATCTTTGAGACCTTGAAACATTCTTTTCGACCTTGAAACACTGCATTTATCTTTTTTATACAAAAAAATCATATAAATACCTTTCTTTGAGCTAATAAAGTTGCACCGTCATCTTCTTAGACGTAAAACCGACATTTCTTCTTCCAATAAAACCTAAAGGCATTTAGTACAAGATGTTCACTGGAACATAACCTTTCTACAAGAAGACACAACTTGGGGCATCTTGCATCAATCTTGTGAAAGGGAGCCTGAACATAAAGACGTGCTGAGAGCAAGAAGCAGAAAAAAAAGATTAATTCAAAATAATTCTATTATACATTAATTACATTGTTTTCATGTGAATAAAAATTAATCCTGAAAATTTATCCCCCTAAGGATACCTCTTCTGCAAGGACTTCTGTGTATGAAATGATGATCGTCATTCTTTCATTATCCTTTCACAACAGCAAAAAAAAAATATATCTCTTGTGTCCCTTTGAGCCTAAGTTATGTTTTCTTCTGATTCAACCCTAACCAAGGATCACCCTCCACATTGGGGGGAAAGGTGGAGGAAATCTACTCGCATGAGTAAAGGCATCGATTCAGAGGAGATACCGAAAGGTGAATCAGATGCAAAGTGCAAAGATTAAATCAAAACCAAGAGAAAAGAAGCAAAGAAAAAAACAAAAGAGCAAAGAAAAATATAAAACAATGAAAAAAAAACAAAGAGAAAATAAGACAAGAAGCACGTGCAAAGAGTCACTCGACTCAAATGATGCAACAAGCTTCAAACCATGAGATTGATCAAGCACAATCATTACAGAATCACTTCACTCGAAGATCATAGAAAATCAAGAGAAGATAAAAAAACATACGAGCAGATTCAAATTGAGCAATATAAGATCGAATGCAACATAATGAATTGATACTTGGTTCAATAAACCTTAAACACTTGTTTGGGCCTTTTATCCCTTTCTTTCATAACCGTAAACCATGGCCTACATTGCGTGCCTTAAAAGTCCCTTCTAATCATACTTGGATTTCTAAACAGAAAAGACTATCTTTAGATTTCATCTCGTCCATCAGGATCAATCTTTTATTTACAAAAAAAGTTTTCTAAAATCTTTAATGCATGATAGAGAAAAAATAACAAAGGGGGTTCAAGATGTAAATTTTGAATAACGTCTTGAAAGGATTCGAGTTGAAAACATGAAAATACGGCTCGAATATGAAGATCATATAGTTGTTGCATAGGAGGCGATCACATAAATTCCTTGATAAAGGATCGCACAACCTGAGTGTGACCATGAGAGTTGAGAGTCAGAGAACACTTCTAGTAGAGGAGCATACAAGCTACCCCATCAGAGCAACGAACATCAAAGAAACAAGAATGACAAACATTTGACCAAAAATAACAACTAGGGACTTTTTTATCCCTCTTTACTTAACCATTTCTCAAGGATAGCAATAATCTTGACACTTGTCAAATATCTATAATTTATTGAAGGATTAAGAGTGTAATAAATTCTTTGATATCCAATGAACTCTTGTTTTATGATTTACCTCAGTTGTAAAACCTAGAATAGGGCAATATTTTCAAATCTTTGATTAAACATTTTTTCAAAACTTTTTATAATTGATATATTCAGACTTTTGAAAATAAAAGAAGAAGAAAAACGTTTTTCAAACAAGACAATCTCTCTGGAGTGGATCTTGGTAGTTGACAAGTGGCTCTTGGTAGTTGACAAGTGGCTCTCAGACACTAAACTCATGCTTAGAATCAGTGCTGAAGCAAGAAACGATGAATGATGGGGCATTTTTGGAGATTCAACATCGAATGTTGAGGCATCTTTGGTGATAAGTATGGCCCATAAATATACCAGTAAGGAGGACAGGGGATGAGCCAAAAAAAATAAAAATATTAAATAGTACAGATACTATAAATGAAAATAATCCATAAATCACATTAGGGACCAAAATAAAATGAATAGAAATATAAAGGATCATATAATAATTAAACCAAATGCCCAAATAGTGACTAAAATAAAATGTTTACAAATACATGGCCAAATTCGAATATCAAAGAAAATACACAACACCTAACATCAATGACTAAAATGAAATATTTATAAACATTGGGATTAAAGCCAAATATTTACAAGAAAGATATAATGGTTAAACAAAAAATATTACAAAGCATGGGGGAGTAGTTATCCCATAACTCGAAAACACGGATGGGTTTAGGACGAAACAATAACAATAGCGTTTTGACTTGGGTATTTATACCCATGCCCAAAATCTCCCAACTCACCTCATTTGTTTCAATCTAACCCGAGAGACAAGAGAGAGAAATAGAGTTTCTCCCAACTTTCTCATTGGAGAAGGGAGATTTGGCCATCACTAGCGACGCCCACGACAACGCACGGTGGTCGGAGAGAGGGAGAGCCACCAAAAGACCCCTCTCATTTCCCTTAAATCGAAACCCCACTTAGTTTCACTTAAAACCGCCCCTAGGAATATAGATCTAAACCTTTACCTTTCGAAAAAAATGTAACTCCGGCGACCCGTGGGCTCTCATCGGCGTTCGACCGAGGTAAGCACATTCTCCCTCTCCATTTTCTTTCTTTTTGTTCTTTTGTTTCTCTCTTTTTTGGTTTTTTTTTAGTTTCGAATCTCTTCCCTTTCTGTTTTTTTTTCCTTTGATTTTTCTCTCTCAAAACCTTCCTCGAATGGTCCCCTCTCCTTGGTTATCTCTTTGTTTTTATGTTGATGCCTCTGATGATTTCGTGATTGATGGGTTGTTGGATATGATAAGGAATGATTTCCCTAGGCTTAGGCTTGAGTGACAACCCCGATTGCTTCAGGATTACATTATCCTCTTTATTATTTTTTCTCTGATTTCTCTAATTTTTGCTGACTGATGTGGTGGTTGTCACTGTTGGTACTGCTCGAGGGTTGTTCGACGGCGGCTCGGTGGCTCGACAGCGGCTCACTCGCTAGTGGGGATGAAAGGTCTCTTGCTTAGCTTGAGCGGCACAGTGAACTTTCCAGAAACCCTAACGTTTTTTAGGATTTCGAGTCGGGTCGGACCGGTGCTCCACTTGGGTCGGCTTGAATGCTAGGTCGTATCCCAGTTAGGTTCCAGTGGGTCAGTTTGCTGGGTCTGAACCAGGTAGGCCTGGTTCAGCTGATGGGCTTGCTTGTAGTTGGGCTTTGGGTTGTATTAGGTCTCAGGTGAGATTGTAATTGGGCTCCATTTTCAAGCCTGCAAACTATGTAAACAAAATAAATAATAATAATAATAAATATAATAATATTTTTGGTAGACCCGGACAAAAACGGGTGTCTACAATGTTCTTGCTCTATAACAACACACCCAACTGCATTTAACAAATCGCAAGTAGACTTAACTTTAGATAAGTAATCACTCAGTGACAACCCAGCCTTCCTCTGAGAATGCAAATTATGTTGAAGAGTCGAGATTTTAGCACTAGAGCGAGCCCCGAACAACCTAGATATTGCATTCCAGATTGCAAAAGTAGAAGCAAAACCCGTAAGATGAGGTAAGACCTCTGTTCTAACCGTCATTAACGACCACAATGCGAGTAACTTGTCTTGCTGTCTATACACAACAAACATAGAATTCTCCCCAAACTGACTAGTCTCATTCGTAATATACTCACTCGGAGCAGTAGTATCATTAGAAATACAACTCACCAGACCATATCCATCAATTATAAGAGTAAGTTAATGTTTCCAAAGAAGATACATAAATTCAGTGAGCTTTATAATATCTTGCAGAGGTATATGTTGGACACTAGCAAGATTCTAAGTAACATGCAAAGAATTCACTGTCTGCTGACGCAACGTTAGTCTGATGCCCAATCGGATCAACCATTCTCACCAAGCAAACAAACACAACGAGAACTTGCAAACTAAGAATTACACAAACAACAGAAAACTGCACAGATCTAAACCCAAGAACACCAAACAGATTACTAGCTTGCTCTATTACCAAGGAATCAACACTAGTCAAACGCAATCAACAGGTAGTTCTTTCAAAATAAGAATCTAGAACAAAGAACAAATCCAGTTCTAAACTAGAGAAAGTGAAACGAAGATAACACACCAGGTACACCAAATCGAAAAATCTCGTGCAAGAGCTCGATTGAAAATCAAAGGAACGCCGGATCTATCCATTCTTCAGAGAGATCAACAATACAAAATGAAAAAGGCAGCAGACACTACCGGCACCAAGACTTGGCGAGGTGACTGATACCATGTTAAGATAGTGAAATAACTATCTAAAGAAGAACAACATTAAAGAAGAAGAAGAGAACCGTTTATAGAAACTTGTAAAATCATTCACCGAATTATCAATATTACAAAAGCATATTTTTATACTAAACTTTCTACTAAGACTATTAGAAAGCCAGCTGTAACAACCCTAACAACTTTGCAACTGATTCTTAACAGAAACGTGTCAAACATGTAAAGACATGCAAATCCATTCCTTAACACAAATTAAAACGTAAAATAATTGCCGTAAATCCATAAATTCCCGAGAAAATCATGACTCGAGAGCTGAAGAAAAAGTAGGAAAATGAAAGAATTGGAAAAGTGAAAGCTGTAGATGAGGTGATCTGAATCGGGATCAACGCAAGAACAGCAATGCTATGAACAGACTGGTAAAGTAAAAGAAGAAGAATCCATTATCTTTAATGATATTTTTGTTAATTTAAAAAGCTTTTAGATTCTGAATTTGTGAAGATTGAATTCACCACCTTGTACGTTGATAATTCACTCTCTTTTTCTTTTTCCTTTTTGTCGAAATCTATGTATCAAGCAGTTTGTAACTTTCTGCAACAGGTTTTTGCTCTATTTATGGTGTCTATAATATTAATTTCCCGGCAATATGAAATTAAATGTTGAAGTATTTGTTAAAAGAAAAGAATTTAAGATATTTTAAGCAGTTTGTCAAAAATATTTTCGAGATATTCTTCCGTCTGATTCTCATTCAGTTTTTATTGAATTTTTCTTAATATTAGTTTAAGGTTTAAAGAAACTTTTAAAAAATTAATTTAATTTTAGTAAATTAAAATATAATAACGTAATTATTTGACCTACAAAATCTAGCGTCGATCGTTACAATATTGGCATTCACGATATTTATCTAGCGGTCCGCAGTAGATGATACTAAGATAAAAGAGTTTAATTAATTTCTTTCGATAATGAATTTAGAAGATTCAAAAGTTTAGGGGTCAATTTAGAAAGAGGTTCATAATTTGGGGATGAAATTAGAATATTTAAAAATTTAAGGACTAACTTAAGATGAGACTCGTTATTTGAGGATGGAATTAAAATATTAAAAAATTTAAGGATATAGTATGGAACATATGATGCAGTTAACTCTTACTAAAATTTGTATAATAAAAGTTTAGTTATTGACTTTTAATCATTATTATAGTTTCATTCTAAATTTAAAAAGAATAACCTCTACGCTTCAAAGTTACATCAATTTAGTCCATCTTTTAACTAATTTTTCAAATTTCAATATAACGTTCTTCACCATCATCCTCCATCGCTGCGTCGGTCACCTTTCCTTTACTGTTACTGTTGGCTGTTGGCTGTTGGCTGTTGGCGTTCCTTGAGTCAAGTATTTTCTCAGTCTAAAAAAGCTGGTCGAGTGTTTTAACGTACTGAAAACCTACAAAAACAAAACGAAATATCTTGTACAAATTTACGTATTTGCGACGTTGAACCTTGCTTTGTTTTCTTTCATTTTGGTCACTACTTGTATATGATTTGTTTCTTTAGATTTTCATTTAATGCAATTTGATCTTGATTATGTATTTAATTTGTCCAATACCTTAATTTGTGCATTAATTTTTAAATCTTTTATTCCAGCCATGTATTAAATTTATAAAATTCCGTTAGATTTTAGAATTAATCAATTTGATCACCAAGATTAACTTTAATTCTTAATTTTTAGTTAGGTCCTAATTTCAATCTAATTTAATAAATTTATTACTCCAATCAAATTGTGACACATGTTACCTTTTTAATTGAAGTGAAAATAAATGAAGATGAGTTTTAACACCCAAGGGAATCCAACTTGGGACCCAAGGGTAACCACTCAGTTAATTCTCACGTTTGTTATTGAGATAATACATATGTTATATAACTTGTTCAAATTTAGGCAAAAAATACTTTCATATTTTATTTTTTAATGATTCTATATATATGAAATCATTAAAAAATAATTTAATATTCAAATTATATAAGAAAAAATTATAACCTACTCATACCTTAACCACTGAGCTAATTCTCACGTTTGTTATTGAGATAATACATATGTTATATAAGTTGTTCAAATTTAGGCAAAAAATACTTTCATATTTATTTTTTAATGATTCTATATATATGAAATCATTAAAAATAATTTAATATTCAAATTATAATCATAAGAAAAAATATTTAAGATTCAAATTATAAATTTATCTTTTTATTTTAAATTGTGCTCGTGAGTTCAGTTATGTTAAATAAATTCTTAATTTAATTTAAAATATAAATTTATATATATAATAATTAATTAATAAATATAAAATAAATAAATTTAATTTAAAAGTATTAAAATCATAAATGAATTATAAATAATATATTATATTTTTTAGCAATTTAAATGTTGCCTAGATTTAAGTTTTTACTTGTCTATTTTTATTTCTATCATTAATTATAATATATAATATAAAAAATAGTTTAATTTATTCCTTAATTGCAATACCCCAAATTTTAGTCAGTGACTAAAATATAAGTTTTGAAAGTTTTGTAGCTAAAGTATAAAGTTGCAAAAGTATAAGGACTAAAAATGTAATTTTTAAAATTTATAAATTTTTTCCGTAAATAAATAGTTTAGTTCGAAATTAAGTTTTCGTGCGATTTAAAATTTTGATTCGAGATTTATATTAAAAGCTATAAATAAGTGAAGTCTGTAAAAGAATCGGATAATCAAATCGAACTAGAGTTTCAATAAAATTTGAAAGATGGTAGTTGAAGGTTGGAAATATTATTTCCATATTTTATAATAGTGAAATTTACTCTATATTGGTGGAATTAAAGTTAATTTTCCCTATTTAGCCGAAATGGGAAAAATTTAGTGACTAAATTGTAATTTTAAAAAAATTGTATGGTTATAGTAGAAAGTCAACTTCAATTTGGTTCATATTTGACTTAGGGATATTTTAATGGGAGACATTTTGATGGCAATTGGTAATTATCACGGTTCATTAATGGTAAATTTGAGATTTCTCATAGTTAAATTCAATTTAGTTTAAAGTCATGTGTATTATGGTAAATTACTAGAAGAATCAAGACATTTGCTCATCTTCTTCCTCTTGGCCGGAACTCCATAGCTCCTGAAATTAAGATTTTTATTTTTATTTTTAAAGCTACATGGTTGATTTTTGGATTAAGTTATTAGATAGAAAATTAACCCTCTTTAAATTATATATCATTTGGTATAAAAATTACATGGAAATCATGCTTGGATGATAAGATTGGTGATTAGGGTTTATGAAGAACATGTTTTTTTTATTGAAATTTGATGTTATAAAGATTAGAATAACATGATTTTGGGTTTTATGAATGGTTTAGGGTATGAACTGCCCAAGTTATGATTTTACGATGATGAATTAAAAATGATTTGATTTGGAAATGTTTGATTGTTAAATGAATATGATATGACCTGAAAGCCCATTGTATGTTGCATGGAGAGTTATAGGTACACTTGGCATGCCATTAAGTTGAGTAATTATGATGATGATCTGGTACATTTGTGTACAATAAAGAAAGGCACCGTTGGTGCAAAATGATATAATTACATTTTGGGTATATATTTTAATGATGATGATGATGGCATCATTGGTTCTTAGTGTGCACATTATGTCCGACTCACGTACCTTGCATTCTCTTAAATATACCTTGGGCTATGAAAAATAAAATATCAAGGTTTCAAAATGTGTCTAAATGAAAAAGATTATGAAATGATTATTTTGTCTAATATTGTTTATCATGGTTTTGATAAAACCATAAGGTGATGATTTTCAGGTTTTTGATAAGGAAAAAGACTTGAATAAATCGGTTTGAAAGTTTAATGATTTTAGCTGAATCGTATTTTATTGTTTTGATGAATTTTGATATTTTATGTTCTATCTCACTTCGATTTATTATTGTCTCGCTGAGTTTTTACTTATCGTGTGATGATTTTTATGTGTATGTTCAGATAGAGAAAAGGATGTGCAATGGGGAGCCTCTTGAGCATCTTTTTGGAGATCATACCTAATATCATTATCAATAAGTCAAAATTTTGACTTTAGTGGCATGTATATTATAATTGTCTATTTTCTTTATAAGATTTATTTAAAATAATATGTAATAGTAAACTATGATCGTTTTATTTTGGCTAGCTTTAGTTATATCCGAGTTTATGAATGAAAAACATATATATATATATATATATTACATTTTAAATGATTTTCAAATTAAGAAGTGTTTAAACAGTTTTACATAGTTTGTGAAACATTGTCTTACTGCTTATTTGCTGCCTAAAATTGATTTGGTTGGTTGATAATTAATTATTTTATGAATATACTTGATTAATGAAATAGTTTTAAAGTGGTTAAATAAATGTTTTAGAATTGAACAATTCTTTAAGGGTTTATGTACAAAGAATGCTTGTAATGTTAATGTAACATCTCAGATTAGTATTACAAGATGTATATGGGCTATGGATGGTACACAAATATTAGATTTAACCTATTGGTTAAGGCTTTGCTTGATTACTAACTGATTTTAGGTTCAAATGAAATTAACTTATTTTAGTTTTATGTTCTACCTAAACATGAACAAGTTATATAACATTTGTATTATCTTGATAACAAATGTGAAAATTGGCTCTTCGATTAATTCTTAAATATGGGAGATTTAATCTATAAATTTAATACATGACTAGAAAAAAAAATTAAATTAATGCTCAAATTAAGGCATTAGACAAATTAAAAACAGAATCCGGATCAAATTGCATTAAATGAAAATCCAAGTAAACAAATCATATACAAATAGTGATCAAAATGGAAGAAAACAAAGTAGGGTGCCAATACCGTGAATATATAACTTTATAATGACCTGCACCCTAGTTATACCAATTTTGTTAATTGCCACGTAAAAACGTCTGTTAAATGTTAACAGCATGTGGCTACATTAAATCATTTAAATAGTTTAGTGGTCATATTGACATGAATCTAAAAATGGTGGTCATTTCGAGACCAATCCCATAGTTGGGTGGTCATTTATATAGTTTACCTAATTTTATATTAGAATATTATAAGGCAAACTATACGGGAGACCACTAAACTATGGTTAAAAATCAATTTGACCAACGAAGATTCAATTGAATCAATCAGACCACCCAACTATTTAAATGTTTCAATCAAGCCACCGACAGTTAATTTTTAACGGAGGTGGTGACGTGGCCATTAAAACATTTTGGTATAATTCATAATTGATCCCTATAACTTATATATTCTTTCAATTTGATCCAATTAATAAATTAAAATAGATTTAACCGTCGAGCTAAGACATTCACTTGATATACTTCAGACAACAAATAATATATATATTGTACCTTAATATATTTAATCAAAATTAAAGAATATTTTATATATCTTAAATTTTAAAATTATCTTTTATTTTTGTTTTAACTTATTAAATATATTTTATTTTTTCTTAACTTATTAAATACATTTACTTTTATTTTAATGTAAAAATATATATTTTATCTTTATCATCACTTAAAAATATATTTTTTAAAATATTTTAACTTAAAAATATATTTAAATATTTTATTCTTATCTTCGCTTAAAGATATATTTTATTTTTATTTTAAATTAAAAATATATTTTATCATTATCTAAATTTTTAAAAATATATTAAAATATCTTAACTTCAAAATTTATTTTAATTTAAAAATAAAATAAAATAAAATATAAGTTAAGATATTTAAAAAAAATAAATTTTAAAAGTTAAGATATTAATAAAATATATATTTATATTAAATTAATAATAAAATATTTAAATATATTTTAAGTTAAGGTATTTTTTAAAATTTAGATAAAATATATATTTTAAGTTAAAATATTTTAAAAAATATATATTTTTAAGCGATGATAAAAATAAATATATATTTTTACATTAAAATAAAAATAAATATATTTAATAACTTAAGAAAAAATAAAATAAATTTAATAAATTAAAACAAAAATAAAAGATAATTTTAAAATTTAAGATATATAAAATATTCTTTAATTTTGAGTAAAACATTTATATATTAAAGTACAATATATATATTATTTATTGTCCAAAGCATATCAAGTGGTTTTTGCTCAATGGCTTGATTTATAATAATCTAGCCAAACAACCTGGGTTCAATTCCTCTCACCCACCTTTTGTATAGATTTATTTTCACCTGGAAAATAAATTTATTAAATTAAAATAAATTTAGTCATCCAATCGATTAAAGACATGTGTCATGACATGTGTCACTAATGACACGTGGCACTTCCTGATTCTATGGTTAAATTTATTTTAATTTATTAAAATTAGGATCAAATTGAAAGAATATATAAGTTATAGGGATCAATTGTAAATTATACCAAAATGTTTTAACTGCCACGTCACCACCTCCATTAAAAATTAACGGTCGGTGGCTTGATTGAAACATTTAAATAGTTGGGTGGTATGATTGATTCAATTGAAACTTCGGTGGTCAAATTGATTTTTGATCATAGTTTAGTGGTCTCCCGTGTAGTTTACCCAATATTATTATAGGAGATGAATTTCTAAAATTTTAAAAATAAACAAACTTATAAAATTTTAGGGGGTCGAAAACATAATTTCAATATAAAAAAAGTATATAGAAAAATATAAAATATATAGTAATTTTAAATTTTCAGGAGGACAAACTACACACATATATCCCTCCTCGGTTCATCCCTGATTACGATTATAACACAGTACAACAGTTGTATCGTAATATTTTTCAAGGTCGTCGACACTGCAAACCGTAACATAAAAAGATACTTATTTTTAAGAAATAAATTATGTTGTAACATCCGTAACTACGACACTACAACCATAACTACAACGATAACTCCAACTGTAATTTAGTAATATGGTTGTAAGTTATAGTTGCTCGCGATAAAATCGACTAAATTTGAGAATGCATTTGGTAATGAAAAGATTATTTTCTACGCCATAAGTAATGTTAAACACCAAAAAAATAATTTAAAATCATAGTTGAAAAAATGATTTCAACTTAATCTCAAAAACTTAAATTTTTAACTTTTGAGTGAAAAAATTACTTTTGGGATGAAATTATAATTTTATCATCAAATATTATATTTTTAATTTACAGTATAACATCTAAAATATACATTTTATCTCTTCGAAATTATATTTAATAAAAATGTCAAATAATTATTTTTTAAAGAGAAAATAACCTCAGTGACCAAAAATTCCAGATAATATACGATTTTGACCAACTTTTTTTAGATTTGCGAAAATGACCAACAAAATCGCAATGCGATCTCTAATTCGCATTGCGATCTCCACTATCGCAAATTCGCGTTGCATTTCGCGTTGCGATAGTTGAAAATCGCGTTGCGATTTTCCATTTCGCGTTGCGATTTTCAATTTCGCGTTGCGATAGTTGAAAATCGCGTTGCGATTTTTCATTTCACGTTGCGATATTCTACAGTTGTCGTTGCGATTTTCCAAATTCGTTGCGATTTTCCAAATTCGTTGCGATAGTCTACAGTTGTCGTTGCGATAGTCTACAGTTGTCGTTGCGATTTTTCAAATTCGTTGTGATAGTTAAAAAAAAGATTTTATTTCTTAAGAATTTTCTCTAAAAAGATAGTATCCGCACGGATGTGTCAAAGACACGTATGACCACGACCACGACCACGACCCCGACCCGACCCGACCCGACCCGAGACGAGACAGACGGCGGCGGCGCGCGAGAGTCCCCCTTGTTCTCTATCACTCAACAAGAAAGTGGGAAAGCCAAGCCTTAAATACCATTCTCAATAGTGTTTCCAATACTATGTGGGATTTGAGCATTACCAACACTTGTTCCCAATACTATGTGGGATTGAGCCTTAAATAGTGATATTATTTTTGAATGTTTTGCTTAAAATTGCAATAATCGCGATTGATTGTAGATTGACTTTTAATTCTGACTTATTTAATCGTATAATACTAATGCAATTGGTTGCTGATTCAGTTGTTTTAAGGTGCATGATTGTTAATTGTTTTCTGAATAATCACATTCTATCGGAAACAAGTGTTGGTAATGCTCAATCTCACATAGTATTGGAAACACTATTGGGAATGGTATTTAAGGCTTGGCTTTCTCACTTCCTTGTTGAGTGATAGAGAACAAGGGGGATTCTCACGCGCCGCCGCCACCGCCGCCCGTCTCGTCTCGTCTCGTCTCGTCTCGTCGTGGTCGTGATCGTGGTCGTACGTGTCTTCGACACGTCAGCGCGGATACTATCTTTTTAAAGAAAATTCTTAAGAAACAAAATCTTTTTTTTTAACTATCACAACGAATTTGGAAAATCGCAACGCGATTTTCAACTATCGCAACGCGAATTTGCGATAGTGGAGATCGCAATGCGAATTAGAGATCGCATTGCGATTTTGTTGGTCATTTTCGTAAAAAAAATTGGTCAAAATCGTATATTATCTAGGATTTTTTGTCACTGAGATTATTTTCTCTTTTTTAAATTGTATTTTTTAAAATACTTTTAAAAATATTTTAACGGTTCTTTTCAAAGTCATTTGAAAAAAAGAATACTTATCAAACTAGACGATGATGTTGTCTATATTTGGGTCGAACCCACCTTTGGGACTCTTCTTTTCGCAGTTATGAATGTAAATAAAAGAAAAATCTGTGTGTCTTCTTAATTATTCATTTATGTTTATTTTTTTTCCTTAAGAGGTCCATCCCTGGTGCCGGTCTATTCTTTCAATTTGATTGTTGGGTTTCACTTTCACCAAATGCTTATTCATTTTTGGTGCATATGGCAAATGGACATCAAATTGATGTTATAACACCGTTAATTATTTAACAATAGAGTGACTAAAACAAGAATAAATCGAAAGTTGAGTGATTAAATTGAAAATTTTTAAACTTTAATAACCAAAATAAAAGTAAAAAGATAGTTAAGTGATGAATGTAATTTACTCTTATTAAGCTTTAATGATCAAAATAAGAGTGGAAAAATAGTTAAGTGATGAATATAGTTTACTCTTATTATACTTTATAAATAATATTTATTAATTATTATAATATTTTAAAATAATATTATTAAATTATTAATTATATGTAATATTATTTTATATATTTAATAGTAATATAATGTTTTAATAAAATATTTAAAAAATATTAATTATTGAATGATTCTCGCATGTTGCAAACTGACAATGATATTTATAGATATCAGGCATAATTATCAGTTACAAATTAGAAAAGAAGCCAAAATGAAACTAAAACTTGAATTATCCGCATAAAATCAGCCATTTGTATGTAGAAATTGGTAAAAAAAAAAAAAAAAACTACATGTGTAAGAACAAAGCTGTCCATTTTTACTATACATTGCTTCAATCTCAACCCTGAATCTACATTTTCTTTTACTGTATATTGAACCAGGAATGTGATTTACCTACTTTGTTAAGTTGGTCAACAAGTCTCTCAATTTCCTGGATTGAAAATCCCTGTTTGCCTTTGCATAAGTTAAAAACACAGTGTTAGCAGAAAAAAAACATGTCAGAATTTCATTAGTTAAACAAGAATTATAATGATTCGAGAAATCTCTGTTGCTTCGACTCCTATTTATGTTGGATACTCGTGTCGATGTATATCAGTCGAATCGTAGTATATGAACCATCCAGTGAGACTTACCTCAACTTTGAAAATGCTGAGAACCTTTTCATTAAACGTTGTGGCATTAGCGTCAATCACTTGAAGTCCCAAAGAATCTATGCCTTCCATCAACTTTGCAAAGCTGCCTCTATTGTGCTCATAGTGGAGCTTAATCAAGAACTCTCTTTTTGTTATCTGGTTCACTTCTACATGTACCTGAGAAAAATATTCAACATAAGTTCGGTAGAAAGTTTTCAATGATGGAAACTTGTGACAAATGTAACAACAAAACCAGTGTTTAATTTCCATTTCGGTTACCTCCGTTTTCAACGTCTCAGTAAGGCCGGATGAAACTTGGTTAGGCTTAACAGCAGACATGTTGTCCTTGATTTCCATGAGCTCGTTTTCGAGTTTCTTCTTCTCCTGCTGCAAATCTCCTATGTATTCGATGGCATCCGTGAGAATAGCAGATTTATCCATCTGCAAATTTGGAAACAACGATATGTCTAATAAGAAGGCAGAAGAGTGAAATTAACTTTGTTATCGTGCTATTTATGTAATGTTAGTTCAAGGTAACCTTGGATATCTTAGGGACTAAAGCTCTTAGCTTGAGGAGCTGTTCATTTATCTTCTTCCTTCGGTTCCTCTCTGAGACGAGATTCTTAGAATGGTATTTCTCTTTCTCTGGCTTCTCGGTTGTTTGCATTCTGTTGTTTACGGACTCGTCGCAATCCGGAACAAACCTTGCTTGTTGCTCAGACACATTTTTGCTGCATCTTAGTCTCTTTGTTCCATAATGTGTGCCAATTGGGTGCTTGAATTTCTCGCCTTGAGACATGTAGGCAGAATCAGAAGCAAAGGGTGGATGTTCAATTGAAGGACTGGAACCACAGTATGATCCATCCAAACTAAGAAGGGAGCTCGAATCTGATACCGGTGGAATCGATCCTATTCTCGGAACAGAGGTCGACAAGCTAATGGAAAATGGCAAGTTATACCATCTGTCAAGATTTGCTTTTGTATAGCTTTCTGCACTTGAGAGTTCTGGTTTTAAAACTGCATTGCATTGAGATGTTACTAACTCTATGAGGCTGTGATCTTTCGGTATCTGCATGAAAATGGATGAATGAACATGTTTATTAGAAAGACAGTAATAGATTGCAAGGAAATCAATGACAAAGGCCAAGGAATCTTGCATGTCTCGAAGCAAAGAGCTCGATCAGACCGCCGAAAACCGGGATCAGAACTCGGGTTCCGGTCATTTCCTGTCAAAAACACATTGATCATATCAAAATATAGAAACACATTGATCATTTGGCAAAAATTACGGTTCAAGGAGATAACATTCACATTTGTTGATCCAACTTAAACTACTGCAAGTTCTAGACCGAGAAAATGTAAGTTAAGAGAAGAGCGTGGAAAGTACACACATGATGTAAAGAATGTGAAGCAGAGGCATTTCCATAGCTAATCCAACTTGGCTTATTGGACATAGCAACATCTCCATGAATCCTGTCCTTTTCACTGTCATAAAATCAGAATACTTGTCTTTCTTTTTATTGAATTTCCAAAACTGAAAACTCTATAATTTGAGAGAACAATGTTTACCCGGAATAGAGAGAAATGAGAAAAGGAAAATGTGAGAGAGCTTCACAAGCCTCTGATCTTATGGGATGTTGAAAATGAGAATCCCTGCAAAAGGGACCCAATGGCTTCTGCAATTCATCTTTTTCCTCTTTGACATGAAAACAAGCGCTACAACAGCAACCTTTCCATTCAATAAACCTTCAAGAAGAAACCAAAAACAAAGAAACAAGAGCTTCATTTGAGTCTCCAAAAAGGAAGAAAGAATGAAGATGATTATTGGTTATGGTGATGAATGGCGTGTACCTAGAAGGATCATCACCCAATTTCCAAACAACACAAAAGTCCCAACCTTTACTATCAACAAATGGTCTAAGCCAATCCACTGTTCTATCAAAACCTCTCATTGTCTTTGACAACCCCAGAACTTACTGAAAATCGAAAAATGGTGAAAATATAGAAAGAAATTATTTTTATAAAGTTCAAGGGCAGTATTTTTTATTTTTTTTTGTTAACCAACTAATAATGGAGGGATCTTCTTAAAATTGGGTACAAAATCTGTGACAGAGAAGCATCTGATGCCGGTAGTAACAGTGGCAGAGGTAGAGGTAGTTTTTTTACTTGTCTACTTTTGGAAATTCATCAGCCTTTATAACAACAAAGTAGCGACGGTTCAAAAGCAGCTTTTGACAGCTACCTCTAACTGCACAAGCCCCATCACTATCCATATAGTACGCGGTATATGATATGATCACGCTATATGAAATTGATATAAATGAAATAATTAAAAGTATTTTACAAAATAGATAAAATTAGAATAATACATTTGGTTAGTTAGCCACATTGTTTATAGGAGTGTTCATTAAATCGATTAAATCAAAATTTTTTATTAATTTGTAGGTTAATTTTATGTTCGATCGGTTAACAGTTAATGATCTTTTCAAAATTCGGTTATCTGCTAATTCAATTCGAAATCGGTTAATTAATCGAATTAATTGAAAATTTTTAAATATTTAACATTATTTATATATTACATAACTTTAATAGTGTTTAAATTTCGATTTAAACCAAGTTAACCGACTGAATTAATTGAAAATATTTAATATATAATATATATTGTTTAAAATTTAAGTTAATTCGGTTAACCAGCCGAATTAACCAAAATTGTTCAATTCGATCAAAAAAATCGCTTCGATTAAAGGTAAACAAATTTCAATTATTGATTTTTGGTCAGTTCGATCGGTCAATCGAACTGAGCGATTGAATAATCGTAATTATCTATATTTGTTTCTTCATATTTTTGTAGGAAATGATTTCTAGAAGTAGAACCATGAATTAAATTTTAAAATTTTTCAGAATAAAAAAAGATAAAATTAGGGATATATTGTGGATAAGAAAAATAAATTAATAAATAGATAATGAGTAATGAAAAATTGTTTAGAATAATAGAATAATCTATAAAATTAATGATAGTTAATGATAATTTTAATAAAGATATTGATAATTAATAAATGATAATTTTCAAAAAAATATTCTTTTAAGTGAAATATTGGGATTGATAAATTAAAATTTGGTGTTTGAATTATAATTATATTATAATTTTTTTTAAAGTAAATTAAAATTATATGAATAAAAACGAATTTTTCAAAAAGTTTTAAAGTAAAACTATACGTTTAGCTTAATATAGAAAAATAAGGGTTAACTACATTGGTAATCACTTTCGTGTATGTTTTGTTCATTTTTTTATTAATTTAAAAAAAACATAATATTTGATTATTTTTGTCTTTATTTAATAAAGATATAATCACTAAAGGTTAATTGTCGTTAGACCACTAACAGATCGGTGATATGACAAGTTAATAAAAGAATGTTATTTTATTTTAACCCCTAAACTTTAGATAAAGGCTTAAGTATAGAAAAGATGTCTAACCTATGCTTGTTTTTCCAGTTTAGTGTCTAACGTTTATTTCGTTTTAATTTGGTGTCTAACGTTTTATTTCGTTACTCAAAATGGATCAAAACTTGACGGATTGTTAAATTTAACAGTTAATCTATTAAAAATATCACTTGACATATTTTTTAATATTAAAAAATGAATGCTTCTTTAGCAACTCTCTGGATCTCTCTAATATTCTTATTAAACCCATGCTGTGTCCATGTCAATCATTGTAACCCATTCCATTAATGGATACCTTTTGCCCCCCACGATCCAAACTCCGTTGAAGAACCCGTCGTTTGCTCTTTGATAAAGAGATGATTTATGCAAAACTTGATCGTCATTCATTGATACCGGCCAGCCTATGCAAACGTCGGTGAAAATTCCATTATGGTCGACCACGAGATGGCTTCGAACTCTTGTTTTGTTTCTCGTAACAAATTCTTGTCCGGCCATCGTAGATACTTGGGCATTAAAACGGTGTGTATCGCCGAACAAACGAAGAGGATCGATCCACAACACGTCGGGATAGGTAAACTGAACCGTTTTGAGATGAGTCAAAACGGTTCTCCCATCACCAAAAGTCGTATGCAAACCCGCACTCTTTGCCTAAATGTGACGGTGTCATCGTCTTCGTAGGTGAGCTCAGAGCAAGTGAGCTCAGAGCAAATGAGCTCAAACGTCGACTTGCTCATCCTAAATGCCATCTTGAATTCATCTTCTGGGTAATCGGGTCCGTCACACTCATCCCACCACAACCTCTGACCTGACCCAAACTCCTTTTATGTTCCCAATAACTTAATTCACCTTGAGCTGGAAATCTTCTACCTTACACAGTCGTCAGAGTGGATCTCCATCGTGGTTCGAGCTTTTCTCTTGTGGTTTGAATTAAAAATGGGTTTTCCATAGTTAGAACAACAACCATCTTCTTCAGCGGAAAACCTCTGGTTTCGTCGTCGATTGTGAAGAACATTGCTATTATCCATTTTTCCCGAGAAAAAAGAGCTAAGCGAAAGAGAAAGAAGAAATGGGTATTTAAGCTGCAGAGATGAATGTTGCATTTAAGGAAGAAGAAATTAATTAAAATAGATGAATTAATTTCTTATTTTCATAAATCATTTTTTAATATTAAAAAAATATCGATGACCTTTTTAATGAGTTAACGATCAAACTTAACGGTCACGGCTGGACCCATTTTGAGTAATGGACTGAAATGTTAGGCTTTAAACTAGAACGAAATAAACGTTAAACACTAAACTAGAAAAACGGAGTTGGACAACTTTTGCATACTTAAGTCTTAGATTTTAAAAAAACAAATTATGAGTCTTTTTGCAAATAAAAAGTACTTTAGGGATAAATCTTTAATTATCCCTTTTTTTGCTTTTCTTCATCTTCCTCCACCAACACCGTATGCCCGCATCCGTAGTCCGTAGGTTTCTCATATTTCCCTTCGCCGGTCAGTTCAACTTTGAGGCTAACAACGATGAACTCGTGTCGTTTGGACCTTGTGATAATACAACATATAATAGTAAAGTATTGACTCATAATGCCTGCATTTATTGATTCATAATACTCCTTATATACAAGAATTTACAGCATTTACAGTAGCCCTTAACTTCTCAACAACTAACCAACTAGAAATTGCTCCTAACAGCTTCCTTAACTAACTATACACATCATCTATCATTCAATATTCTCCCTACTTCTTCTTCTTCCTCCAATAGGAAAGACTGCACATTCACCCTAGATTTAAACACTTCAAACCGAGCAGCATCCAATGGTTTTGTAAATCCATCAGCAACCTGGTGACTCCCTGTACATAGTTCACCAACACTTGCTTCAATGCCACCTTCTCACGAACAAAGTGAACGTCAAGTTCAACATGTTTACTCTTTGCATGATAGACAGGATTAGTTGTCATGGCTACAGCACTGCTGTTATCACACCAAACTATAGGAATTTTCTGCCTTGCAATGCCTAAGTCACTTAGAAGAGCATCTACCCAAGTTGTTCCAGCAGTAACATCTGCTACACTTCTATACTCAGCCTCCATAGTTGATCTGGATACGGACTTTTTCTTCTTCGAGTTCCACATTATAAGGTTGTCACCTACAAACACACAATAACCAAACACAGATTTTTGATCATCTTTGCTTGCAGCCCAATCAACATCTACAAAGGCCACTACATTGAATTCTGCTACTGCAGGTGCTATGACCAGACCGTGATTAATCGTTCCCACCAAATACCTCAGAATCCTCTTAACTGCAACCAAATGCTCTTTCCTTGGAGCATGCATGTACTGTGATGCCTTGTTGACACTGAAGGTAATATCTGTACGAGTGTGACAAGCATACAATAATGCCCCTACAATGCTTCGATACTCATAGGCATCCTAAAGCAGCACCCCCTCATCTTGACTCAACTTAGCAGACACCAACATTGGTGTTGATGCAGGATTAGCAGTGCTCATTTTCGTTTTCATTAACAATTCCAGTATAAACTTCCTTTGACTGAGAATTAAGGAACTACCACAGTGTTTAACCTCTATGCCCAAGAAATAATTAAGGTCACCAAGATCCTTCAGGGCAAACTCTCTTCCAAGCAACTTCACCACTTCTTCAATCTGCTTGTTAGACCTTCCAATCAGCACTATGTCATCAACATACACTAGTATGTAAACACACTGACCATCATCCCAACGAACAAAGAGAGACGTGCATGCTGAAGATTCTTTAAAGCCAATTATAAGCAGGCAACCTTTCAGTTTATCATGCCAATTTTGAGGGGCTTGGTGTAAGCCATACAACGCCTTTTCTAACCTGCACACCAAAGGGCTACCATTAGCAACTACTTGCTCGAACCCAGGTGGCTGCTGCATGAACACCTCTTCATGCAAGTCACTATGTAGAAACGCATTGTTGACATCCACCTGACATAACTGCCAGCCATTTGTAACAGCTAATGAAATGACTACATTCAGTATTGCAAACCTGATAATTGGACTGGATGTTTCACCAAAAACATGCCCTGCCATTTGTGAAAAACCTTTAGCTACTAACCTTGCTTTATACCTTCTAATAGAACCATCAGGGTTCTTTTTCAATTTGAACAGCCATTTGTACCCCACGACTGACCATCCTACAGGTAACTTCACTAGGGTCCACGTGTCATTCCTCCTTAAGGCTTCAATCTCTGCATGCACTGCTGCTCTCCAATAAGGTGACTGAATTGCTTCATGAACATTAAGGGGTTTCATGTCATCATACCTAGCCATGTACAACTTATGTAACATCATCAATACTGGGTTAGTGATCAAATTATAAAGTTTCAGAATTTGATGACTAAAGTAGAAGAATGAAATAATTCAATGATTATTTGAATATATAATGAAGGTTATTTAGTAATTATTAAAGGAAATTAAGGGTATTATGGTCTTTTCCTTTAAAAGATATTCTTCCCCTTTTATAAGAGTGAAAAACGTGGGAAGAGAGCTATCTGGAAGCTTTATTCTTCTTGCTTTCTCTTCTTCACGTGGGGCTTAGCTACAATAGGTAAGTTTAATTTCAGTTGGTTAATTCTTGATTTTTAAGCTTAGTTTTGATTCTTTGGGTATTAAATAAGCTTAAGGAAAGCTTATATGGGATTTAAACAATAAGATAAAGGAATTAAGAAGGAATTTGTAATATGAATTTTAAGATGAAATTTTGATATGGTATGGTTGTTGAAGTTTTATGGATGAATTTGACTTGTCATCAATCTAATTAAGAAGTATGAAGTGTTAGAACACATTGAAAATTTGGTATGATTTTTGAATCTCATATGGAAGATAGGATTTTGAGGTTTAAGATGAAATAAATGAATATAGATTGGTTTAAGTATGTGTACTAGAGTTAAGAATGAAAAAGGGATGATATATGAAGTGTTTGAGAGGAAATGAAGAAATTTTTGAGTTAAAAATATGATTTCTGGGCAAGGGGAATCGGTACCCATTCAAGGGGAACCGATACCCCTTCAAACGAACAAAAATTTCCAGAATGTCATGAGGGAATCGATACCCCCTTAGTAGGGAACCGATTCCCCCTAAAGGAAATTGTGAATATGGGTTTAATAAGTTCGTTTAAGTTGCTAGTATCTAATTACAAGGTGTAGGTATCTAATGATTGCCTCAAAATGTACATTTATGTAGATTCTGCACGTAAAGCAATTCCGGAACATTTGGCAAGTAAGATCGATCAAGGGAAGGATAAGAGATTGAAATTGACTAGTGAGGCCAGGTGAGTGCATACTAGTGATATGTAGTGTTTAATGGAAATAGGACTTGTGATGAGTCTATTTCCTAGAGTAATATGCATGAAGTCATGGACATGATTATGTGTGGTTATAATTATATGTGATTATCTGTATTACATTGATTGTATGTATGCATGACTAAAGATAATGATATGCTTTGTATATGCTATATGATGTATGTAAGACTTTAATATGTAATAATGGAAGAACATGAGATAAGTTATATGATAGAGTCATAAGAAATGAAATGAACATGAGAGAATAAGATAATCAAGTATAAGTTATATGATATGATATAAGTGATTATACGAGAAATGTTAGGAGACTCTAAGAGAATAGTATGAATTCGAAGGCATAAATAAGGATACATAAGTAATATAGGGAAGATTGATAAATTAAAGGAAACTATGGTTTATGTATTATAGTGAAGAGCTACAAAGTTTTATTAAAGAGTATTGTGGAAGTCATGAGAAATTAAACTAAATAAATAGATGGTTTATGTGAATAAAAAGGGAAAATGATATAAAATAAGTTATGAAATTATAGGAATATAGAAGATAAGTCGAGAGATGTAGGAAAATAGAAATATATGTTTATTAAGGGTCATAGGAGAACAAGTATATGTAATATGATAATGAAATATAAGACTATGTGGATACATGGTTATGATATAAAATATGTAATAATAGGAAAATATGATGAAAGTGAGTTTATAAGAAGTGATATGAACTAGGTAAACATGGGTAACAGTATATGCATAATGGAAACATGAGTTGGACAAGTACCTAGTGGTATGATTTATTATGAGAATTAGTATAATGGAGCTATATGAAAAGATTATAATGAATATATGAAATTGAATTAAGTAAAGAGATTAAATTAGTACCTAAGTAAAAATACTATTAAATGATATATGTTTAGAAATACAGCATAATTTATAATCTATGGGAATACAAAGAAATAGAGCATAAGGTAGATAATATGATATCCGTTATTATATCTATGATATATGTCATCAGGTAATATGAAAGAACTCTGAAAATTGATATAAGCTAGGAGAAAGTGTTCTGTGTTATATGAAGCATATATGATCATATGTGAACAAGATATGATATGTATGTTTATATGAATATCTGAGAAATGATCTAAGCTATATGATATGATATGTGTGATTATGTGCACTTTGTGATATATGTTATATGATATGGATCTATATAACTACGTGAGAAAGTATATAAGCTATGTGACATGTAAATGTGACTCATATGAAAATGTTCTATGAGTAATTGAACTATGTGTTATGTGAAATGATAAGTATAAAAGAAAATGCCCATATTATGTGTCTTGAGAGCTAGGGGTATAGTTGGCATGCCAAGAGTAGAGGGTCTACGCGGTCCTTCGGGACAATATTCTACTCGGTCCTTCGGGATATATATATATTCTTTGGAACATGTGTGAAGTCTGGTGAGACACATATATGATCCCTAGCATATGTATATGATTATTAAGGAATTCTATGTGGTCCTTATGGACATCATTATATGGCACTACGGTGCAATTCTACGCGGCACTTCGGTGCATTTATACGAGCTGTGGTGACAGCATAGTGCACAACCTAACAATACTCAGATACCTTAGGTTCTCAATATGATATCATGGGCCAATAAACTCATTAATACAAATTCATGATTGTTAAAGTAATATGCTTACAGGTATGGATATTGGTGATATAAGAACAATGTATGTAATATATGTATATGATTTGTGATATGATGTGTGCATGATATGATATATCTGTGATAGGGGTAATGGTATATGTTACATAATATGCACGAATATATATTGATGTATATGTAAATGAGTTGTATAATTTGATAGCATAAAACAGTCATGCATGATTAGTGGGTATGAATTCCATTAGATGTGTTTTCTTTATGCCTCACTAAGTCTTCGACTTAGCGTGTGATTGTTTCACACGTAGGTTTCGAGAAGAGTAAAGAGTAATGCGGAACAAGACAGGTCAGTTCTCCTTACCAAATGTCAGATCAGAAAATATATGTACTGTTTATAGAGTGTAGTTGGCATGTAGTCTAAAGATATAAATTGTATGAACTCTGATATATTTTGTAAACGTTTTGAATAAGTTAAATGTTATCAAAGTTTTTAAATTACTCACTATTTTTTTTATACGAATAAATGTTTGAAAAGTCAATATGACACTTCGGACTCGTATCCGGGTCGGATACGGGTTGGGGGTGTTACATTTAATGGTATCAGAGCTAAGGTTTAGCCGATTATCAGCATAAACCGAAGTCCAAAGTGTCATTAAAGGTGTACATGCCAACCTAGATTAAAAATTTTCTGATCTGATAGTGTAAGGAATATGTTGTCTTGCTAATAGAATAAGAATAGTTTAATACAGTAGAAATCCGATCGTGATAATTTCGAGGTAAGTGAAAGGTGATATTCCTGATTGTGATAGCTATTCACTTGCCCTGGCCAGGCAGGATGAAGAGCGGACACCTCAGGAAATGCCTAGTAAGATCAAAAGTTGATTTCAGAAAGCTGAAATCATATTTGAATAATGATAGAAATTTTTCATCGTTTGGAATCGGAAACACGATATAGAGTAGTTTTGTTATTATGTGGATAAGATAGAATATGGTGATAGTATAGCGCATAAACAAAGTGATAGTATAGCGCATAAACAAGAGTATGTTTATGATAAGGGTTTGCAGTAGAGATGGAAAGAGTTAGCATTGGCTAACTAGAGTATGTGATAAAAATGTACTGGAATTATAAGATTATAAGATATTGTCAGGATATGATAACCAAATCTGCAATGGATCTGGATACAGTTGCATATTTGGATCATAGTAATGTGGTATAGTAAAGGAAAAGGAAGTAAGAATTTGTATATTTAAGTAAAGCTGAGGATTGATAAGAAGAGTTTGAGAATATGTATATCGATGATCAGATTATAAAACACAGGAAGTCAGAATGTTGAGTTTGAGTAAAAGAAATTTCAGGATGTATGAGAATAGAGGTGAAATTGATAAGTTGAGTAAGCGAATGTTGAGATAATTTAGATTGGAAAGGATGTATATGATTGGTGTAATAGGGCTTGTGCCCTAGATTGAACAAAAGTTATTATCTAGCTGTCAGAGTAAAGGTGCTAGAGTTATAAGATTGGAGGAAAGATAAAGTGGAGTTAATTGATTATGATTTGAATTTGAATATAGTTGTATATTCTGAGCAGATAGCTATGAGGTAGAAACAGAGATAAGTATTTGCATGGAACCTTCAGGAAGGAAAATACAAGTATAAGAAATGATAAAGAATGAAGTTATGTATAAGAAATGGGTTATTAGAGTAATGAGGATGCAATAAAGATTGGTACATAAAGATGAGTATAAGTGATAAGACAAGAGTATGTGAATATGAAAGCAAATATATGATTTATGTATAAGGAATAAGGAATAAAGAAATGAAAATGATTGATTTAAAGGATCAGATACGATAAATATGGAAGTACAGAGGACAATTTTGATATAGAAATAAGACAAGTGTGCAAGGTGATGTGAAAATATTGTTTGACTCCTTAAAGTATATGTTTAATCACATTGAAGAAAATTTAAAGTTGTGTTTTGGTCAAATGATGACGAAATACAAGTTTGGTATGGTTATAAGGTAATTAGAGAGTTATGAAGAAATAGATGGATTTATGATATAGAGATGATGTATAAACGAAAAAGATAGTTGGAAAACTAAAGGATTAAAAAGTAAGTTTCTGATGATGACAAGAAAGAATAAGTCAGGGAAGCAACATAAGAACATTAGAAGATATGTTCCTATTAAGGTGTGCAGTGAAAATTCGAGGACGAATTTTCTTAGAAGGAGGGGAGATTTGTAACATCTTCAATACCGGGTTAGTGATCAAATTGTAAAGTTTCATAATTTGATGACTAAAGTAGAAGAATGAAATAATTCAATGATTATTTGAATATATAATGAAGGTTATTTAGTAATTATTAAAGGAAATTAAGGGTATTATGGTCTTTTTTCTTTAAAAGATATTCTTCCCCCTTTTATAAGAGTGAAAAACGTGGGAAGAGAGCTATCTGGAAGCTTTATTCTCTTCTTGCTTTCTCTTCTTCACGTGGGGCTTAGCTACAATAGGTAAGTTTAATTTCAGTTGGTTAATTCTTGAGTTTTAAGCTTAGTTTTGATTCTTTGGGTATTAAATAAGCTTAAGGAAAGCTTATATGGGATTTAAACAATAAGATAAAGGAATTAAGAAGGAATTTGTAATATGAATTTTAAGATGAAATTTTGATATGGTATGGTTGTTGAAGTTTTATGGATGAATTTGACTTGTCATCAATCTAATTAAGAAGTATGAAGTGTTAGAACACATTGAAAATTTGGTATGATTTTTGAATCTCATATGGAAGATAGGATTTTGAGGTTTAAGATGAAATAAATGAATATAGATTGGTTTAAGTATGTGTACTAGAGTTAAGAATGAAAAGGGGATGATATATGAAGTGTTTGAGAGGAAATGAAGAAATTTTCGAGTTAAAAATATGATTTCTGGGCAAGGGGAATCGATACCCATTCAAGGGGAACCGATACCCCTTCAAACGAACAAAAATTTCCAGAATGTCATGAGGGAATCGATACCCCCTTAGTAGGGAACCGATTCCCCCTAAAGGAAATTGTGAATATGGGTTTAATAAGTTCGTTTAAGTTGCTAGTATCTAATTACAAGGTGTAGGTATCTAATGATTGCCTCAAAATGTACATTTATGTAGATTCTGCGCGTAAAGCAATTCCGGAACATTTGGCAAGTAAGATCGATCAAGGGAAGGATAAGAGATTGAAATTGACTAGTGAGGCCAGGTGAGTGCATACTAGTGATATGTAGTGTTTAATGGAAATAGGACTTGCGATGAGTCTATTTCCTAGAGTAATATGCATGAAGTCATGGACATGATTATGTGTGGTTATAATTATATGTGATTATCTGTATTACATTGATTGTATGTATGCATGACTAAAGATAATGATATGCTTTGTATATGCTATATGATGTATGTAAGACTTTAATATGTAATCATGGAAGAACATGAGATAAGTTATATGATAGAGTCATAAGAAATGAACATGAACATGAGAGAATAAGATAATCAAGTATAAGTTATATGATATGGTATAAGTGATTATACGAGAAATGTTAGGAGACTCTAAGAGAATAGTATGAATTCGAAGGCATAAATAAGGATACATAAGTAATATAGGGAAGATTGATAAATTAAAGGAAACTATGGTTTATGTATTATAGTGAAGAGCTACAAAGTTTTATTAAAGAGTATTGTGGAAGTCATGAGAAATTAAACTAAATAAATAGATGGTTTATGTGAATAAAAAGGGAAAATGATATAAAATAAGTTATGAAATTATAGGAATATAGAAGATAAGTCGAGAGATGTAGGGAAATAGAAATATATGTTTATTAAGGGTCATAGGAGAACAAGTATATGTAATATGATAATGAAATATAAGACTATGTGGATACATGGTTATGAGATAAAATATGTAATAATAGGAAAATATGATGAAAGTGAGTTTATAAGAAGTGATATGAACTAGGTAAACATGGGTAACAGTATATGCATAATGGAAACATGAGTTGGACAAGTACCTAGTGGTATGATTTATTATGAGAATTAGTATAATGGAGCTATATGAAAAGATTATAATGAATATATGAAATTGAATTAAGTAAAGAGATTAAATTAGTACCTAAATAAAAATACTATTAAATGATATATGTTTAGAAATACAGTATAATTTATAATCTATGGGAATACAAAGAAATAGAGCATAAGGTAGATAATATGATATCCGTTATTATATATCTATATGATATATGTCATCAGGTAATATGAAAGAACTCTAAAAATTGATATAAGCTAGGAGAAAGTGTTCTATGTGTTATATGAAGCATATATGATCATATGTGAACAAGATATGATATGTATGTTTATATGAATATCTGAGAAATGATCTAAGCTATATGATGATATGTGTGATTATGTGCACTTTGTGATATATGTTATATGATATGGATCTATGTAACTACGTGAGAAAGTATATAAGCTATGTGACATGTAAATGTGACTCATATGAAAATGTTCTATGAGTAATTGAACTATGTGTTATGTGAAATGATAAGTATAAAAGAAAATGCCCATGTTATGTGTCTTGAGAGCTAGGGGTATAGTTGGCATGCCAAGAGTAGAGGGTCTACGCGGTCCATCGGGACAATATTCTACGCGGTCCTTCGGGATATATATATATATTCTTTGGAACATGTGTGAAGTCTGGTGAGACACATATATGATCCCTAGCATATGTATATGATTCTTAAGGAATTCTATGTGGTCCTTATGGACATCATTATATGGCACTACGGTGCAATTCTACGCGGCACTTCGGTGCATTTATACGAGCTGTGGTGACAGCATAGTGCACAACCTCACAATACTCAGATACCTTAGGTTCTCAATATGATATCATGGGCCAATAAACTCATTAATACAAATTCATGAATGTTAAAGTAATATGCTTGCAGGTATGGATATTGGTGATATGAGAACAATGTATATAATATATGTATATGATTTGTGATATGATGTGTGCATGATATGATATATCTGTGATAGGGGTAATGGTATATGTTACATAATATGCACGAATATATGTTGATGTATATGTAAATGAGTTGTATAATTTGATAGCATAAAACAGTCATGCATGATTAGTGGGTATGAATTCCATTAGATGTGTTTTCTTTATGCCTCACTAAGTCTTCGACTTAGCGTGTGATTGTTTCACACGTAGGTTTCGAGAAGAGTAAAGAGTAATGCGGAACAAGACAGGTCAGTTCTCCTTACCAAATGTCAGATCAGAAAATATATGTACTGTTTATAGAGTGTAGTTGGCATGTAGTCTAAAGATATAAATTGTATGAACTCTGATATATTTTGTAAACGTTTTGAATAAGTTAAATGTTATCAAAGTTTTTAAATTACTCACTATTTTTTTTATACGAATAAATGTTTGAAAAGTTAATATGACACTTCGGACTCGTATTCGGGTCGGATACGGGTTGGGGGTGTTACATTTAATGGTATCAGAGCTAAGGTTTAGCCGATTCTCAGCATAAACCGAAGTCCAAAGTGTCATAAAAGGTGTACATGCCAACCTAGATTAAAAATTTTCTGATCTGATAGGGTAAGGAATATGTTGTCTTGCTAATAGAATAAGAATAGTTTAATACAGTAGAAATCCGATCGTGATAATTTCGAAGTAAGTGAAAGGTGATATTCCTGATTGTGATAGCTATTCACTTGCCCTGGCCAGGCAGGATGAAGAGCGGACACCTCAGGAAATGCCTAGTAAGATCAAAAGTTGATTTCAGAAAGCTGAAATCATATTTGAATAATGATAGAAAGTTTTCATCGTTTGGAATCGGAAACACGATATAGAGTAGTTTTGTTATTATGTGGATAAGATAGAATATGGTGAACAGGTGTCACCATAAGAATGTTAAAAAGATCTAATGACGTGGTGAGTACGTATAGGAGAACTCAAGGATAAGTGCATCAGTGACAAGTGTATAAGATGTATAAAGTCAGAGCTTATGAGTTTGAAACAAAGTGATAGTATAGCGCATAAACAAGAGTATGATTATGATAAGGGTTTGCAGTAGAGATGGAAAGAGTTAGCATTGGCTAACTAGAGTATGTGATAAAAATGTACTGGAATTATAAGATTATAAGATATTGTTAGGATATGATAACCAAATCTGCAATGGATCTGGATACAGTTGCATATTTGGATCATAGTAATGTGGTATAGTAAAGGAAAAGGAAGTAAGAATTTGTATATTTAAGTAAAGTTGAGGATTGATAAGAAGAGTTTGAGAATATGTATATCGATGATCAGATTATAAAACACAGGAAGTCAGAATGTTGAGTTTGAGTAAAAGAAATTTCAGGATGTATGAGAATAGAGGTGAAATTGATAAGTTGAGTAAGCGAATGTTGAGATAATTTAGATTGGAAAGGATGTATATGATTGGTGTAATAGGGCTTGTGTCAGAGTAATGCGGAACAAGACAAGTCAGTTCTCCTTACCAAATGTCAGATCAGAAAATATATGTACTGTTTATAGAGTGTAGTTGGCATGTAGTCTAAAGATATAAATTGTATGAACTCTGATATATTTTGTAAACGTTTTGAATAAGTTAAATGTTATCAAAGTTTTTAAATTACTCACTATTTTTTTTATACGAATAAATGTTTGAAAAGTCAATGTGACACTTCGGACTCGTATCCGGGTCGGATACGGGTTGGGGGTGTTACAACTTAGGCTTAAATACCCCACATTTGCTCCTTGTTAGCATCGAATGGCGTTAAAGGGATTGACATCATTCACATCTCTCAAGGGAACAGCGTTGTCAACCGAACCAGTCACTGCCAAAGGTTACCTCTGATATACCGATTCAACAACTCCAGTTGTACCAACCTCACCACCTTCAACTTCAACTATACCATCTTCACCACCTTCTTCATTAATACTTCCTTGAGAAACAGTTTCTAGGGAAGTTTGAAGTTTCATGACTAGAGTTCCCATTTTCAATAGCTTCTACTGGACTATCAGCTTCCTGAGGAATTGCTTCAACCAAGTCAGCCAAATTTATATCATTAGAGGTTGTTCCTTGACTTGCATTAGACATGTTTCGAAACTGCCTCATGTTAGCAACCACTTCAAGTTCTGTAAACTGTTGTTTAACAGGTGAAGATGTACTATGCGATCCTTTAATCCCTGCAAAAGGAAAGGTAAACTCATCAAAAATAACATGTCTTGAGACATATATACGACTACTAGCTGTCAAACACATGTAGCCTTTGTGCTGAGAACTGTAACCAATGAATGTAAACGATTGAGAGCGAAATTCCAGTTTATGCTGCTGAAACAATCTCAAGTGAGGAAAGCATTTACATCCAAAAACTTTCATGAAGTCATAATCTGGCTTCTTGTTGAACAGTTTCTCATAAGGTGACAGTTCATCCAAGACTTTAGTAGAAAGTCAATTAATAAGCAACATTGCAGTTACATCTGCATAGTACCAATAGCACAAGGGCATAACAGCTTGTGCTAGCAAGACCAAGGCAAGCTCAATGATGTGTCGATGTTTCCTCTCAACCACGCCATTTTGTTCTGACATGTGAGGACAGGCAACACGATGTTCAACCCCTTCTTTTAACAATAAAGCTGACGGGCTTCGATACTCTCCACCCCAGTTGCTTTGCACAGCCTTGACAACTAACCCAAACTGAGTTGCAACCATTTATTGAAACACCTTAAATTTGTTTACTGCCTACGATCGATCTTTCAAGAAATAGACCCAAGTGTGTCTTGAGTATGAATTTACAAATTAAAAGTAGTAGCGATAGCCATTTGAAGCTACATAAGCTGGTCCTCATATGTCAGTGTAAACAAGTGAAAATGGTTCAGTGTAGACAGTCTTGGAAGAGAAAAAGGGCAATTTATGGCTTTTTCCAATGTAGCACATTTCACAAATTTTATTTACATCTTTATTAACTTGTACATCAATGGCTTTGCATACACTGACAACAGTATCATATGCTGCATGCCCTAACCTCCTATGCCAAAGGTTGTAGACATCACCAACCTTAGCAACATTTACACATGCATTTTTCAAACATTTGTCATAGTAATACTAGGGAACACATAAAGTCCTTCTTGCATTCTTCCTTGAAGAAACACTTCTCCATTAGCTGCATCACGAACACAACAACCTTGTGCATAGAATTCAAACACCACATTGTTGTCCCTAGCAAACTTGGACACATATAACAAATTTTGTGTTATGCCAGGTACATGAAGTAGGTCATTAACTAATAATATTCTAGAACCAGATTTCATAGTTGTACTGCCAACCAAACCGATAGGTAATAAGGCACTATCACCCACAACTAGCTTACATGGTCTACTGCAACCAGTTTTACGAGTTACAACATCTGAGTCCGGTGTAACATGGTGAGTGGCTCCAGAATCGATGACCCGCTTCTCTTGTTCAGCCATAGACACATCAGCACTCGATGAAGCATGTGACCGAGACCCCTTTGAAGAGTACAAACATGTACACTTATCATAAGCAACAGTATGAGCCTGAGCATGTTCTTCATCATACCTTGACTGATTGTTACTAACAATCAGAAATGATTCATCATAATAATGCCAACATCGATCAACTAAGTGCCCAATTTAGCCACAGAGTTGGCACTGAACACGCGGTCTGCCTCGTCCTCGACCTGCCACCTGATCGGGCAGCAGTAGTATGATCTCTATCATAGTTTGTGTACGGTCGTTTAGAGTAATCACCAGTCCCATGAGCAATATGAGCCGCTGCCATCACAGTTTCTTCTTGAGCTGCAAAACCAGCGATTTGCATCTCTGCATCTATTAGCATGGTTTTCACGCTAAGGTCCTTTCAAGATGCTGGCAATATGCCCTACTAGAGGAATTGGGCTTCCACATAAAGCCAAGGCATCGCAAATTTCTTTGACTTTAGCAAGATAGACCCGCATGATGTCTTCTCCTTTCTTGAGTGATTGAAGCTTACAATGTAAGCTCATCACCGAGGTTGAAGACCTAGTTGCAAAGTAATGCAACACTATGGCCCAAATTGATGTAGTTGTCTCAGCTCCCATAAACTGAGATAGGAGATGTGAACTAATGGTGGACAATAACCATGACACTAATGCACTATCTTGGACTACAAAATCATCGTAAGCATCATTGGGAACTAGACTGCCATCTTCATCAACAGTCATCTCCAGTGGAGACTGCATAGCACCAGTAAGGAGGCGCTCAAGTCTATGACTGTGAACGATAAGTAAAACTTGTTGTTTCCATAATAAGAAATTTGTTTCATCAAGCACCACATTGATTTTCTTGTTAGTGAACATTGCATCACAACACTCAGCAGAAAGAAAACAAAAATCGCATAAAAGTTCGTTATTTGATCAAGAACATCATACCAAGTTATCAAGCAACCAGCTTCCACACTTAACCATTATCCTCTAAGCTACGCACCAAGAACACACGACTCCAAGAACTTATGGCGATTGATATCATGTGAAAATACAACATATAGCAGTAAAGTATTGACTCATAATGCATGTATTTATTGATTCATAATACTCCTTATATACAAGAATTTACAGCATTTAACTAACCAACTAGCAAATGCTCCTAACAGCTTCCTTAACTAACTATACATATCAGCTATCATTCAATAGACCTGAAGAAGCATCTGAAGCCATTGAATCATTTCTGTCCACAACAGCTTCATGATTTCTACCATCCTTTGCACCGCCATACACACCACCGTCAACGTCCTCACTTACACTGTCGTCGTTTCCGTCTTTATCGCCGCCGAGTAAGGGTGAACCATTGTACATTGCCACCCTGATTCATTGTTGTGACACTCCTCTTTGCCCCCACAGACCTCGGAAGACTCCATATATGCATAAAAAAGCAAAGGTAAGAAGAAGCTTTTTAAAGTCTAGAACATAATATACTCTACTGGAAAATCTATACGGAACCCTAATTTAATTCTTTGACTATGGGATAAGCTGTCAAACGAAATTGAAATCCAACTATTTACAAATGGCATGAATCCTGAAGTTTCTTGAATTTGAAAAGACAAGGGTTGTTGTTGGTTTATTAATTTAGTTTCTTTCCAAAACGATGATACAACATCCCTTCCCCTGCTACATTTCTCCATTAATAAAAAAGGATGGCTTTAATGACAAGTGGTAGATTTGGCTCAGTCTACGAAACCATGGAGAATATAAGACATGATCCTCTCATTAAAACCCCAGATTAAGACGTTTACTCCTTTTTACATTTCAATATGAAAGCCAACAATGAAACTAAAATTGGTCGGACAACATTAAAAAGAACATGTCGAGATATGTTTACTTTCTTCTCCTCTTTTGTCTTACTGTCTTCTCCAAACGCATGTTTTTTTCCGAAATAAATCCAATTGTTTTTACCAAACCTTTCAAAAAAAAATTAACTTTCTAATTAAACATGTTTAAGTTTCCTTTATAAATGAATCGGTTGGGTTGAAAGTGTAAGGCATGTCAGATTTGATATTGTGATGATCGGTGGTGTTGGGGTCACTGTCGGCGGCGTGCGGCGTTGGTGAAGGAAAGTTATGGTTTGGCAGGTTGAAGAAAAGTAAAAAAGGGATAATTAAAAATTTATCCTTAAAGTGTTTTTATTTACAAAAGAACTATAATTAGTTTTTATTTAGAGTTTTAAAATTAAATTAAATACTTTTATTAATGTGTTATATCAACAATATATTTAAGATCTAATTGGTAGTGACCATATATTGATTAAATAAAAACGAAAATGATCATTTATTATGTCTTTTTGAAATCAGTAAGAAAAAATTAACAAAACATAAATAAAAGTGATCATCCATATAGTTAACCCAAAAATAATGTTTGTTCATTTTTAACTTGTTGTCAACATTGTCGAAGTCAATGGAAGCTGTCTGCAAATTTAGTTTGGTTGTAGAAGAGAAATTGATATTTTAAAGATTATTTTATTAGATTAATGTGATTATAAAGTAATATTTGTTCTAAATATTCTTAATTATTTAGAAATAAACGTCTAATCATTCAACTATAATCGTTAGTGTTCGAACTTATGACCTAAATGAATAACAATAATTTTTTAATCATTGAATTAAGTCGGTAAAATGAAAATTTAAAAACATTTAAAAAGAAACTACATGTTTAGCTTAATATAAAAATTTTAGAGTGATTATAAAAAATAGAGTGACACTTAGAACGTGATCAAAATAAACATACAAAAAAAGACCACGACATTTGTTTACCGTAATTTAAAATAACGGATATAAAGATAAAATTAGTGGGATAATGAAGTTGGGCCGATTAATTAATTCAATAGGGTAACTTATTTTTTATTTTGGGATCTACGGTAAAAGTTACAGTATAGTTGGAGTGACGAGTTCTGTTGGATATAATTTTTTAATGGAACATGAGTCCCAGGGGCTGAATATATTTGATATATGTGGACATGACGAGTCTGAATAAAAAATATTTTTTTTTTATTTTTTAGAATTTTAAAAAATATTGTATATATATATATTAATGACCATGGAACTCGTTACGTTGGTGTGACAAGTTCCAAAGGGTAAAAATTTGAAATTTTCGATCGTCCGGTGGATCGTTGGCCAACGGACAAATTTTTTTAAATTCAAGGGAACTCGTCACGCCGGTGTGACGAGTTCTAATAACTATTTTCAATTTGAAAAAACTAGTCGTTTATAGCCGTCAGATAGAGTAGTATAAATAGATGTTTGTGTTGGATTGATTTTTCACTTGAAATCAAACATTCTATTGAGAGTAAAAAAAATTTTGTTGAAGATTTTGTGTTAAAATGGCCTCAAGAGAAGAAATGTTACGTGTTGATGATGTTCATATTTCGTCGATCGAGTTGACTACGATAAATTTAATTTGTTTTATTTTATTTTACTTTGGAAAAATTATAATATTAATAATTATTATTTATAGAATTTTATTAATCAATTTATTTTCAAATTGTAGCAAGAAAAACGAGGCATTTATCATTGATGAATGATGAATGAAGAGTCACATCAGTGGATTGTAATATATCTTCAACAATCTGGATTATATCCAGCAACGTTTCTTCGTGGTTTTAAGGTGATGTCGGCACTGATTTCAGCGTTGATTGAGTGTTGGAGGCCTGAAACGTATATGTTTTATTTTCCTTCTAGTGAAGTGACGATAACATTGGAAGATGTCGCATATCAACTTGACTTTCCGATTAATGGTATGTCATTGATGCTTCACAATAATTATGCATGAGATGTAGTTATTTATGATTTATTAGGAAATGAGGCTCCAATCGATGTCATTGATGGGATACGGATACAAATGATGTGATTGGGAAGGGAATTTAGAGTAGTTGGACATTCAACGGAGCAAAAAGTGAAATATACAGCCCGAACATATATTATGACATTGATTGGAGGGATCTTGTTATCGGATAAATCGGTCAGTTTGGTGCATACCCAATATCTTCTAGTATTGAACGATTTCCTTGTATGTCGTCAATATAGTTGGGTTCTGAAATTTCGGCTTTTTTATATCGTAAACTTTGCAAGGCGACCATAGTGGTTAAAGGAAAAAAATGGATGTAGCGGGTTGTTTAGTTTTGCTCCAATCATGGACGTGGTATCGTCTCCCATTTTTTACGCCTATTACATCCGCTCCTATAGAGTTTTCTCTCGCCGTAAGGTAAATTCCTATATTAAAATTTTTTATATTTATAATATTTATTTAAATGTTTTGAAAATGACAATAAATAATTTAGTTGTTATTTTTTTTTGTTTAGATGGCAACATCGAATAACCGATACAAAGTTATCGGGTGTAACCAAAGTAGATATCCTAATGAGGATTGATATTGTCAGTAGATATGCGGTAAATATTAATAATTTTTGCATTAACATTAAAATTTGTAATATTAATTATTTAATTATACTAACATAATACTTTTGAAAGTTTAATTGGTTGTCGCATTGTGCATCAGAGATCCAACGGTGTTTACCGCCATTTTTCTTTGAAAGAACAGAGACATGGTGTGTCGTAACACCATTGCTCCATTTCGCAATTGTTGATATACATACTGCCGATAGAGTTTTGCGACAAATTGAGTTTCACCAACTGATAGAAATGTCCATATATAACATAGACGATTTCCATAAAATAGATGCTCGTGGGAAGCACACGGAAGATTAGCCGAGGAAGCTTGCTATATTCATACAACAATGGCATGAAAGGCAATTATATTTGCCTAATCGTTCTGAGGTTCAACCCGAAAATTTTGATTTCACAGTTTCTTCATACCTCCAAAATTATGAAGCAAATGGAAAATCATACTTGACAATACCGGAAGATCGATCCGAATGGGAGAAAATGAAGGCAAAATATGCAAAAAAAATCTTCATCTTCATCAACATATTCATCTTACACTTCTGCTGATTATTATCTATCTCAAACAAGTTATGGTGGATATGACCCATATCAACCATCGGTGGAGAGTCAAACGGTGTGGTTAAGAAGTTCCTGGGATCAAGTGCCACCTTCACAACAATTTTCGGCACCAGAAATAAGATCAAGTGGTGCATGGGATGATCTTCTTCAACACGGTCAATCTCGTGTCGATTTCGGTGTGCAATTTGAGTCAATAATGTCAATGATAGCGTCAAATACATTGAATACTCCATCGTTTTCACCCGAATGTGGAAATCAAAGTGATGGAGTAATGTTTAGTACACCAGAACCGGAAGAAGATGAAAATGACTAAGGTGGATGACCACGACGAAATTGATGAGCACCACGTAATTACTATTCTACCACTCCTCGACATCGGCAAGAATTACGCAAATATAAGTAATATTTTTGTTTACTTAAGTAAAGTTACTTATGTTATAATTTATTTTTATTATCATAAGTAAATAATTACACGAGATCGACAAGAAATTGAGTGTACTATGTACTCGACATTTAATTGTATAAAAAATTACTATCAATAATATATATGTGTTCACCCTTAAAATGTTTCTAAAATTTGTCATTAATTTTACTTTTAATTAAACTAACTTTGAAAAATATGTAAACAAATATGTAAATTAACTTTTAATTAAACTAACTTTGAAAAATCTATAATTAACTTTGAAAAGCAAATGGTGTGAATAGTGTATATTTTCTAATTTCAATGGAAATTATTTCAATTTATCTGAGGTGATGTGAAATGTAAATAAAAATCAAAGGACATGAATAGTGTAGATTCCCTTATTCTCTAAAATATTTCGATTTATCTGAGTTGATGTGAAATGTCAATGACAAGCAAATGACATGAATAGTATAGATTCTCTGATTCTCTAAAATATTTCAATTTATCTAAGTTGATGTGAAATGTCAATGACAAGTAAAGGACGTGAATATTATAGATTATCCGATTCTCTAAAATATTACAGTTTATCTGAGTTTATGTGATATGTCAATGACAAACAAAGGACATGAATAATATAGATTCCATGATTCTCTAAAATATTTCAGTTTATCTGAGTTGATGTGAAATGTCAATGACAAGCAAAAGACGTGAATAATGTAGATTTTCTACAAGGCATGAATTTAAAATAGTAAAGCTTATCTTCAATCTCTTACACAATACACTACTTTCATCTAACGAAATACATTTCAAATAATGAGCAACAAATTCTTCACAATTGTCCATTACAATGGTGAAATTTTACACATTGATGTTGGTGTTGTGTTTAAGTCATATAGGCCCATCAATATGATGTTCCCTCTAGATGTATCTCATCGTCAAATGAAGTAAAAAATTGAGAGAAAACTTTCAGCTTCTGTTTCATGTTTAAGTTATCGGCACATGGTCTCCTCAAATCCAATCACATATGGAACAATACAGCTTGATGATGATGACGATGTTGTTGTTATGGTTAGACTTTATCAATCATTAAATAATAATATGGTCAAGATTTATGCTGAAACCACGATTACAACAGATATTTTGACCTCATCGGTACCAGCACCATGAACATAAGATGTAGGACCCTCTGAACCAAATGCAAGTGTTGCTGATGATAACCTTATTGGACGATTCGATGAAAGCCTTGCTAAATTTAGCGAGAATAATGAAGATATTGTTTCATTGTTGGAAGATGACGACACATTATTAGTTGATGTCTAATTTTTTTAGGTTGTTTTAGAGGGACAAGGTTTGGATGTTGAGCCTGATTATGGGAGGCAACTATTTCACGATGTCAAGGATTGCAGAATGCTTTAGAGTAACAACATGGGAATGCATCTTGAGTGACAACATGGGAACGCATCTTGAGTGCAAACTATTATGGGAGGGTTTCAATTACAGACACATCTTGATGATAGCCATTGCACAAGATGGAGACAGAAGTATTTTCCCCATTGCCTTCGCCATTGTTAAAAATGAATAAGAGGAAACTTGGAATTTCTTTCTCTCCAAATTGTGTTCCCATGTTGTCACTCAAGATGGGGTTTGCATGATCTCATATCGGTCGCTTGGGTTGTTAAGCATAACTTCTATACCGAAAAGTAGACGGACACCTCCCCATGTATATCTGACATATTATATATATCATATTGCGTCTAATGCTATAAAGAGATTTAAGAAGAAAAAGATCAAAAAAGAGATTATCAATATGGGTAACTATTGTCATTTCTCATTAATTATTTCTGCTTAATTCTTGCTATTTTTTGTATTTTTCAATAATATTTATTTTACTGCTTTTTAGGGTATGTTTTACTATAACCAAACTTTCATGTACGACTAGAAAATTTGAGAAGATACGGAGATGATGTGTATGAATTCGTTGTTGAACTCCCTAGGGAGAGATGGTCATAAGCATATGATGTTGAGGGTTGACGTTACGACCATATGACTACCAACCTTGTCGAATGTATCAACTCGATGCTGAAAGGGGCTAGACATCTCCTAATAGCAAGTATTGTTAGGGAGATATACTTTTGGTTAAACAAAGTATGGGTAGGAAAAAGTGCACAAATAGATGTCATGATCAACGATGGGAGAAATTGGGTTTCAGATTTAGAGAAGGTAATGCAAAAGAATCAAACACATGCAACACCAATGTTTGTCCATAATTTTACCAGACTTGATTTTGATTTTGTTGTCCAAGCACTAGTTCGACTACATGAGGGAGGTAATTCTACAACGTACACTGGTAATCGAATAGAAGATGGTATAATTGTGGTCGATTTCAAGCTTTTAGATTTTAATGTGCTCACGTTGTTGCTGCAAGTATGCACATTAATGTTGACCCATATTTATATGTTGATGAATGTTATAGCTTGCACACTATGTGTAATATTTACAATTGTGACTTTAAGTACCTCCCAAATGAAGCATACTGACCTACATCAACAATTTCTGAAGAATGGTTGCCAAATCCTGAATTGCGTATGAAGTTAACATGTCGACATGAATCTAGTCGAATTCATACCAATATGGATGATCCTCAAAGAGATTCAGGTCTACCAAAACTTTGTGGCCACTGTAGAGGTGAATGACATAACAGAAAGCATTGTCATCATCTTCCTAAATATCGGACTGGACGCTAAAATAGCCGTTAAAAATATTATGTTGTTTTTTATTTTTACTCTTTTAACTATTTTTTCACTATGTTTTTAGTTTGTACTCTATGTTTTTTTTAACTTGTACTCTTCCTACCATGTTTGAGTTTTTTTAGTTGAACTTCATTACTTCAAACTTTTACTTCAATTCTTATATAATTTCAAACATTACTAAATAAGTTTACTTAATCCAATAATTACTAATTAATAAAGAGAACTTCATACATAAATTAAAACCATATAAATTAATATGTGTACATATGTCATTTTCTATTTTTTTAGTTCTCTCTTAAATTCGTTCACTACCTCAGATTAATACACCTTCATATTTTTCTTTCGTCACCTTCTTCTTCTCAATTTTTATACTAAAATTTTTAATTTTTTATTCCTCTCAACGAGTCGTTTGCTACGCTGCTTTGGTAAATCTTCATACTTCTTCTTCTCTTCCATTTTCATCTTCTTCTTCTTATGCCCCTCAACTATGTACTTTATTGCTCTTTTTCCCACTCTTCATTTGAAGAAGAGCTTGAATTCAAACCGTCGATCTTCGAGTCGCTGTTGTCAAACTCATAAACACAATTCACCAAATCATACCCAAAAGTTTCCTACAACTACATTATTTGATAATCTCAATTTTTTGTCACTTCTCGTACATCAAAACATTCACCCTAAACCCCTATTTTTAATGAAGCCATCTCCTAAAATAGCCGTTGGGAAATCGTTACACTTTGAATTTAAAAAAAAATTGATTGTTGGCCAACGATCCACCGAACGGTCAAAAATTTCAAATTTTTACTCTTTAGAACTCATCGCACCAGCGTGACGAGTGACGAGTTCCATGGCCATTAATATATATATATATATTACAATGCTTTTTAAAATTCCAAAAAAAATAAAAAATATTTTTTATTCGGACTAGTCATGCTCGCGTGATAAGTCCCGTGAAATATATTAAATATATTCAGCCCCTGGAATTAACGTCTCATGGCCCATTAAAAAATTATATCCAACAAAACTTGTCACACCGACGTGACGAGTTTCAGCTACACTATAACTTTTACCGTACATACGAAAATAAAAAACAAATTGCCCTATTGAATTATCCCACTAATTTTGCCCATAGACATTTTTAACAGTGTTTTGAAAACCGGACCAGTTCAACCGGGAACCGCTGTCTAGTTCGATTCAATCTACACCGGTTGAACCGCTACTAATGAACCAGCCGGAACCGCTGAACCGTTCGAACCGGACCGGTTGAAAACCGGAAAAAATCGGGGAAAACTGGAAAAAACCGCCAAATTTGTTTTTTTTTTAAATTAAACCAAACGACGTCGTTTGTTAAACGAGCCAAGTCGAACTCGAGTATTGCTGAGCTCGACTCGAACTTGAGAACTTTAAAAGTAAGCTCAACTCGACTCAAACTCACGAGCTAAAAATTATCAAATTCAACTCGAACTCGAAATATAATATTGAAACTTGAACTCGAAAAGGCTTGAACTCAAAAAAAAATTAGAAGCTCGATTGAAGCCTAAAATTCGAGCTTGATTGAAGTGAGAATAATTCACTCAATGTTCACCAAAAGGTTCCATGATTTTGAATGTCAAATTACCTCTATTATTTATAAAAGTATTCTATGTTTCTTAGCCATGTGGGATTGTTTTGTTCTCATATTTTTACTCTTTAGACTTTTGGGATGCTCTTCTATGTTTCTTAGTCATGTGGGATTATTTTTTTAAAAAAAATTAAACCAAACAATATCATTTTGTTATGATTTTTTTAGCCCCAAATTTATTTTTTAATTATAGTTATATAATTATATTTATTATTTAATATGTTTTACCTTAAATATTATGTTGTAGTTAATTTGAATCATTTTATTTCACTTGATTTTATGGTTTTTAACTTATATATGTTATGACTTGTGATATAAAAATTATTTTTTATTAAATATTTTTGGTATTTTTATTTAATTTTTTAAATAATTATAATGTCGTTCGATTCTTCCGATTGATCGGACCGATTCGACCGATTAAACCAATAAACTAATAATATGATCGGTTCACTAACCGGTCCGGTTCTGAAAACCATTATTTTTAATGAAGGAAAAACTTAATCATGACCACGAACTTTAATCCCATATCCGATTTGTATAAAGCACTTATCCAAATTCAGTTGGAATAAAACCAAATCTACATTTGATGCTCGTTTCCTCCATTCTTTGGTCGGCTTCAGTAATAATTCAATTAGATCTATTTTCAGCAAGTTCCCTTTTGTTGGATGGTTGAAGACTTTCTTACTTTCCGAAGACCAAGATCGTTACCGCCCAACTTCTAGTCTTCTAAAGCAAAAGGTTATCCACTGTCATTTTTCAGAATTTTAAATCCTGGTATCTCAACTGCAATGAATATTCTTCTCCCCAGATTCATCCTGTAAGTTGAACCCCCTTTTTTCTTATTTTTTCATTGCAAGAGCTATTATATTTCTGATGGGATGTTCAGTTTTGTTTCCGTTTCTGGGTTTTCTAGTCTCTGCCTTCTATCTTTTGATTATATCGTTTTCAGGTTGCATTTGGGAATTTGGATTCCGGATTTCAGAATGGTGTTAATTGGATTAAGAAAAAGATATAAATGTAATTTGGGGATTTCTTTGATATCTATTTAGGGTTGAATTTGAAATTCATGCAGACATTTATGATTTTGAATTTAACATTTTTTACAATCTATATAACAAACGAAATTCGCATATTTGTCTCAAGATTGCTTCATTTATGCTCAAATATTTTTATCTTGCATTGCTTTACAGATTAGCTTCATTTGATTAATTGTTTCAAAGGTTTGTCTTTGGGGATTATTGCTAATTTTATCTTATTGTAGGAGTTTTTCCAAGTAAAATTATACTTTAAGAGATGTACTTTAAGTTAATCAGCCGATGAAAAACTATGCTGCTATGACTCTTCATTCTACTTGAAGCATACATGTTTTGACCCCGAATTTGATGCATATAGTGTATGCTCCTCTTAAGACCTTTCCAGTTACATGAAAAACTTGAAAAATATAGATGAAATTGAAGGTGCATCATAATGTTCCTGATCCGACCTGAAAGCTGAACCAGAATATGATTTCTAAACTATCCGTTTATTGTCCAAAATTTTAGAAATTTAGGAAGGATAAGAATACATCTTTTAACCGGTAAGGATTAATGTTTGTGTTAATATTCTTCACAGGTGAGAATGGAAGGGGAAAAAGTAAGCATAGATATTCCCAGGGATGGAAAATCCAAGGTTCTTGATCCAGTATTTTCCGTCTTTCTTGTTCAACTTCCACGCAAACTTCAAAACTGTCTTAAGGTTAGCCATAGCTCTTATGTTGCATGATTTTTTTACGATGCTGTTCTGGTAGATTATTTTTTCTCGATTAGAATTTGACCGACAAATTTCCCATTTTTCGGTTACAGTCACAACTGAAGAGATTAACCAAAGATGGTGACAAAATAAAACATTTGAACTATTTTCTTGAAAAGAAGAACCGTTTATCTACTGGATTGCGGATCGATCGGGAGAAACAATTGGAAGCTTGGAGAGGAAATCCTTCATGGGTCAATCCACCTCCAGAAATAGAGGTAAAGAGGTTTTGGGAAATTTTATGGTTTTATTCTCAAGAATGAAACATACCTATGTCTAACACTTACATCCGAGTTCCGAGTCATGAAGCATGACACTTTTATAGTACTATTTCTTTCATATAGACGACTTTGAAGAAAAAACTTTGGTTCTAATAATAAAAGATAATTATAAATCCAATGTTTGCACCACATTGCTGTCATTTTACTCAGTTTTGTAAAGTACTTGAAATCTAATGTTATTTTCGGCAGGTCAGTGTTGGGAAAGGCTCTCTTTGCCACCTTAAAGCAACAGCCGATATTGGGTTGCCCCCAGATGAGGTGTATAACATTGTTACTGATCCTGATAACAGGAGGGTTTTCAAAAACGTTAAGGTGTGTTACATTTTCATCCACAATAATAAATCTGAAGCTTTATATCAGGGTACAATTACCCTGTGTTGCTCTGAATCTTCATTTACTTTGAAGTACGGATATCTAATGCTCCTGTTTGACATGTTTTTGGACTTGGTTATGAGGATACGGCCCTCAAAGGACCCTTCAAACACATGAAAGAATTCGAAACACACACTCAAGTCTGAGTAACATAGCAACTACCCATATGTGGGAATTACATTCATATAGCTTCAATGTCTCGAGCAGTTTTATAAATTTCCGGATTTTTTTTAACGAGCTGATATTTGAATTCAGGAAGTGATATCAAGAAAGGTTTTAATCGATGAAGGTCAAAGACAGGTGGTCGAAGTGGAACAATCAGCTATCTGGAGATTCCTTTGGTGGTCAGGAACCATCTCGGTTCATGTTCTAGTGGATCAAAACAGAGAAGATCACACGGTATGAATTTCCCCCTAATTATTTGATTCATATTTGGAATGATAATGGAGATATTATCTTCCATGAATCACTAAATACATAGAAAACGTATTCCGAATACCCGAGTCCGAGTGCTAGAAGTTTTACCTGATTGCTTTTGCTTAAACTGATCTTGCTCGGATTACTCAATGCATAAGTTGTTTGCAAAGAGATTGTGCAATGTTTACTAGTGGATAACTCTTAATTCTAATGATCATGATTAACAGATGAGGTTCAAACAAATGAGCAACGGATTCATGCAAAAGTTTGAAGGTTACTGGCGAGTCGAACCGCTTTTCGTCGACAAGAAAATATGTTTTCCTTTCAAGCCAAAAACGTTGTCAGAGTATTGTTCATGTACTGGAGGCAAAGGAAGGATTGGAACAAAGGCGAGCTTAGACCAATTGATTCAACCAGCCATCGCTCCTCCCCCACCCATTTCTTGGTATCTAAGCGGAATACCTGCAAAAACCACTGAGATGCTGATAAATGATCTACTTGCCGAAGCCGACAGAATCAAGGGCAGCCATAACTTGGAAATTTTGAACAAGAAGCTTCGGTTATCAAAGAAGATAAACGAACATCGTTACCAACTTGAGCAAGTCTGTGACATTAAAGAAAGATGGAAGTCACATCGGAGGAATCGGAAGTTGTTGCAGCGTCGTAAGAAGCTGTTCACAGATGAATCCTCAAGTTTTTAATTTGTTCGAATTCATCTGTATTTTGTTGAATCAATATCATACGAAATTTGTTCACTAACGTTGTAATGATGTCTCCATTTGGACGTTTGTAACTCTTTCAGATTTTAAGCAGGCTTCCAATCTTTTTCTTCCTACACATATGACCAGTGATTACAGTTAGGGATGGTCATGGAACCTGAGTCCAACGTGTCCCGACTCGATCAGATCAAATTTTTTAAAAATAAAATTTGGGTTCGGGTTGGATTGGATTGGGTTTTTTTATGTTATGTTTGGGTCTGGTTTAGGGTGAAAAATACATGATCCAACCTGGAAAAAAATTGTAATTTTGTCTTATATATTTAGGGATAATTGCAATAATATCCATTTATATATTATTTTCTTTCAATTAAATCTCTATTTTTATTGAATAAAAATAATATTATTTCATGTCGGATCGGGTTCGAATTTTATTTCAAAAATCGTGTCGGTTTCAGGTTGGGTGGAAGGTGTATATTTTTCAAGTCGAGTAGAGGATTTATAATTTTTGGGTTGGGTCGGGTGGATTGAAAATCTGACCCGACTCATACCCATCCCTAATTACAACTAGAGTACCAATTAGGCTTATTTGGGCGGGTTTGGCTTCCATTTTTCGGGTTTTGGTTATTTTGGTTTTAAGTCTTTACAGGTTCGAATTTGGTTTGGGTTGAGATTTTGGGTTAATTTTAGTGTTGGGTTCGGGTTTGTTTTCTAATAGGGACAATATCAACGGTTGATTCAGAAATATTTTTCAGGGGTATCAATATGTTAACAATATAAAATTTTTAAATGAAATAGATACAAATAAAATTTCAAAGAAATTTCAAGATGGTGGCATTGTTCGTAAAATAAGTAATTAATTGAAGAAAACTCAGATTTCAAGGTGGGCATAAAAAATTTCAAAGTAGACACCATCAATAAAATAAATAAATAAATAATCGAAGAAATTTTGGATTTCATGGTGGACATGTGCCCACCCTCACCAAGTTGTAGATTTGTCATTGGATAGGATTTAATTATACTGTGTAAAACTCTTTTAATTTATACTTTTTTAGAATCGTTTGATGAAAAATATTAATGGTCGAGATTAATACTAAAAGATAAGAAGATATTAAACGTAAACAAGTGGATCATAACCCATTTTATATAATCTATTATATAAATGTTTACGATTGTATGTTAATATTATCTATTGATTTATTATTATTATTAAGTGAACTTTTGTTTTTAATTGTAATATAATAGTTTAGTTATATTTTTAGTAGAAATATTTATCTCTGGCTCATAGAAGTTCAAAAACCTATTTTACCATTCAATAACACAAATATAAATATATCGATGAAATAATTAATAAATTAAATTATATAATATATACTAAAATATTTTTGGATTCTAAAGTCTAAACCTTCATGATGTTTTTGGATTAAAGACATCAAAATCTGGGAAGTAAAGGGCGAATCTTTTGAGTTTTGCAAGGAAATCGGGGTGATGCCAAAAGAGTTGGTGGAAAGGCTGAAGGGGGGACATGCAAATTTATGCTCAATAAAAACAATTCCAATGCATGATGTTTTATACCTATACAATTCCGAAAAGCCTGAAGAATTGGTGGTTTGTGAGATTGAGAAGCGCCCGAGGGGTTTTCCGGTGGGGGAGTTTGAAGAACGCGGCGGCGAATGATCGGCGTAGGGTGGCGGAGAGGGTACTGTTTACGTTTGCCGATGTCCGGTTGGGTGATTTTGCGGTGACTTATTTTTCTTTGTTTTATCCAATTCGTGTCCCTTCATGAAACTGTTCAGCTGGTTCTGCTTGTTGCTTTGTTTTCTTAGATTATTTACTTCCAAGTGAAAACGATAAACTGTTGTTGGAAATCGACTCTGCAACAACTCGGATCCAATTAAGTTACCATTCACTCCAATTTGAAAATGATAATGAGATAGAATTGGGTAAATTGCTCATTTAGTACCTAAACTATAAGTTTTTGTCTATTTTAATACTTAAACTTTAAATTTTTTAAAAATATACCTAAATTTTAGTTTTATTTCATTTTTGTACCCTTGTCCAAATTTAATGTTATTTTTTGAATTTTTTTTTTTGAAATATTAGGTATTAAAACAGATCAAAACTAATAGTTTAGGAACTAAGCGCATTAAGTTTCTAACGGTGAGTACTAAAATGAAACAAAAACTAAACGGTATGTAAGATTTTGAAAAAATTAAAAGTTTAGGTACTAAAACGGGATAAAACTAATTATTTAAGTACTAAATATATAATTTATTCGATAGATTTTTATATAAACCTTGAATTAAAGATAGAATAGTAAAAGTTGATTTTAAAAAAGGTTTAATTTAAATTAATGAACTAATTTTTTTATAAGACAGAAATAATTATTTTTTTAAAAATTAGAAAAAAAAAATTACAATGGAGGTTTACCACAACGGTCGTAAACTAAACATACACTAGAACATTTTCCTATAATCGTTGACATAAGAAATTAGTAACTTAAGATTACACAAAGAAAAAAGTTAAAAACTTAATTAAATAAATTCAAATAAAAGGTAAATATGAATAGATTTAACTGCATCGACAAATGAAAAAGTCAATAATCTTGTAGCGATGAAGTCTCCCTATCAGTGACTCCCAATGTACCACTGGTGGTAAAATATGTGGTATGGGTGCATCAGATGCTCGCGGAATAACTTTGATTATATGCCTAAGGGCAAATGTGAGGTATCTAAAAAAGGTGACCTCATTTATTCTTGCGTCCTTCGTGATGCATATATCCTTGGAGTTTGGGAAAAACTCATCGTCAATATCCTAGGTGAGTGAGGCTCGACTCTAGTCACAGTCTTCATAACTACAAGCAGTATCGTCAGTCATATCCTAAAGAAATCAAAGAAAAAAGAGGAGTCATTATCGTCATTCCAGATATTTAGGTACTCTTGACACTCTATAGGTATGTACTTATTGACACTTATTTACTCTAACCTGCGGGTTCTAGAAAAGATTAAACATGACGCTCTGGTGCCACTAAATATAACACCCAATTCAATCCAACATGAAATATAGAGGATTTGAATATTACATGGATCACCGAAGTGGTTATCTGTTTTTTTAAAATCATTACTTGCATTCATAACAAACCATACATAAAATTCATAAAACATAAATATTTAAGTTTTACAAATGGATAGCTCCCAAAATATCATCTCAAAACATACGATTTTAACAAAAGGAGTTATGAGTCAATTATACATAAAGTCTATGATACATACCCTCTAAAATAACGAGATGTGCTCTAAAGTTCGACTGAGTTTAGAATCCATAATATGGTGATAAGCTCGTCGATTAACACCTAAGAACTTACGAATGAAGATAATTCTAAATGATAAGCTACAAAGTTAATGTCACACAAATAACTCTACTCTATTACATGTATTCACTAAATGAGTATGCTAATAAATATAATAATGAAACAACGAAATATATCAAAAATAGATCACAGCAAAGGATTATGAGCGATTTAGAATTTCAGAGTACAATGACAATGTCATCGCATAACTAAAGGGCCTTAACACTGGTACTAAAATTCCTTAGCACCAATACAAAAGTGCATTATCATTGATACAAAAGTACATTAGCACTGCTAGAGATATACCTGGATATTTCACATTCATATATTTTAAACGATCGTTGTACATTCAAGTAGTTCGGATGTCCTCATCATTTTCGAAGTGTCAAACAAAGACATAAGTTGTATGAAATATTACTTCAAAATGTTTTTATGTTTATCACACAATCATTCGATGTTTCTACTTGTAAGCTTTTATTATTGTCGAAACGATTTTTTCTTATAGGTGAAAAAATGAGATTTTAAAAACCACATTAATTTTTATTTACCTCTTTCAATTGATTTTTAATTTAAAAACAAATGCAATTTAAAGAACCTCTCGTTTCAAAAAATTTTAGAGTTCCTTTACGATCGAAAAAAATACGGTTCGAAGAGTCGCCACCAATCTTTGATTAGGATATGATTGGGCACCCAAAAACGTTTTGTCATTTTAAATAAAAATTAATTTTAATTAAAACAATAAATTGAGGTATGCGTTACCAAAAAATGAGTTCGGGAGTCGGTTACGTGTGGGGAATGATTAGCACCCCCACAACACCCTAAATCGGTACCTAGTCGATTAATTAACGTCTTTGCAATGAACTTTACAAATTCGAATTTAATTTGATTTTTGATCCCATAAAACCAAGATGTGAATTTAATAATATTCAAAAGCACTCAAATAAATTAAATTAAAATTACCAAGTCGTTTTAGAAAGATAAAGAATGTTCGATTATTTACAAATATCGAGACCAGATCTTAAAAGCTATAACAACCTTTTCTCGATAAATTTAAATAGTCGAACATTTCTTTTTCTTCCATTCCCAAATTTTAAAGTGATGGATTAATTTTTAGGCGTCACTAAAGGGATACACTTTTATTTTAAAATCATTAAAAGCGAACCTCAAATGCGTTATGACAATCCACATAAAACAATTTTAAATTAAAAATGTATTACCCTTAATCCAATTATGTAATATGTCCAGTTATGCAAATGATGTTAACATGCAAATTACAATACCACTAATTAATAAAATGATATAAGTAAACAAAACAAATGTAATTATAGAAAATAATATTTAATACATTAAATATATTAAAACCCAATAAAATTTAATATTTTAATGACTTTTTAAAAGAAATGCTAATATCCGTAAGGTTAATTTATTTAAAAAATGTAAAACCATTAATAAATATATATACATATGTTACAAATTATTTAATTATTAAAAAATTACTTAATATAATTATAATTTATTAAAACCCATATGAAATCTATTTAATTAAACACTATTTTTTTATAATACCTTTATACATATATTATCATGACAAAATAATAATAATAATAATAATAATAATAATAATAATAATAATAATAATAACCTAAGGACAAAAAATAAATAGGCACATAACTTTAAAATTAAAATCATAAATTTAATATAAATCAAGTCCAAATATATAAACTATCACATTCCATGTACTGAAATTAAAATAAATCCCTAATCTCATGTTAGACTAAAATGTAATTCTCAAAATAAATATCATAAATGTATAAAAATGAAAATTCAAAACAATTAGATTCAAGGGCTAAAATTAAATACGCACAAAAATTAATGGTGGAATCTGAAGCTAGAAAAAATCAACACATGGACCAAATAATAGTTTCACCCTAAAGTATTAATGGCTAAACACTAATTAACCCAAATATCTTAATATAAAAGCTAAATTAAACTAAACCTAAGCTAACTTATCACTCCTTGCCACTCTCTCTCAGCTTCTTCAACTCTCCTTTTCTTCCACGTAAGGCGTTACCTCCCCAAGCTGCCATTACCGCCATTTGGAGCCCCAACGACCTAGTATCCTAAACCGACCACCTAACAACCCTTAACCTTAATCTCACTCTTTTAACTTCTAATTCAAGGTTTAAAACACCCAAAATAGATTCCAAAAAGCCTCACCAGAACACCCAATCGTTCAGCCACTCTTCTCCTTCTTTTACACTAAATCACAGTAACTTCAAACAAAAATCATGGTGACCACCATAGTCATACCCTACACTAAGCCCCTTTCCATTATCTCCACTCAACCCCTCAACGATGGTATGGTGCTTGAACGTTAAGGTAAACTCAAATCCTACTTATTTCTATTTTGTTTATCTTGAAATCCCGATAGACGATAACCCAAACCTGAAAATTAACATGCAAGGGCTCTAACAACACACATCAATTTTACCCAACTTTGATGACGCTCGATTAACCACCTTAAGATATTTCTAGTGCAAGTGAGCAAATGAAACCAAGCAAGGTAATTAACTCAACTTCTATATCTCTACTTTTGTTTTGTTTTGCTATACATATATGAGAAACAAAAAATAAAATAAATAAATAAATGCTGGAAAATGTTCAATACCTCTTATTGCTCTGTTATTTGACAAATTTTGAATGAAGAATCCCGAACAAGCAAAAAAAGAATAAACCTTTAAGTTGATAAACTCCCCTGCTTTAGAAAATATGTGTGTTTTTTTTTATTTAGTGGTTCTCTTTTTCTAGAAAAGCAAATGAGGACTGTTTTTTTTGTGCCCTCTCTTCAGAATCGTCTCCCATTTTTCGTAATAGCCATCCCTTTTTTCTTTTTGTAATCACATAAAAAAATCCCTTTTCTTTAGTGGTTAATTGAAAATTAAAACCACCATTTACAGTTTCTAGTGGTTAATTCATGATAACTATTTTTTTGGTTTTCCAGGGCTTCACGTGGGCTGTTCTGTCGGGTCATTGGTTTGGGCCTCCAACTGCTTTGCTTCGGGTCAACTACGACCTAGCCCCGGACAAAAACGAGCATCTGCAGCTACCCCTCTTTGCTCGTTGTCGTGTAACGAGAATAGAGCAAATATCAAAAGATGATCGAGTTTGTCCAGTCTTGAGAATTTCAAAATATTAAAGCACTCTACTGTTACTTCGGGATAAATAAAACTTGAAAAATCTTAGAATGATGTGTCCGCTCCCTCTTGTTCAGGGATTAAGGAACTCGAACAATCTTCTAAAAATGGGTTTGCTCCCTATTGCTTCAGGGAGTAGAACTCGAATAATCTTCTGTTTACGGGTTCGCTCCCTCTTGTTTCAGGGAGTAGAACTCGAACAATCTTCTTCTTATGGGTTAGCTCCCTCTTACTTCAAGGAGTAGAACTCGAATAATCTTCTGCCTACGGGTTCTCTCCCTCTTGCTTCAGGGAGTAGAACTCGAACAATCTTCTGCCTACGGGTTCGCTCCCTCTTGCTTTAGCGAGTAGAACTCAAACAATCTTCTGGTGTGATTCTGCTTCACTATTCTTCCATGAAGGCTCAACTTCAAAGGTTAAACCTGAAAATCAAACGTTTCCACTTATTAATGTATGCTTGAAGATTTGAAAAACAATATACTTGAAAAAATTTAGAATTTAAGAGAATCTTTGAGAATCCATTTCTCTTGAGGGAACTTGTCTCGCAACAACTAGATATGAGAATCTTCTTGGACTCAGCTGCCATTTGAATCTCTCTCTTCCTGGGAACTTGAATTGGTTAATGACTCCTCGTGCGTATTTTCTTTTAATCAATTGATCCGCTTCTTTGTACTTGAGAACCTTCAATTTCCTCCCACATCTGATGATCTGATGGCTTGCTCCAACGCTCTTCCGAGAAGGCTTAAAATGGCCCGAATGACTTATCACATTGGTGTGAAAACATCCTACCCGAAGGATTTATTATCTTGCTCAAAAGACTCAAAAATGACCCGAATGATTTAATCATCATGCTCGAAAGACTTACTGATGGCCCAAATGATTTAATCATCATGCTCGAAAGACTTACTGATGACCCGAAGGATTTAATTATCATGCTCGAAAGACTTACTGATGGCCCGAATGATTTAATCATCATGCTCGAAAGACTTACTGATGACCCGAATGATTTAATCATCATGCTCGAAAGACTTACTGATGGCCCGAAGGATTTCATCATCATGCTCGAAAGACTTACTGATGGCCCGAAGGACTTCATCATCATGCTCGAAAGACTTACTGATGGGTTTGCTTCACTACTCTTCGATGAAGGCTTACAAATTACCTGAAAGACTTAATCATCATGCTCGAAAGCCTTAATGATGGCCCAAAGGACTTAAATTGTTTACTAGGTAAGAAACCTTTCTTATTTTTCAAAATCTCAAATTTCATATTTTAATGAGAAATCTTTCTCATTTCACTTCATAAAACGACTTAATGGTCGATCCACGTACCCCGCTTCAAAGCAATGTTTCCTCTGTGGATTGACCCCTGCGTTCCTCAGGTTCTGTCTCTCTAAACATAATTCCCTGTATTTGATGTTTAACTTCTATCTTTCAATTGTCAGGATTTTAACATCCTGCATATTCTCTTTTCACTGGAGGATCTGTCAAAGCCATGTGTTTATGCATGAAACATGAATATAATTAAATGTATTAGTGTAATGCTTTTTCTTTTATGCAAATGATGTTCTCATGAATGCATAAATGTCGATTCTATCTTTATTTGACTTCAAAGTGGCGAACTCAGTCTTCTTCTACTTGATCATTCCTCTCCGGGGTTTACTTTAGATATCCGTATAACAACTCACAATTTCCAACTTGCATTTTTGAAGAGCCTTATGATATTCTTCTATCTTCTTGTTATCTTCGTTTTCTATCTTCATTTCGGAGAAATCGCTTTCTCTCTCAACTTCTTGCTATGATCAGAAAAACCACTATGTTACCCCCATTTCCGTTCTTGGGTCAATTACGCTTTCTGAGTTGTTCTTTCAGGACTCTTCCATTGATTGATGCTCGGTTGATTTGCTTTACAAGGTAAGCTCTACTCAAATTCATGGTCTGCCCCTAACACTTTAAGTTGTGAGACTCGTTCTCAATGTCTTCTTGGTATGAATCTTATCATCTCAACATGATCTGGGTTTCTGGTCATTCCCCAAAGTGGGTACTCATGGATTTCTTCGTGCCCAACATATCCTAACTTAAATGTTCTCATTCTCGTGTCACTACATAGTAGTGTTGTCAAGTAGTTTGAGGGCGTCTCTTCACATTGTCATAAACATTTAAGAAGTGATCAATTCTTCTAACAAAATGTCTTGCATTTTATACAAGTTGTAATATGTGCCCCTTCTGAATAATGAGATCATCTTCTTCTTGATGGGTTACTGACAACGTCACAAGGAAATGTTATAAGCTATAATCTTCATTCATTCTGTTCTCTTGGACCATTTACTTCAAGATTGTGGAATGCTTCATGTTTCTGGCATCATTTATTTTTTCTACAACAGAGGCAAAATAAGCCTTACTAACTTCAAGGACTTTTCACATTTGAGACTGTCCTGTTTGAAAATATTTTCCCCCTTTCTCTTATTTTAGGGATAAAAAAATGAAAGAATTTTATAAAACATTACCCCTCAGTTCAGGCTCACAATCGAATCAAATCATAAATATGAGTTCACAGAATATCAAAAGAATCAATATCTTCTTTAATGTTTTCAAAGTTATAGCTCTTTGACAAGTGTCAAAATTGATGGGTTGGCTTCAGGTTGGCTTTCTATTTTTTAAGGTTTCGACCACCAAAATTTCATTTCCCTCTCGATCGTCGTGAATATTTTAACATGCACCTCTTTCTTGGCTTGGTATTTTAATCGGATATGGACAAAATGACACAACTTGCATAATCCATTACTAGACTTTCTAGAACACTTCTATTTCAGTTCTCTGAAATCTTCCATTTGTTCAAGCTTCGTAGACTCCTCTAATAAAGGTAGTGTAGAAATATCGGTCTAAAATTGAAATTCCTGAGTGCTTGTGTGAAATTGACTATAATAGGTGTTTCTTAACTCCCTTAGTCCATTTTTACCGAAACTCCTTATTCATAAAATTGATTTAATTTGCCATTATCTGGCTAGCTGAAATCAGCTTTATTGTAATTTGCCTCTATCGGGCTAGCTGAAGGGTTCATCTCATCACAAAGTCTTTGACTTGATAATCACAGTGGAGCATACACCAAATTGCCAAGTACCCGATCAAGGTCATGGTTTGAATATAATCTATTCATAAAGCCAGGGCTTTCAAGTTTCCTCTATAACCAATTGCTTTAGCGAAATAACTCAGCTTTATTGTATACATATAATATAATCACCTTTATTAGGCTAGCTGAATTCTGTCCATAAAGCCGAGGCGTTTAACCAATTGCTCTAGAGGGACAGCTCAAGCTTTATTGTATACATATAATATTATAATATGGGTATATGGATCTAATTTCTTAAGCTTGTCAAGAAGAACCTATCATAGTCTAGGTGTTGTTGAAAGTCAGAAATCTCATCGTTAGAGTTCAATTTCCAAGCAACTGACCTAAACTAGATTCACCAACTCGACTATTTCATCTGTAAAGATCATAATCATCCTTGAACATCATCAACAAAAGTGAAATCTAGTTGGTTTTGTAACATCATACACAAAAGATGCCCCATGTTGTCCGCTCCTATATATACCTGAATACCAAGCCTCTTGTTCGTCTCCTTATAATAGAATAAGGCTATACCGGTCCCTGCAAGAAAATGGTATAGTATTTGAATGTATCTTCTGGGGATAAGGTCAAGGTCCTTGTTTTATCAGGTTTCAATCATGTCACTTTGTCAAAGAACAATAACTCTGACCATTTACAGAGTTTTTTAATTCAGTTGATATTCAAAGAATATTAAGTTGCAAATTTGATTCAATGCTCACCATCCTTAAAGTAACATGAATTTATTTAAACATCATTACAAAAAAACTGAGAAATAATGAAAAACAAGTTCAAACATGATGTTGCAAATGGAATAAAGCTTCATGATAGAATGAAAAGATCTCTTCCTACCTAGGATGCCCTGTTACCCATCTAATGTCGTGGCACTTAACTCAAACGGATGTTACATATTTCTCTTTGATGTCCCACTCGAGCTCGTCATCCACTGTTCCACTAATTCCTCTGTTAACGTCCCATTTGCCACAAGCATCTCTATCTCCTTTAACAGCGGCCTACAGTTTCCCGTAGAATGTCCCAATGCCCCCAAGTGGAAATCACAGACACTATCTTGATCATAGCTATTAGCAGAAGGGTCTGGTTGCACTTTCACTGGCCTCGGTGTGAGGTATTGACCTTCAATCAAATGGGGATACAGATCTGAGATAGGAGTTTGGAACACTTTCAAAGCATTTTTCGATCTTGGGACTTTCTTTGGACGTCTCGAGTAACCCGCTGCCCCTTTTCTTTTACGGCTTTGAGAGCTCTTGACTTAACATTCATTCACCTCATCAGTTTGTTCCTTTTGATCGGTTGGGTTTTTAGAAGTGTCTTTCAAGTTTCCTTTGCTGATTGCATCCTCAATTAACTCCCCAGTTGTCACAAGATCCTTGAAGTTATTCATCGAATTTCCCAGCATTAACTCAAAGAAATGAGCTGGAAGAGAATCATAAAACATATATGATATTTCTTCTTCTAACAAAGGAGGTTGAACTTGTGCTGCCACTCCTGTCCATCTTAGGGCACATTCTTTAAAGCTCTCAATAGCTTTCATTCTTATCCTTTGAAGGTCATGACGTTTTGGGGCTAAGCCTTTAACATATTGATATTGCCCCATAAAAGCATCAGTTAAGTTAACCCATGTCTTGATCTGTTCTTTGTTCAAACGGTTATACCATACTACAGCTGGCCCAACAAGACTATCATGGAAGTAATGAATCAACAGGTTGTCATTATTTAGGTACCCTTCCATCTTTCTACAAAACATCTTCAGATGAATTATGGGACAACTAGTGCCATCATATTTCTAAAAAATAAGCACCCTAAATTCATGTGGGATGACCAAATCAGGGACCAAACTGAGTTCTCTAGCTTCTAACTCCTTGTGAGGGGCGTTAACAATCTTCATATCTTCAATGGCTTCATTCAACCACCTGAATTTGTCTTCAAATTGCTCAAAATTGACGAGGCTCATCCCTAGGTCTGAGTTAGATGCTCCAGGGAAAATTATCACTCTTGATGTACCAGTCTGATGAGAATGATTTCCTTTATCCTCCATTTTCTCTTTACCAGCAGCCTGTGGTACCAGTACCTGGATCATTTGATTCGATACGCCTTGCAAAGAACCCGATGCTTGATTCCTCGTATCTTATTGTGACCCCACTAACTGCTCTTGCAACTGATCTTGTGATCCTTTATGAGATTGCTCCATTGTTTCCATTTGTTTATTCATGACGATGAGGAAGTAGTATGAATGGATGATTTTGTGATTACTGTCACATATCCTTCCATAAATTATTTCTGTGTTTTTATAATTAATGAATGTAAAATGCTTAAATAAATACATGTAATGCAAATGCAAATGCCAAATGCAAATACAAAAGTTGTCATTCTAGAGTGACCATCTTAAAACAACTTTCATTGAACACAAAGGTCTCGATACATCAAACAAACTTTACATATAACAGACAACTTTTAATCTAAATTTTTCTATCTCCTTCAAAAGCCAATTTAATTTCTACTCATGCTCGGGGGTCGAGTTGTCAATCTTCTTCAATTTTCTTGCAAAGCCAGCTAAATCAACCCATTTTTGAGCCACATTGCTTGCCTGGGTCATAGTTTCTTTCATGACGTTGTCTCTTTTCTCTATCTTGAGTGCCGATTCTCGGAGCTGTAGACATTGCTATTGAATCTTCCTTGTAAGAAAGTCATTGTGGTTATGAAGCTCTTGTATAAGATCACTACAATCATCCACAATTTTCATCAACTTCTTGTTCCTGGCTCTAACAACTTATAACTCAGCGTCATTCTCCCTCTTGTAGCGTTGATATGAAATTTCCATATTGGCAATGGACCTATTCAACATCTGATTTTCGGCCTGATATCTTCCCAAATTATCAACAACTATATTGCGTCTTTTTTATGCAATTTGTAAATCATGAGAAAACTTCTCGGCTCGACCTTCGTGTACCTTGCAATTCTTTCTCAACTGATCAACATCATTATTCAGTTTAGCGACTCCTGTTATCCACTCATCTGGGACATTTCCTATACCAACAAATTTAAAAGCTTGACTGATCCTTTGAAAATCATCTCGTATAGCTTCCATCTCTCTACTCAATTTGTCATTTTCACTTCTTAAATGATGAATCTGAGCTCCGTACTTTGGAAAACAATCTTCTTCTTGGATGTCCTCACTAATACCCTTACCTTTGGTCACTTTTGGTTCGAATCCAACAGGATAATCTGTTACCAAACTAGGTTGTCCTTTCAATTCAAACTCCAATACTCCATGATCTAGTAGAAGTTGGACTCGACGTTTGAAGGTAGAACAATTCTCAATAGAATGTCCTTGAATCCCAGCATGATATTCACAACGAACGTTAACGTCATACCAACTTGGATATGGAGGCTGCAAAGGTTTCACATAATACGGTGCCACTTCTCGGGCTTCTAACAGTTCATCATACAATTCCTTATATGATATTGGGATGGAATCACAACGAGAGCCACCTCTCAACTTGGATTTAATTGGAGTTTCCAGTTTTATTTCCCCTGATGTTGGGAGTAGACTATCAAACACCAACGAGTTCTGACTGCATGGCTTTTTTTCATCCTTTTGAACTTCTATAGTTGCCACTATTTCCTTGGTATTTCCAAACAACTTGTTGATACGAACAATGATTGTGCGTGATTTCTCATACTGACTAGAATCAACAGGTTCTAAAGTCGTCCCTTGCGTATATGACATCTCGAGATTGTTTTCATTGAGTTCTTTCTTTTCTTTTGTAGAAGTCCCTCTTCCTTTGGACAAAACATTTATTCTATCCATCATCTTGGACATTTGCTCTTTTATCTCTCTTATCTCCTTGTGTTCTTCGTCAGACATATGATCTTTATGTGCGCAACTCTCTACTATTTTCGAAGCTTTCTCAGGATGCCATTTTTTGACTATGTTATAGTCTGTTTGATCACGAAACCCCTTGTCCGTCATGAAAACCTTTTACTATGATAACCACTCACAAATCAACACCTTTTGAATATGTCATGATTATGCAATGCAGACAAAGAGAAAAACAACATAAAAAATAGGTTAGTACAAATAAGATAGCAAAAGGACAAAAAGCAACAATAACAACATAAATAAATTGAAGCTAATAAGAATGCAAATGCAAATGCACAAGGTGTTAATTCCAAAAGTGACCACCATAGAACAACCTTTATTTAGACAACAAGAATTCAGTATACCATGTAGTCAAAATATAAATGTGATTCTTCATTTATTCATTTCCTTGAGCCGTACTCTTCATGGAATCTAATATTGCACCCAAAGTTGTCGGCGTACTTTATCACCTTTGACGATGCCAGATGTCCTTAAATTGAATCATGAGGTCTCCATTTTTACTTTCAATACGAAGTGATCTTCATGTCTTTGTGAAGGGTCTTCTTGTCCTTGGTATAATTGTATCTATCTTCTGAGGGAATATCTTGGCCTTCACTCCTTTGAAGGAAGTCTTCAATTAGCTTCAGGTTTCTTCATTCATCGGATGTCCTTCTTCATGGATCATTTGAACATCTTTGAATCTCCTGATTTTGACTACATGGTTAAGAATTTCTTTTCTCAATATGTCTAGCCTTCTTATTAGTCAATCACTTGCGAATTAACACCTTGTGATGACATGAAGATGCGAATGCAATAAAATCAAAATAAAATAGACATAGAACAACAATGGGTTAGTGCACATAATATCAACAACAAATTAATAAGTATCATAATCATTAAATAAAACCTATCCTCACATGTTGGCTACCCAATCATGCTTTAGTAGATCCTACCCAATCATGCTTGCTTGACAAATAAACCTAACCACATGATTTCTAGTTTGCATGTATTTATTCGAAAAGTGAAAATAAATGACTCAAAAAGCTTTTCCTTGTGTACCCTCCTCACGGGACTCTTAAGGTTCGGGTTAGGCTCGACCTAAATTTGGGCTCTATGTTCACTATATGCTAGGTTCGGTTCTAAAGTAATAGGTTCTCGAATTGTCCTTGTCGGTGCCCCTTGGGCTGCCGAACCCTCAATCCTGGCCTATCACAGGCTTTAGGGGATCGAGTTTAATTTCGAGGGAACACACCTCCTTATGTCCATGCGGAGGTGATTACCATCACGAGGACCATAAGGCGTGAGCTCCAGAAGCGATCCACTATCCCATGAGGAGGTGAAAACCACACGAGGGTATAGTCTCTCACTCCTACTTAATTTGGACGGAGCGGGGTTTTAGCTCATGTCATGAAAATGCAACTGTGCAGTGTGTGAGGAAAAGAGAAAAGAAAAAACACACACAATAAAGACACTCAAAATTTCCTAAATTCACACAATTAATCTAAAACCATTAGCAAACAAATCAGTACAACTATTTATTAGTAAATTAAATTAAACATCAAAATGCAAACAAAAATTCATTTAAAACCAAACAAGGGATCATAAACCAAATTAGAACGAATTTATAACCTTCAATTGCAAATACACTTAATTAATCGACTATCAACCTGACTCTCTAAAAAAAATCCCCAGCAGAGTCGTCAAGCTGTCGAAACGATTTTTTCTTAAATGTGAAAAAAATGAGATTTTAAAAACCACATTAATTTTTATTTACCTCTTTCAATTGATTTTTAATTTAAAAACAAATGCAATTTAAAAAACATCTCGTTTCAAAAAAATTTAGAGTTCCTTTACGATATAAAAAAAATATGGTTCGAAGAGTCGCCACCAATCTGTGATTAGGGTATGATTGAGTACCCAAAAACGTTTTGTCATTTTAAATAAAAATTAATTTTAATTAAAACAACAAATTGAGGTCTGCGTTACCAAAAAATAAGTTCGGGAGTCGGTTACGTGTGAGGAAGGATTAGCACCCCCACAACACCCTAAATCGGTACCTAGTCGATTAATTAACGTCTTTGCAATGAACTTTACAAATTCGAATTTAATTTGATTTTTGATCCCATAAAACCAAGATGTGAATTTAATAATGTTCAAAAGCACTTAAATAAATTAAATTAAAATTACCAAGTCGTTTTAGAAAGATAAAGAATGTTCGATTATTTATAAATATCGAGACCAGATCTTAAAAGCTATAACAACATTTTCTCGATAAATTTAAATAGCCGAACATTTCTTTTTCTTCAATTCCCAAATTTTAAAGTGATGGATTAATTTTTAGGCGTCACTAATGGGATACACTTTTTATTTTAAAATCATTAAAAGCGGACCTCAAATGCGTTATGACAATCCACATAAAACAATTTTAAATTAAAAATGTATTACCCTTAATCCAATTATGTAATATGTCCAGTTATACAAATGATGTTAACATGCAAATTACAATACCACTAATTAATAAAATGATATAAGTAAACAAAACAAATGTAATTATAGAAAATAATATTTAATACATTAAATATATTAAAAACCAATAAAATTTAATATTCTAATGACTTTTTAAAAGAAATGCTAATATCCGTAAGGTTAATTTATTTAAAAAAATGTAAAACCATTAATAAATATATATATACATATGTTACAAATTATTTAATTATTAAAAAATTACTTAATATAATTATAATTTATTAAAACCCATGTGAAATCTATTTAATTAAACACTATTTTTTTATAATACCTTTATACATATATTATCATGACAAAATAATAATAATAATAATAATAACCAAGGACAAAAAATAAATGGGCACATAACTTTAAAATTAAAATCATAAATTTAATATAAATCAAGTCCAAATATATAAACTATCACATTCCATGTACTGAAATTAAAATAAATCCCTAATCTCATGTTAAACTAAAATGTAATTCTCAAAATAAATATCATAAATGTATAAAAATGAAAATTCAAAACAATTAGATTCAAGGGCTAAAATTAAATACGCACAAAAATTAATGGTGGAATCAGAAGCTAGAAAAAATCAACACATGGACCACGACCACAACCCGACCCGACCCGAGACGAGACAGACGGCGGCGGCAATGCGCGAGAGTCTCCCTTGTTCTCTTTCACTCAACAAGGAAGTGGAAAATCCAAGCCTTAAATACTTATTCCTAATAGTGTTTCCAATACTATGTGTAATTGAGCATTACCAACACTTGTTTCCAATGCTAAGTTGAAACATTTAACATTTAACATTTGGAAGTTGAAACACATTTAACCAAGTGAACATCCTACTCGATGGCCAAGATGTAGATGCATCCATTTGGAACACATTCCTCTTGTGTTGATTATATTTCCACCCTAGAATTTCAACAAATCTTATGTGATTCTCATGCACTAGTGGTATTACCTACAATGACAAACATAATTATTGTTTTATATTTTAAGTAGCTAAGCACATGATCTATGTTAATGATTAAATGAGAAGGTTTAATCAATGCTTGAGAAGGCAATGTACTTGGCGAAAGTTGGGTTAAGAGAAGTGTTAAATGTGTTCCAACTTCCAAATATTAAATGTTTCAACTTAGCATTGGAAACAAGTGTTGGTAATGCTCAATCCCACATAGTATTGGAAACACTATTAGGAATGGGTATTTAAGGTTTGGATTTCCCACTTTCTTGTTGAGTGAAAGAGAACAATGGGGACTCTCGCGCACCGCCGCCGTCGTCTGTCCGCCTCGTGGTCGTGGTCGTGGTAATACGTTTCATCGACACGTCCGCGCGGATATTATCGCAATGCGAATTTGGACTATCGCTTGTCATTTTCGCAAATCCAAAAAAAATTGGTTAAAATCGTATATTATAAGACATTTTCGGTCACTGAGGTTATTTTCTCTTATTAAAATTATATATTGTCTTTCGATATTGCTCAAAAAATTATATAGAGATTTATCAGTGCGTGTGTCGAGTATAGGATTACAATGATTATTTGTAGATTAACAAACTAAATAAACATGGTTAAATATGATAAAATAACAATAAGCTTAATTTTAGATCACATTAAATTATTAAAAATCGTGTCAATAAATTATAATTTCTCTAAATTTAAATATTCAAAAAATTTCCTCTAGATAAGTTTCCTTTATACAGTCCATAAATCTTCAAATTCTAATTTAATTTTTTTAGTTAATATGACATAGAACAATACAAAATAATTATGATATAGTTGATATCTAAATGATCAATATATTTTTAGTTTAACGTTTAAAATAAAATTAAACCATTAAATTATGTCCTTTTAAGTCTTTAAATTATTTTAGATCAAAATAAAAATTTAAAATTATTATATGTAATTATTTTAAATAATTAAAATTTTTCTTTATTAAAATAAGTCTTTTAGCTTTGATTTTTTTATTTTTTTATTTTAAAATATTTTTGATTAAAATAAATATCTAATTTTATATGACATATTAATATTTTATTAATAAAAATATAATTTTTTTATAACAATGGCAACTGAATTTCATTAATAGAAATGAATCAATCAAAATTACAACGCATCCAAAGAAAAAACTGGAGACAATAGTTACCAAAATCTCATACATAAAATAAAAATATTAAAGCGAATGATACAAAGAGATTGAAACCTTCAAAACATCAAAACAATCAAGTAACCTTCATAAAACTCATTGTCTTTATCGAACAAGACGTTTTACGATATGATAAAAAAGTGGTGAGCAAATCAAATAATTTGGTAAACTATTTCGCTACACAATTCTGATTATATTGTCAAACGATCATTTACAAAAGAGATGATTTGACAATACGTGACTACCGACAAGCCAATAAGAAAACAAACTTATCAAAAACCATAAGAAACGTACAGTAAGAACAGAGAAAAAACGTGACACGATAATAGAGAAAAACATGTCATAAGGACAAAGATTCTTATTTAAAAGTAAAAAACTCAAAAAGAAAATAAATACATAATATGAAAAAAGAAAAAGAAAAATAATAATCACCGAAGATCAACAATCAATATTAACATTAGTTCTGCGGTCACCTAAATAAAAAAAAAATAGAAGAAGGAAAATTAAGTTAAAGAAGAAGAAGTCATAAGAATATATAATAAAAATATAACTAAAATAGTTACATATAAGAATTTAATTATTTTGATAAAAAAATAGTTTAAAGATTTCATATATATAATTATAAGGATTTATTTGGAGTTTAAGCCTTAATTAAAAGAGGGAAAAGGAAAAGGAAAACATGGAACCAGCCACGTACAAGGGAGGAGGACCCTTGTGCTCCCTGCCTCGTTTCAATGATAACATTGGAATAATTGTGATGTTACCTCATGATTTCTTTTCTACTCTTTTCTTCTTTATCTATTACTTTTTCTTGAACCGAGTTTGATAATATATTTAGTAAAAAAAATATTTTAGGTAATATTTTATTTGATATATTATCAAGTTCGATAAAACGTCAAATGATAATAAAATCAGTAAAAATAATAATATTTTAAGTAATTTTTTTATCAATTTTATTAAAAATAATAATAATAAATCGATAAAAAAAATTTTAATCGTATATTAAAACTGCTATAAAGTAGAACTTTTGAGATTAACAATCTCATCCTCTTTTTTTTTCTTTTCTTTCTTTTTTACTTATACAATTTTTTCCATTCAGCATCATACTTTTCTAATTCCTTTTTTATTTTCTTTAAATCACCACTGCTTTTTTTTCTTCCTTTTTTTTTTCTCTTTAATTGGTAAGCAACAACATCCGTTTTCGTATTAATTGTCGATGTTGATATTTTTTTTTATTTTTTATATTATATATATATATTATAAATTTTACTTTTATGATATAATTTTTTTGTATATTTTTTTATTTTTGACACATATTGAGTTATTTATCGTTTGTTCGTTCATGTGATTTATTTTTCTTAAGGTTATATTTAGCATCGTCGTGACCGATCAATATGTCACTTATTTATTGTCTCGTTGATCTCCATCCTTTGAACCATCGAATTAGATTTGGATATACAACTTATGTTCATACATATATATGCAACTTACGTTCATATATAACTTTCTCACTTTGTTTAACTCTAATTTAAAATTTAGTCTTTCAATAATTAAATCTTATGCAGTGGTTTGATTCACATAGCATTCAAATTTGTTTGTAATCACCTATTGTTCGAGTTTTTTGTGTGAGTTTGACCCATTTTTCTTTGTATAATTTTTATATAATCTTAAATGATTAATTTATTACGTTAAAGTTATAAAAAATTATACTAATTATATATTTAATTTATAAATATAATTATAAACCATTAGAATTTTAGACAATTTTCTTAATAAAACAGGTCTCTTTATTTCTATATATATATATATATATATATATATATATATATATATATATATAAGGCTTGATTATAAAACAAGTGTTCAAATTATAATTTTTTTTCTTGAATAGGAATTCAACCTTTTTTTTGGAATGATCCGTGTATCTAACATTACAAATTTTTTTTCATTTTACATGTCGGACCGTGAACGTTGTTAATTTTTTATGTTAAGCGATACATGTCACATCCAGGTAATTTCAAAATTTTATTTAAAATTAAAACAATAAAATTATATACTAAAAACACATAAAATTGAAATATTCCAAAACTTTGAAAACTCTTGTTTCAACCCTTAAACCCATACCATCTACCACCCTTTGTCGTTAACAAAGCTCTACATGAACTCACCTCTTTCTGACGATCAATAACCATATGAAATTGCAGCCAATTGATGTTTTCTTACCCTACAAACCCTAGATTGAAAATGCACGATTTCGACGATCAATCGACAACAACTATAATGACATATTACTAGAAAAATGACAGGACTACGTCGATGGTAGTGATCGTGGTCGACAAGGATGATAATAACATGTTAGGGATTTGAGTTTTTTTTTTAAATTTAAGAGAAATTAAAATTTTTATAAATATAATAAATTCTTTTATTTTTTTAAATTTAAAATTATCAAAATGTTACACTTGTTACTGTTAAAGTAGTAACGTTTGTAATATTAAATATATGAATCATTCAAAAAAAATTGAAAACTCATTCGTAAAAAATATTATAGTTTAAACAATTGTTTTATAATTAAGTATATAAATAATAATATACAAATATTATTTTTTTTATTCAAAGCACTCATTCTTCATTATTTTCGAGAAGTAGTGAGTGACCTAATCTACAACAGTGAGGTTACGGTCGTAGGTCACCCCAAAATAATTAAATAAAAAGTGAATTGTTGGGGTGGTGGACCCCAAAAAACGACCAAAATGCCTTTCTTTTCCGCATTAAAGGATTTGGTTAATCCTGCCTTAAAAATATTATTATTTATTGTTTTAGTAAAAAAATATGTTTAATATCATTAAGTTTATATTAATTTAAGGGTAAAATACATAAATAATCATTTAATTATAGATATTTTTTTGTTGAGTCTTGATTATAAAAGAAATTACAAAACAATTATCTGAATTAATAAAAATAATAAATTAGTCCATTTTCTTAAATAATTAATCATCATTTTTTATATTTTAATTTAATTATAATTTTAAAATTATTTTTTAATATTTTCTTTTTAAATTTTTTAAATAAAATCATAATCATACCTAAAAGTAAGAGGATAAAGACCACATAAGAGGAAGAGTAATTAGTAATTTCATAATTAAGATTTCGATATCAAATATTTGAGCGACAGATTAAATATATTTATTCAAATTCTTTATTAATTATATCTTATCTAGAGTAATTTTTACTTCTATTCTGAAAACAAACTAGACAACGAAAACTAATAAATTTGCGTTCACAATTTGTATTCCAAGAATCTAATTAAGAAGCTGTGTTTTTTCTTTTGAAAAATTTCAAACGCTCATATTCTTAATGTCTATGGTGTTTACGGAAGTCACTTGGTTTGTGTAAATAATATATTATTAATTTTTTTATATAAAAACTAGTAAGACTTAAATTTATTATTATGTAATTTTTAAGTATCATAATATATATTATTTTTTTAAATAATTGTTTTTACCCTTTTATTAAATAAAATAATTAATTTATAAATCTTAATAACTAAGATTCAATAAAATATAATACAGGCTAATTTTATATTTTACCTTAATTTTAATTAATTAATTGTTCACATTTCCCGTATAAATTTGCTTTCGCGAAGGTAGAGGCAGCTCCAGTGAACATACTCTCACCCTGTCTAATAATAATAATTAATAAATAAAACCATTTATTAAAATCAAATTGAAACTATTGAATTGGAAGAGAAAATTTTCCCGATGCGACAAATATGCTTTTGGGTTTTTACTTTCACCTCATTTCAATGCATTCATATTATAATAACAATTAACACAGTAAATTTTCTGGATTAAATTACATGAGTATTTTTTATGGTGAATTATGCATTTTATTTATTTATTTAAATAATAATAAATTATTTTTTTTGAAAAGGTACAAAATAATTAAAATATTTAATTTATAATATACAAATTAAAAAAAATTATACATATAAATTAATGTAATTGATATTTTTTATTATCCGGGTAAATTGAACATTCTTTGTAGCCCATTTTACCCAGGTGTGCAGAACTTTAACAGAATAAAATTACAGTAGCCTAAATTATTTATTAATATTTTCTAAAGAAATGGAAATTGATCCGAAAACCAACAAAGTTAAGGACAACCCGAGCACGTGATCTGTGATTCACTCCAATTACCGGTTTTTAAACAATCAATCCCTCCAAAAAGAATCCAAAATCCATATTTTTATATAAAAAATTCGTGATTTTTCACTGTGTCTTTTTGACAAGGTGTTTGCATCTGAAAGTGTGTAGACTTGGCCTTTTGTTTTGGCCTTTGCTCCTTTGGTTCTTTCTTTGTTTCTTTGATCTTTTATGCTTTGTGTTTTTTAAAGTGAATTTCAAAAAGGTGAAAGTAAAAAGATTGCTTTAAGAGAATGGTTATTTTATTTTAGGAATCAATAAGTGAAGGAGCAAAGGGAAAGATAGAAACCAAAGAGTAAAAGACCGCATCGATTTGTGGGGATTAATCAAGAACATATAGAAAAATCAAATTCCAGCATTCTCAGATCTTTAGAATTTCAGGGAAAAAAAGGCAACTTGTTGTTTGTTTATCGAGAAAAATCTCTTTTTTTTTCTCTTCTAGCTTTTTTTTCTTTAGCTCTATCTCTCACTTTGGGGTTCACTCATTCGTGTTGAACAAGTCATTTTAGGATGTGGGTGTTGATAAAAACAAGTTTTGATTTTGTATTTTGAGGTGAAAAGGCTAAAAACAGAGGGGGTTTTCCTTTAAAAGTAATTGTGGTTTCAGTTTTGTGGTTCTGATAGGGACACCTTTTGCTCGAACAAGTGTAGAACAAAGACCTTAGCTTCATGTGAAGGATGGCAGGTCATTGTTGTGCTGATCTGTGGGCGTTGATATTTTTAAAGAAAAAATAGTTTGAATAATTGAGAGACTGCAAGAGTTTTAACAGTATGGAAATAAAGAATTTGATGGTGTTTACACTGGGGTTATTGATTTTGACTTTGATTGGGGTTTGCTCTGCTACTCTTTCTCCTACTGGTATAAACTATGAAGGTTTGTTTCTTTCTCAAAGTTGTTCTTTTTGTCATTTAACTTAAAAATTGGAATTTTGAGGCTTCATTACTTTTTTTTTTCCTCTTTGACTTTGTGTTCTTCATTTGTTGATTCCAATTTCATGGAGTCTTTTTGTTTCTTTAGAGTTCATGCTTCAATGGACTTGAATGAATTTCTAAACTACCTGGTGACACATTTTCTGTTCAATAGTTTTGCCATAATAATGATTGATAAGGAAAGAGGTTTAACTTACCTATTTCACCTTTTACTTATGATGTATTTCTTGAGCAGTGGTTGCTTTAATGTCCATTAAGTTGAATCTACACGATCCCTATAATGTTCTCGAAAATTGGGATTCGAATTCGGTTGATCCGTGTAGTTGGAGGATGGTTACCTGCACTTCAGATGGATATGTTTCTGCCTTGTAAGTTTTCACAGTAACTTGAAAATAAACTGAGAATTTTGGTGCTTGTTAGTAATGTAAATTCCTTTCTTTTATCCTTAAACAGGGGACTTCCTAGTCAGAGCTTATCCGGGACCTTATCGACATCCATCTGGAACCTTAGCAACTTGCAATCAGTGTAAGTTATTGCCTCTTTGGTTATCCATGTAATGTTGTTGAATTTTCCTCATTTTGCAACCCGATATTCATGTAAAGTTCATTGCAGTTGTTATAAATGTATTTGTTTTGCTTGTAGGTTGCTTCAAAATAATGCTATTTCAGGTCCCATTCCGTCTACCATCGGAAAGTTAGAGAAGCTCGTAACTCTTGATCTCTCGAACAATACTTTCAGTGGTGAAATACCTGCTTCCTTGGGAGACTTGAAAAACTTGAACTATTTGTAAGTTTTAGAACTTATACTTCATTTGCATCTTGAAGCTCCGATCGGTGTTTCTTTCTAGTGTTACGATTTCTTATATTTATGCTTGTTGGATTTACTCAGGCGGTTAAACAACAATAGCCTAACTGGAACCTGTCCGGATTCTTTGTCTAAAATCGGAGGCCTCACTCTTGTGTATGTACCGCAACTTGTGTACTTTGTATTTTGATTTCTTGGGATGGCTATTTGAAAAACCTTAAAACCTATATGATATCTTGTTATTGTTCCGTATGTATTTTGCTCATCGATTCTATATGAAACCTGTAACAGGGACCTATCTTACAATAATCTGAGTGGTTCTCTGCCAAAAATCTCAGCAAGGACTTTTAAGTGAGCTATTATTTCCCTTGTTCCTTAATGCTTATAATGCACGATATTATGGTTTATTATTTCCGGTTCCGGTTTTTTACTTTCAGAGTTGTTGGCAACCCGTTAATTTGTGGACCTAAAGCAAGCAACAACTGTTCTGCTTTCTTCCCGGAGCCTCTTTCTCTCCCACCGGATGGTCTAAAAGGTTACATAACTGCGTTGTAGATACTGTTAATATTCCGGCATTTACTTTTCCGTGTCAGTTGATTACATGTTTTGAATTTGTGGATTTTTTTTCTTAGCTCAATCATACTCCGGATTGAAGGGCCATCATGTAGCTGTTGCTTTTGGCGCTAGCTTCGGTTCAGCTTTTTTCATCGTACTGTTTATGGCGTTATTTGTTTGGTGGCGATATAGACAAAACCAGCAGATTTTCTTTGATGTTAATGGTTGACTCCTAAACTTTCCTAATCTTCTTATTCGTTCTAAATTTCCCTTGTCTGTGATGCTTTACTGTCGTATAAATATCGGAAACTTTGGTACCTACAATATTATTATCGACATTCATCATCATCAAGGGACCCCAATCCATAAAAAAAGTTTTAAAGTAGGGAAAACTTTGTTTAAATGTTCCTGCTGTATACTGTCCTTGCTTTCACATTTTCTTCGAAACCTGTCCAAAGTCCATGAATATGCAGTCATGATCTTTGTATTGTTCACAACGAAACATGTTTTCAGATAAGATTATGGCTTTCGATGTTCGTTAAGCCGTACAAATCCTTATAATTACTCTTATTTTAAGGTTTTGATGTACAGTGTGTCCTACTAGCTTCATTTTCAGATATATCTATAGTTGAAGGCTCATTATTTAAATTTCATAAATGTACATGGGGAAATGAAACAAAGATGATTTTACAAAGTTATATTGTTACGACTCTTTGTTTTTCCTTGAAGTAACCAATCGTGTGCGGCACTTGTGTCTGTCACATTTTCGGACATGGATATGGGATATGACCCTTTCAGAAAAATCATATCCGTGTCAGATACATGCCCTTATCTAACACGGACACCCAAGTCCGAGTAATATAGTTAAGAAGGGGTAGATATGAACTTAAGAACAAATTTGCGCTTTTTTGTTGCATCTTGATCCATGTTTAACGCGTAATGTTTTCATTCGATTTCTTTCTCTGCCATTCTCTAATTATGGACCCTTTCATGTTCAATGAAAGAACAATATGTGCTGGAAGTATGCTTGGGCCATTTGAAAAGGTATACATTTAAGGAGCTTAGGGCTGCTACTGATCATTTCAACTCAAAAAATATTCTCGGGAGAGGTGGATTTGGGATAGTGTACAAGGGATTATTGAATGATGGGACTTTGGTGGCTGTTAAAAGGCTGAAGGACTACAATATAGCCGGTGGCGAAATCCAATTTCAGACAGAAGTAGAGACGATAAGTTTAGCCGTCCATCGCAATCTTCTCAGGCTATCCGGATTCTGCACGACTGAGAATGAAAGGCTCCTGGTTTACCCCTATATGCCAAATGGAAGTGTAGCATGTAGACTGAGAGGTTAGTATTACGAAAGTCGACTAATGTTTATGATTCCTGTTTTTGTTAGGATCTTCGTATATCGTACTATATTGAAAGCTAAGGCTAGCAGCATCAATTCATGGCATTACTGTCACCTGCGGAACTGCTGTGTTTGAGTCGCTGTAATAGCCACGGGTGCCGTATAGAGTCCTATGGCGCTTCTTGAGAATTGATATGTCCATCTTTGAGCAGCATATAGATTACATCCACATGCATGTCTGAATATGTTTCGGACATTACTCGAGGAAAATGAAGAGTCAAAGTAACATAGATCGCTATTTTAGTTGATATTTAGACAATCAAAATATCTCCATAATTAGTTTCCGTAACTAAATACCATGATCATCCTATGGATAAACGTTAATATCCGGTGTTGCGAATCATCTTTCCGGTACTTGTCAACAGTTTGAACCATATAAGTTTTTCTTTCAGCATTTATTGTTTTCGCAAGAGTTAATTTGGAAATTAAATGAAGATCCGATTTACTATTTGAGGGGATAAATCTTGCTAGAATTTGGCATCTATACAATTATATACTTGTTTTCTCATGTTCGATTTTCCTTTCAGACAATATTCATCGTAGGACGGTTTTAGACTGGACAAGGCGGAAGAGGATAGCCTTAGGTTCGGCTCGGGGGCTTGTATATTTGCATGAACAGTGTGACCCGAAAATCATTCATCGTGATGTCAAAGCTGCCAATATTTTGTTGGACGAAGATTTTGAGGCCGTTGTTGGAGATTTTGGGTTGGCGAAGCTTTTAGACCACCGGGATTCTCATGTAACCACCGCAGTTCGTGGTACCGTTGGTCACATTGCTCCGGAGTATTTATCAACAGGTCAGTCATCAGAGAAGACGGATGTATTTGGGTTTGGAATCTTGCTCCTTGAGCTAATCACGGGTCAGAAGGCCTTGGATCTCGGACGAGCTGCGAATCAGAAGGGCGTAATGCTCGATTGGGTACTCTCTCTCCCTATGTCCTTGAGGAGTGCTGTTAATAATCGAATACTTGCTATTAAAACATAAATCTACTTTGATTAGCATTTAAGAATCATTGTGTACTTGTATGTGTAGTTTCCCTTCTTTGCTCTTGATACTATATCCCATTCCTCGAAAAGGCGATTGTTAACTCAGTCTTTGAATGAGTTTCAATCTGTGCAACCTTACCGAGCTTTCGGGTGAGGTCGTTAGCTCGGTCTTGGACAACTATATCAACATCAGTTTCCCTTTTTCATGTACCGAACATTTTTCTTCTTTCGATGAAATGTCGCTTAATTTTCCGACCTCTCTTGCAGGTAAAGAAGCTACATCAGGAAGGCAAACTTAGCCTGCTGGTGGATAAAGATCTAAAGGGAAATTTTGACAGGATTGAGTTAGAAGAAATGGTTCAAGTTGCCCTGTTATGCACTCAATTCAATCCGTTACACCGACCGAAGATGTCTGAAGTACTAAGGATGCTAGAAGGTGACGGTTTAGCTGAGAAATGGGAAGCCTTGCAAATGGTAAAGACGCCAAAGTTGCAATCATGCGATAACCCTCCGCAACGATACTCGGATTTCGTAGAAGAATCATCGCTTGTGCTCGAAGCCATGGAGCTTTCTGGTCCTAGGTAACACAATGTTTGCCTTCAAAACTTACTCGATATATCTGAGCTCTGAAATTCGAAAAGTAGGCAAGTGCTGTTGATAGTTGTGGAATATGCCTGTATTCATCTGTAAAAACACGAAAATCATGTAAAGTTTGTCGTTGTGTGAGTTTGATTGTCAAGAAATTTTGATAAAATATGTTGCAAATATATATGTGCTATCTACTTTATACGGATAGTGCTGTAAGCAAGGAACCGATGAATGCTATCATTCAATTTTTTTAATGGAAACTAAAATTTTATTTTCCTAGAAAATGCATATTTTTTAGGATACTACGTCTTTATTTCAATTATCATTTTTGTTATATTTATCATTCAATTTTATTATTATTATTATTTAATATTATATTTAAATTTTATCTTGATATTTTTTTTAAAAAAATATTCAATGTATGGTGATGAGTTATTATCACTATTAATTTTTAATAGTGAGTGGTTAAAATAAAACTAAAGTGTAGGTTAAGGATGATTTTGTAATACAAAATAGTTGAGTGATCAAAATGGAATCCAAGTAAAAATTAGAGGATTAAAATTGTAGTTTACCCTATTATGTAATTGCTTTGGTAATTATCATGTGTGTACCAAGACACAACATAATTAATGTGGATGTGAGTGGAAGTACAAGTTAATTGTTGAAATCCAAGCATCAAAATTGGCCGAAACTTGATGGCTCATTTAATTCCTCACATGTTGATGTTGGGCGGGTGGGTTATGAGTTCCAACTTACTAAATCAAATCTCTTCTTTTGACTTTATCAATCATTTTTTAGAATAATTTATAGAGTTAATTGTATCATATGTCCCTAAGCTGTGTCTCTCATTTTTAATTGGTCCCTAAATTTTTTAAAACTCTAATTTCATCCCTAAATTATGATTCTCATTTTAAATTAGTTCTTAAACTTTTGAATATTCTAATTTTATCCCTAAAAATGACCCTCTTTCTAAATTGGTCCTCGTACTTTTAACCAATTTCATCCCCAATTTCATCCAAATATGGAATTAGTTTCAACCATAATTTAACCTAATTTCTTTTTCAAACATATAATAATATAACTTGGCCTATAAGTTTTATTAGCAATGAATGTGATTAGAATAGACAAATTGTTTGGGATAAAATTGGAATGTTCAAAAAGTTTGAGGACTAATTTAGAATGAATGTCAATAATTTGGGGATGAAATTGAAATGTTTAAAAGTTTGAGCTCTAATTTAGAATGATAATCATAGTTTAAGGATGAAATTAAAACATTTAAAAGTTTATGAACCAATTTAAAATGAGGGTAATATAACTAATATGTAATCACTCCCCTCGAAAACAGTTTTATCAAGAAAACTGAATCAAAAATTGTTTTTTTATCAGATTCGGTATAAAAATAATCTAAAATTTTAAAAATATTTATAACACAGTAGATTTAAAATTATCAGAAATTAATGAATATTTATTACATTAAATATACTTAATAATCAAATAATCTATCGTCAATAAAACTAAGGGAAAAATACACAAATAGTCCGGTGTTGTTTTGTTGAGGCCCCCAACTATTAAAAGTTCAAAAATTATCTTCGAATATAGGACATTATCTTTTTAGTCCACGACTATTAAGAGTTACAAAATGATCACATTCATATGTTCCAAACTCATCATTTCTGTTAAAAGATTAGTGGTTGTTCGGGTCGAATGTTAACATGTTGATTAAGATATGATAAAATCTGATCCCAGAACCGTTTGAGTTGTATTTTATAGATCGACTTTCCGTTTATATTATGTAGTCGAGCTAGTGCTTGAAAGCATTGACAGTGGTATTAGACATCATTAAAATAAGATTTTATTATATACTAGTTAGTAGATTGATATCCAGCTCAAACGATCATTAATTTTTTAACAGAAAATTACGAGTTTAAAATATATGAATAGTTGGATGCCTGACTAAAAGAAACAATACCCTATGGTCTATGAGCCGTTATATAACTTTTAATAGTTAAGAGAAATAACAAAGTAATACTCTATAATAGAGGGACCATTTATGTACTCAACCTAAAATTAGTAAAAAAACTTGACTGAATATTTGTAATTAAAAGAAGACTTAATCTCTTAACACTTCTTGTTTGTTTACTGAAATCATCTTAAATCGAATTCAAAACATTACATCTCAAATTGCTTTTTGAATTTTATGGTATAGAAAGTCGGCTATTTAGGATGTGTTTGGTTCACGAAATATAAGATTACCAATGCGTATAATAGATTACCAGAGAATAAGATTACTAGGAATGTTGTATTTTGTGTTTGGTTGGTTTAGTAAGAATGTAAGATTATCGTGTTTAGTTAAAGGAATAAAATATTATTGGAATGTATATTTTACTAAATTGTCCTTATTATATATTTGTTTTTTTAACAAGTTGAATTATACTATAATATTATTATAATTAATTTAAATATTTTCTTTAAAAATTTTAAATTAATAAAATATATAATTTTTTTGAAAAGATAAATAGGTTTAATGAAAGGGTAAAATTTTATTTTAACCCCTGAACTTCATATAAAATTCTAATTATGAATTTTTTTTGTAAATTTAAAATAATTTAAGGATAAATTTATAATTTAACCTTCGTAGAATATTTATTATTCAATGACAGAAGAAAAATAATTTTGAAAAAAAAAAATTAAGGGCATTTTAGTCCAAAACACCGATAATCTAACAATATCTAAGGGAAAGAGATAATCACATTCTCAATAATATACCTCAAAAATCTACTGTTGATAATAAAATATTAACAGTAATAACGTTACCGGCCAACTAAATGGGACAATGAAGATTTCATTCCCCAAGTAATATCTTATGTCGTGAACCAAATGACCCGAGTATTGGGACATCACATCACGTGGTAAAGCCCAATTTTAATTTGTAGGACAATATTGGAATGATTATTTGCTGCCGGCGCCTTTACCTTATTATCTAAGGACGGGGCAGTGTTCCCCATATGGCCCGTAGAATGGGTGGTGTGCTTAAACCCTGCTCTCGTTTTGTTAAGTAAGTTTGAAATTATTTTTAAAAACTATTTTTAAAAGTGTAATTTAATATTTAATTATTTAAAATTATTATAAAAAGTGAGTTTGTAAAGATAAAATATTTATTATAGACGTTATGTTGTAAATTAAAAATATCATTTAAATTATATTTACTCTTATTATATATGTGCATATGAAGACTGTTAAACTATGTATTTACTTATTTATTTATACATGCTTTGCATTTTATCTTTATTTTTAATTTTCTGACTGATACAGGTCTTCCACGGAAGCTGTTCTCAACCTTGCATTTGGGGCCAGCCTACTACCCTACCTCCCCTTACCCAATTACATATGAGAATAGGGTTTTGTTATTGTTGTTGTTGTTGTTGTTGTTATAATACTATGATATATAAAATATATCAACTTAAACTATAATAAAAATATAAAAAATATTTTGAGATAATTCATTAAAAATATTTTTATATATAAAATATTTTATTTAAAAAAAATATTATCAATACTTTTTAACATGTGGACTTAAAATAAATAATAATTTAAATACTTGTTTTGATAAAAAAATATTACAAAAAAATATTAATTTTTGCAAATTAAAGTGAATTTATTAAACTGAAAGGTATGATGTCTCTCATTAATTCTATTTCATTACGAGATGGAGTGTTTAATTCATCATCACTTTCTTCATCTTGCACACAGGGTCGTGGCTAGGTTGTTGGAGGCCTTGTACAAATTCCTGTAAAAGGGCCCATTGATCTCGAACTTATTTTTCTGAAATAATAAATGACAAATTTCATTAACTTAAAAAACTGATAGATATACTCTATTTCGGGGCCCCTGTGCAAATTTGAACTTGTTTTTCCCAAAAATAAATTTGCTTGTTAACGAGATTTGAACTTAAGATCAACGAAGTCATGGGCCCAATGATCTAACCACTGCTCTATATCTGTTTTTTTGCTTCTTAATGACAACAATTGATAGATATACTCTATTTCGATATCCTTATTTTTTGAGGCACTACGTCGTCGCGCACTACACGCTTGCTCAACCATGCCCCTGCTTGTACATATATAGGGTTATGTTGATAAATCTCATCATTTTTTTTGTACTCTATAAAATCTTCACTATTGAGACTTGCATGTTTACGAATAAAATTGTGTATCACCATTGTGCATATAACAGTCACCATTTGTTTTTCAAAACTGTAACTTGAAATATCCCTTAAAATGGCCCATTTTTTTCAACACACCAAAAGTTCGTTCAATCACACTACACAATGATAATTGTGAGTTGTTGAATATCTCTTTTTTACTAGACATAAGTCCGTCTTTACAAAAATCAGATAAATGATATCTTTGTCCTTTATAAAGTCCGACAAATCCTTTCATTTGAGGATCTCTGAAATCAACAAGATAATATTTTTCTATATATCATTATACAAAAAATAATTAAATAATTTATATTTAATTTAAAAAATAAATAAAAGACATTTACAATTTGATGGGTGTGAAAATTCTAATCGTGGATCCCGAATTGCATCAAGAAATATTCTAATATCATATGGTGATGATTCCCATCCAACAACGTCAGATGTGAAGGATATATTAAAATTACAAATCGCCATGACATTTTGAGTTGGTGCACCTTTTCCTCCTACGTAGAAAATTTATTTGTTTGGCGTTGCAAGTCCAAACTAAAAATTATAAGAAAGTTACACTTAACAGTATGTAATAAAATTTTGGTGTTGCATATCTCAAGGGGGAAAAACTAGAAATTTTAAGCTCTCTTATATTTCATTATTAAGTCTCCAAACTTTAAGCTCAAGAGAAATGGGCAAAAAATTTAAGTCTCCAAACTAGAATATTTTATCTCAATGAATTTTCACTTTTTTTGTACAAGTTTGTAGACTCAAATTGAATTTTAGGACTTTGATTATTGTTATTTCACTATAGCAAAATTGACTTTTTGCGGCGTTTTTCTTTACCTATAGCGGCATTTTTAAACGCTGTAAAAAAACACCTGCAACGCCGCTAAAGTTCGCGGCGTTTGTTAACGAAAAACGCCGTAATAGGTAACGATATATAGCGGCGTTTGTTAATAGGTGTTGATATTTAGCGGCGTTTTTCCCACAAACGCCGCAATAGGTGTTGATAGTTAATGACGTTTGTCTTACAAACGCCGCAATATGTGTTGATGTTTAACGGTGTTTTTCCCACAAATGCCGCAATAGGTGTTGAGATTTAGTGACCTTTTTATCACAAATGCCGCGATAGGTGTTGAGATTTCGCAACGTTTTTTGATACAAACGCCGCTAAAGGTCTGGTATATAGCGGCGTTGTTAGGATACAAACGCCGTTAAATGTCTGGTATATAACGGCGTTTTTAGGATACAAATGCCGCTAAATGTATGGTATATTGCGGCGTTTTTTGTTACAAACGCTGCTAAATAACATAAAATTTAACCAATTTAAAAATTATGTTCGATTACTCCAAATCTGTTTTTTCAACCTGTTTCATTATCCAACAAACATGACAACAATAACATCAAACTCTATATCTATAACAAGCAACATCAAATCCAATACAATAAATACAAGTTTTCATTAACGTAATATAAGTTCAGTTAAACACGGTTCAGTAACATTAACAAAATGTTGATAACATAAATGAGACTATGATGGTGGATTATGAGGTTATATTTTCTGTATCATCTGCATCATATCATTGAGTTGTTTTTCAAATTCTTCACATCTCTGTTGATATGCTGCTTCTCTCTGTGTTTCCATTGCTGCTCTGGCTGCTTGCGTTGTTGCTCTCTCTGCTTCCCTTGCTTCATTTTCCACTTTCATGTTAGCCATTTGTTGATCCATCTCAACCAACTTTTGTTTTAAACGACCTACTTTTAATTGGGAAGATTGAGACTGTGATGACATGTACTGTGATGAACTGAATCAAAAATATTTGGTGGGAGTAACGAATGATCATTGGCAGTGCACCCGACCATATCTTTCAGGACCCAAAACGTCATTAATAGCTTGCTTTTCAATGTTATCATCATTAACAATACCTTGACTCGAAGTAGTAGCATGATATTCCGCCCTTTTCTCCCTTAAATTTTCCTAATAATAAAGTGAATAAGTAATTAAAATAAAAAATGTCATGGTACAAATATAAATAAAGTCAAGTAAATTTAAAACATCTACTCAATAAACGTACCATAATTTCTGCAGCTTCAGCAGTCATAGGAGTGTTATCCTTCTTCGTATGTGTCATGTCGAAGAGTTGAATTTGGCCAACTTTAGAACCAGATGTATTTTCTTACAATGTACCATAATATAATTACTACGAGTTAGTATGTACATGGAATACAAAAAACTATGTCAATAATCTATAATACCTCCTCATTAGCTATACAAGCAAAGTTCTTCGATCCAGCCGTGTGCGTAACCTTTTGTTGTTGCCTGCTAACAACACCAACATGCTCTCGGTCCTACAATGTCAAACAACCACTTTTAAGGATGATTTATAATTCGTTACAATTATTTCTGAAAAATACATCATACATGTTCTTTTTGTGAACTCCAAAATCTGACTGCATCTTCCCATTGGTACCTGAGCATTCCAGGTGGGACTGTTTGCAGCTTCTCCTCAAGGCTGAGATCATTCTTGAAGTATTTCTTCTTTAAGGAGCTCTTGTGGTCCCTTCATCCCTTCCCTAACGCTTGCTTTACATAATCGTCAGAGACCTCTAAAGAAAATCTCATATACAACAAATAAGTGTACACCGTAAGTATAAATTAGTATTGAATTTCTATAGAGTATCTATTATAATGACATTATTACCTTAACAAAATCCAACACTTGATTTTTGTTACTATTAGGCATTTCGCGCCATGACTCATAATTGATCGGTAACATATTCACATTACGTCCAACTATGCCTAAGTAACCTGATAGAAGACGTGCTTCTGGGCCAATAGGTTGACCAGTATCGTTTCTTGAAACTTTGACACGGTGCCCAGGAGGAAGTTGGTATAATTCCTTCAACGTTGTACGTCCTCGAGTCTTACACGTTCCAACATTTTTAACTATATAAGAAATTATTAAATGTAAATTTTGAAAATGAACAAAGTAGTAAATAAAGTTTCGAAGATTACCTTGAATTTCTACATCTTCTTCAACAGTTTCAAGAACTTTGGAAGACTCAGCTGCATTCGATTCCTCGTTATTTCTTTCTTCATGGTCTTGAGAAGCTCGAACAACCCGCAAATCAGTTATTTTTCTCCTCGACATGATATCTGTAATAAACAAACATGTGTAATAAAAAATGAATTAATTGAAAGACAACATGTTAAAGGTTATAACATTATAAATAAATAAATTAAGATCTAAAATCTTACGACATTCTTATATAATGCAGTTGTCATAAATATCTTCATCAACGTCCTCCCGAATCCATTGAAATTGTGTTGTATTTGTGATAGTTTCATAGTTTTGTGGTAGTAGAGGTAAACATTCTGATCTTGTTTCAATTTCATCTCTACTTCCATCTCCGATGTCTATCAAGTCTCTGAGAGTATTACGGAGCATAACATACCAACTGTCATCCATTGGATCCTGACAGTAAAATACTTGTTTCACGTGAGAAGAAAATATATATGGTTCATCCATCAACCGTTGACCAGTGTGAATTAATAGAGAGAAATTCACCATTGTAAACCCAAATTTATCTCTTTTTATGGATCTATTTACATCAACCCAGTCACACCGAAACATCACAACCTTTCGTTTTCCATAATAATCTAACTCAATAATGTCCGTAAGATTTCCATAATAATCGACCTTTCCCTCCTACGGATTATTGTCCCTGACACTAGCATAACTTGTAGTTAATGAAGTAACTATAACTCCACAATTTTGTGCCCTCCTTAATCTTTCACGAGATTTCGTGTGGAACGTGAACCCATTAATGATGAAGGCATTATATCTTTTAACTATTCTATTCGGACCTTGAGAAAACCATTTAACATCTTCACTAACTTCTCTCACACTCCAAACATATTACTCATGAATGGTGAATTAATTTGCGTTGATTTCGATATAAAAAGCAAGACATATATTATTTACATGTATGTGGAATGATTTAGTTGCTTACCGTCTGGCCTAATCATTCATGAAAAGTTTCTGTGAATAAGTTATGTAACTTTCGCTATGTAATCTTCGGGAGCATGCACAAGATCTCAAGACTTCTTTAAACTCACTATAAAATATATAATGTCGTTAAGAAATGATAAATATAAAAGATTAAGAGATTTCATTAGGATTGGGCCCCCGAAAGACTTACGTGCGAAAGAGATCTATTGAATAGTGATGGAAAAGAACATATCGGTGTGCTTGTACCCAAAACGTGTCATCTAAGTGTGCAATTTCAACTTTCCCTAATGGTTGACCATAACTTCCAAACAAATAATGTTTAGGTAAGTCATTAGTACTTAACACATCATTTCTATTTGGTCTATTCCATCTTGTTTCAACATCTTCCAAATATCTAGAGCAAAATGTCATACATTCCTCTTCCAAATACCCCTAAGCAATTGATCCTTCCGGATAACGCTTATTACGACAGTAAGACTTCAACTTGCCCAAGAACCTATACACAAAACAACATACTACGTAAATACATTTTATTAAAATGTATAATCAGTAGTAATTTCAAACGTATAATTCAATTAACACCTCTCTATAGGGTACATCCATCGATAGAAAACTGGTCCAACAACTCTTGCTTCGTGAGGAAGATGAATTAGCAGATGAACCATAATTATGAAGAATGAAGGCAAAAATATCTTCTCCAAGTTGCATAAAGTCAAGGCGACTCGATCTTGTAGTTTATCAAGTTCTTCAACCATCATAACTTTCCCACAGATGGCTTTCATTATATTAGAAAGTTCAATGATACAAGACGTCACCTTACTCGACATACAACCGCGAACAACTACTGGCAGTAAATCTTGCATTAATATGTGATAATCATGTGACTTTAAACCATAAAGTCTTCGATCTTTAACACTGACACATCGAGAAATGTTTGATTCATACCCATCTGGGACCTTTATATCCTTCAACACCGTGCAAAACACTTATTTTTCTTTCTTTGAAAAAGAAAAAAATGAAGGCAGCAATAAATATCTTTCATTCGGATGTAATTGCGGATGAAGATCATGCCGAATTCCCATGTCTACAAAGTCAAGTCGACTCTGAAGATTATCTTTAGATTTTTTGCCATCATTCAGAATGGTCCCGATAATATTCTCACAAACATTCTTCTCAATATGTATTACATCAAGATTATGTCTCAAAATTTGTTTCTTCCAATAAGGCAACTCGTAGAATATACTCATCTTTTTCAACAAAGTCAACCTCATTTGGATCATCCTCTTCATCAGACTCATCATCACTCTGTTGGTCAACTTCAACCTCTTCATTGACCTGCTTTGCCTTTTTCTTTGAGTGTGTACTACTTGGTTGATCCATCTTTCCATAAGTAAAATTGATATTTTTCAACATTCTGAATATTTCAGACCCGGTTGTTTGGCCAGGAGCATTTTGAAACTCTTCATCACCATCAAACATATTCTTTTGACATCTAAATCTATGATTATCAGGTAACCACCAAAGATGTCCCGTATAACATAACTTCTTTCCATTAACCAACCACTTCGAACATGTTTTTGCAGCACAACAAAGACAAGCATAACGACCTTTGATACTCCAACCAGATAAATTTGCATACGTAGGAAAATCATTAATTGTCCATAATAAAGTCGCGCGTAAATTAAAATTCTCCTTCGTCAACACATCGTAGTTTCGACCCCTTCCCATAATTGTTTCAACTCTGCAATTAGCGGCTACATGACAATATCATTATCATTTCTGGGGCCTTTCTCGCCAGGGATTATCATGGATAAGATGAAATTTGATTGTTTCATGCAAATCCACGGAGGCAAATTGTATGGAACAAGTACAACATGTCAAGTTCTATACGAAGTACTCATGATTTTGAATGGATTAAACCCATCAGTTGTAAGACCAAGCCTGACATTTCGAGGATCTCTCGCAAAACGTGGATACTTGTTGCCAAATGACTTCCAAGCTAAAGAATCCGCAGGATACTGTAATAATCCGTCATCGGTTCTGCCATCATGATGCCACCTCATAGACTCAGCAGTCTTGGAGGATATAAACAATCTTTGTAGCCTTGGTATGAGAGGAAAATATCGCAGAATCTTGACCGGTTTCTTTCTTGATCGTGCTTGAGTTTCATTCTTAGTAACATTTTATGCCTCCCTACTCATCCATCGAGATTTTCCGCATACATGACAAGACTCCTGATTTTTTTGATCACCCCAATACAACATACAATCATTCGAACAACTATGAATTTTGTCATATCCAAGACCCAAATCTTTTATCATTTTCTTCATATCTTTGCATGATTGAGGGATTTTTGCAAAAGGAAACACTTCTCCTAGTAACTCCAACAATTGCGTAAAGGAGTTACCAGTCCACCCTCCCGGGCATTTTAAGTGGAAAATACAAATGCATAAAGAAAGCTTTGAAAACTTTAATCCATCATAAAGTTGTTCATTCATTTCATTCAGCAACTTGTAAAACTTTGCCGCTTCTCAATTTGGCTCTTCATCACATCCAATTCTTCTATCTCAATGGAATCATTAATATCATTATGACAATAATTTTCTGTAACATACGGCTGACTATTGTGCATATTAAATGCATCTAGTAACATCCCTTCCATGTCTTCTTCTCTAAAAGTTGAATGGTGAGAAAGAGCAGGATAAGTCGAATAACTCGTGGAAGCAAATCTATCCGATACAAACTCTCCATGAAAGATCCATTTTCTATACCCCGAACAAATCCTCAAACAAATAGATGCTCGTAATGTGCCAGTTAATGTTCACACAATTCTTACAAGGGCAAAGAATCATATTCTCTTGGCTTGCATTCAGAAAAGCTAAATTTAGAAAGTTTTCAACTCCATTTCGATATTCGACGCTTACCCTTGAGAAATCTATCCAACTCTTATCCATTTTGTATTTCTGGAGTTTCAATTTCAAATGTTAATTGCTAATATTATAGAAAAAGTTAGAACCTAAACAGAAGCATTAAACTATTAGATTTAGTACATTAAAAAGTTAGAAGTGCATTTGTGTTTCTCACTCTCCATTGAACAACTTAACGTATGTTTCATCTATTTGTTATTGCTTTTATACCCATCTCTGGATATGTTCCCTTGAGCATCTACGAGTTTTTTCTAAGCATTCAAGTTCTGTATTTGAAATAATATGTTGTCTTAATATCACAACCTATTGCTTCAATCTCTTAATTGTGCCTATAACTTATCCATCTATGGCTTATAACTTATTCATCTATGGCTTATGAATGAAAGAGATGTAATTAAAAGTCAATACGAAACTCTTTGAGGTTATATTAAGCTATCTAAGGAAGGATGTTGTCCGATAGCAATTGTTTATATGCATAAAATTGTCATTGTACAAAGTTAGCAAGAGATGAACCTGAGAAAGTGTGATCACATTTGCATATGGAAAGTGTAAGAAGACAGAGCTGCTTTGTTAAACAGGACTAAGGAAACTGCATAGAGAACCGAAAAGCATAATTAACTAACCAAAACATGGCGAACAAAGTTGCTAACTTATTTCAATCATTAATAATAACCATTTTTTCCTTTTTCCTGCATCAAGGAAAATCTCAAAACCATGTAGATTCAAGAAACCAATTGATGCAAACAAAGTACTCATTAACCCGAGCCTTCAATTTGCACGATTTAACATCATACACATTCTTTCCAAAAGAAATAATAAACTTTAAAAGAATAACATCACATCTATGATCCAATATGTAGTGGTAATAATATGATACAATGAGCTGAGGAAATAAGGAAAAGAAAGGCAGTGAAAATGCAATAGTTAAACAATGTTATATCAACAAACAGACTAAAAGACTCATGTGGAGCCAATCCCACTTCACAACGTCTAATTTGTAACTAAAACAAGAGTTTACATTTCAATTTTTCTCTTTAATGCACAAACAACTTACTTTCAAGAAAACATATATATATATATATACACAACACACACAAAAATATTGCATCAAAAAACAATAACAAAATTACATCCTATAAGAACTAAGAAAAAGAAAAGATGGAACCAGAAGAGACTAAGGAAATGAACATTTCACTAATAACTTATCTATGAAGAGTACCAATAAAGAAATAAGCCTTGAGATACAATAATGCCTACGGAAATTATTACATATAAAAAGAAGGGTCAAACGTGTGATGTGTTCAAACAATGAAAACAAACAGTAAACTCACAGGAAGAGAATTTAACAGCAACAAATCCTGTTGATAAATTTGACACAATAATTTCAAATCTTTTACAATTAATGATTAAATAACAAATAAAAAATCAAACCACAAACTATGATTTAGTATAGTTTTCATGTCTGCTGATAAATTGCGACAATGAGAACAATAGGGGGAAATGAACAACTAAAACAATAAATTACAACAAGAAAGAACACCACTATATTTGAACCATAATCGATGAACCCTATTGCGACATTTGTATAAAAACGTCGTAAAATACATCTCAGTTGCAACATTTTTTAAAAAACACCACTATATTTGAACCATATTGCGACGTTTGTGTAGAAATACCGCTAAAGCAGTACTCTGTTCCGGCGTTTGTGGAAACAAACACCGCAAAAAGTCATATCTACTGCTGCATTTTTGGATACAAACGCCGCTAATTACCTTTATTTTTAAATATTTCATTTCTGCTCTACATCAACTAATTGACTGATATATACATTAAAATTTATATATTAAAATTTATATGCTAATTAACAACAACCATACATTTTAATTAACACATAAGTTATGTATCACAAAATACTTAACAACAAAATAAATTAAAATTTACAAACATTAAAAGTTATGCATAAACAGTCTTCACCATATTGTTCACTAGACTTTAGTTCTGCTCCTTCATGGGGAAAGGACATAGGAAAGCTGTTTTCCTTATTTGACGACGCATCGTTAAGTTTTTCATCCGTGTAAACTCTATATGGAGAAACTCTTCATCCATTTCACCGAATAAGTCCCCTACCTCCGATTCACCAAGAAGACTCCTTGCGCGCTTCAATGCTTCACTTGAAACAGATAAAGACCTTCCACCTACAGTATGAAACTTGATTGGAGTGGCTTGGGAACTGAATCAAACATTAAAAAAGTTTAAATAGAAGATTGAAATGTTTACTTGGAGTAACAGTAGAGGCAACGTCGTCTTCATTGAGGATAGATAATGATTTTGCAATTGAAGATTCTTGCAATAACACAAAGTTACCAAATTCGGTTGTAAACATCGGGTATTTATCCACTCCTCTATCATTATTCTCAATAAGCTTTGAACATCCTACATGCGTGCGATCTATGAAATTTAAGAGTACAAAATAAAAATATAGCGCCAAAAACTTTCAGCGATTACTTATTACCTTCATGTAGGAGATCGGCCATGGAAGGGTATGGAGCAATAGGAGTTCCTTTCGGGTCATCATCGAGTTTCAATGGCAAGTACAGAACCAATAGCCTCCCAATGATAATTTGATCCATCGTCAAAGGAAATACGCAATGTGGACATTCCGACGATAATTTCTCTTACCCAAGGCAACACCTACTCTTTGTACCACAACCATTTGTTCGGGTTTTCAAAAGCTATTACTTATCTATTCAAACGCTATTATTTTTCTATTCGAAAGAAGAAAAACACTGCTCCCAAGCAGTGAACCAGTAAAACAATATGTATAGATATTCTTATCATATTCTAAAGCTTATTTTTCTCCATTATGTTAGCTTTATGGGGTTTCCCCATTTCCTAAACCCTAAACCAACAACAAATAAATAAACAAGTTCAGTAGTGAGAGAAGGGATCAAACCGTGCAATCGTCAGATAATTGTTCACCGGTGAGAGGGTCAATTTAGTCGCCGGGACATACAGAAGATGATGTTGCCTGAAATCGTTTGAGGACCGCTGTTGTACCAGAGAAATCCCTTTTAGGGAAGAAGCATTGAAATGATTTTAGGGATTAGGCATGAGAGAAGGGTAGAGCATATATTGACCCTTTGGCGGCATTTTTAAAACAAACGCAACCATATTACATGTTTTTGCGGCGTTTTTATAAAAAACACCACTATAAACAAACATATTGAGGCGTTTGTACGACAAACACCGCTAAATTATTACTTTATTGCGGCGTTTGTTTGATAAACGCTGCTAAATTACTTCTTTATAGTAGTTGGACAAATGCCACTATAAACAACCCTGTTGCGGTGTTAGTATAAAAACACCACTATAAACAACCCTATCCTGACGTTTGAGCTATAAATGCCGCTACATTACCACTATGTTGCGGCGTTTATTGAAAAAACACCGCTAAAGTATCATTTTGTAGCGTTTGGATTGTAAACGCCGCTACATGCTTAAATTTTATGGTGTTTACCCTGAAAACGTCGCTAAAAACGCCGCTAAAGAACACTTTTGCTGTAGTGTTTAATCCTACTTGATATAATACATTAACAATATTCATTTCATTTTTTTCTTCAATTTCTTCAAGTGTCTCATTATAACCATGCTCAATAGAATCAATAGGTAATATATCCAAAGAAGGTTCCCATGCTTATTAGTGACAACTATCCATGTAACACCTCTTTCATGTATCAGCCCCGAATACGAGTTAGAAATGTAAGATCAAACATTTAAAACATCTCTTATTTGAAAATCGGTAGAATTTTATTTCTTTTAAAAATCACCAATTTAACCTTATTCACTAAAATCACATATTCGTGTAAAATCAAAATATAATAATTTAACATTCAAATCAATTCCGACTTCAGGAAGCAACATGGCAATTCAATATTGTTTCATTTAAAGAGGAAACTGCCTAAAAACTACCTATTTTAAAATTCATTTAGTTAGCAATTAAATTATAATTTAATAAACTACTATTTATATATAGTAATATCCTTTATAAGTTAACATATTTAATTATAGAAACCAGTTAAAAACCTATTTATACCAGAGCAAACATAACATATAAATATCCATGCCAACTAGAAATGATAAAAACATCGAAAGATGCTATATTAATACTAAAAGTCTGCTCTGATCCTCAAAAGGTGATGTCAAGTGTAACTCCTTATTCTGATCGCTTTTTCTTTACCTATGAGTGAAACAATCACACGTTAAGTATTCACTTAGTGAACATATATATAAACTAAAGTAAGGTATTTCAAAATATGAAAATATCATAAACAATCAAAGTACTGTAAATATCATATAAAAATATATGAACTTATAAAACTGACTTATTAAAGTCATTCTTTCATCATATAACATGTAAAACATCATTTCGCGTATATATGATATACAATGCCAAATTATAATACTCAATAAAATATTTACTATCATTCAAATTATATAATTTGTAATTCAATTTTTCACATCTAAGGCATTTCATGCCAAATCAAAGTTCTCAATGAAAACTTTACTTTAAAGCATATTGATCAAACTTGTACCTTTACATTTCATATCATATCACAATCCAATATATAATAAATGAGAATGCATGGTATGCGAGTCTATGTTAAGTATGCACATGTTGTCATTTTAGTGCCATATAACCAATTTGCACATATAACGTCATATAGAATATACAGGTACTATGTTGTGCCATATAAAGTATCATAGAAGTACGTTATGAACCATGTGTTGCATTGTGCTACGTACTAATACTCCACCTCACGACATGTCAATTATACCAAGAATCTCAATATGCATACAATGGATTTTTCAAAACAATGTCATACACTGTTCATTTATCAAAAAGTATCAACATATACTATCATATCAAAATATCATATACAAGTGCATTGGACAATTTATACCCGGAATCATTCATAAAAATATTGTATAAAAATGTATTGGGCAAATCATATCCATATCATCTGAGTACTATTTTGGTAAAACAATTTGAAAACAATTTAAAATATGATTTAAATACTTTTCTTTCTAAATTATTTGAGGTTGATTCATCTTAAGTCTTTCTCATATCATATATATAACAGGTAAGAATGCATCACTTGATGCCTCGCTAGAAAACCTTTCTATCATGGTTTTCAGAACCGAACCGGTTAGCGAACCGGCCGTGCTATCGGTTCACTGGTTCAACCGGTCGAACCGGTCAGAAGAACTGGACGACGTCATAATTAATTAATTATTTAAAAAATTAAATAAAAATATAAAAACATTTAATAAAAATAGTTTTTTATATCACAAGTCATATTCAAAGCAAGTTATAACATATATAAGTTAAAAGCCATAAAATCAAGTGAAACAAAATTATTCCAATCAACTACAACATAATATTTAAGGTAAAACATATTAAATAATAAATATAATTATATAACTATAATCAAAAAATAAATTTGGGGATAAAAAAATCATAACAAACGATGTCATTTGGTTCAATTTTTTTTAAAAAAAAATCCCACATGGCTAAGAAACATAGAAGAGCATCACAAAAGTCTAAAGAGTAAAAATATGAAAACAAAACAATCCCACATGGCTAAGAAAAATAGAAGAGCATCCCAACCGAGTTCTATAAATAATAGAGGTAATTTAGCATTCAAAATCATGGAGCCTTTTGGTGAGCACAAAACGAACTATTTTTTCGCTTCAATCGAGCTCGAATTTTAGGCTTCAATCGAGCTTCTAATTTTTTTTTTGAGTTTGAGCCTTTTTGAGTTCACTAGTAGCGGTTTAATCGGTGTAGAATGAATCAGCCAGGCAGCGGTTCCCGGTTGAACCGACCAGTTCGGTTTTCAAAACATTGCTTTCTATCGATACCCTCTATTCTTGTACTTTTTCCTTTGCTTTTAAGTTTACTCATATCACGATCTCAATCACGATCTACACAAGCATTATTTACCAAAAACATACCATTCAAAGCATATGTTAGTATCATTCTAACATAGGCACATTTAGGAATAAAATTCCTAAAAATTATTTTGATACTAATTTGATTCTTATTATATTTCACAACATTAATGTTAACTTTAATACTTCAAAATAACACTTCAAGTTCCTTACAATTTATACTCATCAACAGCTCACATGACATTTTCAAGTTTCACAATTCAACCACTAATATGAATTCTTTTAGAATTCATCTCAATATTTTCAATTTATTCAAAATGGCCCCTTGCCATCTAACTTTAATTCAAGCTTCAAATATCATAATCAAGCATTCCAATAATATATTCAAACTAAGTACATCAATTTATAAACAATTTTCATTATAATCTCAAACTTTTTAAAATATACAAATAGGTCCCTTCAACTTTACAAACTTCCAAATTGGTCCAATCAACATTCTAAAGCATGTAGAATCATGCTCATATCATTTCTAGACTTAGGAAAAATTTCCATAATTTCCCCTAATTTTTCCTTTATGACTGAATGCTTTAGGGTACCTTAGGCTTGATTTTCAGCTTGATTCAAGCATAAATTCAACCTCTAAACATCATTTTCATGCATCTATAATCAATTCCATATTAAAATAATCCAGTTTCAATGTCATATCAAAACCCTAATTAACCAAACTTTGATTCAATAATTTATAATTGTTTTCAATTATCATATAAGCAAGAAAAATAATTTTGCAACATCAACAACATCATAATCCATCCTTAAATAATCAAAATCCAATCTCCCCTTAATCCACCATATTCATGAAACTAAATATTTAAGCAAGGAAAACATTAACAAATTACACCAAATGATAGAGAATTTTATGTTGGCAAATTTTCTATCTCATGCTTTAATCCAAAAGCTTGAGAAATTTGCTTGAAAATGAAAAATAAATTTCTTCTTACATTTCTAATGTTTTTCATGACAACAAGCTTGGGAGGAAGAAGAATTCTTGATTTTTGTACAAAATTATCTTAAGACACTTGCCTTTAAACTAATTAAAATTTTATTTAATGTCAAAAGACCATTTTACCCTTAAAATTCCATGCAAATTACCATCCCACATCATGATATCATAATCATTACATCATCAAGTCAAATATGAAAAAATATATTAATCTTTTCCAACTTTGTTCTTGCACTTTCCTAAAAATTATAATCTTGCTATTTTAATCAAACTTTCCTTATTTAACATAAAAAATCAATTTAAATCCAATGGTCCATGTTAAATTCTACCAATTAAAAGTATAGAAATAATTTTTTTAACCATTCTCTATCATCCTTCAAAATTTGTCAAAAAATCTTATTCGATCCGATTATCCAATTTTTTATCGGACTTTATCGCTTTATAACTTTTAATACATATCTCGAATCAAAAATCTGAAACCCACGAAATATCATTCTTGGAGGTGAACTATTCATTTACGGGATAAAATTTCTTTTTAAGAAAATTACCACTTTAGTCTATAAAATTTTCCCAAATTTACACTTTGACCACTAAACTTTCAAAAATTACATTTTGGTCACTAGCTAAAATTTTGAGTATTACAATCCTTTTGAACATTTCGTCCAACTTCTCTTCTAATTCAGGATCAATGCTTGTAAGTCTGAATATCTAAGCTTTAGGCATCACCTACATAAACAATGATAATTTTAATATGGAATTATAATAACATTATAAAAAAATTTATATGAATTATCAATATACCATAAATATATTTTCCACCACTCTTCCGAGGCATGATGGTTTCTTTTGTAGGATTCTATTCAAGTCATATATCTTTTCTTTTAACTTTCTTCATAACTCCCCTTCTTTTTTTCAATAAATCCCACCTATTTTCAATTGTTGTTATGTATAATGTTTTACCGTCTCATTCTCAAAGTGGTCAACTATTTTGAACCATCATTCTTTTTTGAAATGAGTACCATGACTATTATTATTTAATATCTCCTTAATGGATTTTTTGGCCCAATAGGGCATCCGCTTAAATTATTTGGCCTAATAGGGCACCTCAAAAATTAATTTGGGATCTACAACATTTTTCTACAGTCAAGGGCGAATTCATCACCTTGACGTGATGAGTTCTATGAGATATATTTTTTATATTTCGGGCCTAATATTTTAATATTTTCTATAGAAATCGTCACCTAGAGGTGACGAGTTTTATTATAAATTTTTTTAAGATTATTATGCGTATTTAAGGTTGCAAAGAAAAAAATACACTGGAACTTGTCACGTCTAGGTGACGAGTTCCAACGTTCATTTTGTCACACCCCAATTTAGGGGAAATTTTTTATTAATATAAGGTATTGAATTAAAGTTGTAATAAGTGAAAATTAGGACAAAATTGTAAGTTTCTAAAAATTTGGGCTAGTTTTGAAAACCTAGGAAGTTCAGGGACTTAGCCCTAAATTTTTTCAATTTTTCTAAAAAATTAATACCAATTCCCCTATCTTGATCAAATGCAAAATTCCCCAATTTCCCCCAAATTTTCCACAAATCCCTAGCCCCTCCGACTTTTTCCCCCCGATTTTGTCGCCGCCCGACCACTTTAACCGACGCCGCTACCCCTAAAGCGATTGTCATCTTGCTCTGATCAAAACCTAACCCTTATCGTCGTCGTTTGCCGTGGAGAGCCATCGAAGAGTTCGACAAAACCACCCCCTACACGCCTCGAGTTTTCATCGATTCCGGCTAAACCAGTGACCGACATAACACACCGCCTGCATTACCTTGCTCCCCGTTCGATCGTCGGCGTTGGGGTAAGTTGGGTCACTTTTTCTTTTGTTTGTGGTATTTAACAATAGATGTTGGATTAATTTTTGATGAATTGGATGTTGGGATCGAACATGGAGTATTCGAATGTCCGCCCCGAGCCATCTGCCGGCGTCACGTGCCGCCACCTACGCGTGAGTTTGTTTTGCTCCAATAAATTTTCCAGAATCGAGTAGACCCGACCCGCCTGCCCGACATGCCTGATCCGACCCGACCCAACCTGCTTGGTCCAGTTCAGTCACTGAGTAAACTCAGCGAGTCAACCCGTTGACCGTTGACTTTGACAGAAAATTTCAAATTTTCCGAAAAATCCTATTTTATGTTTTTCGAAGTCCTGAGTCCAAATCCAAAGTCTGGTTTTCCAAATTTGCACCCAGTAAGCTGTTTTCAATGTTTTATCTTCGGATTCAAGTTGGTTTCTCATTTAAGTTCAGTTTCTAACGTAAATTTGGTTGTTTTATGTTGAGTTAATTGATAGGATGAATCGATCAAGAGGGGTGAATTAGCAATTAAAACATTGGTGGAAGCTTTGACAGAAAATTGAAAATATTTGCACAACGATTTAGAGTGGTTAGACTTTTTCAACCAAAGTCTACGTCCACTACCCTAGCTATCCACACTAAGGATTTTCCACAAATTCACTAATTTGTCTTTCTTTTTAGGACAAAGAGTAACCTTACAAATCCCTCAAGAATTATACCCCAAATTCTTGAGAACACTCCTTCTGTCTCGTCCTTCTTCTCGAGGTCTACCTTATCTTGAATCATCATTTCATGCATGAGGAGAGAACCAATGAGCTCATCGAGAGTTAAAGACTTTAAGTCTTTAGTTTCGATAATCTTCGTCTTCTTCGATTGTCAAACTTTTAGAAGAGAATAAATTAACTTCCTCACAAGCTTCTCATTTGGAATAATTTCTCCATATGACATAAGGTCATTGACAATCACGAAAAATCTATCCGTCATAGCTTTGATATCTTCTCCAGAATTCATTATGAAATTTTCATAGCTATGAGTAAGAAAACTGATTTTAGATTCTTTTACCTCGTTGGTTCCTTCATGAGTGACTTGAAGTTTGTTCCATATCTCCTCGGCGGTTATACAAGATAACTCTCCCGTATTCATCTGGTCCAAGTGCACAGAAAAGAATATGGATAGCCTTGGAGTTGAGCTTTAAAATCTCGTATCTTCTTCACTCCACATATTCGGATCTATGGATGGTTCAGAGTATTTGTTCATAACGATTTTCCATGCTCCCATGTCACTAGCTTGAATAAAGTACCTCATCTCATTCTTCCAATAAGCATAGTTAGCTCTATTGAAGAAAAGAGACTTGTTGACGGGCTGAGAATCAAGAACGAAGTCGAAGTTTGATGTAGAGGCCATTGATAACTTGAATATCGATTGAACTCTTCTCGAATCTACTCAAGAGGTGGTAAAACCTTCAAATGAGTGTAGCTATGATACCAATTGTTGAGTTAATCGATCGGATGAATCGACTAAGAGGGGGTGAATTGACAATTAAAACGTCGGTGGAAGCTTTGACAGAAAATTAAAAATATTTGCACAATAATTTAGAGTGGTTCGACTTTTTCAACCAACGTCTACGTCCACCACCTTAGCTATCTAAACTAAGGATTTTCGACAAATTCACTAATTTGTCTTTCTTTTGAGGACAAAAAGTAACCTTACAAATCCCTCAAGAATTATGCCTCAAATTCTTGTGAACAATCTTTCTCAAAGAGAAAATTACAAACTTTGCAAACTTACAGAAAAACCTCACAATGCAAGATGTTTGCACAATTCTATAACAAATAAAGAACACTCAAGAATAGATACAATTGAGTACAAATGGTGTTCTTGAAAGAAAAATGAATATCGAATGGAATTTGACTTGAATTACTCAAACATGATGTTTAAGGATTTCTCTTTTGTTTCTCTCTCAATTCTTTATGATCATAGGCTTCAGAACTTGTTTAAATACACATTGGATCAATTTTGAACGTTGGAGATCATTGGTGAAGTCAATATAGCCGTTGTGGTGTGAATTCTACTTCAAAAAGTTGTTAAGAGCGTAGGGGTATCGATACACCTTCAAGGGGTATCGATACATCCTGTGTAAAATTCAAATATTTCGACCGTTATAAGACTAGGGGTATCGGTACCCATTGGGCATTCTGTTTTTCTTGAAGCCAAAATTAACATAAGGTGTAACACCCATAACCCGTATAATTATACCTATACAGATTATAGATGTCATTCGTATTAAAAAAAACATTTCATAATTCAAAAGCTATTTAAAATTTATTTTCTTAAAATAATAAATAATATTATAAAAATACCATGTCATATAAATCATGTTTCGTTGTAACCAATTTAATTCAAAAGATTTATTTTATATGAATAGTGAATAGTTCCCGTGAACAGTTACAATGAATAGTGGGGGAATCGATTCCTTGTAGCAGAGGAATCGATTCCCCTTTTGGAATCTGGAAATTTGCCAAAACGCGGTTACTGTAGCAATGAATAGTAACTGCTACAGTAACTGCGAAAATACATCTAAGTTTATAAAATTCCATTTTCTTGTTTCCAATTTTGTTCAGCAAAGCAAATAAAACATAATAATTACATGCCACTAATTAAATCTACATTACATTTTAGGATGTCTTACTGATAAAGAAATATACTTCTTGATACTTGATGTTGCCTTGAACTCTCTATTCTTTTATGAGCTTTTTACCTACGTGTGAAAATCATCACATGCTAAGTATATACTTAGTGAGGCAATTAAAACATTTTATAGTACAATACAATTCATGCATAATTTTATCATAAAAACCAAATACCTTACAATCATATTATCAGCATATCCAATATTTTACCATGATCAAAAATAATATAACTGAATATAAAATTCCTTACCAATATACTTGCCATTAATTTCTTAAGCTCGTAAGCTTAATTTCATGCTTACCATTTATTAACCAATAATGTATAAAACCATAGACAATAGCCCAATATACAACCCTGAGGACCCTGGGTATACGAGTAAAATACATGCACCGTAGTGCTAAACCTGCACTAAGCTTACGCCATAGTGCTAATCTGGACAATACACATAAGGTCGTGCCCACCACCTACACTAAGCTTACACTATAGTGCTAATCCGGACATAAACCTGCACTTAGTGTCCTTACACACTATAGTGCTAATATAAACCTGTAGCTGCTATACTCTATGGCATGCCAACTATACCCTGTCCCTCAATGACTTATTCGGGCATATAGTCTACTTTATTCAATCCATCCATGGCAAAGTATATTATTATAATTTAACATTGGGCAGTTCATACCCGAAATAACATTCATGGTAAAATATCACATTTTCAAAAATCAAAGCATTACAATTTCATACTATGACATATCAATGTCATATCAATTTATAAAAATATGATATAATATCATGCTGATAAAACAAGGTCGACTTGTCGCAAGTCTTCCTGATGATGTATAATACATCCGTATAATTTCATGCATGTGTTGCACTCACCTTGACACTTTATAATATTCCAAAATAAGCCTCACTATTGTCCACAATAACCCTTTTCTTTTATACTCGAATCGTTTTGAACACCGAGTAAATCACAATCTGTACAAAATATAGATTCATACTTATATATGTTAGTATTGTACTAACATAAATATAACCAAAATATATTCCATAATCATGCTTCAAACTATTCACCACCATTTACTTTAACATTATTAATTCTTTTTAGTATTGGAACCAACTTTTCCAATTTACTCAAAATGGTCCTTCACCATTTTATCACCTAAATCTTTAATACCAAAAATTCCAATATAACACATCAATTATATAACACTTACACAATAATCCCTCAATTTTTCTGGAATTTATGAATTGATCTCCAACTTTTCAAAACTTACAAAATGATCCCCAAATTTCCTAAGGCTTGTATAATACTTCCTTCATCATTTCCAACTCATATATAATTTTTCCATAATTTTTCTCACTCAAACAAATCCATGATCAAAACTCATAGAACAAATTCTCAAAAGATCAAACATGTTCTAATCATCACACATGCTTGAATATGAATCTACTACCTCACAAACATCAAAATCCATCATCAATTTCATGATCCCTTTTTATGAACACAAACCCTTAAATTTAGGATCTTTGAACACCAACAAGATTACCATGCCATATTGGTACCAAAAGATAGAGTTTTTCTCATACAACCATTTTCTATTTACAACTTACACAAAATATTGAATCAAATTGCTTGAAAATGGAGTTGGAATTTTCTCTTACCTTTGGAGAAACCCACGGCTGATTTTGGGAGAAGAAGATGAACAATTGAAATGATATGTTGGGTGCATATCATAATATTTTACATTATAATCCACTTAAATGAATATAATATTCACTTAATTGGGATAAGACTAATTTACCCTTAATGAATCTTCTTATTTACCATAAAACCATGACAACTCATCCTTATCATAATTCAAAGTCAAAGATGAAATATTTTGACTTTAAATTTCCGAATTTTCCCATGAAATTTCAAAACTTGCATTTTAGTCACCAAATTCCATTGTTTCAATTAAATCTGAAAAATTCCATATTTTCAGACCAAATTTCTTTGATTCAAAATATTAAAATAATATTTCCAACCATTTTATAACATCCTTCAAATTTTTGTAAAATTCCAATTCAATTTGAAATTACCGATTCCTTACCGGTTTTAACCATTTCTAATTTTTCTTTACCAAATTCCAAATATAATTCCATAAAACCCCACTCTCAAGAGTAAACTATCTATTTATGAAATAAAATTCTTTTCAAGAACTTTACCACTTAATTTCCTAAAATTTCTTCCAAGTTTAATACTTTGACCATTAAACTTTCAAAAGTTACATTTTGATCGCTAACCAAAATTTGGGGTATTACATAAGGGGTATCGGTACCTTTGGGATAGGTATCGGTACCTCTGCATAGGGGTATCGGTACCCTATGGGGTATTTATACCCTTTTTGCATTCGAAATATGAGGGGTATCGGTACCTCTTAAGAGGGTATCGGTACCTCCCTATTTAAAATTCATTTTTGGCTCGATTATGGTTAGAAATACTTTGTAAAAATTATTTCAAAAATGTTTTAAGATTGAAACACAATTTTCACTTAAGTAAGGAGTAAAATTTACATTTGAAATCTTGGAGTAATATATGTGATATTTGATTAATTGGATCCAATATTATTTTTGAAATTGAATATAAAATCTTAAAATTTATTAACACTTTATTTGTTATATCGAAACATCAAAATGTTTTCAACACTTTGTATCCGATGAATTATTGGACGTTGATTTTAAGTTCAAGAGTGATCGAATGAAGACTAAATGGTCGATCGATATGGCACAAAAATCGAGGTAATACTCTACTACTTTTTGTATGCTTTTCGAAACCCATCGATAAATGGTAAATGCATGAATGTAAATGATTGGTCCATTATGTGTAGTTAACTATCATTAGACTCAGATGGAAATCAGAATAAAAAATGAACACTATGTAAGACTCTAACGCTAAAAAAATAGAAATATGTAGATTGATCGGAACAAATCTTAGTTCAAAGATTTAATTAGTAAATCAATCAATCAATCTCAGAATGCGTAAATTTTGATTAATCTCGTTAAAAGTTAAATGTTAAATGTTAGGAATATTTGGATAAGAAATTACAAAAAATAGTACAATGGGATCAAATTATGAAAATGCCGTTGTACTAAAAAAGGATCAAAACTTCCCCTAGTGGTTAAATTAACCTTCAGTGCGCAAATGACCAAAGTACTCTGAACTTTAATGGAACTAGAATACTTTTAAGCCTAAGTTATCCGAATTAATGCCACTGACAGAATTGAATGAAATGATGATAATATCCCTGAAGAGTAAAATAATCCAAAATATTTATAAGCCTTGAAATGACTAAATTATATGACATAGTTGAATTGAATGGAAGAACTGTATGTATCCGAATTTCAAAAATGACCGAATTATTTTGGAAACTCCGAAGTAACGGGGATAGACTTGACTATTAAATGACCTAAGTACCTCGATGACCTTGAATTAAGTGAATAACTTGGATAAGTCTAGAAACAATGATGATCTTATATGTTGTACCGTCCATAAGGGTTTTGAACCATGAATCAAGCACGTTGATATTTCCCAATAACATTGCAATACCGAATTGGAATAAAGACCATTGGAATATCAGTTCATCTTTCTCTAAGATACATTCCGCGATGATTCTGAAGATGATCAATTCGACAAGAATTTGTCTGTATTAAAAAGTGAATACTCTGGAAGTGAAATGATTTGACCAGTTGACAGGTATGATTAATGGAACTTGTACAGTTACAGTTAAATCGATATTTCAATAGATCAATAAAAATCATAATTGCTCCGAATCTTAATTTCTTCCTTATCAGCTCAAATTACTAAGAACCTAATGCCCAAAATGCCTCTGATTTCCTGAATAATGGAATCACTCTTGTTATATTTGGAAAAACAAGTAACTATGATGCAAATGATTCTGAATACTTTTCAAATTAAATAGTGCCTCTAAAAAATATATTCGAATATTATATGATCCTGATAAATCATGTTCTAAATAACTGATGAATCTGTTAGTTATTGAACCATTTCTATGAGGATATCGTCTCTGAATTTAAAACGTTTACAAAAGTTTAATGACTCCTTATCTTATAAATATCAATCATCTCTAAATAATATTTGAAACCTCTAGTGTGTTCCCTGATCACGCATATATTTTCTCTGATTTTAAAAATATGTCTCTGTTATCTGAAATACAGTCTGACCTCTGATTTCTGTCATGAACTTTGATATCTCTTATGATATCTGATTTCTGTTCTGATCTCTGATCTATGCTATGATATTTGATATTTCCATTTACGGACTGAAATTATTTTTATACGGGGTGCTCTGGGACTCTGGCATGACTTAAGACACTGGTAGGTTCAGTCGTTGTTCAACACCAACTGGTAATTCCTTATGAACCTAAGGTAACTCTTGGGTGGGCTCCTAGCCTAATGGGTCTAGTGGTAAGACCTTATGGACCCTAAGGCACTCCCTTAGAGGTGGCACCATTGCTATATACTTTTGGGTAAGACCTTATGGACTTGATGGCACTCCCCTCAGGTGGACACCTACGCTTTGGCTATGGCAAGACTTTATGGACCTAATGTGCTGCCTTAGGTTGGCACCTACGCCATTTCGGCCTAGGTAAGTCCTGATTGATGCAATTATGGGAAACTACATATTAGCGTTCGGTTGGAGGGTTTTACTATGGGTTTTTTTTCGGAAAAATATGTTTTAAACTGCTATTGTTTTAAAAAGATCTGTACATTTTCACTGGTTTTGTGAGAACACACTAGACACCCTATTCTGATCCGTTGAACCTAGTCATCCGAAACAATTCCTCTGAACTAAAATTTTACTATCTTGTACTATCTGAGATATCAGTGGGACCTCAACTCAACATAAAATTTTGTAGATATCTGAATCAATACAAGAATATATGCTTATATGTTATATGTATGTTCTTCAACATCAACTGGTAGTTATGTATTATTGAGCTTTCCAAAGCTCACTCTATTACTCACTTTTTTAGGTTAAAAAGATTGAACCAATGCAACTATTGACATCAGTAAGGGAGTTTCACCGGCGTTGCTTGCGGAGTATGGTGCATGTGATTAGGGGGCATGTATGTTGTATTTTGTTTTATATACGAGTTTGAAAATCTGTTTTATTTTTTTAATACTAGTAAATTTTACTTTTGTATTTATAAATTATTTTCATGATTTTACATGTTTTAACAAAAAATTTAAATTTTATGGGATTTTTATGGTAGGTCGCTCCGGTGGCCCTAATGTGACACATCGGATCGGATCAGATCACCCGTATCGGTCTGTGGGTGTTACACATTTACTCAAATTTTATCTATAAATAGGAGTTGAATTAGTTAATATATTTATAGGAGAACCAAAACATGCACTTGTGGGAAGAATATTTGTAAAATTATCATTGATATTTGTAAAATTGGTACAACATTGGAATAGGATTACAAAGGATTTATCGTCCTACTCGATATTTTAGGAGATGTGGACAGTGCTTCCTATTGTGGTCTTCACCTCTACAGTGGCCACATAACTTCGGCAGACCTTGCTCTCTCTTTGAGGGTCAATCCATATTAGTATGAATTCGAATAGATTTAGGGTGGCCCTTACCTTCCTTCGTAATTGTGGATTGGACAATCATTCTTCAGATATAGTAGGTGGCTAATATAAATTGTTCAGGAGATACTTAAACTCCTAACTGTATATGTTAGTCATAGTAAGCAAACTATAACAATCATTAGTGTAAATGTATGTGTCTACATTCACATACAACAATCGTGTGCAAATGCAAAAAATTTAAATTCTCAAGTCTGATTTGGGGACTATGGAAAGAACGAAATGAAAATATCTTTAGAGGAATTAGCAAGAACCCAAACCATATTGTGGAATATGGTCGCACACTTGCACAAGATCTAGTAAATGTAAAAAGCTTAAACAACAAGAACATTACCATGGAGCCAAGATAGATAAGTTGGAGAACACCCCTGACCGACCAATTTACTCTTAACACTGACGAAACTTGGAACAGATCTTCAAAAATCGCCGGAGCAGGAGGTCTAATAAGAAATTACAAAGGAGAATGGGTCAAGGGTTATTATTAACATCGAAAAAGTAAATTATGTCCTAGCTGAACTATGAGGATTGAGGAAATGACTTACCATCGTAAAAACCATAAGTCTGAAACAGTTGATTATAGAAATAGATTCCCAAGAGGCGATCGAGGGTTACTTCCATGAGATAATGTTCTCGAAATTTTTATTTCACGTGATAATGTACTCCCAAGTTTAATTGCTAAAATAGGGTGATGCACAAATTTGGCCGTAGGTCGCCATGCCTTTTGGGCGACCTACGACGTGGCAACTTCCGAGAATAAAAGAACGACGACGTTGCATGTCACATGCAGAAGCCAACCCATAGGTCGCCATGAACTCCGGGCGACCTTGTAGGTCACCATGTCTTTTTGCATGGACACGTGATAACCTGCTCCCCGCTGCATGCCGTCCCCTCATGCTCCCCGCTGTATGTCGCTGCAGCTATATGGGCTGCAATTGTAGCATGAAATCAGCTGCTTCATGCAGTAATTATTGATGCATGCATGTGAACCATTTCAGCCCGTTAATTGTATAATTATTGGTGAAATAATTGAGGCAGCTTGTGTTATATATGGGAGGTGATTAACGTGAGAACATAAAAGAAAGAAAGGGGGAAGAGATTGTAGCCGAAGAAAGGGAGAAAATAGTGCAACCGAGAAAGAAAGAAAGAAAGAAAGGGAGAAAGGAAAGGAAAAAGAAGAAAGGGAGATAAAGCTATTGTGAGGTAAACTTTTATTATTTAAATTAGTTTATTATTATAAATTTTTATTTTGTTAGTTTCGGGTTTAGGGTAAAACAAAAATCAGTTAATTAGTTTGTTAGTTTAGGGTTATATGATTGTTAGTTTAAGTTAAATATATTATACAGAAATAAAAAATTATTTAATTAGTATGTTTGATAGTTATATAGTTAAAAATAATTAATTAGTTTGTTTTGTTATTCGTTAGTTATATAAAACAATTATTTAATTAGTTTGTGTTAGTTAATTAGTTAAGTTATATTAGTTTGTTGAATTTATATTATATAAAAAATTAGTTAGTAATATTAGTAGTATATTATAATGAAAAAATAATGTAATAGTTTTAGTTATATAAAAGAATATTTTATTAGTTGTTTAAGGGTTTAGCGTTTATGTTTAACTTATATTTTAAAAAGTTTACTTTATAAGTTTATTATATTATAAGTTATTATATTAAATTTTTTGTTGTGTTGTAAATTAGTAAGTTAGTTAGTTAGTTTATATTAGATTATATTAAATGATTTTTTAAATATTGTTGTTTAATTTTTTTACAGATTCATTCCAATGGCTAACCAAATTCCACTGCTGAGACTTGACAATGAATATATTTCAAGTCACTTAGGAATAATGGTGAATAAAATATTTGTTTAATAAATTATAATTAATAAATATTTTAATATTATTTTATGATGATTGTGATAAATTGTTTGCATTATCTAATTGAAGGAGGACGAGCAGCGAGTCCTTCGTCTTCGGCTACATAAAGTGCCCAAGCCACACCCATTGATTGAAGAAAACTTACAAGAGGTTGGATTTTGGTATGTAACATTTGTGCGAGATTACAAGTTGGTCCCAGGTTTGATTAGTGCGTTGATTGAACGTTGGAGACCAGAAACGCACACGTTTCATTTGCCGTGTGGAGAATGTACGATAACTCTGGAGGATGTGGCAATGCAACTCGGGGTCCAAACTAATGGGATGCCGGTGGTAATGTCACATGAGTTTAATAATGTGGCACAACTTTGCAGCTTGTTTCTTGGGAAAGCACCCGTACCACCAAAGTGTAGAGGGTGGCGTGTGAGGTTGTCATGGTTGAAGAATGAATTTCAGCTTCAACAAAATAGTACGGAGCACGAAATTATATATGCAACACGAGTATATATATTACAGTTGATTGGGGGAATTTTGATGCCTGATAAATCTGGTAGTTATGTTCACACTCAATATCTTATTTTTTTTAAGAAATTTTGAGAATAATAGGCAATATAACTGGGGATCAGCGATATTGGCGTTCTTGTATCGTGAGATGTGCAAGGCGTCATTAGTCGTGAATGATAATAATACAACAGAAATTGGTGGATGTTTGTTGCTGCTACAATCATGGGCTTGGCATAGACTTCCATTTTTGACACTGATTAGTCGGACTGCGGTTGACTTTCCACTTGCCGGAAGGTAATATGAATCCTCTATTTTAATATAAAATATTAATTAGAAAATATTTATTTTGGTTAATATTATTGAACAAAATGGTAATATTTTTTGTTTTGATTGATATGCAGATGGAGGCATAAAATTGAAGGCACGGGGTTGGTGCACAACAACATTAAAGAGTTCAGGCTGAAGATCGACATTAAGGCCAAAAAGGAGGTATATATAATCTGTTATTTTTAATTATTATTTAAATTAACTATATTATTTGATTTAAATCAATTTTATTGTTTTTGTAATTTTACAGTTTAATTGGAGACCATACATGAATGAAGAAATATTTGCGTGGATACCGCATGATATTTTAGATGGGTTTCAATATTGGTGTGCTGTTACACCATTGATCAATTTTGCTTTTGTTGAGATCTAATTTGGGGATAGAGTGCTGAGGCAATTCCACTTCCACCAACCCATTCCGCGGAGTCCATGGGATCATGACCTCCTCCAAAACTTAGATAGTCGTCGTCAGGTGAATTGGGTTGAGATGCATGACGACCTGCACAGATTTGATGGTTGTCGTAAATAAAATGTTAATTGGGTTGAGAAGCATGCAACCTACATTAATGCTTGGAACAATAGGGCTTCATTCATGCCAACTCTTGACGACATTCAAGACGACGACTTTAATTTTGAGATTTCGGCTTACCTTGCTTATTTTTTGGATAATGGAAAGTCGTTCCTCACAACAATGGTAGAGAGGCGATAATTTTTGAGGTTTAAGAAAAGATTTGGTAAAGCTGAATACTCTCTACCGAGTGGGAGTTCATCTCTACAACCTGAAGCGGAAATGACCGATGTGGATAATAGCGCACCGCAACTGTTCGGCGATGCGGGATCGTTGCATCACGCAGTTGATGATTCTACTATCCCGGCATACATACCAGAGTTTGTGTAGCATGAGGCACCCATCTATTCTCCTATGTTTTTGTCGACGTATAACTTTGAACACATGGCAATTCAAATGCCCCCAATGAATGAGGAGGATGGGTACCATAATCCTGAGCAACCGCAACGGCCACAACGTATCAGAGGTCCGCCCAGACATTTTCATTCAACAACACCTCGGCATCGACAACAATTGTAAACTCGTTTTCTATTTGTTACAAATTATATATTGAAATTAGACTATTTTTTTAACCTTAACAATGATTTTTAGTATCAAATCATTATTATAATTTCATTACTAGTAATCATTAGTAAATCATTAGTATCAAATAATTAAATATTAATAATAATTAGTAAATCATTAGTATCAAATCATTAATAAATTCGACTATGTATAAATTTAAATTTGAGTAGTCCACACTTGTACACTCATTTGTTATTATTCTATAATAATTAGTAATAATTATTAAATCATTAGTATTAAATCATTATTATAAAATCATTACTATTAAATCATTATTATTATGATTATTATTAAATCATTATTATCATTATTATTAAATCATTAAATATTAATAATAATTTATCGACAAAAATTACATAAATTCAACTTTAATGTGAATATATAATAATTTATCACCCTATTAGTATCAAATTATTATTATAATTTCATTATTATTAATAATTACTAATAATTACTATCAAATCATTAAAAATTAATAATAATTTCATTATTACTAATTATTACTATCAAATCATTAAATATTAATAATAGATGGGTGCTTCAGACTGCACAAACTCTGGTATGTATGCCGGGACAATATTAGTTATGTAACGAAAATGGCGTTAATTGAACCACACATCCATTCAAATCTGTTCAAGTTCTCGAATTATAAATCATTACAAAATTAAATCCAAATAAATACATATATGATTACTAATTATGAGGCCTATATCTTGGTAAATTAGGACAATTATTTTTTGAATGGCCTTCACCCCTATATAATCCGCATCTCTTTGCTTGACCTCTCTCTCTAGCATGGAAATCCATACTGGTATGAATACGAGTGGACTCAGGTCAACCCTTTGGACTTCTGCGAAGCATTGGATTTGGTAGCCATTCATCATGATCCTTTTTGGGCCAATATGATTCATTCGGGATCTGTCTGAACGGATAGTTGTAGACATTTAATATCTTACGTAGGTGAAAGCATTCATCAACATAAGTATATGCGTTTACACCAGCATACATACATGCAGCGACTGCATGAGCACATGGATATTTTCATGCCTGAAAACGACCACAATCACACCATTTGTATCGTAAATCAACTCTAAATGTTTGGTCTTCTCCTCCGACGTTACGGCGTATGCACGACACGACAAAAGTATGACCAACTCGGTCGAAATTATGAACAACCATTGATGTTGCCAATCGCTCATTTGCTTCCATTGATTCCACCACTATAGGAGCCCAAGTTTTACCTCTATTTATGAGACTCTTAATTTCCTTGCCTTTGTCCGACAAAACTTTAGCCAATCTAAAGTACGTCTCTTTCACCACACTCGCTATTGGGAGATGACGTGCACCTTTTAGTACCGAATTAATGGCCTCAGCAAGGTTTGTGGTCATATGTTCGTATCTCCGACCTTCATCGTATGCTTGCGACCATTTTTCCCGCGGTATTTTTGAAGCCCACTTCCAAACACGCTGATCATCGTAAAATACCTTCAAATTCTCCAATCTCTTGTCAAAATTTGGTCGACGTAGTTCGTATCCTGTTTCATAATATATTGTGTTAAACCGCAATTAAAAAAACCACGTAAAAATGCACAAATATTGAAAATAAAACTTACCCATGCTGATTATCTCGCTACGAATGTATGCGTTATGAAACTGGTCGATACTATTATTGCCAATATGACGGATACAAAATGTCGGATATGCATACGGAGGTATCCAATGACTTCCTGGTCGTTCAATTGCCGTCAAAATACCCGTTCCTCTATCGGATATCAAGCAAACTCCATCTTCACGAACGACATATTGACGTAGATTGGTTAGAAAGAAATCCCAAGCCTATGTTGTCTCTCCCTCAACAATGGCGAATGCAATTGGGAAGATATTTCGCTCACCATCTTGAGAAACTACCATCAAAAGTACATGCCTATATTGACCATCAAAATTTTTTCCTCTGAATTGCACCCAACTGAAAATTCACCAGAATTATCGAATAATTCAGTCATTTGGTACGGAGGTAAATGTGGCATGTCTGGGAATTCAGGTGCCCTCATCGCATCATAGTCTATCTCGTACATGTGAGGAGTAGCTTCATACGGTGCTGAAACTTCATCAATTACACCTCCACCAAAAATATTTTTGTCGCCGCCCAAAACTGGTTCTTCGGTTTCTTCATCTTCGCTTGAATCATCATGAATTTATCCCCATCGATTTTCAGCGTCAATATCAACAACCAATTCCGGTATGTTTCTCGTCTCATACTCTGCTACTGCAGATGTCCCCCGACTTCATTTACACTTTCCAATAGTGTCATAAAACTGTTCGGGAACTTGTATGTCGGCTCCTCAAACTGACTATATAAAGCCATTTCAGATGGATTTTGAGCAAACACATCTTGATGACCCAGGAACATCACATATGTTACGCGCATCAACAAATAACTCAATAACTGCTATATTGGTTAACTCATGTAATCCAACCATGATTCCAATATCATCATCTTCTTCAAGTGGAACTGCAACATATCTGACTGGGTTGGGGCATATCATAAACCTATACCTCAAACCATCAACTGCAGCTCGAATTTTTCTTTCTATCTTATGCTTCATTTCTATAAATGTGATGTCTTTTTTTAACATCATATTTATTAAATTTTCAGACTGAAAAACTACTCCGACCTCATTTTCCATAATCTGTCCATTATAATGGACAATCGTGAAAAAGTTGTTGCTCATTTTCTCTACAAATAAAAAAATAAATTAATTTAGATTAAAAAATTAGATAAGATAATTTCATAAATCATTAAATATAATATAATATTATATTATATTAATGATCAAATAAAATTTGTTATTAACTTGATTGATTGATTACTAATATTACTAATAATGATTTAATAATTATTATTAATCTAATGATTTGATATTTAATGATTTAATAATAATATGATTTAGTCATGATTACTAATAATTATTTATTATAAATATTTAATGATTTAGATTTGATACTAATCATTTAGTAATTATTACTAATAATAATAATGATTAGTTTGATAATATTTTTTATTTTTTAAAAATATCAAACAAATTTGTTAGGCAAAACTGTCGAGATAATGTTCTCGAAAGAATTATTTCGCGAGATAATGCGTTGGCCGAATTATTTCATTCAATTATTTTTTACTCCTTACTAATTTACACATACAATATAAATTAAACAAAATATTCTTTTAAAACAACACAAAATATTTTTAAACACAATATTTTTTTAAACGAAAATTATCTCGCACAAATTAGTGTATATAATCTAATATAAACTTACTAACTAACTAATTTACACATATACAACAACAAAAAAATGGACAACAAAAAATAATAAATTACTCACGTATTTATGCCTTCTTCATTTCCTTTCTTTTCCTTGTTTCTTTCTTCGAATCAATCTGTACGTGGGGCAAATGTTGTGGAATAATGCCCTGTATGTGTAAACAAAATATTTATTTAAACAACAATAGCTCCCACAAATTAATTTTATTTAATCTAATATATTATAATATAACTTAAACTAATAAACTATTTCTTTATTATAATATAACTTAGTTAAAATAACAAACTAATTAAGCACTAATTAATTTTTTTTATAATATAACTTCAACTTCAACGAACAACCTAATATATGTTTAAAGACACTAACAAATTAATTAATATTTTTTATATTTAATAACTTAAACTAAGAAACTAATTAACTATTTTTTTATATAATATAATATATAACTTAAACTAACAAACTAATATAATATAACTTAAACTAACAAACTAATAATTTATACTAACAAACTAATTAACTAGATTTTAGTTTTACCCTAAACCTTAAACTAACAAACTAATAATTTCATATAATAAACTAAATTAAACAATAAAAAATTACCTCACGAAATATGTTTGAGCCTTTATCTTCTTTTCTTCTTCTTCCTTTTCTTTCTCTCGGCAAAGTTTATATGTGCTTATGCTTATGCTTCTGGTTCTGCTTCTACCCTAAACCCCATATCCTTTATATAAAGCAAATGAGCGTTGGACATAGTCATTAAATTTGACTGTTGAAGCAAATATAATATTAGCATTGAATCGTATAACTATTGAGCATTGAAAGGCTGCAATTGAACATCAATATTTGTTGCATTTAGCAGCTAAATTAACACTGCAATAATACAACTATGGATGCAACGCATGCATGAGGCTATGGAGGCAACACATGCATGAGGGATGCAAGAGCTTGGTCGCCGAGACTCCATGGCAACCTACCATGTCGCCGGGACTCCATGGCGACCTACCATGTCGTCGGGACTCCATGGCGACCTACACCATTCGACGTGCATGGCCCATGCACAACTCCCACATTCATCCCACAGCTCCCATATGCATTACTCCTTGGTCGTCCGATTGCATGGCAACCTCCTTGGTCGCCCGGAGTGCATGGCGACCTCCTTTTGTCAATGTAGAATTCACCCTATCTCAGCAAATAATATGTCCAAAGCATTATCTCGTGAAATAAAAGTTCAAGAACATTATCTCGTGGATTTTGCCGGCGATCGAGTTCCTACAAACAGACAAATCTGAGGATGTTAACCTCAAATTATTAATCGAAGGTTGTAAAAAGCTATTAAAAGATCAAGAAGTGAAGAACATTATACATATCCTAAGGGAAGCCAACAGGTGCACCGATTCTCTCGTAAAGCTTGGTCTCAATGAAGAAGAAAGGGAAAAAACGAGCAGCCTGAAATCTTATTACGACTATTAGATTCTAACAGGCAGAGTGAAGAAACCCTAAGAATGTAGAGGAAACGTTGTCGTTTGCCTCACCTCTTTTGTACAAAAAACCAAATGGTTCATTGACTATATGACAGTGTTTTGTTGAGTCCGTCATTTATTAAAAGTTATAAAATTGTCTTAAGATAATAAAATTTACCAACTATTAAAAGTTACAAAATGATCACACAACTATTTATATGTTTCAAACTCATTATTTTTTGTTAAAAAATTAAAAATAATCTAAACTGAATGTTAACATGATGACTGAGATATAATAAAATTCAATCTCAAAATATTTTGAATTATATTTTGTGGATCGACTCTCTGTTTATATTATGTTGTCAAACCAATGCATGAAACATCACTCCGTCGAGCCAGTTCTTAAAAGCAATTGCAACACCAATATATATTATTAAAATATAAATTTATCAAATCTCATTCAACATGTTAACGTTTAACTCATAAGACTGTCAATTTTTAACAAAAAAAAATGAATTTAGAACATATAAAAAGTTGGTTGACTATTATGTAACTTTCAATAGTTAGAAGATTCAATAAAATAATAACAAAATATTATTTTATAACTTTTAATAATTAGAGACTCGACAAACCAACATCGTACATATAATTGAGGGATCATTTATATTCTTTAACTTGAAATTTAATCCAGACTCTATAACTTGATACAACAATGACAACAACAACAACAACAAAACCTTATTCTCATATGCAATGGGGTAAGGGGGAGGTAGGGTAGTAGGTTGCCCCTAACGTCAGGTTGAGAGCAACTTCCGTGGAAGATCTCCGACAATCAAAAAATTAAAAATAAAGATAAAATGCAATGCATGTATAAATAAATAATTAAATAAATATATAATTGAACAGTCTTCATATACAATCTTCATATGCGGCCTTCATATACACTTCTATAATGGAAAGCAATCTACGCAAATAAATCCCGTAACCATTTTCTCCTTTTAAATCATTAATTTTCTCAGCTTTTCGGCTTTTCCTATCTCAGTTAGTTTATTTTACCGGGTGACGTTGGCTTTCATGGATGAAATGTACGGATTCTACACCATGGGAGATCAGCACGTTGACAACGCTTTAATGTCACCGGAAAACATGATAATTCCTTCCGATTACCAAGCCCAGCTTTATGTATCAGATGGGGCTCCGGCTTTTAGATCCGACGAGCTAATCTCTCTCGCTTCCGCTATCTCCGAAGCCGCTTCCATCAACCCAGAAATTCAACGAGAAGTGGACATTTCAAACGTGATCAAAGCAAAAATCGCTTCTCATCCTTTTTTTCCTCGTTTGCTTGAGGCTTATATTGATTGCCAGAAGGTGAAGGGAACTAAAATTACTAAAAGAATTTTCTTTGTTTTTTTCTATTTCGGGTGGAAACAATCCACTGAAAAATGAATAAAAGAATTTCGAACTTTTTCATTCTTCTTTTTCACCATAGCTTCATTAAATAGGATATATAACGGCACTGTAGATGTTATGTGCAGGAACATCAAGGTAAGATTTGCTGCAGTTGCTTTGTTTGTCGTGTTTTAAATTTCCGCCATTAATGAGTGGTTTACGAGGGTTTTTTAGTCTCAAACTAGTTCGCACTTCGTTTTTCTTCAATTTCATGATCCTAATTCCTACCCTTTTTTTTTCTTACTCTTCGTAAAGAAGCTGACTCAATCAAATTCCATAATTTAGTCGGAATTATCTCATGGATTTTTAATCAAATAGAGTGTATGCAGTTTGTTGATGCTTTGTTTCGATTATTGTTCTAAGCTCTTTATAGAATTCTTTTTTTCTATTTTAGGTCGGAGCACCTGCGGAGATGGCGAGGATATTAGACGAAGTTCTGACGGTGACCGATGTTAACAAGCGGGATTTTGTGCCAACCTGCTTGGGAGCCGATCCTGAGCTCGACGAGTTCATGGTTTCTCTCCTTTGCGACTTTGAAGTTTGCTTATCTATTTTCGCTGTGTATATATATGTATATATGATGGTCTGGGGTTTAATTTGTTCAGGAAACTTACTGCGATGTGTTAGTGAAATACAAATCTGATCTTTCAAGGCCTTTTGATGAAGCGACTGCTTTTCTAAACAAGATTGAGATGCAGCTTCGAAATCTCTGCACGGATGCTTCCATTACAGGCCCTTCTGGTCAGTCCCTCCTCTCTCTTCCACAAGTCAGAGTGTTACAGTCTTATTTCTTTTGGATATCTTTATTCTTTGTTCAATCTTTCGATTCTTGGTTTTTCTGCTCTCATATCTTCTCTTTTCATGACTTCGTTATCTGGTTCAATTACAAAAGAAAATTTACTCAAATAATTGAATAAAGCTAAAATTGGTCTATAAACCTCTCTTGAATGCCTTCAACTGGCAGGGAAAAGTTGGGTTTCGTAGGCTCTTGGTGTATGATAATATGAACGCACGAATGGACGACAATTATTCATTTCCTAGTCGTCATCATATCATTTTCTGCTAGAGAATCGATTAGGGGAGGGCAACAACAGTACTCAAAAGGAGAAATCTTTCGAGTGTATCAATAATATGATAGTTAACACTAACTGAAAAGTAAACGAAACCCTAGAGATGATGTATAGACAAATATTATTGTTTAGACACCATTTCCGTCTTAAATATCCCATAGTTGAGGTGGAATAGGGGTTGATCATTCCCCAGTAAGCATTTGCCTGTTAATGATCATCTTTGTTTGTCATTTCACATCTTTACTTTCTAAATGTAGTTTCAGTTTTATCTTCTTCTTTTTCTTTGGCTGTTTGTCAGAGAAAATGAAAAATGAAAGCCTCAAAGTAGACATCTTTTGGTTTCATTTTTGAGATTATGAACTGACGTTTCAGAGTTTAGTGAGTGTCATTCGAAATAATTGGTCGACAGACTCTCACCTATGCGTTCAACTGTTTCTTTTTTGCAATGCCTTAGATTATGCAAAAACCTAAGCCTAGGGTCAGTTGTTTGAGTTGATTGAACGTTTGGGTTATCTTATATCATTTTTTACCCCAAGGGGTCTTCTCTCTATATCTCAGTTTTATCTTCATTCTTTTTTGAAGTTTCCGTATTTGACACATTTGTCCTACATCAGTACTGAGTTTTAACAATGCAGTTGATCCAAGTCTTTTCTGCATGTATTTGAAGGATTATCGATTTATGTTCAAGTATGTGTCAAACACGGGCGTTTGTTTTCTTCAACTGTGTTATTGCATGATCACCAAATCATGGCTACCCTCGTTGATCCCCCTAGGAACAGTAATGGTTTTTATCCGAATTAAGAGGTTAATCTTTCAAATGAACTTAAATACAGTAGATTTACAGTTCTTCATCATGACTACAGTGTTTTATAGGTAAAAGATACATAGAATTATTTTTCCTGCAGTTTGCCGAAATGTTTCTAGGCTGGAAACTTTTGTTTGATGAGAGCAGTGTATAATTGCTCCATGATGTGTGCTAAAATAATAAAAGCATTTACCATATTTTTCTCTCACACAATGTCGTGCAAGCAGTGATCGTACATGCGTGTCTGTAGGGTGATGCCCATATGTTCTATTGATTCAAAATAATGGATCAACTTTTCGAATTTGGTTATTTGATTTTTAATATCATTCCAAGTAAATGATTCTATTTTTTTAGTGTGTGAAGTTAAAGTTTTACAACTCAAGATGAAATAAATCGAATAATATTTTGTTGCAAATATCACTTGATTTTAGGCTCTATTTTATTTAAAGCCAGTATTTGCATGTGTAATTTCATTTGTGTGAGATAAAAGTATTTACACTTTTTATAGGTATCTAAACATGAATTTAATGTTTAATCTAATAATCAAATCTTTGGTTTAATTAGATATATGAAGGTATTTTTTGGTTTAATAATCAAATACTTTGACTTTTTGGTTTATTTTGTATATTGTGATGCATGAATTTTCATGGAATAATATTATTTAATATAAAATTTGTAGAAATAAACCATGATTAAAGTGTTATATCTGTGAATGAAATAAAATTAAATATACATATGTATAATTATATTAAAATAAAATTCATAGATCATATTGTATATTTGAATAAAATAATGTGCTGATTTTATATTTGTCTTGAAAAAATCTCATAACATTCAAATTGCAATGTATTATGTTGTGATTAGAATGATTTAGATGCATTATGTTAAGATATTAATTAGTCTTCATTTGCTGATTTGATTCATTTCTAATAATAGTAATTAGATTTGGAATGCAAGCTTGGAAGGTGAAGTTTAAGGTAGGGCTCTAAATAAATTTGAGTATTGTTGACTTCTGCTCGACTAAAAAGTTCAAAATTGAATTAGATTTTAAAGTTTGTGAGCTTAAAATTGTTAAATTCAACTTGAATTCAAAATCAAAAAGTAAAAGTCGACTCGAAAGCTTGTGAGTTTAAAATTTTTAAGCTTGACTTGAAATTAAAAAATGAAGTTCCACTGAAACTTAAAAAAACTTGAATAAGAAATATTCTAAGACTTAGCTTGATTGAAGTTCAAATCTAGTTCAATCTTGAATCTAAATACATGAAAGTCTTATATTGTATTTTAAAAGAATAATTAACATATAATATTAATATTAATTTAATTAAAAATTTTAATATATTATTTATTTAAATTATTTGTAATCTTTTCGAGTTACTTTACTTCATTTAATTTGAGTGTTGGTTAACTTAATTCTCGAATGTGTTTGTATGATGTTGGTCCATAATTTAAGACAAAACAAGGTTGAATGGCATTAGTAATTTATTATGATAGAAAGAGAGGCAGAGGAGGAGGATTCACATGGACAGCCGGGGAATCCGCTGAAGGGTTTGTTGTGAAATAACATTAATGACACCACTCATTCAATTCTCCGACGTTGTCCGGTTTTCACGCATCTCTGCCGCCACTTTAGTCCAGGCTTCTTTATCTCCGATCTTCACTTGTGGGGGGTGATATGGTCAAGAAGATTTGCTGGGTCATCCTTTATTAGGTAGTATATACTAAGCTTGTTGTGTATTAGAGAGTCATGTCGACTCGAACTGACAGTAGATATGACCACACATTTGGGTGGTCTTTGTCTTTAACCCTAATCATTCTGTTTTTGCCGTTGGGTCACCATCCCCTCCTTTAACTCTTTCGTCTTGTCTACTCATTGAGGTTCGGTGGGTTAAACTTGGTTTCATACATATATTATTGTTATTTTTAATTCTTGGAATGTGCTTTTAATTTGAAATTACAAATGTCTTGTTTTTTTGAGTATTTTTAAAATAGAGTCATTATCAGATGGGAGCGGAGAAGTTCTGAAAGAAGATCTGGTGAGTAGATTCGGGAATCATATAAGCAGCCTGAAGATGGAGTTGGCGAGGAAGAAGAAGAAGAAAGGAAAACTGGGAAAGGAAGCAAGGCAAATATTGGAAGAGTGGTGGAATGTTCACAACAAATGGCCATATCCAACGGTACCCTTCCCTCTCTCTCTCCTCTCGCTTCAAGGATGATGATTAGATATTAATATTATTACTTGGTCGGTGGTTGAAGGAAGGTGATAAGATAGCATTGGCTGAAACAACGGGACTGCACCCCAAGCAAATCAACAATTGGTTCATAAATCAAAGAAAGCGACACTGGAAGCCTTCGGAATCCTTCATATTCCACTCGTTTTAGATTTTCAAAGTCGTTTCTTCTTCTTTTGTTTCATGCGTATCCGCAAACTTCGCCAACATTTAACGTTGTTCACTTTATGGGTAGAGATGATACAGTGCGAGACACATGTTTTATTCTTGCATCCAGCTTTACAATCATCCACCTATATATATGTCTTGCTTATATATTTATAATAGCTTTAATTTGAATTTTTTTTTATAAATTCAAGCATAATGATAAAATTATGATGATAATTACCTTTATTAGAAAAAGAATTTGTTATTTGGCTAACAATTAACGTTGTTAACGTGTCACATCATGCTATAACAGTTATTCTACTAATGATTTCTTTTAACAAAAGATACTTTAACTAAAAATTAAAATATTGAAGGTTAAAATTCTCTAAAAAAACAAAAATCAAAGTGATCATGATAATTTTACTATTATACCTTAAATTTATATGTCACATAAAAAAATACCTATAACTTTTTTCATGTTTCAAAATTTTAAAATTAACATTTCAACCTTTACCCTTAAACATTCTAAAAGAATTCGAAGCCTTCAATTTTTAGGATAATCTATTCAATTAGTCATGAAAATATAAGATGTATTTTATCACCAAACTAAAAATCAAGATTTAGTAACTAACATTTTAAGTTAGTGCCAATTTGGTTATTGCTAAAGAAAATGATATGGTCTCTTTTTAAGTAATATAAAAATACATTTAGCTCTTACATTCTATTCGATTTTAATTCTAAATAAATTAATAATTTAACTTTTTCTATATTTTATAATTTATTAATTTAATTATAATCTTAAAAGTAATTATAGAAATTCAAAGAAAACATAAAATTACCAAATTACCCGGAGCCACACTAATAGGAGTCGATCCATTAGGGAAGAGGAGACTATAGGAAGACACAAGAAGCCATTGGATCGTCTTTATACAGGACTCGTATGCCAAAGCGGTAGCATTAAGGGTATTGGATGTAGAATTTTATCATACTTTCTTGGGTTGCAAGTTTTTGGTTCTTCTTAATAGAAATTGAAGTGATTCACTCATGTTATTTAAAGATATGTAGCAAACTTCTTTCACGAGCTTGGCTTTCAGCCACAGATACCAATTTCATTGCATATAAACATCATACATGATGAATTAATCCCAGTTCTACTTCCTACTCAAGATGATCAAGTTTAAATTATAATTACTACTATCTCATCATACAATCCAAACCACATTACCTTGTTACACTAAATGTTCAATTTTTAGGGGTTTGTATTTTGTTGGAATTTTTATTTTTATTAAATTAAATTTGTATTTAATTTGTACAATTGAGTTTAGGTTTATAATCTTATTGGGGTTTAGATTCGAATAATTATTTAGGTGTATCGATTTATGTTTGAATAATATATTTATATATGGGTTTGGATTTAAATATTTTAAAAAATGTATGTTTTAAAATGAAACCTGCCGGTTATGATCTCTAGTAAAAGCACTCCGAAATTATAGATGTCCGCCTTGTCTGTTAACTGGCCATTGGCTAGGTATTCCGGATCCATGTATCCTCTGTGGATCATACAAGTAGAAATTACTAGTTCGAACATGAGAAGCTTTCGATTATGCTGAACATTGAATAGTTTCTAGTACGAGCAGAAAGAAGACGATGCTTGCAATGTTCCGGCAATGGCAGTGCTGATATGACTCTGATCTTCATCGAAAAGACCATGCCAGACCAAAATCAGCGATCTTGGCACGAAACTTTTGATTTTTCAGGATATTACTTGCTTTTATGTATCTGTGAATGATTTTGTTTGTGGGGCTATCGTGAAGATAGACTAGACCTTCTACGGTCCCGATAATAATTTGGTATCTCTTTTCCCATGTAACTTCTTTTCCTCTGCTGGAATCTGTTTATGCTTTCGGGAGGTTAAAACAAGCTGTAAGTGATATATCAGTATCAATTTAATCTTCAGTATCTATATTGGAAGTTAAGTATTGATGTTTACCAAAGATGAAAGAATCAAGGCTCTTGTTAGGGAGGAACTCGTTGACTAGAAAACTTTCGGGTCCTGAACAACTACATCCCAATAATCTCACCAGGTTTCTATGCTCCACACTGCTTATCATGTTAACTTCATTGTAGAAATCTGCAGCTCGACGTCGATTGTTAAAGAAAAGTCTCTTCACAACTCTCTCTCTTCCATCAGGTAGAACTCCCTACAGATGAAAAATGAGTTATTTTAGGTCTAAAATATGAGTTCTTATTTGTTTATCTCAATTTTTAAATAATTTTACTCTCTCAACATTCGATCTTAGCTACGCACGTCCCTTCCTTACACATCTTTTACCTTTAGTAACTTTTAGTTAAGAAATATAAAAAAAATATTATGTGAAAAATATAAATAAAAGTGCGTTTATCCATGGCGGGAAAGAAATCAAAGTTGAGCCCCAAAATAGAAGCATGAGGGAGAGTGTGTGATAGATGGAGCATGCAATGCAATAGCAATACATTTGGTTGTGTCGCGACCGTCTTTCGGTTGGGTCTCGAAATTGGGTTTCGACGTGAATGAATTAGATTAGAGTTGTCACCGACCATTTTAAAACAAATTTAGGTGGGGCGGATACCATCTTACCTGATCTGCGTTGTACCAGAAACATGTCGGGTTCGGGAGTCGGTTACGGTCAAGGAAGGATTAGCACCATTGAATCGCCCTTTCGGTACCAATTAATTTTCCGGTTGTCTTTAATTGCGAAAATTGAAATTTAAAAACCCGATTCAAATTATTTACCTTCGATTGAAATTACTACCGAAGCAAAAATAAACAAAATGGTAGATGACAAAATAAAATATTGAATGCTAAACAAAAAGGAAAAAAATGAATAATAAATAATAAAATAAATAAATAATAATAAATAATGTATTATCATTTCTTAATTCATATTTATTATGACAAATGAACATGAAACACCAACATGTGAAATAAACACAACAAATATAGAACTCGTCCATTTCAAAACAGTCAGCGTTGGTATTTTATAAAGCAGAAAAAAATAACAATTGTAAAATTCCGCAAACAAACACGTTCCAAAACAACAAAAGCAATTAAAAAAAACCTTTCGAACTGCAAATGGAAATTAAAGTCCGTGTATTCAGCTCAGCTACAAATCCTTAGCGCTTCTTCTTGCTTGCTTTTGCACCACTGGTGTAACCCCGAACTTGGATTTAAATGTCTTAGGATCGTGTGAAGTAGCAACACACTGGGTACTTTGTTTTTCAGACTCTGAACTGTGGTCCCACGTTTTTCTCTGTGCGCCTCTCCTGTGTTTTTTTCTTTGCGCCCCTCCCAGTTCAATATGCAAGTGTGGATTATATAACTTTTGTGAAGCACTCAACCCATAACAGAATGGTCAAGGTAGGTATGGAAGGGGCCGAGAATTGTGGAAGGTGGGTGGTGAACGTGAGAGAAAAGGAAATGGGGTAATGGGTTGTTGTTTTCCAATTAAGTGGGGTACAAAAAATATTAAAAAATACTAATAAAATAATAAGAATAATTTATATAAATGTATATTTGTATGGTAAAAAAAAGTGTGTCTACAGCTGCCCCTCTTTGCTCATAGTCGTGTAACGGGTGTAGGGAAAATATTAGAAGACACACTTTTCATGAATGTATCCAAATTTAACACCATCTATTACATGGATGAATTCCCATTTTTATCGAATATCCTCTATTGTAGAGTTGAAATCCGACGTCATAACTGGTTTGCCAATCTGGATTGAACCACAAAATAACTCCCTCGTCGTGAGGTTGAGCCGAAACTGAAAAATTCTGAGCACGAAATCCTTCGTCGTGAAGCTGAAATCGGACTCAGAGTATTAGAAAGTAGCTCATGGATTGTCTTCTAGCCCAAGATACTTCATCGTGAAGGTGAAACTTGTCCTGAAGACTTTGGTGTTGCTGTGTTGCAGATGACTTCTTCGTCGTGAAGTTGGGTCAATCTGCTGGGGTACGATACCCTTTGTTGTGAAATTGTAAACATATATGGCCCCTTCGTCGTGAAGTTGAGCCTGGGAATTATATATACTTCGTCGGGAAGTTGAAATCTAATGTAAGTTACGTTGTTTCGAGGCCAATATCATTCGTTGTGAAGTTGAAATTGATTCTAAAACTGGAAAGTTTATTGACAGACACTCCTTCTTTGAGTTGGATATCCTTCGTCGTGAAGTTGAAATCCAATTTTGAGATGGATGTTGCTTGTGTGTACGATTCCCTTCGTCGTGAAGTTGAAACCGCTGGTGGCCCATTCGTCATGAAGTTGAGCCTGGTAATTGGATATCCTTCGTCGTGAAGTTGAAATCCAAGTAAGTTGTATTGCTCCGAGTCCAATATCCTCCGTCGTGAAGTTGAAATTGGCTCTGGAACTGGGAAATTGTTTGTTGACAGTCAGCCGCCCCTTCGCTGTGAAGTTGAGCTTGTGCTGTCTCAAGTCTAATATCATTCGCTGTGAAGTTGAAATTGACTCCGAATGAAACTGAGAAGTTGTTTGTTGACAATCAGCCGCCCCTTCGTTGTGAAGTTGAGCTTGTGTTGTCTTGAATCCAATATCCTTCGCCGTGAAGTTGAAATTGGCTCTGAAATTGGGAAGCCCCTTCGTCGTGAAGTTGAGCCTCAAATGGCACGATATCCTCCGTCGTGGAGTTGAAATCGTGGATGTGTGGGTACGATATCCTCCGTCGTGGAGTTGAAATCGCGGATGGCCCCTTCGTCGTGAAGTTGAGCCTTGACTTGAATATCCTTTGTCGTGAAGTTGAAATCCAAGTATTGTATGTTGCGGGTGGACACGATTCCCTTCGTCATGAAGTTAAAATCGTGGATGACCCATTCGTTGTAAAGTTTGGCTTCGATCTAGATATCATTCGCTGTGAAGTTGAAATCTACTATCGAGCAAATTGTGTCGTTTCGAGTCCAATCTCCTTCGTTGCGAAGTTAAAATTGACTCTGAACGAGACTCAAAAAGTTATTTTATTGTCAGACAGTCTCACTTCGCTGTGAGATCGAGCAACCACCATCAACTTTTGAATGTGCTTTTGAATCGAATATCTTTCGTCTTGAAGTTGAAACTTGACTCAAAAAGCTGCAAAAATGTATGCTAAAAATGATAAATGCGATGCTCTTAAGTATGTCTAAGATGCATGCAACATGGATTAATTCTGCTTTATCCCTTGGATGGAGCCTCATTTTTGTCTGCTGGTCTTGTCGTTGGAATCAACCATGCCCCATTTCAAGTTTTGGCTTTACAGACCTTTCATATTTGAGACTTTCCTGTTTGAAAATATTTTTATCATTTTTCTTGTTTTAGGAGGGAAAAGGATAAATATTCTGTAAAATATTTTTCGTAATTGAATCAAATTATAAACATGAGTTCAAAGTATATCAAAGGAATCAATAGCTCTTTTAATGTTTTCAGAGTTACAGCTCTTTGACAAATGTTCAAATGGATGAGTTGGCTTTAGGTTGACCTAAGGTTTCAGCCATAAAAAGATCATTTTTGTTATTACAACATGCTTTTTTTTGTTTGGCATTTTAATTGGGTGCAAACAAAATGACGCAACTAGCATGATCAATTACTAGACCTTTTATTTCGGTCCTCTGAAATATTCCATTTGTTCAAGCCTTGTAAGCTCCTCTAACAAAGGTAGTGCAGAAATATCGGTCTAAAAATGAAATTCTTGAGTGCTCGTGTGAATTTGACTATAACAGGTGTTCCTTAACTCCCTTAGTCCATCATTACCAAAAATTTCTTGTTTAGATAAATTTGATTTAATTTGTCATTATCTGGCTAGCCAAATCCATAAAGCCAGGGCGTTTAACCAATTGCTTTAGAGGGAAAGCTTAATATTATAATAACTTTTATCAGGTTAACTGAAGGGTTCATCTCATCACAAAGTCTTCAGCCTGACAATAGTAGTGGAGCAAACACCGAGTTGCCAAGTGTCCGAGCAATATCATGGTTTGAACGTAATCTATTCATAAAGTCAGGGCTTTCGAGTTTCCTCTATAACCAATTGCCTTATCGGAATAGCTCAGTTTTTACGGATTTAATTTCTTAAGATTGTCAAGAAGAACCTGTTATAGTCTATGTGTTGTTAAAAGTCAAGGAATCTCATCTTTAAAGTTCAATTTCCAAGCAACTGACCTAAACTAGATTTGGTTACTCGGCTATTCCATCTGTGAAGATCATTATCATCACTGAACGTCTTAAATAAAAAGTATAGTAATGTCATATGCAAAAGGATGCCCCATGTTGTCTGCACTTAATGAAAGGAAAAGGTTAATTGCAAGAGAAGGGTATGGTATTTGAGTGTATATTCTGGGTAATGTCAAAGTCCTTATTTTAAATCATGTTACTTTGTCAGGGATTTGTAACTTTGAACTATTTACAGAGCTTCTTAATTCAGTTGATATTCAAAGAATTACAAGTTTGTAAATGTGATTCATTGCTCGTCATCATTAAAGTAACATAAATTTATTCAAATGTTCTTACAAAAACTTGAGAAAAAATGAAAAAAAACTCAAACAGAATGCCTCAAATGATGAAATGATCTGCCTCACTTGGATGCCTCCGAGTTGTTGAAGTCGATCCAATTCTTGTTATGTATTTTCTGTACGATTCTCTTGAATGTGGAGTAGTTCTTGATAGTGCACCATGGGACACCGTTATGATATTCGCAATGAGCGTTCTCATCATACTACCTGGGGTACATGGGCTTCATGGATTTCTCTGGATATGGTGACACCACATGTGCGTCAACAACTGTTGGTAAAGCTCCTTATATGTCATAGGATCAAAATGTTCTCATTTTTTATTAGACATGTGAATGTAATAAAAAAGAGAAAAGTAATGTGAAATATGAAGGAATTCATGATGCATGCAATGTTCGAAGCATTGATCCAAAAAATGTGTCTGTTATTAGAAATAATCCTTATTGATGACAAAAGTGTTTTATCTTTTAAGAGACAAAAATATCCTAACAGCTTCTGATATGTTGACTAGTCTTCTACCTTCGTCTGTCACCGGTTGAATAACCTGTCGAACCGCTCTGGCTTCTCTGGATGAACCATGCAAATAACGATTTGTTTGCAAAAAAAAAAGTCTCGAAGGACTGCACCCCCGGCTTCCACTCTCCGCTGAGTCTGTTCCCTAACGGAAATAACATTGGAGCCCTCCATCGATAGAAACTATCTGAAGCTTGCTTCTTGAATTCGTCAGCAATGGCATTCAGTTCAGCTAGGGTTTTGTCATATTGTTCTTGTAGTTTTCGAAAGGAGCATCCGGGTCAGTAACCTTTTCCTCGTCTTGCCCCTGTAACCTTTGCTAGTGAGTTATTTAAAGATAAACTTTCATTGTGCTTGATGCAGATCCGGTTCATTCTGATTCCTTTATAATGCAACAAAGTGATATACTCTTCAATTGTGGGCACCACGTCTTCTGGATTGAATGTGACACATAGTCGCCTTGTAGACTGTCCTCTGCATTTGCAATCTCTTGTATTACAACCCCTTTGTCCATTAATGCAGATTATTCATGTTTGACAAACACGTTTTTGGTGGATCAACACCTCTTTTAAATGATGTGAATGGTGAAAACAAAATAAAAGAGAACAAAAAAAGAGTTAGTGAGGTAAATCAAAACAAAAAATGAAAGATCCTACCCCACATGCTTTAATTCCTACCCAAACATGATCTCTATCCCGCATGCTAATTTCAAACAAATCCTAACCGCATATTTGTCTTGTTCGCATGCTTTGAACCGAAAGTAAAGCAGGAAACAAAGCAGCCTAGGGTTTGAAATGAGGCTTTGGGGCGGGCTCTAATTCCCTGTATTCTCCTGGTTTAGGTTCTAAAGAAGGTACCCGAATTCTCCTTGCTGGTGCCCCCTTGGGCTTACCAGACCCTTAGTCTTAAGCCCATTACAAGCTTGTGTGGACTAAGTTAAACTCGAGAGGAAACATTCACTTATGTCCACACACAGAGAATAAATTCACACGAAGACATAAGGTATATGAATCCCGAAGGCTACTTGCTAGGCCCACACGGTGAATAAATTCACACGAAGGCATCGCTTTTACCCCCACTTAAATAGGGTTCAGAGCTCAGATATGAAGCCTGAGATGAAAATTTTGAAAACTAAAATCATTAAAAAAAAAGCGTCAGTACAACTATTTACTTGAAAAATAATCAAAGGTAAATAATTTGATTCGAATAAATAAATTAAAATTAAAATTTACTATTTTCACATAAAAAGACAACCGAAAATTAATTATGGCCTGACTCACTTACCTGTCCCCAGTGGAGTCGCCAAGCTGTCGCGACCGTATTTCGGTTGGGCCCGAAATTGGGATACAACTTGGATTAAATGGGTTAGAGTCGCCACTGACCACTTTAAAACAAATTTAGGTGGGTCGGACACCATCTTACCTGATCTGTATTGTACCAGAAACGTGTCGGGTTCGGGAGTCGGTTACGGTCAAGGAATGATTAGCACCCTTGAACCACCCTTTCGGTACCAATTAATTTTTCGGTTGTCTTTAATTACAAAAATTGAAATTGAAATTTAAAAACCCGATTCAAGTTATTTACCTTCGGTTGAAATTACTACCGAAACAAAAATAAACAAAATGGTAGATGACAAAATAAAATATTGAATACTAAACAAAAAGGAAAAAAAATGAATAATAAATAATAATAAATAATGTATTATCATTTCTTAATTCATATTTATTCTGACAAATGAACATGAGAAACACCAACATGTGAAATAAACACAACAAAATATAGAACTCGTCCATTTCAAAACAGTCAGTGTTGGTATTTTATAAAGCAGAAAAAACAACAATTGTAAAATTCCGCAAACAAACACGTTCCAAAACAACAAAAGAAATTAAAAAAAACTTTCGAACTGCAAATGGAAATTAAAGTTCGTGTATTCAGCTCAGCTACAAATCCTTAGCGCTTCTTCTTGCTTGCTTTTGCACCACTGGTGTAACCCCGGACTTGGATTTAAATATCTTGGGATCGTGTGAAGCAGCAGCACACTGGGTACTTTGTGTTTCAAACTCTGGACTGTGGTCCCACGTTTTTCTCTATGCGCCCCTCCTATGTTTTTTTCTTTGCGCCCCTTCCAGTTCAGTATGCAAGTGTGGATTATATAACTTTTGTGAAGCACTCAACCCATAACAGAATGGTCAAGGTAGGTATGGAAGGGGTCGAGAACTGTGGAAGGTGGGTGGTGAAGGTGAGAGAAAAGGAAATAGGGTAATGGGTTATTGTTTTCCAACTAAGTGGGGTGCAAAAAAATATTAAAAAATATTAATAAAATAATAAGAATAATTTATATAAATGTATATTTGTATGGTAAAAAAAAGTGTGTCTACAGGTTGGATGTGCGCATAGGCATGCAATGAGCAGCGCACGTAACCAAGTGCATGAAACCCCACACATTATGCAAATTTCTTAAACATGATTACGATAAAAGCAAAGTGAAAGTGGGCAAGTTTTTTAGCTTCATGGGTAGCTGACACCAACAACATTAATTATAGGGAAGTGAGAAATAGTTTTCATTAATAAACCAAAAGTCATACAAATTCAAACCAATACCATTATAAGAATTTGTAAGATAAGAAGAGGGAATTAAAAAATTATTTTGTGCCATTCTTGGATGTTTTCAAGAGTTTCGAAAAATGGTGAAGGAATATTGAAGCGGTCGAGAAAGTTTTTTCTTACAATGTTGATCTTATATCGGATTACGGAATAAGACAACTCCGCCGGTGCACTACAATGGCTTCTTCTTGTCATAAAATCTCTTCAATCATTCATATCTTCGTAACCTTTCTTCTTGTTTCTTCTTCAAATATTTGTCCTGTCTTGTCGTCGAAACCCCACAATCTCCGTGCGACAAATCAAACTTTCCGACCACTAAAAGAGTTGAAAATCATAAGACAACGTCTCAACCAGATCAGCAAATCAGCAGTAAAGACAATTCAGGCAGTTTAATCTAATTTTTGCCCTCGATCTCATTAATCTCTTATCAGACAAGTTTTTTGTTTATCCTCTTTTGACGTTGTTTGTTTCTGGTTTGCTGTTGCAGAGTCCAGATGATGATATTATTGATTGTGTTTTATTGCATCATCAGCCTGCCTTCGATCATCCTCAACTCAAAGGACAACAACAACCCTCGGTAATCATTCATTATTTCTTGATAAATCCACAAACAGAATAAACACGATTCAACCGAACGGAAACATGTGATGGTATGAAATTTAACTGTTTTTGTGATGGTCTGCAGGATCCACCGGAGAGACCTAGGGCTTATGATGCGACGGTGAATATGGGGACAGAAGAAGAGCATGTTCAGCTATGGAGGATGTCAGGTGAAACGTGTTCGGCAGGGACAATTTCGATTAGAAGAATGGAAGAAGACATGTTGAGGGCTAGTTCTGTAAGAAGATTTGGAATGAAACCCAAAAGAGGTGTTAGAAGAGATTCGACCAACAATGGCCATGAGGTAGGTCATTGATATTGCCTTTGCAATTTCCTTTTCTTTATTCGGAATGGGAATAATAAGGGTAGGGTTACACAACATGCAGTTGGATATGTGAAAGGAGAAGAATAGAGAAAATAACCTCAGTAACCGAAAATGCCTTATAATATACTATTTTAACCAACTTTTTTTGGATTTGCGAAAATGACCAACAAATTCGCAACGCGAACTCCAATTTCGCAACCCAGTTTCCAAATTCGCAACACGAATATGTAAATCGCAACACAGAAGTCATATTCGCAACGCGATAGTCAAATTCGCAACATGAATTTGTAAATCGCAACACAGAAGTCAAATTCGCAACACTGAATTTCAAATTCGCAACGCGAAAAGTCAAATTCGCAACGCGAAAGTCAAATTCGCAAAGCGCGTTTATTTTCGCAACGTGAATTTTATTTTATTTTCGAATTCGAAACACAATATTAATTTCGCAATACAAATGTAAACAATATCATCATAAATCATAACCTAAAACCCTAAATCACAACTCAGTCTCATCTCCATCTCTCACTCTCTCCGGCGACATCCGTCCCCATCTCCGGTGAAATCCATCCCCATCTCCGGTGAAATCCGTCTATCTCCATCTCTCAGAGCAACCCTCACAACCATTCACCGTTAGAAATGGAAAATCAACCACCGAGGGTTAGTTTTTTTAATCTCTTATTTTTATTTTGAAATTTTTGTATTATTATTAGAATTTTCTTATATTGATGATAAATTTGCTGGTAATTTCAATATATATAGATTAACCATTTCACTGAGATTGCTTAGTAAATTTATTCGGTTGCTGCCAATACTGCTAAACTGTTTAGTCTTTAATCCTGTGAAGTTAGTATTTGTCTTTGTTTTTTGGTTGAAGTAATGCAATTCATTCAAGTTTCAATTTGCAGAATAAGAGTAGTTTCTGAAACTTAAATTCGCAACGCGAAAATGAAAATTGCAACGAGACAGTTTAGCAAATCGAAACTTGAATGAATTGCATTACTTCAACCATAAAACAAAGACAAATACTAACTTCACAGTGTTGCTAATTTAAGTTTCAAGAATAAACTACCACTCTTTATGTTGTCCTTGAACCTGCAGTAAACCTATATATTGTCCTTTTATGTTTATATAAGTGTTTACTTCTGGAATGTTATCTGATGCATTTTGTGAACTATGATGAAATAATGACTTGGGTGAATACCGTGCTAGTTTGAAACATATTTGGCTTTGTTTTCATTGTTTAATATCACGTCTGTTTATAGTGTATACTTTGTAGTTTTTGGTATATCTAACTTGGTATGTTTATTATTTTTGTAGAAATGTTTTTCGACTCAATTGACCTTAAGGAATAAATTAAGCCTAGCCACTAAAATTGCGTCGATGCTTACACCTCTACAAAGAAAATTGTTTGAGGATACTTGCTTCGGGCCATGGCTGAAAGTACAACATTCGAGTGGAGATACTATATTGAAACATTTGTTTCTTCAGACCATGACTAACGATCTACCCGAGAAGATACAATGTGGTGATGAAGAGATATGGTTTCATTTTCCTCCGGCGTATACTTGTTTTGAGCGAGAGGAGTTTTGCTTAATCACTTGTCTACACTTCAGACACGATGAAGTAACCCGGTACACTAGTCATATCTCTTGCCCATCATGGTTATCTCGGGTTTTTTCATGATCTGGCAAAGTCGAAATCGAGTTTACACGTCAATGACTTGAAGAGATTATTTGTTAAAGATGGTTTTACTCGGATGGATGACATTGATGTTGTCCGAGTATGTCATTTATTACTTTTGTATGCTGACTTTTTAGGCAAAGAGGGCAGACAACCTATTTCTGAGGACCTAATATTATTGCTAAAGGACCTAAATGCATGGAACCTGTTTCCGTGGGGTTCATATCTATGGAAAGCTACCTGGAAGAAGTTGTCGTCTGCCTTTAAGGACCGAAAAAGTTTACGGGGTGATGGTTCTAAATACACTTTGGTTGGCTTTATTCGGGCCTTTAAGGTTAGAATTTCTATATAATGTTTCCAAATTTATAATTAATTATTTAATAATTACTGATGTTTGTGTATTATATTGTTTGTAGATTTGGATATTTGAGGCTTTTCCCAGCATGCAGACATATGCGATAAAAAATTCAAATGATATTCCTAGGGCTATTACCTGGAAGAGGATCCGCATGTTGGATTGGGAAGAGTTACTACCATATACGACGATGAATGATGTAAGTTAACAGACAAATACTACCATATAGTTAAACAAGTTATTACTAGTACACATTTAACATTGTTTGAGCTTTTATATTGTTAGGAGACCAACTATCCATTACAGAGGCTGACACCCACAGAGGCTGAGCTTGCCACTGATTGGTGGCAAGCTAGTAAGCGGTTTTTTGATGGGACAGATGATGAGCACCCCCCACTTCGAGAGCCATCACCTGATCGGGCCAATTCTACAGCTCGACACCTGGAGCCATCACCTGATCGAGCCTCTTCTCCACCTCAACCATCACCTATTCCATCACATTATCGAGCCTCTTCTCCACCATCACCTCATGATAGGCGACCGACAAAAATGCCACGACATTTATCTCCCTGTTCTTCACCTCCACAGGATGAGTTAGGGGAGTTACGTGATAAGGTCGGTGCTTTGCGTCATGAGGTCGGTACTTTACGTGAAGACAATGGTGCATGGCGTGATGAGGTAGTGAGGTGGATGTTTTACGCGATGACAATGGTGCGCTACGTGATGAGGTATCTACTTTACGTGATGAGGTAGCTGCTCTACGTGAGATTGTTTCATCGTTGCAAAATGAGGTTCATACTCTACGCAATGAGGTAAATTTGTTTAATAATATACTAAAAATGCAAATAACATTTTTTCAGCATTATTTATTTATTTATTTATTTATTTATTTATTTACTGATTTATGTATTAATTTATTTTCAGTGGCCCGATAAGGTAGATGCTTTACGTCAGGTTTTTCTTGTACGACGGGGTTCACGCATCAGACGTCGTGCACATGCCATTACGCCTCCTTTCACCCCACTAGTGCCAAGACTCCGTAAGAAGAAGCCTGATTCACCTGTCATCGTTCAAGAGGTGCCTCCTATCGTTCAAGAGGCTCCTCTCATCGTTCAAGAGGCCCCTCCCACCATTCAAGAGGCCCCTGTCATTGTTCAATGGGTCCCTCCCACCGTTCAAAAGCCCGATTCAAAACACGTCATTTGTCGACATATTGATAAACCCCCTCCCGTGCCTGATATGATGGATGCATGTTGGCTTTCGTATGAGTTACCAGCCAGTACCATTCTTTAAGAGGAGAGGGAAACACTACTGGACACAATTACGGATAATACCCTTTGGGCTAAGATCGCAGTTAATTTTTATCTACATGAGCGGAGCCAGGGGTGTTATTCTGACATATGCAAACTCGACGATGTTATACATTTGTTTCTTAATCGATCTTGGTGGGTTATTTTATTAGGGGTTAAAGATAATGGCTATTTCGAAAGGGGGTAAGTCTTATATTCTTCTTATATTGCATTTTGATTAAATTTTTTTAAATTTATTAATAAATTCACTAATATATGTATTTTTTTATAAAATAACATTAATAAATTCACTAATATATGTATTTTTTTATATAAAATAACATATTGATGCATGGGTGTCACGTCTTCTAGTAATAAGGAAATTGAAGAAAATAAAAAATACTTGATGGACTATTATGCCAACGTCTTTTCACGTAGCTCACTTGAAGGATCTGAGAGATTCTTCATATACGTTGGGTAATGGAAAAGCTAAATTTTATCCTGCGTGGTGGGAGGTCGATAAGGTTAGTATTTATTTTTTGAATATTTTAAAGGTGTTCATAATTTTTATTTGATGTGCGCAATTATTTATGATTGCAGGTGTTTATCCCTGTTTTGGAACATCGTCATTGGCTTCTCATCGAGCTTCAGCTCCCATCCCTGAAGACAATAGTATATGACAGCATGTTGAATTACATACCATTGTCTAATTTGAGAGATATTATTACAAAGGGATGGAGCGCTCATTTGGCTAAATACTTGGATGCGATTGATTATTGACTAATTCTGGAAACAAGAAGCCAAAGAAGTTCAAAGTTACAATGATTAGATACGAGACTGTTCCACAATAAACTTAGGGAGCCAGAGGGGATTGTGGTCCTCTCGTATGCATGTGCTTGGAACGTTTGACGACAGGAAGTAAACAATTTCTACCTCCCACAGTAGAGATAGAGGTGCAGTAGGCTTGTGGTTTCGATATTTTATGGCTAGATCGATATATGCGAGACGCTGCCTACCTGCATCCACGTGCTGAAAGTGTGCATAAACAATTGGTAAGTTTGAGCAAGTGTTGTTAACATATATACTCTTTAATTGGTTTGAAAATATTTGGTTAAGTACCTATAATTCAGTAATTTGCTGTTTATTGGTTTTAGATATGTAGAAAGTGTTGTTTGAGCAAATGTTTGGTTTCTGCAGTTTAATTCTGAAGTGAGCTGCGTGAAATTGATGTATTTGTGCATAAACAACAGTACGGGGTACACTTTTTTTGCTCGTTTAATTGAATTTTACATTGAAAGTTGATTTGTTTAATTGATGAGGAAATAAGAATTATTTTTTTGCTTGTTTAATTGATTTGTAAAAGTTGATTTGTTTAATTTGATGTGTAAATAAGAATTATTTTTTTGCTTGTTTAATTGATTTGTAAAAGTTGATTTGTTATTTTAAATTCAATCTGCATTATGTTGAAGGCAAAAAAGACCTGTTGAAGGTACAAATTCGCAACGCGAAAGTCAAATTCGCGTTGCGATTTTTGGTTTGCGATTTCGCGTTGCGAATTCAAGGAAAACACCTTCAAAAAGATAATAGACAACAATATGATAAGTGATAACAACTGAACAAATCATAGCAATGTTCAAACTCAAGTTACTAATGAATGTCTAACTGAAAATGTATGCATTCACATATAAAATACACATAATACAACATTTGCATTTAAAAATCACCTAAGTTAATAAGTCCCAAAAGGTGAAGCCGGTTGTGATTGGGATTTTGATTTTGATTGCGATTTTGATTTCCTTTTTCTTGGCACCATATGAGCTTTGGATTTTGATGAGGATCCATATTTTGGTAGAGGAAAAGATGATTGTGATGGCACTGGTGATCCACAGGTTAACCTTGTATGACCACTTTCCTTGCACCGACTACATGTCAATATCCTCTTCTCTTCACCCTTAGACGGTATACGATCGTGATTTTTTGGTCGGCCAGGTAGCCTGGTGTCCATGACTGGTGGCAAAACTGTTTGTAAGTCATCTGGTATGTCCCACTCAGAAGGATGTGGAATAAGGTAGACAATCTCAGCATAAGTCTGTCGATATACTTCTGTAGTGTAGCAATCCATAGCGTATGCGCTTGAATCATCTTGGTTTAGATGAAGAGCAACTTTTATAACATGGCCACACGGATAACCAGATGTTTTCCATTTCTTACAACTACATGTCTTTGCATTTAGATCGACAAGCTCATTTAAGTTATTATCCAATACTTCAAACAAAGTGTTTGAACATGGTTCAACTCTCCATGACATTGACTTCACAACACGTTTCGTTATCTTTGTTTCAGTCCATGGTGTAACACGACGTTCCAATGTTCCTGTAAATTAAAATAAATAATACTTAGTAAAATATATTAAATATGATAAGTTACGAATTTAAAGAAATAATACTTGCATGATTTATTTTCTTGTAATACCACTGTTGAATAGAGGCTCGAAAAAACTCCATTAACATAGTAATGGGTAAATTCCGGGAATGACGACTTAGAGCATTGATTGATTCTACACTATTAGACGTCATAAAACCATATCTTGCTCCAATTTGATGTACTCTTGACCATCTTTCAAACCCGACATCTTCTAGTGTTTGAGCACATTGAGGCAAAACATGTCTTAAACTATTTATATGCTTATTAAAATCCACTTCCCGATAAGCTTTTACAGCCTTCCAGTATGTCAATTTTTGATTTTTTATACCAGCAGACCTTGATTTTAGATTTCTGTACAAATGAACACCACAAAGTCCATGAAAAGCATCTGGGAAACACCTTCTAACAGCGTTGTCAATTGAGTTTGCCCTATCGTATATGATTGTTAGATTACTAATAGGACCTATGCAATCCTTAAGATGCCCCATAAACCATGTCCATGAATAAGAGGTTTCAGATTTGCCAACAATGTAAGCTATTGGTAGTATCCCATTGTTAGCATCCATGGCTACTGCTAATAAGTTTACTCCAAGGTATCGACCTTTCAAATGTGCTCCGTCAACTATAATAACTGGGCGCATGCAAGTAATAAACGAACGAATCTACAAAATCATATACACAAGAAATATAATCATTTAAATGTGAAATGCATGCAACTAACAAAAATGAGTCAACAAAATTATAATGATTTACTAACCGCAACACCAATGGCGATAAACAACAACTCAAAGCATCCATCTCTATCTGTTTTGACATGAGTTACCGACCCAGGATTTTTCAGCTTTAAATTGTGACAATAAGCCGACAGTTGGGTAAACGATGCTTCTGGCGACCCCCTCAATAATTCCAAGGCATAATATTTGACTCTTCAAGCTTGAGAATATGAGATACTAATCTTGAACCGAGCATTCATGTCAGTCATAATTTCATGTCCCCAATATACCCTTCCATTCAAAAACATTAACTCAGCCAGAAAACCACCCAACACCTTTTTGTTTGCCTGTCTATGGTGAGGAAAAACTTGGGTTCTTGAACATGTATGTTTATCAATAAAAGTCCTAACTTGAAACATTTTGCAATCTTTTATTCTCTTTGCAATCATACGCCACGTACAGTTTTTGTCAATCATACACCTTGTTTCGAAACGATCTTTGCTTGATTTGTTAACTTTTAGTTGATAGCCATCTTCCACACATTTCGTATATAAAGCTATCTTCAAGTCTTCCTTTGTATCAAAACAATCATCTTTCTTGATACGAATAACTTTTGTGTAACAATCAACTGCTTTCTTTATCAACTCTTCTTCCGGTATCTGAAGTAATTCTGGCATATTCCAGTTATACTCCCGTGGAATTTTCTTCTTCTTTTTTTCTTCGGGGACTTCTTCTTCTTCAGGGTTATATGAATTACAGAATGGATGTTCAACATGTTCATTCACAATCCTAACTTCTTCCTCATTATCATCAACAACATCTTCGTCGGCAGCGGCTGTTTCATCATCAAATTTCGAGTATTGACCAATATCAAAATCATTACACGCAGGGTCTGTTTCTTCTTCTGAAACATCACCAAAATCCGAGTATTGGCCAAGATCAAAGTCCGGGTATTGACCAATATCAAATTTCGAATACTGACTAGTACTCACATTTTTTTTTGTTGGCTCATAATCGTCTAACTGGTCAATACGAAAACCAGAATTTGGTGCTGAAAGTTGATTGGGATTTGGATTAGGAAAAGGTTGTGGGTTTTGAGATTGTGTTTGGTATTGGAAATGTGGTGAAACAAAATTTTCTTGGTGATGAAATTGTGGTGGAGCCATTAAATTTTGAGGTTGATAACAACGTTGTACATTGTGAGCACCATAAACTGGGGTTGAAGAACTTAGTTGATTACTACCCGCTACTGACCCAACTTCACTACTTCTAGGTTCAACAACATACAATGTAACATCATCTTCTTGCGAAACACTAATGTAAGCAATGAATCGTTCAACATCTTCATTGTCGATTAACAAATAAACTTTACCTTTCTCTGATAAGATAGCCTAAATCCACTTAGAGGCTCTAAATTCAATTTCTTTGCAACATGTAACATTAGAGTTTCATAAGTTAACTTTTTTAATGACAGTTTTAGTTGAAGATTCATGGGTAAAGGCAGATATTGTAAAACACCATGAATATTCTCCCATGACCCTCCAAAACACAAATATATCCAAACATGATCAACATTAGATGATTTCATTCTACAAATTGTAAATTAGTTTACTAAACAAACGAGCTATAAACTACATATCATCACTAACTTAGAGAAAAACATACCTTTATTAAGTTGATAGTTGATAATTTGGGAGAGAAATCATTGAAAAATTATATAGAAATAAAATTATGTAAAAAAAAATTAGAGATGGGGAAGGATGTCGTTGGATATAGGAACGGATGTCGCCAGAGAGAGTGATAGATGGAGATGGAATGAGTTGCGATTTAGGGATTTAGGTTATGATGATCACTTATGTTTATGTTTTGTCTACTTTTCCTCACCATTTCAAATACATTTCAAACTCTACTGCTTTCTCGATGCTTAAAATATGCCTCTTATGTTGCAGAAGAAACACGAAGAAGAAAAGAAACTGTTGTAATTGTTGGTTGGCGGCCTGCTACAGTTGGAAGTGGACCATGTATGCTTCTCTCTTTTTCCCTTCCTATAACTTAACATGTATCGGCATTGTCTATTGTTCATATTGTGCTTATTGGACGCTCTTAAATGCTCATGATGTATATATTTGGGCTGTTGTATGCAATGTACTATGATTCCAAGTTCATTGAGGAACTTATGGATCGAATTTATATTGCAACATTGCAGTTTGACAGATGCAAATAGCGTTGCTTCTAAAGAGAAAACACAACAGAAGCAGCAGCAGCAAATAGAACATCCCACGGCCTCATCGGTACCCTCAAAATGAGCTCGCTGCAATTGTTTCTCATGTTTTTCGTCCTGTGGATGGTATTGGTTCGGCTCTTGTAACTGTTCTCGAAGAAACAGCTGTTCAAGAACTCTCTAGCCACGGTTTTGCACCAAATCTAATGCCAAGTTAGCATGGATGACAACTACGAGAATGCTGATGAAAGTGTATACAGCGCTTAATCCACTATTTGATACAGGACGTCAACTTAAACCCGACATTGAGTTCCCCTTTGGTCTCCTTTCAAGGTTCATGCCTTGTCCTAGTGAAATTCATTTCAGATCATTGAAAAGAACGGCAAGATGAAACACATACATCAAAGGTTCAATTGATCTTCATGTTTTCCTTAAAAAGCCTAAAGAACGGAAGCTGCTTGGATACATCGACGACAACCAGGTAGGGCCTTTTGACGATGAAGATCACCTCAGGCTATCTTTTTATCCGTGGCTCGAGTACATTTGCCTTGTGAAACAAGAAACAGTGACTCAATCAACGGCGGAAGTTGAATAACATAGTTGTAGCTGCCATTTCCAATCAAACAATTTGGTTATGGAAACTGCTAGCGGTGTGATACTTCATCAGAAGCAGCTAATTGCAACAAACCATCATGATGATACGTCATTTTGTTAGAGATGTAGAAGTTGGAAATGTGGTAATGTTGATCCATTATAACTCAGAATATCAAATTAAGGAAGATTTAAAAGCTTGAAACATAAGGAAAGGACCTCTGTTTTCCTAGCAAGACAAGTGTTCATGATGTGGCAATTTTTTCTGTGTATAAAATTTTCATATTTCATTGTTTCCTAGCAAATAATTGATCATTTATCATTTTTAGGTCCTTCGTGTCCTTGAAACTTGGCTGTTAATTAGGTTCAATCTTAAAGACCAAAATTAAAAAATAGAACGCAAACATTAAAAACTTACATTATCAAATGATTACAAAAAATAGAATTCCAAACCGAAATAAAACATAAAAAAGTTATTTTTAAAAAAAAAAAAAAAAGCTAACAAGACAAATAGAATAAAGGATTAATGGGAGGGGTGTGGTAGTCTCCCCTAAAAATTTAAAATTACTATATATTTTAGATTTTTTTCTATGTATTTTCTATTAAAAATCTGTTTTCACACCCTCTTGAAATTTTATAAATCCAAGTTTTTCCCCCTTAACCTAAAGTCATAGAATTATAATAAATAAAAGGGTAAATTGTACGTTTAGTGCCTAAACTATTTGTTTTGATCCATTTTAGAACCTAATCTTTCAAAAAAAAAAATCAAAACCATACTTAAAGTTTAGTTTTTGTTTCATTTTAATACTCCGCTGTTAAAAACATTAAGTTTTAAAAAAAATTGAAGTTTATATATTAAAACGAACCAAAATTGATAGTTTAGATACTAAATGTGTAATTTACCCTAAATAAAATGACATAAAAAGAAAGGAGAATTTCGATTTCATTCCTAACGATTTGTTGACCGATTTCAATGATGGGAACATTTATAAGGATAAACTGCGCATTTAGTACTTAAACTATCAATTTTGGTTCGTTTTGGTACTTAAGCTTTTAATTTTTTAAATTCATCCCTAGCGTTTAGTTTTCATTTCATTTTAATACATGCCGTTAAAATATTAACGTATTTGGTACCTAAACTATCATTTTTGTTCCGTTTTAGTACGTAAACTTTCAATTTTTTCAAACACTAAATTTTGAACGCGGTACTAAAATGAAACAAAATCTAAAGTTTTTAACTGTGGGTACTAAAATGAAACAAAAACTAAACATTAGGCATAATTTTAAAAAATTAAAATTTTAGGTACTAAAACGGGCCAAAACTAACAATTTAGGTACAAGATGAGTAATTTATCCGGAAAATAAATACAAAACTTAAAAAATCAGTTTAATCTGATGATGGAAGACGTCAAAGATGGAAAGGTTTAAAAGTTTTGGCTTTCAAGACTAAATTCATGATGTTATAAACATTTTTTATATATAAAGAAATCAACTTCATATATTTTATTATTGAAAATGCCATGTATTATGTCCTTCGCATATTTTATTATTGTGTCTGTCCTACTAGTCTATTATTGAGTCTAATACATTCTTCATCTGTGAAGTTATTTTCCCACGTTATGTGATTATTCCAAAACCATCACGACTTTTCCTGCAAATTAACACTATAGAGTTGACCCTTTGCTTTATTTGGCTTTTATTAATCATTTGTTTCTAACACAGTATTCTTCTGTTATTCTTTTTCGTTCTTGATATTCCCGGAATGATGTAGAATAGCGTTTGATTCACGTTAAATATGGGGAAAAGGAAAGGGAATGAAGCGTACCTTTACAGATCACTTCTTCTTTGATTGTTTATACCCTAAACAATAATCTTGGAGTGATCACTGCTGAAGATGACTATGATACTACACAAGCTCGGATGAGTATTAAATACGAATATCTTTATACGACAAATATTTACCATTTACATTTATGTGAGATTTATGATTTTCAAAATACATAAAAAAAAATGAAAATCAAAGTTTACATATAGTCGACACATATTTATATCTGCTAAGATGGCTGGGCCTACGGGTTCATGACAGGCACGTTCGGGAACTGTCCCACAAAGAGGCCAAAAAAAAAAAAAAGGAAACCAAAGACCTGCTTTCATGATCATCGAACAAAAGAAAGCAGAAATAAAATAAAGCAATGCCCCTCCAAGCTAACATATAGAAATTTGGTTCAACAAACATAGCAGCAGTGAAGCATTTGAGGAGATGGGAAGAACAGGGCTGAGGTTGCCTGGTTTCTGTCTAAACAGGATTAGGCCTCATGTTAGAGTTAAGTCTCCTCCAACACAACCCAATCCTAGTGCTAAAACAACACATCCAAAAGGTCAAGTTGGAGAAGAAGCTAGCGGGAGGAAGATCATGATAGTGGTTGATTCCAGCATTGAAGCCAAGGGAGCTTTACAATGGACACTTTCTCACACTGTTGTTCAATGTCAGGACACCCTTGTTCTTCTCCATGTGGCTAAGCCCTCAAAACAAGGTTGGCTTCCTTCTAAATTCAGAATGGAAAGTGTTTTGATTATTATCTTGAATTAATCCTAATAATCATATTGCAGTTTCAAATGATGAGAAGCGAGGTACACGGTCATGTGAACCGGTTTCCTCCCTGAAAAATATGTGCAAGCAGAAGAGACCAGAGGTGGGATACGGACAAAATGGCAGTTTATTAATGATGTATCTTTTTTTATCATCTCTAATTTGGTTTTATGGGTTTTGGAGTGGCAGGTGGAAGTTGAGGTAGCAGTGGTGGAGGGAAAAGAGAAAGGTCCTGCGGTAGTGGAAGAAGCCAAAAGACAGGGAGTGGCACTTCTAGTTTTGGGACAGAAGAAGAAGTCGATCACTTGGCGTCTGATAATGATGTGGGCCGGCAATCAGATAGCAGTCGGAGCGGTCGAATACTGTATCCAAAATGCTACCTGCATGGCCGTTGCAGTAAGAAGGAAAAGCAAAAAACTTGGTGGCTATTTGATCACCACTAAACGCCACAAGGATTTCTGGCTCTTGGCTTGAAACTACACACCCAATATTTCTTTAATTGGAATCTTTTGTTTGTATATAATACTCTTTGAATTTGATTTTGTTGGTCATGTTGCCTGTTGTGGTGAATATGAATAGAATATTAACGGAAAATTTCCCTAAATTAACACTGGTTTAAAGCTGTCAAGTAACTTGAGAAAATGGAAAAGGGGGGTTGGGGTGAATGGAAAAGGTTGAGTTGTGTCATCATTCACGGCCAGGTGTTTATGGATAAAAGGAAAGATAATTGGTTTCCTTGACCCCTTTGGGGTCCCACTCTTAATGATGAGGAAAAAATATCAAGAAACTGAATAATTGATTTAATTGTAACATTAAATTCAATTAGTCAATCGATTTGTATGAATTTGATTCGATTTTGAACTGAGTGATAACTAAATATATATAGTTCAACTTAGGAACATTACACCTTAGGAATCATCAGAACATTACATCAATCCACTATAAACCAAAAAATACAACACCCCCAAGTCTATGACATAAGTCGAACACACACCCCACTCATCCAATTCCCTCTTTTGCCAACTTGTCCGCCTCCCAATTAGTTGCTCTGGAGATATGTCTGATCACCACATCTCTATCCCTATAAATCTCTATGATTTCATTCAACAATGAACACAACTGATTCGGGCAACCCCCAAATTCTTAATCCAATTAACCACAACAAGACAATCACACTCAAGAATAAGTTTTCCTTTGCAACTCCATTGAGAATCAAAGAAAAGATCCAAACCCTTTTTAATAGCCACCATTTCAGCAGCTGTAGGTGGCCCTTCCCCAATTGGCTCAGAAAGATATAACACTAAACAACAAAATGTACGGACTTCAACACTTGATGCTAATGAGTTACATTACAATGATTAAGGCAAATGACAACGGTGGCCAATCTTTTATTGGAATAGTGACCCATTTGTTCATGCATGCTTAAAATGCACTTCAACGACATAATGCAACAGATTCTGAAGCAATTTTCTTTATCTTTCCCATGACCATGAGAGCATTGTATGAAGAGTAAGGCCCATCTATATATAAGTATGTACATTGATGGGTCCTTTGTCCCTCAAGCATGGAGCATGCACTTTAACTAAGCAAAGAACGGTTGAAGATTCCCACACCATTTGGACCCCCAATATACACATCCACTCACCAATCTGGTAAAGCCATAAAAGCTCAACAAAATTTACCCAAAAATAAAAACTTAATGAATATGATAACAAAGCAGACTAATTTAAAATTATGGCTTCATATTGGTCTGCTCGTGGTCAAATGAATCTATGCTAATCCGAATACCCATGTTTAACGTATATCTAAAAAAAATGTAGGACATGATTCTCCGAAGACACTCAAAATGCATGAAAAAAAGGGGGGAATAGAACAAACCTTGTCCAACACTTACACTCGAATCCAAGTATATAAAAACAAATAAAATAATTCTGAAACACATTTTTGTACTAAATATATCCAAGTAGGTATAAATCATGATGTAGGAGATACTTCACAGTTTTCAAACTAAAAAAATCATACAATATGAAAATAGGACAAGTTAATCTAAAGAGTAAATTGTGGAATGATAAAACTTGCACGATAAGCTCCCCTGTAATGCAAGTTTATGGGAGTACAGCAACAACCTGTGATGCAACATGTTCTACATTATAGATTAAATCACAGCAGTCGAGTTCAAAATACTCCTAACCCAAATGTCATGCACATCAACGTTAGGAAACAATTAAAAAGCGTTAGTTCCTTTCTCAAACTGCGGTATAAAATATAACCTGATGTTCCTGGCGTATAGCAATGATATCTTTGCAAGTATTTACATCGCTTTACAATTTTGACCAGTCCACCTGATATGAACTGGCAAAAAATTCCTAATACATGCAATAACACCAAAAATGTTAAATCCTAGCTGGCACATGAAACAATAAAAATTGCATCGCAATATCAAATTTTGAACCTGTGTTAGCACTCAGAGACATGAAGTCACTAAAAATTTCTCCTTCATGCGAGAAACAAGCTTAAACTTTTCCTCCGCCTCAACCTGCTGGCGAATATCGGTTTTAGATGCTCGGTCAGGATGAAATCTTAGCAAGGCTCGTTTATAAGCAGCATGAATCTGGGAAAGACCATTAATCATTGTCAGAGAACAAGCTGAAACCTTAAGATGGACTTATATAGCATACAAATTCTAATCTCCCCATGGACTCACAAATCAGGAATTATATCTCAAAGCCTTCTGAGGATTCACTCAAAAGAAACTATAATATTGTCAAGGAAATAAAAAAAATTCAATTTCACTCACCTCATTGGACAAGGGATAAAAACTGCCACCTACAGGGATTCCCAAGTTACGAAGCAATGATACCATATCGATGCATGATATTTCCAATATACTAAGCTCCTTTCGTACTTCTATTCTAAGTTGTTCCTTTAGGTTCAGATTTTCCTCATCCTGTAGTAGAAATCATTTAACAGATTAAGACATTATTTATCAAATATAAAGCGGAAAAGGATGTAGTACAAGCAACATGCAAAATGAGCATAAAATAGAATTACAGATAAATATCTCTACCTTCTTTTGTGTCTCCCTCATTTCCTCCAGACGTTGCTTTTGCCGTCTCTCCATATCCAGTAAACGCATACTTTCAGCTTTTTTCCTTTTCCTCAATCTTTGAGCCTCTTCAGCCTGAAAAAGTAGTGAGATACATGTTAAACACATTCACTCAAATATTCCATGTACAACAAAAAAAAATTCAACACACACACACAAAAAAAAATTCCACGGAAAAAGCAAAACTTCAAAATCAATGTCTTCAAACCTAGGTATAAGTCGACCTAGCAAAAGAGAAAGCTGTTTACCTTTTACATGTACATGCCATCTGCAAAACTAATTTTAAAGTCCAGCTTCATCAAGTTTAAACACTAAACTAATACAAAATAGGCAAGTATAAAACTGTTAATAAGACCAATATTAATCATTCAAAAAGGGACAGAAACTGAAATTTATTTAACAAATTATTTAAAGATTATAACATTTACACCACTCAACAACTAACATGTTTACAAATTAACCTGAGTTAACAGTATAGAGGATGACAAACAGACAGCACAAAGGAAACTGTCTTGAAGTTAAAAAGGAGATGAGGAAGATGTGATTGCACCGACACACTTTCTGACAACTAAAAGATCAGACCACTATATGAAAGACTAGTGGCAGAATGCAGATTTCCTCATCCAAACAAATTTTTAAATACTTGTTCCCTAAAATCCTAGCAATATACTGAAAACAAAAGGTAATCATCCAGCCAAAGATAGAGAACCAATATAAATGCCAAACCTGAATTTGTAGCTGTCGCTGCCGAGATGCCCATTCTTCTTCCGCAGCTCGCTTGTATTCATCTGTCTCCTTGAGCTTTTCTCGGTCAATAACTGTATCTTTTTCACAAGAAATTATTGTATCAACTACTTGAACATGTAATGCATCACTTTCATCAGATTTTTTACTGTTGGGAATAGAATTAATGTTTGATTGCTCTGCCATGAGAGAAGACTGCCTAGTTTGAGTTCCATTAACCTGAGAATTGTCCCCGTCACAATAATTCTTACTGCTGACTACTCGAATTCCATCTAATGGAATCTTAGCAGAAGTGGATTCATCAAAAAGTGTTCCAACTTTAATAACAACAGAATTCAAGCCATTATCAACTTCTTGTTCTTCCAATGATTTAGGAATTGACATCAATGGTTCTTTGGATTGTTGCTTCTCTTTTCCATTTGCAACTGTATTTCCATGTTGCAAGTCACTTGGGGGGTCACCATTTGAGGGTGACCGAGAAAACTCTTGATTGCTATCCCATGAAAGAGGACCTTTCATAAATCTTTCTCTTCCATGTATATCAGATTGAACATGAGAAAACTTTGCTTCAGGAGTAAGCCCATAATTTGGTTGTGAAAAGCTTTCACGCTCATCTTTCTTCTCAGATTCTACGAAAGGCCTTTCTATCCCACGATTGAGACAAATATCATCCAGAAAATCATCATTATTAGTCTCAAAGGCAGAAGAGTTTTGTTTCTGAATATTTGAATCACTTGAACCAGAGGTCGCAGGGGTTTCAGAGTATTGTTGACTCATATTTTCTCCAACTCCGGGAGGAGTATCATTATGTGATCCTGAGCCACTAGTCTGATCTTCTAAACCAGATTGACCATTTCTAAAATTATATCTCCTTCTTTGGGAAGTTTTCTCCCACTGTTCTTGAAATTTCCCAACAGAACCTTCAATAACTTCACAATCAGAATAATCACTTTCAGATGAGCTATCCTCGGACTCAGGACTTAAACCAAAACGTTTTCCACAAGAAGTCTTCCCTGCATAGGTTTTCTTGCACTTTGATAGTTTAAATGCAGGTTTCTTTTCCCTGATGAACCAGCAGTCATCATCATCTAATCCTGTAGGTTTCTGCTTAAAGTCAGGTACAGGACAACTTTTTCTTGAGGAGGCATCACTATAGAAGTCATCACCACATTCAACACAAATTTCAGGTTCATCCATTTTATCAGATTCATCATCATCAATGCTAATTACATCTGGAGCAGGGAAATGCTTATCACCCTTCGATCCACTGGAACCTTGTAAATCATCCTCCACAGATTCAGGAGCATCAATGATGATAACATTCTCAAATCTATCACCATCAACATCAATGAAAACAACATTCTCAAATTTCCCATTCATGTTGCAGCTTTTCAGCAGGTTGTTCTTTGCTCCTTTCCCTCTCATTTTACTTTTGCTTCCTACATGCACAAAAGAAAAACATATTTGTGATTAGCAATAATACAACTGCAATACAAAATACACAATAATTTCAAATCAAACTTTCATGAAAAATAAAATATAAACATATAGTTTGGAAATATTACAGTTATAATTTAAACAATTATAAATAGCCTTTTTCCAGTTAAGCAACATTTGATTAGCATTTTATAATTAGACACATAGCCCACTAACAAACATAAACAAAACATAGCGTTGAGTCTGATGTGAAGGATATAAACCATTGTCCCGAGTACAACCCTCAGGAGAATTGGCCGCAAGATTCATGGGCATAATCTAATAAGTACAATGATCGAGAAGTTAAGTAATCGTTAAAATAAAATTTTCAAGCTCGAAACACACAGAAACATAACTCATGGAATAAAGACTAAACAAAATTAAAAAACGTAAAAAAAAGAAGATAATTCAAAAAACCACAAAAAGTCGTATCAAGTATAAACCCTAATTCCAGCTAGCAGTTACAAACGCAAAATTGAAGAGAAATCATAAAATATAAGCATAGCCGGAGATAGATACCATAAAAAATAATGACACTAGGGGGGGAACTAAAAGATCAAATTACTGAAAACAATGGTGCGAACTTACTTTAATCAAAGCGACCGAGAAGAGAAGAAAATAGATAAAAAGGGGAGGTTCGAAAGGAAAAGGCAATGGATTTATTGGGATAATGAACAGTGAGAGCATAGACGAAATTGAGTAGTTAGGGTTATATGAAAAATTGGGTGAGTGCTTTCAAATTGGAATCAAAACTGTTAAATACGGAAGGAAGAAAATTCGTCTTACTATCTCATTACACCCCTATAATTTACTCTAATTTTCACTTTACCCCTTTATGTTTTTCTAAATTACCTTTGTACCCTTTATTCCAATAATATTTTCTGTTTCAAAATACCATTTGGTCTGAAAAACACGTTTTGTCATAAAATAAAAAATAATATATATATCACTAACTTTATAAATTTAAGAGGCTAAAATGCATTTTTATCAGTACATTAACTTTTAAACTTAAGATTTTCAAGGGCTTAACGTTACAAATATATCATTTAGTGGGCCATGGCCCGGCTCCACACCTCCTCGCTCGAACCGGTTGTTGTTCCTACGGGTTCGAGCACCAACAGCTACACAACAGAGTGATTGAACATTTATTATCAAATGACTGAAAGTATTTAGAACATATTGTTTGTAATTACCTTATCTTAATAAAAAGAAATTCAGGTTGAGCCTTAAAAATCTTCAAATTAGTTTAATTTTAATCATTTCATATCCAAATTATTTTTTTAATGGTTTTGATCATATCTCAGATTTATATTATTTTAGTTCAATAATGATTTGAATTTAATAATTTAATGTTGAGACTCAAAAATTTCGGATCTCAAACATAAGTTGGAGGTAATTTAGATTCTGATGGTTTTAAATTTGAATGATTTACTTGTTTGAAATTCTTGATGTCAGTTTCAGATTTGGTTAAGAGCTCAACAAATATGAATCGTGTATTCAGATGCTGGAAAGCAACAAGTAAAACCAACGGGTATAAATAACATGATTATATTTAAGACGATGAGAATGATACATCCTTGATAATAGAGGTAATCCCTTAAACAAAAATGCCAGGAACCACTCCGTATAAACACATAACCGCTCTTCATATCACAAACACATGCATTTACAATGACCAAATGAAGCTCAAACCAAATGAATAATAATTCTCAACTTGACTAGCTTATTTCTTCATCCGCTTTTGAGCATGATCGGATTCCGCTCCGTTGCTTGCATCTCTAAGATGGGTCATTGCTTGAATGGGGGGATTCTGTGGATCCTGTCAAAATATCGAAAACGAAAGTTGTTGTGTATTTTGACTTATTTCTTTGACATAGTACTAAGAACATGGAACAATAAACCCTGTAATAAGATCAACCAAGAGGAGGTGACCAATATCTTTCTTTGTTTCACCCATACCTTAGCAGAAGTTTCTGACGTTAGTTCTCTATTAGCATGCTTTCTGAGATCGATCTGCACTGAGATGTTGGCCTGTGACAGATCCAAACCCGCACTCTGCAATGCTTGCGTCAGAGAGTTTAATAACCTGCTCAACATCAGAATCCATAAGCTGATGTAAAAGTTTGCCAGAAATTGATGTGCATATACATTGAGCATAAAAAAAGGAATGAAGAAAAGCTCACCCTTCAGAATAGACACTTGAGACGCTAATTGTTCCTCCTTCAATAGTCAGACCTTCATGTTGGTTCACAGTATCATTGCCGATAAAGCACTCGGTCGCTTGAGCCTCAGAGACTGGTTTCTGAAGGGGATGCACAGGCAAGTTATTACCTTGGAAGGGCAGGGGCATTCCCCTGCTTGCTAACTCAGGTTGCCGATCCATAGCTTTGGATGTAGCGTCTCTAACAGGATCAGATTCTACTGGATTTTGTTCACTTGTGATTATAGAAGGGTTGATATTGCTGTTAATCTCATCAAACTTTCCAGCAAATGCTGACCCCGGACCAGAACCATTTTTAATAACTTGTTGTTGGCCAACAAAGCTCTGAACGTGCCAGTGGCTATTTCTTTTTTTTTCTTTTTTTGATAGGAATAATAGGCCTCATTAAAAACTTCCCTCTTAATTAACTCTAGAAAAGAGTAACTAGCTGAAGGAGAAAAAGAGTACATTGATTTATTGAATATAGAACTATTACAAAACAGTACACCAATACATAGAGGGTATCCTAATAAAACTGAAATCCATAAAGCACCCTATAGAAATACCCTTACAATTACCCGATCCCATCCTTAGCTAATTTATTTGCTTTCCAATTACAACCCCTAGGAATCCATCGAATAATAACCACCCTCTCTTGAACTAAGGACACAATATCCAAAACAACGGAATTGAAAAAACTAGGAACAGAATTAGGCAATAATATCCAGTCAATTGCAGATTTGCAGTCACTTTCTAGAATCAGTCTTCCCTTTGTAGCCCAATCTAATGATAGAAAAATGTCTAGACCTTTCTTAATAGCTTTCAGCTCAGCCAACGAAGGAGGTCCTGGACCAATACTAACAGAAAAAGTCGATAAAATGATACAATTACAATCTCTCAAAATACCTCCAATTCCTCCAGCCAACCCATCAGACTTGACCGCCCCATCGACATTAAATTTATAAAAATCAGTTGGTGGAGGATGCCAACTTTGTATCAAACTTCTGTGAGTTTTCTGAATAACAATCTTGTCTGCAAGAGAGGGGTCCCCTACCAACAAATCCATTTGAATTTGAATATGGGGAAACTTAGCTAAAAACAATTGAGCCAACCTAAATCTTATTAGGAAGAAGAGAGAGGTTATATCAAGGCTAGAATTATCAAACACAATTGAATTCCTTGCTTTCCAAATAGACCAAAGAACTACTCCCGGGATGAATTTCCATGTGTGAGTTTTTCTTCAAATCAAACCATGAACTTAACAAAACTAGTGGATTATTAGGCAAAGCTGTATAGATGTCCCAAATCTTTAAAAATCTGTTCCAAAGGTCCCCTACAACTGAACAAGAGAAGAAAAGATGTTGGACTGTTTCTTCATTCAATTTACAAAGTGGACATAGAACGTCTTCCATAGTAATCCCCTTTTCTTCAGCTCCATTTTCACTGCCAATTTCTTGTGAGTGATCATCCAAAGGAAGGTTTCTACTCTAGGAGGAGCCAAACCTGACCACACCCACCTTTTCCACGAAAAACTCTCTTCTTGACTATTTGATAAAGCCAACCTGCAGGATTTCACTGAAAACAGCCCGTCCCCCTTCCTATACCAAGAAAGAAAATCCTCCATTGAATCAGATAAATTAAAACAATTTATTGTTGCCATTAGATCGACCCATTGGTTAAATTCCCAATCACATAAGTTTCTTCTAGTTTGAACATTCCATACCCATCCATTTGCATCAAAGTTACCAAACTCAGCCACCGTACCCCTTTTGTTGTTTGATAAAGCAAAAATCCTTGGAAATTGCGTCTTCAAGGGTAAGTCATTGACCCAAACATCATTCCAAAACGAAATAGACTTGCCATTCCCCAATTGATTCCTAGAATGCGACCTCAAACATCCTCCAATGTCATCATTTTTCAAATAATTGTTCACAATTCCATTCCAAATCCAAGAGTCTTGAGGCGAAACAACTTTAGTAATTGACAGGGATAAAATACTAGCGTTGTGTTTGCTACATATCATCCTTTTCCAAAGTGACTCTTTCTCATTTGCAAATTTCCACACCCATTTACCCAACAAAGCCCTATTTGCGATGTTCAAATTCATAATTCCCAAGCCACCAGGCTCCAAAGGTTTACAAACAGCCTGCCAGCTAACCCAATGCATACGATTCTTGTGTGAATTCCCCCCCCCAAAGAAAGTTAGCCATCAATGAATTAACTTTCTGCCTTACTTTGAGCGGCATTTTAAAAATGGATAAGAAAAAAATCGATAACGAAGTTACTACCGATTTTATAAGCACCAATCTGCCCGCCATTGACAATGAATTAATCTTCCAACCAGCTAACTTACTATTAAAATTCTATATAACCGGCTCCCAAAGTACTTCAGAATTTCTCTTTGCACCTATAGGTAAGCCAAGATATTCCATGGGAAAACAACCCACTGAGCAACCAATATCATTCGCCCATTCATTTAAGGTATCAACTTCAACATTTATACCAAACAATTTACTCTTAGAAAGGTTTAAGTGCAACCCTGTCATTAAACTGAAAATCCTCAGCACTCTTTTGATATTCTGGATATTAGACAGAGAGTCACGACAGAACAAAACTAGATCATCAGCAAACTGAAGGTGAGTTAAATGGAATGGATTAACTGATCTACCAATCTCAAAACCCTGAAAAAGTCCCAAATCAACAGCTTTAATCAACATTTGATGTACGAGTTCGCCAATTAAATTAAACAATAAAGGGGAAAGACTACAGCCTTGTCTTAACCCTTTCGCCATTGGGAACTCCTCAGTAGGAGAACCATTAACTAGAATTGAAATTGATGAAGAAGAAAGACAATATTCGATCCAAGAAATCCATTTCTCCCCGAAACCCATAGCTTTCATTAATTTAAGAAGAATCGGCCATTCCACCGTATCATAAGCCCTTCGAAAATCAACTTTAAAGACTACCCCTTTTCTCCCTTGCTTCCTCCAATAATCTATACCTTCATTAGCTAGGAATGCACAATCTAGCAGTTGCCTACCCGGAATAAATGCGAACTGATAAGGGCTAACTAGGTCTTTAATACAAGACACCAACCTTTTGGATAGAACTTTAGAAATAATCTTGTATAAACTGCCCACAAGGCTAATTGGCATATAGTCTTCTAAACTTTCTAGATTAAGTTTCTTAGGTATTAGGGAGATGAATGCATGATTAATCCCGTGATCCCATTTTCTGCCCCTATAAAAGTCACAGATGAACTTCATGATCTGCTCCTTTAACATATGCCAATACTTCTTAAAAAAACCCATAGTAAATTCGTCTGGTCCCGGTGCTTTATCATTAACTGATGAAGAGATTGCTGCCCAAACTTCCTATTCTGAAAAAATTTCCTCAAGACTATCTCTTTGCTCAGCAGATAGCATTGCAAAAATCAGATCAAAATCCCCCACTTCTAGCATAGTAATCGTACTATAAACTCTTTTGAAAATATCCGAGACATGAGACTTAATGTTAGTTGTGTGTGTCAATTCCACACCCTCCACCTTCAAGGAGTTAATGGCATTAATTCTGTTTATGTTCAAGGCACTTAAATGGAAGAACCTCGTGTTCTTATCTCCCTCTTTGACCCACTTCACTCTAGACTTCTGGTACCAAATGATCTCCTCTATTCTGTGCAGTATCCATAACTCACTTCTGAAAAACATTAACTGGTCCCTATCTTGTTGAGAAAAGGCAGCGCCTTGTGACTTCAATTCCAATTCATTTATTTTGGAATCAAAATCTAAAATAGCCTCTGAGATCCCCATATGTTTATTGCTGGACCAACTTCTTATCTTCTTTTTAGAACCTTTTAATATGTTAAAAATTCCCCTACCTCCATTCTTTTTCTTCAAATCAGCCAAGGAATTTTCAACCAAATTATCGAAACCTTCTTCCTTTAATAGATAGTTAAAAAATCTAAAAGGTTTGGGGCCCCAGTTCTGCCCATCTTCTTCCAGCACATTTGGATTATGATCAGAGAGAGATTTGGGTAAAATTCGTTGTATCAATTTAGGGAACCCCTGTAGAAAATTGCTACTAACCATCCAACCTTACCCACGTAGGAAACTCTCTATTGTTACACCAAGTGTACATACCTCCTGATAAAGGGAGGTCAATGAGGCTTGTTTGTTGTAGAAAGGATTTGAGCAGATCTAGAGCATGCCAATTTTGTGCAAATCCATATTTTTCTGATGGATCAAGATAAGCATTCAAATCTCCCCCTATGCAAACTGGGAGGTTTAAGTTTGTAACAAAACTCAACAACTCCCTAAAGAACTCCTCCTTTTCTTCCTCAACAGACAGTCCATACACATTAATTAACACACATTCAAATTTATTCCACTTGAACATCCCTGAGATTGCCAAAAATTTGCCGTTCTTTTCTTCCCTTGTAACTTGAAAAAAAGATTCATTCCATAAACACATCAGTCCTCCTGCTGACCCTTCCGCTGGATAGAAACTTACACCTTGAAGCATCTTACCTCCTAATCTTCTTCTTAGCCCATTAAAGTTTCGGTTCTGTTTCATCTCTTGTAGAAAAAAGAAAACTGGTTTATTCCTATTTACAAGTCTAGCCACTGCTCTTATTTTTTCCTTTCTCCCTAAACCCCTTATGTTCCATGTAATAATTTTAATATTTGACATTGGAAAAATAAATCTTAAAATCCCTCAAAATGAAGACCCTTTCAACTCCATCCTCAAAATCTCTTCTTCCAGAACATGTTGTCCCCCTTTGAAAGAAATCCTCAACATATCACAAACCTCCCTGTTGGCCACGGCTTCATTCCTAGCAATATCTTCAAGGTGTAAATACTCTGAATTAACAGTGCCCTGATCCAAAGAACCCTGACCAAACCCCTATCTACCCTTGTATACACTCTATCGTGAAAACTAACAGAGACTTCACCCTCCGAGCAATCACTGCCATACCTGCTTGAAGCAATCCTTAACTTCCTATGATTACCAAGACATCTTGGGCGTGATAAAAATTGGACCGAGTTTTTAAAACAGATCCCCATATTTCCAACTGTTTTACATTTATCGACCATAGGGAACATTGAACTTATCCCACCTTGATTCACAATAGAATCTCTCATCCTCGAGCTCAAGGATTTGTTAGCATTAAGGAACAATTGATTGTCATCCTCTACTAATTTCAACTTATCAGATTCAACCTTCTGTTCATCAGTTTTAACCCCCCTCTGTTGGATTCCATTAATTAATGTATTGGAACCATGATTCTTGTCCCCACTACTCTGTCCAACATACAGCCCCTGATTCAAGTCATCATCCGGTATATTTTCAATCTCTTCATTAGAGTATGCACCTCCATTAATGTCCATTAATGCACCTCCAGTGGCTATTTCTCTATAATGAAATACGAAAAATCTTTAATGCCCAGTAACTTAAGAACACAACTTAACATTTTGAAAGTAAGTAAAACCCTACTCCCAAGATCATATGGATACAAAAAAAAATCCAGTAATAAGCCAAGTAAAGTATCATCCACGTCAAACATACTCATATCGGACACATAACCATATATGGAACTTACACCCGAGTCCGAGTAACATAGTTTTAAATGCTAATTAAACGCTAAACCCCACGGAGGGAAAGCATAAAAGAACATACCAATGGCACCAACTTTATCGGCTCAGAATTCCATTCCTGGTATAACCCCTCGTACTTTTTAACCTTCTCCTGTAAATCTTGGACATACTCTATCATCTGCAAAAGAACATTGATCCCATGTCAACAAAATTTTCAAGCAGAAATTTCTTAAATAACTAGATAAAGCAGAATTTTCATATACATAATGTATATGAAAGTTTTCAATTTGCCGATTCACAACCTACCTCTAGAAGGAATGAAGCTGTATCTCTCTTTTGATCGGGATTCGGAATTAGATTTCTCAATAATTGAAACCTAAAAGCATAAAAAAAATCTATCAGTACTACTATTCATATACAACAAGCACTTAATTCAAAGCTAGAAAAAGAACAAGCAAACGCTCGTCCACCATCATATCTCACCATCACATAACCATTAGCATCTTAACTTCTGGTGTCATTTCAAGTCAAAACATTATATAAACCAAAATAAACCATTCTTTTAAACCACTTCTTAACTCAATGGAACAGGTTTTGAAAATCGTAGGATGGCAATGGATAGTGCAGATTCAAATTTCGGTTGATATCCTATCGGTATTTTGCAGTTTCTGATAATTTATACAGGTAGTAAACTTATAAAATTTACCATGCTTATAGGGACGAAAACAGATTATACGCTAATTTAAAATTTTTTAGGGGGACCCTCGGTCCATCCATGGATAAAAGCTCAAAACTCTGGAAGACTCAATCTATCCCAAGCCAAGAAGTTGAAATGGAAAATAATATACCTTTCATTAATCTTACTCCTCCTCCTCTGCTCTGTAACCGAGTGTTTCGACCGTATAGCGTTAGCCTTATCCCTGTTCTTCCCATCTGTTTTCAGATAACCAAAAAAAAGGCAGTAAATTGGGGGGAGGTACCCAGAGTTCCAAATTCATCAAAATACGGGATAAAAAAACACCCATTGAGAAACAATCATCAATCATCTAGAAATAAAGTGATAAAATAAAGAAGAAAATGAAAAGAGGGGATCGGGAGGGGTAGAGAGTAGATCCAATCGAATATACCGTTGTTGTTAATGGCGTTTAAAGACATCGTTTGATTAGAAGATGACCCTCGTTTTCTGGAACCAAACTCTTCTTCCTCGTAGTGTTCTTCCTGTTGACTTTCCTTCACTGTTCTCATATATGTTACTTCTTCAGTAATCGAAAACAAACAAAAATTACTATGAAAAAAAAAACCGAAACGTTGAGCTTGAAAAAGAACGATGCTTGATGGATAAATGAAGGAGTTGGAGAGAAAATGGGAAGGAAAAAAATGGTGTTTTCTTGGTTGGTTGATTTGTTCCCGGCGAGAACAGCAGTGCAGAAAGAAATGTGATGTGGGGTGTTCATGGATGGCCCGTGAGGTTTACTTCAGCTGAGCATTAAATTTTGGGATAAACTACATATTTGATCACTCAACTTTATTCCCGTTTTCGAAAAAAGACATAGGAAAGTGATTGGTAAAAAACACCGTAGGTCCCTCTGAATTTCTAAAAAGATTACCTTGGTCCCTCTCAATTCCGATATAAGTACATAATAAATCTTTCGGAATTTTTTTTAAATGAACATATCCTGAACAATAATAGCTTTAAATTTGTGTCAACAATCAAATACATACAAACATCTCCATAAAAATTCTTCACTCGCCAGAAACATGAAATGTAACAACACTTGGCCTAAATTTATGATATATACTTTTTTATGTTCGAATCAATAAATGTGACCTGTTTACATTCTGTCATGGTTACTTGTTTACATTCTGTTATAGAGGTTCATGTGATGTCATGTTGGTCTAGAGAGCTCCATTGCAGGGACCAACAACGATATTGAACACATAAAAGAGCTCCATTGCTGGTTGTGTCTTTGTCTCCACCAAAGCCAAGACTAAGCAGGCAATGGCTAAAGCAATCTTATGGCTCTTGGGCTTAAAATAATGATGGAGTTTCCCAAGTACAATCTATCTGAAATCAGGCTATGATCAACAAGCTTAACGAACAACAAGTCGAGCAACAAATTTTCTTAACGAGTACGAGTCGAGCACTGTCCAACTTGCGATCGACTCTCTCGATAAACACTCCTTTGAACGAGCATTCGTCTTCTAAGAACAATGCGTTTGATAAGATGAAGGATCAAAATATGCAGAACACCCATTTGAGCCGCTCATCTTCGCTATAACCTGATAAAAGTTCTGATGCTACCAGTTTACAGCTGGGGCAGATCTTACGACATATATGGTCCCAAATGTAGTAAAATATTGATGTTGTGTACTACTGTTTGTTTGTCCTCGTATTTCTATGGAACTTCAGTTTGCTATGTAAAGTGTATCTTGCAACTGTTTTATTGTATGCTCTTGTGTGAATACGGGCCCTACTAATATCTTCTGGGTTCTTATGTTGATTTACACAAGTTAATATGTTGCATCATGTAATCACCATTTTATCCCCAAAAATTAATTAAAAGTACAAAAAGAAAAAAGAAATCAAACACCACCATGCCTTGCCATCCACGTCTGCTCCACACCATCCTTCCATCACACCGCACCAACAGCTGCTGTCACCAAATCCTAGCAGCTCCCATCCTCAGCAGGCCACCAAACAAAAAAAAAAACAAAGAAAATGAATTTTGCTTTCATGTAATATGGATTATAAAAACCCAAAAACATTGAATTGTAAGGGAGTTCTTCCCCGGTTTTTTTGGCTCTCACCGATTCTTCTATCTGGAAAACAAAATAGAACACTAACAAATTCTTATCCCCAATATTGGAATACAAGGCTTTTTTAGGTTCCTATTTTTTTTCATTTTACAGCCCACTTTGTCTTCTTTGTTTGATATCAAAAGCTAGAACCAAAACAGGGAGGGGATTTAGACGTTTACCTTGGTCGTTGTCGGGTATGGAGTGAGCATTTATCCAGCGGTTCGAACTCTTCGTTGGGGTTAGTGTCACCGGCGGTTTGTTCAGTCTAGAGTTTTAGGGGATTGGAGGCTCTCATTCGAAGGAAGAAGAGAAGAAAATAGACTTGGGGGTTTAACATCGTTTTAGAGGACGATGTCGCAACCGTCGTATCGCGGTCGCGACGGTATTAGAAATCGCTATCGCGAAAAATAATTGTGTAAAGCAGGATTACACCAATAGTGGCGGATCGCGTCCACAATTTAACGGATCGCGACCAATCACGGCAATAGCAAACTGCTATTTTGTTATTATTCTGTTATTTTAATTTTTTTATTATAAAAAACATGTTTTTTATTTAAAAAAATCAACTCATTCGGAAAAATATTAACGATTGCGATATCCGTAATGACCGCAATAGCATCCGTTATATCCGCAACTGTGATAAATGTGATGCCACCGAAAATGTGATCGCGAATGTTATTTAAAACCCTGATCATCGATGCTCTTTGGATCTTGGGTTGCCACCGATTTACGGTGGCCGGCGTTAGTGGCTTTCCTTTTGGTGAGAGGTGGTTGTATGGTGTTGATAGCGGGGGAGGGGGTTGAGAGCACGAGAGGAAGAGATAGGGGCTTAATTTAGGTGTTTTAAGTTTTTTTTAATAGTAAAATTTAACTTATATTAAAAATTTTGGTAAAATCCTCTCTTAGTCCCTGTAGGTTTGCCGTGTTTTTTTTCAGTTAGGTCATTGGGCCTTCTTTTTTAATTTATTGCAATTTTAGCATACTGATTTATTAACTTTTAATTTGGCCTTTTTTTGGTTTATTTTTGTTTCATTTTGGTCAAATTTGCACTTTATTTTAATTTTTGATATGCTGATTTATTTGTTTACATTTTGGTCATATTTTACATTTTGTTTTATTTTAATTTTGCATGCTGTTTTTTTGTTGATTATATTTTGGTCACTCATGTTTATGTTATTTCTTGTTTAATGCCAATTTGGTGTTGTTTTTGTTTATAATGTTTTTAATCCTTGTTATTAAAATATGAATATTTGAATATTAAACTTTATCGACCTTGTAGTGACTCGATCTAGGGTACGATCCACATTATTATAGTTCAGACTCTGCTAACCACTAACCACTAACTTGTTATTTATTTATTTTATATTCGAACCATAGTACGACCTTGCGATGACCTACCGCATGTATGACTCGCATTATTTACGGTCCGTGTTAAATATTAATTTTTTTTATTTCTCATTTATTTTTGTCATTTAATTTTATGCACATTTAAATTTCTATCATTTACTTTTTTATTTATTTAATTGCAGTCCTTTAATTTCATTACTTAAATTTTCTGTCTTTTTTTTTCCCTTCATTTGTCAGTACTTTAATTTTAGTCCTTTAATTAGTATGTTTTATTTTCTACCTATTCTATTTTAGTCCCATGAATGTATGTATATATATATGCATGTTTCATATTTTATCACATTGAATGCCTTATTTTGTTATCTTGCATTTTGATCCTTTTGTTACTTATGATTTTATTTTATTTAAGCACTTATATTTGTTTGATACTTATTTTTGGGTCTTTGCTTTTTATTGTGTTTATATTTTTGCCATTCTAGTTTAAACCTTCATCACTAGCATGATTAATATAATTTGGATTAATTGGCTTAATTTTTTTATTTTGGTCGAATCAAATTATTTTAATCTCAAATTTTTGGGAGAAATTATTATATTCTTTTTATTTAAGTTGGAAAGAGAAATATTCATCCTAAAGTATTTTAGGGATTATTTTCTCTTCGATTGGAAATATTGAAATATTTTCTATTTCTCCTTAGAATTTTCCGTTAAATAAAAATTGTATGGTTGAATTTGGAATAATAGAATTGTAACTTAAATTTATATTCGAATTTTTAGATTTCCACTATTATAGACAATTTATAATCGATGAGGTATCAATTTTGGGCGTTGTAGTGGTGTTTATCCCTTCCCACATGTAACCAACCCCGAACCCTTTTTTTATTTTTTTTCAAAAAATGAATTTTAGATTACACGTAGACTTTTTTATCTTTTAAAATGATGTTTACTTAAAAAATCTTTTAAAAGACAATTTTTAGGTATTCGATCTACCTAACCCAAAAGGTTGATGTCGACTCCAAAACATTTCTTTTACAAAAATTGAATTTTTCACAAATAAGTAGAGACTTGTTTTGAGCTTAAGGGATAATTACGACAGCTTGGCGACTTTACTAGGGATTTAGTGGATCAAGCCCTAAATTGATTATATATTGTCTCTATAGTTGGAAATTGATAATTTAGTTTAATTTACGATTCTTTTGGTTGATGTAAGGTACTCCAACCTTAAATTGATTGTGAATCTATGAAGGAAGCAAAACAACTTGCATAAGTGAATGGCTCAAAGAGATGGCTTGGTGGTAGATGTAAATATGAAATGCATGGTTATTTATGTTATGAGAAAAAAGTAGCGGAAGTATGTTGATATGGCTATGGTATGGGTGATGAAACAAGGGATGGCTGGTGAAGATAGTATCTTAGAAAGACCAAGGAAGAACCAATGCTACAATGAGCAGAGACCTAGCCTTACAAATCACTCTAAAGGGTGGTAAAAAGGACTTAGACCCAATATCTATAAGGAGATAGAAGCCACAAGTATCAATGTAAAGGGGTTGACGCCACAAGTAATTAACTTACTTGATAAGTCGATAAAAGTTATAAGGACTTGAGAAAAGAGAATAATCTCACTTATATTAAATGAAAGGTATGTTTACAAATGAATATGACTAGCCTATTTATAGATTTTGAAGGAACATGGCTGAATAGTGCTTGAGTCCTTTCAAGTTGGTGCCAATTTCGAGGAGAAATGATGCTTGGTCGAATGGTTATGTAGTCATTCATCTTGGCCCCTAAAAGTGGCATACGTATAACACATGGCTTAGCTGGTCACAAGGCTTTCACATGGTCCTCTGGGAGGCTTGTGGTGTAGCCTTATGCATAGGATGAAGACCAAGCATGTGCAGCAGCCTTGGGTGTGAGTTGAACTATCTTTAAGCTTGCATGTGTCTAGCTAGCTAGCAATGCAAGGGCTGGTGGTGAAGGATCCTCTTAGCCGTGATCTCCCAAGCTTTCTACCAGCACATTTAGCTATGTTCAGCTACATTTGATGTCACTTTCAGCAACTTGTCTCCAAATAGTCCAACTAGCTGAGATTAGCTAGCCTTGAGCTCCTTTAGCTGAGTTGAGCTTCTCATTGTGTTCCACGAGCTGCCATGATGTTTGTGAGCTAATTGTGAGCTGCATATGGATCCCAAATACTCCAACAAGTTGCCCCAATGTGTGCCATGCTCCCATGTACCTACATGTGCAGAGAAAACAAGGTAAGCCAAAGGTATTGAGCTTGTATGATCCAATTACATTGTTATCATGCATGATTATGACCTTATGAGCTATGAATGCATGACATGAGATAAGTATATCATTATATAAAATATGTAAGCTAATGTGTAAGACCTGAGAGCTAAAATGAATGCACATGAGTTAACAAATGAATGATTAAGTATGCTGCCATTTCATGAATGTAATGAATCATGCTTAAATGAATGCAAGACTATTCTAATCATACTTATCATAACAATGTGCATCAATTATAGAGGTGTGGATATGCTAAGTTATTCTTTAGCTATTAAAACATTACACAACTTAACATTGGATGGTGTTGAGTTGTCAAATGAATTGAAAGCTTCAAGACACTTAGTTAAGAGTACTTCCTTGAATTGTTTGGCCCTTGATCTAGTAATGGGACCTTGAGGCATCACTTCCGGATCCAAGGTAGGTGTGACCATATCATCCCCATTCTTTTAAGCGATTTGTCCCCAAATCATTTCCATCCTTAAATGGTGATAAATCTGAGATGTTGAATGAAACACTTACGCCACCAAACTCATCGAGCAACTCTAGTTTATATGCATTTTCATTTATCTTTTCCATAACTTGAAATAGACCATCTCCTCGGGGTAGTAGTTTGGACTTTCTTTGATTTGAAAACCTTTCTTTTCTAAAGTGTATCCAAACCCAATCACCGACTTCAAAAGTTATCTTCTTCATTCCCTTATTTGCTTATTGCTCATATTGTCTAGTTCTTATTTCAATATTGTCATTGACTTGTTGTTGGAGCCTTTTAACAAATTATGCTTTTTCATTTCCATCTTTGTTCACTATTTGATCACAAGGTAAAGGAAGTAAATCCAAAGGAGTTAAAGGGTTAAAACCATACACTACCTCAAATGGAGAATACTTGGTTGCTGAATGAATTGTTCGGTTGTAAGCAATCTCCACGTGTGGTAGGTATTCTTCCCAAGTTTTGATGTTCTTCTTGATGATGGATCTAAGTAATGTTGATAAAACTCTATTAACCACTTCAGTTTGTCCATCTGTTTATGGATGACATGTAGTAGAAAAGAGTAGTTTTGTGCCAATTTTGCTCCACAAAGTCCTCCAAAAGTTGCTTAAGAATTTGACATCTTTGTCTGACATAATGGTTAGAGGAAGTCCATGTAACCTTACCACTTCTCTGAAGAACAAATTTGCAACATGGATAGCATCATCGGTCTTGTTGCATGGTATAAAGTGAGCCATCTTGGAGAACCTATCAACCACCACATATATTGAATCATTTCCACTCTTGGTCTTTGGTAATCCCAAAACAAAGTCCATAGAGATATCTACCCATGTCATGGTTAGTATCGGCAAAGGCATGTACAATCCATGAGGCATAACTCTTGATTTTGCCTTTCTACACACTAAGCACCTTTCACATACCCTTTTAATGTACCTTTTCATCTTTGGCCAAAAGAGGTGTTCTTTCAAGATGCTAAGTGTATTTTCAACGCCAAAGTGTCCCATAAGTCATCATTCATGTGCTTCTTTGGTTAATACTTCTCACATGGAACTTTGTGCGATGCAAAGTCTCCATTCATTGAAAAGATATCCATCATGTTGGTAGTATTTGACATGAGCACATGTTTCACATAACTTATACTTTTCTCCAAAATCCAAGTCAGTAGCATATTGTTATTTAATGAATGAAAAAAACAAGGAGTTTAGAATCCAAAGTGTTAAGTAAAATATACCTGCGTGAAAGAGAATCAACCACAATGTTATCTTTTCCTTTCTTATAGTGGATGACATAGGAAAACGACTCAAGGAATTCGACCCATTTGGAGTGTCTCTTCTTAAGTTTGTGTTGTCCTTTGATATGCTTTAAGGCTTCATGGTCAGTGTGTATAAGAAAATTCCTTGGTAACAAGTAGTGCTGCCAAGTATCCAATGCCTGAATGAGTGCATACATCTCTTTGTCATAAGTTGGATAGTTCAGAGTTACAGCATTTAGTTTCTCATTAAAGTAAGTGATTGGTTTCCCTTCTTGACTCAAAACAACGCCAATTCCAATTTCGAAAGCATCACATTCAACTTCAAAGGTCTTTTCAAAGTTTGGCAAGACTAATAGTGGTGCCTTTGTCAAACAATCCTTGAGTTCGTTGAACGCTACATCTTGTTCTTTGCCCCAAGAGAAGTTTGAATTCTTCTAAATAATCTCTGTTAAGGGGTAGCAATAGAACTAAAGTTCGGTACAAACCTCCTATAAAAACTAGTTAATCCATGGACACTCTGTACTTGACTGACATTGATAGGTTTTGGCCACTCTTGAATTACCTTAATACTCTCTGTATCCACTGCTAATCCTTGTGAACTTATAATGCTAAGAAGGTAACTTGGACAATACAAAAAGCACACTTCTTGAGATTAGCATATAAGTGCTCTTCTATCAAAGTGCTAAGAATAGATCTTAAATGTTTAACATGCTCATTTAGGGACTTACTGTATATCAAGATGTAATCAAAATAAACAACATAAAACTTACCAATGTAAGGCCGAAAGACATGGTTCATTAAATGCATAAAGGTGCTAGGGGCATTAGTTAATTCAAAAGGTATGACTAACCACTCATACAGACCTTGTTTAGTCTTGAATATGATTTTCCACTCGTCACCTTCCCTCATTCTAATATGATGGTAGACACTTTTCAAATCAATTTTGGAGAAGATACTGGCACCACTAAGTTCATCAAGCATATCATCCAATCGATGTATAGGGTGTCTATATTTGATAGTGATCTAGTTCACAGCCCTACAATCCATACACCTTCTCCAAGTTCTATCTTTCTTTAGCACTAACAAAACTGGTATAACACAAGGACTTAAACTCTCTCGTGTGTATCCCTTGTCTAGTAGTTCTTTGACTTACTTTTGTAATTCCTTGATTTCCTCGGGATTGCTTCTGCACGCTAGTCTATTAGGAATGATGGCTTTGTGAATGAAATCAATTTGATGTTCAATTCCTCTAATCGATGGTAAAACATCAGGAATTTCTTCAGGGAACATGTCTTCAAATTCCTGCAAAAGAGTAGAAAACTTTCCTTATACATAAGTATAAGTATAGTTTTCTTTGTTGATAAATGTTTCTGAACATCTCCTCTGTTGGAATATATGTTCATCTTTTGAGTATGAACTTCTTTGGCCTTCTTTTCCTTCTCTCATTCTTCTATGCGCGACTTTAGGGTCACTTGACATTCATGGACTTGACTTGGAAGCATAAACGCCAATATGATTTTATTTCCTTGATATTGGAAGGAATACTCATTAGAAAACCCATTATGAGTAGCTTTCATGTCAAATTGCCAAGGCCGTCCTAATATAATATGTCTTGCACTCATGGGCACTACATCACAAAGAACTTCATCCTTGTATCTTCCAATTGAGAAAGAGACTACAACTTGTTTAGTTACCTTTGCTTCCCCCACATCATTGAGCCACTGAAGTTTATAAGGATGAGGATGTTTGGAAGTCTTTAGGCCCAACTTTTCCACCATGTGAGTGCTTGCTACATTTGTACAACTTTCTTTAACTACAAATATGTTGGATGGAAGAGACATGTTAGTAAAATAAGAAAATGAAATGTGTATATTACCTTACCAAATAACGCTCTCACAAAGCCTCACGAGTTCACTCCAATGAAACTTGAATGTCACTCAATCCGCTCATGTTTGCATTCTAGGACTTCAATCCTTTTACTATTCCTCTTCTAGTCTCCCACACTCAAGCCTTTTCCTCTCAATCTCTTTATATCAAGTTCTAAGTAATTTTACTCAAAACTATACCAAGTAAAGTTTACTTGTTGTGCGTCGACTAGAAAAGGGTTAATAGGAATGGAAAGCAAAATATAATGAAAATGGTGGCTTAGAAATAAGAAAGAAGATAATAAAGGGGTTACTTACACAAAGTCACTTCACAACCCTTCTATCACCATAATCAATTTTAGATGCTTACTTGAAATAGCTTGGTGATGAAACTTGTTGTTGTGTGCTTTCAACTTTTCTTTTCTTTTCTTCTTTTTGTTTTCTTCTTTTGAGTGTTGTAATTTCTTTGCTGATTTTCTTCTTTTTGTATTTTATTTTCGTTATTGTTACACTTTGCTTCTTCCACCAAAGCTTTGAATACCGCTTGATGTAAGATACTCCTACCTTAAATTGATTGTGGATCTAGGAAAGAAGAAAAACAACCTGCAAAAGTGAATGGCTCAAAGAGATGGCTTGGTGGTAGATGTAAAGTTGAAATAGAGGGTTATTTATGTTATGAGAAAAAGGTTGTGGAAGTATGTTGATCTGGCTATGGCATGGGTAATGAAACAAGGGATTGTTAGTGAGGATATTATCTTAGAAATACCAAGGAATAACCAATTCTATAATGAGCAAAGACCCGACCTTACAAATCACTCTAAGGGGTGGTAACAAATGACTTGGACCCACTATCTATAAGGAGATATGAACCATAAGTATCAATGAAAAAGGGTTAACGCCACAAATAATTAACTTACTTAATAAGTCGATAAAAGTCCCAATGACTTGATAAAAGAGAATAAACTCACTTATATTAAATGAAATGTGTGTTTACATATGAATATGACTAGCATATTTATAGATTTTGAAGGGACATGGTCGAATGGATACATGGTGGTTCGGCCAGCCCTTGTGTCCTCTAAAATGACATAAATAATTAAATAAATAACATGAAAACATAGGTTCTAGTTTGAAAGAATGGAGGGGGAATGTCTCATGGCCAAATAGTGCTTGAGTCCTTTCAAGTTGGCGCTAATTTAGAGGATAAATGATGCTTGGCCGAATGGTTATGTAGTCATTCATCTTGGAGCCTAAAAGGGGCATACACATAGCACATAGATTAGTTGGTCACAAGGCGTGCACATGGTTCTATAGGAGGCTTGTGATGTCGCCTTATGCATAGGATGAAGACCAAGCATGTGCAGCAGGCTTGGGCATGAGTTGAGCTATCTTCAAGCTTGCATGTGTCTAGCTAGCTAGCAATGCAAGGGCTGGTGGTGAAGGAACTTCTTAGCCATGATCTCCCAAGCTTCCTAACATCACATTCAGCTATGTTCAGCTACATTTGATGTCACTTTCAACAAATTGTCTCCAAATAGTCCAACTATATGAGATTAGCTAGCCTTGAGCTCCTCTAGCCGAGTTGAGCTTTTAATTGTGTTCCACGAGCTGCCATGATGTTTATGAGCTAATTGTGAGCTACATATGGATCCCAAACACTCCAACAAGCTGCCCCAATGCGTGCCATGCTCCCATGTACCTACATGTGCAAAGAAAACAAGGTAAGTCAAAGGCATTGAGCTTGTATGATCCAATTACCTTGCTGTCGTGCATGATTATGTCCTTATGAGATATGAATGCACGACATGAGCTAAGTATATCATTATATAACATATGTATGCTAATGTATATGGTCTGAGAGCTAAAATGAATGAACATGAGTTAACAAATGAATGATTAAGCATGCTATCATTTCATGAATGTAATGAATCATGCTTAAATGAATGCAAGACTATTCTAATTATACTTATCATAAAAATGTTCATCAATTATAGGGATGTGGATATGCTAAGTTATTATTTAGCTATTAAAACATTATAAAACTAAACATTGGATGGTGTTGAGTTGTCGAATGAATTGAAAGCTTCAAGACACTTAGTTAAGAGTACTTCCCTGAATTGTTTGGCCCTTGATCTAGTAATGAGACCTTGAGGTATCACTTCCGGATCCAAGGTAGGCGTGACCACATCATTGGTTCCTTTCAGTTTTTTTAATTTTATATCCTTATATATATTAATGTTTGTATTTGATTGATTTTCAGATATTAAAATTTTGGATTCACTTTAGTTCGATTTTTGTGTGGTTGTTTGTTAAAGGTTTGAGAATTTCTCCTCACACATAACAAGTGTATTGTATAATATAGGCTCTATACCTGAGCTCTTCCCTTTTTAAGTGTGAGTGAAAGTGATGTCTTCATGATAATTTATTCTCTGTAACAGACCTAACAAATAGCTTCCGGGGTTCATATGCCCTATATCTTCGTGAGGATTTATTCTCCGTGTTAGGCATATGGAAATGTGCCATCTCAAATTGAACTCGATCCACTTAAGCCTATAATGAGTGAGGATTGATGGTCTAGATCACCCAAGGGGGCACTGACAAGGACAATTTGAGTACCTTTACTCCTAGAACCGAAACTTTACATATAATAAACTGTAGAAACCCACCCGATCTAAGACCATGCTGAAATTCTGTCCATAAGTACCCAAATAAATGTACACAAATGAGAAATGAAATCAAACTTTTATATTTTAATTTATTCGATAGATTATTTTTGAATAAATGCATTGAACTAGAACACAAGCGGTTAGGGTTTTAATTTCCCCTGTGTGTTTTATTCATTGTTTTTTATGGTTTATTTACTAATTGAATTTAATATTTTCATATTTCACTAACACATATTTCCTCTCTTTGATTATTATTTTTGCTAACATCTTTTCCTTGTCTTGTTGCTTTATTTTGTGCATAAACTTGGTGCTAATTCCCGGGTTAATTATCAAAATGAGGAGGCTTTCAAAATGACAACTCCACAGGAAAGGGGGAATAAGATTTATTTTATTTGTTTTGACATATTAAGATGTTGTGAGTTCTTTAAAAGTTGTTCTAAGATGATTACCTTGGAATTAACACATGTTTCATACATTTCATAAAAGGTATTGATTCCTGAGTATATAGTCGCATTAGAAGGCTTTCAATATGACAATGTCACTCGAAGGGGTAGAATAGAACTGTAAAAACACATCAATGGTTCAGAAGGGTGCTCTAGGAAGCAACTGAAGAGGTACATCAAGTTGGAATACATAAAGCTCAAACGATGCAATTGATCAAGCTGTTGATACAACTAGCTGAAAAGAAGTACTCTATTTGAAGTCATCAAACAACAACAAAAGCTAATGTGAGACAGTGGATGATGCTAGTCGCATATGGTTGCTCAACAAGTACACTTTTTGGGAAAATAAGTTGAAATGTTGGAGTTATACATTAAACCATAGATAGAAGAATGATGTTTCCTTGCACATTCAATCAAAAAGAATTTATGAAATCGAGCAAGATGACATGATTTGTAGTTTTCATTTACGTCGTTGTATTGAGACATTGTGTATTTTTTTTTGAAGTTGTTTTATAACAATTACTTTGGAATTAACACTTTCATGGCATTTGCATATTCATTTTTACATTCGCACGTTTGCTTCTTTACTTTTGTATTTGTTTTTTTACATTACACATTCACATTTTGTTTGTTTTGAACTTGTTCTACATGTATTTAATAATGAAAATTTGGGAGTAATTCATGGAGTATTCCATGGCATAAATTCTAAAAAGTAAATTGGAGACAACTTGGTCTTCCTAGAGAAAGATAAGAGCCGTAAATGAGATTTTAGCACGAGTTGCTAGAATTGAGAAACTCCAAGAGCAACTTATTAAGACTCAATAGAGATGATGGATCAAGTAAGGAAATTCCAAGACGAGTCAAGAGATCAAATGTCTAAGTTGATGCACATGGTGACTGTTTTGATTTTTGGGGAGAAACCACTAGAGGATCCCGCTGTAAAGACTCTGAATAAGATTTTAAATGATGGTGGTAGGGTCAAAAGGATAACGAGAGATGATCAAGACCTTATTAGGGAGCAGGATGTTTTGAGCCAGCTCTAGAACTCAGATGTGGTACCAGAAGGCTCTGTTGAATTGATAATGAAGAGTAGGCTTCACTCAAAGAATTCGGCGAAGAAGAAACCTGAATACTGATCAAGAAAGCCAAAAAGGGTTAGAGTCTTCCACAATAGCCTCCGAAAGAAGAATGATCCTATAAGGAGATTTCTTGGATAAACTAGATTAAAACCTCAAAATGTTTAGCAAAGGTTTCTAGTGACCTTGAAAGAAAATTTCAAGATCCTCTCAAGTAAGAAATTCAGAGGTGTAAGGCAGGAAAGTGAAAGGCTAAAAATCAGTGCCCAAAAACCTCTTTTCCAATAGAACTAATGCAATCAAATCTTGTGAACGTTACATGGAGCAAGATGGAGCAAGAGAAGGAGAAAGGAAATCCAAGCAGGAAGGTTTCACTGAATGTAATCCAAGACTGTCCTATAGAATTAGGAACAAATTGTTAAGATACAAGCCTCAAAACATCTCAGACACTTGTATTAGATTTTCTGATGCCAAGTGTGACATTAGACATTTTAAAGAGTCTAATAAATACTCCACCAATCATTGCATCAATTGATGTTCAAAACCCAGCTAATATTATCATCCCTAAGAAGAACCATTTTGGATCAAATTTTGGGCTCAATTTCCAACCAGAAAAGAAATGGTTAAACAAGCAAGAAGAAAAGAAAGAGGTTAGCATGAAGAAATATGATTGTCTTTTGAGGAATATGAAGAATACTTTCTAGTTTGGAAAGGTTAATGTTGAACCACATTTTGTGGAAACAACTGATGAAGAAGAGAAGATGAAAGATAAAGAGCTGCATGTTAGCAAGATGCTTGAAGATGCTGAGGTTGGAAAATTTGCATTGAAATCTAACCATGTTTCCCTGAAGAGAAACTTAACAAGTGGAGAACAAAGGATCTTCATGTAGTTTTTTAGAATAAATTTAGAGTAATACCCGAAATTAACCCTTATGCTTTTGCCCACTAGCATTAAGGGATATTTTGTGAATGACTTCTATGTTAATTTTACTTTTTTTTTTCAATTAAAGATGTTTTAAGTGGAGAACAAAGGATCTTCCTGTAGTTTTTTAGATTAAATTTAGAGTAATACCCGAAATTAACCCTTATGCTTTTGCCCACTAGCATTAAGGGATATTTTGTGAATGGCTTCTATGTTAATTTTACTTTTTTTTCAATTAAAGATGTTTTCCTTGATTTCTCAAGCGGTAATCATTTTATACATTTTCATATTCTTTATCATTCTTTATATTCTTTTATTTCATTTTTACATTTTTTTATTATTCCATTCATTCTATACAAATGTCTACTACTCTTCTAAATGTATATATTCGTTCCAAATTTTCTTTACAGGTGCCCTAATCATTAATAATATGAATGTTTCTGAATTTTAATCATGAAATAAATTTTGAGCGACCCGTGTTTAGTAGAAATATATGAGTGCAAAAATGAGGTAGAATATGATGTTTCTAGAAAATCATCAACGCTGGTGAAAAAGGAGGATAAACAGAGCTTATATCATAAAGAATTAATCGAGATTCTGAATCTATAATTAACGAAGAAAGAAGAAATATAGAAATTGACTTTACTTTTTCACATGAAATAATGCAATAACTAGTAGAGTTACTACAAGATTTTAAAGAAATTTGTTCTTGATCGTATCACAACATGCTAAGATTGAATACAGATGTAATAATGCACAAATTCCTGATAGACTATTAACCCTCTATCTAATAGTCTTTGAAAATTTATTGAGATGTGTACTGGGACTGTATGATGAGTCTGGAAAAAAAATAGAAGAGCCATCTACCATTTTAATAGGAAGTTCATTGATTGAGAGATCTAATACCCGTCAATTCAAAAGCTATGTTGTGCCTTGGTATGGGTTGCCTGAAGGTTTAGGTAGTACATTACAACTTGGCCGATCTCTAGACTCGATCCTCTAAAGTGCTTAACACAGACATCATCATTAACTAGAAGAATGGATCAATAGCAAGGGTTGTTATAGAATCTCACATTGTGTATGCAAGCTAAAAGATGATAAAAAGGAAGTGTCGTAGTATATTTTCTGGCTAGTCATGCATCAGATGATTATGAGTCCCTCATTTTTAATTTTTCATATGAGGATTTATTGTACATCTCTACTAAAGAAGAAATTAAATTAAGAGATGAATCTCGGAAACTTTAATGGGGCTTTCAATGCTTTGAGAAATGGAATTGGGGCAGTGTTAATGTCTGTTACCCTTTCACAAATAGACCAAAGCTCTTTTGCACTAACAATATGGCAGAACTTGAGGCTTGTGCTTTGAGGATAAGAGAAGTCATAGAAAGAATATGTCAGTGCTTAAAGTATGTGGAAGTTCCTCGATTAGAAGTCTATAAACTACGAAGATAGTGAGAATTGCCATAGGAAATTATCATTCATTGTGTATACATATCCAACTTCAGTATGTACCCTGATGAGGTGCAACGTCATTTCCATTTGGTTCTGGAATAAAAATAATCTTACTCATCACAGTCGAGACTCGTTACTTCAAGTTTCAACAAAAGTATAACTGAGGCAAAATTTAAGCATGATGTGATCAGTTGAACTCTGTTAGAAAAAGAGGTTGAAAGTTATCTGCTATGAACAAAGGTGTCAGAAGCAAATGACGTGAGCTCATGATAAGAAAATTTGTCTAATATAAGTCTGAGATGGTGATCTAGTGATTGAAAAGATCTTTCCAATTCATAAAGATTTCCTTGGGAGATGGATGCTTAATGGAGAAACGACCAAATATTGTCAATGAGGTTGTTTTCGGAGGAGTGTTGTTAAATTAAGTAATCTAATAAAGTCAAATTTGGGATAAGAAGTACTACACTCGAAGAAAGGAGAATGACAGAAAAGAATAAGGAAAAAGAAGAAAAAGAAGAAAAAAGAAAAAAATGAAAAAATAAAAATGAAAAGAAGAAGAAGAAGAAGAATAAAGAATGAAGAATGAAAAAGGAGAAAAAGGAGAAAAAGGAAAGAAAATTAAAATGAGGGTTTAAGACGATAATCCAAAAAAATCATCTTGAAACCAAATGAAGGATTTGAGTTGAAAACCTGAAAAGGCGAATCAAATATGTTAATATTAGACATTTGGCAAATAAAACCCTCTGATGATTCTGGTACTTTGGGATGAGTTTGTGTTTGCAAACATTTTGGTGATTCTGAAGTCCTTTAGACACAAGAACTTACTTCTATGCTTCGGGGCCATATTTTGTTGATTGATTTACAAAGCCTGATATTTTAAAAGGAGCTTCACATCTACAGACACTTTGACAACACTTGAGATCTTCTAAACAGAAGCTTACCTCAATGCTCCAAATTATATCAAGTCAATTGGTTCATGAACATTCATGTTAGTTATGCTTAAGGCATCTGACTTTATTTCTCGATTTTTACCCTTTCAATGGTTGTCATGACTTTATAAAATTCTAATTTTCTCATATCGAGCCCTAATTTTGTTCATTTACAAGCATCTTATAAGTAGATTAACGTAGTTGAAAAGAAAATAAAAGATTTCTTGGTATTACTTTGAGCTAATCTTTTAAAGTACATGGAATCAAAAGTAGCCCAAAAACCTTAACAGTCGTGTTCATTTGTAAAAGATTGTATAAGCTGAATTCATGAGGACAACTATTCGATCCCCGTAAAAGTTTTTTTTTCAAGATGTTGTCATCTGGGGAAAATAAATAAGATGATTTCTAAAGAATGATAGAGATCCTTGAAGCTAGCGAGTCTTGTTCTGTCTCAAATAAAAATGCAAGGGCAAGGGAGACATTCTTCGATCCTTGGAACAATGAAGTCTGACAGATCAAAAGACTCAAGAATAAAACTTTTCACACTTCTTTGTGACATCATCAATAACCAATTAAGAATCAAATAACCACCTTAATAAGAAGAGACATGTATTATTTTGAGATCTCATGGCATCTCAAGTCATAACAAATGTTCAAGTCATTCCTGTATTAAATGTATTAATCACTTGTAAAAGCAAGTTTGGCAATAAGATTTTTGATAACGATGATTAAGAGCGTCATAAGTACCCACATTGGGGCATGACCAAAGACCTGAATCATGTGAGGATAACAAAATTCAAGTCAATAATGTATTGAGAATAAAACTCGTTGCTTGGAGTATCATGGGTAGAATATAGAGATAATAAGAGCTTACTTTGAAAAGCAAACCATTCATGCTTCATTTGGCAGGATAGTCTTGAAGAAACTTCTTTAATAGAATAGTTTGAAGAAAAAACGTCAGATCATATACTTGATTACAACAAGAATTAAAAGATAGCATTTCTTCTGAGGTTTTCAATAAAAAATAAAAGCAATAGAAGAAATAAGACATAATGACACGATCTGATCAGATTGCTCTTCCAAAAAAGAGAATGATTGCTTGAATTCACAAGTTTCCGCACTATTATTGGAATAGGCTCTAGCCAACATTTGATTAAGTGAAGGAAGATCGAGTTCTCCACTTTGAAGTCAAAATGAAAATGAAACAACATTTTTGCATCAATGAGAACATCATTTGCATAATAAAATGTATTACATTTAGACACATTTAATTGTATTCATATCTTCATAAATAAATGCATAGTTTTTTACAAATTTTCTAAATAAATAAAAAGGCTTATGACTTCAATACCTCGAGAAGAGAAAATCATGTTTAGAGTGGCAAAGTCTCAAGAACAAAGGAGCCAAATCCACAAAAATATTATTACTTGGAAGTGAGGCATGTCACCCAGCCACTAAGATGTTTACATATGATTTGTGAAAAATGAGAGCGATTTTCAAAGTTTCTCATTTAATCTTTCCCAAAATTGAAATTTTCAAAAAGTAAGAAAGCGATTTCCAAAGTTTCTTACTTAATAAATTATTTCCAAAAAATCTATAAGACCTTCAGGTATGATATTTTCATTTGATATTTTTGGAAAATGAAAAATTGATTTTCAAAGTTTCTCATTTGATACGACAAAATTTATCTCACTTGAGATTGTTTTTCTTAAAAGCAATTTCATCTCACTTGAGACAATTTACGTTGAAGCACAAGTATTGGAATTGCTCCACTTCACACAATATTTATCTCACTTGAGATTGTTTTTCTCAAAATCAATTTCGTTTCGCTTGAGATAGTTTCATTTGAAGCACAAGTTTTGGAAATGCTTCACTCAAAACAAGATTTATATCACTTGAGATTGTTTTTTCTTAAAGTCAAATTTTTCTCGCTTAAGACAGTTTTCTCTTGAAATACAAAATTTGGAATTGTTTCACTTTAAACAAATTTTATCCCATCTGAGATAACTTCGATTGCAACAAATTCTTTTCATTCATGTTTGACAGGAATTCAAAAAGTTAACAGAGATTTTGTTTCACAAATCCATGACTAAAAAAACATTTTGATCGAATCTATCGCGGAAGAAAGTGGATTAACATTTCCAATGGAATAAGTCATAATGAGAAGAACTCCTCCGAAGAACAAGAAGAAGTTCATAATGAGAAGAAATTGTTCAACCTTTTGCTCGACTCTATCGCAGAAGGAGATAGATCAACATCAGCATTTTATTCGATTCCATCACAGAAGGAGATAAATCAACATTTCCAATGGAAAGGTTCATAATGACAATGACTCATCCGAAGAGGAAGAAGAAGTTCATAATAAGAAGAATTTGTTCAACTTTTTGCTCGACTCTATCGCTGAAGGAGATAAATCAACATCGTCATTTTGTTTGATTCCATCACAGAAGGAGATGTATCAACATTTCCAATAGAAGGGTTAACAATGAGAAGAACTCATCCAATGAGGGAGAAAAAGTTCATAATGAGAATAACTTGTTCAACCTTTCGCTCAAATCCATCAAAAAAGGAGGTGGCCCAACATTTCCAATGGAAGGGTTCATAATGAGAAGAACTCATCCAAAGAAAGAGAAGAAGTTCATAATGAGAAGAACTTGTTCACCCTTTTGCTAGATTCTATAACAGAAGGAGATAGATCAACATCACCATTTTGCTCAAATTCATTGCAGAAGGAGGTGGATCACCATTTCCAATGGATTGGTTCATAATGAGAAGAAGTCGTCCAAAGAAGGAGAAAATTTCATAATGAGAAAAACTTGTTCAACCTTTTTCTCGATTCTATCACAGAAAGAGATAGATCAATATCAATATTTTGTTTGATTTCATCACAGAATAAGGTGGATCAACATTGTCATTCTTGCTAGACTTAATCACAAAAGGAGGTGAATCAGCATAATCAAAGAAAAAAAGTTCATAGTTAGAAGAACTTGTTTGACCTTTTACTCAAATCCCTCACAGAAGGAGGTGGATCGCTATTTCCAGTGGAAGAGTTCATAATGAGAAGAACTCACCCCGAAGAAAAAGTTCATAATGAGAAGAACTTGTTCATCAAAGGAAAAGAAGTTCATAATGAGAAGAACTCGTTCATCAAAGGAAAAAATCATAATGAGAAGAGCTCGACTAATCATTCAAGAAAAATGGGAAGTGATTAAAGAAGATGAAGTTCATATGGAAGAGCTTGTTCAACCTCAAAATTCACCTTAATGAGAAAAACTTGTCTAATTTATCAGAGAAGGAGTTGAACCTTTTGCAAAAAAGTGAAGAGTTCATAATGAAGAGCATGGAGCTTAAAGATTTCAGGTAGCCAAGTTGGATAAAATTGGTACTTTATGTCTTCGCTCCATTCTCGTTTCACAAGAATGAGCGAAGAGGGACAATTATAATCACCATTTTATCCATAAAAATTAATTAAAATACAAAAAGAAAAAGTCAAACACCACAATGCCCTGCCATCTGCGTCTGCTCCATGCCATCACTCTATCACACCACGCCAATAGCTGTTATCACCTAATCCTAGTAGCTCGCATCCTCAGCAGGACACCAAACATAAAAACAAAGAAAATGAAATTTTCTTTCATGTAATATGGGTTATAAAACCCCCAAAAATAAAAAATTATAAGGGAGTTCTTCCCCCAATTTTTTTTTGTTATCGCCAATTCTTATCTCTGAAAAACAAAAGAGAACACTATAAGAAATTCTTATCCCCCTAATATTGGAATAAAAAGCTTTCTTAAGTTCCTATTTTCTTCATTTTTTTTCATTTTCAGCACAATTTGTTTTCTTTGTTTGATATCAAAAGCTAGTACCAAAACAGGGAAGGAGTTAGACATTTACCTTGGTCATCGTCGGGTCCAGAGTGAGCATTTATCCAATGGTTTGAACCCTTCGTTGGGGTTTGTGTAGCTGATGGTTTGTTCGGTCTAGAGTTTTATAGGGTTCGATGATCTCATTCGAAGGAAGAAGAGAAGAAAAGAAAGAGACTTAGGGGTTTAACATCGTTTTAGAGGGTGATTTTGTCTTCCACCGGTCGACATCGGTGCTGTTAAAAACTTGGATTGCCATCGATTTACGGTGGCTGGCGTTGGTGGTTTTTTTGCGAGAGGCGGTCGCATGGTGTTGACAGGGGGATTGAGAGCACGAGAGGAAGAGATATGGGCTTAGTAAAATTTGAGTTATATTAAAATTTTTGGTAAAATCCTCTCTTATTCCCTGCATCTCATTCGCTTTACTGTGCCTTTTTTTAAATTTATTACAATTTTAGCCTACTGATTTACTAACTTTCAATTTGGTCACTTTTTTGGTTTATTTTTATTTTATTTTGGTCACTTTTTCACTTTATTTTAATTTTTGATATGCTAATTTATTTGTTTACATTCTGGTCATATTTTGCATTTTTGTTTTATTTTAATTTTTCATGCTATTTTTTTGTTGATTATATTTTGGTCACTCATGTTTATGTTATTTACTGTTCAATGCCAATTTGGTGTTTTTATTTATTTATTATGTTTTTAATCCTTGTTATTAAAATACAAATATTTAAATATTAAACTTTATCGACCTTGTGGTGACTCGACCAAGGTACGATCCACAATACTATGGTCCAGACTCTACTAACATCTAACCGCTAACCACTAACTGCTAACTTGTTTTTTATTTATTTATTTTATATTTAAACCATAGTATGACCTTGTGACGACCCGCCCCGAGTACTACTCACATTATTTACGGTCCGGGTAAAATATTAAAAATTAACACTAAGATTTTATTTTTATTGCTCTTTTATTTTTGTCATTTAATTTTATTCACATTTAAATTTCTTCCCTTTACTTTTTATTTATTTAATTGCAGTCCTTTAATTTCATTACTTTAATTTACTGTCTTTTTATTTGTTCCCTTCATTTGTCAGTACTTTAAATTTAGTCCTTTTATTATTACGCTTTATTTTCTGCCTATTCTATTTTAGTCCTATGAATATATGTATGTATGTTTCATATTTTATCACATTGAATGCCTTATTTTGCTATCTAGCATTTTGATCCTTTTGTTATTTATCATTTTATTTTATTTAAGCACTTATATTGTGTGATACTTATTTTTGGATCATTGTTTTTTATTGTGTTTATATTTTTTCATTCTAGTATAAACTTTCATCATCTAGCATGATTAATATAATTTGGATTAATTGGCTTATTTTTTTTATTTTTGTCTAATCAAATTATTTTAATCTATAATTATTGGGAGAAATTATTATATTCTTTTTATTTCATTTAGAAAGAGAAATATTCATCCTAAAGTATTTTAGGGATTATTTTCTCTTCGATTGTAAATATTGGAATATTTTCTATTTCTCCTTAGAATTTTCCGTTAAAAAATTGTATGGTTGAATTTGGAATAATAGGATCATAACTTAAATTTATATTTGAATTCTTAGATTTCCATTATTGGAGACAATTTATAATCGATAGGGTACCAATTTTGGGCGTTGTGGGGTGCTTATCATTCCCCACGCGTAATCAGACCCAAACCCTTTTTTTATTTTATTCAAAAAATAAATTTCTGGTTACACGTAGACTTGTTTATCTTTTAAAATGATTTTTTCTTAAAAACTCTTTTAAAAGACCTTTTTTAGGTATTCGACCTACCTAACCCAAAAGGTTGATGGCGACTCCAAAACATTTATTTTACAAAAATTAAAATTTTCACAAATAAGTCGAGACTCGTTCCGAGCTTAAGAGACGGTTACAACACTTTATTATCTGTATCAAATTGTAATTCATCATTGTGGATTGAGTATTATTTCAGACCTACTTCGTGAAATAGGATTTCCTGCTCATGAAATCAAATCATCATTTGTAGTGAGTTTGTTGCATATATTTCTTATATACTTATTTACCCACTTACAAAGCTCTATAAGTGTGAAAGATGGTGATTGGAAGCTCTCTACAGACTTTCATTTCCTTAGGAATCCTCATTGTGGAAAAGATATTCATGTGAATTATAGTTGGAGTGAAATAGTATTACAATTGTTTCAATTTGTAATAAATATGGCAAAACTGGTAATTAGAAACTTTTGGTGGTACTGGAAATCTTTGATATAAGGAGTAGAAACTCCTCCGTACCTTACTCGTTTTGATGGATATTTATTTGTGGTCAGATGATGGGATTCAACCAGAAATGGTTGAGTTTGAAATGAACCATTTGCTCAAGCTAGTTCATGATAAGAGATATACTAACATCTCATTTTCTAGTAGGGTTCAAGTTCAAAGCATCGAAAAAAGTCGAGAAACCCCAAATGTTGCTTTGGTTGTTTATAAGGGTCAAGAAGAACCGAAGAAGTATGGTTCAGGTTCAAAGCATTGAAAGAAGTTGAGAAAACATAAATATTGATGTAGCAACCCGAATCTTGGGTTAGTAGTTTTGGGTTAATCCGCAAGTGTGTTAGATAAGTCCATTAGCCTTATGGGAAAATTTAACCCAAGTAGTGTAAGTTTGGGATTGGGTTGAGCCCAAGCTGTCATAAAGATGACACCTTTATAATAGGATTAAGACTTAGGGGACAAAGGCAACGATTTTCCCATAAACTTTCTCTAAAGTTGAATTCCCTTAATAAGGGATGATGTCAACATGGAAGAGCTTCATGTCTCTTTTTCTTCACCCTTGTCTTATTCCTCATTCAAACTCCCCATTGTGTCTTAAGAAACATAGCAACTTGGTGACCTAACAAGCTTGGTCTAAGACTCTAAAAGTAAGAATCATATATTGGTTATCTCAAGTCTTCCTTTGCAAGTTTTAGCTATGATAACCAAATATGGGTTCAGTTGGGGGTTTTAGAACCTAAGTTCAATTAGCTTGATTTTGGAGGGATTTGAGCCCTAAGAGATGGCCTAAACTCTTCCTTAAGCTTCCCAACAACATTAGTAATTCTTCTGTTTAATTTCATGCCTAGTTAGAGAAATCGGAGAAAACTCCAAGTCCAAATAAAATGAGAAGTTGACCATTGGTTGAGTTGAAAGAGTTCTCAGTAGCTTAGGACTCAAGGTAATTCTCTTATAACTCAACTCTACTACAATGTAGATCACTAGGTGTGTTTGTTAACTTGCATGAGTCATAAGCATGTTAATGGTATATTTCAGTATTTAGTGTTTTCAATATATTTATGGACCTATTATAACCCCTACTATCATACATAACACTCAAATAATGTTTGAGAACCTCAACATGACTTTTGGTTTAGTTAGTGGGTCATTTTTATGCCCAAATTATGATATTTCTAGGTGTGTATATTGATATTGGAAGAACAATATCGATATTGTTCATCAGATGTTAAAAATAAGGGGATTTTGGGAGGTTTCGATACTCGTACAATGGGTATTGCTACTGTAGGTAAGGTATCGATACCCGCAGAGTGGTATCGATACCAAGTTCACTTAGCAGATTCCAATAACCATTTTCTGTAACAGTATTCATGGGAGTATCGATACTAAGGTATTTTCCAAAACAACGAAGCCAAATTTGGTATCAATACTTAGGATAATATTGATACCACACCATAAGTATCGGTACTCAAATTGGAGTATTGATACTACCCCTTTTCTTTTGGTTCCCAATAGCGAGTTGGTATCGATAATAAGATGTTAGTATCAATACTCAAGGTCAATACCAATACTAAAGAGGCTTAGTATCGGTACCCACAAACTTTTTTGAGTAAGAAACCCAAGGGTTTTAAGGGATAGATTTGAAGAACCCAATAATGCCATAACACTATAAAAAAAACTACAAGTGAGAACAGAAATAAACCCATAAAAATTAGAAATAGTAACAATTTGGATATATCTCATTCAGTGTCAAGGCACTTTAGTTTGCCAACTAGGTACAGATGCCATAAGACTCGACGGAGTAAGTTGGTAGGGTGTACGTCTTTGATGTAGTTCTAGATCTAACCCTGAATAACCAAGGGTATTTTAAGAAGGCTAGAGGGCTGTGTTTCCTAGGATACAGAACCCTCAGCCACACTATGATGTCTATTTCAACATGTCATGTTAGCATATTCTTACCTATGCCCCTAGCATACTCATTTAGCGAATGCATATAGCACAATATAGTTATTAGTGTGACACTGAGCTCTTAAGCTCAACGTTTGGAATGTGTTTTCTTGCGCAAGTTCTTAGGAGACTGTCCGTGGAGCGTTATCGTCACCATATATTCTAGATCAATCTAGGCTTTAGAGTATATTTTGATTTCTATTAGAGGGCATGTACTATTATAAACCCTTTTTGTATTCAATTATAACTATATTTTTGTATTAAACTCAACATTATTATTATTTTGGATATTTGGGAGCTCTCACTTATTTGTAAACTCAGATTTATTATGTTTTCATTTGATATCACTATGGATGGTTATTTTATAATGGTTACAATCGTTTTTAAAAGAAAATTTTTGGGTTAGACACTTTGGTGGTCCCTTGTGACACTTTAAACCCTCAGTCTTCTAGTTGAACTGGATTAGGGTGTTACAGTTGAAAGTCAAACGGTCAGTCAAACATGCTGAATCAGTTAGATTAACGTGCCACGTTAGCATTCCGTTACTAGCTAGTGATTGATTTGTAATATATCGATAATATTAGTGACAAATTTGTTACTTTTGAAAATTTAGTGAGAAAAACAAAAACTTACTCAAACGTTAGTGACTATTTGTGTAGTTTATCCAATTTTCTCAATAAATTTACATGTAACTTACTTTGAACATCAATTTTTCATTAATTATTTAATCATCTTGAGCATATTATACATCGTTTAAAGGTATCATGAATATAATATAAAATTTAAGAAAATAAAAAAATAAACTGAAGATTAAAAATGTATTAATGTAAATAGTAGAGGCAGGGGCAGGGGAAGATTTAAGGGGCTAGTGGGGGACATGACTTCAATATATATATATATATATATATATATATAAGGCGTGTATAATAAATTATTAGATTTAATTACCTAAAAGAATGTGTATATTACTTTGAAACTTATAAAACACTTAGATATTATTTATTGAAAAGAGCTAACATTTATTTATTTTAATTATTATTTTACTTTTAAAAAAATAAAAATCTATTCTTCTTTGTTATTTTTTATATCAAGATATAAATATTTCTTTTTGTTTTTTCTTCTTTAGTTGTTCATATTCTTTGAGTTGCTCATCTTCTATGAGTTGAAGACTTCAATCAAGTTATCAAATATTTTATTTCATTCGAAGGTAAGTTTTTTTTTTAAATATTTCTCAATTTAATTTGTATATATGGTTTTACTTCAAATATAAATTTTAAAATTTATTGATTAATTTGTATATTGTGTGAATTTATTATAAAATTAAATTAATATATTTTTATGGTTATGTGTTACAGATTGTGTGAAAGTGTGAGTAAACAAAAAAGACTAGATTCTTTTTTTTCCAGAAAAAAGACGTTAATAATATATAAATTAGTATGCCATTGAAAACTCCAAGGATTGAGCATCAGAGTTGTAGTTAATCTCCTTCAAATTTTTCTGTTGTTGAAGTTGAAGACGTTAATCTTCAGTTTATAGAACTTGCTCTTGGGTTACGTAAGTCAATATGTGAATATCCAATTAATGAACGAGATGAAATTCGACGAGCGTACTTGAGATCATGTCCGTATCAAATTCGTCTCTCTAATTATCCATTTTCTCAAGAAAAACATCATAGATTTTTTCAATATTCTTGGTTTTCTCAATTTTCTTCTTGGCTCGAATATTCTCCGACTAAGGATGACACATATTGTTTGTCATGTTATCTTTTTACCATGGAATCTAGTAGGAAACTTGTTGGGATGAATTCATTGTTAAAAAGTTTAGAAATTGGAAAAAAGTAAATTCCGAAAAGAATTGTGCTTTTCTTAATCACATTAGAGATTATCATTGTTCAATGTATAATAATGTTGTAAGATCTTGTGTGGATTTGATGAAGCAATCTTGATATATTGACAAAGTAATACATCAAGAAAATTCAGAACAAATTTTGAATAATAGGCTATGAGTCAAGATTTCGATATATGATGTTAGATGGCTTGCATTTCAAGCTTGTGCTTTTATATGTCATGATAAGACACTTAATTTAAAAAATAGTGGAAATTTTTTCTTAAGCTGATTAAGCTTTTGACATCTTATAACAAAGATGTTAAGAAAGTTGTGTTGGAAAATGTCCCTAAGCATGCTAAGTATGTTTCTCCTTTAATTCAAAAGGAGATTTTACATGTTATTGCTAATAAAGTTCAGAACAAGATTCATGAATATATTGGAGATTCAAAATTTTGCATTATTGTTGATGAAGCTCGTGATGAATCCAAAAGAGAAAAAATGTTTCTTGTTTTGAGATTTGTTGATAAAGATGTCTATTTTAGAGAGTGTCTGTTAAACATACATTCATATTAACTCTTAAAAATGGAATATGTGTTTTTCTAGCTTGTCACGGTCTTGATGTTCAAGATATTTGTCGTCAAGGTTACGATGGAGCTAGTAATATGTATTGAGAGTGGAAAGGATTGCAAGCATTATTTTTTAATGATTGTTCTTCTTATTGTTATGTGCAATGTTTTTCTTATTGATTAAAATGTCACACGAAACGCCCTTAGTGGCTAACCCAAAATTTATCTTTGAAACCTTTTTTAAAACCATCATTTAAAGACCATTAAATAAAAACGTAAATCAACATAATCTATTAAGTTTATAAAGGGGAGCTCCCAAAATATACATATGAAAAAAATAATATGAGTATCAAAATAGTGTTACGACTCAAGTATATGAAGGTCTAAGAATAATACATGCCCTTTAGACAAAAGACTCAACATGTACTCTACTGTTGCTCGAACTGGTTGGAACGTCAGTTGCGTGATTGCTATTTGAATGTTTTTCCTAAGTACTTGCACATGGATGCAAATTACGAACACTTAGGTTACTAGCCTAGTGCCACACTAACAATTGTACCATACTAAAAGTGTTCAATAAATGCTCATGCTATCGATTGTAATAAAGAAAGTGAGTATACTCATATGTTGCTCACTACTCTAGGGTAGACATCATGGTGTAGTCGGAGGTTTACACATCTCGAGACACACTCCACTCTAGTCCCCCTAGGGTGAGGTATGGAATCTCAACATCGGATATAACACCCAACTAACCCACCCCTTGCGAGTGTTCAAGCTTCGCGTCCTAGTTAGTCTCAAAGTGCCTTGCGCACTTGCTTAAGGATATCTGGATATTATATACCTCAAAAATATCATCAACTGCTAAAGTAACTCGAGTGTTCTAACTGTTTTCCCGAGCATCAACCAAGGTTAGTTTTATGTCGTCCTAGTTGATATTGTTTCTAGCTGTAATTGTATATTAGCAAGGTTTTCACTTGTAGTTTTATTGGATGGTGTTTTAGTGTCATTGGGTCCCTCAATGTCATTTGTAAATCCCTTGGGTTTATTGCTCCTTGAATGCTTTTCCTAAGGACTTGCACATGGATGCAAATTAAGAACAATTAGGTTACTAGCCTAGTGCCATACTAACAATTGAACCATACTAAAAGTGTTCAATAAATGCTCATGCTATCGATTGTAATAAAGAAAGTAAGTATACTCATATGTTGCACACTACTCTAGGGTAGACATCATGGTTTAGTTGGAGGTTTACACATCTTGAGACACACACCACTCTAGTCCCCCTAGGGTGAGGTATGTAATCTCAACATCGGATAAAACACCCGACTAACCCACCCCTCACAAGTGTTCAGGCTTCGCGCCCTAGTTAGTCTTAAAGTGCCTTGCGCACTTGGTTAAGGATATGTGGATATTTTATACCTAAAAAATATCATCAACTGCTAAAGTAACTCGAGTGTCCTAACTGTTTTCCCTAGCATCAACCAAGGCTAGTTTTATGTCTTCCTAGTTGATATTATTTCTAGTTGTAATTGTATATTAGCAAGGTTTTCACTTGTAGTTTTATTGGATAGTGTTTTAGTGCCATTGGGTCCCTCAATTTAATTTCTAAATCCCTTGGGTTTCTTTCCCAAAAAAGTGTGACAGTAATGATACTAAGCTCCTTTAGTATCAGTACTAACCCACAAGTATCGATAGTCACTATTAGGTATCGATACTTTCACGATGATTACAAGTTGAGAAAGAGAGGTAGTATTGATACTCTTGAACCAGTATCGATACTCCTGAGCTAGGGTATCGATAATATTCAGGGTATTGATGTTATGCTAAATTTTTCTTCGCTTTTTTTGAAGAATATCTCACTATCAATACCCCTATTTGGCGTATTGATACTCTACCATCAGTATCGATACTCCCATGAGTACTGATACTAAAATGGCCTATTGGAATCTGCAAAGTATAGATACTCTTTGGGTGAGTATTGATAATTCTCTTCTTAAACTCTCTTATTTTTAAGCTAAATAATGAATAATATCAGTATTGTTCTTCTTATACAAATACTTGAACCCAAAAATGCTATACTTAGGCATGCCAATGACTCTTTAACCTACCTATGCTCCCTATTGAAGTCCCCAAATGTTCTTAAATTCTTATGTATTAAAGAAGGGGTCATAATAGGTATTTAAACATGCTAAAAACATTAAATGATTGAATCTACCATGGACGTTTATTCATACTACAAAACCCAATGCTCACAAGCTAGATGCATTCTAATTACTCACAAATGGTATGAAAGAGTTGTAAACGTGTTACCTTAGTTTCCTACATGATGGAAATGTTCTCAATCAACTAATAGTCAATTTTTCCTTTCTTTTAGCCTTAGGGCTTTCTCTCACCTCTTTCATTAATCAAAGTCAAGGTAAATGAGTTATTAAATCATCTAGAGGCTCAAAAACATTATAAATATGATTTTAAATCTCTAAAAATGGATTGGGATTACTAAGGACACCTAAAACCCACTTTAAACCCCCATCCATACATCTCTATGGTCAAAACTTGCAATATAAACCTTGGATGAAAGCTTGAGATCTTAGGATTTTATTTTCTTACCTTTAAAAATCTGAAATGTGATTAAGAGTTTACAAGTTTCCACCTTTGCACAAAGTTTGGAAGAGGAAAAACTATAAGAATGGCGAGGATGAAGGTAGGAGACAATTAAGGCTAAAAATTGAGGAAAAAAATGAGTAGGTAAGAAAATTACGTCACCCTCATTAAAACCAATTCAACATTTGTTTGAAAGAGGGAAAAATTGCCCTTTTGGTCTTTATTACATTTAACTATTAAAATACCCCCTCTTTCTAACACTTGGGCCTAACCCAGGCCCAAGTCATCCTTGATCCAAGTATTACATAGACATAATGGGCTTGTTTAAATAAATCTCGGGTTAGCCCGAAATTGTTAACCTGACATTTAGAGCGTTACAAATCTTCCCTCCTAAAAAGAAATTTCATCCTCAAAATTTACTTGGGTAGAAAAGATGCGGATACTAAACTTTCATATCCTTATCGATTTATCAGGTTGCTTCATTGACTCTGTGGTCTCTCCACAAAACCTTTACTAGGGGAATCCTCTTGTTCCTTAACTCTTTCAGATCTCTTTCCAAGACCTTATCGGTTCTTCCTCATAGGTCATGTTAGGGCTCACCTTGATATGCTCTAAGGGTATGATATGAGAAGGGTCGAAATGGTATTTTCTAAGCACAAAAATATGGAACACGTTGTTAGTGGGCTCCAACTATGAGGGAAATGCTAATCGGTAAATTATGAGTCTAACCCTCTCGATTACCTCATACGAAACCTATAAAGGGCAGGGTTAACTTTCTCTTACATTTGAACTGACATACCTTCTTCCACATAGACACCTTGAGGAACACCTTGTCCCCCACAACAAACTTGATATCCTTTCTCTTCAAGTCCTCATATGACCTATACTTGTCAGAAGCTTCCTTCAACTGACTCTGAATCAATCAGACTTTTTTCCTAATAAAATTTGAACCCACAATCCTTCGTTCAATAATTTTCATCCAAAAAAGTGGAGTTTGTACTTTTGTCCATACATAGCCTTATACAGAGCCATTTGGATAGTAGGTTGATAATTATTGTTATACGCAAACTCTATTAACGATAAATGGTCTTCTCAACTACCTTCAAGGTTTATGATGGTACACATAAGCATGTATTCTAGGATATGAATGACAAGCTCAGACTAGTCATTTATCTGAGGATAAAAAATAATGCTAAAGTGTAATTTGGTGCCTAAGTATTCATGAAGAGCTTTCCAAAATCGAGAAGTGAAACGAGGGTCTTTATTTAAAATGATCGAAGTGGGGACTCCATACAACCTTATAATCTCACGAATGTATATATATAATAACCTCTCTAAGGTGTAATTCATATAAACCGGTATAAAATGAGCCATCTTGATCAAACGATCAACTATAACCCACATTGCATCGTATATATGCCTAGTCATCGATAACCATGTCACGAAGTCTATGGTTATCATGTCCCACTTCTACTACAGTATCTGAATCAACTAGAGCAACCTTAAAGGATCTTAGTGTTCCACTCTGACTTTTTGACATGTTAAACATCTAGCAATGAACTCAAACACTTTTCTCTTCATGCCCGACCACTAATACAATGATTCAAGTTCTTGGTACATCTTGTTATTACCTGGGTGGACTGTGAGAGAACTGCAATGTGTTTCATAGAAAATCTTACCATGCAACTACTAATCTGTAGGCACACACAAATGACCTCTAAAGAAATGTATGTTTCCATCGTGCAACTCAATACATGGGGGCTTGCCTCGATGGATTTGTTCCACGTGAGCCCTTAGGCGACTGTAAGAACTTTACAACTTCTTAACCTCGCTCACTAACTCAGGTTCCACTCACAGCTCAACCAATAACCCACAATCACTAAATAAGCTTAAGTGTTCTAACAAAGCCATCAACTTAACATCAATTTCTTGCTCAAAGCGTCAAGAACAACATTTGCTTTTCCTGGGTGATAGTTGATCACACAATCATAGTATTTTAACAACTTAACCCATCTACGCTATCTCAAATTCAACTCTTTCTGCGTAGGCAGGTACTTAAGGCTTTTATGATCAGTAAAGATGTGATACTTATCCCCAAAAAGGTAGTGTCTCTGAATCTTGAGCATGAAAACTAGTACTGCAAGGTCTAAAGCATGGGTGGGAATATTCCTCTCATGAGTCTTGAGTTAGCGGGGTGAATAGGCTATCACTTTTCCTTCTTGAATCAAAATGCAACCAAGCCTATTTAGGGAGGCATTGCTAAACATGGTGAAGTTTTTCCCTGACTCAAGTTGGGTCAAGACCGGGGCTTAAGTTATAATGAAATTCAACTATTCGAAGATCCTTTGATGCTTTTCACCCTACACAAATGATATTTCCTTCTAAAGTAGCTTAGTCATTGGGGCATCTATCATCGAGAAACCCTTTACAAACTGATGATAATACCCGACAAAACCTAATAAGTCGCGTACTTCAATCACATTCTTTAGCGGTTCCCACTCTAATATGGCCTTAATCTTATAAGGATCAACATGAGTACCATCTGCAGCCACTACATGACCTAAAAATGAGATTTTGGATAACTAGAACTCACACATCCCAAACTTGGCGAATAGTTATCAGTCTCAGAGTATTTGTAGAACTATACTTAGGTATTGGTCATGTTCTTCCTCTGATCACAAATAAACAAGTATGTCATCTATGAAGACCACCACAAACTACTCCAAGTACAAGTAAAAGACTATATTCATTAGGTCTATAAATGCCACCAGGGCGTTGGTGAGTCCAAACGACATCACAAGGAACTCATAGTGACCATACACCTTTAACCTTCAACTGATAGTACCCTAATCTCAATTCTATCTTGGAGAACACATATTATCCCTTAACTTAATCAAAGATGTCACCGATTCTTGGGAGGGATAACAGTTCTTGATGGTTAACTTATTTAGTTGATGGTAGTTGATGCACAACCTTATTGATCCATCCATCTTTTTTTAAAAACAATCGATTCTCCCAAAGGAGAAATACTTGGTTGGATGAAACTTTTCTCTAACGACTCTTGAATTTGAGCTTTTAACTCCTTTAGTTCCATTGTTGCCATGTAGTATGGGGCAATTAGACACCGAAGCAAATCCTGGCATCACCTCGATACCGAGCTCTATCTCTCGGTCTGGTGGTTGTCATGATAACTCTTCCAAGAATACGTTTGAAAAGTCTCGAACTGTTAGGATATCCTCGATTGTTAGAACTACAACTCAGATGTCAACCACATAAGCTATAAATACTTCACAACCCCTCTTTATAATCTTTTACACCTTTGTGACTGACACAATCTGTGAACACTTGGGCTTCTCGCTAATCATCGCGACCTTTTTCCCATTAGCCTTCTTGAGTTTAAGTTGTCTAGCTTTGCATATCAAACTAGCGTCATGCTCTAACAATCAATCTATGCCCAAGATAATGTCAAACTCTTTGAATGGTAGTTCCATTAAATCGGACAGAAAGTTCTGACCTTGAATCCCACGAGACATCTATAGTTAACCTTATCCACAAGGACATCTAATCCTAATGGACTGGACACTATAACCTCATGTCTCAATATCATCTACCAGGGTCTTTCTCTATTCCGATCCCACTACTGCCACACAAAATCCTAATAACCAAGAAGTCCTTATAATTCCAGATTTATCTGATTCTCTCACACAGAAGGAAAATACCACAGTTCCCTCCAATAATGACATTCTTATCGAAACACAACAATCTTTTACCTCTAAAGATCAACAACGGGCTCCTGACTAACTTCTTTATTCTCGGCGTTGTCATTCTCATGAAGCTGACAAAACATCAGTGTCAATTTCATCCCATCCTGAGGACTGTTATGTATCTGAAGTATCCCCGACATCATCATCCATTGATCTCCTGATTGTTGTTCGTAAGGGCACAAGGACATGCACCCAACATCCTATTTCTCGGTTTGTATCATATGAAAAATTATCTAAGGCATACAAGACCTTTGTTACTAATGTTTAATGTTGATCATGTAGAGGCTCCAATGAAGTTCGATTTGAAGCTAGTCACTAATGAAGATGTGGAAGAAGTAGATTGGGGAAGTTATCAACGGCTTATGGGAAAACTCGTATACCCATCACACACATGTCCCGATATTGCTTTTGTTGTGAGTGTCATCAGCTAATACATGCATACTCCAAGAGAGAAACATCTAGAGGTTGCCTACAAAATATTAAGATATTTAAAGGGAACTCCGGGTAAAGGTCTACACTTCAAGAAAACAACAAACCAATATGTGGAGATCTATACTGACGCGGATTGGGCAGGTTCAATTAATGACTGATGCTCTACAAGTGGCTACTGTAGCTATGTGTCGGGGAATCTTGTGACATGGAGCAATAAAAGACAATCTGTCGTAGCTTGTAGCAGTGCTGAGGTTGAGTATCGAGCTTTGTCTTATGGAATGTGTGTTGGGATTTGGATACAATGACTAATGGAAGAACTAAAAATACTACATGTCATACCTATGAAGATGTATTGTGACAACCAGGAAGCAATTAGTATAGAACATAATCCCGTTCATCACGATCGTATCAAACATGTGGAGATTGATTGTCATTTTATCAAAGAAAAGGTTGACTCAGGGGAAGTGTGCATTACCTACTTACCAACCAAACAAGTTGTTGACTTATTAACTAAGAGTCTAAATAAAAGCATGTTCGAAGATCTTAGTGGCAAGCTGCCTTTGATCATTATCTACACTCCAGCTTGATGGAGTGTTGGAATTCCGAGAATCAAGGAATAAAATTATTCCTTATTTCTAGGAGTTTACTTAGTGTAAATAGTTTCTAATTCTAGTTCCTGATTTTTAGGGATCCTTTCTTTTTCTTTGTTGTCTAATTTCCTATAAGTTGTAAGTTGTTGATTCTTTAGAATATAGAGAAAATAAAATTATCTTTTCCTCTCGTAAATTTGTACACTAAGTTTTACTTGATTATATGTCTTGTTATTGAGTCAGATAGGTCAATGCATTTCATTCTTTGATAAAGGACTAGCTTTTGTAGTATCATTTTTTATGATCACCGAGTAATTATGGCAACTTTCCAGGTTGATATTGACTTTGATAAGGAGCCAATTGGAACTGGGAAGGACGGTAGGAGTGTCTATTTTAAGGATATTGGCCATCTACTGAAGAAATTGCAGAGGTAGACAACCTAAAATTTGCGTAAAATTTCAAATTTCGTGTATTTATGCATGAAATTAATAAGCTTGAACTGATCTGCTGTTTTAGGCTGTTCAATCCAGTGTCTTGCGAGATATGTTCAAAAGTACTTGTGAGGCTATTACAAAAGGCAATCCCATGTGGAATCAACTACCTGTGCCTTCTTCGACCATGTACTCATGGGACCCCAACTCAACCTACATTCATGAGCCTCCATACTTCAAGAACATGACCATGGAACCTCCTGGAGCCCATGGCGTGAAGGATGCCTACTGCTTACTGAACTTTGGTGACAGTATAACAACGTATCACATTTCTCCTGCAGGAAGCATCCATAATGACAGACCTGCTGCAAAATACCTACTTGACCGAGGGGTAGATCGCAAGGACTTCAATTCATATGGAAGTCGTCATGGTAACGATGAAGTGATGGTTTGAGGAACTTTTGCTAACATTCGCCTTGTTAACAAGCTGTTGAATGGGGAAGTTGGCCCAAAAACCATACACGTCCCTACTGGAGAGAATATGTATTTGATGCAGAAATGGTGAGTTCTTCGATGTCAGGTTTCAAATCGCGGTCGCAATCGCGTTTTCAGTCATTTCATGTTTACCGTGATTGTGGCCGTCGTGGGCGCTATTGCATGTGTAGCGGGTAATTCGGACGGCGGCGCTACCTCTATTTCGCGGGCGCTATCACATTTTGAAACCCTGCTTCGATGTTAAACCAATTTATTATCTTATTGCAATGACATCTTGTTTTCCTAGCTCTACTTTCATCACCGAGATTTGTTTTCAATAAATGCCAATTTTACAATCAAATTATTGGTTTTGTATGGAATATGTTTTAATCAGGTTATTTATGCAGTCATATTATGCAAATAGTAAGCTCGACAATCAATCTGTAATTTCAGAGGTACAAAGACTCCGGATATGACAGCATTGTTTTAGCTGGAGCCGAGGAAGTGGTAGCTCCCGAGATTGGGCTGCAAAAGGTCCAATGCTATTAGTAAGTCTTTTGATGTGCTTTGCTTAGCTTAGTTGAATTCAAACTGTAAAAAGCTCAACTTCTACTCGAATTTCGAATCAAAGCTTGGTTCAAACTTGATCAAAATTCACTTTTAAAGTGTGATTAAAGATTTAAAATTAGAGAAAATCGAGCAGCTTGAGCTCACTCTATTAGATTTGATTAAACTCGTTTGTCTAGTAAAAAATGAGCTTCATATGTTGAGCTGCTCAACCTTGACTAAAAGATGAACAAGATGATTTAGAATTAATTTTTGTTGCGTTTAACTCGAGTAGGTTGCTGCATGGTTGATGTTTTGTGCACCTGAGTAACTTTGTTGCACAACAGGGAATAAAAGCATTAATTGCCAAAAGTTTTGAGAGAATCCACCGAAGTAATTTGGTAGGAATGGGCATCATTCCACTTTGTTTCAAGTCTGGTGAGGACGCAGACACACTAGGCTTAACTGGTCAAGAACGTTATACCATAGGTCTCCCAAGCAAAATAACCGATATAAGACCTGGCCAAGATGTGACTGTTACGACGGACAATGGGAAGTCTTTCACCTGCACTGTCCTCTTCGACACTGAGGTACCAAATGGTTTAGAATACTCTTTTTTTCTTTTTACGTGCAAAATAGTGCAGCATGCATTGTGCTTTATCATCTGCTATCATGCGATTATCATGCATGGTCATTGCTTTTTAATGAAGAGATGCACATCCTTGTCTGAAACATGCAACTTACCCGATATGGTTATTACAGAAATCTTAGTTTAGATGTCTCGATTTATGTTATTCGGATTTAGGTGTGAGTTTTGAATATAAATGTGTTTTTTAGAATGGATATTTTAAAGTTTTATATGCTTTTAGTACCAGAAGTGAGTGTGTTTTAAAATTGCAGGTTGAATTGGCCTACTTCAACAATGGTGGCATACTTCCTTATGAGAAACTTGATTAAGCAGTAGATGCGTTTTTGAACCATTTTCAAGAATCCGATCATACCAAATAAAGCATCAATGACTAATGTACACAACATTTTCGAGAATTAGAAGTATGAGAGCTGTTTTGAATTTTGAAACACTTCAAATACCTTTTTCATAGTTAAACCAAAAGTTTCTTATAAAATTCACACAAATAAGTATGATAGATCACACACATGATAAATTTCCTTCTTTATATTTATACATAGAAAACACAATTTAAAGTTTGTGAAAGAAATGCAGATACTGATGTTTAAGTCACTACAGCAAAACTATTATGTAGCAGTGTTTTTAGCGGCATTTGGAGAGTAAACGCCACAAACTTTAAACATATAGCGGCGTTTACAATCCAAACGCCACAAAATGAAATTTTAGAGGCGTTTCTTTAACAAACGCCATGATAGAATAGTAATTTAGCTGTGTTTTTAGCACAAACGCCGTAATAGGGTTCGTTTATAGTGACGTTTTTTCAACAAACGTCGCGATAAAGAGTACTTTAGTCGTATTTTTAGACAAATACCACAATAGGGTTCATCAATTGTGGTGTTTGTTAACGATGCATACCTCGTTCGAAGGTAATTTAGGAGTAACTTGTAAAACAAATGATTGATTTCGATGAAACATCAGTGTTCTATACTATGCAGCTGTATATTTGCACCCTTATAATTTTTATAAAATAACAGAGATACACTTGCTCCCATTAAATTTTATCAATTTAAAAGTTTTATAATTTATGAGTGATTAGTTTTATACTATGCAATTATTATCATGCACTAAATCTGATAGTTTAATGCTTATGATTAGGTTTTAATTTTCTCTATAATATTAACAATTAACATTTGAAATTGAAACTCCAGAAATACGAAATGGATAAGAGTTGGATGGATTTCTCATGGGTAAGAGTCGAATATAGTCATTAATTAAACCGTTTTCAATGTTGTTTGTTTATTACATATATCTTGCTGAGGAGAAAAATAAGTGATTTGCGGATTGTTCGAGCTTCTAAAGAGCATGAACAAACAAATAATGAGGAATCGAATGATCTTGACTCTTCGGAAGTTCCTATAACTGTTGAAGAAGCTGTAGAAATTCATGGTAATGTTCGACACTTCATTTAATAGTTTGTTCGTTTTGAAAACTGACATTTAATAATTTCTTATATAGTTGAAAATGCTGGAACAAGCAAGACTAGAGGATGTACAACGTTGAAGGAATTATACCAACTTCCTCCTGGGCACCGTGTCAAAGTTTCAAGAAATGATGTCGGTCAACCTATGGGCTTAGAAGCACGTTTTTTATCCGGTTACTTAGGCATAGTTGGACGTACTGCTAATCTTTTACCGATCAATTATAAGTCATGGCGCGAAATGCCTAATAGTAACAAAAATCAGGCTTTGGATTTTGTTAAGGTAATAATGTCATTATAATAGATACTCTATAATAATTCAATAGTAATTTATACTTACTTTGAACACTTATTTGTTGTATAGGAGAAATTTTCTTTAGAGGTCTCTGACGATTATTTGAAGCAATAATTAGGGAAGAGATAGAGAGACCACAAGAGCTCATTAAAAAAGAAATACTTCAAGAATGATCTCGGCCTTGAAGAGAAGCTACATATTATCCCACCTGGAATGCTAAGGTATCAATGGGAAGATACAGTCAGATTTTGGAGTTCACAAAAAGGACATGTACGAATTATTTTTCAAAAATAATTTTAACGAATTATAATATTGACTTTATAAGTGGTTTTCTGAAATTTTAGGACCGAGAGCATGTTGGTGTTGCTAGCAGACAACAACAAAAGTTTAAGCACACGGCTGGATCGAAGAGCTTTGATTGTATAGCTAATGACGAGGTATTATATATTATTCACATAGTTATTTGTATTCCATGTACATACTAACTCAAATTAATTATATTATGGTACATTGTAGGAAAATACATCTGGTTCTAAAGTTAGCCGAATCAAACTCTTCGACATGACACATACAAAAAAGGATGGCACTCCTATGATTGCTGAAGTTGCAGCAATTATGGTACATTTATTGGATAGATGATTTGAATTATGTTTTATTTATATATGTAGTATGACATTTTTATTTGAATTAATTATTTACTTTATTATTAGCAAAAATTGAGGGAGAAAAGGGCGGAGTATGAAGCTACGGCTTCGAGTCATGGTCTTGTTAATGTGGATGACATTGAAAATCAAGCTATTAATGGTGTTTTGAGTCTTGAAAGATATGGTTGGGTTCACTGTCAAGGATAATTCGTTACTCTCACCAAATATTTTGGATCCAGTTCATCTCAGTACATGTCATCACAGTCTTCGTCTTCCCAATTAGAAGTTAGTCGTTTAAAACAAAAGTTGGCTGAAATGGATCAATAAATGGCTAACATGAAAGCCGAAAATGAAGCGAGGGAAGCAGAGAGAGAAGCAACATATCAGCAAAAATGTAAAGAATTTGAAAATTGACTAGAAGCTATGATGCAGATAATACATAAAACGCAATATCAGAATCCACCATCTTAGGTCTTATTTATGTTATATATTTTGTTAATGTTACTAAACAATGTTTAACTGCATTAATATTACGTTAATGTAAACTTTTATTTACTATAACGGATTTTATGTTGGTTGTTATGGAAATAGAGTTTGTTGTTATAGATGTCATGTTTGTTGGATAATGGAACAGGTTGAAAAAAATAAATTTGGGGTAATGGAAGAAAAAAAATAAATTGTTGTCAATTCTATGTTAATTAGTGGCGTTTGTAATAAAAAAATGCCACTAAATAACATAAACAATACCGGCGTTTTACATAAAAAAGCCACAAAAATTTTAGATAATCTGCGGCGTTTGTATAAAAAATGCCACTATATACCAGAACTTTTGCGGCATTTGTATCCGAAAAACGCCGCTAAATATCTTAACCTTTTACGGCGTTTGTCCAAAAAACATTGTTATATCTCTTCACCTATTGCAACGTTTGTCCCAGAAACGCCGCTATATCTCTTCACCTATTGCGGCGTTTATTCCAAAAACACCGCTATATCTCTTCACCTATTACGGCATTTTTTGTTATCAAACGTCGCGAACTTTAGCGGCGCTAGTTTTCCCGGCGCTTTTCGCTACGTTTTTCATATCGTCACAAGCGTTTTAGTATATCTAAAATGTCACAAATGCTCTTTTTTGTTGTAGTAAGCTCAATCTACTGTATAAACACTTTAGGTACTTTCTAAACCAACCATATAAATTAAGTATAAAATAATCTATTAAAGTAATCACTTTCATTTTATTTTTATTCACTTTGTGGAAAAGATATTTTTGGTGTGTGTTATTTTTTGTAGGATAATGATGACTGGATAAATCTACCTCGCTCAAGATAAGCAACACAAAAAGGGGATAAATCCTAAAAATCTGGATATTCACGTAGAAATTAATGAGATAAAAAAGTCTGATTTGCAAGGGATTTGAGGATAAAGATAAAAGAGATTTAGTATATCTTTTATTTCAATTAAAACTCATCCTCATCAACAACCAATTTAACCTAATCATCTCCTATAAATAAGAAAGAAATTACAATATGCAAAAGGGGTGGCCGACTAGAGAGAAAAGTTGAGCGCACATCTTCTTCATTGTTTCTTCTTTTGCACCCAACTATGAACTAAACTAAATTGGCTTGGCTTGGGTTATTGGATTTTTCTGATTGTGAAAACGTTTGGATTTGTTTAGGTTTTTTTTATTGCAATTTAATTTTCAAGTTTGTTCATTATTGGTTCTTAATTTGATTTCGAGTAAATTGGGAGAGGATCTTGAGAATTATCCATTTATCTAATACGGGAGTGTTAGATTCAAGAAATTAATGAGCATGATATTCATTCAAACGAAACGGTGGTGAAGGTTAATCCATCTTAGGGATAAGATTTGAATTTCAACTACTAAAAGGAGCACAAGATCGGTTGTTCTTCACAGGGATGTATGACCAAGGCATGCACAATTGACCATTCTTCTGGTTAGGAATAATAAAAAGACATTGAAGAACACTTCGTTGAGCTTTGAAGGAGAAAACCCAATTGCTACGATAATGGAATAATTTCCAGTTGTCATGGCAATCGAGTTGCCTCGGCAATAATTTACCCAGACTATCCAAACAGTCATCACACCGCACTTCCCGATAACCCGGCCTACTCTCTTATTCACTCACAATCTACTTTTATATATTTGCTCATTTATTTTACTTATTATTAAAACTCCTACTATTACTAATTTATTCTTTTTTACTGTACAAAAAGTTAGAACACAGAGTTACACAAATCCCTATGAAGAGAATATCTATTTTATACCATTAACTAAGATAAAGGAGTAGACATAAATGGATAAATAAATAGTGGGTTCCATCGTTTCTATGGTTACTTCTTAAACCGTGAGGCCCTCTATATATACCGTAGTCCATTTCTTATAACTTGCGATGTATATACAATTGCACGAAGCACTTAAATCACGACATAGCTACCATTCCAAATCCACCAAATTCAATCTTTAATTTTACCTTTTCGAAGTTTAAAATAATAACAATAAAAGAAATAATAGCAAATTCTTGGCAAGATCCAGAACTCGATACCATAATCAATATATAAACCAGCATCATTTTTCCATTCCTGCAGCTGTGATTTCCTTTTACTAGGTTTATATTTTTATTGTTCCAATAAACTTTAAGTCCTTCAACTCTATACTCCGAGAGAATACCTAAGAGAAGCTTCACAGTCAAAATCAATTTGATCACTGATCTTCTGCAAGTTCTGCAACATTTTGATTTGTCAATTACGTCAGTTTATTTTGCAACAAGCTCTATTTGATTCATGTATGTATACTTTGAGAACTATAACCTAATATCTTGAAATTTTACATGTATGTCACTTGAAATGGAGAACATCCTTGAATTCTCGTGAACTGTATTTTCATGCTCTTATCTGAGTCTTGAAGTCATTTGCTGTCCAATTACATGCTAATTTATTCCTTGTTTCAGTTTGACATTACAGCATATATGACTGTGGAATGATGATGAGAGGATGGTTTCAAGTTCAAGAGAAAAGGGTTGTTTTCAAGCAAAGCAAGAAGGCAAAATCAACAGTGATGGCAGCAAGGTCTCCCAGGTTCCATCGAGTTCGAGGCGGTGGTTTGGATTTCAGAATCCGAGGATTGTCCGAGTGTCGCATTTTTTCAGCGGGAAGAATAAAGGACTGTCGGATTAGGCTTTCAGTGCCGACCGCAATTCAACTATATGATTGGCAAGATCGGCTAGACCTTAACCAGCCTAGCAAAGTTGTCAATTGGTTGCTTGAAGCAACCAAAGATGATATTTGTAAGTTTCCACCACTTCAGCTTCATCCGCCATTGATGGAAAACAATCCATCTCAATCATGTTCTTTTGCACCTTTTTGGATCTAAATTTGATGTTCATAAAAGATTGTGGAGGGGAAGATGATGAAGATCATCAGTGCATGGGAATTGAAGAGAAAAACATGCAGGTTGAAAAGGGAAAATATTAAAGACACGAAGGGAAAATGGATCAAAGAACAAGAAAATCTAATTTACCCAACAAACAATTATGGTCCAGTTGTTCAACAACGGGGCTTCCAATTCCATGACTTCCAACACTTAAAATAACTGTCATTGGGAGCCATCTTCGAATCTATATTTGTCTTCATTTTAGTTCGGAAGCCATGGATTCCATCACCAACCTAAACATTACTTCAATGGTCCGTCATTACTATCCTCACATTGTCAATTATTTTTCGGTGCACCGTCACTTTTTTTGACATACACTTCATATGGGAGGACAACTACAGGTGATAATAAATCATTTCACATTATTGAACTCAAAACATCCCAACATTTCCATGAAAAATAAATCCTATCGAATCAGGTGATTAAAATGAAATAAAAACTTAAGTTTAGTGATGATTCTAGAAAAAATTGTTAGATAATCAAAAGAGAATTGCATAAATAGTTGAGTAACTAAATGTGTAATTTACCCCTGTATTTTTTAACGAGTTAACCTTTTATGGCAACGGTGGTATTTAAGCCTATAGAAATATATTTATAAGAATTTAACAGAAGCAACTTGTCGTATACACACGAAAAGCCAAAACCCCCGAAAGGGTGGAAGCGAATTTTGAGGAAAAGATGAAATGGGAAACGTAGGTTGTGAGAAAGATAAAGGAAGAGATTGGGGGGTAAATGTGTGGCAGTTGCAAGCGTCCAAGAGAGAGTGAGAAATGATCCTCAATTACTGCCTGAAATGGCACCATCTTCATTTGGCGTTCCAAAGGAGATGAAGATGAAGATGAAACAAGGAAGGTAGACCTCAGAGTGGGGATATTTTCAGGTAAATCTAGCTATACTCCTGTTTCTGTAATGAAAGTATGTTCAATTCCGACAGATAATAAAACCATGAGATTAGGAACCTCCACACACCATTCCTGGTTTCAAGCACGCATTCATTCATGCATTTAAAGAAATCGAGCAAACTCGGACAGTAGACTCCCTGAAACAGGATAAGAGGATCAAGATTCTTTAACCAAATTAACATTATGAAGACATATATACAAGTAACGGACTTGAAAATGAACCCAAGGTTCTGATTGAATTTGATCACAATTATCAACTTTTTATGTTTTCAACTTATGGATTTGATTATGCATTTCTTTTTACTTAAGGAGGATTAGGGAATTATGTGTGAGATATTCTTAGAAAAGACAAGATGTATTGGGTATGAGCGCTGAAGTTAGTTGGGCTCATTGGACTAATTTTTAGGGTACATTATACCCATGTCCACTAAACTATGGGTAGATTTCATTTTGATCACCCATCTTTCAATTTTGTCAATTAGACCACTTAACTATTTAAGTGTTATCTATGGTTAAGTGGTTTGATTGATAAAATTAAAAGATCGATGATCAAAATAAAATCCGTCCATGTCAGGTCATTTCCAATGTTGAGTTTGAATCATTTTAATTTCATGGAATCATGTTGAAATTCAGGTTGAACGGATTTAAGTTCTTAACATTTGAAGATTTAATTGAGTGAAATTAGGTTCAGGTTAATTAATCAAATGGAAATTTTGAATCTAAGAACTATTGTCTAATCTAAATATATAAATAAACTTGTTATCGAAGAAAAAGAATGAATGAAGATGCCAGGCACGAATCTATCTTGGACACTCAAATCGGGGTGGAAACTCACTTTTTCTCCAAAAAAAACTGACAAGGATTCTTATAGTTTTACAGGTAAAACAAGGCATAACATTTCTTTTTCTTGCTAATGATAAATTGTAGTATGAATGAGCAATATAATAAATCTTTCTACCCATCTGAATAGATATGTACAATTTCAATCTACAAAACTGGAGGTGCTGCATTTTGAAGAATCCCCTTTTTCACCAACATATCATACACTCTATCCACCTTGCTTGCTTCAACTTTGAACAGGTTGTGAGCATCAGATTTCTTGCTAATATTTCCCTTCATAATCTCCATTGATAAGGTCTGCAACATTGACAGATAATGTGATGGCAGTATTCTGATCTCACTGCACAGCTGTTTCTCCTGCACAGGATAAGAGACTCAAAATCCGAAATGATATTCGAGATGGTCTAGACACAAATAGTTTCCGAATAAACTTGATGCTACTTTATGTTTCACATTTATCCGTAAAGTTGGAAGTTAATGTAGGTAGAGTTGTAAACAATATATGTCTATGCATTGTAGAACAAGGTAGGTAGGGCGTCCTTACAGTATCCGACAACAAATCTGATCCTATGAATCCAGTGATATCCCAATCATCCAGGGTGCTTAATGTAGTTTGTCCCATGAAAGTTGATGATTCTTTACCGGAAGGTTGTAAACCAGTGGATCCTCTCACGACACCTCTCGGACTGCCATGCAGTAACACTTTGCCACTAGGACCAGCTTGTACACTTTCCTTGAGTCTCTGGGCATTTTTTTCAGTTTCCTTTTTTCTCTTCTGTTCAATAAATTTATTGGCTTCAGCAGTGGTTCGGCAACCAGCAGCTCGAGCTTCCTGCACATAAAATTTACGTGAATGGTGTTAAAAAGTTAATGTTTAAATAGATGTACTTGGAGGTTCAGCCCCAAGGGATAGTAATCAATGTGGAATTTTGAACCATTTGGAAATGAAGAATTACAACAATTTGATTAAAAGATGAAAGCCTGAACCAAGTCAAAAGCATATAGTTACTAATTTCTAATATCAAGCTTCACCACTTCTGAATGCAGTTAAAAATTTAATCGAACTTCAATCTCCACGGAAACGTGATTTTAACTTTGTGGGAATCTATACTAGTTCATAGAGTGAATGGAAGTATACAAAGCACAAAGCAAGCATTTTAACCTGAAGTTCTTGTATTCTTTTGACAATCCGATGTTCCTCTATGACACTCTTAAGCAACTCTTGATGCTCTTCTTTTGAGTGGAAGCGCATAAACACCTTGTAACGCTGGTATATTTCCCTCTCCTCGGGTGAGAGGTTTCTCTCGAAAGGGTCGGGGTAAAGTAAATTTCTTTCAAGGATAAAATCCTTCCTGCGCTTCCTCTCATCAAGCCTGTCAATAAACCACTGTACCATAAATCTGAACACTCAAATCTGATACAAGCTAACAATACACCATCCAACATAATTTGCAATATGCGGCATGATATGCTACTCTACAGCCAGTTATAACCAAAGATAAAACTACTAGTAAAGTGAAATGACAATACAAAAGCAACCACACAAGACACACAGCTCAAAACATAGAACTGTACAAATGAAAGAATGCAAGCAGAAATCATTCAGCTTGAATGCACTAAAAATCTCCAAACAGTTCGCACTCAAGATTTAATGTAGAGACAGATTCTGCAATCAAGTCCAAATTATCATGATATCGTGGGAAAGTTCTGTCCTGATATTTGATGGTGCGTGAAGTTCAAATCTCACATGCTCTGGACTTCTGAGTTTTATTCTTAACACCTTAGAGGAGCTTCAAGTAGTTTTCAAACTCAAGATTAGGTGTTTAGAGAAGTTGCTTCATTTCACATATTGAGAATTTGAGCGTATGTAATCTTTTCTTTCAGAACTATCACTTTCTATATTTCCTATATGATCTCTTAATGAAAAATGATGATGGTCAGTGTCCTATAAGACCTTTTCCATGTCAAGAGACAAGGTTTTGGGACTTGCATACTCATTGTACATAGATAAATACCTTTTTGAGTATATATGTAGTACACGCAACTTCAATTCACGCTCAGCCTTAGTGTCGGTATCCTTAAATTCCATGTCTGCCAATAACTGCTCCGCATCATTATCATATTCAATTTCAAATTCCTGCCTCTTGGAATTATAGCCACTCAGCTCAGTTATAGAAGGTTCCTCCTCGGTGAAAACCCTAGGTTTTTTCTCGCCAATGCTCCTGTCTGATTGAGGTTCTGATAACAAGGTTTAAGAAAGAAGGTATTATGAACTTGCCCAACAAATCCGTGGAACATGACCAACAACATACATCATATTAATCACCAAAATTAAAAGAAGGGGCAGCTCAACTCACAAACTCACTTTAGAGAGAAAATTAATTTATTACTATTTTCTTCACAAATTATGGTTACGAAGCTTATAGTCGAAATCCTTTCTTTCAAAATAATTCATTTCACAATACTTACAGACTGCCTACTGTCACTTGTTAGATTGGCATTCCCATGTTGGCAGTCCACAATTTCATGCAGAATGTAAAGTCACATGCGCATGATAAACAGCAATATGAGAGAACATACCTTCTACTTTAATGCCTTCTTTATTCTGAACCATGTTGGAGGTCTTTTTGCCAGCACCTGGGAATGTGTTGCCGCCACTGCTTGAATCAATACGAGACCCTATTTCTGATGCCAAAGAGAATACATTATGTTCATATAAAAAATTGTTTCCACACAATCATGCCTTTCAAAAAACCAAAGGGGCAGCCCCACATTCAATAAAAAAAATGTCTCAAATTTGCTGATGTCATACCTCCGGTTAAGCTAGATGATGATTGATGAGCTGGGTCTTCTTTTCTTGGTGCCTCGTATCTGATTATGGGAGATTCACAAATGAATCACCAAAACTAAAACAAGACCCAAAAAAAAAGATATGAAGGGGAAAACAATTACTTGACTTTTGCACCGGAGGAAGACTGTTGTTTCAGGGAAAGCTCACCATGTGTGGTGAATTCTGCATAAATAACCATTTAGTCTAGCAACTTCATTTCACGAAAGCACATGCAAAATCTAGGACTATCAGAAATCGAATAAGACAGAGAAGAATATTGACAATTTGCATATCACTCTTGTTCCCAAGAAAAAGAAAGTGATCCAATTAGACAAAAATAAACGTGGGAAGGAAAACAGCCAGAAAAAAATCATCTTGATAGCAACAATTTAGCAACTGGGAATTACTTGAAAAGGTTTAGTCTAACCTTTTTTGACTTGACCATTCCCTTTGGCCATGGCAAGGAGCTCCTCTCTGCTCTTTCCCATAACATGAGACAAGTCCTAAGAAAATATCCATGCAATGTACTCATTATTACTAGAAAATCATATTTTTATGTTTATTTACGTATTTTAGCATTTGCACATGCTTATGTGGGTAGTGTCTTTAAAGCCAAGATTATAACAGGAGTCTTACTGCCAGAGGAAAACAAGGAGAGTTCATGTATATAGCATTATAGTGATCAATACATTGTGATTTGCTCTTGGTTCCAACATGTTCTGCAACTTCAGCCCAATTCCCGAATCCGTACATTTCAATCCCCTGAAAATAAAAATCCATCATCAAATCATCAAATCCAACGGAATACAGAAGAATATGAGCAGCAGTTGCCAGATATGTTAATCAATCAAAAACCAAAATATGCCCCTAAAAGTACAAGCTAGCATATAGGCATACCTCAAGAAGCAATATCTCCTCATCTGCATTCCAGTCTGGACAAATAAGTGGGAAAGACAAATTGTCCTGCATGGAAAAAAAATTAACATGCATGCTCCAACCAATAGCAAAAGGAGCAAAACCATGTTTAAAGTCATCTATCATAAGAATAAATGAAGGAAATAGAGTAGATGGTGAAAAGAATGACAGCTTTTGATGCCAGTTAGTACACAAATTCACAGATGGTAATCACTAAGTTGTGTCCCACCAAAAAAGTGGTTCCAGGATAGGTGAACAAGGTTTCCAAGCATTGAGCAGAAAGAAGAGGGTGCGGTGGATGCAGTTGTAATGAAAATTATGAAACCTATGGTAAGAACTTCAGCAAAAAATGGATCGGTATTTAACAGGAAACAAATCTGTTATTAACTCGCTTAAAACTTAAGTAACCGTGTTTCATTGACATTTATCAAAATTTCTGGTATATTTTACTTGGGTTAACCATCACTGATATGCTATAACCTTGAACTGCTAAAGGAAAAAGTAACTCGAAAGAAGGTGACTAACCATAACCCTGAATGGATGATTGCCTTTGTGAGGAGAAATTTCAGCTCCAACGGAAAAGCATTCAAGACAAAGATCAAAATCTGGACAAACTGCACACTTAATCCGAACCATTCCAGAAAGATCCTTGTTGCAATAATTACAGTGATATAAAGCTGGCCCTTTTGCTTCACTTGGTACCTGCCCAACGCCTTATTGAAAGAAATGGAATCAATGGAGAAGAACAAAATTAAACGATAAACACAATCATATCTATAATGGTCATCCCTTAAAAAAAAGAGGAGGCAGGACTTCAGAATTTGAAGGAATTGCTAAACCAGTAGCATTTCTTTTTCATTAATACTTTTCAGCCATTAAGGGTTCAGTTCAATCCATACTTCTACTATTTGGTTTCTAGTAATTGCCTTTATTTCCAAATAAAGTTAACTTTCTAAAAACCTACTTCTGATAAAAATAGGAGGTAAAAGTTAATATAAAAGCCCAGCACGAAATCTAATCATTCTATATGATAAAAGTAAAATTTTGCATTTTGTAATCAAAGTAAAACCATACATTTTATTCTTAAAATTGTACTGTTACTCATTTTGCAACTAAACAAGCTTTAGAAAGATTAAATAATAAACGTAATCTTGTCATACCAGTAGATGGGAGCTCTACATTGTCGACAACACTAGACCCGGTCTTTTTCCTTTTGGATCTAAGAAAGAAGGGCAAATTTTCAACTAGAAACAAGATCCTTGAAGGGAATAATTCATAAAATAAATTAAATAAAAAAACGAAAAAGAGAAAGACCTTTGATTGAGATCCTCTTCAGTGGGACGAGAGACTGCCCTCGATCGACCCATGCCTTCAATTCACCTAATTGCGCCAAACAGTAGCCACTCAAAACCCTAAATTACTCGGAAATGGATAAAGAGATACCATAATAAATTTGGGTTTTTAGAATTTTAGGGGAAAAAAGGGAATTGAACTTTTAACGGTAACTGCTTACTGAAGATGAGAAAAACGAGGAAGGAAGTGAGGAGCGAGAAAGTTTGAGAGACTCGAACCTATTTTGACCCGTACCCACAACTTGTCTTCTACTTAAAGCTATGCTTACTATCCACATCATGAGGAATCGGCATGGATGAGGCATGGGTCAGATTCAGGATAACTTGATCCGATTTAAAATTTATAAATATTTTTTTGAATTGATTTTAAAAATATACTTTCTCTCTCCATCTGATTCGAATGCAATTTGATTTTTTTAAATAAAATCTGAACATTATTTGACCCGATTTAAAATAATATATTTATTAAAATAATATCAATTTTATTTAATAAAAACAAAGATTTAATTAAAAAATAATATATAAAGGGATATTATTATAATTATTTTTGAATATATAAAATAAAATTATATTTTTTTGGATCAAGTTGGTTTAGGTATTTTCACCCTAAACATAAACCTGACTCGAACATAACTTTTAAAAAAACTCGACTCAACTTAAACCAAAAATCTCTTTAAAAATCTGACCCGAACAAATCGGATCGAATCAAAACTCGTTATGTTCAGATCCTATCCTATGATCATCCCTAATTATAACTCTATTTCATTAGGTTTGAACCTAACCCGCTCTTTCGAAAAAATGAGATTGTTCGTATGTTATTAACTTAATTGAATAATAAGTGTGATTCTGGTATACTGATAAAATTATTCTCTAACATTATAAATATTAAGATAATTTTATCATTACAACAACAACAACAACAAAACTCAATTCCCATATGCAATGGGGTAAGGGGGAGGTAGGGTAGTAGGCTGCCCCCAACGCCAGGTTGAGAGTAGCTTCCGTGGAAGACCTCCGGCAGTCAGAAAAATAAAAATATAGATAAAATGCAATGCATATATAAATAAATACATAAATACATAGTTATACAGTATTCATATGCAGTCATTAATATATAATTTTATCATTACGTTTTTTATTTTAAATGTTTAAAAAATTCAAAATACTAAGTTTTATTTTGTGACCACTTTTCGGTTGTACGATAATTATTGATAAAATCCTCAAATCTTATCATTTTAAATTTTTTTCATCTACTCACTGTTATGAAACGAAATTAAAATGTTTTGGAACTGAAATTTTTTAAGTTGAAGGTTCTAATTTCACTTTTACATAAATGGATTTTTGCAATTAAAGTGTTTATGGATAATTGTTTTAGACTTGATTTTTAATTTTGCAAAAAAAAAAAGAATAGAAATGAAGAGGTATAAATAAACTTTGATACATGAAAATACATGAATTCTTAAAATTAAAGTGTTTGATACTTATAATTGTTTTATTTCTCAATAATGAACTAAATTTTAAAATTCTTTTTTTCTTGTTTGTTTCTCTTTTCTATCGGTTTTCTTTTTTCTTAGAGGCCTTGTTAAAACCACTCTTCATAATTACTAGAACACCAAAAGGTATTCTAGTAAAAAGCGGAATGGAAAAAGAGTGCCTCATATTTTATTAAGATATAAAGGAAAAATTACAAAACGTTTAGTACAATTAGATCCTTAGTCGAAACATACAACTCAGAAACTATTACACCAAAGAAATCGACCAAATCCTAAAAGAAAATTCCTCCCTACCAATTCCAGCCTTTGCTAATGTATCTGCTTCAAAATTTGTTGGCTTAGCAATCCACCGAAGAATTTCTTCCATGCTTCTGATTCTTTCCGCTAATTCCTTGCAAATGATATCATACCTATCCGGACATGTATCCGGATTCTTTATACATTCCATAGAAATATTACTACCACTTTCAATAATCAGCCGCTCTTTAGAATTTCAACTCGAAACACCAAAGAAGTTCAAACCAATCCTAATAGCCATCAATTCTAGAAAAGCTGGGGGTCCAGGACCAGACAGTTCTGAGAAAGTCTCTAAAATCAAATTGAAATTGTCTATAAGGATACCATCTATGCCACCTACTCTCCCCAATTATCTTTAACTATTGCATCCATATTTAGTTTGAAAAAACCCTTAGGAGGGGATCCAAGATACCAAAAATGATGGTTTTGGCTTTATAAAGAGATCAAAGTCCCCAACTAAAGGGTCACTTATAAGGGAGTCCATCGAAATTGGAATTTTAGGAAATTTCGCAAGGAAAACTAACACATTGAAGACTAACACATTCATACTTTTCCAATGAAGAACAATTGAGTTGTATCTAAGACCCCCTTATCGAAGACTAACACATTCCTACTTTTCCATATTGTCTATAAAACCACCTATGGAATAAATCTTCAAATTGTCGATTGAGAAACCAAATTTTTCCAGGCTTGTAGGAAATTAACAACATTTTCAGGTAAGGCTGCTGAAATTTTCCAAAAAAAAAAATTGTTTCATAGCCTCCACGCAATTTTACAGGAAAATAATAAATAAGAGGACATCTCTATTTCTTGATTACACATAGGGCATAGGGGGTCCATAATCCCTTGGACACCTCTTCTAATGAGATATGCTCTGACAACCAGCCTTTGATGAACAACCTGCCACATGAATGTCTCCACCCTTAGTGGAACCAAGTCCTTCCAAATGTAGACTTTCCAAAACTGATTTGTTGCATCATCGCTTGAGCAAGTTTTAATGCAGGTTTTGGTCCTATAAATTCCATTTCCACTTTTCAAATTCAAACTGCATTTATTAATAAGGGACATTAACTCGAGCCACTGATCCAATTCCCAATCACTCAAATTCCATCTCGTTTCATAGTTCTATATCCATCCCATATTTCTTAATTCTCCAAACTTGGACAATATTCCATTTTGGTTAGTAGAAAGAATAAAGAGCCTAGAATACAAGCATTTTAGAGGGGCTACCAAACTCTAAGCATCATGCCAAAAATAAATATTTTCACCATTCCCCACCTTAATTTGAAAGCAGCCAAAAAAATCTTGAGCCAAAAGCATCATTTTTAAAAGATTGTTGACCACATTCCTCTAAATCCATAAAGCATTCGCTGGAATCCTATTATTGAACAACAAAGCTATATTATATTATAATTACTGTAAATTAATTTTCTCCAAACTAAATCCTTATCATTAGTGAATTTCCAAGACCACTTCCCAATTAACGCTCTATTATTTAAATTAAGATCTACAACACCTAATCACCTATTCTATTTTGGCTTACAAACCATTAACCAATTGATCCAATGAATTTTGTTTTCTCTACTCCTTCCCCCACAGAAAAAAAACCATTATGGAATCAAGTTTCGTAATGACACTTGCCAGAAATCTGAAAAATTTATAGGTAGTAATTCTGAAGGGAACATAGGACCGATTTCAATAGAACAAGTCTGTCAACCATAGATAAAGTTGCAGCTTTCTAACCAGCTAATTTACTGTGAAATTTTAGAGCAATTGATTCTCATAAAACTGTTGAATTCTTCTTTACACCCAGCGATAATCCTAGATATTCTGAGGGAAAGTGCACAACCAATAGTCACCGCCCATTCTCTAATTTCTTCCTCATTTGTATTAATCCCGAAAAGTTTACTCTTCGATAAATTCAATTGCAGTACTGACATTACTTCAAACACACACACAAAACTCTCTTAACATTTTTAATTTAGCTTATCAAAGCTCCGCAGAAAATTATAAGATGATATGCAAATTACAGATGAGAAAGCTTGAAATACCCCTCATTCTTCCCTAGAGAAAAACCACAAAACAACCCAATAGAGACTGCCTTGACCAGTAGTAAATTGAGGAGTTCCCCAACTAGGTTAAAAAGCAAAAGGGAAAGAAAACAACCCTATCTCAGACCCTTAGCCATTAGAATTTCACACTTATTATTCCACCTATGTCATCTAGTCCTGAAGCCCATTTTTTCCCATAATTTGAAGTAGAATTGGCCAGTCCATTGTGTCAAAGGTCTTCTTAAAGTCTACCTCAAACACTACTATCTTAAGACCTTTGTTTCTCCAATAGTCTATTCCTTCATTAGCAATGAAGGAACAATCCAAGATTTAGCGGCCAAGATTGAAGGCAAATTGGGAGGAACCGATTATGTCATTGATGCACATTTTTAATCTTCTTGAGAGAACTTTTGACAGTATCTTGTACAGAACGCCTACCAAACTAATAGCTCTATAATCATCCAGGTTGTCTGGGTTGAGCTTCTTAGGAATAAGAGTGATGAAAGTGTGACAAATTTCATGCTTCAACCTTTTTCCAAAATAAAAGTCCCTGAAGAATTTCACTATATCTTCCTTATGGATTTGCCAAAAAATTTTAAAGAACCCCATGTTCAAACCATCCAGGCCAGGGGCTTTGTTGTTATCACATAAACTGATCACTTCCCATATTTCTTCCTTTGAGAATTCTTTCTCTAGCAAGAGACTCTTATCGTTGGATAATCTATTGAAATTCAAATCCATGTCTTCTACTTCTTAAGTAGTCCTCGAATTATAAATTTTGAAGAAATAATCACATATGCATTTCTTGATGAGAGAAGGCTCATGAATGAGGTAACCCTTTATCCTCAATGATTTTATAGAATTTACTCTTCTTATAATAGAAGCACACAGATGGAAATATATGGAATTGAGATCCCCTTCTTTCACCTATTTGGATTTAGATTTCTGATATCATATTTTTTTCTTTTATATTGTATAGCCTTCATAATTCCTTCCTAAGCTCAACCAAAGCCTTAAGAGAGGTAGCAAAAACAAAATTTTGATCCAACATCTATTCTTGATCTTGAATTTTCTTCTCCAGTCAAGAAATGCAGTATGTCAATTGCAAATTTTTATTACGAAATTAGCTTTTAATGGCAATTTTAGTGCTTTTAAGCAAACTCAGGATTCACAATCTTCTATTCTTTCTTTTATACTCCAAAATAGCCAACTGCACCATATCAATAAAGCCCTCTTCCTCCATTAAGTAATTAAATAACTTGAACGACTTTTTACCCCCAATTAAAGCCACTATTTTCCAGCAAGACAACATTATGGTCTGAGATTGATTTTGGAAGATGATGTTGGGAGAAATATGGGAAACTAGAAATAAAATTTGTATCCACCAGGAACCTGTCTAGTCTCACAAAAGTCGGATCTTCCCTATTACTGCACCATGTAAATTGCCCTCTACTTAAGTGTATATCGATAAGACCAGAATTTTAAAGAAAAAATATCTGAAAATCTCCATCGACTTCCAGTTTTGAGATCTGGCCTCTTTCTCATCTTGAGTTAAATAATTAAAATCACCACCCACACATACGAGAGTCTTATAGTTCCTCAAGAAAAATGTTAACTCTTCAACGAAAACTTCTTTTTCATTCTCCGTAGTTGGACCATATACATTTATGAAACCACACTGATATTGATTTTCCTTGAATTGCTGAAAAATATCAATATACCTTTTATGAATAATTTTGTCTTTGACTTAAAAAAGTTCTCATCCCAACAAACCTCCTACCAAACCTTTAGCAGGTGAAAAACCGAAACCTTGTAAAAACCTTCCCCCAATTTTGCTTAACACATATTATTGTAGAACATCCATTTTGACTTCCTGTAAAAACAAGGACGGCTTCTTTTTAAACATCAATTTCTAAACCGCTATTTGTTTCACCTTTCTCCCCAAACCCCTAACATTCCAAGTGATAATAGATAATCTTGACATGGAACTTATTATAATAATAAAAATCTCTATATCAAACTAATAAAATTATCTACCCCCATTTCCTATCAAATTCTTTTCCAAGCTAATTATTTTCTCTATAGATGTCTTGTTTCCTTCTTTAAATGAAATTCTCAGCATCTTATAAATCTCCCATATAGCTAGAGCTTCATCCAAAAATTCTGAAAACGAAGAAGAAGAGGCAGTAGAGCTACTGACATGGTCTAAGGCTTCCACTATCAATTCCCTCTTAGTCATTATGAAATCTTTATCGTACAAACTTATATTCTGATTACCATGTGAGGGTCCCTATTCAAGGGAACAATTTGGTTTTGACCATCTAGGGAAGGCCGAAAATGGGCTCTGTCGACATTTGGTTCATTTAAAGAAAATTGTCGGGGTTATCTCCATTCTCTACATTTATTTTAATTTCTCCACTAAAGAAAATGGCCCAGACAAACTGATTGCCCCAGCCTCAGACAAAGCATCTCTCTCTCCTGTCTGAAAATTATCGTGGCCCACTACTTCACTTTCCCTTACCGTCGGTTCCTTTTCTTTCATTTCCATCACCTTACTAACCCTTCTTCCTGAAACATATCAATTTTTATTATTCCTCTCTCTAGATCTAAAGTATAGTCTTTCAAAGAAAACAAGGGCACTCATTACAAATAAGCGACTAGAAAAAGGGGACTAAAATCTCCCCCGTAAAAGATCATTTACGTGCAGACTCTGGTCACCTTCCTTTGTTTGATGCTCACTCTCAGAAGAAATACCTATTATTTTTACAATATCTACATGATTTCCAGTAATATCATTCTCTATAGACTCAGACTACACTAATATGTTTTTCCCTAGCTCCACATGAGTTTGGGCCACAATACCATTCTTTTTCCCAAACCCAAATTGTGTTATGTTTATTGCTAGCCCAGAAGGGTTGATTCTAGTTATAGGGTAAGTGGGCTTGTTTGTGTCTTATGATTGGGCTTACCCATCAGCAAAATGATCCTCAAATACTCTTAGGTGGCGTTTGGTTCGCTGGAATGTTTATGAGGGAATTGAAATCTGTGAAGGAATTGGAATCTGTAGGAATTGGAATCCAATTCCATATTCTGTTTGGTTGGCAAGAAATGGAATTGGTATCCAATTCCATATTATGTTTGGTTCGTAGACATGTCAGATGAATTTGATTTCAGTAATATAAAATGACAGAATTGCCCTTCTTGTTTTTTTTGCTTTATTTTAGTTTATTTTACAACTTACATGTAGTAATATATTATAAAAAATTAAAAAAAATATTAAATTTTCATTTTATTGATTGATTATTTATTTCAATAAATTATAAAAATCATGCTAATAAACATTATAAGTTAAAATCATCACAATCAAAATATGTTAATAAGTTACCAAAAGATAGAGCAATATTTCGATACATTCCAATCGGAGTATGTTAATTAGTTACCAAAAAATATACCAAAAACTATTTTTATTCAATATATGAATTAGAAACTCGACCCGACACGACTCAAAATAATAATAAAAAAAATTTTATTCAATAAAAACATTGACTTAATTGAAAAAATTATATATAGACGGGTATTATTGTAATTATTCCTAAATATATAAGGTAAAATTATATTTTTTTTTCGGGTCGGTCCGATTTTTTTCACCCTAAACCCGAACCTGACCCGAATATCACACGTAAAAAACCCGACCCGAACAAAATAAAGTTTCATCCGACCCGACCCAAATATATGAATTAGAAATCCGATCGACCCGACACGAAATAATAAAAAAGTATTTTTATTTAATAAAAACAATGACTTAATCCGACCCAACCCGAATTATATATATTTTCGGGTCAGTCCGGTTTTTTTCACCCTAAACCTGAACCCGACCCGACCCGAATATCACACTTAAAAAACCCAACCCGAACAAAATAAAGTTTCATTCGACCCGACCCGAATATATGAATTAGAAATCCGACCCGACCCGGCCCGAAATAATAAAAATTATTTTTATTTAATAAAAAAGTGACTTAATCCGACCCGACCTGAATTATATATATTTTCGTGTTGGTCCGGTTTTTTTCACCCTAAACCCGAACCCGACCCGACTCGAGTATCACACTTAAAAAAACCCGATCTTACCCGACTAAAATAAAGTTTCACCCGACCCGACCCGAATATATGAATTAGAAAATCGACCCGACCCAAAATAATAAAAAAATATTTTTATTCAATATATGAATAAATTACCAAAGGATTGATAACTGTAGTATGGTCAAATTTCAATTCCCTCCAACAAGATAATTGAATTCTATCCATTTTTGGATGGAATTCACTTTCCTTCATTTGATGGAATTGAATTCCATCAGAGATTCTAATTTCCTTGAAAAACTTGAATCAAACATAAAAAAATGGTAGAATTGAATTTCAATTCCCACCAATTTCAAGGTATTTCATCTAACCAAACGACACCTTAGTCTTAAACCCGCGTACTCCCTATTAAGAACTTTTTCAGTACCGAGGGATTCTGTCCCCTTGTTATAAATGTCCACATTCTCTTTGTCCTGCATCCATGATTTCTTTCTCAGATCACTCACTGATTACCACTTGTCCCACCATCAGTGAGCCACGAAGCTACCCTGTTTAGAGAGTCTTCAAGTGATTGCTCAGTTCATTCTTCAAACAAGACCGAACGACCACCGTCAAATTTCCCCGATGACTCCTTCTCCTTCCATACCTCATCTGAACTATTAAACTTACAGTTAATCTCTGGTTTAATTAGAACTGAACCAATCTTTATACACACCTTATAAGCTCTCCCGTCTGAAAGAACTGTAATAACCCTTGGGATATCAAAGGGGCTCACGATTCCCAGTATCATCCTCGCTGCTGAAAGGTCTTCTTTCTCCAAAGTCTCTTCTTGAATACAAACCAGTATACCCCATCAATTTTCCAGAGTAGAGAAAAATGATTCATGCCATAAGTTTAAAGGAACTCCACTCAATTCAATAGAGCAAAACGTTGTCAGAATTTCGATTTCCTTCACACGGTAATCTAACCATTCAAACCAATAAGACATTTAACCTCTCTTTTTCAACCAAGCCTCCATCATACTTTCCTCTGATGAAAAGATGATGATACAAGCATTCTACGTATATCTCCAACTAACTATCTTAACATCTATTCCATCACTAAATAGAGCTTTCTGGACAAGATCAAATTCAAAATCAACTTTAATAATCCCAGTTAAGGAAAACTTCATCCATTCCCTCTCTTTAGATGGAATGAACACATTCATCGGTTTCTCCCTTACACCACTAGACCCATGACTAAACAACGCCTCTTTATATAACCTTCCATCATGAAATCTGTTAAGTAGCTCCGCTCTTGCTTATGTGATCATTTTCTGTGAATCTAAGCAATTGTCTGACCTTTCGTCTACCTTCCCCATTCTTGCTCCAGTTTCTTCTTCTTTGTAAACTTTGCAACTCCTATTGTAACTCTTCTCTGATCGTTCATAGTATTGTTTCCTTTTCTATGCCATTAACCATGTCTTCATGACTTTCAAAGTTAACAAACGCGAAGGTGGATTCTTTGTATCTAGGCCTTGTGTTGACAAGAGGAATGAAAACCTTAACAACTTTACCATAATGCCTGAAAAATTCCCACATAGCTCTTCTTGAAACACACCTACTAAGATTATCGATGAAAACAATCCATTCCGATCCGGTGGAAGCTGATGAGGTTCCAAGACTTTTTGCTCCAGTTGGGAGAGCGCACCGACTCTAGACATTTTTTTTTATAACTTTCTCTATTCCTATTGCTCTTTTTTTTCCTTTTCTATCTGTTTTCTTAAAAAAAGTGAAAGATGAATGAATAAAAAAATAATAATGATTTATACACATCTTTTTTGTTCTTTCTTTGTTGAACATTGGTGGATATGTTTCTCGCATATATACACTAATGAACATTCGATTCTTATTTGTGTCAATGATTTGTGGGAGTAATTATTCTTGCAATGTTATCTTGAACTCTTTTATTCTCTTGTATTTGTATTTTTATCTGGATGGTTAAAGTAACTATTGTTAATATTTTTATGATTTTGATAGCAAAAATCATCTTTATTCTTGCAAAGTTATATTGAGAACTCTTATAACAACTATTATTATAATAGTTCTTTTAAGAGAAAAGTATTATTCATAATATAGCAACGATCATATAATTTGAATATATTAACGTGTGTCTCGTTAAAAAACCTTCATATACCTGAATAGAGAAAAAAATGTAACACGTCAATATTTACAATGGCATAACAATTTCGCACATAGTGCATCAATAAAACTTAAACCATTAACTCACCGAAATATATATTGTTTCCATGCAAATTCCCACGTCTATCTAAAGCATCCCAACATTTAGTGTTAACAAACTTCCAATAATGAAATTACTTATAAAAGTAGTTTTATAAAAAAAATCTGTTAAAAATACTAAAAGAATTACCCAACTGATGAAAATTATAACAGAAGAACGTGTCTTTTAATATCAACTTCAGCCAAAGAGTAAGCATCAATATTTCGTTCTCTAAAGATGCACACTTTTCATGAAAAATGAGTACAATAAACAGCATAATTAGACACAATTTCAACAAAGCTAGATGGAGCAATACTAGGTTTTCAATCCAACTAACAAATAATATATTATCGGATTCAATGATTAGCTTATAATAATTCGATCATTTAAATGATCGAAATACCTTGCTCGCTTCCAGGATAGTTGAAAGTTCAATTCCAATGGGTTCAAACATCCAATGCATTTGGAGAAACAAACGAGTATAATGTTATTATGATCGCGTAAAATGTCTCCGATAAATGTTTCTACGAAATTTCATTTAACTGTGACATCTACATTAAACTTTAAGTAGTCTTTCGAAGAAGGAACCCGAGATCTGACAATTGGTATGTTCTCTTTTGTAATCTTTGGGGGCGTTTGGAAGGAGGATTTTAACATTACTAGTGGGAATATTTTTTTCTACTTGTGATTCTCATGTTTGGATGAATAATATTCCTAATAGGGGGTAATAAAATATTACCAACAGTAGCGTTTTTTCAAATATAACCGGGAATTCTAATCCCATGGTGGGTTTAGGTATTTTTTGTTTCCCTTCAAGTTGGACTAAAATGTCCTTGTCCTAAAAGATTTATTTCAAAAATACCCTTACTTTTATTTCAAAAGCTATAGTATATTATCATAAATTTATTATCATAACTTTATTTCAAAAATATACCCAATCAGAAATTTTATTTATTTATTTATTTATTATCATAAAATTTTAAATATTAATTAAGATTAAAAGAATATATGATATATTTACTCTTTTAATCTACACATTTATCTTTTAAATTTTGTAAAAAAATATAAATTTTATGAATTTAAAATTTAATAAAAAATATATATAAATTGAAAATAATACAATAATATATTTTCTATGAATTTTTATATAAATGTTTTCATTTGAATATTTGGAATTCAACTTGTTAAAAAAATATCGACAATTTAGTAAAATATGCATTACAGTAATCTTTTATTCATTTAATCAAACACTGTAATCATACATTTCTGTCAAACAAACCAAACACAATAATGTAACACTCCCAGTAATATGTAAGGTAATGTAACATTCCGGCAATCTTATTCCCGGAGGTAATGTTACATTCCATGAACCAAATACACCCTTAATGATTGAGTCTGCCCGGCACACACAAAAACAGTAGTTAATGGATACAAAAGATTCATGCATGCCACCTGCTTTTACTCTAGAAATCAATTGAGGAGAGAGGTCAATTAACCAATCGACTACGAAATGTCCTTAAAGGTTGTCTCAATTTAAAAAAGACAAATAGTCCACACAATACCACAAAAACTAAGTTCCACAAAGAATTTAATGAAACCTTTGTAAACAAATAGTCCCATGCTTTGATAGTTCAGTTCGGACAAGAATTTGACTTTGAACAGCTCTCCACAAGAAGCATTCTGTTTTTAGGGGAGTCAAACCAGTCCACGCAAGCTTCCAACATCTATTCGCAATATACCCCACAACCAATATAGTTTCGTATAAAAATTTTGGTGCATAAATACTTGTAGAAGATCCAACCCACCTGATACGATCTTGATTCTCGTTACTAGAGGCTGCTGATTTTATTGTATTCAAAAAATTCTCTCACAAATCTAATTTCCAGTCGAATAAACGTCTCGTTAGCTTTACGTTCTGATTCCAAATTCCATTAGCCTTTTGACCGAATTCACAAACCATTCTAACCTTATTTATTGCAATAGCATGAATTAGAGGAAACAGAACTAAATTTTTGTTATGTATTTTTTTTGGAATTAAAAGGAACCTAAGAGGACCCATGTTATCACGTTGCAACAAATCTTCTAGGGGTGCTGTTGTGGAATAAAAAATTTGCCGAGTGCCAATGATAGAACCACCCATCTTCGTTAGATAATCCGCAACCATATTCGCTTCTCTACGTATAAGCTTGAATTCCACAACCCAAACTCGATTTAGGAGTAATGCAATCTCACGGATTAGTGAGTACTATCCAGGGAAGCATTTTTAACTAGTTGAAAAGCGTCTGAACTATCCATTTGAAGTTGAATCTTCTCGAAGCCATGTGACCAAGCAAGTTTAAGACCCTAAAAAATTCCCCAGGCTCAGCAGAGATCACCGTGGTTGAGCCAAGATTCTTGTTGAAGCCAAAAAGGAAATTTCTAAGGTGGTCGCGGAAAAATCCACCCGCTGAAGCTGAACCTGTCGCGCTTACAGCTCCATCAGTGTTTATGCAAATCCATTCTTGAGGCGCTGGAGACCATTGAATTTCAGAGACACCATGAGTGCCACTTGAAACTAGATTACTGGCGTGACAGGTAGCATACTTGGCTAAATTAACTTAGGCTTTGGTGGAGAATGGAGTCAACACCTCTTCTGGACCCGTTGAAAATCCTATCATTCCTACGTTTCCAGGTGTGCCACACAAGTTGTGCAAACAAAATATTCCATGGGATTACATAAGTTGGATGGCAAGTTTTGATTTCCAGATTTTTTTGAGATCCAATCTTCGACCTACAAATAAAAAAGCCAGGCAGTATTAGTGCCATGAATAAAATTAAGCCAGAGACTTCTTACCGCTTGGCAGTCACGTAGAATGTGAATAGAGGACCCTTCAATAGCACCACAGGCCGTGTAGGTGGGATCATGAGCAATGTGACGCTTACAACGGTTGACATTTGTGGGAATTATGTCTCGGGTAGTCAACCAAAGGAAACATAGAATTCTTTCAGGGATATCGAGCTTCCAAATGGCTTTCCACTTGGGATCAAGCTGACAAAGGGAATCCTTAGTGATTTGAATATATGCACTTTTAACCATAAATAGCTTTTGGGCGCCATGATTCCAGTAGCATTTATCAGCACTAGCAAAAGGAGATAGGGGATTTATGCCGTGAATAAGAGGGATAACCATAGGTTAGATAACCTGTTGAATGGATTCCCAATTCCAAGACCCGTTCGGCAAGGAAAAGTCTTGAACAACCTCTGAGTGGACAGGGGTTGACTGAGAGATTTTCCATGCGTTAAGAGGCTCGAGCTCAGGGATCCAATTGTCATTCCAAAAGTTATTGAGAGAATCGTCTCCAATGGACCAGGCGAGATGAGTTTTAAAGGACGACCAAACATTGCCAAGAGACACTACAGCAAAAAAGAACATTTGCGGCCTTTTTTTTTACCTATAGCGGCGTTTTTAAACGCCGCTAAAAGCACTTGCGGCGATAGGAAAAATGCCGTTGGAAGCGCCGGCCATACTAGCGCCGCTAAAGTTAGCGCCGTTTGAGAACAAAAAACGTCGCAATAGGTCAAGATTTATGGCGGCGTTTTTGGAACAAATGCCGCAAAAGGTCTCTATCTATAGCGGCGTTTTTAGAACAAACGCCGCAAAAGGTCGCTATCTATAGCGCCATTTTTGGAACAAACGCCGCAAAAGGTCACTATCTATAGCAGCGTTTTTAGAACAAACGCCGTAAAAGGTTGAGATCTATAGCGGCGCTTTTGGAACAAACGCCGCAAAAGGTCATATATTTAGCGGCGCTTTTAGAACAAACGCCGCAAAAGGTCATATCTATAGCGGCGGTTTTGGAACAAACACCGCAAAAAGTCAGATATATAGCAGCATTTTTTGGATACAAACACTGCTAAAAGTCAGATCTATAGCGGCGTTTGTATTCACAAACGCAACTAATTACCTTTCTTTAGCTAAGATTAATTAATTTTACATATTTCATTTCTGCTCTCCATCACCTAAATTTAATATCATGTAGCTTGATTTAATTAACAACAACCATACATTTTAATTAAGACAAATTATGCATAAAAATACTTAACAACAAAATAAATTAAAATTTATACATTAAAATTAAATGTAATGTACTTTTACATTCAGAAAACAAAACCAAAAAAAAAACTCATATCCAATGGCAAGAACGAATTTACTTAAGAGAATTAGTAACATATTGTATAGTTTTAAAAGTTTTCAGACATGTATAAACCATGCATGCATGGCTACGATCAGACCAAGAGACGGAAAGAACGCTGGCAAGGCAGTAAGGATTGCAAAATTGATTTCATTTGCTCTGAGAATCTGATCCAGTTCAAGCATTTCCCTAGTTCAATGAGCATCATAAGAAGTAAGAACAATGAGAATTGAAATAAACCGCAATGACAATAATATTAAAGCATCTATGTTGGAAAAAGCTGGTGTTAAACTCACATCTCAATATCCAGTTTTAACTTCTAAATCTGTAGTGGAAAAGGCATGAGGCTAAGCAACCAGAATAAAGGGAGGAAACTGCATGGTAAAAATAACGGGCATTAACTGGATGAGCAGAGCACGAGCAAGCTCTCCCTGGAGAAGATTCTGGATAGGATTGATAAGTTCCTTTTCATATCTACATTATTAATCCCAATGAATTAGAGTTCCTCTCAAAGAAGCAATTTTCCAAACTAAGAGATATAAACCACACCATGTGAGTTCAATTAAAGCAATATATCATATTAGCAATCAAAGTAACATATTTATTCGGGAATTATGTCGAAGTATGAACATGAAAAAAGAGGAACAAATAACAGATATGACCAATTACACAACTAAAACGGAGATAGGCATTAAGCAGTAGTACATCAAATTCATGAAGTGAATATATAAATAATTTTGATTTGCAGGATAAAATTTACCAATCCTAGGATCATTCAGGGCAGGTAAGCTGTAGAACTTTCGAAACTCCCACCACCTGGCTTGGAAAGACTTTTCGACACTGCCTTAAAGGGATGTTCAGAAGCTGAAAATAAAAAAAAGAGTAAACAAAATTTCTCAGCCGATGATTTTTATCCTGCTATTAATAATGAAATATTAACTAAATTTCAAACGGAACTCCTTTATATTTATAACTAGTGTTAACTCCTTTATATTTTGAAAGTACCAGTGTTAACTCCTTTATAACTAGTGTTAACTACGGAAATTTTTACCACTGAAAACCACATTATAGAATAACAGTAACGTAAAAGATGAAGTTGAGACATTAACAAGAATAAGAGGAACTTGGAATTTTTACTACGGATATATTCGATAAACAAACGATCAATGTCTTAAAGGCTAGCAATAATTCATAATCAGATATCAAAGCTAGAATTATATAACACTTACAGAAAAACCTAAAAATTCACCACGTTTAGCTGAACTTAATAGAAAATCGGAATAGAGTGAGAGAACAGCTCCTTTTGGTCCAAAAGCTACATTTCTTTATCAATGAAACATTCTAGTGATGCCTAACAGTTAGGAAAACAACATAAAAATTGTATATTTTTATCATGAAAAGGAATAGCATGAGGCACAAGTAAAAAGAGGGCAAACTTGTACCAGAATTCAACACTTGGCTGGCCTTTGTTAAAATGACATTGCAACATGTTTTAAAGCAAGAAAATTATCTCTATATGGCGATCCCTATTTCACGATTAATTGAGAACATAAATAAGACTTTAACATCATTGAGAAAGTGATGAGAATTACAATAAAAACATTTGTTCAGAAACCATCCTTAGAAAATATTAAAGCATTTGAAAGCCTACTTATTAATCAAAGATATATCTTTTGGGAAGACAAATCAGAACAGGACATTACATTTCATGGAGCTATACAGTGTGGTCCTCAAGATACCAAAATAATTAACTTTACCAGGTTTTTCAAGAACTAGATAACATAAGACTAAATATATGGATGAAATACGTGAAACCCATAAGAATGGGTCAAAATGAGCAAAACCATAATGGATGAAATTCCTATATGCTCCTATATATAAGCAATCAAAACTGTTCAAACTAAAACACCATAACAGGAAAATGTCTGCTTTCATTCCTGCATCATTTAGTTCAATATTCTAAAAATTAAACCATTACCATAATTGTAAACACTAATGCTATGTTTGGTGACATAAGTAAGAATACAATGAAAAGCTTAACTATTTCATGAGTTGTTAAAATAGTTTGTCATAACATGGAGAAGAATTAGTACAAATCTAAACTCGAAATTGGAAAGATGAGTAAAATCTCAAGTAACAAATAATACCTATTCAAAAAAGCAATATTTGTTCCTTCTCTTCGTTCAAATTTAGTCATGTGAGTGGCTACAAATTACCAAGTGAAGTTAGTTTATTGCTAACTGATGTACTACCACTCCTACCAATCGTAGCATAAAAGTAATGGATGATGTATTGACAAATCCTGATTTTTTTTCTTCTTTATCATAACATATTTACAGCCTTGCAAAGCCCTCAATCATATAAGGCAATATTCATCCAAACTAAGACAGAATGTAAATTTCAGGTCCAATCAAGCAACACAGAAAGAACACTATTATAGAGTCCATATGCATGTGATTAATGTTATACAACTATCGTTCTTTCAAGTTTCAACCCATGAATGTAAAAATCAAAACTGGTTTCACAAAACTCCCAACATTCACAATTAAAAAAAAAACCCAAGCACAACAACATGGCCGATTGAAAGTAGGGTGTGATGGAAAAGAAAACATACCTGCAGGTAGTTGACAGTTGACGACCAGAAGAGTACGAAGGCAGTGAGATGCTTCGCGATTACCCGTCACAAGTTTTTGAAATTCCTAAATTTAGATAGAAAAAAACCCCATGTATAATGTATTAAATTTAAACTACAAACTAATCGAAAACAATTTCAATAATAAAATATAGAATTATCAAATGAAAGTTTGTTGCTAACTTATGTAATAAAACATGATGAATACACTCCTACCGAATGTAAAAGGTTTATTTAGGGACGAAGTATAACATTTAAAAGGGAAAAAGAATGACTCCCACTAAATGAACTACAAAAATTTAACCTAATGTAACTCTAAAAAATCTTTGACTTTTAACTTGGAACGATCAAGCAATTCAACTTATGTAGCAACTTTGTTTGTTTCTAAGCTATATTATTCTGAACCCATTTTTTTTATAAAAATTGGAGGCCTCATTAAAAACCTCCCTCATAGTAGTCTTATTCCCTAAGGAAAGAACCCATCAGATATAATACATCTCTTCCCCGTAGTTATATGGCCTAAATTAATTGCAAATGGCTTAGATCAAAGATAAGGTGAAATGCTTGATGGAGTAGCTTATTCTTATGTTCCTCAGAAATCCGATACCCTACCAAGTGAATGAAAATGCAATTACTTTGATGTGTTCATCGTGCTAGCTAAAGAAATTCATACCATTTGATTTGTTAAGTAGTACACGAAAGCACTCCCTTCACCCATAAATCATCGGATTATATCAATTATGCATAAAAAAGTTGGAAAAAGAATTAAAGATCACTATTCACTACTTAAACATACAGGAGTAACGAACTAAAAGGAAAGATCAAATGTACCTCTATCACACAACGTTAATACCTCAAATTAACAAATCAGACACCTTCAAAATAAACAATATGATGTTCTTTATTTGCTACAGCTCTAGAAAACTATAGGAGACCTAATATTCAATACTTGAAAAAGAACATCTCACATTCATTTGAATTCCAGTTTTCAGTAATTACCTCAAAAAGGGCTCATACGGTTCCAAATTCTCAAACAATTTAATAAAGCACGACAATGAAGAAATCGCAAAATATCATAAAAATCATAAAATATCTTGAATTTAGATTCCAACACACCCTAATAACATTGGGTACGATGGCGGTTGACGAACGGAAGAGTACGACGGCGGCAAGATGCTACGCTGATGGTGGATTTTGAGCTATGGTGGCTGTGCGTGGATAGGGTTTGAAGATTTGGGTGAAATGAGAGCTGAATGAACGAGATGCTACGTTGATGGTCGAGGCTTGCGTGTTGCGTTTTGGGTAAAGCAGAAGGTAAGAACAAAAGTTCCCAAAACACAACGTTTTGAATGGATCAAGATGACCTTTAGCAGAGTTTTTTAAAAACGCCACTAAAGTACGTGTAATTAGCGGTGTTTGTGCGTAAAACGCCACAAAAGTACATGTAATTAGCGGTGTTTGTGCTTGCAACGCCACTAAGTATGACTGTTAGCGGCGTTTGTATAAAAATGCCACTAAAGTACAGTATTTCTCGGCGTTTATATAAAAATGCAACTAGAGTACGTGTAGTTAGCGGCGTTTGTGTATACAACGCCACTAAAGAACATGTAATTAGCGGCGTTTGTGCTTAAAACGCCACTAAAGTAGGACCTTTAGCGACGTTTGTATAAAAACGCCACTAAAGTATAGTATTTATCGACTTTTATATAAAAACGCCACTATAGTGCGTGTAATTAGTGACGTTTATGCGTAAAATGCCACTAAAGTACGTTTAATTAGCGGCGTTTGTGCTTAAAACGCCACTAAAATACATTATTTTCCAGCATTTTCTCATAAAACGCCGCTAAATATACCGCTAAAACCCCATTTTGCTGTAGTGAGACCTCCAAAGCGAAGAGCAATTAGAGTGACTTAGGGTATTTGGAACAAGTGTTGGGAAATAAACCGAGTATGAGTAATTTCCTTATAACCAGATTAGTGAGAATGCGAAATAAAAGCGAAAAAATAATACCCAAAATTAATAACGGAGTTTAGCCAATTATGCTTACATCTCCGGACTGCTGCATATCTTTTACTAAAGAGAGAAAATTTATAGGTGTTTACAAAACACTCACTACTCACAAGAATGTTCTCTAGTATTGAGAGAAAGAAATGATTTGGGATGATTTTGAAGCTAAATGAGCTAGGGTATTTATAGTTGAAGCTTAGGGACTAATCTTGTATATACCCTAAAGTATGTAGGGATTAAAATATAATTAACCTTATTATAAAAAACAAAAAATTCAGCAGCCCATGTGATGCCATTTAGCAACCCCATTTTTCAAATCAAATTTGTAGCCAACTTTGAAAATAATCAAAGCAGTCGGCTGCCTTACCAAATTCAACATTGAATTTTCAACAATCTCCCACTTGAAGATTGATTTTAATCTGTCTTCACACCTCGATCAATGCAACAACCTTTCTTAGTCTTGTTATTCTAGTATGCCAACTGAAGTTGAACACAACTTCAGTTTGTCCGTAGTCACCGTCTTTGTCCACATGTCTGCCGGATTTTGAGCTCCACTGATCTTTTTAAGTTTAAAAATCCCATCTTCCAGAAGAGACCAGATAAAATGATATCTCAATTGTATGTGCTTCGTTCTGGAATGAAAAGATGAATTCTTTGTTAGATGTATAACACTTTGACTATCGCAATACAAAACATTGTTCTCTTGTTTCTTGCCTAACTCTTCCAAGAAGCTTTGGAGCCAAACCATCTCCTTGCTGGCTTCCGTAACATCGACATATTCTGCTTCAGTTGTGGAGAAAGCAACTATCTTCTGTAGTTGAGAAACCCAACTCACTGTGGTTCCTCCTAGAGTATAGACATACACTATAGTGCTCATTCTGATATCAACATTTCCAGTTAAGTCAGCATCTATATAGCCTATCAGTATCGTCTCTTTACATTTGAAACAAAGTGTTTTGTTTGTAGTACCCCGCAAATATCTGAGGATCCGTTTGACAGCTTCCCATTGTACCTTGCCCGGATTATTCATGTACCTGCTAACAGCTCCCACTGCTTGAGCAATATCTGGTCTGGTACAAACCATGGCATACATCAAACTTCCAATTACTGAGGCATACGGCACCTTCACCATGTGTGCACGTTCTTCCTCCGTCTTTAGTGACTGTTCTTTAGAGAGTCTAAAATGAACACCTAAAGGTGTACTTACTGGTTTAGCATCTTGCATGTTGAACCTGGAGAGTACCTTGTTGATGTACTCAACCTGTGATAACATCAAAGTCCTCGACTTTGTGTCTCTCTTAATCCTCATTCCAAGAATCTGCTTTGCAGCGCCCAGATCCTTCATAGCAAACTGTTTTGACAATTTTTGTTTCAAGTTTATAATCTCTTGCATGTCTGAGCATGCAACAAGCATGTCATCAACGTATAATAATAAAATAATGAAGCTGTTGTCGAACCTCTTGATGTAGCAACAATGATCTTCTTGGCATCTGGTAAAACCATTGCTCATGAAGCTATCGAACTTCTTGTATCACTGTCTAAGAGCTTGTTTTAAACCCTACATGTTCTTCTTCAACCCGCATACTAGGTTTTTCTTGTCTGCCTCTATGAAGCCTTCTGGCTGCCTCATATAGATTTCTTCCCCCAAATCACCATGAAGGAAAGCTGTCTTTACATCTAACTGTTCAAGATGTAAATTCTCTGTAGCTATAATTTTCAACACCAATCTGATTGTAGACAGTTTTACGACTGGAGAGAAAATTTCATTGTAGTCAATACATTCTTTTTGCTGAAACCCTTTGACAACCAATCTTGCTTTGTAGCGTTTGCTCTCATCGTGCTCTTCTTTGATCCTGTAAATCCACTTGTTATGAAGTGTTTTCTTTCATGGTGGTAATTCAGCTAATTCACACGTCTTATTTAACATACGCGAGTCCATCTAATTTTTCATGGAAGACTCCTACTTGACTGAATCCTCCACTTGCATTGCTTTATCATAGCATTCTGGTTCACCATTGTCAGTCAGCAACAAGTAGTGCAAAGAATGCGAATAACGTTGGGTTGGTTTAGGAATTCTGGAGGAACGTCTCAGTTCTGGTGTGCCTGGTTCTTCTTGAACTGCTTTAGGACTGATTTGAACATCATTTCCAGAAATCTCCTCAAACTTAGCAAATTCCTTTGTTTCCGCTTCGGTATTGGAGCTACTTGATTCTATGGTTGACCTGTCTTTGTACATCACATTTTCATTAAAAATGACATCTCTGCTTCTGATGATCTTTCAATTTTCGTATTCCCAAAACCGATAACCGAACTCATCACCACCATAACCAACAAAGACATATTTGTTGGACTTGGCATCAAGCTTACTTCTTTCAGTAGAATTTATGTGTACATAAGAAATACAACTAAACACTCTTAAGTGTGAAAGGTTTATTTCTTTCTTGCTCCAAACTTCCTTTGGTATTCCACCATCCAAGGGAACTGAGGGCCTATGGTTGATCAGGTAAGCTGCAGTGTTGATGGCTTCAACCCATAACAATTTGGGCAATCTGGCATGTATCCTCATGCTTCTGGCACGTTCATTCAGAGTTCTGTTCATGCGCTCTGCTACGCCATTCTGTTGCGGTGTCATGGGAACTGTTGTCTCCATCTTAATCCCATTGTTTGCGTAAAAATCTCTAAATCTATTGTTTCTGTACTCTCCTCTATTGTCAGACCTCAACCGCTTGACTTTCAAACCAGTCTCATTTTCAACCATGACCTTCCATTTTCTGAAGGTATCAAAGACTTCTAATTTCTTCTTTAGAAAATAAACTCACACCTTCCTTGTAGAATCATCGATGAATGTGATATAATATAGTGAGCCTGCAAGAGATGGAACTGGATATGGTCCCCATACATCAGTATGAACCAACTCTAACTTTTTTGCCTTGGGTTTCTTGCCAATCTTTGCAAAACTGACTTTCTTTTGTTTTCCAAATATGCAATCTTCACATAGTCCGACTTCTACATTCTTTAGATCCGGTAACTTCCCTTTTGACAAAAGTGTTTTCATCCCTTTCTCGCTCATATGGCCAAGCCTTTGGTGCCATAGGTTTGATTTTCCATCAGCATCTGCTACTGTAATGATATTCTTTAGATTTGAGGTTTCATAGAGAGTACCAGTCTTCTTACCACGAGCAATGACGAGTGCTCATTTGGTAATTTTTCATTCACAGCCTGAAAAGGTTGTATTATATCCTTCTCCATCAAATTGTCCTACAGAAATCAAATTTTTTTTAGGCCAAGAATATGTCTCACTCCTTTCAGCTTCCAGGTGGTATGGTTTGGTAACTTTAGTCGGATGTCTTCTTTTCCGACAATCTTCAAGGTTTCATCATCAACTAGATGAACCTTCCCAAAATCACCACTGGCATAGTTCTCCATGATTTCTTGGCATAGGGAGGAGTGAAAAGATGCCCCTGAATCCAAGATCCATGATTCAATCGGACTGTTGACGCTTAGAATCATGGCATCACCTGTTTCCTCTGTCACGTTGGCAGATTCCTGTGCGCCGGTATCTTTCTTCAGTGCTCGACAATCTCTTTTAAAGTGACTCTTCTTGCAACAATTATAATAGGTAAAATCTTTCTTTCCCATTCTTGATTTTCGCCTTCTGGATTTCGATCTACCATGATTTGAATTTCTTTCTAAAGTTCTTCCTCTAGACTCCGTGTGCAAGGCTGAGGAGGTCAATGCTTCACCCGATTCTCTCCGTTAAATTTCTTCACTCAATACCAGATCTCGAACATCGTCGAATTTTAATTATTTGTTTCCTGACGAGCTGCTGACTGCTGTAACAGTAGCATTTCAGCTGTCTAGTAGAGATGATAAGAGAATTAAAGCTCGAACTTCATCATCGAATTCAATTTTCACTGAACTCAACTAGGTTGTGATTGTGTTGAGTTCATTTAGGTGTTGAGTCACTGATGCCCCTTCCGCCATCTGCAAATTGAATAATCGCCTCATCAAGTGAACTTTGTCTGAGGCTGATCGCTTCTCATACATACTGGAGAGACCCGCCGTGGTCTTTTCCTTTGCTATGTTGAAAGCAACATTTCGAGACAAGATCAATCGGATAACTTCGAGGGTTTGTTTGTCGAGAAGAGCCCAGTCTTCATTCTTCATGTCCTCTGGTTGCTTCCTGAGAGGTTGATATAGATTTTTCTGGTACAGAAAATCTTCAATCTATATCTTCCAAAATCCAAAGTTCGCACCATCGAACTTTTCAATTTTCACCTTTCATTCGTCTGCAGCCATCGCTCTCACTTGAATCTGGCTTCGTTTGGATCGTTTCTGACAATTCTTGCGAACCACCGTGTATTAGAACACCTCCTTCGATAAATTCGTATCACCGACAAAATTTTTACTATTCATAAAATTACTATTCATATGAATAGTAATGAATAGTAATCTCGTAAAAAAATGACAAAATTTACAACCAAAAGCTCTGATACCAGTTGTTGGGAAATAAATCGAGTACGAGTAATTTTCCTATAACCAGATTAGTGAGAATGTGAAATAAAAGAGGAAAAATAATATCCGAAATTGATAACGGAGTTCAGCCAATTATGCTTACGTCTCCGGACTGTTGTCAATCTTTTACTAAAGAGAGAAAATTTACAAGTGTTTACAAAACACTTACTACTCACAAGAAAGTTCTCTAATATTGGGAGAAAGAAATTATTTGGGATGATTTTGAAGCTAAATGAGCTAGGGTATTTATAGTTGAAGCTTAGGGATTAATCTTGTAAATACCCTAAAGTATGTAGGGATTAAAATGTAATTAACACTATTACAAAAAATAAAAAATTCAGCAGCCCATGTGATGCCATTTAGCAATCCCTTTTTCAAATCAAATTTGCAGCCAATTTTTAAAATAATCAAAGCAGTCGGCTGCCTTACCAAATTCAACATTGAATTTTCAACAACAAGATCAGTAAGTCTTTATTTTTCACGAAGCAGTCGAACCCAAAGGCGAAGAGGGGAATTGATTAACATATCGTAGAGTTTCATGAGAAAGGTAATATTATGACTATGCTAGTGTCTTATACCAAGACCACCATTTAACATGGGTTGGCACAAAGTAGGCCAATTAACAAGGGATGGCACTCTGTCATTAGTGTTAACACCCCAAATAAAATTACGGATAAGTTTTTCTATATCTTTGCACACACGAAGTGGAAGTAAACAAGCCTGCATAAAATAAGAGGGGATAGCCGAAAGAACAGCCTTAGCAAGCGTGAGACCCAAACAAAACTTAACGAATGAGAAGACCAATTATTTAATCTCATGTGGATTTTATCCAAGATGATGTGGTGAAGACGACCATTTGTACCACGATGACGGACAGGAGTTTCGAGATACATATCCATATCTGAAACAGATTGATAACCCAAAGTAGCGCTAATATCAGTGATCTCAATAAGCATCGTATTTGAAGAGAAATAGATAGAAGTTTTCCACTTATTGACAATATGACCCGAATAACTTCCAAAGACATTGAGGATGTGATCAATGGTATGGCATTGGGTACGATCAGCCTTGGCATAGAGAATCAAGTCATCGGTGAAGAAAATATGCGAAATAAGCGTATCGTTGCGACAAAGGTGGAAAGGAATCCAAGAAACCGAAGTAACAACTTTAGAAATATAATGGCTCAAATGCTCCATAGTAAGGACGAAGAGGTAGAGTGAGAGCGAATCACCTTGACGAATGCCTCTTCCAGGCCAAAATTCATTGCAAATCTCACCATTCCATTGAACTTGCATAGAGGAGGAGGAGGAAATACAATTAACAATAAGTCGAGATAGGGAATAAGGGATCGAGGCCTCTAAAAGAGTCTCTTCAATGAAACCCCATCTAAGGCGATCGAAAACTTTTTAGAGGTCTACTTTGATGGCCATCCAACTCGGTTTGCCTTTTTTCATATTCATAGTGTGCATGATCTCCTAATTGATGATAATATTATCCTGGATATTCCGGCCAACGATGAAACTAGTTTGGTATTGGCCAATAAGCTTCGGGATAATGCTTTGGAGTCGTCCGACAATAACTTTTGTGATAAGTTTTTATAAAACAATACATAGGCTTATCAGACAGAAATCAGCAAAGTTTTCCGTATTAACACCTTTGGGGATGAGCACAATCATGGTCTTATTAAGCTTAGGATCAATAGTGCCAGTGCTAAAAGCAGACTGAACCATAGCACAGAGTTACCAACGATGCCCCAGTGTTTTTGAAAGAAATGAGCATGAAGCCCATCAACCCCAGGAGCTTTAAGAGGAGCCATAGTAAACATAGCTTCTTTAATTTCATCGTGGGAAGGAAGTGAGTCGAGGTAATATAATTCGTCATTAGTGAGAGGGGAAGCACCCCTGCATAGGATAAGAGCCTGAAACCGCTTCGTCACATGAAAAGAGATGCTGAAAATAAGCCGAAGCCACAACCCTAAGTTGGTAATCATCATTACACCAAGAATCAGAGTCGATTTTCAGCATTTTGATATTTTTCATTCTGCGTTTGATCTTAGCGCACGAGTGGAAAAACCTGGTATTACGATCACCAAGACGAATCCAGTCAGAGGTTGATTTCTGCTTCCACAATAATTCTTCACGGTCAAGAAGAAGTTCAAGTTCAGCCTAGAGTTTAACTTCAAGCTAACTATATTACTAGAGCGGTAATGGTCGAGCCTGCGTTGGACACCACGAATGTGAGCCATCAATAATTTCTTGCGTTGACCAATACTTCCAAAAACATTTAAATTCCATTGTTCCACTTTAGAGGTGAAATCAGCAATAGTATCTGAAATAAGCCCAGAGGGGTTCCAACAATATTTGACCAAGCAGTCAAAATCAGCATGATTAGTCCAGCCAACAAAATAGCGAAAAAGAGGCTTGCGGGGGCCAAGAGCACGCTCAGATAAGTAGAGGAGAATGGGGCGATGGTCCGATTTCATGCTAAGCAGATGGCGAACAAGATAATCAGGAAAGGATTCATAGCAAATATTGTTGCAAAGGCACCTATCAAGTCTAACATAACATCTGCCTCTGTACCAGGTGAAGGGAGACCCGTGGAATCCAAAGTCGAAGAGTCTGCTTTTAGAAACCATATTGATAAAATCATAATCTTGTTTATTAGAGGAGCAGCCCTTGCGATCATCAACAGAGAGAGGCGTTGAAATCGCTAATAGCCGCCCACAACTCACAAATAAAGGTAGCGAGATCAGATAAGTAGTTCCATAAGGTGTGTCGTTTCTTAGGGGAAGGACAGACAGAGAAAACCGTTAAGAGAAAGGAACGCTTGGAAGAACTGTCCATAACCTTGCAATGGATAAATTGAAAGTGAGAAAAAAGGATATCAACATAAATATTACTGTTCCAGAAAATCCAAATACCACCCAAAAATCCGACTGCTTCAACTCTGTGAGAGCTTTCGAAGCTAAGAGAATTGAAAAAAGAGGTTGCAGTTTTGCTAATGATACGAGTCTCAACAAAAACAAAAATATCCGGATGAGATTCTTTAATATACTGTTTAGTAGAACGAAGAAAGATTTTATGGCCACAGCCTTGGGAATTCCAAACTATAATTTTTGTATTCATAATAAAATATAGTAAGATATGACCAGAAACCATTCAATCATTACTGATTGATCATAAGTTGGAGGCGGCAGCAGGGACTTTGCCGTAGCAGAAGGTTGGCTGGGTAAGCTGGCGGTTCTCGATAAAGGGGGGATCACAATTTGAGACTTCACCACCCTTTGAGTATCATGAGCATCATCACTTGAAGGAAGAGGGGGGATTGAAAACATCCTGCAAAATAACAACAGACTGTTTAGAAGGATTCAAAATAGCAGAAACCTTCCGACTTGGGAGAGAACGAGATGAAGCAGCCAAGGTTAAGGAAGAGCCTTTCGAAGCAACAACATTCGGAGAGATATTACTAAGGGGAGTAGAGACATTTTTTGAAGGATATAGATTCCTTTGCTTTGAGTTGTTGTTTACTAGCCGAATTGGTAATCTTATTATTCTTAGTGGACGACGAAGGAACATCGACAGTTTTCGGGGTAGCTTCCGCCACTATAGGAGTGGAAACCAATTGACAAGGGTTAGCATTAGTATCAACTTGTCTAGTGTTTTGGGATTCATAGGGGACAAAAATTGGGTTAAAGCTAGATGACTCAACGTGAAAATCACTCTTAGGAGAGGAAGAGATTACATATTTGCGTTATTACGGCGAGGTCATTTCTCGACGAGCATCAAATGACCAAAGGTTTCGTCAGGAGCAACTGAAGTGGAACCACTGTTCTGACCAGAAGTGTTCGGCATTGGTGTCGTGGCTTGGTCCACATGACAAGCTTTGGGGCATTGATCTTTAGTATGCCCGTAAGAACCACAATCAAAACAAACCACGGGAAGAGATACGTATTCAACAATTTGAATGTGGTCGTTGATGGAGAGTTTGGACACCAGCGGCTTTTGAAGGTTGATATTGATCGCCATATGAGCAAACCTTCCTCTTCGACCATTATCAGTTTGATAGTCGATTTTAATAACGAAGCCAATTTGAGAACCGATAGATTCTATCATACTCCTTTTGTACTATGTAATAGGAAAGCCAGGAAGACGGACCCAAACCATGATTCTATTGGGGAATGATTGGGAAGAACTGAAATCTATCGACCAAGGCTCTACAGTGAGATAGTGACCGAAAATCATCCAAGGACCATCGGCAAGAACCTTAAGGTAGTCATCTCTTGAAGCAAACTTGACTAAAAAATAGTCTTTTTCAATGTCGATCAGCTTGATCGGGTGATAAGGTTTCCAGATATTATAGATGCGGTTTTGAAGTGTATTGTAGCCGACTCTTCTACCCAAAACCCTAACAACAAGCGTGAGTTTCATGCTTTTTAAAGCAAGATTACGGACTCTTTCAGAAAAATTGATGAAAGGAATTCCATCAACCTCTCCCACCGAAACATCATCCTCAAGGAGCTCTATGTCTTCTTCATCCAAATTTTCCATATCAGTATGATTGGGGCTTCCAGGGAACCCCATGATCTTGTTTTTGTAAGAAGCCAAAGTGTAACCCCTAAATCCGACCTATGCATTAAGACCAGAACTAGTGAATTATAGTAAAATTTTCCAAAACATTTTTATAACTTAAAATCATATTTATAATAAGCATCCTTTAAAAATATAGTTGATAATATTAAAATTCAATTCTAGTAAATTAAAAGTTGTCATAAGGACTAAGAAAAATAAAATATTTAGAAATCAGTTTCGAAATAAATCTATCATCAATATCAAAAGCAATATAAATAAAAAAACCAGCATTATCAAAATATACACACATGTCACCCAAAATAAAAGTAAATCAGAAGATAAAAATATTACAACAACAGATACAGTATGAATGTGTCGATCCTCTAAGTGTCAGGTACGATCACCTTTCAAGAAGTATCTGAAAGAGAGAAATTTGGGGGAGTGAGCTAGAGAGCTTAATGTGTTCCAACAACTGTTGGAAGAACACATATAGTTTAGATTTCAAAATCAGGTCATCAATAAAATCATGAAACGTCGGTAGAGTTTCCAAAATCAGTTCAATTCCAAATTGTGAAAACATCAGTAGTGTTTTTAGCTTAAAAATATAGAATTGCCCTCCAAGTGAACACCATATGCAATTCCCCATAATTGCATCCAAAAGGACTTACCCTAGGCCCGAAGGGTTGATAGGGAAGCGATGTCGAGTTAATGAACGTTGCTCTTGTTGAAGAATTAAACCTAGAAAGCTCTAGACCCGATGAAGAACGATGAGGGATGAATAAAAGAAGGTGACTCCCTTATCAAGGTGAACGGTAAAGATGATGATGGTGAGGATGGATTTGTAGAAAATAGATGGATAAGTGTCATATCGAACCCTCTTAGTCGCAATGAAAAGGCAAACTCGATAATATAGCTCTAAGTGTCCTATCGAACCCTCCTAGTCACAATATAAAGACAAACTCGATAATATGGCTCTAACCAATCCTCCTAGTCATGATGAAAAGACAAATTGGAGTGTGAAGGTTAATCTCTCTCACAAGAACTTGAAAGAACTCAAGGAGAAGAAGCTTCGAAGGCACAAGGCAATCAACACTTGCAAAAACAAACTCTCATTGTATTATTAATCAAAGAAATTTGTATTACAAAATTGAATGAATCCTCCTATATAGGGGCTGAGTTCTAAAGGTCCTAAATAACTAATGAATAAAATAATAACAAACTAAATATGTCTTAACTCTAATTAATAATAAAATAATAATAACTAAAAAATAATGTTTTAACTCAAACTTAATTCCTAATAAAATAATAAATATAATCCTAAAAGATAATGAATTATCCTATATTAAATTATATTACAAATAATCAATATAAATATTAAAAATTCGTAATATTTTTAAAATCACGTATTAATCTCGTATAAGAATTTATTCAGCGTTGTCTTCACTAAAATGAACGTATCTTGAGTTCCAGATATCGGATTGATGCAATTCAAGAACCGTTGAAAAGATAAGAGATAGGCGGTTGTATCTTCAGAAGTCATGTTGACAAAATAAGATCATAATCCCATTCAAAAAGTCATCGCAAGTCTGTTTTTATTTTGGTATTCTCTTCCAAGGCTTGGACGAGTGGATCATTTGGGAGAGTTATTAGTTCTTATTTTGATGCGAGACTTGTGATGCATGTATCAAGGGCGTAGATGTCAACCTAAGGGAACTTCTTGGGTCCATAAGGTCTTACCCTAGCCGAAGCGTAGGTGCCCACCTGAGGGTAGTGCCCTCAGGCCCATAAGGACTTACACAATGCACATAACATAGGTTCCACCCTAAGGGAATACCTTAGGGTCCATAAGGTCTTACCATTAGGCCCAAGAGCCCACCCAAGAGTCGCCTTAGGTCCATAAGGAATTACCAGCTCGATCGGACTGAACATATACAAGGAATTACCAATTTGATTGAGTTGAACCTGCAGAGACTTCATACTAAATCATAGAGTACCCCGAATAAAATTATTTTTCAGACAATAACTCGTGATATCATGAAATCAGAGTTCAGAAATTTTTATTTTTCAGTAAAAACAGTAATCAGAGAACAAAAATTAGACAATCAGGCTTAAACTTTAGTAAATCAAAAATCATACTTTAAATCAGATAAATCATACGGAATCAAGTCAAACATATAGTCACATTGTAAATCAGATAAAATAATCATATGCACAAGGTATTTGAAACAGATATTTAAAACAGATGTGTGACACACAAGGAGCACACCTCGCAAAATGGGACGGATCAGATCTATTGAGCACTGGTCTTTCTACGATAAAAATAGTGCACCATCCTAAATTATATCATAATACAGTTACTACTAGAGTAATATTCTAAAGGAATTATTTAAAAGGGATACGGAACCATACGACTAATCACATCTTACACATATAGATAGATCGAAAGATAATGAGTCTCCCACGAACTAGGACCATCAAATATTCGAACTCGAATCTAAAATAATTTTCTTCGTCATAAAAATTAATTTATTAAAATCTAAATAATAATTTAGGGACTTAATTGGTAAAACTGTAAACTAATGGTGCCACCAAAATAATTAATTACTAAAATCAAGGCTAAAATTAATTAATCTAAACTATCAAGGCTTGGCTGAAATTATACTAAGATTGGAGGACAAAGTCAAAATCTTACCAAAAATGGAGGACTGCAGCCATGAAATGCACCTCCCTTTCCATACACCTCTAAACTACATAGTTTTAATAAAATCCATTAAAATGTTTTTCCTTCTCTCCAGTGTTTTGAAAACCTGACCGGATTAATCGAAAATTGTTGTCTAGTCCGGTTCAATCTACACCGGTTGAATCGTTACTAGTCAACCGATCGGAACCGCTAAACCGTTCGAACCGGACCAACTGAAAACCGGAAAAAAACGTCAATTTTGTTTTTTTTTTTAAAAAATTAAACCAAACAACGTCGTTTGTTAAACGAGCCAAGTCGAACTCAAGTATTGCTGAGCTCGACTCGAACTTGAAAACTTTAAAAGTAAGCTCAACTCGACTCAAACTCACTAGCTAAAAATTATCAAATTCAACTCGAACTCGAAATATAATATTGAAACTTGAACTCAAAAAGGCTTGAACTAAAAAAAATTTTAGAAGCTCGATTGAAGTCTAAAATTTGAGTTTGATTGAAGTGAAAGAATAATTCAATCAATGCTCACCAAAAGACTCCATGATTTTGAATGTCAAATTACCTCTATTATTTATAGAAGTTAATTGGGATGCTCTTCTATGTTTCTTAGCCGTGTGAGATTGTTTTTTTCTCATATTTTTACTCTTTAGACTTTTGGGATGTTCTTTTATGTTTCTTAGCCATGTGAGATTGTTTTAAAAAAAAAATTAAACCAAACAATATCATTTTGTTATGATTTTTTTTAATCCCAAATTTATTTTTTAATTATAGTTATATAATTATATTTGTTATTTAATATGTTTTACCTTAAATATTATGTTGTAGTTAATTTGAATAATTTTGTTTCACTTGATTTTATGATTTTTAACTTATATATGTTATTACTTACTTTGAATATGACTTATGATATAAATTTTTTTTTATTAAATATTTTTAATAATTTTATTTAATTTTTTAAATAATTATAACGTCGTTCTATTCTTTCTGAAAACCATGATTCTCCCGCGAATCATTTTATTAATTCATTAAGCCTTCATCATGAGCTCTGTAGAAAAAAGGATGCTTCATCGGCAGGTTGTCGAAGCCAACGACCACCGCATCGGTCATCGTCACCGATCTCCGTTTAAGATCTAAAATGCATTATCGGAACCTTATCACTCTCCACGTCATGGATCTGACCTCCATTCGTCGAGAACCCCCATGGTTGGTTGTGTATCTATCGAAAAACCATACGATTTTCTCAAAACAACTCACTGGTTTGCCTCCTATGACCGTCCGATGAAGCCAAGACTGAGCTATTTTTTCCTCGTTGTCAAACCGATCTTCCCACCACCTAGATCTTCTAAACGACACCCTAGTTACTAGGAAAAGAAAAACCACCTTCACTGGTTGTTTCCCTTTCTCATTGCTATTATTATTATTATTGCTATCGATTACTAGAGTTGCCACTTTATAAAGCTCGATATGGTTAAAAGTTTTAGGTTGTTGAACCAGAGGAGAGACGATCGCCTCCACTGCTCGCTATTGTTGTCGGAGATCTCTACTGGTTCGATTAGTTCACCATGGTTGTTGTTAGAAAGTTAATCAGAGGCTGCTGGATAAATCCTGACCGGAGCTAAGTTCATTGTTGGTCAGATCTACTATTACGGTGGTTTGACAGATTCATAGTTTTGGGTCACGTTAATTGGTTTAATCTGATGGAATTTTTAAAAGAGAAGTGTTGGTTTGAACTTGGTTCCCATTATCCCCATTATCCATTTTAAATCCGAACTTTTCTTTAAATATCTTATAATTTGTGGCCTTTCTTTATTTTGACTAAAATAATATTTATTAGTCAAATCTAAATCAATTCAATATCAATTTCTGGATTCTCTAGAATATCTTAAATTAATAATGATCAAGCAAGGACAAACTATACTCAAGGTCCCCAATTCTTCATAATATTTCTGATGAGCCCAAAAAAATTAATTAAACTGTTATTTCAAACTTCCTAAGAAATCTAATCTCAGATTAGGGTGTGACACAGAGGAAGAGGTAGGGCTGCTCATCGCAATCCATGGACGATGGGGCTTGAACAGACGGGGGCTCAGGAGGATCAAGGGGTAGGCCATTATGGCGGCGATGTTTTTTAGGGTCTCTAGGATTTTCCAAGTTGCTGGTGAGAGCAGGAAAAATCAAGGGGAGGGATATAGGGGATTTTCAGAGCTTTCCATTACACACAGTATAATTTAGTTTTTAATTTTTGTTATGTATTTGATTTGCTTGTGTTGTGCTACATACTTGATTGCATACACGTTTATTTACATAATAGTTAATCTGGTGAGAAACTTATGATTTATCTATGAGCTTCGGCATTGCAACAACATGACATGTCTGAAAAAGTACATGATGAGGAAAGAAAAAATGTTTTGAGCATGGTAGAGAGTTAATGAGATGATAGAACAATAGGTTGAGTTTCTTTTGTAGGTCTGTTTTTTATCCAGTTTCCGCTTACAAAATTGATTTTGGGTGTTTTGAGGTGCTACAAGACTGTTGGTTTATTCTGCATTGGCTCATAACCACATTTGATTTGCCGTGAGAAAAAAAAAAGCAGTAATTTATACACCTATTATGGTACTATCTATATGCTTCTGATACGACGCATATTAAATATTTGTATGAAATGATTAATGAATGGTTCCGTTTAAATTTTAACATATGAAGCATGTAGGTTTCCACAACGTAATAATGTATCATTAAATCAGAATAATATTTATACTCATATAGCTATTTACTTGACTTTCACTGATTGTCAAACGTATAGAAATCTCTCTTTTGAAAACCGGATCGGATCGGTCGGTTCAACCGGTTCAACTGGGAACCGTTGCTTAGTCCGGTTTAATCTAAACTGGTTAAATCGCTATTAGTGAACCGGTCAGAACCGCTGAACCGTTCGAACCGGAACGGCTGAAAACCGGAAAAAACCGGGATTTTTGTTTTTTTTAAAAAAAAATTAAACCAAACAACGTCGTTTGTTAAACAAGCCAAGTCGAACTCGAGTATTGCTGAACTCGACTCGAACTTGAAAACTTTAAAAGTAAGCTCAACTCAACTCAAACTCACAAGCTAAAAATTATCAAGTTCAACTCAAACTCGAAATATAATATTGAAACTTGAACTCAAAAAGGCTTGAACTCAAAAAAAAATTTAGAAGCTCGATTGAAGCCTAAAATTCAAGCTTGATTAAAGTGAAAGAATAATTCACTAAATGCTCACTAAAAGACTCCATGATTTTGAATGCCAAATTACCTCTATTATTTATAGAAGTTAGTTGTGATGCGCTTCTATGTTTCTTAGAAATGTGAGATTTTTTTGTTCTCATATTTTTACTCTTTAGACTTTTGGGATGCCCTTCTATGTTTCATAATCATGTGGGATTGTTTTTAAAAAAAAAAATTAAACCAAACAATATCATTTTGTTATGATTTTTTAACCTAAAATTTATTTTTTAATTATAGTTATATAATTATATTTATTATTTAATATGTTTTACCTTAAATATTATGTTGTAGTTAATTTGAATCATTTTGTTTCACTTGATTTTATGGTTTTTAACTTATATATGTTATGACTTGCTTTGAATATGACTTGTGATATAAAAAATTATTTTTTATTAAATATTTTTAATATTTTTATTTAATTTTTTAAATAATTATGACGTCGTCCGGTTCTTCCGACCGGTTGGACCGATTCTACCGGTTAAACAAGTAAACCGGTAGCATGACCGATTCGCTAATCGATCCGATTCTGAAAACCATGATTATAATGAAGTTCTGAATAATTTTTAGTAGAATCTTTGCACAATCTCTACTTCTTTGAATATAACTTGATATTTTGTAACAGAAGAGAAAGTGAAGTATGCTTGTTCATCTCTTTAAATATAATTTGATCTTTCGACATACTTGTAGAAATAAATTATTGTGCTTTATATATAAAATATATTTTTATAATAATAAATTTTGAAAACTGTTTCAGAAAAATTAATTAAACAACGAAAAATATTTTACATTATAATATTCAAATTCTAAAAATATATATTTTTTTAAATGTAATTTATTTTCAATAATTTAATTTATAAAAAATGTTTTCAATAAAATAAATAGGCATCACATGACCGTTGCATTTACAGGAACACATTAAACAGATGGGTGTCTTTTCATGGTCGCGTCTTCTTCTTTATTTACTGTGCTTTTAGGACAAATGAGTTTAGAGTTTCTAGGTCTTACGTGTATTTATTTTAATTTTTAAATGTTAGTTCAGATAATTATTATCAAATTACTTTTTTTTTTAAAAAAAAAATCAGCGATCAAAATGAGCTATACAAAAAATAAAAGAAACCATTCATAGTTTACACATAAAATAATAATAATAATAATAATAATATATTCAGATAAATTACACAATAGGCCCCTACATTATTGATAAATTTACAATTGAATTATTATATTTTAAAAAATATATAACGCAATTATAGTGCAATACCAATTGTAGTATTTTATTATAACTGGAGCACTATCTCTCCTTCAAAGTAATGATGGGCTGAAGCATCATCTCTATTTTAAAGTCGAGATTTTCTTCAAGGGTTAGATCATTATGCTGCTAGGCTACATCTCATGTGGTCGATCGGGTAAATTTATATTTTGATACTTCGATTGCGAGTAAATTTACATCTTTGATCAATCAACTTTTAATCATGAGTAAATTTACCTGAATAGATTGAAAAAAGAAATTTGAACACCAAAATAAAAAACCAGTCTGAAACAGAAGAGTATGCAAAAGATAGAGAAAATAAAATCTTCTGAAACTCTTCAGCTCAGGTCTCCATAATTTTTCAGCATATGTTAGCTCAGGAGAACGACAGAAGCTTTCAAATCCTAATTCCAGAAAATAAATAAATATATATATATATGCATATATACGCTTGTACAAATTCGACGGATAAAATTGAAATCTCCTCAGTTCAGGTCTCCAGAAATTTTCCGCATGGACTTTCTCGGAAGAACGAAAGTTTCTATTTTCAATCATCATCGGAGCTAAACATGAAAATAATATCAATAAAAGAGGAAGAAACACATAAAAATGATATCACATAGCCGAAAAACAACAATTTCTCTTCCGCTCAAGTCTCCATATAGGCTTCTTAATCCATTTCTTTTTCTCTCCGAAAATTTTCTGAAAATTTTTGCAGATTCAGAGAGCATTTTTGTTATCGATTTAAAACTCGATACACTAAAAATTCTGACAATTAAAAAAAGGCGAAAACCTAGTTTTGAACAAATACGAAAGTATATGTGAAGAGCAGGACAAAGAATAATATTAAGAAGCTTAAGGTAGAGCTAACGGATTAGCGATCCGCCGATAAGATCTGATTTGAGGAGAAACGTTTTTATAGGCCTCGACAACCAAATAACAAAACCCTAGTCCTTTCAAATTAGGGTTTTATGTTATTGGGCTTGAGCGTCCACTACATTGCTTAATATTAGGGTTTGAGGTGAGGGTAATTTTTTTTTGAATAATTTAAAAATATCAGTTTAAAAAAAAAAATTCAGTTGAATTGTATTTATCTCTAATTTGGAGATTTTAGGTTGACGAACAGTGTTGACTTCTTTAGTAAATTGATCTTTAAATAGTACTTCATTCTTTAAATAGATTGAAAAAATCTCATTTCAAATTCGAACCAAAGATGTAGCATAAATAAATTGAAACTTAACTAAGCATGGATCAGGGGTGGAGTTAGAAAAAAAAATTAGGTATCAAATTTAGAAATTATATGAAGAATTTCTTGAGTGAAAACAAATTAAATTTTGATTTTTTATTGTTAAATACTTTTTAAAATAAGAGGTCAATTTTTTAAAGGATGTTAAAACATTTCTAAAAGGGGTGTTATTTTTTTCTTTTATATTATATATTATATATGGGTAAAAATAAAGTTTTGAAACTTTTGGGTGTCAATTTTGCAGAACTAAATTAGGGGGGCTAGTAGGGCCATGGCCCCACAAAAAATTAAAAATATAATTAATCCTTTAAATTTTATCAAAAAAAATTAATTTAACTCCCTCGAAATTTCTAAATTTTTTTATTAAACTTTAAAATTGTTTAATATTCTTAATTAAATTTTTCCCATAAATTTTGAAAATTCTCATTAAACCTATTAAAATTTTAAAAAATTCAGTTAAATCTTACTTTTTTGAAAAAAGTAAACTAAACTCTTCAGAATTTTAACATTTTTAATTTAAACCTCCAATTTTTTTTTTTAATTTTAAGTTGTTCCTTCCAAATTCTATGACCAAATTTCGTCACTCTCCCTTAATATATACCGGCTTCGCCAGTGGCTTAAACCAACCATCATGGTTAAAATATTAGAAGTGTTGAAATCGAGATCGACAGCCAAAACGTGGTTAAAATTCTTAACGTCCATATAAGGATGCATGAACCAACCATCGTTCGACGTATTCGCCGCCTACTGGAGCTACAGTGGACCGTCAAAATATCCCATTTTAGTCGAGATGCTAATGTTGCTGCTGATAGCATCGCTCACATCGATCTGAATGGTTGCTTGGGACTCGCTATTCATCACCAACCCCCCAGAAATCTGCACAACATTCTGAATGTTGCTGCTGCTTTAAACAATCGCAACACCCACTGCTAGGCTAGTGGTTTTCTTGTAACCAAACAAAAAAAAACTTAACTAAGCATGAAAATCAAACTCACTTTTTACTAAGGTAAACACTTTTAGTTAAAAAAATTCGTTTTAACCATAAAATCAATGTCAAATTAATAAAAAATGGAAAAAATATTATAGAAACGGTGGTTTTAAACCAACCACAAAAGTTATGGTTTCTGGCTTTTTCATTTTTAACTTTGAATTTGGAAACAAATTATAATTTTACCCTTACTAATGCATAGGCTACACTCAATTATGTATTTATATTTTATTTTAATAATTTAATATTAACATCCTTAAAAATAATTTATTACTTAATAATTTATTTTAATTACTTAAAAGTAAATAAAATCCATGGTTTGTATATTAAAATATTAATAGTGAGTTATTATAAAATATAATTTTATTATAATTATATTTTTTTTGAATTCTTTATATTTTTATTATAATTTAAATTGATATATTTCATATATATATATATATATAATAATTTCATTTGAATCTATTTATAATCTATTTCTTTTATTTTGAATGGTTAAAGGGATAATTATATCATTTAAATTATGTTATTTTATATGAGTGATTGTGGTTAAATTAGAATAATTAAAATATTATCTTAAAATTCAATTGTTAAATGAGTGATTGTGGTTAAATCAAAATAATTCAAATATTATCTTAAAATTCAAATATTAACTAAGTTACCTTAAAAAGTATATATTTTATTGTAGTTTAAGTTTATATATTTTTATATATAATAGTATTAATAAATATAAATATAATTTAAATTATATATTTTTAATTTACAACATAATGTCTATAATGAACATTTTATCTTTTTTTTAAAGTCATGATTAATTAATTAATGTAATCACCAATTTTCAACCCAGTATCAGACCCAAGGTTCGACCCGGGACTGACCCGACCTGGTAGGCCACCGATTTCTCCACTACCACTGCTTTCTCCACCAACAGACAGCCACAGATGGATCCATAACAAAAACAAAACTTTTTCAATTATTTTGAAAAAAACAAGAAAAAGAAGGAAAAACAAAGAAAAAATGTACAAATCAGACTATATAAACCCGAACAAAAAAAATGTAAGGGGGATTTTTTCATTTTTTCTAAGAGCAATGTAATCAGATTTTTTGAGAATGCAATGAAATTTTTTTCTTCCCAATCGAAATCGAGAAAACACTTCCAAAGATAACATTCAATTTTTTTTACTTTTGTTTCATCTTCATTTCATTTTTTTCAAAGCAGCCAAAGAAACGAAAGGAAATAAAGAAAGAGGAAAAGGCTTTACCTCGGTGTCGAAGTTCTTTTGGCTTTCGGGGTCTCCATTGCCAAATCGAAACCGTGAGGAGAAGCGCACGAAGGAGGTGAACAATATATCTTAAAACCGCCTCGATCTGACAATGGGCATTAGAGATCAGTGCTATTGAAGCCGGATGGTCTCGGTTTTGTTGCAGGGAGTTGAGGACCTTTTCTCTCAAAATAGAACCCTGATTTGAGTTCACAATGCCAAGATGAGTAGACTGGTAAAATTTGGTGGCCATCGACCATCGGATACGGCGGCAGTGCGGCGGCTGGGACGATGACAGATGATGAATAGGACGGGCGTGGACGTTTGGGTTTAGAGAGAAGAGAGAGCTTCTCTCTCTACCCAAAATCAAAACAATAAAACAAAAATAAAATTTGAGAAATAAAAGAGGGATTTCACCTATTTATAAGTAAGCCGAAACGACGTCGTTCGAAATGACGTCATTTTGGGATCTGCCTGAGGGCCTGAAACGGCGTCGTTTTACTTGATGTTGCACGTTTGGACCGGGGGATAATCACGTGTGCAGCCATTTCAGTTTTCTCTCGTGTTCACTTTGGTCCCCCATTTCAGATTATTTCACTCATTTTCAAATATTTTGTCCTTATTTTGTTATTTTACCATTTTAAGTATTTAATACTGACATTTTGGCTTATTTTCGTACAAATCCCTCTAACTTTATGCGCATTATCCACTTCGGTCCCTGGTCTATTTTCTTTTATTTTAGTCTCGAAATTTATGTCCTTATTGTATGATTTTTCTTTTTTTATTAATATTGGCTAAGATAAATAACTGGTAGAATTGCATTGTTGATCCCTATATTTAGTATCAGGCGCCTTAAACTCTAGTGATAGACTGGCTATTTAGCTAGTGTTGATCATTGTGCCCTATGTTTAATGTCAGATTCTTTTAATTAGGGTGATAGATTTGTTGATTGACCCACGTGTGTTGTTGTGTCTTATATATATTTTATGTATGAGTACATTTACTCATATGGGTGAGTTTGGTTCACGGAATGTAAGATTACCAGTGGGAATAAAAGATTACTAGGGAATAGGATTACTGAGAATGTTGTATTTTGTGTTTTGTTGGTTTAGCAAGAATGTAAGATTACCGTGTTTGGTTACAGGAATAAAAGATTAATCGAATGTATATTTTACCAAATTGTCCATATTATATATTTGTTTTTTTAACAAGTTGAATTTTACTATAATATTACTATAATTAATTTATATATTTTCTTTAAAAAATTTAAATTCATAAAATTTATATAATTTTGTTTACAAAATTGAAAAGATAAATAGGTTTAATGAAAGCGTAAAATTTTATCTTAACCCATTAACTTCATATAAAATTTTAATTATAGATTTTTTTTGTAATTCTAAAATAGTTTAAGGATAAATTTATAATTTAACTTTCGTAGAATTTTTATTATTCAACGACAGAAGAATGATATTTTTGAAAAAAAAATTTAAGGGCATTTTAGTCCAAAACGCCGGTAATCTAACAATACCTAAGGGAAGGGGGTAATCACATTCCCTGTAATATACCCAAAAAAATCCACTGTTGGTAAAAAAGATTACCAGAAGCTTTGAAGATGATACAGTACCCAGATGCTCGTAGGAACTGGACAACTTACAGATGGACCAGATCTTCACTTCCTCAGTATACTGAGACATTGTCGGTTTTTCGAGAATTATTCTATGAACAATTATTTTGGGATCAATTCCTTGTTGCATTTGCATCTTGCATTTTGCACTCCAATTTTTTTTGCATCTTTTCATTTGCATGTTCATTTTTCATCTTTGCATTAACATATATACATTGTACATTATATGATGTACATTGCATCTCAACATGCATTAATCACGGGTCCTAAGAGTAACTCGTGGAGAGTCTTGCAATAAAAGTTTCGAGGTTAGATGAAGTTATCCCACTTGTACCAAGAAAGATTGAGAGCTATGGATGTGATGCTATCACCATCTGAAGATCAAGGCCTCATTGAGAATTGTGGGGCATTGAAGCGCAAGATCCAGAATCTGATTGATTCAGGGGCATGGACAATCGAAGAAGTATAGGGGAATTGCATCTACCACTTGCACTGAGAGCATTGTTTTGTTTGAAAATGTTTTTGTTCTGTCTTTCATATTTGCTTAATCTTTTGATGATTGAACTTATGCTACCTTCTGAGGTTGAATAATTGAACGAATTTTAATATTGTAGTTCTTCAAATATCGGATGAATTACACATTCTTTTAATTATTTAAGAATTATAGATTTTTGACACATGTCAAGATTAGACCTTTCTTATACCATCCAAAACCAAAATAAAATCTCTCGATTCTTTAATCGGAATAATTCATGGTCACTTCTAAAGGACCAAATTTTGACATTTTATCTCTTTGAAACATTGACTTTATCTTTTCGAGATACAAAAAAGTCACACCCATACCAGCTTTCATTGAGCTAATAAAGTCACCATCGTCTTCTTAGACGTAAAATCGATATTTTTTCTACCGATAAAACCTGAAGACATTGAGTACAAGATGTTCACTTGAACGTGAACATTCTTTTAAGGAGGCAATGTGAGGCATCTAACATCAATTTTCTAAAGTTGAGCCTGAATAATTTAGACATGCTGGGAGCAAGAAGAAAAAGAAATTAATTCAAAATAATTCTATCATGCATGAATTACATTGTTTTTATATGAATAAAATTAATCCTGAAAATCAATCCCCCTGGGGATACCTTTTCTGCAAGGACTTCTGTGTATGAAATGATGAATGAATTTCTTTCTTTATCCCTTCACAAAAGGAGAAAATATATCCTTTGTGTCCCCTTTGAGCGTAAATTATGTTTTCTTCTGACTCAACCCTAACCGAAGATCACCCTTCACACTGGGGGACAAGGTGGAGGAAATATGCTCACATGAGTGAAGACCATCAATCCAAATGAGATCCCGAAAGGTGAACCAAATGAAAAGTGCAAAGGTCAAATCAAAGCAAAGAAAAAAAGCAAAGGAAAAAGCAAAGAAAAAAACAAAGAAAAAATGAAAGAGAAAAAAGCAAAAGAAAAAGCAAAGAAAAAGACAAGAAGTATATGCAAAGATTCCCCCGACTCAAACGAAACATCGAGCTTCAAACCATGAGATTGATTAAGCACAATCATTTCAAAATCAGTTCACCAGAAGGTCATGGAGCATCCAGAGAAAATAAAAGACTCATATGAGCTTATTCAAAACGAGCAAGACAAGATTGATCATTGGTTCAATAACCCTTAAATACTTGTTTTGGACCTTTTATCCCTTTCTTTCATAACCATGAACCATAGCCTACATTACGTGCCTTAAAAGTACCTTCTAATCATACATGAATTTATAAACATAAGAGACTATCTTCAGATTTCATCCTGTGCATCATGATTAATCTTTTATTTACAAAAAGGTTTTCTAAAATATTTAATGCATGATAGAGAAAAAATAACAAAGGGGGTTAAAGATATAAACTCTGAATAACATCTTAAAACCAAAGGAGGATTCGTGTTGAAAACCTGAAAAGGCGGCTCGAATATGAAGATGATGCAACCATTATCCCTTGATAAAACATCGCACAACCCGAGTGTGATCATGAGAACTAGAAACCGGAGAACACTTTCCAGTAGATGAGCATACAAGCTACCCCATCAGATCAGTGAACATCAAAGAAATAAGACTACCAAACTTTTGACAAAAAATAACAACTTGAGACATTTTTATCCCCTCTTTACTTAACCATACCTCAAATATAGCATTGAATTTGACACTTGTCAAATAGCAATAATTTATTAAAGGATTAAAAATGTAATTAACTATATGATATCCAATGAACTCTTGTTTTATGATTTGTGTCAATTGTGAAACCTAGAAAGGGGCAATATTTTCTCAAAATTTGTGATTAAACATTTTTGATATTTTCAGACTTTTGAAAATAAAAGAAGAAAAAAAAAGTTTTTCAAACAAGACAATCTCTCTGGAGTGGATCTTGGTAGTTGAAATATGGCTCTTAGATACAAAGCTCATGCTTAGAATCAGTGTTGAAGCAAGAAATGATGAATGTCGGGGCATCTTTAATGATTCAAAATCTTGAAGTGAACAATCAGATTTTCTGAAAGGATTTCCTTAACATGCAGGAACAAGCAGACTATCCATCACCTTTGAGATTGTTTCCCTTGAAACCAAATTTATCTCGCTTGATACACTTTCTTTCAAAATAATTTTTGTCTCACTTGAGACATTTTTCCTTTGAGATGCAAATTTTGAGTTTGTTTCACTTGAATCAAAGTTAATCTCACTTGAGATTGTTTCTTTCAAAATAGTTTCATCTAACTGGAGTCAGTTTTTCTTTAAAATACAAACTCTGAAATTATTTCACTGAAAACAAAATTGGTAGACTTTGAGATTGTTTCTCTTGAAACAAATTTTGTCTCTAATGAGACAATTTCTCTCGAAACAAAAGCATGAGTCTATTTCTCTTTAAACAAAATTTTTGTCTCTCTTGAGACAATTTTTCTTGAAACATCAATCTTTGAATCTATTTCCCTTGAAACAAATTTTGTCTCCCTTGAGACAGTTTCTCTTGAAACACAAACTTTTGAGATCATTTCCCTTGAAACGAATTTTGTCTCTCTTGAGACAGTTTCCTTTGAAACACCAATATTTGTATATATTTTCCTTGAAACAAAGTTTGTCTCCTTTGAGACAGTTTCCCTTGAAACAAGAAATTTATCTCACTCGAGATGGTTTTTCTTAAAACCAACTTCGTCTATCTTGAGACAATTTTCCCTTGAAACAAAATTTATCTAACTCGATATGGTTTTTCTTAAAACCAACGTTGTCTCGCTTGAGATAATTTTCCCTCGAAAAAAATTTATCTTACTCGAGAGAGCTTCTCTTAAAACATGTTTCTTATTCATTTTCATCAAGTTTTGAATATCTGACAGGAATTCAAAGAGCCAACAAGGATTCCTTTCACATCTTCAGCAAAGAATCATTTCATCTCTTTCATGGATCGCAACAAATTCGAAAACCTTAAGGTCAATACCTTCGGTCACTTCAAACACCAAATCTCTGACACATGATAATCTTTTGTAGGTTTAAAACTTTTCAGAGAGAGGGTAAACCAGTTATCATGGAAGAGTTCATAATGAGAAGAATTCATCCAATTAGAGAGAAGAAGATCATAATGAGAAGAACTTGTTCAATCTTGGTTTATCCATCATAGAAGGAGGTGGATAAACATTTCCAGTAGAGAATTCATAATGAAGAGATTATTCAGCTTTTTGCTCGATTCTATCACATAAGAAGGTAAATCAGCACCAACATCTCGTTCGATTCCATCACAGAAGGAGATGGATCGATATTTTTATTTCGCTCAAATCCATTACATAAGTAGTTGGATCAGCATCAACGTTTTGTTCGATTCTATCATAGAAGGAGGTAGATCAACACCGACATCTCATTCGATTCCATCACAGAATGAGGTGGATCGACACTTTCATCTAGCGCATAAGGAGTTGGATCAATATCAAATTTTGCTCGATTTTATCACAGAAAGAGGTAGATTAGCACCAACATCTCAATCGATTACATCATAGAAGGAGGTGGATCGACACTTTCATCCAGCACATAAGGAGTTGGATCAATATCAACTTTTTGCTCGATTCTATCATAAAAAAATGTAGATCAGCACCAACATCTTGTTCGATTCCATCACAGAAGGAGGTGGATCGACATTTTCATCCAGTGCATAAGGAGTTGGATCAATATTAACTTTTTTCTCGATTCTATCACAGAAGGAGGTAGATCAACACCAACATCTCGTTCAATTCTATCACAGAAGGAGGTGGATCGACACTTTCATCCAGCGCATAAGGAGTTGGAACATCACCGACTTTTGGCTCATCTATCGCATACGGAGTTGGATCAACATCATCAACATTGTTATTCTTGCTCGATTCTTTCACATACGGAGTTGGAACAACACCAATACTTGGCTCATCCATCGCATACGGAGTTGGATCAGCATCATCAGCATTGTTATTCTTGGTTGATTCCTTCACATATAGAGTTGGAACAACACCACTACTTGGCTCATCCATCGCATACGGAGTTGGATCAGCATCATCAACATTTTCATTAGCTCGATTCTTCACATATGGAGTTGAATCAGCAACACCTATCAACATAAGAGTGAAAAGTTCATAATGAGAAGAACTTGGAGCTTAGAGATATCAGATGACCAAGCTGGATGAAAATTGGTACTTTAAGCCTTTGCTCTATTCCTGTTTTACATCAACGAGCAAAGAGGGGCAACTGTAATCACTAATTTTCAGCCCAGTACCAGGCCTAAGGTTTGACCCGGATCCAACCCGGAACTAACCTGATCTGGTAGGCCACCGATTTCTCCACTACCACTGCTTTCTCCACCAACAGATAGCCACAGCTTGATCTACAACAAAAGCATAACTTTTTCAATTATTTTGAAAAAAAAGAAAAATAAGAAAAAAACAGAAAAATGTACAAATCAGACTATATAAACCTGAACAAAAAAATGTAAAGGGGATTTGTTTTCATTTTTTCTAAGAACAATGTAATCAGATTTTTTGACAATGCAATGAAATTTTTTTCTTCCCATTCAAAACTGAGAAAACTCTTCCAAAGATAACATTCATTTTTTTTACTTTTGTTTCATCTTCGTTTCATTTTTTTCAAAGCAACCAAAGAAACAAAAGGAAATAAAGAGAGAGGGAAAGGCTTTACCTCTCGATCGGAGTTTTTTTGACGTTCGGGGTCTCCATTACCAAATTGAAACCGTGAGGAGAAGCGCACGAAGGAGGTGAACATCATATCTTAAAACTGCCTCGATCTGAAGGTGGGCGGTAGAGATCGGTGCGCTTGAATCCGAAATGGTCTCGATTTTGTTCGGGGAGTTGAGAACATTTTCTCTGAAAATAGAACCCCGAATCAATTTCATAATGTCAGGACGAATAGACTGGTAAAATTTGGTGGCCACCAGATACGACTGCGACGCGATGACCAATGATGGCTAGGGCGATCGGCGGACGGCCAGGTTTAGAGAGAAGAGATAGCTTCTCTCTCTACCCAAAATCAAAACAAAAAAACAAAAATGAAATATGAGAAATAAAAGAGGGATTTCACCTATTTATAGGTAAGCCAAAATGGCGTCGTTTTGGGATCTTCCCGAGCAGTGTCGCTTTACCTTAATGTTGCGCGTTTTAGACACGGGGTAATCATGTGCGCAATCACTTCAGTTTTCTATCGTGTTTACTTTGGTCCCCCATTTTAGCTTATTTCACTAATTTTTAAATATTTTATCCTTATTTTTTTTTATTTTTCCATTTTAAGTTTTTAATATTGACACTTTAGCTTATTTTCGTACATATTCCTCCAACTTTACATGTATTATCCACTTCGGTCCCTAGACTATTTTCTTTTATTTAATCTCAAAATTTGTGTCCTTATTGTATGATTTTTCTTTTTTTTTTCATTAATATTGACTAAGATAAATAATTCTTAGAATTGCAATGTTGATCCCTATATTTAGCATCAAGCGCCTTCAACTCTAGTGATAGATTGGTTGTTTAGCTAATGTTGATCACTGTGCCCTATGTTTAATGTCAGATTCTTTTAATTAGGGTGATAGATTTGTTGATTGACCCACGTTGGTTGTTGTGTCTTATATATATTTTATGTATGAGTACATTTACCCTTATATATTATATATTAAAAGTGTGGTAATTCCCATAATATATTTTACGCCCTTTATTTCGTAAATTGCCCGCCAATAATCATTCTATACATATACGTTATATACGGTTTTGCATCATGTGTATATGTGTCAGTATATATATGTCTATACTGGTAGTGTATTGGTGATTTTAAGGTTATTAGTTACATATCGAGTATGCGGATGTTATTTTTTTTATATACTTTCATTTGTATAAATTTGGTTACATTTTATATCCACTTTAATTATTCAAGTTGTAATATTAATTAAAATTGATTTAGATTAAATAGAACATTCACTTTTAACATAGATTTCAAATTAGTCTCTTAATTTAGGGATAATTCGAAGTGGCTCTCGCTTAAAAGATCGAAATACCATTTCGATTATTCGACTTAATAATCGATTAAAATCAAATATGATTAATATAGAGCCTACGTTTCTAGATTTAAGCCGATAGGTTCTTTAATTTCCATAATTTGTCACCGTAAGTTAGATAAAGCCTTAATTTATTTTTAGTATAATTAGGAAAAAAATTTTGTTTGATCGCATTTTTTTATAAATCTAAGGCACTGTTCACTTATTAAGGAATTAATAGTATATCTCCCGCAATCATGCTCAGGGGGTGACTACTGGTAATTCCCGAAATAAGTCAACATCCTTTTCAAAACCGCATCATGATTTTCTAAAAACGAGGCAATATTTAGTTATTAGGAACAATAGTTGATCTTCCATCATATATAAACATTCAAGTTTAATTATCCTAACACATCAAAATGTTTTAACAATGATTTAAGTTCAATATTCAACCAAGAAAACAAGCAAGAAAATTTTAATCATCCATCGGTAGGTCGGGAAGAGGAAAATGTGCTCGTAGAGCAGCCATATCGAGTGTAAGTGCATTGATTCTGTCGTCCATAGCAATGAGTCGATGATTCATTGCTTCGTTGTTAGCTCCCATCTCCCGTTGATTCTCCAATTGTTGAGCTCCCATAGCTGTTAAGTGGGACTCTATGGATGCAAACCTCATGTCAAATGTCTCCATGAACGATCGAAAATATGAAGGCATATGACTCTCTTGCTGGATCGGCTCATTCTAAGCTAGGTTATCGGGATCATCGACATCCTGAAGAATATCTTCAAGCTCTAGATCATCAGCAGTTCGTGAAGAACTAGCGCCTGGTGTTTTCTGGGTTGATCGAACCCATTGATCTTTATCCTCACTCTATCATGATTTACGCAAAGATTTTAGATTTATTTGGTTTTTAAGAGGGATGACTACATCAACCTGAACCGTAAGCTTGGCTTTGATAAAGATATTACTAAGAAGACAATCGTAAACTAAGATTTCTACGTGTTTAGAGGAAACATTGTTTGCGGTTTCAACTAGTTCAACAAATATAATTTGTGGCAAATTTATTTTCTTATTATGCTGGATACAATGTGTCCACCAAAGGTCAAGTTCTCTAAGAGTTGAATATTTACCTTCGGATGGTCTAAACCACCAAGAGATGATCAAGTGAAAAAAATGATCGTGGTGATTTGACAACGTACTCGCACTAGCGTTGGCTCTATAAGGAGTAGCCACAATTTCTCTCTCGTTATCTAAGCCCTCATTATCTAAACCAAAGGTTTTGGCGATTGAGTATGAGTCAATATGAATGTATTGGCCTAGGAGATAAGACTAAATACTAACAGTGGTAGTTTGAGACTCGTTTTGGACACAAACCACATTGGAATAGAAAATGCGGATGAGTTGGTGATAAACGACAGGTTTAAGCTGAAATAGTTTATCAAATTTCCAAGATTTGAGGGTAGGAAGATATTTAAATTTCTTATCGATCATAACTTGAAGTGAAGGGATACGTTCTTCCCGAATGTTATAAGACTCGAATATGTGGACAAACCTAGTGGGAAGGTCTCTACGTCCAGGTTCGTTAAAACACGAGTTTCATATAGTCATTTCGGGCTCATTTGGGTTAGGATTTGGAGGTGAAATAGGAGGTCGGTTTGATGATTGGTTTGATCAACTAGACGATGACCTAGGGCATTTGGACATGATTTTAAATCGGAATGGGATAAGGATACCTGAAATTTGAAAACACATGTATGCAACAATATCAATCCCAAAACTCAATATGAGTCCTCATTATTCAAGGTTCTCTAAAAATAACCTAATGGGCGATTTTGAAATCTATTTTGAAAACAATGTTTGAAAAATCATAATATGTATAGTTTTCATGAAACCAACATAATTAAATAAAAACAACAAATTTAAAACAAAACATATTTTTTTATTTCAAAAATTTTAAAAAATTGATTTTTTTTGTGTTTTGATGAAATTTATTGTAGATTCTAGTGTACAATCAAAATATAAGCAATGCCCAATATCTATTTCGAACTAGAACTAACTAAAACTAGTCCTATGTTCAAAAATCAATAAAATAGTGGTTTTAGAAAAATTACCTTGAAAATTCAGATTTGAGTGGAATGTAATGTTGTTTGCACGATTTTGATGATTGTAGCCTGATTATATGTTGAAAACTAGTTGAATTCCGACTTGTATTGAAGGTTTTAAGCAAAATAAAGAGTAGGGGTTGAGAGAGGATAGAATGGCGTGAGTATTTTGGGGAAAGGGTTTGGAAAAATTTGATATTTTAGGGATTTTAAAGCCTAAACCCGACAGGGGGTATTGGTACCCTATAGGGCTATCGATACACATTCAAAGAATGTATCAGTATACATTCAAGGTGTATCGATACATAGCAAGGGGGTATTGATACCTGGGTATCGATACCTTGTGCACAAAAATGTCAAAATATGTTTTTAAGCACTTAGAATGCTAAATTAATCAGCTCTAGTGGTATTGATAACTCATATTTTGAAAATTAATTATGTTCAATCGATAAAATCTATCCTTAAAATTTTATTTGAACATTTTATTAATTTTCACTAAAGATCATAAACTCCCCCTAACTATTAGCATAAAATGCATTCAAAAATGTTATTTTTATAAGCATTTTTCATTTACTAATTAAAAGTGCTAAAATTATTTTAAACACTAAGTCAAGGTAGGTAAGTTAAACCTAATTCTCTCCTAAGTGTCCAAAATCTTTCTTTATCTAAAGGTTTTGTAAAAATATCAGTTATTTGATGAAAAGTATCAACAAATTCTAGATCTATATCTCCTTTAGTGACATGATCTCTAATGAAATGATGTCTAATCTCAATGTGTTTAGTTCTAGAGAGTTGGATGGGATTTTTAGTGAGACAAATAGCACTTGTATTGTCACACTCGATAGCAATGGTACCAACTTCAATTCCATAGTCTAAAAGTTGTTGTTTTATCCATAAAACTTGTGCGCAACAACTACCGGCTGAAATATATTTCGCTTCAGTGGTAGATAATGCAACACTATTTTGTTTCTTTGAAAACCAAGAAATCAACATATTTCCTAGGAATTGAAAAGTATCGGAGGTGCTTTTCCTGTCTATTTTGCATCCTCCATAATCCGCATCAGAGAATGAATGCAAGATAAAGCTAGAGTTTCTAGGATACCAAAGTCTTAAACTAGGAGTGTCCTTAAGGTATCTAAAGATTCTCTTAATGGCTTTTAGATGTGATTCATTAGGGCATGATTAAAATCCAGCACATAAGCAAACACTAAACATAATGTCTGGTCTACTTGCGGTTAGATAAAGCAAAGAACTCATTGACCTATAAAGTTTAACATTTACACATTTACCTCCTTTATCTTTGTCAAGCTTTGTAGATGAGCTCATTGGAGTGGCTTGGGGTTTAAAATTTTCCAATCCACACTTCTTGAGCATATCCTTGATGTATTTTGCTTGATTAATGAAGATGACATCTTTTCTTTGCTTGATTTGGAGCCCCAAAAAAAATGAAAGCTCCCCCATCATGCTCATCTCAAATTCACTCTGCATTAGCTTAGAAAATTCTTGGCAAAGAATATCATTAGTAGAACCAAATATTATATCATTAACATAAATTTGAACTACTAATAAATCTTTACCTTTTCACTTTAAAAACAAAGTAGTGTCAACCTTTCCTTTAGAAAAACCTTTTTCAATTAAAATATTTGACAATCTTTCATACCAAGCTATAGGAGCTTGTTTTAAACCATATAAACCTTTTGTCAATTTAAAAACATGATTTGGAAATTTTAAATCTTTAAAACCAGGAGGTTGTTCCACATACACTTCTTCTTTTATAAAACCATTTAAAAATGCACTTTTAACATCCATTTGATACAGTTTAAATTCATTGAAACATGCAAATGCTAATAACATTCTAATTACTTCCATCCTAGCTACAGGAGCATATGTTTCATCATAGTCTATTCATTCTTCTTGAGTAAAGCCTTGAGCAACAAATCTGGCATTGTTCCTCACTATATTACCACTTTCATCTAATTTGTTCCTAAACACCCATTTAGTACCTATAGTAGATTTATTATTAGGCCTTTCAACTAATGTTCATACTTAACTTCTCTCAAATCGGTTTAACTCTTCTTGCACATCCATGATCCAATTTTCATCGGTTAATGCTTCTTTAACATTTTTAGGCTCTATGCATGAGATAAATGCAACATAATTACATACGTTCCTAAAATAAGATCGAGTAGTTACCCCTTTGGAAGGATCACCTAAAATCTCACAATCATTGACATAGTTGAATTCTCTTGGGTATGAGAGTTCCCTTTCTTCAATGGTCAAATCCTTAAGGGCATCTTGAGTTTCCTCATCATTCACTTCTTCCTTTGATGATGGTATGAGTTTTCTTGATAAGCTTTAGAATTTAAGGAATAACCCAGAAAATTTCTTTCATCAATTTTAGCATCAAATTTGCCAAGATTGTCTTTACCGTTGTTTAAAATAAAACATTTACATCCAAAATGATGAAAATTGCTAATTTTATACTTTTTATTTTTGAAAATTTCATATGGAGTTTTCTTTAAAATAGGCATAATCATAACTCGATTAATAATATAACAAGCGGTATTTGTGGCTTCCGCCCAAAAAATTTTTGGCAAATTATTTTCACAAAGTATGGTTCTAGCCATTTTTTCTAAAGTTTGATTTTTTCTCTCAACAACTCCATTTTTTTGAGGGGTTCTAGGTGCTAAAAAATTATTGCTAATCCTATTTGAATTATAAAAATCAACAAATCCAAGATTTTCAAATTCAGTACCATGATCACTCCTAACACTTGAAATGGAGTAACCTTTTTCATTTTGGACTACTTTTGAAAAAGTAATAAAATGTTCTAATGCTTCATCTTTAGTACTTAAGAACAGAACCCAAGTATATATGGAGTAGTCATCAACTAATACAAAACCATATTGTTTTCCACCCAAGCAAACAGTCATAATTGGCCCAAAAAGATCTATTTGGATCAATTGTAATACTCTACTAATTGATACATCATTAATGGATTTAAAGGAGGCTCTTTTATGTTTTCCTTTAGCACAAGCATCACATATTTTATCTTTATCAAATTTTAGCTTTGGCAATCCTCTTACTTAATTTCCTTGAATTAGTCTTTCTAAAACACTCATGCTAGTGTGTCCTAGTCTCCTATGTCATAACCAACTATCATGTTCATCCTTGGCAACTAGCCACAAATTAGTCATATTAATATAATCTAAATGCACTATGTATATGTTTCCTATTCTATGACCAATAAGCATAATCTGATTAGATGCAGTGTCGATAACTTTACAACCATTTGATTCAAATAAGACATTGTATCCTTTATCGCATAATTGACTAATACTCAATAGATTATGCTTTAACCCATTCACATTTAATGTTTTTTCTATTTGTATGGAAAAGGTATTACCTATGGTACCTATACCTTCAATGTAACCTTTTGAGTTGTCACCAAAGGTTACCACTCCTCCATTTTTGTTGTTAAGCTCTATAAACCGGCTCTTGTCTCCGGTCATGTGTCTTGAGCATCCACTATCAAGGAATCATGAATTTGAACTTGTATTTTGTGCCTTGTAGCAATGTTTTTTCCTACAAACATAGATTAATTTTTTATTTTTGGTACCCAAATTCTTTTGGGTCCATATTAATTAGTTCCTAAAATCCTAGTCCCCTTGGGTATCCATTTGTTTAGGATATCCTTATCTTTAGTAGTATTGAGTCCTTTAGGAACCCATATACTTCTAACAATTTTATCATTAGAGGTTCTTTGGGGACCTCTATGATTGTAAGATTTAAAATTCTTTCTAATATAGTTGGATTTTGAATTTTCTCCTTTTTCAAAATATTTTGGTCCAACTCTATTCAAATAAGCTTTAAGATCATCAATTTTCTTTTGAAGATCATTAATTTTCTTTTGATGATCATCATGAACTCTTGAAAGTAAATTATGTAAATCAGAATTTTTCTTTTCAAAATTTTCAATTTTGATTTGCAATTCTTTTATTTTACTTTCAAGATCATTGTTGGTTTTGGATATGAGATCATTTTCATTTTCAATTTTGAAATGTCTTTCTTGTATTTCAAAAATAATTGCTCATAATCTGAAGCCAACCCATCATAAGAATAATCTTCTAAATCAAATGAGTTAGAGGTTACTTGAGAATCTTCCCCGGTGGCCATCAAATGAGTTAGAAGTTCACTACTTCTTATTCCTCTTCATTTGATGATTCATCATCATCGCTCCAAGTAGCCACGTGTGTCTTGTGTTTCTTCTTTGATTGACTCTTTTTCTTTAATTGCGAGCAATCGTATTTGACATACCCGGGCTTTTTGCAGTCATAGCTAATGACCGAGTCCTTCTCATTTGGTTTATTTTTGAAGCCTTCATTTCTTTTGAATTTTCTTCCTCTGTTGGGCTTCATTAATTTTATGAACTGTTTGGAAAATAATGCCATTTTTTCATCATCGTCATCATCATCAGAATCACTCTAATTTTTTGTGGATTTTAGAGCAACTCCAACGTTCTTCTTTTTCTCCGTCTCCTTCTTTGTCTTGTTCTTCTTCTCGAGGTCTACCTCATCTTGAATCATCATTTAATGCATGAGGAGAGAACCAATAAGCTCATCGAGAGTTAAAGACTTTAGGTCTTTAGCTTTGATAATCGTCGTCTTCTTAGATTTCCAAGCTTTTGGAAGAAAATAAATTATCTTCCTCATAAGCTTATCGTTTGGAATGATTTCTCCATATCCCTTGAAACTATTTACAGTCACAGAGAATCTATCTGTCATAGCTTTGATGTCTTCATCCGGTTTCATCATGAAATTTTAATAGCTATGAGTAAGAAGACCGATTTTAGATTCTTTTACCTCGTTTGTGCCTTCATGAGTGACTTGTAGTTTATCCCATATCTCCTGGGCGATTGTACAAGATGAAACTCTTCCATATTCATCTGATCCAAGTGCACAGAAAAGAATATGGATAGCCTTTGAGTTGAGCTGGAACATTCTCGTCTCTTCTTTACTCCATAAATTTGGATGTGTGGATGGTTCAGAGCATCCGTTCACCACGATTTTCCATGCTCCCATGTAACTATCTTGAATGAAGTATCTCATCATATTCTTCCAATAAGCATAGTTAGCTCCATTGAAGAAAGGAGGCTTGTTGACGGGCTGAGAATCAAGAACGAACTCGAAGGTTGATGTAGAGGCCATTGATGACTTGAATATCGATCCAACTCTTCCCGAATCTACTCAAGAGGTGGTAAAACCTTCAAATGAGTGTAGCTCTGATACCAATTATTGAGTTAATCGAACGATGAAATATCCAAGAGGGAGTGAATTAGCAATTAAAACGTTGGTGGAAGCTTTTGCAAAAAATTGAAAATATTTACACATCAATTTAGAGTGGTTCGATTTCTCAACCAAAGTCTACATCCACTACCTTAACTATCCACAGTTAGGATTTTCCAAAAATTCACTAATTTGTCTTTCTTTTGAGGACAAAGAGTAACCTTACAACTCCCTTAAGAATTATACCCCAAATTCTTGAGAACACTCTCTCCCAAAGAGAAAATTACAAATTCGCAAACTTTACAGAAAAACCTCATATGGTAGATTGTTTGCACAATTCTAGAACAAGGAAAGAACACTCAAAGATGAATATAAATGATCACAAAGTGTGTTCTTGAAAGAAAAATGAATATTGAATGAAAATAGGCTTGAATATATCAAACTTGAGGTTTGATGCTTTCTCTCTTGATTCTTTCTCTCTTGATTCTTTCTCAATTCTTATTGATCAATGGCTTCATAACTTGTTTAAATATGCATTGGATTGATTCTAAACGTTGGGGATCATTGGTGAAGTCAATAGAGGTGTTGTTGTATGTTTTCCATTTAAAAATTCTATTGGGAGCGTAGGGGTATCGGTACACCCAATGTAAAATTCAAATATTTCAACCGTTATTTGACCAAGTGTATCGGTACCTCCCAGGGGTATCTGTACACCTATGACATTCGATGTTTCGCAGAGCCAAATTTGACAGGAGGGGTATTGGTACATTAGGCTATGTATCAGTACCCTTATTATATTCGAAATTCAGGGGTATCAATACATCCGAAGAGTGTATCGGTACACCCCTACTTAAAACTAATTTTTGGCTCGATTAAGGTTCGAAATACTTTGTAATAATTGTTTCAAAAATATTTTAAGATTGAAACATAATTTTACACTTAAGTAAGGAGTAAAATTGACATTTGAAAACTTGGAGTAATATTTTTTATATTCGAATAATTTAATCAAATATATAATTAAAAATTGAATATAAAATCTTAAAATTCATTAATATTTTATTTGTTATATCGAAACATAAAAATGTTTTCAACAATTTCCCTTGAAACAAATTTTGTCTCCCTTGAGACAGTTTCTCTTTAAACACAAACCTTTAAGATCATTTCCCTTGAAACATATTTTGTCTCTTTTGAGACAGTTTCCCTTGAAACAAGAAATTTTATCTCACTCGAGATGGTTTTTCTTAAAACCAACTTCGTCTCACTTGAGACAGTTTTCCCTTGAAACAAAATTTATCTAACTCGAGATGGTTTTTCTTAAAACCAAATTTGTCTCGCTGAAGACAGTTTTCCCTCGAAACAAAATTTATCTCACTCGAGAGAGTTTCTCTTAAAATATGTTTCTTATTCATTTTCATCAAGTTTTGAATATCTGACAGGAATTCAAAGAGCCAACAAGGATTCATTTCACAACTTCAGTAAAGAATCAGTTCATCTCTTTCATGGATCATAACAAATTTGAAAACCTTGAGGTCAAATATCTTCGAGCACTTCAAACACCAAATCACTGACACATGATAATCTTTTGCAGGTTTAAAATTTCTCAGAGAGTGGGTAAACTGGTTATCATGTAATTGTTCATAATGAGAAGAACTCATCCGATTAGGGAGAAGAAGTTCATAATGAGAAGAACTTGTTCAATCTTGGTTCATCCATCACAGAAGGAGGTGAATCAACATTTCCAGTAGAGAATTCATAATGAAGAGATTGTTCAAATTTTTGCTCGATTCAATCATAGTAGGAGGTAGATCAGCACCAACATCTCGTTTGATTCCATCATAGAAGAAGATGGATTGACATTTTTATTTCGCTTAAATCCATTGCATAAGGAGTTGTATCAGCATCAACTTTTTGCTCGATTCTATCACAGAAGGAGGTAGATCAGCACTAACATCTCATCGATTCCATCACAGAAGGAGGTGGATCAATACTTTCATCCAGCGTATAAGGAGTTGGATCAGTATCAACTTTTTGCTTGATTCTATCACAAAATGAGGTAGATCAGCACCAACATCTCATTCGATTCCATCACATAAGGAGGTGGATCGACACTTTCATCCAGTGCATAAGAAGTTGAAACATCACTGGATTTTGGCTTATCCATCACATACGGAGTTGGATCAGCATCATCAACATTGTAATTCTTGCTCAATTCTTTAACATACGGAGTTGGAACAACACCAATACTTGGCTCATCCATCGCATACGGAGTTGGATCAACATCATAAACATTGTCATTCTTGCTCGATTCCTTCACATATGGAGTTGGAACAGCACCAGTACTTGGCTCATCCATCGCATACGGAGTTGGATCAGTATCATCAACATTGTCATTAGCTCGATTCTTCACATATGGAGTTGAATCAGCAACACCTATTAACATAAGAGTGAAAAGTTCAGAATGAGAAGAACTTGGAGCTCAGAGATATCAGATGACCAAGCTGGATGAAAATTAGTGCTTTACGTCTTTGCTCTATTCATGTTTCACAACAATGAGCAAAGAGAGTCAGCTGTAATCACTAATTTTTAACCCAGTACCAGGCCCAAGGTTCGACCCGGATCCGACCCGGTAGGCCACCGATTTCTCTACTACCACCGCTTTCTCCACCTACAGACAGCCACAGCCACAGCTAGATCTAGAACAAAAGCACAACTTTTCCAATTATTTTGAAAAAGCAAGAAAAAGAAGAAAAACACAAAGAAAAATGTACAAATCGTGCTATATAAACCCAAATAAAAAAATGTAAGGGGGATTTTTTTCATTTTTTCTAAGAGCAATGTAATTAGATTTTTTGAGAATGCAATGAACAAATTTTCTTCCCATTCGAAACCGAGAAAACAGTTCCAAATATAACATTCATTTTTTTTACTTTTGTTTCATCTTCGTTTCATTTTTTTCAAAGCAACCAAAGAAATGAAAGAAAATAAAGAGAGAGAAAAAGGCTTTACCTCTCGGTTGGAGTTCTTTTAGTGTTCGGGGTCTCCATCGCTAAATCGAAACCGTGAGGAGAAGCACACAAAGGAAGTGAACAACATATCTTAAAACTGCCTCGATCTGACGGTGGATGATAGAGATCGGTGCGCTTGAAGCCGAATGGCCTCGATTTTCTTTTGGGGGAGTTGAGGACCTTTTCTCTAAAAAAAAACCCTGATTCGAGTTTATTAAAACCATTTTGATGTTTCGATATAACAAATTAAGTTAAATGAATTTTAAGATTTTACAAAAGATTTTCTAAGTATATTCAATGTAATTATTCGAATATCAAAATATTACTCCAAGTCTTTCAAATGTCATTTTTAATCTTTACTCAAGTTTAAAATTAAGTTTCAATCTTAAAATAATCTCAAAACAATTTTACAAAGTATTTCATACATTTTCAAAGCCAAAAATTCTAGATTGTCCAAAGGGAACCGATTCCCCCCAAGGGGGTACCGATTCCCCCCTGAGTAATGGTCGAAATATTTGAATTTTACACTTAGGAAATCGATTCCCTATTAGGGGGTACCGATTCCCCCCACGCTCTAAGCAGTTTTATTAATTGTTTTCACACTTAAACGACTCCATTAACTCCACTAATCATCCCCAACATTCAAAATCAATTGAAGGAGTATTTAAACAAGCTTAGAAGCCATTGATTAACAACAAGAAACAACAAACAACAAGAATCAAGAGAGAATCAAAGAGAAAACATCAAACTCATTGTTTGAGCATTTCAAGCCTATTTTCATTCAATATTCATTTTTCTTTCAAGAACACTACTTGTACTCAACTATATAAATTCTTGAGTGTTCTTTCTTTGTTCTAGAATTGTGCAAACAATCTACCTTGTGAGGATTTCCTTGTAAGTTTGCAAATTTGTAATATTCTCTTTGAGAAAGAGTGTTCTCAAGAATTGGGGTATATTCTTGAGGGAGTTGTAAGGTTATCTCTTTGGCCTCAAAAGAAAGAACAAATTAGTGAATTTGTTGGAAAATCCTTAGTGTGGATAGCTAAGGTAGTGGACGTAGACTTTGGTTGAGAAAGTCCAACCACTCTAAATCGTTGTGCAATTACTTTCATTTTTTGCAAAATTTTCCACCAAAACTTTAATTGCCAATTCACCCCCTCTTGGTCGATTTCATCAATTGATTAACTCAACAATTGGTATCAGAGCCTCACTCATTTGGAGGTTTGATTGCCTCTTGATTCGATTCGGGAAGAGTTACATCGATATTCAAGTCATCAATGGCCGGCGCTTCAAACTCCGACTTTGTTCTCGATTCAATGCCCGTCAACAAGCCTCCTTTCTTCAATAGAGCTAATTATACTTATTGGAAGAATATGATGATGTATTTCATTCAAGCAACTGACATGGGAGAATGGAATATTATAGAATATGGATACATCAAACATTCCACTCATCCAAGATTGTGGAGTGAATGAGAGACAAGAATGTTCCAGCTCAACTCCAAAGCCATCCATATTATCTTTTGTGCTCTTGGACCAGATGAATACGGAAGAGTTTCATCTTGTACAACTGCCAGGGAGATATGGGACAACTACAAGTCACTCATGAAGGCACAAACGAGGTAAAAGAATATAAAATTAGTCTTCTAACTCATAGCTATGAAAATTTCAGGATGAAACCGGATGAAGATGTCAAAGCTATGACGGATAGATTCTCCACAATTGTCAATAATCTTAAATTATATGGAGAAATCATTCCAAATGACAAGCTTGTAAGGAAGTTAGTTTACTCTCTTCCAAAGGCTTGGCAATCAAAGAAGACGACGATCATCGAGGCTAACAACTTAAAATCCTTGACTCTCGATGAGCTTATTGGATCTCTCATCACGTATGAAATGATTCTTAAAGAAGAGGAAGACATCGAGAAAAGAGATGAGCCAAAGAAGGAGACGGAGAAGAAGAAGAACGTGGAGTTGCTCTCAAATCAACAAAAGATGAGAGTGATTCGGATGAAGATGATGATGACGAGGAGATGGCATTGTTTGCCAAATGGTTCAGAAAAACGATGAGGCTAAACCGAGGAAGAAAATTCAAACGAAATGAAGGCTTCAAAAATGAACCAAAAGAGAAAGACCCGATCATTTGCTATGAATGCAAAAAACTGGGCATATCAAATATGATTGCCCATAATTGAAGAGAAATGGTCAATCAAAGAATAAGCACAAGGCTCACATGGATACATGGAGCGATGAAGAAGGTTCCGATGAAGAGGAACAAGAAGTAGCAAACTTGTGTTTGATGGTATTGGGTGAAGATTCTAAGGTAACCTCTAACTCATTTGATTTAGATGATTTATTTTATGATGAGTTATTAGAGGAATATAATGGGTTGGCTTCGGATTATGAGAAATTGTTTTTAAAATACAAAAAATGATATTTCAAAATTGAAAAATGAAAATAATCTCATATCCAAGACCAACAATGATCTTGAAAGTAAAATCAAAGATTTACAAATCAAACTAGAAGAGTTTGAAAAGAAAAATTTTGATTTGCAAAATTTATTTTCAAGAGTCAATGATGATCATCAAAAGGAAATTGATGATCTTAAAGCTTCTTTTGATAATGTTGGATCAAAACGTTTTTAAAAAGGAGAAAAATCAAAAACCAACTTTGTTAGAAAAAGTTTTAGAAACTACAATCATAGAGGTCCCCAAAGAACCTCTAATGGAAAAATCGTTAGAAGTATATGGGTTCCTAAAGAACTCATTACTACTAAAGATAAGGATATCCTACACAAATGGATACCTAAGGGGATTAGGATTTTGGAAACTAATGTATATGGACCCAAAAGAATTTAGGTAACAAAAATAAAAAATTAATCTATGTTTGTAGGAAAAAGATCATTGCTACAAGGCACAGGAAACAAATTCAAACTCATGGTACCTTGATAGTGCATGCTCAAGACACATGACCGGTGACAAAAGCCGGTTCATAGAGCTTAACTCCAAAAATGGAGGAGAGGTGACTTTTGGTGATAACTCAAAAGGTCACATTGAAGGTATATACACTATAGGTAATACCTCTTTCATACAAATTAAGAATGTTTTATATGTGAATGGATTAAAGCATAATCTATTGAGTATTAGTTAATTGTGCGATAAAGGATTCAATTTCATGTTTGATATTAATGGTTGTAAAGTCATTGATATTGCATCTAATCAGATTATGCTTGTTGGTCATAGAATAGGAAACATTTACATGGTGTATTTAGATTCCATAGATATGACTAATTTATGCCTAGTTGCTAAAGACGAGCATGATAGTTGGTTATGGCATAGGAGACTAGGACATGCTAGTATGAGTGTTTTGCAACTGTTAATTCAAGGAAATCTAGTTTGAGGGTTGCCTAAACTAAAATTTGATAATAATAAAATCTGTGATGCTTGTGCTAAAGGAAAACAAAAGCGAGTTTATTTTAAATCCATTAATGACGTATCCACTAGTAGAGTATTACAATTGATTCATTTAGATCTTTTTGGGTCATCTAGGACTACTAGCTTGGGTGGAAAACAATATGCATTTGTCTTGGTAGATGACTATTCTAGATATGCTTGGGTTCTATTTTTAAGTACTAAAGATGAAACATTAGAAAAATCCATCACGTTTTCAAAAGTAATCCAAAATGAAAAAGGTTACTCTATAATTAGTGTTAGGAGTGATCATGGAACTGAATTTGAAAATCTTAGGTTTACTGAATTTTATAATTCTAATGGTATTAGCCATAATTTTTCAACACCTAGAACCCCTCAACAAAATATAGTTATTGAAAGGAAAAATCGAACTTTAGAAGACATGGCTAGAACCATGCTTTGTGAAAATAATTTGCCAAAATATTTTTAGGCGGAAGCCACAAATACCGCTTGTTATGTTATTAATCGAGTTATGATTAGGTATATTTTGAAGAAAACTCCATATGAACTTTTTAAAAATAAAAAGCCTAACATTAGCTATTTTCATCCTTTTGGATGTAAATGTTTTGTTTTAAACAACGGTAAAGACAATCTTGGCAAATTTGATGCTAAAAGTGATGAAGGAATTTTTCTGGGTTATTCCTTAAATTCTAAAGCTTATCCAGTATTTAATAAAAGAAATTTAGTTGTAGAAGAGTCTATACATGTTGTTTTCGATGATAATCCCCTTCCGAGGAAGGATTCTTGTGTGAATGATGATGTAGGTATTATAGAGATAAATGACGTTGGACATGACATTGGAGAACTATCATCAAAGGAAGAAACAAAAGATGAGGAAACTCAAGATCCTCTTGAGAATCCAACCATTGAAGAAAGGGAAGTCTCTTACCCAAGGCAATACAACTATGTCAAGGATGGTGAAATAATAGGTGATCCATCCAAAGGGGTAACAACTCGATATTCTCTTAGAAATATTTGTAATTATGTTGCATTTATCTCATGCATAGAGCCTAATAATATTAAAGAAGCATTAAATGATGAACATTGGATTATGGCTATGCAAGAAGAGTTAAATCAATTTGAGAGAAGTAAAGTATGAACATTAGTTGAAAGGCATAGTAATAAGTATATTGTAGGTACTAGATGGGTATTTAGGAATAAGCTTGATGAAAGTGGTAATATAGTGAGAAACAAGGCTAGACTTGTTGCTCAAGGGTATACTCAAGAAGAGGGCATAGACTATGATGAAACATATGCTCTCGTAGCTAGGATGGAAGCAATTAGAATGTTATTAGCATTTGCATGTTTCAATGAATTTAAACTATATCAAATGGATGTTAAAAGTGAATTTTTAAATGGTTTTATAAAAGAAGAAGTGTATGTAGAACAACCTCCTGGTTTTGAAGATTCAAAATTTCCAAATCATGTTCTTAAATTGACCAAAGTATTTTATGGTTTAAAATAAGCTCCTAGAGCTTGGTATGAAAGATTGTCAAACTTTTTAATCGAAAAAGGTTTTTCAAAACGAAAGGTTGACACTACATTGTTTTTAAAGCATAAAGGTAAAGATTTATTAGTAGTTCAAATTTATGTTGATGATATAATATTTTGTTCTACTAATGATGTTCTTTGCCAAGAATTTTCTAAACTAATGCAAAGTAAATTTGAGATGAGCGTGATAGGGGTGCTCTCATTTTTCTTGGGACTCCAAATCAAGCAAAGAAAAGATGGAATCTTCATCAATCAAGCTAAGTACGTCAAATATATGCTCAAGAAGTTTGGACTAGAAAATGGGAAACCTCATGACACTCCAATGAGCTCATCTACAAAGCTTGACAAAGATGAAGGAGGTAAATGTGTTGATGTTAAATTATATAGGTCAATGATTGGATCTTTGATTTATTTAACCGCAAGTAGATCGAACATTATGTTTAGTGTTTTCTTATGTGCTAGATTTCAATCATGCCCTAAGGAATCACATTTACTAGCTGTTAAGAGGATCTTTAGATACCTTAAGGACACTCCTAGTTTATGACTTTGTTATCCTAGAGACTCTAGCTTTAGCTTGCATGCCTTCTCTGATGCGGATTATGGAGGATGCAAATTAGATAGGAAAAATACCTCAGGTACTTGTCAATTCCTTGGAAATATGTTGATTTCTTGGTTTTCAAAGAAACAAAATTGTGTTGCATTATCTACCACTGAAGCAGAATACATTTCAGCCGATAGTTGTTGTTCACAAGTTTTATGGATGAAACAACAACTTTTTGATTGTGGAATTGAAGTAGGTATCATTGCTATCAAGTGTGACAATACTAGTTCTATTTCTCTCACTAAGAATCCCATCCAACACTCTAGAGCTAAGCACATTGAAATTAGACATCACTTCATTATAGACCATGTCGCTAAGAAAGATGTAGTTATAGAATTTGTTGATACTTTTCACCAATTAGCGGATATCTTTACAAAACCTTTAGACAAAGAAAGATTTTGGACACTTAGGAGAGAATTAGGTTTAACCGACCTATCTTCACTTAGTGTTTAAATTAATTTTAGCACTTTTAAGAATAATTAAAAAATGCTTATAATAATAATAATTTTTTATTGCATTTTTTTGCTTTTAATTAGGGGAGTTTATGATTTTTAATGAAAATTAATTTTATGTTCAAATATAGTTTAAGGATAAAATTGATTGATTGAACATGATTAATTTTCAATATATGAGCTGTCAATACCATTAGAGGAAATTAATTTATCATTTTGAGTATTTAAAAACAAATTTTTAGCATTTTGGTGCAGAGGGAATCGATACCCCCTTGCAGGGGAACAGATTCCCCCTTTGAAGGGGAACCGATTCCCCCTAGGGGAATCGATATCCCCCATGGGGTCTGGATTTTAAGACCCCCCAAATACCCTTTTCTTCTCACACCGTTCATCACTCCATCTCCCTAAATCTCTACTTTTCTTCAAAACATCAATTTCTAGTCGGAATCACTCCATATTTCATCTCCTAAACCTATTGGAATCATCAAACTAGTGCAAAAATCATCACATTCTCTCAAATTCCAAAATATTTCAAGGTAATTTTTCTAAACTCATTATTTTATTGATTTTGAACATAGAACTAGTTTTAATTAGTTCTAGATTGAAATAATGATCGGACATTGATTGTTTAGTGTTTAGAAACTAGATTTTACAACTAATTTCATCAAAAACACAAGAGTTTTCAAAATTATTTGAAATTTTTGAAATAAAAAAACTATTTTTCAAATTGTTGTGTTTTGATTTAATTATATTGTTATTATGAAAACTATACATATATTGATTTTCAAAACTATACTTTTCAATAGTTTTCAAAACTTTGCCCATTAGGATTGTTTTAGAGAACCTTGAAATATTGAGGACTCAATTGAGTTTTGGGATTGATTGTATTGCATGCATGTGTTTTTAAATTGCAAGTTATTCTTTCTATTTTGATTATCTTAAGTCATGTCTCACAAACGTTCTAGACCTTCCTGTAGTCGATCAAACCAACCTCAAAATTCACCTCCTATCCAACAAATTCCTAATCCCAATCCCGATGATCCTTCTATGACTAATCTTAATTCGTGCTTCAATGAACCAGGTCGTATACAAAATCTTCTCTTTAAGTATTCTCAATACTCTGAGTCTTACAAAATATGGGAAAAATGAATCCCATCTATTCAAGCCATGTTAGACATTAATTTTAGATATCTTCCTACCCTTAGAGAGTGGAAATTTGATAAACTTTGTGAACTTGACCAATAGTTTATCACCAGCTTGTTCGTATCTTCTACTCTAATGTCGTTTGTGTCCAAAATCGGGAGAAAACCGGAACAATAGGAATTTGATCTTATCTTCTAGGACAATTCTTTTATATTAACCCGGAATACATAGCCACCACATTAGGATTAGATAATTATGGCTTAGATAATGAAAAACAAATTGTAAGTTCTCAGTATAAACGAAGGGATAGTGCGAGTGTTTTAGATCTTCATGACCATTTCCTTCATCTTATGATCTCTTGGTGGTTTCAACCATCCGGAGGTCGATACTCCACTCTTCGAGCTTTGAATCTATTTTGGTTGCATTGTGTCCAAAATAATCTTAAAATCAACCTACCACAGATTATTTTTGTTGAAATTGTCGAAACCGTAAATCTTGTTCCTAATAAGAAACTCTGTTCATCTCTAGTTTATGGTTGTATTTTGAGTAATATGTTTTCAAAAGCTGAGCTTAGGGTTGGTCTCGATGCCTCTTTTCCACTCAAAAACCAAATCAACCTCTTCTCTTTAACTAAATCGGGATGAAAGATCAATGAAGAAACTTGTCTTTGGGTTCGTACCGGTGAACAATCTCCGGAAGCAGATGACGCCGACGATGAGCCAGAACAGCACGAGGAACAAGCACAGCAAGATGATCAAGTGCCTCCATACTTTCGATCATTTATGGAGAATCTTGATATGATGCTTGCATCCATCGATTCAAATCTGACTGCTACTAAAGAAATGATGAATCGTCGTTTCGACACTTTGGACGAAAGGGTCGATGCACTTTCACGTGATGTGACCAACATTTGGACACATTTATCTCCTCCTGATCCGCCGATGGACGATTAGACCTTTTTTCTTGCTTAGCTTTCTTGGATAAAAACTTCAAACTTATTATTTTCAACATTTTGAATGCTTTTGGATTGTTTGACTTTGATATGATTGTTGGATGTTTGAATTTGTTTGATGGATGTTTTGAACTTATATTTCTATATATTTGATTTGGTTGAATTTACTCATTTATGCATCATTTACATCATGTTAGATATATGACCAATTTTATCATTTCACACTGTTTATGAATATTGATTATGAAACTAATGGTAAATTGGCTAACTTTTTCAAAACCTTGTTTAAAAACGTTTTAGAGTCTTTTTTATTTAACAAAAAGGGGAAGAAGTGTTAAGGTGTTAAGTGTTTAAGTGTTAAGGTGTTAAGGGGGAGAAGTGTTAAAGTAAGAGGGAGTAATTTCAAACTTGATTAATTTAAAACTTGATTTCAAAATCTTAAAATTACTAAAATGTTTTGTTATATCAAAAATGATGAGATTGTTGAAAACATTTTGATGTTTCGATATAACAAATTTAGTTAAATGAATTTTAAGATTTTACAAACGATTTTCTAAGTATATTCGATGTAATTATTCGAATATCAAAATATTACTCTAACTCTTTCAAATTTCATTTTTAATCCTTACACAAGTGTAAAATTAAGTTTTAATCTTAAAATAATCTCAAAAAAATTTTACAAAGTATTTCGAACCTTTTCAAAGCCAAAAATTTCAGATTGTCCAGAGGGAACCGATTCCCCCTGAATGGTTTGACTCCGAGAAAAACATATTGCTCGGAGGGAACCGATTCCCCTCAATGGGGTACCAATTCCCCCTGAGTAACGGTCGAAATATTTGAATTTTACACTTAGGGAACCGATTCCCTATGAGGGGGTACCGATTCCCCCCACGCTCCAAGCAGTTTTATTAATTGTTTTCACACTTAAACGGATCCATTAACTCCACTAATCATCCCCAACGTTCAGAATCAATTGAAGGAGTATTTAAACAAGCTTAGAAGCCATTGATCAACAACAAGAAACAACAAACAACAAGAATCAAGAGAGAATCAAAGAGAAAGCATCAAACTCATTGTTTGAGCATTTCAAGCCTATTTTTCATTCAATATTCATTTTGCTTTCAAGAACACTACTTGTACTCAATTGTATTCATTCTTGAGTGTTTTTTCTTTATTCTAGAATTGTGCAAACAATCTACCTTGTGAGGATTTCCTTGTAAGTTTGCAAATTTGTAATCTTCTCTTTGAGAAAGAGTGTTCTCAAGAATTGGGGTATATTCTTGAGGGAGTTGTAAGGTTATCTCTTTGTCCTCAAAAGAAAGAACAAATTAGTGAATTTGTTGGAAAATCCTTTGTGTGGATAGCTAAGGTAGTAGACATAGAATTTGGTTGAGAAAGTCGAACCACTCTAAATTGCTATGCAATTACTTTCAATTTTATGCAAAAGCTTCTACCAAAACTTTAATTGCCAATTCACCCCCTCTTGGCCGATTCCATCGATCGATTAACTCAACAGAGTTCACGGTGCCAAGACGAGTAGACTGGTAAAATTTGGTGGCCATCGTCCACCGGATACGGCTACGGCGTCGTGGTCGGGCCGGGTTTAGAGAGAAGAGAGAGCTTCTCTCTCTACCCAAAATCAAAACAAAAATGAAATTTGAGAAATAAAAGAGGGATTTCACCTATTTGTAGGAAAGTCGAAACGACATCGTTTTGGGATATGCCCGAGCACTTGAAACGGCGATGTTTTACCTTGATGATGCGTGTTTTGGACCAGGGAGATAATCACGTGCGCAACCACTTCAGTTTTCTCTAGTGTTCACTTTGGTCCCCCATTTCAGCTTATTTCACTCATTTTCAAATATTTTGTCCTTATTTTGTTATTTTACCATTTTAAGTTTTTAATACTGACATTTTGATTTATTTTCATACATATCCCTCTAACGTTACGCGTATTATCCACTTCGGTCCCTGGTCTGTTTTCTTTTATTTTAGTCTCAAAATTTGTGTCCTTATTGTATGATTTTTTTTTCATTAAAATTGGCTAAAATAAATAATTGGTAGAATTGCATTGTTGACCCCTATATTTAACGTCAGGCGCCTTCAACTCTAGTGATAGACTGACTGTTTAGCTAGTCTTGATCACTATGCTCTATGTTTAATGTCAGATTCTTTTAATTAGGGTGATAGATTTGTTGATTGACCCACATTGGTTGTTGTGTCTTATATATATTTTATGTATGAGTACATTTACCCTTATATATTATAATGTCAGGCGAACTCAAATTTCGCAACACAGGTTCCAAAATCGCAACGCGAATATGTAAATCGCAACGCGAATATGTAAATCGCAACGCGAATATGTAAATCGCAACGCGAATATGTAAATCGCAACGCTAATTACCGATATAGGTAAACAGTACTATCGCAACGCGATTTTCAAATTCGCAGCGAGATTTTCAAATTTGCAACGCTAATTACTGACATAGGTAAACAGTACTATCGCAACGCGATTTACAAATTCACAACGCGATTTTCAAATTCGCAACGCTAATTACCGATATAGGTAAAAAGTGTTATCGCAACGCGATTTTCCAAAATCGCAACGCTAATTACCGATGTAGATAAACAGTACTATCGCAACGTCATTTTCAAATTCGCAACGCTAATTACCGATATAGGTAAACAATACTATCACAACGCGATTTTCAAATTCGCAATGCTAATTACCGACATAGGTAAACACTACTATTGCAACGCGATTTTCAAATTTGCAACGCTAATTACCGATATAGGTAAACAGTGTTATCGCAACGTGATTTTGAAAAATGTGTTACGAATTTAAAAATTCGCGTTGCGATTTTGGAAACTGTGTTGCGATTTATAAATTCACGTTGCGATTTACCTATTCGTGTTGCGATTTTGGAACCTGTGTTACGAAATTGGAGTTCGCGTTGCGAATTTGTTGGTCATTTTCGCAAATCCAAAAAATAGTTGGTTAAAATCGTATATTATAAGGCATTTTCGGTCACTGAAATTATTTTCTCTTTCGTAAATTGCCCGCCAATAATCAGTCTATACATATACGTTATATATGGTTTTGCATCATGTGTATATGTGTCAGAATATTTATTTATGTGCTTTACTTCGTATCATATGCCTGTTGTCTGATATATTAGTATATATATATGTCTATACTGGTAGTGTATTGGTGATTTTAAGGTTATTGGTTACATATCGAGTATGCGGATGTTATTTTTTTATATACTTTCATTTGTATAAATTTGGTTACATTATATATCCACTTTAATTATTCAAGTTGTAATATTAATTAAAATTAATTTAGGTTAAATAGAACATTCACTTTTAACTTAGATTTCAAATTAGTCTCTTAATTTAGGAGATAATTATAAATGGCTCTCGCTTAAAAGATCGAAAGACCATTTCGGTTATTCGACTCAATAATCAATTAAAATCAAATAGGATTAATATTAGAGCCTACGTTTCTAGATTTAAGCCCGTAGGTTCTTTAATTTCCATAATTTGTCACCGTAAGTTAGAAAAAACCTTAATTTATTTTTAGTATAATTAGAACAAATAAAATTTTGTTTGATCGCATTGTTTTTATAAATCAAATGTATTGTTCACTTATTAAGGAATTAATAGTATATCTCCTACGATCATGCTCAGGGGGTGACTATTGGTAATTCCCGAAATAAGTCGACATCCTTTTCAAAACCGCATCATGATTTTCTAAAAACAAGGTAATATTCGGTTATTAGGCACAATATCTGATCTTCCGCATTTACGCTCGGGAGCGAATGTTATCGGTCTCGATAAACAAATACTTTTTTTAACTTTGCATTCCTAATGATTTTTAAATTAAATCCGAATTGCATCTAAACCATGGTTTTCAGAATCGGACCGGTTAGCGAACCGGTCATGCTACCGGTTCACTGGTTCAACCTGTCGAACCGGTCCGACTGGTCGGAAGAACCGGACGACGTCATAATTATTTAAAAATTAAATAAAGATACCAAAAATATTTAATAAAAAATAATTTTTTATATCACAAGTCATATTCAAAGCAAGTCATAACATATATAAGTTAAAAACCATAAAATCAAGTGAAACAAAATTATACAAATTAACTACAACATAATATTTAAAGTAAAACATATTAAATAATAAATATAATTATATAACTATAATTAAAAAAAATTTGGGGTTAAAAAATCATAACAAAATGATATTGTTTGGTTTAATTTTTTTTAAAAACAATCTCACATGGGTAAAAAACATAAAAGAGCATCCCAAAAGTCTAAAGAGTAAAAATATGAGAACAAAACAATCTCACATTGCTAAGAAACATAGAAGCGCATCACAACTAACTTCTATAAATAATAGAGGTAATTTGACATTCAAAATCATGGAGCCTTTTGGTGAGCATTGAGTGAACTATTATTTCACTTCAATCAAGCTCGAATTTTAGGCTTCAATCGAGCTTCTAATTTTTTTTGAGTTCAAGTTTCAATATTATATTTCGAGTTTGAGTTGAACTTAATAATTTTTAGCTTGTGAGTTTGAGTTGAGTTGAGCTTACTTTTAAAGTTTTCAAGTTCGAGTCGAGCTCAGCAATACTCGAGTTCGACTTGGCTCGTTTAACAAACGACGTTGTTTGGTTTATTTTTTTTTTTAAAAAAAAACAAAAGTCTCGGTTTTTTTTCGGTTTTCAGCCGGTCCGGTTCGAACGGTTCAGCGGTTCTGGCCGGTTCACTAATAGCGGTTCAACCGGTTTATATTGAACCGGACTAAGTAACGGTTCCCGGTTGAACCGGCCGGTCCGGTTTAATTTTCAAAACAGAGATCTAAACTATCCAACTCAAGCACAACATTACGGAAACCTTTCTTCCACACACAACGCATGAAGGTTAGGGCTGTAAAATCAGGTAATCGAACAAGTTTCAGTCGGATCTTGGCAGGTCGGGTAAAATCGAGTACATGTCAATTCAGATTGATTTGACATCAGATCCAGATCAGATTCAAGTTAGATCAAATCATTTCGGGTTATTTTCAGGTTAATTTGATATCAGATCCAGATCAGGTTCAGGTCGGGTCAATTTCAGTTCGGATCGATGTCAGTTCAGGTGTAGACACTAATTTTCGCCCGGAATTATTTTTTTATTTTTTATTTTATCATATATATATATATATATAGTATATAGTTTGAAAATATTTTTAAAAACATATATAATATATGGTTTTGAAAACATGTTTGAAAACATTTATATATTATATAGTTTTAAAAAACATTTTGAAAATAAATATAATATATAATTTTTAAAATATTTTTAAAAATATATATTATATAGTTTTTAAAACATTTTGAAAATATATATAGTTTTTAAAAAACATTTTGAAAATATATATAGTTTTTAAAAAACATTTTGAAAACATATATATTATATAATTTTGAAATCATTTTGAAAAATTATATAGTATATAGTTTTAAAAACATTTTTAAAAACTATATAATTTTGAAAATATTTTTAAAAAAATATATAATATATAATTTTAAAATACTTTTGAAAATATATATTATATAGGTTTTTGAATTTTTTTATATATAATAATATTATTATTATTAACTTTGTTATTTATTTTTATTTTTATTATTATTCTTCTTTTATTAATTTTATTTTCATTTTTTGCATGGTCCAATGGGTCCAGTCAATTTTGGGCCTGACCAAGCTCGGTATAGCATAGGGTTCCATTGCACATCAGTGTCATAATAGGGATTAGGGTTTATAAACCCTAAGATATCATTTGTCCAGCCAGATCTGGACCGTTGGATCTGACCCAATCCAACGGCCAGAAACAATCTCAAACATCATCAAGAGATCAACACACCAACAACCAACAGAACCAGTCCTCCAAACGACCGGCTGAGATCCCGGGACTGAACCATCTCGGGATTTCCAGCTCAACGACAACCACAATAGGAGCAAATTGGGGTAACCCCGAGATCATCGGAGTCTAAAAACAACCCCTTCGAAGGCTATATAAATACCACGATACCACTGTCGATGAGAAAAAAAGAGGAAGCCAAATACAGTACCCACATCAGTAGCAAACAAATCGACCATCACCAAAAAACATACCAACACAGATCTACACCAAACAAACCATCATCACAAGAACAATAATCGGTACACAGTACACTACCAGAGAAACTAAAAAAAAATCATTAGCCAACATCGAAAATCATCGAGTCACAAACATAAAGACACCATAAAACCGAACAACAGATCAAAAATAGCCAACCAAACCCACATGCAAACACAATAAAGGCTGTAAAAGACAGTACGCGTTGGAACCAAGAAGAGTCGATCGCCAAAAGTCGAAGAGTTTCATCGAAAAAAGGTGGGAATCGAGGTTTTTATTTTAGATCTATATTATTTGGGGTCGATTTTGGAGATTTGGGTCTCATATTTGGGTGTACCGAGTTAAGAGGAGCATTTTGATAAGGGGTAGATTCCCCGGCCGCCGCGAGCGGCGATCGATGCAGCGTTGGCACGGTGGGGAAGCCATCGGCTGGTGGCCGACCATGGGGGAAGGGAGAGAGCTTGGGAGTTTCTCTCGTTTAGTGAAGAAGAGTGAGTGAAGAATAGGTGAAATGAGAGGAGAAGGGGGTTTTTGACCCATTTATATACGAGGGGCCATCGTGCAAATAAAGGATTTTTAAATCCTTTTCGCAGTCCTTGAATGTTTGAATCGCATTTCAATCTGGCCACCGGTTGTAATTTAGCCTCTGAATTTCCAATTTAATCAATTCTATCCCTGCTTATATTTTTATATTTTGTGAATTGAACCCCTAACTTTTATTTTGTTTCTTTTACAGTCCATTCCCCCCCCCATTCGTTTCAATTTAATCCTCTATTTTACTTTATCATCATTTTTTCTCCATATTGTTTTTATTGCTTTTAAAATTTAACCCTTTTTCATTTTTCGCTTTTGATTTCTTATTTTATTTATTTCTTTAATATTTATTATTATTATTATTCATCTTTATCCATTTTCCTTAATTTTATTATTATTATACTAACATTTTATCCCTCCTTTTCTATATTCATTTTCATTTTATTTATTTTTTATTGTTATTTATTCAATCTAACATTTTTCCCCTCATTCTCAGTAGTAATTTCAATCAATCAAAGGTAAGCACTTCGAATCGGGTAATCTAAATTTTAATTTTAATTTTTGGTTTTCGCAACTAAAGACAATCGGGAAATTAATTGGTACCGAAAGGGCGGTTCAAGGGTGCTAATCCTTCCTTGACCGTAACCAACTCCCGAACCCGACATGTTTCTGGTACAATCCAGATCAGGTATGATGGTGTCCGATCTACCTAATATCTCTTTAAAATGATCGGTGGCGACTCCCAACACATTTTTCAAGTTGAAGCCCAATTCCGGGGCCTAACCGAAAGACGATCGCGACATTAGGTAAAAATAATTCAGGTCTGAAGCAGATAAAGACCATGTTAATTCAAGTTCAGGTTGACTTCAGTCGGATCTCGTTCAGATCGGGTCACATCATTGACAGATAAAATTCAGGTTGGATGTTTATCGGATACGGATTAAGTTCAGGTCAGGTCATTTTTATTTTTTTGGATTAATTATTTTGTCATATTTCGTGATTGTTGAATTGGAAGTTGTAATTGTATATGATTTCGAATAAAATAAGAGAAAAATAAATATTCATGGATCAATTTTGTAAAAAAATATAAATTTAATGACAAAATTGAAGAAATGTAAAATTACAAATAAAATCTTAAAAAATAAATTAAACAACACACATAGGTAAAATCGAAATAAATTTAAAATGTGAGGTTTAAATTAATATAAAAAGGACTAAATTAAACACATTTAAAAAATTATGGGCCAATTACAAAAATATAAATAAATAACAACTAACAATGGAATATGCAAATATAAATTTAAGGACTAAATTGAATACATATTAAAGTTAAAGACTTAAAATTGAAATAAATTAAAAAACATAAAAGGGTTAAATTGAAATAAATGCAAAATGTGAAGAAATAATGAAAAATAGACTAACTTGCATTCATTCAAAAAATTGAAAAAATATAATATATATATAATATAAAATTATATATAAACTATATTTATATTATCAACTATATAATTATTATAAACTATATATATATAAATTATATTTATTTGCATTATATATATAAACTATGAATATAAAATTATAAACTATATTTATATTATAAACTATATAATTATTATAAGCTATATATATAAATTATGTTTATGTGAACTATATATATAAGCTATGTATATAAACTATATATGTATAAACTATAAAAAGTATATAGTTTATAAAATATTATTTATATTAATATAGTATATATATATATATATATATATATATATAAACTATATAAAATATATAGTTTATATGTTATAATTTATATTAATATAGTATATATATGTATGTATAACTAATATAAGTAATATATATATATATATATATCTATTAAAGAAACACTATGCATAAACTATATAAAGTAATAAATTATATAGTTTATAAAAATCCTAAACCCTATACCCTAAAACATAAACCTTAAATCCTAAACTTTATAAACTATATATGTATAGATACATTTGATAATTCATATATAGTTTATATAAACAATAGATTATATAAATTATATATATAACACTAACCTATAGTCTATAAACAATAGTTAATATATATAACTTATAGTATGTGTATACGTGTAATGTAAACTATATATGTAACTTATAGTATATGTATACATGTAATGTAAACTATATATGTAACTTATAGTACATGTATGTATAAACTATGTATATATATATATATATATATAAATCATATAAAGTAAATTACTTATATAGTTTATAGAAACAATATGCATAAACTATATAAATTAATAAAGTATATATTATATAAAGCATAAACCCTAAACCCTAAATTTTAAACCCTAAACATAAACCCTTCATCATAAACCCTAAACCCTAAACATAAACAATAGTTAATATATATAATGTAACCTATAATATATGTATACATGTAAACTATATATGTAACTTATAGTACATGTATCATGTATGTATAAACTATGTATAGTGTATATAAACTATGTATATATATAACCTATAGTATATGTATATATACAATCTATTTATATGTTATATAAACTATATATGTAACCTATAGTTTATATTCAGTAGCTTATATTAGTGTACTATATAGTTTATACTTTACAAGGATACCAGAGAGCACCCGCATTACATACCCCAAACCACAACAAAACTCACACAAACATCCATACATACCAAACAACTAAAAGAAATAAGATAAGAGGAATTAAGATCAGATTTCAGCACATTGAATCTATTCAACGCTCGATCTCTTTTTTTTCTCAGCTTTCGAAAGGACTTTGTCCTGGATATCCAAGAGCGAACCAAATTTCTTCTGCTTCCTTTTAAGCCTATTGGTCAACACTTTTTTACTAGAACTATCCAATACAGGAGACTTAGCCAAAAACCTCTCTTCCACTGTTCTGACAGATATCGACCTTGAACTCGGACTTTCCAAAGGCCTTAGGCTAAATGAAGAAGACTTGGGCTGCCGAAGATCTTCAACTCTATTTGGAACCGTACGCCCAATACTAACCTCCATGGACTTGTTCAACAACCCAACAATAGGATCAAACAACACTTCTAACACCTTGCCATCAAAAGAAACACAATTCGAACAGCACTTCTAACACCTTGCCATCAAAAGAAACACACAATTCAAACTTAGAAACCACGTGCGCCCTATTATGAAAAATTAAACCAATGAAAAATTCAATAGAATTCATCGAACACTGTTTCTGAAATTTGCTACAAAGAGATAAACTTGAGCACTAATTTATCTACTTTATGTAATTTGCATACTAATATCATGTAATTTGAATTATTAAAATTAAAAAGGACTAATTCGTGTATTTTTTTAAAAAATATTTCAAAACTAAAAAAAATTGTTGAATTAATTCAATGAACTGTGAATAGTGAAATACATTAAAATGATTAGAGGCAGAGGTAAAGAATAAAATGCATGAAATTTGTAGTTCCATAGTTGGTCAAAATCACCGGATTATCATTGAATGACGCTCCATTAATCTATGCAAACTAAAAGCTTAATTGTAAATAAGAATAATAAGCGAGACGTTAATCAATTAATTTTAAAACTAAATTAATTCAAATTTGATTTTGACCATTCGACTAGTCACCATATTGCTAGTATAAATATTAAAACCACGTGCGTCCTATTATACTTCTCCAAAGCATTAAAAAAACCGTACCATAAACAAAGAAGAATGTGCACCGCTGCCCCATACCACCTTGTCTGGGAATAAAAAGTCCCATGCTATCGATAATGCTCCTTTTCGAGAGCCCATCGGTAGATACAAACGACACTACATGCACATTATCTTCTTGAGCCGCACACAAATTGAATCATCTCGAAACACGAAGCACCACCAACATTCGAGCCATCGAGAACATCTCGAAACTCTTCCTGAAATTGAATCATTAATTTTGGACTAAATTGAATAAAAGCAAAACTAGAGGACAGTGCTACAATGAAAAAAAATTAAAAACACGTGGATCCAAAATATCTGACCCAAACAACAACAACAACAACAACAACAACAAAACCCAATTCCCATATGTATGGGGTAAGGGGGAGGTAGGGTAGTAGGCTGCCCCCAACGCCAGGTTGAGAATAGCTTCCGTGAAAGACCTCCGGCAGTCAGAAAATTAAAAATATAGATAAAATGCAATGCATGTATAAATAATTACATAAATACATAGCTAAACAGTATTCATATGCAGTCATTAATATCATATGTGCTTCTGTAATGGGGAGTAATCCCTGCAAAATAATCCCTGCGAAAGAATCTCTGCATATAGACAGAAAACATAAGACCCGGCTAATTTTAACAGAGGAAACATGACGAGAATGATACACAGAAGACAACGATAGCAAGCCCAGTTCTAATCTTTCATAAATACCAATAACAGAAAAGTATAAAAAAGTAGAAGTCATGGAAATTACTACAAATGCATTTAAAAGAAGACAAAGATGATACACCCTATAGATGTGACCCACACTACTCGACTACCCTAGTCTTAAGCCTCCATAATTTCCTATCATAGGTCATGTCTTCGGTAAGGCCTAAATCCATCAAATCAGATCTCAAGCAGTCATCCCACTTCCGCCTTGGTCGTCCTTTCCTTCTGGCACCGTGGACTGTAATCGACTCTACCCTCCTGACCGCATCCGACGGTAGTCGCCTAAGGACGTGCCCAAACCACCGTAGTCTTCCCTCCCTCAATTTTTCGGAAACAGACACCACCCCTAAGGACATCCTAATAGCAGAGTTTGTCGTCATATCCCACAGAGTCCTACCACATGTCCATCGAAGCATTCTCATTTCTGCAGCCTCTATCCTCCTTACGTGATCCTTCTTGGGTGCCCAACATTCTGATCAATACAACAGCGCTGGTCTTATTGCCATTCTATAAAATTTTCCCTTAAGTTTTAGAGGCACCTTCTTGTCACACAAAACTCCAGTAGCGGCCCTCCACTTTAGCCATCCCCCCTTTATACGGTGTGTAACGTCATCATCTACACCCCCATCTTTATGTATCATAGACCCTAAGTACTTGAAACAATCCTTTGAGGGAAGAACGTGTCCTTCTATGCATACTTCTACATCTTCATCGTTTTGGTTCCCATTGAAGTTTGAACATAAATACTCTGTCTTTTCAATATTGATCCTTAAACCTTTATCTTCCAAAGCAGTCTTCCAGGTAGCTAGTCTACTATTCAACTCAGATTTTGTTTCAGCAACTAGGACAATGTCGTCAGCGAAAAGTATACACCAAGGTACACCGTCTGGTGTCGCACAATAGATGTCGTCCATAATCAAGGCGAAGATGTAAGGGCTAAGAGCTGACCCCTGGTGGAGTCCGATTTCCACTGGGAATGCCTCGGTGTCGCCAACTGTAGTCCTGACGTAAGTAGTAGATCTACAGTACATATCACGAATCGCCTGGATATAAGCAGTTGGTATCCGTCTCGTTTCCAAAGTCTTCCAGATCGTATCGCGAGGAACGCTATCATAAGCCTTCTCAAGGTCAATGAACGCCATGTGAAGATCTCTAGACTTTTCCCTATATTTCTCCATAAGCCGTCGAAGTAGATGAATCGCCTCCGTGGTAGACCTGTTTGGCATAAAACCAAATTGGTTTTTCGAAACCCTAGTAACTTGTCTCAACCTAGCCTCTATCACCCTTTCCCATAGCTTCATGGTATGGCTGAGTAGTTTAATACCTCTGTAGTTACCATAACGTTGGGGATCTCCTTTATTTTTATAGATTGGTATCACCGTAGACTCTCTCCACTCCTCTGGCATCTTGGCAGTCTCTAAAATAATATTAAAGATATTGGTCAACCACTTAACTCCCTCATCTCCTAGGGCTAACCACACAGTGATAGAAATTTGATCAGGACCGACAGCTTTCTCCCTTCCCATCTTTCTAAGAGCCATTTTGACTTCCTCAAACCCAATCCTTCTTGTAGGGCAGTCATTGGCCGTAGTATGATGGTCGGCTGACCCATCAACGATACTATCTATACATGGAGAGGCACCGTCATTAAATAAGCCAAAGAAGTAACTACCCCAAACCCTCTTAATATCATGATCTTTCGTTAAAAGAATACCATTATTGTCCTTAATAAACCTAATGTTACCTAGATCCTTTTTCCTAATCTCCCTAGATTTTGCAAGTCTGAAGATGCCATTTTGTCCTTCCTTGGTGTCTAATCTCTTGTACATTTCCTCATATGCCTTATCCTTTGCTTTAGCTACCATTTTCTTGGCTTCCCGCTTTGCCTCCTGGTATCTTTGTTTAGCTCTCGACCTTTCTTCGTCGTCATTGCATTGAAGAAACTCCTTGAAGCAAGTTTGTTTTGTCTTCACCTTAGTTTGGACTTCGTCGTTCCACCACCACGATTCTTTATGTTCCTTGGCCTTCCCCGTCGACAACCCAAGGGTGTTTTTGCCCACCTCTCTGATGAAATTTGCCATATTTTTCCATAACATATTGCGTTATTTGAGTTTGTAGTTTCAAAACCTGTATTAGGCAAAAGCTTACTCCTAAAGTCATCAGTTTTCGCTCCATGTAAGTTCTTCCAGAGGATCCTAGGTTTACCCAGTTTAGCCCTCCTATGAGTGCTCCGCCCTTTGGGTACGCGGAACACCAAAACCAACAATTTGTGTTGTGATGCACATGCCTCTTCAGGGAACACCTTACAGTCAATGCAAGCCCATCGTTCCCGATTTCTAACCAAGATGTAGTCGATTTGGGTACTATGTCCCCTGCTATGAAACGTAATCAAGATCGCATCTCTCTTATTAAATAAGGAGTTAGTGATCACCAAATCGTGAGCAGTAGCAAAATCAATCAACGTACGCCCCTCATCATTCCTGCTACCATAACCGAAACCCCCATGAACACCGTCATACCCGTCGATTGCACTACCTATATGGCCATTGAAGTCTCCCCCTATGAAAACTCTTTGGTCCTCCGGAATGCTCCTAAGTACAATATCTAACTGATCCCAGAAGCAACGTTTCTCCCCCTCCCCTAGGCCAACGTGTGGAGCGTACACTGAAAGGACATTCACCACTTCCGCTTCTATAATAACCTTAATCATCATGATCCTATCCCGGTATCTACAAACTTCAACTACATTTTCCTTGAGACTAGAGGATACCAAGATACCCACCCCATTTCTAGCGTTATCTACTCCTGAATACCACAACTTGTACCCATTACACTTTCTGGCGCGAGCCCCTTTCCACCTAGTCTCCTGAATACATGCAAAATCTATTTTCCTATTACTAAGTACGTCGGTCAGCTCCAGCAGCCTAGCATTTAATGTGCCTACATTTAACGAACAAACTCCAAGTCTAGTCTCCTTGACACCACTCCGTTGAGCCCTCCCCCTATACGCCCTATGGGATCTAAAAGAATGACATGACCTCAAGTAATCATCTATAATCGAAGCTATGAGGGATTATGAAAAAGAAATCCAAAGAAGAAAGAAGATGCACCAATAAAACGCTAGAGAATTGAGGGTACTAAGAAGCCTAGTTGGTTACTTAATAGGATTTTAAGATAAATTTACACTATCTTACTTAACTTTAGGCCAACAGCTAGAAGGACGCAAAAATATTAAATAGTTTAAAAATCCTAATCAAGTTAACTCCAAATTCGCTTTTTCTACTGCGTAAGCAAAATTCAACAATCAAAACTACAAACCTCCTATCTTTCCCAAACCAGATTTTTCCCACTAATCAAACAAATAAAGAATCTACCACATACGGGAAATCAACTAACCAAAGACGGCGTATCTGAATAATCAAAGCAACTTAAAATCCCTAGAAAAAGCTAAAACCGAGGAAAAGAAAAGAAAAACAACGGACACACCTGGAATCAAAGGGAGAGAAAAAAAATTGGCTCAATCTTGGGTTGAGGCTATCAAATGAATCAATTCCGATCCAACGCCAAGAATATTCGCTGATGCTAAAGAAATAATCCCAAAAATAGAATAAACCATCAAACATAAATAGATCTGAGGAAAGAACAAACCTTTACTGCAACTGTTTGAAAAACCATCAAGTTCACTGGCTCCCAAACGTTTATAGGTTTAGAAAACGAGATGGGATTTTGATCTCATCTTATGACCAAAAATCTCCAAAAAAATGGTTTTGAGAGAAGTAGTTCAAGCTCAGGCAACACTCAAGATTCAGCTAGATAGAGATTCTGAGGCTAAGCAACTTCCTATTCATTTCTCTCATTTTGCTCTCTCTCTCTCTAGCTCTCTGTTTCTCTCAAATTCTACTTTTTGGTTGATATTCGAATCCTTTTTTTCAAGGGTTTCATGGACAACTTATCTTACGAGTTGAATAGTCCAGGTATGTTTACTGTTTAGTAATGTATTATTTTGGTTTTGATTTTAATATTGTTTATTAATTTATTATTCATTTCTTTTGTAGGAGAAAATCCAACAAATCAGAATGAAGGGCATTCTGAAAGAAGTAACTAAACTGTTTAATTTGTAGCTACTGTTGATTTGTTTGTGTTGTTGGTTGTTCATTCAAATTGCTTTTATAAGGTTATTAGCTACCTTTATTTACAGTTTAAATAAACTGTTTAATTTGTAGTTACTGTTGATTTGTTTGTGTTGGTTTTTCATTCGGATAACTTCTATAAGGTTCTTAGCTGCCTTTATTTACAGTTTAAATAAACTGTTCAATTTGTTGCTACTGTTGATTTGTTTGTGTTGTTAGTTGTTCATTCATATTGCTTTTATAAGGTTGTTAACTTCCTATATTTATAGTTTAAATAAACTAATTAATTTGTTACTACTGTTCGTTGTTCATTCGAATTTCTTTTATAAGGTTGGTTGCTAACCCTCATTTTTTTTACAAGGGGATATAAATGATGTGCTTTCTGAAGTAGTTGATTTAAATAAATCCTCCAAGAGGAGGGCCACTGGTTCATTCGAATTTGGGAGAAGAACCTCTGCTGTTTGGGACCACTACACATTCACCAAAGCTGATGATGGTTTTGTTTATGCCGAGTGTAAGTATTACAAATTGAAAAGGTATAAAGTTGATTCTCATATTGGTACATCTAACCCTAAAAGGCATAATGAGAAATGCCAAGCATATAAGGATTTTCTTTCTGAAAATCCAGATAGTGTAGCTTCTTTTGATCAAAACAAATACTGTGAATTGTTTGTTGAGGCTATTATGTGTCATGGTTATGCATATAGTATAGTTGAGCATGACAAACTTAGGGATTTACATCATTACCTTAATTCTTCTGTTAAGGAAATATCTAGATATATTGTCACTAAGTATTGCATGTTGCAACATGAAAAGCAAAAAAAAATACTGCTTGATTCAATGCATTTTGTCTCAAGTCGTGTTTGTTTTACATGTGATGCTTGGTCTGCCTGCACTACACATTCTTATTTTTCCCTTACTGCTCATTATGTTGATAATAACTGGAAACTTCAGTCTAAAATACTTAATTTCCGTCATTTTCCTCCTCCTCATGATGTTGAGTCAATCTTTAAGTTTGTGAAAAAGATGATATGTGAATGGGGTCTTGATAAAAAAGCATTTACCATTACACTTGAGAATGCTTCTGCAAATGATAAAACGGTTAAGAGACTGAAAGATGATTTGAATGTCATTTCTCCTCTTCCTTGCAATGGTAAGTACTTCCATATAAGGTGTGCTGCCCACATTTTGAACTTTATAGTTCAAAAAGGTTTGAAGTAATTGATTCTTCTGTTAATAAATTACGTCATATTGTTAAGTTTATTGATTCTTCTGACTCTCGACTTTGTGCCTTTGAATTAGCTGTTAAAGATTATGATTCTTCTTTCTCTAGTAAGTTAGTATTGGATGTTCCTACTCATTGGAATTTGACTTACTCGATGATTCATAGGGAACTTGAGGCTAGATTAAGAATTAACTTGTTTGTTAATAGGGAAAATGAGTTGTATATCATTACTGATTATGAATGGGAAACAATTCAAACAATTTGTGATTTTCTTAAGCCTTTTTATGAAATTACTTCTCTGTTCTCTGGTTCTAAGTATCCCACTTCTAACTTGTATTTGGCTAACGTTGTTGCAATCGAGAAATTGTTCTGTGATGCTCATAATGATCCTTGTGAAGGTATTTCTGCAATGGCAGGACCCATGCTTGAACTTTATGAGAAATATTGGTCTGATCACTCTATGATTTTGTCATTTGCTATTTTACTTGATCCTCAATATATATTAGAACTGCTTAAGGAGTTGTACAATGTTCTTTATGTTGAGGTTGAGGTTCAACGGATGATAAGTCTCATTTATGATGAGTTTCTTGAGTTATATGTATTTTATTCAAAAAATGCACCTTGTGTTTCTTCTTCTTCTTCTTCTTCTGTCCAAAGTAACACAACCTTGGATAGAAGTGGCTCAAGTTCCAATCGACCTCAAACATTTAGAAAATCAGATTTATTTCAGGTTAGTTAATATAATTTCTAGTTGAATTTTAACTTATTTATTTCATGTTTTTATTTACTAATTTCTTGTCTTTTGTTTTTTAGAATTTTGATGTCAATTTAGTTGCTTCAAGGAGTGGACGATCTGATGTTGACTCGTACATCAGTTTGCCCTTTGTCCCTTGTACTGGAGAATCAAACTTTGATATTTTTGAGTATTGGAAAAATCAACGTGTTTCATATCTTGTACTTTCTCGCATGGCGAGAGATATAATGGCTATTCCAATTACTTCAGTTGCATCTGAATCGTCCTTTAGTATGGGGGTAGAATTTTGACCAAATTAAGAGCTTCACTCTTACAAAAAAATGTTGAGATTTTTGTTACAACCCGTAATTGGTTGTATGGTTTTGAGCTGGAGGATAAGGATGAAGATTACCTTAATGTGGTTAATGACTATGCTATGTAAATGTATGATATAATTACTTTATATTTTATTTTAATCTCAATATTTCAAATTGTATATTAATTATTTTAATTTTAATTTTTTAGGGTGTTAACGTTAAGTGAAGCCATTGGATTTTACGATTCAGTCTTGTTTCTTCTGTTACAAGTAACTTTTACTTATTAATTACTTATTGTGTTTATTATGTTTATCTGAAACAAATTTTATTTCATGCTTTTGTTTTTTTGTAGGATGCTTCTGTCCAAAGTAACACATTCTGATTTTGCTTGATATTAATTTTATTTTCATAAACAATGTTGAATGTTTTATTATGTAAGGGTTTGGTAAAGTCGGAAATGTTTGGAACTCTTGGCCATCGTATTCCCTTTGGCTTTTCCACTGATTAAATGTTTGTTTAATGTAGAAAATTCGCCTTCTGTTGCTGTTGCTTCCTATTGTTGCCTTGTATTTTATTTTATTGGTCTGACTTAAATAGATTGTTTAAACTGCCATTTTTTTTTCCGAAATAGCTACTCATCTTAAATTATGTTGGTAGCTTTAAAAGTTGCCCGTAATTTAACAATATTCGTAGCTATTTCGATATAAAAGCTCGATGAAGAAATTTCTGGTAGCAAAGTTAGGCTTTTAGCCTTATAACATTTTTGTTATAAGATCTGAGAGCTTAAAATTTTTTAATTTGTTTTTCATTTTATTATATTGAACTTGAATTGACTCAAATGTAATTCAAATTTTATATTAAATGTTATTTAAATTATCATTATCAATTAAATTTATATTTTATATTATTTTTCATTTATGTTATAATTGTTAGATAATTTTTTGTCCAAAAATTAAACGATATAGTTTATATTTATATTTTAGAGAATTAATCACGTTTAATACTAACATTCAATTATTATCAATTTAATTATTATTTTATTGCCAAAATTATTCATATTATTAATGTAAACTATGTTACATAATAAATACTTTTATTATTAATATTATTTTTTCTTTATATAAATTAAACTATATAATTTTCCTTTGCATTATTAATAATGTTTTATCTAATTTATATGTAAATAATTTTATTAATTTTATTAAATAATTTTATATAATAGGTTTATTTATCAATATAAATATCATAATAAATATTTTATTATAACATTTAAAAAGTAATCATATTAATATTTTAATTATATCATAAGTTAAAAAGCTGATAATTTATAAGATTTCCATGGTAATATATAAGTTAGATAAATATCAGTTCAGGTCATTAACAAGTCAGATTATTTACAGGTCAGGTTAGAAACATGTCAGGTTGAAAACAAGTCATGTTGAAAACAAGTCAGGTTGAAAACAGGTCGGGTAATACCAGTTATTTACGAGGTCAATCTCGGGTTTGGATTCATATCAGTCGAATGCAGTTCGAGTATCATATTTTCGGTTCAATTCGAATTCAGGTCGGATATAAGTTGAGTTCGAATCCACAATTTTCAGATTCAAATTAAGCTCAAATAAACACCAAATCTAACTCAAATCAATTTCGGATCGCTACAGTCATATCAAAAACAATGGAGGCTCCCCAAAACTCGACATTCAAAACTGAACAAATGCCGATGAATTTCATAAAACAAACACATTATTACCCGCGCTCATTGCAAACGACTCCTCCACATGTCACATTACTATTCTCCCTGCGTCTCGCTTCATCCGTATTTACTTTAAGCCACAAGTGGGGAGGAGAACACTATTAACATTTTTTTTCTTTTTAAACTTATTTTTTAATAACAACTCTAAACAATTAAATTTTTAACTATAATTTTAAATACAATATTTTGAAAATTGGACCGGACCGGCCGGTTCATTCTACTTTGGTTAAACTGCTACTAGTGAATCGGAAGGAACCGTTGAACCAACTTTGAACCGTTCAAACCGGACCGAACCGTGAACCGATTGAAAACCGGTATAACCGGTAAAACCAGTGTGAACAGCTAAAAACCGGTTGAACTGCCGGTTCTTTTTTTTTTTTAAAAAAAAATTAAACCAAACGACGTCGTTTGTTAAACGACCCGAGTCGAACTCGAGTATTAATGAACTCGACTTGAACTCAAAAACTTTAAAAGTAAGCTCAACTCGACTCAAAAACTCACAAGCTAAAAATTATCAAGTTCAACTCGAACTCGAAATATAATATTGAAACTTGAACTCAAAAAGGCTCAATCTAAAAAAAAAAAGTAGAAACTCGATTGAAGCCTGAAATTCGAGCTCGAGTGAACCGAAAGAATAGTTCACTCTATGCTCACCAAAAGTCTCCATGATTTTGAATGTCAAATTACCTCTATTATTTATAGAAGTCAGTTGTGATGCTCTTTTATGTTTCTTAGCCATGTAGAATTGTTTTGTTCTCATATTTTTACTCTTTAGACTTTTGTGATGCTCTTCTATGTTTTTTAGCCATGTAGAATTATTTAAAAAAAAAAAAATTAAACCAAACGACATCGTTTGTTATGATTTTTTTCAACCCCAAATTTATTTTCTGATTATAGTTATATAATTATATTTATTATTTAACATATTTTACCTTAGATATTATGTTGTAGTTGATTTGAATCATTTTGTTTCACTTGATTTTATAGTTTTTAACTTATATATGTTATGACTTGTGATATAAAAAACTGTTTTTTATTAAATGTTTTTGGTATTTTTATTTAATTTTTTAAATAATTATGATGACGTCCGATTTTTTCGACCGATCGGACCGGTTCGACCGGTTAAACCAGTGAACCGATAACATAACCGATTCGCTGACCGGTCCGATTCTTAAAACCATGTTTAAATAACACTTTCAAAAGTTCTTTTTTATTATACTTTTAAAAGTGATTTTTCAAATCATTGTCAAACTGGCCCTAAGTTGAAAAAAGAATAATTATGCAAACTCAAACTTATAAATAAAGCTAAACTAAATCCAAGCAAACTTTCGTACTACAAATGCCAAGCTCAAGCTTCTTGCAACTTTAGCTCATGTACCCACCCATAAGCAGAATATATATATATATATATATATATATATATATATATCCAATGAATTCCACTCCCATGTAACAGTATATTATCAAGGTATTGAAGGACAATCAATGTTCAAAAGCAATCATTTCATATCATTTTAAGCTTTCTTATCAGTTGTTGAATCAACTGGTTCCACAATGGAAGATTCATCAAGATGGAGCTGTGCAAAGTCATTGATGATCCTTGCTCTCTCCTTGTCAACAGAATCAGTTTTTTCTTCCTCGGCTTTTTCGACCTTCTCCTTCGTCAACACGCCTACGTCCTCCGCTGCCTTCGCAACTGCATTGAACGCGTTTGAAAGCCATGAAGCTCCTGTAGACACGTAGTTGTTGCTCATGATTGCAGTTCCTGCAATGCTTGCCTTCTGCTCGGCAACAGAGAAAGCGAACTTTGTCTTTTCAGATACTTGGTATCGCTCGTCCATCTCTCTCATCTTTTCGTTTACCACAGTGTTCCGATGCTTAGCTTTTCGCTCAGACCCACTTTCTGATCAAAAGAGTTTACCGCAGCAGAGGCATTCAATGTCAATTGATGCTGTTCATCAAAAGCTTTTGCCTTGGCTATGGCATCCTTTCCCAAGACACAGCCTTTGGCAAGCATGGTGCTTACCATATCTTCAGCCTTTTTCACAGAAGAACCGGTAACAACTAGATTTTTCTCCTTCAAATAGGAGAGAGCACAATGATGGCGAAAACATAAGACAGTGTATATGCAATAATTCACTTCTTTCATTCATATTCTTACGAATGCATACAAACAAACAATGCACTCCTACTCTTCATTTTTCTTGAAGATATTGTGACCGACACCCATGGTCAGACGCATATCCAAACATGAGTTTGGAGATATAACCCTCCAAAAACTCTCCAAATGCATGAAAAAGACCTTTTAAAAAATTGAACATGATCATGTCGGATACATACCCGTATCCAAAACTTGCCCCGAGTCTGAGTGACATAGGGAAGAAACATGCCTTTTCCTATTGCAGACCAAGAGAAAAACAGGCAATAGATAAATACAGTTACACTAGAAGACTACCAAAAGATCAGAAAATTTCCAGCTGCTGAGAATCGGTGCTAATTCAGTTTCTAAGTTCTTACAATGGATTGAAAACAGGCTACTGACAATAAATGTTACCAATTTCTAAGTTTGGTGGTAACAATATACAATTCCTGGCATTTCAGTTTACTTGTCCTCCATTGAAAGGCTTCACAAAATATGCATTCAAGGATTTGAAGGAATAAAAGCATGTATTTTTGAAGAACGATTAATCATGAATACTGATATAATTATATAAGCATGAAGCTATCACACCATCTTATATTCCCTTCCGATGCTAAAAGTATGACCCGAAAATTACAAACATAAGCTGACAACAGCCGGTTGAAATACTACTAACTCTAATGTTATTATTCTTTGTTACTCTGGCTCAGGTTTAAGGGACTAATACGAGTATGTATTTGACACGGTATATTCAATATATTACCAAGTTTTTTCATGTATTCGGAGGATTGGTGTAAGGTTATATACCAACCCCCCATGTATATATGTTGGACATAGATATGTCAAGCAAAAAGGAAGACTCAGAGTAACATAGATATTATGACTTCACACTATCTCAGATCACACTGATCATATTTATGTCAACAAAGGTTGTAGGATATGGTTTAAAGGAGGAATTTTACCGAATTTGATAGGAGAGCTTCAGCGGGTAGCTCATAATCCTCAACAGGTGTGATATTGACAGAAAGATCAACTATTTTGGCTCCCTGAATTAATCAAAAAGTACATAACTTAATTCAAAACGAGCATTCAAATTGAATAAGTTGCCAGAAAGCAAGTAAGCTATGTAATTGAAGCTCGATCATTAGATGTTATTGTTAGGCTTTGATGGTCAAAAGCGGCTATATAAGAGGAGTAATTCTCAGTCACACCAAAGCAGCTCATTCTTTACTTTTAATTTATGACAACAGGCAATGGGGATGAATGACGGTAAAGTCACAAGCTTTAATCAAGTTTGATAGGCGTAACATGTAAAATATAATTATTTTAACGAGAGTTTCAACTTTCAAGTTGCCTGTCAGTTTTGAATTAAGGGAGTATTAATGCTGATAAGAGTTTTTCCAGGTGATCCTATCGATAAATGTAAATTTGATAAGGAAACATAAGCATAAAAAATTACACAATCTCACTAACATACAGTCAATAGTATTACTGTATCTGCTCCTTGTGTATCCTTGAAGGTAACGTAAGCAACCTGAGCATTTTTCAGTCTCCCTGCAAAATTCATAAAAATCTTAAGGATGAGCTTTTGAAACAAATCAGTTGAACAAGAGCTATGTTACTGGAACTCAAGTGATGTCGAACAAGGGTCTGTGTCTAACACAAGTATATTCAGTTTCTTTAAAGATTCAATGTATTTGAAGGGTCCTCAGAGGATCACATCCCCGTACCATGTCCGGAAATGTATCAAGACAAGGGTATTTCAAGAAAAATGAAGAACCAGAGCAACATTGGTAGAGAGCACCCACCTTCGCATTTCAACATACTGTATATCACCAGAGAAAGAAAAGAATTCTTTGATATCCCTCTCACAAGCAGATAGAGAAATATTACTGACCTGAACTGTTTTTATCTGTACAGAGAAAACGAGTGGATAAATATATGTATATAGGATTATTGTCCTGTAAACTAGTGGTAGAGTTTGAGAAAACACCGGAAGCAGGCTTTTACATTTTCCATGTATCCATCTAATCACATGCATTCAACTTAAAACATCGATTCCTTATTTTCAATTAAATGAACATATAGCACAAATACAAAGCTGTTTATGGAGTCTTTGGACTCTAATGCAACCGCATATCACATATTCACAATAAACATACTCGTCAAACATTTCAAGATAACACTTATATGATACTCATCAAACATACTGATAATCAGCAGAGATCTATTGTTAATAACATCAAAAGTATTTTTCCTCACATTTGAGACACTGATCGTCCAATTTGTTGTTGCTTTTGTCTGAGGTACTGCTCCAAGACTAAGATTTGTATGGTCCAGTGAAAGCTGCATATGCAATGACAGAAAAAAAAGGTGTAGAAATTAAATAAAAAAAAAGAGAAGCTCTACTAGGCAAGAAAAGTAACTGCAAGTTATGTAAGCATAACTGGATGAATGAAGGACGCTGATATACTAAACGAATGAGATGAAAGTAAATAAAACCAGGATTCATGATCAAAGTGCAACAAATAAACCTGAAACCATAATTCTTTACTGTTACTATGGGGTTCTAAAGCGTAAGGAGATTTTGTTCATTGGATAGGATTGATGGTCCGTGGACATTTGTTCATCGCCGTGAGACTTTTGGACTAATAGTTTTATGTTACATCAATTTGAACTCGTGCAATCTGTTCAATTGTGACCTAAGAATGCAATCCCATTCTCTGGTACCACATGATTCATAAAAAGTAAAAGCCTAAAATAAAAAATATTCTCTTTCCTAGTACCAAAGAAAATTCTCATTGCCACACAAACAGAAACACAATGTAATCATCAGTGGCACACTTGGTTTTTTCCCTTTATTTGTTTTATGAAAATTGACAATGATATGTTTAAATGTAAAATGATTGGAATCATAACATCAATTGCAATCAAATCGTATATCTAAGTATCGAAAGGACATTAAACACAACCATTTTATGCTTCCTACCCAAATGAATGATTCTTTTTTAAAAATACACCCTTTTATCTTATTTTGAAGATCAATATAACAGTCTCACCAATAATTAATACAAATCCTAACTGAGCCAACAAATTACAACTAGCGATCATAGAAGTACTACTTCAAAGACTATTAAAAAAGAACCACAAAATAAAAAGCATAGACTAGAAATAGCATCAAATGTAAGACAAAGCCACAATTAACAATAACTTGACCATCAAACCAAGAAACTTGAAGAACACTTTAAAATCGTTTTGGTTTCCAAGAAAGCAAAATAAAGTATCCCAACTGAATCTTATGAATGAAGTTGTTTTCAAAACCCAAGAACTACAGAGAGATCAATTTTAGAAATCCAAAGTGGCATTTCGGTCTAGTAGAGATCAAGTCAGGAATCTAGCTTTTATGGTGTCCTTTTTCCTACATTTTCCCAGATAACAAACAGATCAACACCCACATTTCTCTTTCAGTTGACCCTTTTCTTTTCTCTAAAAGAACAAAGAATCCTGGATCTAACTAAGCAAAGGGTCAAATTCATAAAAAAATAGATAAAGAATAAAGGAAATGAACTCACCGACATTTGAAGATTGTACAAAGAATTCCCAATACGAAGATTACAAAGAGTACTGGAATGACTGGATTTTGATAGGAAGATGAAGGGCTTAAATGAGGGCAGTAGCGTCTTTATTCAGCTTAAATACGCGGGATGGTTTCTTCGAAGCACGTTGAGTCTTGCCCTTCTTTTTACTTTCAACTGTAATAAAAACTGGATAATTTTTTTTCCTTCTCAAAAAATTAGTAAATTTTTTATTTTAAATTATTTTGTAAAATCCGAATATAAATAGTAGATAATTACGAATTGAAAAGTTAATGGATGTTTAAGTTGTTATTTTTCAAGCTTAACAGATAAAATTAGGATCTGTTTGTATGTTCTTACTGTTATTCGGCTAATTTGATATAATTAAATATTATCAATTGGTATTTCTAATTTTAACCAATAATTTCATTTTTTTTACATTTTTAGTTTGTTATTAAGTTAGTATAGAAAAATTATAAATTAATTCAATAAAAATATTCCATCATGAATGTTGTAACCATCCTTGGGGTAGGCCCAAAATCGGGTTTCGACTTAAATTTAATGTATTAGAGACACAACCGATCATTTAAAATTAGGTTGACTGGACACTTTAACTTATCACTTACCTCATATGCGTTTTACCATAAATTAATCTAATTCAGGAGTCAATTACAGTCAAGGAAAGATTAACACCCTTGTACTGCTCTTTCGTTACCAATTTAATTTTTCGGTTGCCTTAATTGCGAAAATTAAAAGTTAAATTAAAATTTAAAAATTCGATCTGAATTACTTACCTTTGATAGATTTTAAAATTGTCCCTAAAAAATAAAACAAATTAATATTAATAAAAAAATTAAATAAAAATTAAATAAATAAAAAAAATTAAATTAAAATTAAAAGGATTAAACTGAAAATAATTAAAAATCAAGGATCAAATTGATATTAATTACAAGCTGTAAGGAAAAAAATAAGAAGTTAGGGGGTTTAATTGCATAAATATAAAAATATAAGTAGGGACTAAATTGAATTAATTCAAAATTAAAGGTCAAATTTAAAATAGGTGACTAAAATGAATTACACATCAAAATAACATGGACTGTATAAATAATTTAAGAATTTAGTATTTACAAGGTAGTCCCTCCTATAAATACCCTTTAAAAAAAATTCATTTTATCTTATTTCACCAAAAATCACTCCCCCTTCTCTCCCAATTCTCTCAACTTTCCCCAACCGGCCTAGCGCCGGTCACTCACCGGTAACCCCTTCTATCGCCCGACCACAGCCTTCGATGGTCGAAAAATTTAAACTTACCCCCAAAAAAATCCTCTTGTCCTCGTGAACCCAAAACTTAAACCCAAATGCCCTAAAAACCACTCTACCGACGTAGATATACAAAAAAGAAGATACAATCTTTACCTTTTTCGACGGTGACACTTCATTTTCCAGTGACCTTTGGTTCCCCGCTACTGTGTTTTCCTCCGCTTGTAAAAAACAAAGGCTTGAAGCTTGGGTTTTTATGGGTTTTTTCGATCGTATACCGAATGTTTCGTTTTGGCTTGGGTTTTGTATGTTTGTTTTTCGATTTCTCGGTTTTTATTATATGTTGCCTTGTTTTTTCTTGGTATGTTGCTTGTTTTTGGTTGTGTTGCACGATGGGTTTCTTGTTGGTTTACTAAGTTTCTGCCGTTGTATCTTGCTTGGGTTTCTTTGTGGTTACTATGTTGTTGTTCAATGCTCCGCCGGAGGCTTTTATAGCCTTAGATCCGACCGTTGTGGTCTTAAAAGTGACATAATTTTTGCTGGAAATCCGACCGACTGAGTTCATGTGAGTTGTTTGCTCTGGTTTTGTATTTTTTAGGCTGTTCGTGGTTCATGTTTGATCGGAGATCTCGGGATGGTTCGGTCATAAGTTGCTCCAATTTTTATGTTTCAGGCGTCGAAAATTTTGGCCAATTGGTAATCTCACCGACGCAAGATTCCCACACGTTGTTATCGGTGGCTCTTGAGCTTTTGGAGCATTATGGGATTTGATCTTGACCGTTGGAATTGTTACAGATCCAACGTCCCAAGATTTGCTGCGGTGTGATGATATTTTAGGGTTTAAAACTCTAGCTCTCTCATGATTCTAGTCATTGATCTCCATCTTGATATGATGGTCTTCATTTGTGCGGTGCCCCTTAGCTTGATACGAAACCCTAAACTATTGGCTTCCTGAGTTCGATAAACAGGCTTGGGCTTTGCTTGCTGGGTTTCCTGGTTTCGGACTGGACTTGGACTCTAATTTGGACCTGGACCGAATCAAATTAAATAAATAAAAGTATATAAAATAATAATAATAATAATATATATAATACATATACCAATTTATAAAATATAAATATAATATATATATAAATACTATAATATAATAATAATATATACTAAATATAATATATTACTAATATAATATATATATAATATAGATATAACTAATAATAATATATAATATATAACTAATAATATATGTATATACTATATAATAATATATTAAATGTGTCCAAATGAAAATAGGTGTCTACTGCTGCCATTCTTTGCCCATTGTTGCGCAATGGGAATAGGGAAAAGATAAAAGACACTATTTCCGTTCATCACGGATAGGCCCCTGAGTCCAATGTCTTCCATTGTAGAGTTGAAATTTGATTTGAAGGTTTCAATTAGAAATAGCTCTCTACTATTGAATTACGGGTGACTCATTCGTTGTGAAGTTGAGTCAACTTTGAAATGTCTTTGAGAACGATATCCTTCATCATGAAGTTGAAATCGTGGTTTAACCCTTCATCGTGAAGTCGAGTCAATCTTGAATGTCTCGAGCATGATATCCTTCGTTGTGAAGTTTAATTTAGCTCGCTGCGTGGGTTAAACAATGATTCCTCGCCATTAAGTTAAGATAAACCGTAGTTAATCTTGGGTTTTCTTCTAGTCTAAAAGTCCTTTATCGTGAAGTTAAAATTTAACTATACGACTTTAGTTGAGAAATAGTTCTTTGTCGTTGAGTTGAACTATGTTGTAGATGACTCATTCGCCGTGAAGTTGAATCAATCTTGGATGTTTCGAGCATGATATCCTTCGCTGTGAAGTTGAAATCTAGTTCAAAATCTGAACTGGAAAGTGGCTTCTTGTTGCCAAATCTTAGTCAACCTTGGTTTTCTTCTTGGCTTAAAGATCTTGGTTTAAAATTCAACTGAAAAGTAGTTCTTCGCTGCTACCATGCGATTGATAAGCCCTCGACCTGAATGGAATCGAACTCGAAAGTTTTCATTGACAAACAACTTTTATCAACTTAAGCGATGTTGTAAATTAGGCTGGGAGATAGTTCCTAGTTGCTAAATCGTAGCCAACCTAAGTCTTCTTCTTGACTTAAAGACCTCGGTTTAAACTTCAACCGGAAAGTAGTTCCTTGCTGCTACCATGCAGTTGATACGCCCTCGATCTGAATGGAATCAAACTTAAAAGTTTTCATTGATAGATAACCCTTCTCGCCTTGAGCTATGTTGTAAATTAGGCTAGGAGATAGTTCATTATTGCTAAATCGCAGCCAACCTAGGTCTTCTTCTTGACTTAAATACCTCGGTTTAAACTTCAATCGGGAAGTAGTTCCTCGCTGCTACCTTGCAGTTGATACACCCTCGAGATGAATGGAATCAAACTTGAAAGTTTTCGTTGACAGATAACCCTTCTCGTCTTGAGCTATGCTATAAATTAGGCTGGGAGATAGTTTCTCGTTGCTAAATCACATCGAACCTAAGCCTTCTTCTTGACTAAAAGACCTCAGTTTAAACTTCAACCAGAAAGTAGTTCCTCACTACTACAATGCGGTTGATACACTATCGAGCTGAATGGAATCGAACTCAAAAGTTTTCATTGACAGATAAACCTTCTAGCCTTGAGCTATGCTGTGAACGATTCCTCTAAGTGAAGGATGGCTCCCCTTCACGGGTCTAAGCCAGTCGTAATTCTTTAGATGACTCTCATTCACGGGAAACTCAGGTGAGACGACTCCCCTTTACAGTTTAAATCGATCTTGATTTTTTGGTTGACTCCACTTCATGGGAAAGCCAAGTGGTATATTCTTCATGTGGTTCCCCTTTGCGGGTCTGAACAGGGTAAGATGATCTTTGGATGACTCCTATTCACGGGAAAGCCATGTGAGATGTTTTTCGAGTGATTCCTCTTAGCGAGAAAGCCAAGTGAGGTAGTCTGTCAGTCGGATATCATCCGTCGTGGAGTTGAAATATGGCTTGAAAACTTTAACTGGAAACTGGCCACTTGCTGCAAAGTTAAGCTAAACTAAATCCATTATGAATTCGCTCTCGAACCCATATAAATTGGCTCTCGAACCCAATTTTAAGTTGAATATAAGATCTGTCAATCTTTTTATAAGTCAAGTTGGTTGAGGTGAGATCCTCTCCGCTGAGTTAAGCAACAACCATCAATTTTTTTAAAGACGCTTTTGAAGCGAATATAATTCGTCGTGAAGTTCAAACTTGACTCTAAAGCTTCAAAAAATATGTATATGTAAAATGATAAATGTGATGCTCTTTAGTATGTCTAAGATGTATGCAAAAATGTATTTTTCCTCGTTTTATACCTTGGACGAAGTCTCATTCTTTGTATGCTGGTCTTGCCCTTGGAATCGATCATGCCCCAGCAGTGACGGCTTCATGGAAAATATCTGGTATTTGATCATTTGTTGGCTCAATCTAGTGATCTTGCACTCATTATTGTATGTATCAATTTTAATCCAGAGATTCTTAAGTGTTCTTTTAGCATTTGTTTACTTGAGAGAGTAAGACGCTTTTACATTTCGATTGATGATCAATTACTGGAACTGGTTGAATCATCATCGTAGTTGACACATCAATATTCAGTGAAAGGCTTCCTTACATGTCTTGGAAGCTTAAATGGAAACTTCTGCAGCCAAGGCTACCTTCTCTAGTGTCTGTAAAATTATTCTGATTGTCATGGAAAAAGACTGGCGAACAAGAAGGCATGATGCCTTGAAATTATATCAAGCACTCTCAGTGCTTCTTGCAAGTTCTCAACTTCTAGTACTCGCAGAGTACTTTGAATTTCTTGTATGGGAATCTTGGCAACAAATCTTATCTTTACTCTAAACGTCGTTGAGTTATAAGCATCTCGCTCTCTTCCTTTCACGCTCATTTGGAGTGTCATTATCATCAGGGCGTGTATTCCTGTTGTTTCTCTTTGATATGACATCCTCAAGTACAATAGTAAACTCATGCTTCAGGAGGGACCAGATAGTGAATGAATTTCTCATCATCACAAGCTAAACTCTTTCCAACCAACTCATTGTTGTAGGTCTCTTGCATCTTATTGGACGACCATCTTCATAGTAAAAAGAGACATTGTGCTGGATAAAACAACCATTTGTATTGCTCATACTCACTTTGAAATGATTGGTTAGAATGGTTATTTTTTTGTCCCTTTAATCTAGTATCACGTCTGGCCATGGATTGTAACACTACATTCTTCTTTACAATGTTAAGCTATGTTTTGATAGAAACCACGTCAGGAGGTACGAGTGGTGGAAGGAGAAGACATTGGAAACCTGGAGATGCCCCATATTGTTTCAGGGTTTTCAACCGATTTTCGAGAAACTATGTCTTTTTGAGATATATCTCATTTTTTAAAAAAGGTTTGGTATAAAAATGATATCAGAGTAATTGAAGCAAAGTATCAATTTACTGAATATCAAATAAACGAATCACATAAATTGTTTTAAAAAATTATAGCGCTTTGACAAATGTCAAGATCAATGGATGAAATGGGAAAGAAATGCGATTTGGTTTTTATTTTCATGAGTTTCAAATAGGAAATGAACAAAATAACGCAACTGATGCACTTCACTACAAAGCTCTAGAGAGCATTTCTATTTCAGTTCTTAGTAATCTTCCATTTGTTCAAGTTTCGTAGACTACTTAAGTAGAGATAGCGCATAAATATCAATCTAAAAACAAAATCACTGAGTGCTTTTCTGTAGTCAACTATAACAGATGTTTCATGACTCCCTTAGTCCACCTTTCATCAAAATTTAATTTCAAATCCATGTTTATTTCAGGCCTTATCGCCTTTCTTTAAATTATACTTTGTTAAACTTGATGTCCTCACTTTAGATTTTGCTGGGAGATTCATCTCGACACATAGAGACTATTGTCATGATCTGAATGTACTCATATTCATAAATTTAGGGAACTTAACATTTCCCATTACTTTAGCGGAATACCTTTAATTAAAGGATTCAAGTGTCAGAAAGTCTTCTACTTGACAAACTCAAACGAAACTCACTTTATAAAACTCAGACATTACCACCACAACTGTTTAAGACATTACCTCCAAAGATTAACAACCTACTACTTTCAGCGGAGTGCCCACAACATTGTTAAAATTATCGTTCATTAATATCACATAAATTCTTTGATTTCGAGATTTTTTAAGTTTTTTCAGGAAGAATCTGTTATAGTCTGAATGTTAGTGAAACTCAAAAAATTTGATCTTTAGAGCTCAAATCCTAAGCAACTGATCTAAGCCAAATTTGTCTATTCCACTATTCCATTTGTGAAAATTGTATATCATCACGAAATATCCTTAACAAACATGCAAGTTAATTGGTCTTGTAATGTCATGCATCAGAGATGCCCCATCTTGTCTACTTCCGTACTTATACGCGTGAGAAAACATTTTTTCTTTTTGGGTAAAAGATATGGATCTTGTTGTTTTTTTTAAAAAGAATTTGATCTCGGCATATGTCAAAGGGCTATAACCTCATTTTTCAAAATGTGCATTTCATTATACTTGATATTCACTGAATTTCAAACAATTCTCTATTACTCAAAGAAATGTCATTCTTTTTTAAAAAAAAGTTCAGGCATATAAAAGACAAATTCAAATAAGACATTATTTCACAGGCAACACATATCTATGGATCTATGGTAATAGTGATGATCTCCTCTTGTCTCGTCCCAAGATGCCCCATTCCTCGATTACGGCAATCACTTTCAGATGCATCTCCAGTTGCACAAACATCTGCTTCTGGAATGTCCTTGCTTTCTTCGTAAAATTCCAGCTCTTTTCTGTTCATCATTAGCTAGATCAAAGCTCTGAATTCAACACATTTTTATACATCATGTCCGTTCTCATTGTGATAACAGTAATGACTGCCACATTTGCAATCTAATGTGCTAGGATGTGATGCGAGAAACCCCACATTTATCATTTGCCTCCATACCCAAGCCGGAGGTGACTTCACTACGAAAACTCTAGTTTTGACATTCTTAACCTTCTCCTCGGTGATGTATTTACGCCATTTTCTTGGTGATTAGGTAGAGGGTTTTGTACAATGTTGGAAAATTCTGAATTGTTGAAATAAATCTAATTTCTATTGCACATTCTTTGGACAATCCTCTTAAAAACGAGGCAAATTTCAATAGCATGCCCTGGGACACTGCCATGATATTCATAATGTGCATTTTCATTATACCACTTGGGGTATGGGAGCTTTAGAGGTTTCTCTGGATATGGTGACACCACATGTGTGTCAAAAAGCTGTTGATAAAGCTCTTTTCTTGATTCCCTTGAATCTTATCTAGAAGTACTTGAGAGTACAATTGTAATAGGTTTTAATTTAGATATCGTAACATTTTTTCTAGTGTTGAAAGTGTTGATGTTATTGATCTCTCATTCTCTCTTCTTCATTGGAGTTCTTCTACTTGACCCACTTATTTATGTATTTCCTTTCTTAATGGTCGTTTCCACTATCTCTGCAGCCATCACCAAATCAGAAAAATTCCCGGATGTAATTACAACCAGATGCCCAAAGAAATGAGCCTTAAGTGTTTGTACGAAAAGCTTCATTGTTTCTTTTTCATCCAAAAGTGGATGAACCTGCACAACTAACTCTCTCCCTCACTGTGCATAATGTTTGAAATTTTTGTTATGTTTTTCTCCATATTTTGCAGCATAACGCGATCTATTCTCATTTCATTTATGTGTTTGTTTTGTTCCAAGAATGATTTGGCAAGATCTTTTCATGTCATGATGTGTGAACGTTTCAGCTGATTATACCACCGGATGGCTGAACCCGCCTGACTCTCCTAAAAACAGTGAATCAGGAGCTGGTCATTCCCAACATATCATGTCATCTTTCGACAGAACATGGTAATGTGAACTGAGGGAAAATTGTTCCCATTAAACTTCTCGAAATCTGGAACTTTAAACTTAGGAGAAAGAATCAAATTCAGGACCAAACTTAGTTCTAGAGCATCAACTCCTTTAGGTGTCTTCATTTGATTTTCCAAATACTTGATCTTTTTCCCATTTTCTTTGCTTTGGCTTCCTCATCAAAATCTGGAATACGGTAATCATCTGGATTATTTTGAGGATTGGTTATAAAGGCTTGTGTTTTTGCAGTAGATGAATGCCCTTGAAGTCCTGGAAATATTCCAGGTGAAATAACCAACTGTGGAGTAGGTGGTACATCCACCCTTTTAGATACCCCTGCCCCAGGATCATTCGTTTGATTAAGGCTAGACAACCTTGTAACAATCGGGTCAACCAATGAATCTTGGTTCCTAGTGATGAAATCCAAGGTATTTTGTTGATTCTGACTTATTTTCTCCTCAAGATCCTTTTGTAGTCTAAGCATGTTTTCCTCAAGTTGAATAATCTTTGCTTCTATTTTCTTTTTCTTTGTATGAGTATTGTGAGAATGAGGTGTGTCCAGTGTTTATTCCTTTTTTATGAGACATATTATGTTAGTTAATTTGAATGTAAAGAAATGAAAATGCAAAAAATATGTAAAAATGCATGATGCATGAAATTTTTGAGACATTGATCCAAAACGTGTCTGTTATTATAAATAGTCTTTATTAGGACAAAAGTATTACTTCTAAGAGACAAAAAACAATTCAAAGGTACATTCTAGCTAGATATTCTAGACTCCGAACAACTTCTAACAAGTTAACAAGTTTTCTTGCTTCTTCTGTCACTGACTGAATACCTTGTCGAACCACCCCGACTTCTCTTGCTAAACCATGCAAGTAGCGTACCGCTTTCTGTACCTACTCTAGGAAGTCCTAAATAACTGCATCTCTAGCTTTTGCCCTTTTTTGAGCATGTTCCCAACGGGAACGCCACTGGATTCCTCTATCAAAAGGAACAATTTAGAGTTCATTCGCATGTTTCTTAAATTTATCCACAATGACCTCTAGTTCAACTATAGTTTTACCATTCTTTTCTAAATATTCAACAATTCTTGATTATCATTTTGTTTAAGGATGATGGAAGCGTAGCCAGCCAGGTTTGACACATAGTTATCTTACAGACTGTCCCATTTTCTTTCTGAGTCCTTTTTGACCATAGTTGTACTTCTACACTTTTGTAGATCAACACCTCTTTAAATGATGCAAATGATAAAAAATAAAAATAAAAGAAATAAGACATAAATAAAGGAAATAAGTTAGTAAAATAGAAATAATAATTAAAAATAACAAAATTAAAAAAAATCCTACCCCACATGATATTTACCTCACATGCTTTTATTCCTATTGGACATGATCATTATATATTGAAACTAGGGATGCTAAAATCTTTTTCTCTGTGGCAGTGAAAGGCATTTCAACAAGTACTTTGCGTCAAAGGCAGGGGTTGTCTTAGGAAAGGCATACTAATATACGACTAAGAAACGGCATGACCGGAAACATAATAAGATACTTAATAAATTCGGTTTAGCGCTATCGGAAATGTTAAGTAATAATAATGTTGGAGGTGGAAAACATAAAGAAATATTTAAAACTTTGGCAAACAGAAGACATAATAAGATACCTTACACATATGTATCGATACATAACAATATAACAGGATGAAGTTTGACAAAACCGGTAGAGATACATGAATTGTTCAAATTTATATCGATACTTTTCTATGTATATGCACCAAAGTATCGGTACTTTAGGAATTTAAAAGAATTGCAATAATAGTGCCTAGAAAGTATCAATACCTTAGAAACATGTATTGATACATGACAATATAACATGTTAAAATTTGAAAATACTGGTTTCAATATGAAAAACCAGTAAAACGATAGCAGATATGTTGAAGGTATCGATACATTTATAAGTATGTGTATCATATTATCAGTACTTTAGGAATTGAAAAGAAAAGAAAAAAATGAAAACATATTGAAAGTATCGATACCTTACACAAAAGTATCGAGACTTGGGTAATTATATTGATTAAATATAAATAACATATCTGGTTAAAATATCAAAAGTATCGATACTTGTAGTAGAGATTATTCACATTCCTTTGAAGGAAACCATTTAGAATAAGATTAGTTATCGATACTTGTATATTGAATAAACTGTATGTAACTTGTATTTGATTTAATTTGAGTTAATTTAATGCTTGAATGTTCATAAACTGATATATGAAGGAAAAATGAAATCAATGGATCTTGCAATTGTTGTTCGCGAAGATAAAATTTAAATGGAGTCCGAGAGTATCAACAATGAAGTAAATAAAAAGCAACCACCAGGTGGATATATATACTTCTATTAAGTATCAATGTATTTGTGTAATTGTTGTTGAAATGATAATTGGATTAAAGTATTTAAGTACTTTAAATTGATTACAAATTTTAAATGTTGACAGTATGACTGAATGCCAAAGGATAAAGGAAGCTGATAATTACAACATTGGTTCGGAATGTAAAATGAAATTGACATTAAGTATTATTTAGCGTTAATTTATTGATTAAGAAACATTTATGCTTAATTTCAAGTGAAAGATGAGGTGTTGGAGAAATGGAAGTCGATGATTGATGCTGAGAAGGAACTGTATGTGACACGATCCAAAAAAGATAGACAACAATATAAAGTTTGGAGGAAAGCACATGAAAAGAATGTATTCATTAAACTTGTAAATACTATGATAAACGATATACAAGAACACTAACATTATATATTTAAAAAAATATATAGGAAGTGTTGACAAGGTGTAGCATCAAAAGACAAAAAACCATAATTGAACACCTGAAGGAGAAGAATAAAGTTCATGTATTGGAAAAAAATGGGGTTTGGATCTTTGATAGGAGTGAGTGATCGACCAATTCAGAAGGAATTAGGTCGGTTGTTGATGGAGGAATTTGATGTAAAAAATGTAGAGTTCAATATGGTGATTAATCATTTCCTCTAGGGGTCCCAGTGTTGTAGCCGTCTTGGGGCTAGAAGATAAAGGCAATAATGTTGAAGAAGTCATTAAAAAGAAGAACTGGAAAACAATTGCGATGAAATATGATTTAAAGCCCAAGGTGACATATGCTGGACTTAAAGATGAAATTAAAAGCGAATCTTATGATAGGGATAACTTGAAGGCCTGAGTACTATTGTACCTTGTCAGAATCTTTCTTTGTCCAACAAGTGATACATCCATGAGCAAGGACAATGTGAAGTTGATTTGCGATGAAGGCTTGAAAGGTGAATTGAATTGGGCTGAATATGTCCATGTCAGATTAATTGAATCAATAATTAACTTTTAGAAGGGTTGAATCCAAACATACCTCAAAGGGTGCATAGCAATCTTAGAGGTAAATGAGTTGAATGATGTGTTGGGTTAGAAAACTTGTAAGTATAATTATTATAAAAAATGATAAATTTGATTGTAAATACAGGTTGTATTGTTCAAATTTTGGTCTGACTGTGCAAGTGTGTCAGCATTCCAAAGAATCAGAGTGACACACATCCGTGCATGGGGGAAGGAAGAAGTATTTAGAGTGATGGAAAAATTGAAGTTGAAAAGACCAAGCAAGCAAGAAAGGGTAATAAAAGTAATTATATAATATTAAGAAAATAATCCAATGTATTAATATGTTATTGGAAAAGAGGTAGAGGATGAAGAGGAGGAATAGGAGAAGAAATAAGATAAGGTAGAAGAGAAGGTAGTAGGGGGTTATGGTCAGGGCAGTTCAAGTAAATTTGACATTTTGATGTTTGAGTTTGAGGAGCTAAAAAATCCATTTCTGATTTTTTGTAAAGACAATCCAGAATCGAAGAGGCAATTGAGATCCTTAAAGGGGAAGCGGGTGGAAAAATTGATAGAGTAGTGAAAGAAGTGGTAGAATTGAGGGGTGAATTTAAGGGGTTGACGGGAGTGGTTGAAAAAAATTAGATGAATGAGAAAAAATGAAGGCTGAAATAAAATATATGAATAGTTATGTGGAGGAAATATATGAAGAAGGAAAGATGAATGCAGTGAGTGTTATGCGGACATCGGAGATTGTAATCGATGCCGACCTGGATTCATAATATTCTGCACCTAAGAAGAAGAAGTAGAAGGTAACACGAATAAAAGAAAATTGAATTTGATTTTTATTATTGTGTTGTGACTAATATTTGTAATCTAAATTATAGGTTGAAAAAGTGAAAATACCAAAAGAATTTGGTACATATGAAATTGGAATATGTGAATATATATTGAATAGTGGGTTACAATCGAGGTCAGTGATATATATTTCTTTATGAGTGATATTTAAATATTTCATGAAAAAATATTAATCCAAATTTATTCTACAACGATATTGTAATCGAATTGGGAAATCAATACACCATAGTATCCGACGTTGCAACGTTAAAGCCTATGGCATGGATTAGCGGTGTGGTAAGTAGAAAGTATAAATTGTTAAAACCTAGTGAATATGTTGTAATTGTGCAATTAATTTTGTTAGGTTATTGATTTGGTCGGCTGGGTGTTGGTTTTTGATTCGAAGAAGATAACTTCACTACCACATGGATGTGTCATTACTCATCTGTTGAAGAAGAATAAAGTGGATTTTTTGCTTGACTCCCATGTTCGATTATCCCAGAATATTGACATGTTATCCATGACTAGAACGGGATACGAATTTATTAAAAATGTCGGTTGGAGTAAAAAAGATGGCATTGGAGTATAACAAGAGAAAGAGCAATTGGACCCCATTGACAATGACGATCACCAACTGATGGAAGACGCTCTGATGGAAAACGCTAGAGCTGAAGAGGATATTACAATGATGTCAGTGATGGAATACATGGTTAATTTCTGGGAGTATCGTGATTCTCGTGTTGGCCACATTAATGACCAACTCGAGGAAATGCGAGTCGATATTTCATCATTGCAAGATGAAGTCTCTAGCTTGCGTAACGAATTTTGTCAACGACATCAAACGAGTTAGGTAATTCATTATTTATAATCTAAACATTTACATGTTGTAAAATGTATTTGCTTTTCTTATAACATCAGTGGACAACCAATTACTGATTGAAGATGATGACATTACAGATGATGATGGCGATAAAGATCCAAACAAATATATCGTGTCTGCAACACATCAATGGAGTCCTTGCTTACTTTTCGAAAAATCCAAAAGGTTTTAAATTTGTTCATTTTTATACATTATTTTAACCTATAAACGTACAACTTTAATGTCATTTTATTCATGTTATAGATGTTATACTGAGACCGGGTATATATGAATTTCTTCATTTTTGTTTGGAAATTTTTGTTGTTGTCATTTGGTCTTCAAAGATGAGGTAAGCATTGTTAAGCAATTGAATTTCTATAGAAAAATGGATAATTTACAATTGGATATTAATCTTAAAAATTGTTAACAATCTCAGGCATAACATTGATCGTGTACTTCACAAACTACCTTTATTGTGTAACCACTTTATATTCATTTGGGTAAGATGAATGTCATTTTGCGTTGCTTACTTTTTTTTGTTTATGATTCCTAGAAATTTATGTTTGAATGTCTGTATAAACAGGCTTAAGGAAAGTGAAAAAAAGATATTGTTACCTATTGTAAAGATCTCCAAGATGTTTGGAATGTGTTTCCTCAATTTAACCTGGGAAATACATTGTTGGTCGATGATTCAGCCAAAAAAATGATTTATAATCCAGTAAGTTACATGTTTTCCATATGTTTTTTCTGTTAAGATATATGTTCATACATTGGTTGATTTACAATTTATGTATTTATTTAGCAATACAGTTACATATGTCCACATCCCTTTGACGCTTCATATTGGGATGACAATGTTTTAGGTATGACACAAATTTATGCCTACTTATACAAAATTGGTTTCTTATTAGTAAAAGTGAACATGATTCATTTGATAATTACAATTATTTATAAATGTCATCAGCAAAAGGCAGAAACATACGCGAACATTTGGAAAATTTGTCGAATGCGTTGCGTCTAATGTTCTGGACTTTGTCAGAAATAGCCCTTTTTCTTTGGATTAATTTCGTTGTGGGTAGACAATTAGAACATTGTTATGTATAACATTGTTTTGTATGTATGTTTAGTTTACTTATATTGTGTGTATATTTTCATTCCATACATATAATGAACTATTTTCAATTTAAATGTACTCAAACATATAAAACAAAAACTGTGTATTTTAATATTCCATAATACAACATGTGACTTACACAGTAAATATTCCATTTTGATGGACAGTGTAAAGAATAGAATCTCACTATCTCGTCTTGCCTTCCATGTAACTACTTTATTTCCATGAATCAACTCAGCTTTGACCTGAACCGGTATTGTCTTTCCCTTCTTTTTGGCAGATAACACATGTTACTTGAATAGTAGGAATCATTTATGCAGTGTTCAATTTCAATTTCGTCTCCACTATAAATATGAGCTCTATCAACCTTTGTTCCCTTCAAACAACATGCTCATTGCATCGGGAGCTAACATCAAATGTCATTTGTAAGGTAACAACAACATTTTTCTTTCCTTATTGACTTAGACAATTTTCATTTTATCATTGATTAATCCTAATTTCCATTGTTTATTTCCAGCATGAAATGCGAGGGAAATCTCGACCATCATAATTTTGAGGAACAAGCTGGGAGATTGGATATGTGAAGAATGTCTTTCGGATAATATCCATTTCATCTAGCTCATAAAGATATGATAATCGTAAACCAAAACCGTCAAAAAAAAATACCTGATGTAGAAGTAGATACATATTTAAAATCTCAACGGTGATGCATCTGGTTCTCAAACAGTTAAAGCATCAGAAACATTGGACTTATGATTTGGGTGGTATACGGGAAATGCAACAAAGGATAACTAAAAATCCCGAGAATTGAGGGCTACAGCTTGTAATAATAATAAAAACAAGTGAAGGATACATATGTGTAAAGTATCGATACTTAGCTAAATTAACAATATAAACGGTAAAAGTCTACCGGTGTAATGATAATAGGCATAAATGACAAGTATCACCACTTGTCATTTACGACTATTTTCATTATACCGAAACACTTTTATCCACTTATATTGTTAATTTACCTATTACTTAAAGTAATAGGTTTCGAAATTCTAAGAACCGATACTTCTTATTTACGTGTGTATCTTACATTCTTTAACATTATTATTAAAAGATGTACCGTTCAATTCTCGAGAATTTTGGTTGCATTTCCCTTGTAGTACCAAAATCATAATTTCGATATGCTTCTGATGCTTTAAATGTTTGAGAACCAAATGCATTGCCTTCAAGATTTTAAATATACATATATTCTACATCAGTTATATTTCTCTTAGACGATTTCAGTTTACTGTTATTATCTTCATAAGCTGGATGAAATGGATACTATCTGGAAGGTATTCTTCACATATCTAATCTTCTAGCTTGTTCCTCAAAATTATGATGATCAGGATTTCCCTCATGTTTCATGTTGGTTGATTGCTCTGAATATATCACAACATTTGATCTCTGAAGTGTTGTTGGTTGATTGGTCAGGATTTTACATCCATACTTACGTTTCTGTATCAATACCCATACTACATGTATCTATATTTTATATTTGAAGATTGTTGAAATATCAATACTAGTTATTAAAGTATTGTACACCCACTCTAAATTTCAGTATGCTTGTACAACAATCTGTGTGCCAATGTATCGATACACATTGTTAAAGTATCGATTTTTATAATCTCGACAACAAATTTTTGATACTTAGAATTTCAAAACCTATTTCTTTACAATAATAGATAAATTTACAATGTAAACGGGTTAAATCTACCAGTTTAATGATAATAGGCATAAATATAAAGTATTGATACTTATTATTCCAGTATCGATATTTTAATTCTAGTATGTATCTCAAACAATTTGCACGCAAAAAAGTATCGATAGACATGTATAAAGTATATATACGAGGAATTTTGAAACTGATTACTTAAAATTTTTAGGTAATGTAAATGGTAAAAGTCTATCGTTTTAATGATTATAGGCATAAATAGCAAACACCGATTTGTTTTGTATAAGTATCGATAATTTTAGTGCACTATGCTTATCAACAATTTTTAAACCTATTACTTTTAAGTTATAGGTAAATTTACAATGTACAAAGTCAATATCTAACGATATATTGTTAATAGGCGTAAATAATAGTATCGATAATGTCTATATAAGTATCGAAACTTTTATACAAGTAACGAATTTGACAAAACGATTAAAATTTGATAAAATCAATTAAATATAAATAACATATCCAGTTAAAATATCTTAGGCATAGTATTGGATATGTTGAAGGTATTGATACTTTTATAAGTATATGTATTATAGTATTGATACTTTAGGAATTGAAAAGAAATGAAAAAAACTGGTTTCAGTTTGAAAAAATCGGTAAAGAGATACCAGAATGATTGAAATTTGTATCGATACTTTTATAAGTATATGAACCAAAGTATCAGTACTTTAGGAATTTAAAAAAGTTACAGTAATAGTGCCTATAAAGTATTAATACCTTAGACACATGTATCGATACATGACAATATAACAGGTTGAAAATTGACAAAATCAATTTCAATATGACAAAACCGGTAAAGCGTTACCGGTTTACACAAAAACGAAACGTCTCGAAAGTATCGATACCTTACACAAAAATATCGACACTTCAGTAAGGGTAATGGTATCGATAAATAAAAATAACATAATCGGTTAACATATCAAAGGAAACATTAAATTAGAGAAATAGATAGAAGACGATAGTAGTTTTAAAGATCAAAGCATATTAGTTGTTAGGAAATAGTAGCAAGACATTTTTGAAAGCATAGTTGTTTGTTTGTTGATGCAATCGGATCGAAATATATTTTGTCGAAACCCTAGTTTTTTAGTATTGTAGTATTCGGAAATAGAGGTTAGGTTTATGAGTTTGGGGTTTTCAAATTAAAGAAGCATTTGAGACCTATTATAGGTAGAAAGTGCAATCGTTGTTCGCGAATATGATGACATTAAAATGGATCCCTAGAGTATCAACATTGAAGAAAATAGAAAGCAAACACTGGGTGGATATATGTACTTCTAGTAAGTATCAATGTATTTGTGTACTTGTTGTTGAAATGGTAATTGGATTAAAATATTTAAGAACTTTTAATTGATTACAAATTTCAAATCTTGATAGTATGAATGAATGCCAAAGGATTCAGGAAGTTGGTAATCATGTTGATTGCATAGCCAATAAAATTCGAAGGGCATGGTCCAAATGGAAAGCTTAGAATTGGTAAGACAAGCTTTCTTTGAGGGTTTAGGGACTCAACCCCTCCCAGGTAAGGACTGCATGATTGAACATTATATAGAATAGTTGTATTCAGTTCTTGAAGAATTGTTTTTCAATGTATATAATAATACTTGTAATGATCTCCATTAACTTTTCCAAACCAATAAGTATCATGCAGTACCCTATATCCTCGAGGCAGACAACAATAAATCTGCCACTTAAAGATTTACCAAGAGCGGTAGCTTTTGCTCCGCATGAAGACCAAACCTAGAATAAAGTTTGCCATTATGCCTATATTGTTCAAAAGAACCTGCTAAATGATAGGATTTGCATACAACCGCGAGCATTTTATGGGAAACCCCAAGTACTCCACTAAATTTTTGCAAGTGAGATGTCTGAGGAAACCCATACTTTGGGTTTCCCATAAAATGCTCGCGGTCGTATGCAAATCCTTCATTCAACAGGTTCTCTTGAGCAATATGGGCATAATGGCAAAGTTGATTCTAGGTTCGGTCTTCATATAGAGCAGAAGCTACCGCTCTTGGTAAATCTTTAAGTGGTAGATTTCTTGTTATATTCATCGAGGATATAGGGTACTGCATGCATGATACTTATTTGTTTAGAAATGTGAATGGATATTATTACAACTATTCTTATATACAATTAAGAACAATTCTTCAAAAACCGAATACAATTATTCTATGTAATGTTCAATCATGCAGTCCTTACCTGGGAGAGGTGGAGTCTCTAAACCCTCAAATAATGCTTGTCTTACCAATTCCTAGCCTACCATTTGGACCATGCAATAGGGTTTTATTAGCTATGCAATCAAAATGATTAACCTGGATAATCCTAACTACATAACTGATTCCGGCCACGACTTACGGGAGACTCTATTCTACAGATTGTTTGATAAGGTTCAAGTACATGATACAAGGGAACATATGGAAAGGGCTCATAGTTTCATAAAACATGGAGGGATTCTGAGAAAGAATGGAGGGAACATAGGTTCAAAATTCTAAGTATCGATACTCCAAGTACCGGTTTGAATTAAGTAATTAGTGCATTGACATCCCCATTGACAATTTCATTTGCTTTACCTCTTTGAAGTGCATTGTAGATGTCTTTATGTGTAAATCCAACATTCTGATAACCCATATATAAAGAGCATTGTAGAAGTAATAGGTAAATTTACAACGTATACGATAAAAGTGTACCGGTATAATGATAATAGTGTAAACATATTATATCAATACTTTGTTATATCGATCTCAATATTTTAATTCCACATAAAGGCTCAAACAATTTGCACACATATATATATATATATATATATATATATATTATACTTATAATTTCGAAACCTATTACTTTAAAGTAATAGGTTAATTTCCATGGAAAACGGTAAAAGGCAATCGGTATCATGATAATATGCGTAAACAATGTACATGGTAATATGTTGATAAAGTTTGATAACAAATCAAGTAATTAACCGATTATGTTATCGTAAAATTTCTAAGGCTCCATCAGCTTAAACTTTGGAAACATTTTAGGCGTTAAGGAACTACTTATTACGTTACATAAGCGCTTCCTAATATGTTATTATGGTTGATAACAAATCAAGTAATTAACCAGTTATGTTATCGTCGGATTTCTAAGGCTCCATCAGCTTAAACTTTGGTAACATTTTAGTCGTTACCTAATAAGTTGATAATACTGATAATAAATTAAGTAATTAACCTGTTTTGTTATCGTCCGATTTCTAAGGCCCCATCAGCTTTAAAAAGGCGCTACCTATTACATTACATAAGCACTACCTAATATGTTATTATGGTTGATAACAAATCAATTAATTAACCGATTATGTTATCGTCGGATTTCCAATGCTCCATCAGCTTAAACTTTGGTAACATTTTAGGCGTTACCTAAAATATTGATAATACTGATAACAAATTAAGTAATTAACATATTTTGTTATCGTCGGATTTCTAAGACCCCATCAGCTTTAAAAAGGCACTACCTATTACGTTACATAAGCGCTACCTAATATGTTATTATGGTTGATAACAAATCAAGTAATTAATCGGTTATGTTATCATCAGATTTTAAGGCTCCATCAACTTAAACTTTGGCAACATTTTAAGCGTTACCTAATATGTTGATAATACTGATAACAAATTAAGTAATTAAACTATTTTGTTATCGTCTGATTTCTAAGGCCCCGTCAGCTTTAAAAAGGCGCTACCTATTATATTACATAAGCGCTACCTAATATGTTATTATGGTTGATAACAAATCAAGTAATTAACATGTTATGTTATCGTCGGATTTTTAAGGCTCTATCAACTTAAACTTCGGTAATATTTTGGGCGTTACCTAATATGTTGATAATTCTGATAACAAATTAAGTAATTAACATATCTTGTTATCGTCAGATTTCTAAGGCCCCATTAGCTTTAAAAAGGTGCTACATATTACGTTACATAAGAGCTACCTAATATGTTATTATGGTTGATAACAAATAAAGTAATTAACATGTTATGTTATCGTCGGATTTCTAAGGCTCCATCAGCTTAAACTTTGGTAACATTTTATTTGTTACCTAATATGTTGATAATTATGATAACAAATTAAGTAATTAAGCTATTTTGTTATCGTCAGATTTCTAAGGCTCCATCAGCTTTAAAAAGGCGCTACCTATTACGTTACATAAGCGCTATCTAATATGTTATTATGGTTGATAACAAATCAAGTAATTAACTGGTTATGTTATCGTCAAATTTCTAAGGCTCCATCAGCTTAAACTTTGGTAACATTTTAGGTGTTACCTAATATATTGATAATACTGATAATAAATTAAGTAATTAACCTATTTTGTTATCGTCGGATTTCTAAGGTCTCATCATCTTTAAAAAGGTGCTACCTATTACATTACATAAGCACTACCTAATATGTTATTATGGTTGATAGCAAATCAAGTAATTAACCAGTTATGTTATCGTCGGATTTCTAAGGCTCTATCAGCTTAAACTTGGTTAACATTTTAGGTGTTACCTAATATGTTGATAATACTGATAACAAATTAAGTAATTAACATATTTTGTTATCGTCGGATTTCTAAGGCCCCATCAACTTTAAAAAGATTCTACCTAGTACGTTACATAAGTGCTACCTAATATGTTTTTATTTTTTATAATGTTTCCAGTAATTAACCGATTATGTTAAAGTTAATATTTTTTGGCGCATTTTACATACAACGATAACATTCTCGGTTATTACCATTATTATTACCAACACAAATAATATTTTCGGTGAAATCATATAATATTTTCAGTATCGATCTTAACCAGTCACTTATTTAACCAATCACATCATTTTTAGCCGTATTTTAACCGCCTCAGAGTAGAACTTCCCCAAAGGTAGTGATATAGTTTACGGGCCACCATATCCTTTCTATCATTTTTATTTGAGAAAATAACCTCAATGACCAAAAATGCCTTATAATATACGATTTTAACCAACTTTTTTTGGATTTGCCAAAATGACCAACTAAATCGCAATGCGATCGATAATTCGCAACGCGATTTCCGGTATCGCAAATCAGTTTCCAGATTCGCAACGCGATTCTGACTATCGCATTGCGATTTTCTAAATTCGCGTTGTGATTTTCCTAATTCGCAATGCGAATACGTAAATCGCAACGCGATTACGTAAATCGCAATGCGAATTAGGAAAATCGCAATGCGAATACGTAAATCGCAATGCGAATTTGACTATCGCAATGCGATTTACATAGCGCCATTCGTATTAACGCGTATTTTTTTTTCAAATTCCAAACACGAATTTCTTAATATATCGGAAACTGAACCGTCCACAGTATATCCCGTAATCGCAACTCATAACCTAAAACCTAAAATCACAACTCAGTCCCATCTCCATCTCTCACTCTCTAAGGCGACATCCGTCCCCATCTCCGACAAAATCAGTCCCCATCTCTGACGATATCAGTCTCCATCTCCGGCGAAATCATTCACGGTCAGAAATGGAAAATCAACCAAATCAACCACCGAGGGTTAGTTTTTTTAATTATTTTTATTTTGAAATTTTTGCATTATTATTAGGTTTTTCATATTGAAATTGATGATAAGTTTACTGGCAATTTCAATAATAGATTAACCATTTCACTTAGATTTCTTATTAAATTCATTCGATTGCTGCCAATACTGCTAAACTGTTTAGTCTTTAACCCTGTGAAGTTAGTATTTGTCTTTGTTTTGTCTTTTGGTTGAAGTAATGCAGAAGAAGAATAGTTTCTAAACTTAAAATCGCAACATGAAAATGAAAATCGCAACACGAAAATGACTATCACAACGAGAGAAATGAAAATCACAACGAGAGAATCGCAACGCGAAATGAAAATCGCAACGAGATAATCGCAACGCGAAACCAAAATCGCATTGCGATTTTCATTTCGCGTTGCGATAGTCATTTCCGCGTTGCGATTTTAATTCTCTCGTTGAGATTTTCATTTCAACCAAAAGACAAAACAGTGTTGCAAATTTTAGTTTCAAGAATAAACTACTATTTATGTTTATTGTTTTTGGTATATCTTCACAGTGTAGTTTTTGGTATATCTAACTTGGTATGTTTATTGTTTTTGTAGAAATTTTTTTCGGCTTCATTGACATTAAGGAATAAAGTTAGCCTAGCCACTACAATTGCTTCGAAGCTTTCACCTGCACAAAGAAAATTGTTTGAGGAAACCTGCTTCGGGCCATGGCTGAGAGTACAACATCCGGGTGGAGATGCTAATTTGACCCATTTGTGGCTTCAGACCATGACTAGAAATCTACCCGACAGTATACAACGTGGTGAGGAAGAGATATGGTTTTATTTTCCACCGGCGTATACTTGTTTTGGGCGGAAGGAGTTCTACTTAATAACTGGTCTACGATTCGGACACGATGATGTAGGCCGGTACACTCGTCATATCACCCGCCCATCATGGTTATCCAGGGTTTTTCCTGATGAGTCAATAGAGAAGCTGAACTTACACGTCGACGACCTGAAGAAATTATTTAATAAGAAAGATGGTTTTACTCGGATGAATGACGTCGATGTTGTCCGAGTATGCCTTCTACTACTTTTGTATGCCGGCTTTTTAGGCAGAGAGGCCAGACAACCTATTCCTCAGGAGCTAATATTATTGGTAGAGGACCTAAATGCATGGAATCTGTTTCCGTGGGGTTCGTATATATGGAAAGCTACCTGGACTAAGTTGTCGTCTGCCTTTGATGACCGCAAAAGTTTGCGTGGCGATGGGTCGAAATACACTTTGTCATGCTTTGTTTGGGCCTTTAAGGTAAGAATTTCTATATAATGTTTTCAAAATTATAATTAATTATTTAACAATTACTAATGTTTGTTATTATATTGTTTGTAGATTTGTATATTCGAGGCTTTCCCCAGCATGCGGACATATGCATTAAAAACTTCAAATGATATTCCTAGGGCTATTTCCTGGAAGAGCAAACGTCTGTTGGATTGGGAAGACTTAATACCATATGCGACAATAAATAATGTAAGTTAACACAAATACTATCATATATAAACAAGTTATTAATAGTAGACGTTTAACTTTGTTTGAGTTTTTATATTTTTAGGAGGTCAACACTCCATTAATGAGACTGACACCCACGGAGGCTGAGCTTGCCACTGATTGGTGGCAAGCTAGTCAGCGTTTTCTTGATGGCACGAATAATGAGCAGCCTCCACTTCCTCTACTTCGAGAGCCATCACCTCACCCAGAGTCATCACCTGATCGACCCGACTATACACCTCTACAACGAGAGCCATCATCTATCCCGTCACATCATCGAGCCTCTTCTCCACCATCACCTTATGATAGGAGACTGACAAAGATTCCATGACTTCTATCTCCCTGTTCTCCACCTCCACCTCCACGGGATGAATCAAGGGAGTTACGTGATGAGGTCAATGCCTTGCGTGAGGAGATCGGTACTCTACGCGATAACGATGGTGCATGGCGTGTGGAGGTGTCTACTTTACGTGGTGAGGTTGTCGCTCTATGTGAGATGGTAGTATCGTTGCAGAATGAGGTTCATACTCTACGCAACGAGGTAAGTTTAAGATTTTACATATTTAACTTGATGATAAATTTACTCGTAATTTCACTTAGATTAACCATTTCACTTAGATTGCTTAGTAAATTTATTCGGTTGCTGCCAATACTGCTAAACTGTTTATTAACACTGTGAAGTTAGTATTTGTCTTTTGTTTTGTCTTTTGGTTGAAGTAAATTTATTCGGTTGCTGCCAATTCTGCTAAACTGTGTATTCTTTAACACTGTGAAGTTAGTATTTGTCTTTGTTTTGTCTTTTGGTTGAAAGTAAATTTGTTCGGTTGCTGCCAATTCTGCTAAACCGTGTATTCTTTAACACTGTGAAGTTAGTATTTGTCTTTGTTTTGTCTTTTGGTTGAAAGTAAATTTGTTCGTTTGCTGCCAATTCTGCTAAACTATGTATTCTTTAATACTCTGAAGTTAGTATTTGTCTTTGTTTTGTCTTTTGGTTGAAGTAATGCAATCCATTCAAGTTTCAATTTGCAGAAGAAGAAGAAATAGTTTATTCTTGAAACTATATTTTAGCAACACTGTTTTATCTTTTGGTTGAAATGAAAATCGCAACGAGAGAATGAAAATCGCAACGCGAAACGAAAATCGCAACGAGATAATCGCAACGCGAAATGAAAATCGCAACGACAAAATCGCAACGCGAAACCAAAAATCGCAATGCGATTTTAATTTCGCATTGTGATTCTCTCGTTGCGATTTTCGTTTCGCGTTGCGATTTTCATTCTCTCGTTGCGATTTTCATTTCGCGCTGCGATAGTTATTTTTCACGTTGAGATTTTAAGTTCCAGAAACTATTCTTCTTCTGCAAATTGAAACTTGAATGAATTGCATTACTTTAACCAATAGACAAAGACAAATACTAAGTTGACAGTGTTGCAAGTTTGAAACATATTTGCCTTTGTTATCTGATGTATTTTGTGAACTATGATAGAATAATGACTTGGGTGAATTCAATGCAAGTTTGAAACATATTTGTCTTTGTTTTCACTGTTTAAATATCATGTCTGTTTATTTACTGATTTTTGTATTTAATTATTTAGCGGTCCGATAAGGTGGATGCTTTACGTCAGGTTTTTCTTGCACGACAGAGTTCACGCATCAGACGGCGTGCACGTGCTATTAAGTCTCCGTACACCCCAATAGTGCGAAGACACCGCAAGAAGAAGCCTGACTCGCCTGTCATCCCTCAAGAGTCCACTCCCATCATTAAAGAGACCCCTATCATTCCTCGAGAGTCCCCTCCCACCGTTCAAGAGGCCACTGTCATCGTTGAAGAGGTCCCTCCCACCATTTAAGAGCCTGATTCACATGGCGTCATATGTAAGATTCTTGAGAAACCCTCTGATGTGCCGGACATGATGGATGAGAGTTGGCTCTCGTATGAGTTACCGGGCAGTATCATTCCGGTATCTGAAGTGGAGAGGAGACAACTACCAGACATAATTCTGGATAACACCCTTTAGGCTAAGACCGCAGTTGATTTTTATCTACATGAGCGGAGCCAGGGGTGTTTCACTGACATATGCAAGCTCAACAATGATATCTATTTGTTACTTGATCGGTCTTGGTAGGGCGTATTATTAGGGGTCGAAGACAATGGCTATTTCGATGGAGGGTAAGTCTTATATTTTTCTTATATTTCAATTTGATTATTTTTTTTAAAAATTTATGTAAGTTACTAATATATGTCTTTTTTTGTAAGACAGCATATCGATGCATGGGTGTCACGTCTTCTAATAATTAGGAAACTTAAGGAAAATAAAAGAAATACACGATATACAATTATGCCGACGTCTTTTAACGTCGTTCACTTGAAGAATCAACGAGATGAATCATTTGCTTTGGGCAATGGACAAACTAAACTTTATCCTGCATGGTGGGAGGTCGATAAGGTTAGTATTTATTTTAGATTGAGTTTAAAGGTATTCATAAATAAATGCGCAAATGAATGAATTATTACTTATGATTGCAGGTGTTTATCCCTGTTTTGGAACGTAAACATTGGCTTCTCGTCGAGCTTCAGCTCCCATCTCTTAAGGCAATAGTATATGACAACATGATAAATTACATATCATTGGCTGATTTAAGAGATATTATTAAGGGATGGAGCTCTCATTTGGCTAAATTCTTGGATGCGATAAATTATTGGACTCGTTCTGGAAACAAGAAGCCAAATAAGCTCAATATTACAGTTAGTAGAGACGAGACTGCACCACAACAAACGAAAGGACCCAGAGGGGATTGTGGTCCTCTCGTATGCTTGGCGTTGGAGCATTTGATTACAGGAAGTATAAAGTATCTACCTCCCACCGATAGAGATAGAGCTGCAGTAGGCTTGTGGTTTCGGCATTATATGGCTTGATCGATATATACGAGACGCTGCCTACCTGCATCCGCGTTATAAAAATCTCCATAAACAATTGGTAAGTTTATAGGCTTTTGGTTTGAAAATGTTTGGTTAAGTACCTAGAATTCAATAATTTGCTGTTTGTAGGTTTTAGATGTGTAGAAAGTGTTGTTTGAGCAAATGTTTGGTTTCTGCAGGTTAATCTCAGAAGTGAGCTGCGTGAAAATGATGTATGGCTGCAAAAGTTGATTCAATAGTAGATGAGGAAATAAGAATTATTGCTTATTTTTTGATTGTTTAATTTATTTGTAAAAGATGATTTGTAAAAGTTGATTTGTTTAATTGATGTGAACATAATTCTTATTTGTGCTTGTTTAATTGATTGAAATGTAATGGTTGATTTTGTTGATTTCAATCTGCATTATGTTGAAGGAAAAAATGACTATCGCAATGCAAAATGAAAATCACAACGAGAGAATCGCAACGCGAAATGAAAATCGCAACGACAAAATCGCAACGCGAAACTAAAATCGCGTTGTGATTTTTATTTCGCTTTGCGATTCCCTCGTTGCGATTTTTATTTCGCTTTGCGATTCTCTCGTTGCGATTTTCATTTCGCATTGCGATAGTCATTTCCGTGTTGCGATAGACATTAAGATGATTGTGAACGTCATTTTCGTGTTGCGATAGTCAAATGAATGCCTAATAAGTGATAACAACTGAACAAATCATAGCAATTTTCAAACTCAAGTTACTAATACATGTCTAACTGAAAATGTTAAAAGTTCACACATAAAATCCACATAATACACCGTTTGCATTTAAAAATCACCTAAGTTAACAGTCCCAAAAGGTGAAGCCGGTTGTGATTGGGATTTTAAAGATGATTGCGATTTTGATTGCCTTTTGCTTGACACCATATGAGCTTTGGATTTTGATGAGGATCCATAGTTTGGTAGAGGAAAAGATGATTGTGATGGCACTGGTGATCCACATGTCAACCTTGTATGACCACTTTCCTTGCACCGACTACATGTCGATCTCTTCTTCTCTTCACCCTTAGACGGTATACAATCGTGACTTTTTGGTCGGCCAGGTAGCCTTCTGTCCATGGCTGGTGGTAAAACTGTTTGTAAGTCATCTGGTTTGTCCCACTTAGAAGGATGTGGAATACGGTAGACAATCTCGCCATAAGTCTGTCGATATACTTCTATAGTGTAGCAATCCATAGCGTATGCGCTTGAATCATCTTGGTTTAGATGAAGAGAAACTTTTATAACATGGCCACACAGATAACCAGATGTTTGCCATTTCATACAGCTACACGTCTTTGCATTTAGATCGACAAGCCCATTTAAGTTATTATCCAGTACTTCAAACAAAGTGTTTGAACATGGTTCAACTCTCCATGACGTTGACTTCACAGCACGTTTCGTTATCTTTTTTTCTGTCCATGGTGTAACACAATATTCCAATGTTCCTGTAAATTTAAATAAATAATACTTAGTAAAATATATGATAAGTTACGAATTTAAAGAAATAATACATGCATGGTTTCTTTTCTTGTAGTACCACTATTGAATAGAGGCTCGAAAAAACTCCATTAACATAGTAATGGGTAATTTCCGGGAATGACGACTTAGAGCGTTGATTGATTCTGAACTATTAGACGTCATGAAACCATATCTTGCACCAAGTTGATGTACTCTTGACCATCTTTCAAACTCGACATTTTCTAGTGTTTGAGCACACTGAGGCAAAACACGTCTTAAACAGTTTATATGCTTATTAAAATCCACTTCCCGATAAGCTTTTACGGCCTTCCATATGTCCATTTGTGATTTTTTATACCAGCAAACATTGATTTTAGATTTCTATACAAATGAACACCACAAAGTCCATGAAAAGCATCTGGGAAACACCTTCTAACAGCGTTGTCAATTGAGTTTACCCTATCGGATATGATTGTCAGATTGCTAATAGGACCTATGTAATCCCTAAGATGCCCCATAAACCATGTCCATGAATCAGAGGTTTCAGATTTTCCAACCCCGTAAGCTATTGGAAGTATCCCATTGTTAGCATCCATGGCTACTGCTAATAAGTTTACTCCAAGGTATCGACCTTTTAAATGTGCTCCTTCAACTATAATAACTGGGCGCATGAAATTAATAAACAAACGAATCTACAAAATCATATACACAAGAAATATAATCATTTAAATGTGAAATGCATGTAACTAACAAAAATGAGTCAACAAAATTATATTGATTTACTAACCGCAGCACCAATGGCGATAAACAGCAACTCAAAGCGTCCATCTCTATCTGTTTTGATATGAGTTACCGACCCAGGATTTTTCAGCTTTAAATTATGACAATAAGCCGGCAGTTGGGCAAACGATGCTTCTGGCGACCCCCTCAACAATTCCAAGGCATAACATTTGGCTCTCCAAGCTTGAGAATATGAGATACTAATCTTGAACCGAGCATTCATGTCAGTCATAATTTCATGTCCCCGATATACCCTACCATTCAAAAACATTAACTCAGCCAGAAAACCACCCAACACCTTTTTGTTTGCCTGTCTATGGTGAGGAAAAACTTGGGTTCTTGAACATGCATGTTTATCAATAAAAGTCCTAACTTGAAACATTTCGCAATCTTTTATCCTCTTTGCAATCATACGCCACATACAGTTTTTGTCAATCATACACCTTGTTTCGAAACGATCTTTTCTTTATTTGTTAACTTTTAGTTGATAGCCATCTTCCACACATTTCGTATACAAAGCTATCTTCAAGTCTTCCTTTGTATCAAAACAATCATCTTTCTTGATACGAATAATTTTTGTGTGACAATCAACTGCTATCTTTACCAACTCTTCTTCCGGTATCTGAAGTAATTCTGGCATATTCAAGTTATACTCCCGTGGCATTTTCTTCGGGGACTTTTCTTTGGGGATTTCTTCTTCTTATTTTTCTTCTTCAGTGTTATATGAATTACAGAATGGATGTTCAACATGTTCATTTAAAGTCATAACTTCCTCCTCATTATCATCAATAACATCTTCCTCGGCAACGGCTGTTTCATCATCAAAATTCGGGTATTGACCAATATCAAAATCATTACACGCAGGGTCTGTTTCTTCTTCTGAAAAATCATCAAAATACGAGTATTGACTAAGATCAAAGTCCGGGTATTGACCAAGATCAAATTTTGAATACTGACTAGTACTCACAATTTTTTTTGTTGGCTCATCATCGTTTAACTGGTCAATACGAAAACCGGAATTTGGTGCTGAAAGTTTATTGGGATTTGGATTAGGGAAAGGTTGTGGGTTTTGAGATTGTGTTTGGTAATCGAAATGTGGTGAAACAATATTTTCTTGGTGATGAAATTGTGGTGGAACCATTAAATTTTGAGCACCATAAACTGGGGTTGAAAAACTTAGTTGATTACTACCCGCTACTGACCCAACTTCACTACTTCTAGGTTCAACAACATACAATGTAACATCATCACTTGAAACACTAATGTAAACAATGAATCGTTCAACATCTTCATTGTTGGTTAACAAATAAACTTTACCATTTCTCTGATAAGATAGCCTAAATCCACTTAGGGGCTCTAAATTCAATTTATTTGCAACACGTAACATTAGAGTTTCATAAGTTAACTTTTTTAATGACAGTTTTAGTTGAAGATTCATGGGTAAAGGCATATATTGTAAAACACCATGAACATTCTCCCATGACCCTCCAAAACACAAATCTATCCAAACATGATCAACATTAGATGATTTCATTATTGTAAATTAATTTACTAAACAAACGAGCTGCGAAACTAAAACCTGTTGCCGGATGGGGAAAGATATCGTTGGATATAGGAACGGATGTCGCCGGAGAGAGTGATAGATGGAGATGGAATGAGTTGCGATTTAGGGATTTAGGTTATGAGTTGCTGCTGCTGCGTATTTATATACCCAAGACATTTGTATTGTGAAATTAAAACCTGTTGCGAATTCAGAAATCGAGTTTTGAATTTGAAATTCAGTATTGCGATAGTCAAAATCTCGTTACGATTACGTAAATCGCAATGCGATTTTCCTAATTCGTATTGCGATTTAGGAAAATCGCAACGCGAATTTGGGAAATCGTAATATGATAGTCAGAATCAGGTTACGAATCTGGAAACTGATTTGCGATACCGGAGATCGCGTTGTGAATTATCGATCGCATTGCGATTTAGTTGGTCATTTTGGCAAATCCAAAAAAAGTTGGTTAAAATCGTATATTATAAGGCATTTTTGGTCACTGAGGTTATTTTCTCTTTTTATTTTTCAGTCTATTATTATTTGATATTTTTTTAATTCTATGTTCATTTATGTTTGTTTATTTATTAAATGAATGAACATTAATAAGAATTGATGTTTGTTTAGTTTAATGAACAAACACAAAAAAATGTCTCGTTTATTCATTTACGTTCTTGAACATTCGATAATCCGTTTGTTTATGTTCATTCATTTATGTCCATTTATGTTCGTTCATTTATGTCCGTTTATGTTCGTTTATTTATGTTAGTGTAAGTCCGTTTATGTTCGTTTATTTATGTCCTTGTATGTTTTTTTATGTCCGTTCGTTTATTCAGCCCAATCTCCATACCCATTTAAAATATTAACATCCAATCATTAATATTTTAAAATCCAAATAGTTTCAAATCAATTAAAGAAAATATAAATCATATCTATTTAAAACCCCAAATAATTTTAATTCTAAAGTTATAGGTTATATTAATGAATAAGAAATTTTATGTGGTTATTGTTTTTGTTGTTTAGTTTATTTCCGTTCATTTATTGTGTTCGATTATGTTCATTTGTTATGTTTGTACATGTTCGTTTATGTTCCTTTATGTTCATTCATTTGTATTTGTTTATCATTTAAATGAACGAACATGAACGAACACGAACAAGCTATATTCTTTAATGAACGAACATGAACAAGAAATTTTGTGTTCATTTATTCGGTTAAAGTTAAACAAACGAACATGAACATACCCTCGTTCGTATTCGTTTGGTTCGTTTACAGGCCTAAGGGATGATACACGTGGTGTGTGTTGATTAGCTAATGAAAAGTTGTTATTTGGTTGTTAGTGGTTAAGAAGCTGTTGCGTGAGTTGTTAGCTCTAGTTATGCATGCTTTATATAGGCATGTACTTGACGCATTTAACACAAGTCAATAAAATACCTTTTCTCTTGTTAGATTATATTTCTCAATAAACTCTATATGGTATCGTTCACCAAAAAAGTTATGGTTCTTTTTCTCATTTCTTCTGCCTTAAGATTTTAAAGCTTTCTTCTCTTCTTTTTGTTTGGCCTTTTGTTGCATTGTTTGTCAGTTGGTTTATGGAGTATTCGGCGAGTAACACCAAAATCATCACTAACAAGAAGGTTAATATCATTGTTGATGAGATGAACTTCTTACTGTAGAAGCAGTAAATCATGCTTTCAGATTCATCAGTTAAAGAGGCTGTTAATGGGATATTTGCTTCCTCTGTCTAAAACCATTGTTGAAAATGCCGAAAACATTGTACCAAATGATTTGTATGAGGAATTAATAGATAAAGATAGTGCCTTTTTCTCAGTTCGTTGGCGCGGAGATGGCTATAGATGTGTGGAGTACCGTGCTTCAATTCTTTGCCAACAGATCTACCACGGCGGTAATGAGCTTGCCTAAAAGCTTCGGTCTATCAAGAAAGGTGAAGATACTATGATATTGAATGGATTACAACGTAAGCATGCACGAGCTTAGCAAATTCTGTTAGGTTGTAGTTAAGAGTGTAACAACCTTCTGTTATAGTTGTTACTTACTTACCTTTACTTGTATATAAAGGAAGTTGGGTTTTCTTGGTAAAATGAATGAATGAATAATATTCAGTTTTACATTGTTATATTAAGTTTGTTAGGTATGACTCATAAATATACCGAGAAAGTTTCGTAGTGGAGGTTACGATTATGCGGGTTAGGGGTGCGGGGGCTACAGCCCCGCAGTATGGTATAGGGTTATTTTTGTAAATATGTACCAGAGTTTATTTATTATAAAAAGAGATGTAACCTAAACCTATGAGACATTGACATTGAATTGAATAAAATTTTAGAGCACATTGCTGAACCTCGTTAAAATTCTTGTGTTCTTAATCCCATGCTCCTTACAGAAGTGTAGAAACTGTGAATCTGTGTACTCCTTACAATTGTCAGACTGCAAACACTTGATTTTTCATCTTGTTTGGTTTTCTACCTCAGATTTCCACAGCTTTAACTTCTCAAAATCGTCAATAAAAGTAACATAATACCTAGATCCACCCAGAGACGATGTTATGGAAGACCCCCATACATTAGAATGCACATAATCAAGATCCCTTCAGTTGTGTTCTTTGCAGTCTTGAAGCGAACTTTAGTCTGTTTACCAAGAACACAATGCTTGAAAAATCGAGCTTACAACTTTTAACACCATGCAACATATTTCTTTTATGTAATTCAGTCATACCACGTTCACTAAGATGAGCAAGATACATATGTCATAGTTTGGTAGTATCATCATAGGACTCAACAGAATAAACTCCACCTACAACGGTACTCCCTAACAATCTGTAAATATTCCCTGCAGTCATCTTTGCTTTCATCACAATCAAAGCTCCTTTAACAATCTGAATGGTTTCCCTATCCTCATCAGCCTTAGGGATAAAACCATTCTTGTGTAAAGTGCCCAAAGAAATTAAATTCTTCTTCAAATATGGGATATGCCGAACACCACTCAACGTCTGAACAAAACCATCATACATCTTAATTCTGATATCACTAATACCAACAATATTACAACATCGATCATCACCTAAATAAATAGAACTAGAATTAACTGACCTATATGTCGAAAACCATTCCCTATTTGGTGTGATGTGATAAGAATATCCAGAATCAAGAATCCAAACATCCATCAATTGAGTCGTTGAAATAGAGAGCATATCACCCTCACTACAATTAGAATTGTCATACTCGACCATATTCACAGACTTGGATGAGTCATCACGCTTCTCATCAGTCTGCTTTTTCAACTTCGGATAATCTCTCTTCATATGTCCCGCCTCCTTGTACTTGTAACAGTGAATTGTCTTCTTTTCCCTAGATTTTGATATGAAATTCGGCTTCCCAGACCCTACCTTCTCTGGCTTTCATCCATGGTCTCGATTACCCTTGACATATAAGCTATCAGCTTGAGAGCTTTCCCCTGCATTCTGCTTCCACTAGTTGTGAGCCAACAAGGCTGCAGTAATCTCCTCAACTTTGATAGTCTCTTCCCCATATGTAAGAGTAGTCACCAAGTATTCGTAAGAGGGAGGTATCGAACACAACAGAATCATCCCTTTATCATAATCCTCAATTTTCACATCAAGTCGAGCCAAATCAGAAACAATTTGATTGAAGACATTCACGTGTTACGCCAAATCATGATCGTCATACATCTTCATCCCATACAACCACTGATTTAGATACAATTTAGTTGTTAAGGATTTGGACATAAAATAACTTTCCAACTTCTTCCAAATTTCATCTGGAGACGACAGATGCATGACGTGATACATGACCTCGTCCGTCAAACATAATTGTATGCTTCATACCACTCACTTTTGCAATTCTTCCCAATCTTCCTCCTCCATCGACGCCAGCTTTGTAGGTCACAAAGCCTTCAGGATCCCTTATTGCGCCAAAAGATCCTTTACCCTTGTTTGCCATAATCTGAAGTTACCTTGACCATCGAATTTCACAACTTCAAATTTTGCTCCTGACATCAAACAAGGATTGAAAAGATTTGAGATAACAAAAATGAGTCTTTCAGTTTCTACGATTTTGTTTTGAGAAGTTCAAATGGAAAGTTGATGTAGAAAACCAAACGGGATGAAAAATCAAGTGTTTGCAGTCTGACAATGGTACGGAGTACACAGATTCACAGTTTCTACACTTCTGTAAGGAGCATGGGATTAAGAGGCATTTTACAGTGCGTAAAACACCACAACAGCATGGTATTGCGGAACGGATAAACATGTCATTAAATAAAAGAGCCAGATGTCTGCGGTTGAATGCGAGCCTTCGCAAACACTTCTGGGCTGAGGCTATTAACATGGCATGTTATCTTATCAATAGATCGCCAAGGGCATCATTGGTTGGGAAAGTTGCAGAAGAGGTATGGACTGGTTATGATGTTATTTTTGATCACTTACGAATTTTTGGTTGTCATGCTTATGTGCATGTACCTGCTGATGAGAGATCTAAACTTGATGCAAAATCGAAGGAGTGCATTTTTCTGGGTTACAAGAAAGGTGTTAAAGGATTCAAGTTCTGGGATCCAGTCGCGAAGAAAATTGTGATTAGTAGAGATGTTGTTTTTTATGAACAACCTATGTTGCAGCAGAAGAAAGACACGACATTGGTAGATTTCGAGCAGTTTCTAGTTGAAAAATAAAAACTTCTCAACTGACTTCTGGTGGTTCCGCTACGGATGATTTGCAAGATTATAGTCTTTCCAGAGACAAGGTGAGATGGATGAATATAAAGCCTCTGAACATATTCAGTTTTAAAGACTTGGTTTCTTTTGCACTTACTGTTAGAAGTGAGGATCCAGTTACTTTTCATGATGTTGTTACTAGTCAGGAAAATGACAAGTGGATGGTTTCCATGGTTGAAGAGATGGAGTCTTTGAATCACAATCATACATGGGAGTTAGTTCACCTTCTTGAGGGTAATAAGCCGATTGGTTGTAAATGGGTGTATAAGAAGAAACCAACAGTAACAGAAAAAGATGGGGAGAAGTTCAAGGCTCATTTGGTAGCAAAGGGTTTTCACAGCATAAAGGAGTTGATTTTGATAAAATATTCTCTCATGTGGTCAGACATACTTCAATCCGAGCAGTACTTGCATTGGCGGCTAGTTGGGATTTGCATTTAGAGTAGATGGATGTGAAAATTACTTTTTTGCATGTGATTTAGAGGAGCAGATCTACATGTGGCAGCCTGAAGGTTTCACTCAACCTGAAAACGAGCATTTAGTTTGCAGAATAAAGAAATCTTTGTATGGGTTGAAACAGTCTCCGAGATAATGGTACAAACGGTTTGACTCCTATATGATCAAGATTGGCTACAAGCGATGTGAGTATGATTGTTGTGTCTATGTTAAGAGCCTTGATGATGGTTCTTTTATTTTTCTATTACTGTATGTTGATGATATAATAATTACTATGAAGAACATGGATGATGTTATCAGTTTGAAAACTTTATTGAGTCAGGAATTTGATATGAAGATTTAGGTCCTGAAAAGAAAATTCTTGGAATAGAAATTTACAGGGACAGAGACTCAAGGAAATTGTGGCTATCTCAACGGGGTTATGTTGAGAAAATGCTAGAAAGGTTTGGGATGAGTAGCACAAAATCAGTGAGCACTCCATTGGCGAATCACTTTAAGCTTTCATCATAACAGTGCCCTAAGACAGATAAGGAAGCTGAAGATATGGCAAAGGTTTCGTATTCTAATGTTGTTGGCTGCTTGATGTATGCAATGGTATGTACTCATCCTGATTTAGCTCATGTTGTTAGTCAAGTTTGTAAGTATATGTCTAAACTTGGTAAGCAACATTGGGAAGCAGTCAAGTGGATCTTTAGGTACTTAAAGGGTACTGTGGGACATGGAATTGTTTTTGGTAATCAGCGGGATAATCTTTTGGTTGTAGGATATGTGGATTCAGACTATGCGGGTGACTTAGATAATAGAAGATCTACGACAGGGTATGCATTTAATCTTAGTGGAAGGCCTATTTGTTGGAAGTCTATTGTTCAATCTATTATGACATTATCTACAACTGAAGCTGAATACATGGCAGCAGCTGAAGCTGCAAAAGAATCTTTATGACTTACTGGTTTAGTGAATGAGTTGGGTGTTCAGCAAGGTGGAGTTCAGTTGCTCTGTGACAATCAAAGTACTATTTACTTGGCTAAGAATCAGGTATATCATGCTAGAACTAAGCATATTGATGTAAGGTTTCACAAGATCAGAGAGTTGGTTGCATCTGGAGAGATTTTGTTTAAGAAGGTACATACTGATGAGAATGCCGCTAATATGTTCACCAAGCCATTTACGACAGACAAGTTCATGCATTCCTTGAACTTGTTGAGTGTTTCGAGTTGTTAAAGAAGTAAGGTAACCCAACCCACATTGAATGTTTCCTAAGGGGAATGATATTCAACAAGGTGTAGATTTGTTAGGTATGACTCATAAATATACCGAGAAAGTCTCGTAGTGGGGGTTACGATTATGTGGGTTGGGGTGCGTGGGCTACGACCCCACGGTATGGTACATGGTTATTTTTGTAAATATGTACCAGGGTTTATTTATTATAAAATGAGATGTAACCTAAACCTATTAGACATTGAATTGAATAAAATTCTAGAGCACATTGCTGAACCTCGTTAAAATTCTTGTGTTCTTTCTGTTTTCTTTACCTGATTATTCAATAGAATTTTAATGAGGTATTCTATTTTGGTATCATTCGCTCAGTTGGTTCTGGGATAAGTTTCATTTTTTCTTTTGCTGTGTGTTACTTCTTGGCAGGATTCCTGAAGCTATCTTGTAAGAGCTGGTGTCATGGCATTTGGCGGTTCTGAAAACATTCTTGGATTTTCAGATTCATTGAGGCCTGGCAAGATGTTTACTAATAAACACATAAACATCATGCTCGATGAGATGAATTTCTTCTGATGGAAGCAACAAGTCCTTTTAATTGTTCAGAGTCATCGACTTTAAAGATTACTCACTGGTGATCTTAGTTCTCCACTTGAGAAAATTCTTGATGTTGATGGCAATCTTGTAATTAATGACGAGTATGACGTGTTTGTGGTACAAGATAGTGCCCTGGCTTCTTGGCTACTATCCACCATCAGTGATCACCTCTTTCCACAGTTTGTTGGTGCTGAAACTGCTGCTGAGGTATGGGTCACAGTTCTCAAATTCTTTTCTAATCGTTTTACTACTAGTATAATGAGCTTACACTGCAAGTTACGATCGATCAAGAAAGGAGATGAGAGCATGCGTTCCTATCTCACTTTGATCAAAGAAGTCTGCGATGCACTAACAGCTTGTGTAGTGTTATATCTGACATTGATCAAATTGTCACAATCTTGAATGGACTTCTATTTGAGTTCAAACCCTTTATTCCTATCATTACAGCAAGCAAAGATGTTTTTACATTGGATGGAGTACAGTCTGTACTAATTAATACAGAAGCCCAGCTTAAAAGTTTTCAAGTTCAATCTCAACCGCTTCTTAGTGCTAATGTTGCACATGTTCAGAATAATAACCAAAGAAGGTATTCTGATCGATCTACTGATCAACAATACACTGGAAATGAAAGAACTCCACAGCAGTACTCTCGTGGTAGAACTGGTACTCGAGGTCGTGGAAGAGCAAGGGTGTAATGCCAATTGTATGGAAAAATTGGTCACTTTGTGGATCGGTGTGTGCTTCGATTTGACCAATCATTTTCTGGAGTTTTGGCAGTTAAACATGAGTCTTTCAATACTCAAGCAACAAGATTTGAAAATGAATGCTATACATGTACAAATAACGGTTGTGCTTCAGTACAAAGTTCTTCTTCCTCACCTTCCAGCTCGGATAAATGGGTTATTGACTCCGGAGCAACTCACCATGTCACTCCAGATGGTTCCAAGCTTAACAGTGGATCTGATTATTCAGGACCATGTAAATTAATTGTGGGTAATGGAAAAAGTCTTGATATATATAAGACTGTTTCATCTCTCCTTCAAACTAGGTCTCGAGTTCTTTTCATTAATAACCTACTGCATGTTCTTGATGTTACTAAAAACTTTTTATCTGTCTCTAAATTTGCAAGAGAGAACGGGGTATTTTTTTAGTTTCATACTGTTTATTGCTTGGTGAAAGATGAAAAGACTAAAGAGGTAATGTTGCAAGGATGAAAAACTGTTGGGCTGTATCAGTTTGCTGCTGATTATACTCACTGTAATAAGGATTCAAGTTTTATAGTAGTAAATGTAGCCACTAGCATAAAATATATGACTTGTGGCATCAAAGGCTTGGGCATCCTATTCATGTTCCATTGATGCAAATATGTAAACAAATTGGAGTTGATGTTGCCTTCTCGTTTAATAAAGAAAGTCCAAATATTTGTGTGGCTTGTCGAATGGGGAAAAGCCACAAAATACCATTTCATGAGTCCACCACAGTATATGATAAACCCTTTCAGCTCGTTTTCTCTGACTTATGGGGACCTTCACACATAATCTCAAATGGATTTAGGTATTATGTCTCATTTTTGGATGCATGTACAAGGCACTGCTGGGTGTATTTGCTTAAGAATAAAGACCAAACACTGCAGGCATTTCAATTATTCCATGCACTTGTTAAAACTCAGTTTGAGGCTGAAATCAAGGAACTTCAAACTGACTGGGGTAGAGAATACATACCATTATTAGTGTTGATGTCTAATATGAGAGTTCATCATAAGTTGACATACCCTCATACCTCAGAACAAAACGGTGTTGTTGATCGTAAGCACCGACACATTATTGAGTCATCATTAGTTTTAATGGAACAGGCATCAATACCATTGAGATTTTGGTCCTATACTTTAAGCACACCTGTGTATCTTATAAATCGATTACTTACTAAGGTTCTACATGGAAAATCGCCTTTGAAGCTCTTTACAACAAGCAACCTAATTACAGTCTTATGCGAGTTTTTGGGTGCAGATATTTTCCACATCTTCGAGTTTTTCAGCAACATAAGTTGGACTTTATGTCTCAACCATGCACGTTCCTTGGTTATAGTGCCCATCATAAGGGCTATCAATACTTGGCACCAAGAGAAAAAAATATATATCTTAAGGCATGTGGTCTTTGATGAAATTTGTTTTTCTTTTGCAGGAGGCAGTGAAAAAATGGTTGACATAGGTCAGATGTCTTCTCAAAAGCTGGCAGTCATCAATGGTGCTCATAGAGTATATGATCAGGATGATGATTGCATGAAAACAGGTCAAAGTTCACATATCAATACTCAATCACCTGTAAGAAGTCCAGTTTAAGATCCTGACTCTGGGTTGATAAACCAGACTGCTGAAGAGGAAGATGTTGGTTTTGCTCACCATGACAGAACTGAGAATGATGTTGAATGAGCTGGTTCTGAGCAACATGTAACAGATGAAAATGATGTTGTGATTGAGCAACAAGAAATGACACAGGTCAATCAGCCAGACTTAGATGCTGCTTCAAGCTCTAAGGTTGTGTTTAGTCATCACATGATAACTTGAAGCAAGATAGGAATTGCCAAACCAAAGGTGTACCTTAGCACACAAAATGATGAGGAAGAAGAACCACATTCAATTTATGCTACACTTAAATCTATTAGGTGGAAGACAACTATTCAAGAAGAATATGATGCTTTGGTAAGAAACAATACAAGGACACTGGTTAAACTTCCTGAGGGAAGATCTCCAGTTGGATGCAAGTGGCTGTTTAGGATAAAAAAATGTTGATGGTGCATTACAAAGGTACAAAGCCAGATTAGTGGCTAAGGGTTTTTCCCAAATTCCTGGGCAAGATTTTCAAGAAACCTTTAGTCCAGTGGCAAAATCCTCCATAATTAATGTGATTCTTGCTATAGATGCACAAAAGGGGTGGTGTTTAAGACTGGTGGACATAAACAATACATTCTTAAATGGTGATTTGCAAGAAGATGTTTATATGCAACAGCCTCAAGAATTTGAAGAAGTTGATTCAGATGGAACTCTTTTAGTGTGCAATCTAAATCGTGCCTTGTATGGCCTAAGGCAAGCTCCTCGTAACTGGTATATCAAGTTGAAGGAACACTTGCTACACATTGGTTTTGAAGCATCACTTGCTGATTGTTCGTTATTTGTAATGAGAAGGGAATAATATGTAGTATATGTTCTAGTATATGTGGATGACATAATTGTTACTGATAGAATGGTTTGCAAAGTGGAAGAAATGATTAGCCTGCTTGGTGAGAAATTTTCCCTTAAAGACTTGGAGTAACTCAGTTTCTTTCTTGGAATTGAGGTCAAATATATGGGTGATAGTATATTTCTAAGTCAAAGGAAGTACATTATGGAGTTGTTGGATAAAGTGCAGAAGAGCAATGCCTCACCAATGCCCAAACCAATGGTCTCATCCCTCAAGGTGACTAGAGAAGCTGACAGTGCTCTCACTGATCCAAAGGAATATAGGAGTCTTGTAGGGTCATTATTGTATGCATGTCACACAAGACCAGACATTGCATATAATGTCAATAAATTGGCATAGTTCATGCATACACCATGTGAGCAACATTTGTCTGTTGTGAAACGTATTCTTAGATACTTGAATGAAACTAAGGATTATGGACATGTTCTGTCTCGAAATGACATGCCTCTTCAGCTTGTTGCGTTTGCAGATGTTGACTGGGCAAGTAGTATGGATGATTGACGGTCAATCTCGGGTAATTGTCTGTATCTTGTTGGTAACCTAGTCATGTGGAATTCTAAGAAAAAAAAACTGTCTCCAGGTCCACAACAGAAGTTGAGTATAGAATCTTGGTTGATGAGTCTTCTAATGCTACATGGGTAGGTGCATTACTTGATAGTATGGGAGTTAAGCTACAAGGCAGACCTGTCATTTGGAGTGATAATTCCACTGCCATATCTATGACTTCCAATCTGATTTACCACTCTAAAACTAAACATGTGAAGTTGGATGTGCATTTCGTTAGAGAAAAAGTGGAAGCAAACAAATTGAAGGTTAACTGTGTACCTTCTTCGCATCAGGTAGTTGATGGTTTCACTAAGGCATTATCAAAAGATTATTTTTCATATGTTTAGACAAAGATTAGGCATTGTATCATTAAAAGAAGTTAAAAGTGGAAGTATGAAGCATACTGGATGGTTTACAACGTAAGCATGCACGAGCATGCAACATGAACCAACTTAGCAAATTCTGTTAGGTTGAAGTTAAGAGTGTAACAACCTTCTGTTATAGGTGTTACTTACTTACCTTTACTTGTATATAAAGGAAGGTGGTGTTGCTTTGTAAAATGAATGAATGAATAATATTCATTTTCACATTGTTATTTTGAGTTTTAATGAGGTATTATATTATATGAGAACCTACCTTACACGTGAGAAAGAAGTGTGTGATGATTTAGCATCATGTGGTAGTGGTATCTCTCAAGCTCAGCATGTTGTTAGTATTCTAAAAGGCTTACCTAAAGAATATCAGCCATTTGTAGAGAATACCATAAGGGATTTTCTGTTGTTTGAGAAAATTTGCACCATGATGATCGATACTGAAACACAATTGGTCGATTTTGAAGCTGACAATGAGTCTCTTCCCATGAGTGTGAGTCTTGCACAAGGAGATCTTAGGGGCAAAACTTCTGAATCACGTGATAGTTATAATTATCACGATCACAAATATGGTAAACAATCAACAAATCATTCCAATGGTCGTGCTGGTGGACGAGGACGGGGAAGGCAACGGGTGCAGTGCCAACTTTGTAGCAAGAATGGCCACCTAGTGGATCGATGTTGGTATCATTTTGACTGTGACTTTGTCGGGGTAACTGTTGGTCAATCAAATCACAAGGATAATTCAAGTAGTGTGCAGTGCTCGAGTCTTGATGGTGAAACTACCAGGTGCGAGGGTTGTTCCACATGTGCTAAGGGGTGTGCTCAACCATAGTCTCATGTTGCAACGGTTTCACATGATCAATGGGTGGTTGGTTCAGGATCCACTCATCACGTGACTCCTAATGGGGACAACGTTTTGCACAAAAGCGAGTTTGACGGGCCAGGTAAACTCATTGTGGATAATGACATGTCTTTAACTATTAGTAATATTTGTAAATCTATAATGTGCTCATCTTTTCGTGCCTTGGTATTAAACGATTTACTGAATGTACCAAAGGTTACTAAAACTCTAATTTCTTTTCAAAGCTTGCTAAGGATAATCAGGTTTACTTTGAGTTTCGTGTTGATGGATGTTGTATTAGAGATCAGTTTTCTAGAGAGGTTCTTTTTGGTAGGCAAAGAGGATGATGGTTTCTATTCTTTCTCGATGGGGTAAGCTAGCAAGCAATGTTGTGGTGCTGAAGTAAACCTTGTGTGCACTACAGTTGATTTGTATGATTTGTGGCATACGCGTCTTGGACATCCTGTTCATGAGAATTTAGTTCAAATTTGCAAAATAAATTATGTACCTATTACTAAAACCATGAATAAAGTTTGTGTTGCTTGCCATATGGGGAAGAGTCACAAATTACCCTTTACTCTCTTAAATACTATTTATGAATCTCCTTTTCAGCTTGTATTTACTGATTTATGGGATTTCTTCACATGTGATATCGAATGGATTTCGGTATTATGTTACATTTGTTTATTCATGTATAAGCCATACTTGGCTTTGCCTACTGAAAGATAAATCTCAGGCTACTGTTGCATTTTAATTGTTTCAACAGCTGGTTTCTACATAGTTCGGTCCTCTATTATAAAAGTACAAAGTGATTAGGGTGGAAAATATCGAAGCTTGTCTCTGGTGATTTTTAAGGCTGGTATTTCTCATCGACTTATGTGTCCTCACACGTCAGAGCAAAATGGCGAAAGGAAGCACATGCACGTTATTGAACTGGCTCTCGTGCTCCTTGCTCAAGCGTCCATGGCTTTACGTTTTTGGGCGTATGCAGCAGCTACAACAATACTCTTAATTAATAAGCTGCCAACACGAGTGCTACAAGGTGTGTCGTCATTTAAGATGTTTGGGAGTATGTGTTTTGCGTATTTGAGACCTTATAACACTTACAAGTTGGAGTTTTGATCTCAGTCGTGTACTTTTTTAGGGTTTAACCCACAACATAAGGGTTTTCAGTGCCTTTTCAACTGGCGGTGTGTTTACAACCTGGCATGTTCAGTTTGACGAGGGGTGGTTTCTCTTTGCTGATCAGAATACAGTGGTGTGTCCATCGTGTACTTCATATAAATCCAAAAGGTTTCTCGAAATAGTTATAGATGTCAATAAGTTTCACAACATGACTCCTGTAGATGTGCAAGAGAGTCAATGTGGTGATATGGGTGTTTAGATCACGACTCCTATTGATGTGTAAGAGAGTCAAGGTGGTGATATGGGTGTTCAGGTCATGACTCCTGTAGCTGTGCAAGGCAATCAAGATGATGATGTGATTCTTCTTTCCACTTCTAGTAATCCTACAGTTGTGAGTGATGGTCTTGGCGATGCATATGTTGGTCAAGGCAATATTAAAAGTAGAGTTTCTACTGATGAGAGTCGTGGATTGCGGAATTGATGGACAACAGCTCATTTTGAAATGAGTATGAATCAACATCTGATGTTGACTCAGAGCAAATGCAACATTCATAAGCCAAAGGTATGCACAAGTATTCTAGATGAAGTGGTACCAACCAATGTTCATGAAGCTATGCATTCTTTGAAGTGGAAAGAGACAGTCGATGCTAAATACAAAGCGTTAGAGGAAAACAATACTTGGTCATTGGTTGAGTTGATAGAATGAAGAAGTGTGGTTGGCTACAAGTGGTTATTTAAGCTCAATAAGAACCTCGATGGGTCGATCCATTGGCACAAGACGCGACTTGTGGCTAAGGGATATTCTCAAATATCGGGCCTAGACTTCAAGAACACTTTTAGTCTGGCTGTTAAGTTTGCAACATTGAACTTTGTGATCTCCCTTACTGTTTCGAAAGGGTGAAGACTCCGTCCAATAGACGTTAACAACACCTTCTTAAATGGAGATTTAACCGAGGATATTTACATGCAACAACCTCCCAGTTTTGAACAGTATGCCTCCGATGGTCTCTAGTCTGTAAACTTCAAAAAACTTTATAGGGTCTTTGATAGGCTCTGTGTAATTGGCATGACAAGCTCAAACACACGCTATTGCAATTAGGGTTCTTTAAATCTCGAGCTGATGCGTCCCTTTTTGTTTGAAACATCGATGGATGTTATATATACATACTAGTGTACGTAGATAACATAATACTCACTGGTCACTCCATGGATGCATTTGAAGAAGTGGTTCGCTTACTAAATGAATGGTTTTTGCTTAAGGATCTTGGGGATCTAGCCTATTTTATGGGTATCGAGGTCAAGCAAGATTTAGACTCTATTTTCCTTAGTCAATGAAAATATATTTTAGAGTCGTTGGAAATAGCAGGTATGGGCTAAAAGTTTCTCCTATGGAGTCTCGAACACGGCTCACTACATTTGTTGACGCAGACTAGGGAGACAACATTGACGATCGTAGGTCGATAACTGGCTATGGCGTGTTTGTGGGGGAGTGTCTTGTGTCGTGGAACTCAAAGAAACAAAAAAGGTCTCACGTTCAACCATGGAGGCTGAATATTGGAGTGTAGCGGATGCAGCAGCTGAGGTGATGTGGGTTGGAGCCTTGTTAGTTGATTTAGGTGTGTCATAACATGAAGAGCCGATCGTTTGGTGTGACAATATAAGCATCATTATGATTAGGGCTAATCCAATCTGTCATGCTCACTCAAAGCATGTCAATTTTGATATAAATTTCGTTCGTGAGAGAATTATTGCACGTTAGCTTAAGTTAGTTATGTTCCAGCAGATTTTCAGGATACAGATGGTCTAACAAAGCCCTTGGCAAAGGCAGTGTTTGAGATGTTTAGGGATAAAAGTTTATGTGGTACCTTGTTAGTGTTTCATCGGAGGTCAAGACGATGGAAAATAGAGGGAATATTGAGTTATGATACATGTGTTGTGTGTTGATTGGCTAATAGAAAGTTGTTATTTGGTTGTTAGTGGTTAAAAAGCTATTGTGTGATCTGTTAGCTCTAGCTGTGCATGCTTTATATAGACCTGCACTTGAAGCATTTAACACAAGTCAATAAAATACCTTTTCTCTTGTTAGTTTATATTTCTCAATAAAATCTATACGGTGCAAGTTTCTTCCATTAATCTTCTTATTGTGTTATGGTTACAGGGGTTCTACTGGTTATCGGCTTTCCTGATATTTGGTTTCTTCGTTTCTTTATATATAATATTTCGTTGACTTTTGAATTTATGTGTTAGATATGACTACAGTTAGGGGTTGATTTTTTATTCATTCGCTTTGGATACTTTTAATGTTCTCTTCCTCTATGTTTATTGTTTGGGATGTCGAAGTGATCTGTCTCTATATATCGTTGCCTCATCTATTTATACTTTTACTCATCAGGTTGTCATTAGTCGTTCATTGCTATATTTTATTTATGATTGTCCTAAATGTATATATGACATTGTTCTATATGATGCCCTTTTATGACTAATGTAATCTACATTCTTATTTCAAAAAATAGATAAAATTCCTCCATCAAATATTTATTTTGTAATTTTAAAGGGTTAAATTATATTTTAGTTCTAGGAGAATTTTTTTATTTAATTTTACATGTGAACTTTTCAATTGTGATGGACATTATCCAACTTTTTCAGTAATAAAAAAATTATATAACATTCTGAAAATGTATCGCATGACGTATAATATAAGTTGTATCTGAAAAACATTTTAAAAAATAAAAAATATTTGAAAAAAGCCTATGATATTATAAAAATCAAGATTTGTTTAGTTTTAAAGTTCTCATGAAGTTATTTGAATTTAATATATATTATATATTATGCCATTTTTTAAAAAAAAACTTAAGGTTTTATTAAAAACCTCTATTATCTAAGTGTTAGACTTACGTGGGAAAAGAGCACCCAAACTATGTAGATCAAATAAACATTACATTGTTAGTAATTTTCGTATCGATAACCTTGGAATAGACCGAATTAAAATACAAAGACCTCTTAGATTGAACAACCCTTTTAACCAAATTATCTGCAACAGTATTACAAAATCTTTGAATTAAGGTAATATGAAAACCCAAAAATATTTTGAAACAATCTTTAGCCCGCCGAAGATGTAACGCCGAAGTAGAGATATAACTAGGATAGCGCAATGAGATTCAAAGTGAACATTATTTCATTTCCTTTCGATGGCAAGATCCAAAGTGGGGTTAAGACCTCGCATTGATTGAGCAAGCCCCCCAAAATTTGTCCAGCATGGTCCCGAGCTACGATTCCCATAGCGATAAACCCCGTCGTAAGATCTTGAGAGCCATCAAAGTTGAGCTTTACAACACTAAGATGAGGGAGTTTTCAACGAATAGCAGCAGCAGCAGCAGAAGCAGAAATCAATTCCTTCAAGTTCGAGCAGCAGAAGCAGAAATCAATTCCTTCAAGTTCGAGACCCCAACAACTCCATGTATCTGGTCATGAGATCGAGAGATCGCCGCGATTTCCAAATGCAAAATTGAGATAAAAAGTTGTAGTATGATTTTCTTTATAATAATGGAATAAATTGATAATCTTTCAATTAGAAAATTGAGAAATAATCCTTTAAATCAGATGAAACATAAACATTTTCTTATCAGATTTATATTCATATCCCGTACTTTCTTTAAATTCTAACAACATAGTCATGACTAAGCATGAATTACATCTAAATGCACACAAACGTCAAGAAACTCATAGATTAGATAAAGTGTTCGACGTTTTACTCATCCGTAGTAGAAGATTGTGGGCTTTTTAGGTTCTATATTTTCCACAGTCCCTTCTAACATCTTAGCCACCTTCCCCATTGATGGCCTTGCCTCCGGCCGGTCTTGGAGGCACCACATTGCCGTCTTTACCATCCGATCAACCATATCAAAATGCAGTCGGTTATCAAAACAGTGCTTGATTTGCCGATCCAAGATGTCCTCCACTCTCATTTCTTTGAACGCTTTGTCGAATGCCCACCTTGGGAAATACCAGTCTTCACTCTCTATCAATGAGCCTTGCATGTCAAAGCTCCGAACCCCACTCACGAGTTCTAATAAAACCATCCCAAAGCTATAAACATCGGCGTTGGCCGTTATGGGATCCATTTTGACCCACTCCGGTGCCATGTAACCGCGGGTGCCTCGGACCATCGACTTGCTAACCATGCCTTCCTTTTTCCTCAGCTTTGCCAATCCGATCTGATATCTTGGGGCAGAAATCATCCCCGAGGAGTATGTTTTCTGGTTTGATGTCACAATGTAGCACCCATTCTAAGCATTCTTCGTGCAAATACGCGATCGCTCGTGCCACACCGAGCGCGATTCTGTATTGGATGTTCCAATCTAGAATAGGTTTCGGTACGTCGGTGTTTCTTGGATAGATCTCCACTATCTTGTCTAAAGATGGGCCTTGACTTGCAGGGAACAAGTATTTATCAAGAGAACCGTTAGGGACATACTCATAGACAAGGATTCTCTGGCCTTTTTCAGCACAAAATCCCCATAATCTAACCAAGTTCAGATGGTGCATACGAGCAATAATTGTCACCTCGGCCCAAAACTCCGCATCACCACCGGTCACTGTTTTCAAACACTTCACGGCAACGACACGGTGATCGGCTAATTCCCCTTTATAAACATCGCCAAAGCCCCCTCTCCCGATCGGATTCGAGAAGTTACTCGTAGCTGCTTTGAGTTCTGCATATGTAAACCGTTTAGGCCCGCCTGCAGGCAAGAACTCGAGGCCAAAACTTCGAGCCATGTCTCTATACTTGATGTACTTCTTCAGGAATCCCCAGAAGAAAACAACACCAGAAGTAAGCTCAGCAGCAAAAAGGGTACAAATTATCACTATATTTCGATCCTCTGTATTCGATTCATCAGGTAGTTCAGGCAAGCTTATAGTAACATCACAGACTGTTTCAAACAAGCTCGTCATACCTGTAAAATTCGATTCATCGGTTTCGGAACCAACTCTCAAGAAAAAAGCAATCTCTGTCCCCGGTGACCAGTATCCGAATGCCAACCGATTACAGTTTTGAAGCATACAATAGCCTTTTCCATCGTATTTGAAGCCAAACCCCTTACAGTTTTGATCTGCAAGGCATTTAGATTGACAAATTGAGAAGTTCTCAACTTTGAGATCTGTCTGATTCGATCCTCCAGTGAAGTTAACATAATCCAATCGAAGAAACTTGGTTTTTCCATTGTTCTTCCATGGAGTTTTCATCTCACATGAGTAGCTTTCATGATCACTGGCGTTTAGTTTGAAACCCGGCGGGCAAACGCAATAAGTGAGATCAGAATTCGAAGCATCGTTGATGCAAATCGCGTTATCCCCGCTGGTTCCATGAACAGTGCACGTTTCATGAACAGCTAACCAAACAACACTCAATTCATTAGCTCTTCGATCGAAGCTATAAATCCTGAGATTCCCATCATTATCCAATGTTAATCTCCGCAGCTTGTTTTCTTCACCGAAATCTGAAGAAATCAAAGTAGCTCCAGTTTCTAGAGTTACCATTCCAGTTGGTTCAAGCATTATAAACGCATTACCAGTGCTCCAATAAGAAGATGAACGAAAAACCAGGCTTTTCCAATCCACGAGCTTGAATTTACCGTTCTTCGATTGCGAAAACGTGGTCCCCTTGCTTCCATTCATTGTCTGGTTGGGCAAAATCGTATCCGTTGGATGATTGAAACTCTGCCAATCGCCATAAACAAGATTACCCGAATCCTCCAAGGTCAAGCTAGTAGAATTCGCATTATTACCAGTCTCTGTAGAGTCCCACGGCAACAAGTTTCGGCCTGAAGAATCGATTAAATGAAGAACACCATTGTCTTCGAGAACAAGGGAGGAATCACCATTGACTGGATTGTTGAAAATTCAATATTAGCCTAAATAAGTTCACACCTAAATTAATTTGATGTCAATGCTTACATCAATTTAGTTTTGATGTTATTACTTACATCAATTTAGTTAGCTGAAAATTAAGTATTTTTCTCATGTTTTAATTTCAATGGTTTAGATTATTTAGTGTTTATTTTAATGAGTGGTTTAAATTGTTTCTTGTAACCTATAAATACCTCATTTGTATTTGAGTTTTATCATCCAATAATCAAAGCTTAATTATAAGCATTTGAAAGCTTTCTTAAGAGTTCTTTCCTTTTGCAATTTTGTGAGATTATTCTAAAGAGAGTTTTTTTCTTCTTCTAAATCAATTAGAGTTTTTACTCTATTTTGATTTAACAATTGGTATCAGAGCCATGTTTTTAAGGTCTCTTGAAATTCCGAGTATGCTCTGTGGCTGCAGTTTTTAATTGATCTTCCACATCAGAAAAGATTTCTTGAGATTATTATCGGGGTTATTACAAACCTTGTGGAGCTTCTTTGTGTTTAGAGTAATTTAGTACTCTGCACGTTTGTTACTCAAGCTTGTACGGTGTAGTCAAAGCTTTGCCATTAAGATGGGTGATCTTCAAGTAGTTGGAGAAATCAAGAAGCTCAACAACAAAAACTAAAACACGCGGGCAACATGTATGGAGTCATACTTACAAGGTCAAGACCTTTGGGAGATTGTCGGTGGTGGTGAAGTTACACAACTGGCGGCAGAAGATGCCAATGGCATCTTACGAAAGTGAAAAATTAAAGCAAACAAAACAATATTTGCTTTAAAGACCACAATTGAAGAAAAAATGTTAGAGCACATCTGGGATGCTAAAACACCAAAGGAAGCATGAGACACTTTTGTTATACTCTTTTCGAAGAAGAAAGATACAAAATTGTAACTTATCAAGAATGAACTTCTATCAATGGTACAACGCAACATGGCGGTTGCCCAATACTTTTACAAGGCGAAGTCGATATGCTGCGAAATTTCAGAATTAGATCCGACAGCTGCTATTGGGGAAGCCAAAATAAAAAGAATAATTGTCCATGGGTTGAGACTCGAATATCGAGGGTTTGTTGCCGTTGTACAGGGATGGCTGACACAACTATCGCTTGTTGAGTTCAAAAATTTGCTTGCAGGTCAAGAAGCCATGGCCAAGAAAATAGGAGGAATCTCGCTGAAGGGTGAAGAGGAAGTGCTCTGGACCAGTAAAAGCATAGGCGCTTTTCATTGGTATACTAGCAGTGGATCTAAAAATGATGGTGATAAGGTGAAAAATTACCAAGGAAAGGGAGGCCCCCATTAGGGGGAGCTTCCATGAATTGCGGTAATAGTATAAAGTTCTATGACAAGTGTTACAATTGTGGGAAGATGGGCCACATGGCAAAAGACTGTTGGACCAAGAAAAAGCATGTTGAAAGTAATACTGTTACTTCCAGTTCGAAGGAGAATAGTGAAGACGGTTGGGATGCTGAAGCGTTATTTGCTACGGAGGAAGAAGAATTAGCTCTCACGGTAACAACACCAGAACGGATTGACTACAAGAATGATTGGATCGTAGATTCGAGCTGCTCAAATCATATGACGAGTGATAAACAGAAGTTGCAAAACCTGTCTGAGTACAATGGAGGTCGTGTGGTGGTGACAACTGACAACTCAAGGTTACCGATAACTCACATCAGTAAGACGATAGTTACACCTCGATATAATACTAATCAGGTGCAACTCCAAGATGTTTACCATGTCCCAGGAATGAAGAAAAATTTGCTCTATGTGGCTCAACTAACATCATTAGGCTATTATGTCTTATTTAGTCCCCAAGACGTGAAGGTTTATCGTGACGTCAAAATCTCAGAAACACCAACAATGGAAGGACAACGTTTGGAGTCAATTTACGTGATGTCAGCAGAGTCTGCATATGTAGACAGGACAAGGAAAAATGATACATCAGATCTATGGCACATGCGGTTAGGTCACGTTAGCTATTCCAAGCTAAGTGTGATGGTGAAGAAGTCAATGCTTAAGGGGCTTCATCAACTAGACGTGAGAACAGACACGGTCTGTGCGGGATGCCAGTATGGTAAAGCACACCAATTACCATATGACGAGTCAAAGTTTAAAGCAAAAGAACTGTTGGAGTTGATTCACTTTGATGTGTTCAGACCGGTTAAACAACAGTCAGTTAGCGGTATTCGGTATATGGTAACATTCATTGATGATTTCTCCAGGTTTGTGTGGGTTTTCTTTATAAAAGAAAATCTGACACTTTCTCAAAGTTTAAAGAGTTCAGAGACTCAGCTGAAGGAGAAGTGAGAAAGAAGATATGTTGCTTGCGCACAGACAACGGAGGAGAATATAGATCAAACGAGTTCTCTCAATATCTAAGGGAATGTCGAATACGTCATCAATACACTTGTGCCAACACGCCACAACATAATGGTGTAGCGGAAAGAAAAAACTGGTATCTTATAAAAATTTGTCGAAGCATGCTACATGCAAAGAATGTACCTGGGAAGGTTTTGGGCTGAAGCAATGAGGACTGCAGCCTTTGTGATCAACAGACTTCCTCAACCAAGGTTAGGATTTGTTTCACCCTTTGAGAAACTATGGAACATAAAACCTACAGTTAGCTACTTTCGAGTATTTGGTTGTGTATGTTATATTTTTGTTCCTGATCATTTACGGAGCAAATTTGACAAGAAAGTTGTTAGATATATCTTTGTGGGATATGACAGCCAGAGAAAGGGGTGGAAATGTTGTGATCCAATTAGTGGAAGATTCTACATGTCATGAAATGTGGTATTTGATGAAGCATCTTCTTGGTGGTCCTTAGAGAAGGAGGTGTTGCCAGATTCGAGAGAATTTGGAGACAAGCTACAATAAAAGATGGGGGAGCATGTTGTTCAACTCCAAACAAGTTCAGATGAATCAGAAGATCCAAATAGCAATGATGTCGAACAAAGAGTGACTCAGAATACTTGGCAAATTGGCGTGTATCAATAACTAAATCAAGAAGGTGGGCCTAGAGAAACAAAAGAATCAATTCCACAATCTCAACTCCGACGGTCAACAAGAATACGAAGGCCAAATCCTAAATATACCAATGCAGCCATAATTGAAGAAGTAATAGAGCCTGAGACGTTCGAAGAAGCATCGAAGAGTTCTGAGTGGATGACAACTATGAAAGAAGAGATCGATGTACTTCAGCAAAATCAAACTTGGGATCTTATGCCAAAGATAAAAGATGTGAAACCCATATCTTGCAAATGGGTTTACAAGATAAAGCGTCGTCCAGATGGGTCAATCGAGATGTACAAGGTACGATCGGTAGCTGTTGGTTTCTCTCAACAGTATGGACTAGACTATAATGAAACATTTAGTCTAGTGGCAAAACTTACAACCGTACGAGTCCTACTTGCACTTGCAGCCAACAAAGACTGGAATTTGTGGCAGATGGATGTGAAAAATGCTTTTCTTCATGGAGAGCTAGATTGAGAGATCTACGTGACTCAACCAATGGGTTTTCAGAGTCAAGATCATCCTGAGTATGTGTGTAAGCTGCAAAAAGCACTCTACGGATTGAAACAAGCACCTAGGGTGTGGTATGGTAAGATTGCTAAATTTATAACGAAAAGTGGCTATTCAGTAATACCTGTAGATTCTAGCTTGTTTGTCAAAGTCAATGAAGGTAAGCTAGTTATCGTGCTAGTGTACGTGGATGACTTAATCATACCCGATGATGATGAGGCAGAAATTCTTTAGACAAAGGAGAATTTATCAGTTCGTTTCCAGATGAATGAACTTGGACAACTTAAGCACTTCCTTGGTCTAGAGGTTGATTGCACACACGAAGGAATATTTTTTTGTGTCAACAGAAATATGCTAAAGATTTGTTGAAGAGGTTTGGAATGTTCGAATGCAAGTCAAGTTCAACGTCAATGGAACCAAATATCAAAATGTGTGCACATGAAGGAAAAGATTTGGAAGATGCAACAATGTATCGACAATTGGTAGGTAGTCTGATCTACTTAACTTTGACCCGACCTAATATTTCTTATGCAGTTGGTGTGATGAGTAGATATATGCAAAATCCAAAGAAGCCTAATTTGGAAGCAGTTCGACGAATACTAAGATATGTGAAGAGTACAATTGACTATGGTCTTTTGTACAATAAAGGTGAAGACTGCAAGTTAAATGGTTATTGTGATGCTGATTATGCAGGAGATCATGACACCAGAAGATCAACAACTGGGTATGTGTTTAAGCTTGGCTCCGGAACAATTTCTTGGTGTAGCAAGAGACAACCAACGGTATCATTGTCAACCATTGAAGCTGAGTATCGAGCAGTAGCAATGGCAGCTCAAGAGAGTACATGGTTGATACAATTGATGAATAATCTACATTAACCAGTAGATTATGCAATTCCTTTGTACTGTGACAACCAATCGAAAATTCGGCTTGCGGAGAATCATGTTTTTCATGCAAGAACTAAACATTTGGAAGTACATTACCACTTTCTTAGGGAAAAAGTTTTGCATGAAGAGATTGAAATGAGGCAAATCAAGACAGATGAGCAAATTGCTGACTTGTTTACAAAAAGCTTGAGTGTTGGAAAGTTTGAACATTTCCGTCGTCAGCATGGCGTGATTCAAAGAATGGAGGCTAACATTGAGGGGGAGTGTTGAAAATTCAATATTAGCCTAAATAAGTTCACACCTAAATTAATTTGATGTCATTGCTTACATCAATTTAGTTTTGATGTCATTGCTTACATCAATTTAGTTAGATTAAAATTAAGTATTTTTCTCGTGTTTTAATTTTAATGGTTTAGATTAATTAGTGTTTATTTTAATGAGTGGTTTAGATTATTTCTTGTAACCTATAAATACCCTACTTGTATTTGAGTTTTATCATCCAACAATCAAAGCTTAATTATAAGTATTTGAAAGCTTTCTTAAGAGTTCTTCCCTTTTGCAATTTTGTGAGATTATTCTAAAGAGAGTTTTTTCTTCTTCTCAATCAATTAGAGTTTTTACTCTATTTTGATTCAACATGGATAGTTCACGTCGGTTGACCAAACAATGGTGTTATAATTTCCAGAAACGTTGTGATACCAAATGGAGAAAATATAGCGATTTGAAGAAGAGTCTGTGGGCTTAAAACCAGCAGCGAAAACGTTGTTTTTAGATATAAGGAGTTTGTTTTGAGTTGGGCGCCATGGGAAGTCCGAGAAGGTGAAAGATGGAGCTTGTTGGGACAAAGATGATGAAGTGTTTGAGAGAAGGAGAATGAGGAAGAAGGAGAACAGGACGAGGAGAGACATGGGTATTGCTTGTTTTGTTTTACTAATGGGGATATTTTCTTATTCTTCGAATCATCAAAGAGGGTGGAGCAGGTTAAGGTGCTTTAATGGCGGCTTTGATTGGCTATAAATTTTTCAGTTCTTCAACTAGAGCAAATGGGATGGGACCCGACTGCTTCATCTTTGATCCTAAACAATAGTGCTTAATACCTACTATAGCCCCTTTACTTTAGTCAAAATTTCAATTTGATCCTTTATTATTATTACTATTTTATTATTATTTTCAATTTGGTTCTTTTAAAAATAATAATAAGGTCCCAAACATATTATTCCTTATGTAGAAAGAAATTTTTAAAAATATTTTTATTACTTATGAAAAAACCTTATTGGATCATATGATATTCTTTTTACTAAAAATATTAAAGGGTTAAATTAAAAGTTGATGGGTTAAACTAATTGAAAAAAGCATAAAATGGTTAAACTTATGTTTTAACTAAATAGTTGCATTAAACCTAAATAATTATAAGATAAAAATGAATTTTCAAATATTTTTAATTTAGTATTTAACCACAATTGCAAATGATTTGATCCCTACAGGGGTTAGAAAGTTTGAAACGTAGTTCACATAGATGAAATTAATCAATTTTGAATTAAAATTAAAATCGATAATTAAATGATCATACTCTCATTTTATTTTTCTTCATTTTTATTTTTTTATTAAGTACACTCAAAATTTACGATCAGTTTATTTCTAGAAAATATTTTTTTTATTTTTATTTTTAGAAAATAATTTTCATTTTCAATTTTTTGAAAATTAGAAAACATGTTTGATTTGTAACCATTAGCCCCAGCTTGGACGTTACGATTGACTCTAAGCGGTCATATGTGGAAAATAAAATTCATTTTAATTAAAATAATGTGTATAACGACAAAAATACAAAAATATACAGCGGTAAAGTTCATACAATAAACATATACATAAACTAACATCAGAAGTTTGTATATACATGTTCAAAAACAAAATATCAGTAATAAAAATACATAAGCAATAGTAAAACACGTTTCACCAAAATATAACAAAAAAGGCATATAAAAATATACAGTGATACAAAACGGAGAATAATCGATCCTCCTGATGCCAAGTCTACTACCCTACCGTCGAGTAGTATCTGAAAAGTTAAAATTTAAAGACATATATTTCAAAACAATATTGTAACACAAATAGGAACACACGTGTACCAATCTGAGAAGTCTGGGACGGTAGCTACTCTTGGGTTTGTTTATTACGGTCAGCGTTAGTACTAGATCCTATGAATCATAATAATTGTATCAAAATCTTAACAAAATAAAAAAAACTTCAATTTAATTATTTATATAAACTTATCAGTAGCTCTAAGTATGAGGATCGTACTGATCTATCGGACAGGAAGCACTGGATCTAGTTGACCCTCGATCAGGGGAATCATAAGTACCTTCATGAAAATATAATCTATGATCAATTTTATGATCGAATCCTAAATAAATAAGCATAAATGCTTTAAAAACTAAGCATTTTCAGTTTAACGGGTCTGATTTTGGACTTTCATGTCAGAACTTGGTGAAACGGACCGCAAAATCAGACTCAGGACGTCGAAAAATATTAGGAAAGAGGTTTTTAGAAAAAGTCAATGCCGATTAACGGTCAACGGAGAGGTCAACGATCAATGGACAATGGCTCAGCTCGGCGTAGCTCAGTCTGGTTCGACCAGTTCGATTCAATTCAATTGGACTGGTTCGGTCCGATTTGGAAATGGGTTGGTCTAGTTGGGTTAGTTTGGATTTGGGTTGGTTGATATTTTTGGGCTGGACATGTTATTGGGTCGGGTTGACCTGCTTCTAAAAGGTCCACCCGACGATGAACGATCCCCACGTGTAGCGACGACGTGTGCGGGCCCTTGAAGCTTCGGAAAAATTATGAAAAATTTCTATAATTGTGAACGACAGAGAGCTCAATTGGGTAACGTTGGAAAATTATACTATCTCACCCCTTAACACGGCAATGACAAAGATAGCAAGACGACCACCGTTGGACTTAGGACGATGTAAGGAA